>NC_060120.1:1120289401-1121778619 GCF_021461395.2 Schistocerca americana
GAATTAAATACAAAAGCCACAATGCCGACTTAAGTACAAGAAGACTGACTCATCTTACTGACTATGCTTTGAACCATACCTTTGACACTAGTTATAGATTCCGATGCTTCACTTCAGGTTTACTGTATCCCTCTGACCTTCTTATTGACGATGAAACACAGAAATTGCATCGGAATTAAATACAAAAAGCACAATGCCGAATTAAGTACAAGAACACTGATGCTTCTCATTGTCTATGTCTTGAACCATTCCTGTGACACTAGTTGTAGACTCTGATGCTTCACTCCAGGTTTACTGTATCCTTTGGACCTTCTGATTGACGATGAAACACAGAAATTGCATCGGAATTAAATACAAAAGGCACAATGCCGACGTAAGTAAAAGAAGTCTGAGTCTTCTTACTGTCTATGTTTTGAACCATTCCTGTGACACTAGTTATAGATTGCGATGCTTCACTCCAGGTTTACTGTATCCTTTGGACCTTCTTATTGACGATGAGACACAGAAATTGGATCAGAATTAAATAGAAAATGCACAATGATGACTTAAGTACAAGAAGACTGACTCTTCTTACCGACTATGCTTTGAACCATTCCTGTGACACTAGTTATTGATTCCGATGCTTCACTTAAGGTTTACTGTATCCCTTGGACCTTCTTATTGACGATGAAACACAGAAATTGCATCGTAATTAAATAGAAAAGGCACAATGCCGACTTAAGTACAAGAATACTGACTCTTCTTACTGTCTATGTTTTGAACCGACCCTGTGACACTAGTTATACATTCCAATGCTTCACTCCAGGCTTACTGTATCCCTTAGACCTTCTTATTGACGATGAAACACAGAAATTGCATCGGAATTAAATACAAAAGGCACAATACCGACTTAAGTACAAGATGACTGACTCTTCTTACTGACTATGTTTTGAACCATTCCTGTGGCACTAGTTATATATCCGATGCTTCCCTCCAGGTTTACTGTATCCCTTGGACCTTCTTATTGACGATGAAACTCATAAATTGCATCGGAATTAAATACAAAAGGCACAATGCCGACTTAAGTATCAGAAGCCTGACTCTTCTTACTGACTATATTTTGAACCATTCCTGTGACACTAGTTTTTGATTCTGATGCTTCAAATCAGATTTACTGTATCCCTCTGACCTTCTTACTGACGATGAAACACAGAAATTGCATCGGAATTAAATACAAAAGGCACAATGCCGACTAAAGTACAAGAATACTGACTCATCTTACTGTCTATGGTTTGAACCGTCCCTGTGACACTAGTTATAGATTTCGATGCTTCACTCCAGGTTTAATGTATCAATTGGACCTTCTTATTGACGATGAAACACAGAAATTGCATCGGAATTAAATACAAAAGGCACAATGCCGACTTATGTACAAGAAGACTGACTCTTCTTACTGACAATGTTTTGAACCATACCTGTGACACTAGCTATAGATTCCGATGCTTCACTTCAGGTTTAATGTATCCCTCTGACCGTCTTATTGACGATGAGACACAGAAATTGCATCGGAATTAAATGCAAAATTCACAATGCAGACGTAAGTACAAGAAGACTGACTCTTCCTACTGTCTATGATTTGAACCATTACTGTGACACTAGTTATAGATTCCGATGATTCACTTCAGGTTTACTGTATCCCTCTGACCTTCTTATTGACGATGAAACACAGAAATTGCATCGGAATTAAATACAAAAGGCACAATGCTGACTTAAGTACAAGAAGACTGACTCTTCTTACTGACTATGTTTTGAACCATTCCTGTGACACTAGTTATAGATTCTGATGCTTCACTTCAGGTTTACTGTATCCCTCTGACCTTCTTAGTGACGATGAAACACAGAAATTGCATCGGAATTAAATACAATAGGCACAATGCCGAATTAAGTACAAGAACACTGACTCTTCTTACTGTCTATGTCTTGAACCATTCCTGTGACACTAGTTGTAGGCTCCGATGCTTCACTCTAGGTTTACTGTATCCCTTGGACATTCTTATTGACGATGAAACACAGAAATTGCATCGGAATTAAATACAAAAGGCACAATGTCGACTTAAGTAAAAGAAGTCTAACTCTTCTTACTGTCTATGATTTGAACCATTCCTGTGGCACTAGTTATAGATTCCGGTGCTTCACTCCAGGTTTACTGTACCCCTTGGACCTTCTTACTGACGATGAAACACAGAAATTGCATCGGAATTAAATAGAAAAGGCACAATGCCGACTTAAGTACACGAATTCTGACACATCTTACTGTCTATGTTTTGAACCGTCCCTGTGACACTAGTTATAGATTCCAGTGCTTCACTCCAGGTTTACTGTATCCCTTGGTCCTTCTTATTGACGATGAAACACAGAAATTGCATCGGAATTAAATAGAAAAGGCACAATGCCGACTTAAGTACAAGAATACTGACTCTTCTTACTGTCTATGTTTTGAACCGACCCTGTGACACTAGTTATAGATTCCAATGCTTCACTCCAGGCTTACTGTATCCCTTGGACCTTCTTATTGACGATGAAACACAGAAATTGCATCGGAATTAAATACAAAAGGCCCAATACCGACTTAAGTACAAGATGACTGACTCTTCTTACTGACTATGTTTTGAACCATTCCTGTGGCACTAGTTATATATCCGATGCTTCCCTCCAGGTTTACTGTATCCCTTGGACCTTCTTATTGACGATGAAACTCAGAAATTGCATCGGAATTAAATACAAAAGGCACAATGCCGACTTAAGTACCAGAAGACTGACTCTTCTTACTGACTATATTTTGAACCATTCCTGTGACACTAGTCTTAGATTCTGATGCTTCACATCAGATTTACTGTATCCCACTGACCTTCTTACTGACGATGAAACACAGAAATTGCATCGGAATTAAATACAAAAGGCACAATGCCGACTAAAGTACAAGAATACTGACTCATCTTACTGTCTATGTTTTGAACCGTCCCTGTGACACTAGTTATAGATTCCGATGCTTCACTCCATTTTTAATGTATCAATTGGACCTTCTTATTGACGATGAAACACAGAAATTGCATCGGAATTAAATACAAAAGGCACAATGCCGACTTATGTACAAGAAGACTGACTCTTCTTACTGACAATGTTTCGAACCATACCTGTGACACTAGCTATAGATTCCGATGCTTCACTTCAGGTTTAATGTATCCCTCTACCGTCTTATTGACGATGAGACACAGAAATTGCATCGGAATTAAATGCAAAATTCACAATGCAGACGTAAGTACAAGAAGACTGACTCTTCCTACTGTCTACGATTTGAACCATTACTGTGACACTAGTTATAGATTCCGATGATTCACTTCAGGTTTACTGTATCCCTCTGACCTTCTTATTGACGATGAAACACAGAAATTGCATCGGAATTAAATACAAAAGGCACAATGCTGACTTAAGTACAAGAAGACTGACTCTTCTTACTGACTATGTTTTGAACCATTCCTGTGACACTAGTTATAGATTCTGATGCTTCACTTCAGGTTTACTGTATCCCTCTGACCTTTTTAGTGACGATGAAACACAGAAATTGCATCGGAATTAAATAGAATAGGCACAATCCGACTTAAGTACAAGAAGACTGACTCTTGCTACTGTCTATGTTTTGAACCTTTCCTTTGACACTAGTTATAGATTCCAATGCTTTACTTCAGGTTTACTGTATCCCTTGGACCTTCTTATTACGATGAAACGCAGAAATTGCATCGGAATTAAATACAAAAGGCACAATACCCACTTAAGTACAAGAAAACTGACTCTTCTTACTGACTATGTTTTGAACCATTCCTGTGACACTAGTCATAGATTCCGATGCATAACTTCAGGATTATTGTATCCCTTGGACCTACTTATTGACGATGAAACACAGAAATTGCATCGCAATTAAATACAAAAGGCACAATGCCGACTTATGTACAAGAAGACTGACTCTTCTTACTGACTATGTTTTGAACCATTCTTGTGACACTAGCTATAGATTCCGATGCTTCACTTCAGGTTTACTGTATCCCTTAAACCTTCTTATTGATGATGAAACACAGAAATTGCTTCGGAAGTAAATACAAAAGGCACAATGCCGACTTAAGTACAAGAAGACTGACTCTTCTTACTGTCTATATTTTGAACCATTCCTGTGACTCTAGTTATGGATTCCGATGCTTCATTTCAGGTTTAATGTATACCTCTGCCCTTCTTATTGACGATGAAACACAGAAATTGCATCGGAATTAAATACAAAATTCACAATGCCGACGTAAGTACAAGAAGACTGACTCTTCCTACTGTCTAAGATTTGAACCATTCCTGTGACACTAGTTATAGATTCCGATGCTTCACTCCAGGTTTAATGTATCCCTTGGACCTTCTTATTGACGATGAAACACAGAAATTGCATCGGAATTAAATACAAAAGGCACAATGCCGACTTAAGTACAAGAGGACTGACTCTTCTTACTGTCTATGATTTGAACCATTCCTGTGACTCTAGTTATAGATTCCGATGCTTCACTTCAGGTTTACTGCATCCCTTTGACCTTCTTATTGACGATGAGACACAAAAATTGCATCGGAAATCAATACAAAAAGCACAATGCCGACTTAAGTACAAGAAGACTGACTCATCCTACTCTCTATGTTTTGCACCATTCCTGTGACGCAAGTCATAGATTCCGACGCTTCACTTCAGGTTTACTGTATCCTTTGGACCTTCTTATTGACGATAAAACACAGGAATTGCATCGGAATGAAATACTAAAGGCACAATACCGACTTAAGTATGACTCTTGTTACTGACTATGTTTTGAACCATTCCTGTGACACTAGTTATAGATCCGATGCTTAACTTCAGGCTTACTGTATCCCTCTGACCTTCTTATTGACGATGAAACACTGAAATCGCATCGGAATTAAATACAAAATTCACAATGCCGACTTAAGTACAAGAAGGCTGACTCTTCCTACTGTCTATGATTTGAACCATTCCAGTGACACTAGTTATAGTTTCCGATGCTTCACTCCAGCATTACTGTATCCCTTGGACCATCTTATTGACGATGAAACACAGAAATTGCATCGGAATTAAATACAAAAGGCACAATGCCGACTTAAGTACAAGAAGACTGACTCTTCTTACTGACTATGTTTTTAACCATTCCTGTGACACAAGTTATAGATTCCGAAGCTTCACACCAGGTTTACTGTATCCTTCAGACCTTCTTATTGACGATGAAACACAGATATTGCATCGGAATTAAATACAAAAGGCACAATGCCGAATTAAGTACAAGAAGACTGATTCTTCTTACTGTCTATGTCTTGAACCATTCCTGTGACACTAGTTGTAGACTACGATGCCTCACTCCAGGTTTACTGTATCCCTTGGACCTTCTTATTGACGATGAAAGACAGAAATTGCATCGTAATTAAATACAAAAGGCACAATGCCGGCTTAAGTAAAAGAAGTCTGACTCTTCTTAGTGTCTATGTTTTGAACCATTCCTGTGACACTAGTTATAGATTCCGATGCTTCACTTCAGGCTTACTGTATCCCTCTGACATTCTTATTGACGATGAAACACTGAAATCGCATCGGAATTAAATACAAAAGGCACAATGCCAACTTAAGTACAAGAAGACTGACTCTTCTTACTGACTATGTTTTGAACCATACCTGTGACACTAGTTATAGATCCGATGCTTCACTTCAGGCTTACTGTATCCCTCTGACCTTCTTATTGACGATGAAACACTGAAATCGCATCGGAATTAAATACAAAATTCACAATGCCGACTTAAGTACAAGAAGGCTGACTCTTCCTACTGTCTATGATTTGAACCATTCCAGTGACACTAGTTATAGTTTCCGATGCTTCACTCCATCTTTATGTATCCCTTGGACCATCTTATTGACGATGAAACACAGAAATTGCATCGGAATTAAATACAAAAGGCACAATGCCGACTTAAGTACAAGAAGACTGACTCTTCTTACTGACTACGTTTTGAACCATACCTGTGACACTAGTTATAGATCCGATGCTTCACTTCAGGCTTACTGTATCCCTCTGACCTTCTTATTGACGATGAAACACTGAAATCGCATCGGAATTAAATACAAAAGGCACAATGCCGAATTAGGTACAAGAAGACTGACTCTTCTTACTGTCTATGCTTTGAACCATTCCTGTGACACTAGTTATAGACTCCGATGCTTCACTCCAGGTTTACTGTATCCCTCTGACCCTCTTATTGACGATGAAACACCGAAATCGCATCGGAATTAAATACAAAAGGCACAATGCCGACTTAAGTACAAGAAGACTGACTCTTGCTACTGTCTATGTTTTGAACCATTCCTGTGACACTAGTTATAGATTCCGATGCTTCACTCCAGGTTTACTGTGTTCCTTGGACCTTCTTGTTGACGATGAAACACAGAAATTGCATCGGAATTAAATACAAAAGGTACAATGCCGACTTATGTACAAGAAGACTGACTCTTCTTACTGACTATGTTTTGAACCATACCTGTGACACTAGTTATAGATCCGATGCTTCACTTCAGGCTTACTGTATCCCTCTGACCTTCTTATTGACGATGAAACACTGAAATCGCATCGGAATTAAATACAAAAGGCACAATGCCGAATTAGGTACAAGAAGACTGACTCTTCTTACTGTCTATGTTTTGAACCATTCCTGTGACACTAGTTATAGATTCCGATGCTTCACTCCAGGTTTAATGCATCCCTTGGACCTTCTTATTGACGATGAAACACAGAAATTGCATCGTAATTAATTACAAAAGGCACAATGTCGACTTAAGTACAAGAAGACTGACTCTTCTTACTGACTATGTTTTGAACCATTGCTGTGACACTAGTTATAGATTCCGATGCTTCACTTCTGGTTTACTGTATCCCTCTGACCTTCACATTGACGATGAAACACAGAAATTGCATCGGAATTAAATACAATAGGCACAATGCCGAATTAAATACAAGAAGACTGACTCTTCTTACTGTCTATGACTTGAACCATTCCTGTGACACTAGTTGTAGACTCCGATGCTTCACTCTAGGTTTACTGTATCCCTTGGACCTTCTTATTTACGATGAAACACAGAAATTGCATCGGAATTAGATACAAAAGGCACAATGCCGACTTAAGTAAAAGAAGTCTGACTCTTCTTACTGTCTATGATTTGAACCATTCCTGTGACACTAGTTATAGATTCCGATGTTTCACTCCAGATTTACTGTATCCCTTGGACCTTCTTATTGACCATGAAACAAGAAAT
This sequence comes from Schistocerca americana, assembly GCF_021461395.2. NCBI lineage: Eukaryota > Metazoa > Arthropoda > Insecta > Orthoptera > Acrididae > Schistocerca > Schistocerca americana. The sequence goes on from NC_060120.1 coordinate 1,120,296,771, forward strand.
TCGATCAGAATTAAATAGAAAATGCACAATGATGACTTAAGTACAAGAAGACTAACTCTTCTTACTGGCTATGTTTAAACCATTCCTGTGACACTAGTAATAGATTCCGATGCTTCACTTCAGGCTTACTGTATCCCTCTGACCTTCCTTTTGACGATGAAACACAGAAATCGCATCGGAATTAAATACAAAAGGCACAGTGCCGAATTAGGTACAAGAAGACTGTTTCTTCTTACTGTCTATGTTTTGAACCATTCCTGTGACACTAGTTATAGTTTCCGATGCTTCACTCCAGGTTTAGTGTATCCCTCTGACCTACTTATTGACGATGAAGCACAGAAATTGCATCGGAATTAAATACAAAAGGAACAATGCCGACTTAAGTACAAGAAGACTGACTCTTCCTACTGTATATGTTTTGTACCATTCCTGTGACACTAGTTATAGATTTCGATGCTTCACTCCAGGTTTACTGTGTCCCTTGGACCTTCTTATTGACGATGAAACACAGAAATTGCATCGGAATAAAATACAAAAGGCACAATGCCGACTTAAGTACATGTAGACTGACTTTTCCTACTGTCTATGTTTTCAACCATTCCTGTGACACTAGTTATAGATTCCGATGGTTCATTTCAGGTTTACTGTATCCCTTGGACCTTCTTATTGACGATGAAACACAGAAATTGCATCGGAATTAAATACAAAACGCACAATGCCGACTTAAGTACAAGAAGACTGACTCTTCGGACAGTCTATGTTTTGAACCATTCCTGTGACACTAGTTATAGATTCCGATGCTTCACTTTAGGTCTACTGTATCCATTGGACCTTCTTATTGACGATGAAACACAGAAATTGCTTCGGAATTAAATACAAAAGGCACAATGCCGACTTAAGTACAAGAAGACTGACTCTTCTTACTGACTATGTTTTTAACCATTTCTGTGACACAAGTTATAGTTTCCGATGCTTCACTCCAGCATTACTGTATCCCTTGGACCATCTTATTGACGATGAAACGCAGATATTGCATCGGAATTAAATACAAAAGGCACAATGCCGACTTAAGTACAAGAAGACTGACTCTTCTTACTGACTATGTTTTGAACCATACCTGTGACACTAGTTATTGATCCGATGCTTCACTTCAGGCTTACTGTATCCCTCTGACCTTCTTATTGACGATGAATCACTGAAATCGCATCGGAATTAAATACAAAATGCACAATGCCGACTTAAGTACAAGAAGGCTGACTCTTCCTACTGTCTATGATTTGAACCATTCCTGTGACACTAGTTATAAATTGCGATGCTTCACTTCAGGTTTACTGTATCCCTTGGACCTTCTTATTGACGATGAAAGACAGAAATTGGATCGGAATGAAATAGAAACGGCACAATGCCGAATTAACTGCAAGAAGACTGACTCTTCTTACTGACTATGCTTTGAACCATTCCTGTGACACTAGTTATAGATTCTGATGCTTAACTTCGGGATTACTGTATCCCTCTGACCTTCTTATTGACGATTAAACACAGAAATGGCATCGGAATTAAATACAAAAGGCTTCACTTTAGGTTGACTGTATCCATTGGACCTTCTTATTGACGATGAAACACAGAAATGGCTTCGGAATTAAATACAAAGTTCACAATGCCGACTTAAGTACAAGAAGACTGACTCTTCTTACTGTCTATGTTTTGAACCATTCCTGTGACACTAGTTATAGACTACGATGCTTCACTCCAGGTTTACTGTATCCCTCTGACCTTCTTATTGACGATGAAGCACAGAAATTGCATCGGAATTAAATACAAAAGGCACAATGCCGACTTAAGAACAAGAAGACTGACTCTTGCTACTGTCTATGTTTTGAACCATTCCTGTGACACTAGTTATAGATTCCGATGCTTCACTCCAGGTTTACTGTGTCCCTTGGACCTTCTTATTGACGATGAAACACAGAAATTGCATCGGAATTAAATACAAAAGGTACAATGCCGACTTATGTACAAGAAGACTGACTCTTCTTACTGACAACGTTTTGAACCATACCTGTGACACTAGTTGTAGATTCCGATGCTTCACTTCAGGTTTACTGTATCCCTCCGACCTTCTTATTGACGATGAAACACAGAAATTGCATCGCAATGCAATGCAAAAGGCACAATGCCGACTTAAGTACAAGAAGACTGACCCTTCTTACTGACTATGTTTGAACCATTCCTGTGACACTAGTTATAGATTCCAATGCTTCACTCCAGGTTTAATGCATCCCTTGGACCTTCTTATTGACGATGAAACACAGAAATTGCATCGTAATTAATTACAATGTCGACTTAAGTACAAGAAGACTGACTCTTCTTACTGACTATGTTTTGAACCGTTCCTGTGACACTAGTTATAGATTCCGATGCTTCACTTCAGGTTTACTGTATCCCTCTGACCTTCTCATTGACGATGAAACACAGAAATTGCATCGGAATTAAATACAATAGGCACAATGCCGAATTAAGTACAAGAAGACTGACTCTTCTTACTGACTATGTTTTGAACCGTTCCTGTGACACTAGTTATAGATTCCAATGCTTCACTCCAGGTTTAATGCATCCCTTAAACCTTCTTATTGACGATGAAACACAGAAATTGCATCGTAATTAATTACAATGTCGACTTAAGTACAAGAAGACTGACTCTTCTTACTGACTATGTTTTGAACCATTCCTGTGACACAAGTTATAGATTCCGATGCTTCACTTCAGGTTTACTGTATCCCTCTGACCTTCTCATTGACGATGAAACACAGAAATTGCATCGGAATTAAATACAATAGGCACAATGCCGAATTAAGTACAAGAAGACTGACTCTTCTTACTGACTATGTTTTGAACCGTTCCTGTGACACTAGTTATAGATTCCAATGCTTCACTCCAGGTTTATTGCATCCCTTGGACCTTCTTATTGACGATGAAACACAGAAATTGCATCGTAATTAATTACAATGTCGACTTAAGTACAAGAAGACTGACTCTTCTTACTGACTATGCTTTTAACCATTCCTGTGACACAAGTTATAGATTCCGATGCTTCACACCAGGTTTACTGTATCCCTCTGACCTTCTTATTGACGATGAAACACAGATATTGAATCGGAATTAAATACAAAAGGCACAATGCCGAATTAAGTACAAGAAGACTGATTCTTCTTACTGTCTATGTCTTGGACCATTCCTGTGACACTAGTTGTAGACTACGATGCTTCACTCCAGGTTTACTGTATCCCTTGTACCTTCTTATTGACGATGAAAGACAGAAATTGCATCGGAATTAAATACAAAAGGCACAATGCCGACTTAAGTAAAAGAAGTCTGACTCTTCTTAGTGTCTATGTTTTAAACCATTCCTGTGACACTAGTTATAGATTCCGATGCTTCACTTCAGGCTTACTGTATCCCTCTGACCTTCTTATTGACGATGAAACACTGAAATCGCATCGAAATTAAATACAAAAGGCACAATGCCGACTTAAGTACAAGAAGACTGACTCTTCTTACTGACTATGTTTTGAACCATACCTGTGACAGTAGTTATAGATCCGATGCTTCACTTCAGGCTTACTGTATCCCTCTGACCTTCTTATTGACGATGAAACACTGAAATCGCGTCGGAATTAAATACAAAAGGCACAATGCCGAATTAGGTACAAGAAGACTGACTCTTCTTACTGTCTATGTTTTGAACCATTCCTGTGACACTAGTTATAGACTACGATGCTTCACTCCAGGTTTACTGTATCCCTCTGACCTTCTTATTGACGATGAAGCACAGAAATTGCATCGGAATTAAATACAAAAGGCACAATGCCGACTTAAGAACAAGAAGACTGACTCTTGCTACTGTCTATGTTTTGAACCATTCCTGTGACACTAGTTATAGATTCCGATGCTTCACTCCAGGTTTACTGTGTCCCTTGGACCTTCTTATTGACGATGAAACACAGAAATTGCATCGGAATTAAATACAAAAGGTACAATGCCGACTTATGTACAAGAAGACTGACTCTTCTTACTGACAACGTTTTGAACCATACCTGTGACACTACTTGTAGATTCCGATGCTTCACTTCAGGTTTACTGTATCCCTCCGACCTACTTATTGACGATGAAACACAGAAATTGCATCGCAATTAAATGCAAAAGGCACAATGCCGACTTAAGTACAAGAAGACTGACCCTTCCTACTGACTATGTTTGAACCATTCCTGTGACACTAGTTATAGATTCCAATGCTTCACTCCAGGTTTAATGCATCCCTTGGACCTTCTTATTGACGATGAAACACAGAAATTGCATCGTAATTAATTACAATGTCGACTTAAGTACAAGAAGGCTGACTCTTCTTACTGACTATGTTTTGAACCGTTCCTGTGACACTAGTTATAGATTCCGATGCTTCACTTCAGGTTTACTGTATCCCTCTGACCTTCTCATTGACGATGAAACACAGAAATTGCATCGGAATTAAATACAATAGCACCAATGCCGAATTAAGTACAAGAAGACTGACTCTTCTTACTGTCTATGCCTTGAACCATTCCTGTGACACTAGTTGTAGACTCCGATGCTTCACTCTAGGTTTACTGTATCCCTTGGACCTTCTTATTTACGATTAAACACAGAAATTGCATCGGAATTAAATACAAAAGGCACAATGCCGACATAAGTAAAAGAAGTCTGACTCTTCTTACTGTCTATGATTTGAACCATTCCTGTGACACTAGTTATAGATTCCGATGTTTCACTCCAGGTTTACTGTATCCCTTGGACCTTGTTATTGACGATGAAACACATAAATTGGATCAGAATTAAATAGAAAATGCACAATGATGACTTAAGTACAAGAAGACTAACTCTTCTTACTGGCTATGTTTAAACCATTCCTGTGACACTAGTAATAGATTCCGATGCTTCACTTCAGGCCTACTGTATCCCTCTGACCTTCTTATTGACGATGAAGCACAGAAATTGCATCGGAATTAAATACAAAAGGCACAATGCCGAATTAAGTACAAGAAGACTGACTCTTCCTACTGTATATGTTTTGTACCATTCCTGTGACACTAGATATAGATTTCGATGCTTCACTCCAGGTTTACTGTGTCCCTTGGACCTTCTTATTGACGATGAAACACAGAAATTGCATCGGAATAAAATACAAAAGGCATTATGCCGACTTAAGTAAATGTAGACTGACTTTTCCTACTGTCTATGTTTTCAACCATTCCTGTGACACTAGTTATAGATTCCGATGGTTCATTTCAGGTTTACTGTATCCCTTGGACCTTCTTATTGACGATGAAACACAGAAATTGCATCGGAATTAAATACAAAAGGCGCAATGCCGACTTAAGTACAAGAAGACTGACTCTTCAGACAGTCTATGTTTTGAACCATTCCTGTGACACTAGTTATAGATTCCGATGCTTCACTTTAGGTTTACTGTATCCATTGGACCTTCTTATTGTCGATGAAACACAGAAATTGCATCGGAATTAAATACAAAGGGCACCATGCCGACTTAAGTACAAGAAGACTGACTCTTCTTACTGACTATGTTTTGAACCATGCCTGTGACTCTAGTTATAGATTCCGATGCTTCACTTCAGGCTTACTGTATCCCTCTGACCTTCCTATTGACGGTGAAACACAGAAATCGCATCGGAATTAAATACAAAAGGCACAATGCCGAATTAGGTAGAAGAAGACTGACTCTTCTTACTGTCTATGTTTTGAACCATTCCTGTGACACTAGTTATAGACTCCGATGCTTCACTCCAGGTTTAGTGTATCCCTCTGACCTTCTTATTGACGATGAAGCACAGAAATTGCATCGGAATTAAATACAAAAGGCACAATGCCGACTTAAGAACAAGAAGACTGACTCTTCCCACTGTATACGTTTTGAACCATTCCTGTGACACTAGTTATGGATTCAGATGATTCACTCCAGGTTTACTGTGTCCCTTGGACCTTCTTATTGACGATGAAACACAGAAATTGCATCGGAATAAAATACAAAAGGCACAATGCCGACTTAAGTACATGTAGACTGACTTTTCCTACTGTCTATGTTTTCAACCATTCCTGTGACACTAGTTATAGATTCCGATGGTTCATTTCAGGTTTACTGTATCCCTTGGACCTTCTTTTTGACGATGAAACACAGATATTGCATCAGAATTAAAAACAAAAGGCACAATGCCGACTTAAGTACAAGAAGACTGACTCTTCTGACAGTCTATGTTTTGAACCATTCCTGTGACACTAGTTATAGATTCCGATGCTTTACTTAAGTTTACTGTATTCATTGGACCTTCTTATTGACGATGAAACACAGAAATTGCATCGGAATTAAATACAAAATTCAAAATGCCGACTTAAGTACAAGAAGGCTGACTCTTCCTACTGTCTATGATTTGAACCATTCCTGTGACACTAGTTATAAATTCCGATGCTTCACTTCAGGTTCACTGTATCCCTTGGAACTTCTTATTGACGATGAAACGCAGAAATTGGATCGGAATGATATACAAACGGCACAATGCCGAATTAACTGCAAGAAGACTGACTCTTCTTACTGACTATGCTTTGAACCATTCCTGTGACACTAGTTATGGATTCTGATGCTTAACTTCGGGTTACTGTATCCCTCTGGACTTCTTATTGACGATGAAACACAGAAATTGCATCGGAATTAAATGCAAAATTCACAATGCCGACGTAAGTACAAGAAGACTGACTCTTCCTACTGTCTATGATTTGAACCATTCCTGTGACACTAGTTATAGATTCCGATGCTTCACTCCAGGTTTAATGTATCCCTTGGACCTTCTTATTGACGATGAAACACAGAAATTGCATCGGAATTAAATACAAAGAGCACAATGCCGACTTAAGTACAAGAAGACTGACTCTTCCTACTGTCTATGTTTTGAACCATTCCTGTGACACTAGTTATAGATTCCGATGCTTCACTCCAGGTTTACTGCGTCCCTTGGACCTTCTTATTGACGATGAAACACAGAAATTGCATCGGAATTAAATACAAAAGGCACAATGCCGACTTATGAACAAGAAGACTGACTCTTCTAACTGACAATGTTTTGAACCATACCTGTGACACTAGTTATAGATTCCGATGCTTCACTTCAGGTTTACTGTATCCCTCTGACCTTCTTATTGACGATGAAACACAGAAATTGCATCGCAATTAAATACAAAGGGCACAGTGCCGACTTAAGCACAAGAAGACTGACTCCTCTTACTGTGTTTTGAACCATTCCTGTGACTCTAGTTATAGATTCCGATGCTTCACTTTAGGTTTAATGAATCCCTCTGATCTTCTTATTGACGATGAAACACAGAAATTGCATCGGAATAAAATGCAAAATTCACAATGCCGACGTAAGTACAAGAAGACTGACTCTTCCTACTGTCTATGATTTGAACCATTCCTGTGACACTAGTTATAGATTCCGATGCTTCACTCCAGGTTTAATGTATCCCTTGGAGCTTCTTATCGACGATGAAACACAGAAATTGCATCGGAATTAAATACAAATGGCACAATGCCGACTTAAGTACAAGAAGACTGACTCTTCTTACTGACTATGTTTTGAACCATTCCTGTGACGCTAGTTATAGATTCCGATGCTTCACGTCAGGTTTACTGTATCCCTCTGACCTTCTTATTGACGATGAAACACAGAAATTGCATCGGAATTAAATATAATAGGCACAATGCCGAATTAATTACAAGAAGACTGACTCTTCTTACTGTCTATGTCTTGAACCATTCCCGTGACACTAGTTGTAGACTCCGATGCTTCACTCTAGGTTTACTGTATCCCTTGGACCTTCTTATTGACGATGAAACACAGAAATTGCATCGGAATTAAATACAAAAGGCACAATGCCGACTTAAGTAAAAGAAGTCGGACTCTTCTTACTGTCTATGATTTGAACCATTCCTGTGACACTAGTAATAGATTCCGATGCTTCACTCCAGGTTTACTGTATCCGTTGGACCTTCCTATTGACGATGAAACACAGAAATTGGATCAGAATTAAATAGAAAATGCACAATGATGACTTAAGTACAAGAAGACTGACTCTTCTTACTGGCTATGTTTTGAAACATTCCTGTGACACTAGTAATAGATTCCGATGCTTCACTTCAGGCTTACTGTATCCCTCTGACCTTCCTATTGACGATGAAACACAGCAATCGCATCGGAATTAAATACAAAAGGCACAATGCCGAATTAGGTAGAAGAAGACTGACTCTTCTTACTGTCTATGTTTTGAACCATTCCTGTGACACTAGTTATAGACTCCGATGCTTCACTCCAGGTTTAGTGTATCCCTCTGACCTTCTTATTGACGATGAAGCACAGAAATTGCATCGGAATTAAATACAAAAGGCACAATGCCGACTTAAGAACAAGAAGACTGACTCTTCCCACTGTATACGTTTTGAACCATTCCTGTGACACTAGTTATGGATTCAGATGATTCACTCCAGGTTTACTGTGTCCCTTGGACCTTCTTATTGACGATGAAACACAGAAATTGCATCGGAATAAAATACAAAAGGCACAATGCCGACTTAAGTACATGTAGACTGACTTTTCCTACTGTCTATGTTTTCAACCATTCCTGTGACACTAGTTATAGATTCCGATGGTTCATTTCAGGTTTACTGTATCCCTTGGACCTTCTTTTTGACGATGAAACACAGATATTGCATCAGAATTAAAAACAAAAGGCACAATGCCGACTTAAGTACAAGAAGACTGACTCTTCTGACAGTCTATGTTTTGAACCATTCCTGTGACACTAGTTATAGATTCCGATGCTTTACTTAAGTTTACTGTATTCATTGGACCTTCTTATTGACGATGAAACACAGAAATTGCATCGGAATTAAATACAAAATTCAAAATGCCGACTTAAGTACAAGAAGGCTGACTCTTCCTACTGTCTATGATTTGAACCATTCCTGTGACACTAGTTATAAATTCCGATGCTTCACTTCAGGTTCACTGTATCCCTTGGAACTTCTTATTGACGATGAAACGCAGAAATTGGATCGGAATGATATACAAACGGCACAATGCCGAATTAACTGCAAGAAGACTGACTCTTCTTACTGACTATGCTTTGAACCATTCCTGTGACACTAGTTATGGATTCTGATGCTTAACTTCGGGTTACTGTATCCCTCTGGACTTCTTATTGACGATGAAACACAGAAATTGCATCGGAATTAAATGCAAAATTCACAATGCCGACGTAAGTACAAGAAGACTGACTCTTCCTACTGTCTATGATTTGAACCATTCCTGTGACACTAGTTATAGATTCCGATGCTTCACTCCAGGTTTAATGTATCCCTTGGACCTTCTTATTGACGATGAAACACAGAAATTGCATCGGAATTAAATACAAAGAGCACAATGCCGACTTAAGTACAAGAAGACTGACTCTTCTTACTGACTATGTTTTGTACCATTCCTGTGACACTAATTATAGATTCCGATGCTTCACTTCAGGTTTACTGTATCCCTCTGACCTTCTTATTGACGATGAAACACAGAAATTGCATCGGAATTAAATATAATAGGCATAATGCCGAATTAAGTACAAGAAGACTGACTCTTCTTATTGTCTATGTCTTGAACCATTCCTGTGACACTAGTTGTAGACTCCGATGCTTCACTCTAGGTTTACTGTATCCCTTGGACCTTCTTATTGACGATGAAACACTGAAATTGCATCGGAATTAAATACAAAAGGCACAATGCCGACTTAAGTAAAAGAAGTCTGACTCTTCTTACTGTCTATGATTTGAACCATTCCTGTGACACTAGTAATAGATTCGGATGCTTCACACCAGGATTACTGTATCGCTTGGACCTTCTTATTGACGATGAAACACAGAAATTGGATCAGAATTAAATAGAAAATGCACAATGATGACTTAAGTACAAGAAGACTGACTCTTCTTACTGGCTATGTTTTGAACCATTCCTGTGACACTAGTAATATATTCCGATGCTTCACTTCAGGCTTACTGTATCTCTCTGACCTTCCTATTGACGATGAAACACAGAAATCGCATCGGAATTAAATACAAAAGGCACAATGCCGAATTAGGTAGAAGAAGACTGACTCTTCTCACTGTCTATGTTTTGAACCATTCCTGTGACACTAGTTATAGACTCCGATGCTTCACTCCGGGTTTAGTGTATCCCTCTGACCTTCTTATTGACGATGAAGCACAGAAATTGCATCGGAATTAAATACAAAAGGCACAATGCCGACTTAAGAACAAGAAGACTGACTCTTCCTACTGTATATGTTTTGAACCATTCCTGTGACACTAGTTATGGATTCAGATGATTCACTCCAGTTTTACTGTGTCCCTTGGACCTTCTTATTGACGATGAAACACAGAAATTGCATCGGAATAAAATACAAAAGGCGCAATGCCGACTTGAGTACATGTAGACTGAGTTTTCCTACTGTCTATGTTTTCAACCATTCCTGTGACACTAGTTATAGATTCCGACGGTTCATTTCAGGTTTACTGTATCCCTTGGACCTTCTTTTTGACGATGAAACACAGAAATTGCATCGGAATTAAATACAAAAGGCACAATGCCGACTTAAGTACAAGAAGACTGACTCTTCTGACAGTCTATGTTTTGAACCATTCCTGTGACACTAGTTATAGATTCCGATGCTTCACTTTAGGTTTACTGTATTCATTGGACCTTCTTATTGACGATGAAACACAGAAATTGCATCGGAATTAAATGCAAAATTCACAATGCCAACGTAAGTACAAGAAGACTGACTCTTCCTACTCTCTATGATTTGCACCATTCCTGTGACGCAAGTCAAGGATTCCGACGCTTCCCTTCAGGTTTACTGTCTCCTTTGAACCTTCTTATTGACGATGAAACACAGGAATTGCATAGGAATTAAATACAAAAGGCACAATACCGACTTAAGTACAAGAAGTCTGACTCTTCTTACTGACTATGTTTTGAACCATTCCTGTGACACTAGTCATAGATTCCGATGCTTAACTTCAGGATTACTGTATCCCTCTGACACTCTTATTGACGATGAAACACAGAAATTGCTTCGGAATTAAATTCAAAAGGCACAATGACGCCTAAAGTACAAGAATACTGACTCATCTTACTGTCTATGTTTTGAACCGTCCCTGTGACACTAGTTATAGATTCCGATGCTTCACTCCAGGTTTAATGAATCATTTGGACCTTCTTATTGACGATGAAACACAGAAGTTGCAACGGAATTAGATACAAAAGGCACAATGCCGACTTAAGTACAAGAAGACTGACTCTTCTTGCTGACTATGTTTTGAACCATACCTGTGACACTAGTTATAGTTTACGATGCTTCACTTCAGGTTTACTGTATCCCTCTGACCTTCTTATTGACGATGAAACACAGAAATTGCATCGGAATTAAATACAAAAGGCACAATGCCGAATTAAGTACAAGAAGACTGACGCTTCTTACTGTCTATGTCTTGAACCATTCCTGTGACACTAGTTGTAGACTCTGATGCTTCACTCCAGGTTTACTGTATCGTTTGGACCTTCTGATTGACGATGAAACACAGAAATTGCATCGGAATTAAATACAAAAGGCACAATGCCGACGTAAGTAAAAGAAGTCTGACCCTTCTTACTGTCTATGTTTTGAACCATTACTGTGGCAATAGTTATAGATTCCGATGCTTCACTCCAGGTTTACTGTATCCGTTGGACCCTCTTATTGTCGATGAAACACAGAAATTGGATCAGAATTAAATAGAAAATGAACAATGATGACTTCAGTACAAGAAGACTGACTCTTCTTACTGACTATGCTTTGAACCATTCCTGTGACACTAGTTATAGATTCCGATGCCTCACTTCAGGTTTACTGTATCCCTTGGACCATCTTATTGACGATGAAACACAGAAATTGCATCGGAATTAAATAGAAAAGGCACAATGCCGATATAAGTACAAGAATACTGACTCATCTTACTGTCTATATTTTGAACCCTCCCTGTGACACTAGTTATAGATTCCAATGCTTCACTCCAGGTTTACTGTATCCCTTGGACCTTCTTATTGACGATGAAACACAGAAATTGCATCGGAATTAAATACAAAAGGCATAATACCGACTTAAGTACAAGAAGACTGACTCTTCTTACTGACTATGTTTTAAACCATTCCTGTGACACTAGTTATAGATCCGATGTTTCACTTCAGGTTTACTGTATCCCTCTGACCTTCTTATTGACGATGAAACACAGAAATTGCATCGGAATTAAATACAAAAGGCACAATGCCGAATTAAGTACAAGAAGACTGACTCTTCTTAGTGTCTATGTTTTGAACCATTCCTGTGACACTAGTTATAGATTCCGTTGCTTCACTCCAGGTTTAATGTGTCCCTTGGACCTTCTTATTGACGATGAAGCACAGAACTAGCATCGGAATTAAATAGAATAGGCACAATGCCGACTTAAGTACAAGAAGACTGACTCTTGCTACTGTCTATGTTTTGAACCTTTCCTTTGACACTAGTTATAGATTCCGATGCTTCACTTCAGGTTTACTGTATCCCTTGGACCTTCTTATTGACGATGAAACACAGAAATTGCATCGGAATTAAATACAAAAGGCACAATACAGACTTAAGTACAAGAAAACTGACTCTTCTTACTGACTATGTTTTGAACCATTCCTGTGACACTAGTTATAGATTCCGATGCTTAACTTCAGGATTACTGTATCCCTTGGACCTACTTATTGAAGATGAAACACAGAAATTGCATCGCAATTAAATACAAAAGGCACAATGCCGACTTATGTACAAGAAGACTTACTCTTCTTACTGACTATGTTTTGAACCATTCATGTGACACTAGCAATAGATTCCGATTCTTCACTTCAGGTTTACTGTATCCCTTAAACTTTTTTATTGACGATGAAACACAGAAATTGCTTCGGAAGTAAATAAAAAAGGCACAATGCCGACTTAAGTACAAGAAGACTGACTCTTCTTACTGTCTATGATTTGAACCATTCCTGTGACTCTAGTTATAGATTCCGATGCTTCACTACAGGTTTAATATATCCCTCTGACCTTCTTATTGACGATGAAACACAGAAATTGCATCGGAATTAAATACAAAATTCACAATGCCGACGTAAGTACAAGAAGACTGACTCTTCCTAATGACTATGATTTGAACCATTCCTGTGACACTAGTTATAGATTCCGATGCTTCACTCCAGGTTTAATGTATCCCTTGGACCTTCTTATTGACGATGAAACACAGAAATTGCAACCGGAATTAAATACAAAGGCACAATGCCGACTTGAGTACAAGGAGACTGACTCTTCTTACTGTCTATGATTTGAACCATTCCTGTGACACTAGTTATAGTTTCCGATGCTTCACTCCAGGTTTACTGTATCCCTTGGACCTTCGTATTGACGATGAAACACAGAAATTGCATTGGAATTAAATACAAAAGGCCCAATGCCGACTTAAGATAAAGAAAACTGACTCTTCTTACTGACTACATTTTGAACCGTTCCTGTGACACTAGTTATAGATCCGATGGTATACTTCAGGTTTACTGTATCCATCTGTCCTTCCTATTGACGATGAAACGTAGAAATCGCATCGGAATTAAATACAAAAGGCACAATGCCGAACTAGGTACTAGAAGACTGACTCTTCTGACAGGTTATGTTTTGAACCATCCCTGTGACACTAGTTATAGATTCCGATGCTTCACTCCAGGTTTAATGTATCCCTTGGACCTTCTTACTGTCGATGAAACACAGAAATTGCATCGGAATTAAATACAAAAAGCACAATGCCGACTTAAGTAAAAGAAGTCTGACTCTTCTTACTGTCTATGATTTGAACCATTCCTGTGACACTAGTTATAGATTCCGATGCTTCACTCCAGGTTTACTGTATCAATTGGACCTTCTTATTGACGATGAAACACAGAAATTGGATCAGAATTAAATAGAAAATGCACAATGATGACTTAAGTACAAGAAAACTGACTCTTCTTACTGGCTATGTTTTGAACCATTCCTGTGACACTAGTTATGGATTGCGATGCTTCACTTCAGGTTTACTGTATCCCTTGGACCTTCTTATTGACGATGAAACACAGAAATTGCATCGGAATTAAATAGAAATTGCACAATGCCGAATTAAGTACAAGATGACTGACGCTTCTTACTGTTTATGTCTTGAACCATTCCTGTGACACTAGATGTAGACTCCGATGTTTCACTAAAATTTTACTGTATCCTTTGGACCTTCTGATTGACGATGAAACACAGAAATTGCATCGGAATTAATTACAAAAGGCACAATGCCGACGTAAGTAAAAGAAGTCTTTCTCTTCTTACTGTCTATGCTTTGAACCATTCCTGTGACACTAGTTATAGATTCCGATGCTTCACTCCAGGTACTACTGTATCCTTTGGACCTTCTTATTGACAATGAAACACAGAAATTGCATCGGAATGAAATACAAAAGGCACAATACCGACTTAAGTACAAGAAGACTGACTCTTCTTACTGACTATGTTTTGAACCATTCCTGTGACACTAGTTATAGATTCCAATGCTTCGCTCCAGGTTTACTGTATCCCTTGGACCTTCTTATTGACGATGAAACACAGAAATTGCATCGGAATGAAATACAAAAGGCACAATACCGACTTAAGTACAAGAAGACTGACTCTACTTACTGACTATGTTTTGAACCATTCCTGTGGCTCTAGTTATATTTCCGATGCTTCACTTCAGGTTTACTCTATCCCTCTGACCTTTTTATTGACGATGAAACACAGAAATTGCATCGGAATTAAATACAAAAGGCACAGTGCCGACTTAAGGACAAGAAGACTGACTCTTCCTACTGTCTATGTTTAGAACCATTCCTGTGACACTAGTTATAGATTCCGAGGCTTCACTCCAGGTTTGCTGTGTCCCTTTGACCTTCTTATTGACGATAAAGAACAGAAATAGCATCGGAATTAAATACAATAGGCACAATGCCGGCTTAAGTACAAGAAGACTGACTCTTGCTACTGTCTATGTTTTGAACCTTTCCTTTGACACTAGTTATAGATTCCGATGCTTCACTTCAGGATTACTGTATCCCTTGGACCTTCATATTGACGATGAAACACAGAAATTGCTTCGGAATTAAATTCCAAAGGCACATGTCGACTTAAGTACAAGAAGACTGACTCTTCTTACTGTCTATGATTTGAACCATTCCGGTGACTCTAGTTATAGATTCCGATGCATCACTTCAGGTTTAATGTATCCCGCTGACCTTCTTATTGACGATCAAACACAGAAATTGCATCGGATTTAAATACAAAATTCACAATCCCAACGTAAGTACAAGAAGGCTGACTCTTCCTACTGTCTATGATTTGAACCATTCCTGTTACACTTGTTATAGATTGTGATGCTTCACTCCAGGTTTAATGTATCCCTTGGACCTTCTTATTGACGATGAAACATAGAAATTGGATCAGAATTAAATAGAAAATGCACAATGATGACTTCAGTACAAGAAGACTGACTCTTCTTACTGGCTATGTTTTGAACCATTCCTATGACACTAGTTATAGATCCGATGCTTCACTTCAGGCTTACTGTATCCCTCTGACCTTCCTATTGACGATGAAACACAGAAATCGCATCGGAATTAAATACAAAAGGCTCAATGCCGAACTAGGTACAAGAAGACTGACTCTTCTGACAGTCTATGTTTTGAACCATTCCTGTGACACTAGTTATAGATTCCGATGCTTCACTCCAGGTTTACTGTATCCCTTGGACCTTCTTATTGACGAAGAAAAACACAGATATTGCATCGGAATTAAATACAAAAGGCACAATGCCGACTTAAGTACAAGAAGACTGACTCTTCTTACTGAGTATGTTTTGAAACATTCCTGTGACACTAGTTATAGATTCCGATGCTTCACATCAGGTCTACTGTATTCCTCTGACCTTCTTACTGACGATGAAACACAGAAATTGCATCGGAATCAAATACAAAAGGCACAATGCCGACTAAAATACAAGAATACTGACTCATCTTACTGTCTATGTTTTGAACCGTCCCTGTGACACTAGTTATAGATTCCGATGCTTCACTCCAGGTTTAATCTATCAATTGGACCTTCTAATTGATGATGAAACACAGAAATTGCATCGGAATTAAATACAAAAGGCACAATGCCGACTTATGTACAAGAAGACTGACTCTTCTTACTGACAATGTTTTGAACCATACCTGTGACACTAGTTATAGATTCCGATGCTTCACTTCAGGGTTACTGTATCCCTCTGACTTTCTTATTGACGATGAAACACAGAAATTGCATTGCAATTAAATAGAAAAGGCACAATGCCGACTTAAGTACAAGAAGACTGACTCTTCTTACTGACTATGTCTTGAACCATTCTTGTGACACTAGCTATAGATTCCGTTGCTTCACTTCAGGTTTACTGTATCCCTTAAACCTTCTAATTGACGATGAAACACAGAAATTGCTTCGGAATTTAATACAAAAGGCACAATGTCGACTTAAGTACAAGAAGACTGACTCTTCTTACTGACTATGTTTAAACCATTCCTGTGACTCTAGTTATAGATTCCGATGCTTCACTTCAGGTTTAATGTATCCCTCTGACCTTCTTATTGACGATGAAACACAGAAATTGCATCGGAATTAAATGTAAAATTCACAATGCCGACGTAAGTACAAGAAGACTGACTCTTCCTCCTGTCTACGATTTGAACCATTCCTGTGACACTAGTTATAGATTCACTCCAGGTGTAATGTATCCCTTGGACCTTCGTATTGAGGATGAAATACAGAAATTGCATCGGAATTAAATACAAAAGGCGCAATGCCGACTTAAGTACAAGAAGACTGACTCTTCTTACTGACAATGTTTTGAACCATTCCTGTGACACTAGTTATAGATTCCGATGCTTCACTTCAGGTTTACTGTATCCCTCTGACCTTCTTATTGACGATGAAACACAGAAATTGCATCGGAATTAAATACAATAGGCACAATGCCGAATTAAGTACAAGAAGACTGACTCTTCTTACTGTCTATGCCTTGAACCATTCCTGTGACACTAGTTGTTGACTCCGATGCTTCACTCTAGGTTTACTGTAGCCCTTGGACCTTCTTATTGACGATGAAACACAGAAATTGCATCGGAATTAAATACAAAAGGCACAATGCCGACTTAAGTAAAAGAAGTCTGACTCTTCTTACTGTCTATGATTTGAACCATTCCTGTGACACTACTTATAGATTCTGATGCTTCACTCCAGGTTTACTGTATCCCTTGGACCTTCTTATTGACGATGAAACACAGAAATTGGATCAGAATTAAATAGAAAATGCACAATGATGACTTAAGTACAAGAAGATTGACTCTTCTTACTGGCTATGTTTTGAACCATTCCTGTGACACTAGTTATAGTTTCCAAATGCTTCACTTCCGGTTTACTGTATCCGTTGGACCTTCTTATTGACGATGAAACACAGAAATTGCATTGGGATTAAATAGAAAAGGCACAATGCCTACTTAAGTACAAGAATACTGACTCATCTTACTGTCTATGCTTTGAACCGTCCCTGTGACACTAGTCATAGATTGCGATGCTTCACTCCAGGTTTACTGTATACCTTGGACCTTCTTATTGACGATGAAACACAGAAATTGCATCGGAATTAAATACAAAAGGCACAATGCCGACATAAGTACAAAAAGACTGACTCTTCTTACTGACTATGTTTTGAACCATTCCTGTGACACTAGTTATAGATCCGATGCTTCACTTCAGGTTTACTGTATCCCTCTGACCTTCTTATTGACGATGAAACACAGATATTGCATCGGAATTAAATACAAAAGGCACAATGCCGAATTAAGTACAAGAAGACTGATTCTTCTTACTGTCTATGCCTTGAACCATTCCTGTGAAACTAGTTGTAGACTACGATGCTTCACTCCAGGTTTACTATATCCCTAGGACCTTCTTATTGACGATGAAAGACAGAGATTGCTTCGGAATTAAATACAAAAGGCACAATGTCGACTTAAGTACAAGAAGACTGACTCTTCTTACTGACTATGTTTTGAACCATTCCTGTGACTCTAGTTATAGATTCCGATGCTTCACTTCAGGTTTAATGTATCCCTCTGACCTTCTTATTGACGATGAAACACAGAAATTGCATCGGAATTAAATGCAAATTTCACAATGCCGACGTAAGTACAAGAAGACTGACTCTTCCTCCTGTCTACGATTTGAACCATTCCTGTGACACTAGTTATAGATTCCGATGCTTCACTCCAGGTTTAATGTATCCCTTGGACCTTCGTATTGACGATGAAACACAGAAATTGCATCGGAATTAAATACAAAAGGCACAATGCCGACTTAAGTACAAGAAGACTGACTCTTCTTGCTGACTATGTTTTGAACCATTCCTGTGACAGTAGTTATAGATTCCGATGCTTCACTTCAGGTTTACTGTATCCCTCTGACCTTCTTATTGACGATGAAACACAGAAATTGCATCGGAATTAAATACAATAGGCACAATGCCGAATTATGTACAAGAAGACTGACTCTTCTTACTGTCTATGTCTTGAACCATTCCTGTGACACTAGCTGTAGACTCCGATGCTTCACTCTAGGTTTACTGTATCCCTTGGACCTTCTTATTGACGATGAAACACAGAAATTGCATCGGAATTAAATACAAAAGGCACAATGCCGACTTAAGTAAAAGAAGTCTGACTCTTCTTACTGTCTATGATTTGAACCATTCCTGTGACACTAGTTATAGATTCCGATGCTTCACTCCAGGTTTACTGAACCCCTTGGACCATCTTATTGACGATGAAACACAGAAATTGGATCAGAATTAAATAGAAAATGCACAATGATGACTTAAGTACAAGAAGATTGACTCTTCTTACTGGCTATGTTTTGAACCATTCCTGTGACACTAGTTATAGTTTCCAAATGCTTCACTTCCGGTTTACTGTATCCGTTGGACCATCTTATTGACGATGAAACACAGAAATTGCATTGGGATTAAATA
Organism: Schistocerca americana; assembly: GCF_021461395.2. Taxonomy (NCBI): domain Eukaryota; kingdom Metazoa; phylum Arthropoda; class Insecta; order Orthoptera; family Acrididae; genus Schistocerca; species Schistocerca americana. Next base: position 1,120,316,074 of record NC_060120.1, read on the forward strand.
GAAAAGGCACAATGCCTACTTAAGTACAAGAATACTGACTCATCTTACTGTCTATGCTTTGAACCGTCCCTGTGACACTAGTTATAGATTCCGATGCTTCACTCCAGGTTTACTGTATACCTTGGACCTTCTTATGGACGATGAAACACAGAAATTGCATCGGAATTAAATACAAAAGGCACAATGCCGACATAAGTACAAGAAGACTGACACTTCTCACTGACTATGTTTTGAACCATTCCTGTGACACTAGTTATAGATCCGATGCTTCACTTCAGGTTTACTGTATCCCTCTGACCTTCTTATTGACGATGAAACACAGATATTGCTTCGGAATTAAATACAAAAGGCACAATGCCGAATTAAGTAAAAGAAGACTGATTCTTCTTACTGTCTATGTCTTGAACCATTCCTGTGAAACTAGTTGTAGACTACGATGCTTCACTCCAGGTTTACTATATCCCTTGGACCTTCTTATTGACGATGAAAGACAGAGATTGCTTCGGAATTAAATACAAAAGGCACAATGTCGAATTTAGTACAAGAAGACTGACTCTTCTTACTGACTATGTTTTGAACCTTTCCTGTGACTCTAGTTATAGATTCCGATGCTTCACTTCAGGTTTAATGTATCCCTCTGACCTTCTTATTGACGATGAAACACAGAAATTTCATCGGAATTAAATGCAAATTTCACAATGCCGACGTAAGTACAAGAAGACTGACTCTTCCTCCTGTCTACGATTTGAACCATTCCTGTGACACTAGTTATAGATTCCGATGCTTCACTCCATGTTTAATGTATCCCTTGGACCTTCGTATTGACGATGAAACACTGAAATTGCATCGGAATTAAATACAAAAGGCACAATGCCGACTTAAGTACAAGATGACTGACTCTTCTTACTGACTATGTTTTGAACCATTCCTGTGACACTAGTTATAGATTCCGATGCTTCACTTCAGGTTTACTGTATCCCTCTGACCTTCTTATTGACGATGAGACACAGAAATTGCATCGCAATTAAATACAAAAGGCACAATGCCGACTTAAGTACAAGAAGACTGACTCTTCTTACTGACTATGTCTTGAACCATTAATGTGAAACTAGTTGTAGACTACGATGCTTCACTCCAGGTTTACTATATCCCTTGGACCTTCTTATTGACGATGAAAGACAGAGATTGCTTCGGAATTAAATACAAGAGGCACAATGTCGACTTAAGTACAAGAAGACTGACTCTTCTTACTGACTATGTTTTGAAAGATTCCTGTGACTCTAGTTATAGATTCCGATGCTTCACTTCAGGTTTAATGTATCCCTCTGACCTTCTTATTGACGATGAAACACAGAAATTGCATCGGAATTAAATGCAAATTTCACAATGCCGACGTAAGTACAAGAAGACTGACTCTTCCTCCTGTCTACGATTTGAACCATTCTTGTGACACTAGTTATAGATTCCGATGCTTTACTCCAGGTTTAATGTATCCCTTGGACCTTCGTATTGACGATGAAACACAGAAATTGCATCGGAATTAATTACAAAAGGCACAATGCCGACTTAAGTACAAGAAGACTGACTCTTCTTACTGACTATGTTTTGAACCATTCCTGTGACACTAGTTATAGATTCCGATGCTTCACTTCAGGTTTACTGTATCCCTCTGACCTTCTTATTGACGATGAAACACAGAAATTGCATCGGAATTAAATACAATAGGCACAATGCCGAATTAAGTACAAGAAGACTGACTCTTCTTACTGTCTATGTCTTGAACCATTCCTGTGACACTAGTTGTAGACTCCGATGCTTCACTCTAGGTTTACTGTATCCCTTGGACCTTCTTATTGACGATGAAACACAGAAATTGCATCGGAATTAAATACAAAAGGCACAATGCCGACTTAAGTAAAAGAAGTCTGACTCTTCTTACTGTCTATGATTTGAACCATTCCTGTGACACTAGTTATAGATTCCGATGCTTCACTCCATTTTTACTGTATCCCTTGGACCTTCTTATTGACGATGAAACACAGAAATTGGATCAGAATTAAATAGAAAATGCACAATGATGACTTAAGTACAAGAAGATTGACTCTTCTTACTGGCTATGTTTTGAACTATTCCTGTGACACTAGTTATAGTTTCCAAATGCTTCACTTCCGGTTTACTGTATCCGTTGGACCTTCTTATTGACGATGAAACACAGAAATTGCATTGGGATTAAATAGAAAAGGCACAATGCCTACTTAAGTACAAGAATACTGACTCATCTTACTGTCTATGCTTTGAACCGTCCTTGTGACACTAGTTATAGATTCCGATGCTTCACTCCAGGTTTACCGTATATCTTGGACCTTCTTATTGACGAAGAAACACAGAAATTGCATCGGAATTAAATACAAAAGGCACAATGCCGACATAAGTACAAGAAGACTGACTCTTCTCACTGACTATGTTTTGAACCATTCCTGTGACACTAGTTATAGATCCGATGCTTCACTTCAGGTTTACTGTATCCCTCTGACCTTCCTATTGACGATGAAACACAGATATTGCATCGGAATTAAATACAAAAGGCACAATGCCGAATTAAGTACAAGAAGACTGATTCTTCTTACTGTCTATGTCTTGAACCATTCCTGTGAAACTTGTTGTCGACTACGATGCTTCACTCCAGGTTTACTATATCCCTTGGACCTTCTTATTGACGATGAAAGACAGACATTGCTTCGGAATTAAATACAAAAGGCACAATGTCGACTTACGTACAAGAAGACTGACTGTTCTTACTGACTATGTTTGAACCATTCCTGTGACTCTAGTTATAGATTCCGATGCTTCACTTCAGGTTTAATGTATCCCTCTGACCTTCTTATTGACGATGAAACACAGAAATTTCATCGGAATTAAATGCTAATTTCACAATGCCGACGTAAGTACAAGAAGACTGACTCTTCCTCCTGTCTACGATTTGAACCATTCCTGTGACACTAGTTATAGATTCCGATGCTTCACTCCAGGTTTAATGTATCCCTTGGACCTTCGTATTGACGATGAAACACAGAAATTGCATCGGAATTAAATACAAAAGGCACAATGCCGACTTAAGTACAAGAAGACTGACTCTTCTTACTGACTATGTTTTGAACCATTCCTGTGACACTAGTTATAGATTCCGATGCTTCACTTCAGGTTTACTGTATCCCTCTGACCTTCTTATTGACGATGAAACACAGAAATTGCATCGGAATTAAATACAATAGGCACAATGCCGAATTAAGTACAAGAAGACTGACTCTTCTTACTGTCTATGTCTTGAACCATTCCTGTGACACTAGTTGTAGACTCCGATGCTTCACTCTAGGTTTACTGCATCCCTTGGACCTTCTTATTGACGATGAAACACAGAAATTGCATCGGAATTAAATACAAAAGGCACAATGCCGACTTAAGTAAAAGAAAACTGACTCTTCTTACTGTCTATGAAGTGAACCATTCCTGTGACACTAGTTATAGATTCCGATGCTTCACTCCAGGTTTACTGTATCCCTTGGACCTTCTTATTGACGATGAAACACAGAAATTTCATCAGAATTAAATAGAAAATGCACAATGATGACTTAAGTACAAGAAGATTGACTCTTCTTACTGGCTATGTTTTGAACCATTCCTGTGACACTAGTTATAGTTTCCAAATGCTTCACTTCCGGTTTACTGTATCCGTTGGACCTTCTTATTGACGATGAAACACAGATATTGCATTGGGATTAAATAGAAACGGCACAATGCCTACTTAAGTACAAGAATACTGACTCATCTTACGGTCTATGCTTTGAACCGTCCCTGTGACACTAGTTATAGATTCCGATGCTTCACTCCAGGTTTACTGTATACCTTGGACCTTCTTATTGACGATGATACACAGAAATTGCATCGGAATTAAATACAAAAGGCACAATGCCGACATAAGTACAAGAAGACTGACTCTTCTTACTGACTATGTTTTGAACCATTCCTGTGACACTAGTTATAGATCCGATGCTTCACTTCAGGTTTACTGTATCCCTCTGACCTTCCTATTGACGATGAAACACAGATATTGCATCGGAATTAAATACAAAAGGCACAATGCCGAATTAACTACAAGAAGACTGATTCTTCTTACTGTCTATGACTTGAACCAATCCTGTGAAACTAGTTGTAGACTACGATGCTTCACTCCAGGTTTACTATATCCCTTGGACCTTCTTATTGTCGATGAAAGACAGAAATTGCTTCGGAATTAAATACAAAAGGCACAATGCCGACTTAAGTACAAGAAGACTGACTCTCCTTACTGTCTATGATTTGAACCATTCCTGTGACTCTAGTTATAGATTCCGATGAATCACTTCAGGTTTAATGTATCCCGCTGACCTTCTTATTGACGATGAAACACAGAAATTGCATCGGATTTAAATACAAAATTCACAATCCCGACGTAAGTACAAGAAGACTGACTCTTCCTACTGTCTATGATTTGAACCATTCCTGTTACACTTGTTATAGATTCTGATGCTTCACTCCAGGTTTAATGTATCCCTTGGACCTTCTTATTGACGATGAAACACAGAAATTGCATCGGAATTAAATACAAAAGGGACAATGCCGACTTCAGTACAAGAAGACTGACTCTTCTTACTGGCTGTGTTTTGAACCATTCCTGTGACACTAGTTACAGATCCGATGCTTCACTTGAGGCTTACTGTATCCCTCTGACCTCCCTATTGACGATGAAACACAGAAATCGCATCGGAATTAAATACAAAAGGCACAATACCGAACTGGGTACAAGAAGACTGACTCGTCTGACAGTCTATGTTTTGAACCATCCCTGTTACACTAGTTATAGATTCCGATGCTTCACTCCAGGTTTACTGTATCCCTTGGACCTTCTTATTGACGATGAAACACAGAAATTGGATCAGAGTTAAATAGAAAATGCACAATGATGACTTAAGTAGAAGAAGACTGACTCTTCTTACTGGCTATGTTTTGAACCATTCCTGTGACACTAGTTATAGATTCCGATGCTTCACTTCAGGTTTACTGTATCCCTCTGACCTTCTTATTGACGATGAGACACAGAAATTGCATCGCAATTAAATACAAAAGGCACAATGCCGACTTAAGTAAAAGAAGACTGACTCTTCTTACTGACTATGTCTTGAACCATTCCTGTGAAACTAGTTGTAGACTACGATGCTTCACTCCAGGTTTACTATATCCCTTGGACCTTCTTATTGACGATGAAAGACAGAGATTGCTTCGGAATTAAATACAAGAGGCACAATGTCGACTTAAGTACAAGAAGACTGACTCTTCTTACTGACTATGTTTTGAAAGATTCCTGTGACTCTAGTTATAGATTCCGATGCTTCACTTCAGGTTTAATGTATCCCTCTGACCTTCTTATTGACGATGAAACACAGAAATTGCATCGGAATTAAATGCAAATTTCACAATGCCGACGTAAGTACAAGAAGACTGACTCTTCCTCCTGTCTACGATTTGAACCATTCTTGTGACACTAGTTATAGATTCCGATGCTTTACTCCAGGTTTAATGTATCCCTTGGACCTTCGTATTGACGATGAAACACAGAAATTGCATCGGAATTAATTACAAAAGGCACAATGCCGACTTAAGTACAAGAAGACTGACTCTTCTTACTGACTATGTTTTGAACCATTCCTGTGACACTAGTTATAGATTCCGATGCTTCACTTCAGGTTTACTGTATCCCTCTGACCTTCTTATTGACGATGAAACACAGAAATTGCATCGGAATTAAATACAATAGGCACAATGCCGAATTAAGTACAAGAAGACTGACTCTTCTTACTGTCTATGTCTTGAACCATTCCTGTGACACTAGTTGTAGACTCCGATGCTTCACTCTAGGTTTACTGTATCCCTTGGACCTTCTTATTGACGATGAAACACAGAAATTGCATCGGAATTAAATACAAAAGGCACAATGCCGACTTAAGTAAAAGAAGTCTGACTCTTCTTACTGTCTATGATTTGAACCATTCCTGTGACACTAGTTATAGATTCCGATGCTTCACTCCATTTTTACTGTATCCCTTGGACCTTCTTATTGACGATGAAACACAGAAATTGGTTCAGAATTAAATAGAAAATGCACAATGATGACTTAAGTACAAGAAGATTGACTCTTCTTACTGGCTATGTTTTGAACTATTCCTGTGACACTAGTTATAGTTTCCAAATGCTTCACTTCCGGTTTACTGTATCCGTTGGACCTTCTTATTGACGATGAAACACAGAAATTGCATTGGGATTAAATAGAAAAGGCACAATGCCTACTTAAGTACAAGAATACTGACTCATCTTACTGTCTATGCTTTGAACCGTCCTTGTGACACTAGTTATAGATTCCGATGCTTCACTCCAGGTTTACCGTATATCTTGGACCTTCTTATTGACGAAGAAACACAGAAATTGCATCGGAATTAAATACAAAAGGCACAATGCCGACATAAGTACAAGAAGACTGACTCTTCTCACTGACTATGTTTTGAACCATTCCTGTGACACTAGTTATAGATCCGATGCTTCACTTCAGGTTTACTGTATCCCTCTGACCTTCCTATTGACGATGAAACACAGATATTGCATCGGAATTAAATACAAAAGGCACAATGCCGAATTAAGTACAAGAAGACTGATTCTTCTTACTGTCTATGTCTTGAACCATTCCTGTGAAACTTGTTGTCGACTACGATGCTTCACTCCAGGTTTACTATATCCCTTGGACCTTCTTATTGACGATGAAAGACAGACATTGCTTCGGAATTAAATACAAAAGGCACAATGTCGACTTACGTACAAGAAGACTGACTGTTCTTACTGACTATGTTTGAACCATTCCTGTGACTCTAGTTATAGATTCCGATGCTTCACTTCAGGTTTAATGTATCCCTCTGACCTTCTTATTGACGATGAAACACAGAAATTTCATCGGAATTAAATGCTAATTTCACAATGCCGACGTAAGTACAAGAAGACTGACTCTTCCTCCTGTCTACGATTTGAACCATTCCTGTGACACTAGTTATAGATTCCGATGCTTCACTCCAGGTTTAATGTATCCCTTGGACCTTCGTATTGACGATGAAACACAGAAATTGCATCGGAATTAAATACAAAAGGCACAATGCCGACTTAAGTACAAGAAGACTGACTCTTCTTACTGACTATGTTTTGAACCATTCCTGTGACACTAGTTATAGATTCCGATGCTTCACTTCAGGTTTACTGTATCCCTCTGACCTTCTTATTGACGATGAAACACAGAAATTGCATCGGAATTAAATACAATAGGCACAATGCCGAATTAAGTACAAGAAGACTGACTCTTCTTACTGTCTATGTCTTGAACCATTCCTGTGACACTAGTTGTAGACTCCGATGCTTCACTCTAGGTTTACTGCATCCCTTGGACCTTCTTATTGACGATGAAACACAGAAATTGCATCGGAATTAAATACAAAAGGCACAATGCCGACTTAAGTAAAAGAAAACTGACTCTTCTTACTGTCTATGATTTGAACCATTCCTGTGACACTAGTTATAGATTCCGATGCTTCACTCCAGGTTTACTGTATCCCTTGGACCTTCTTATTGACGATGAAACACAGAAATTTCATCAGAATTAAATAGAAAATGCACAATGATGACTTAAGTACAAGAAGATTGACTCTTCTTACTGGCTATGTTTTGAACCATTCCTGTGACACTAGTTATAGTTTCCAAATGCTTCACTTCCGGTTTACTGTATCCGTTGGACCTTCTTATTGACGATGAAACACAGATATTGCATTGGGATTAAATAGAAAAGGCACAATGCCTACTTAAGTACAAGAATACTGACTCATCTTACGGTCTATGCTTTGAACCGTCCCTGTGACACTAGTTATAGATTCCGATGCTTCACTCCAGGTTTACTGTATACCTTGGACCTTCTTATTGACGATGATACACAGAAATTGCATCGGAATTAAATACCAAAGGCACAATGCCGACATAAGTACAAGAAGACTGACTCTTCTTACTGACTATGTTTTGAACCATTCCTGTGACACTAGTTATAGATCCGATGCTTCACTTCAGGTTTACTGTATCCCTCTGACCTTCCTATTGACGATGAAACACAGATATTGCATCGGAATTAAATACAAAAGGCACAATGCCGAATTAACTACAAGAAGACTGATTCTTCTTACTGTCTATGACTTGAACCAATCCTGTGAAACTAGTTGTAGACTACGATGCTTCACTCCAGGTTTACTATATCCCTTGGACCTTCTTATTGTCGATGAAAGACAGAAATTGCTTCGGAATTAAATACAAAAGGCACAATGCCGACTTAAGTACAAGAAGACTGACTCTCCTTACTGTCTATGATTTGAACCATTCCTGTGACTCTAGTTATAGATTCCGATGAATCACTTCAGGTTTAATGTATCCCGCTGACCTTCTTATTGACGATGAAACACAGAAATTGCATCGGATTTAAATACAAAATTCACAATCCCGACGTAAGTACAAGAAGACTGACTCTTCCTACTGTCTATGATTTGAACCATTCCTGTTACACTTGTTATAGATTCTGATGCTTCACTCCAGGTTTAATGTATCCCTTGGACCTTCTTATTGACGATGAAACACAGAAATTGCATCGGAATTAAATACAAAAGGGACAATGCCGACTTCAGTACAAGAAGACTGACTCTTCTTACTGGCTGTGTTTTGAACCATTCCTGTGACACTAGTTACAGATCCGATGCTTCACTTGAGGCTTACTGTATCCCTCTGACCTCCCTATTGACGATGAAACACAGAAATCGCATCGGAATTAAATACAAAAGGCACAATGCCGAACTGGGTACAAGAAGACTGACTCGTCTGACAGTCTATGTTTTGAACCATCCCTGTTACACTAGTTATAGATTCCGATGCTTCACTCCAGGTTTACTGTATCCCTTGGACCTTCTTATTGACGATGAAACACAGAAATTGGATCAGAGTTAAATAGAAAATGCACAATGATGACTTAAGTAGAAGAAGACTGACTCTTCTTACTGGCTATGTTTTGAACCATTCCTGTGACACTAGTTTTAGATCAGATGCTTCACTTCAGGCTTACTGTATCCCTCTGACCTTCCTATTGACGATGAAACACAGAAATCGCATCGGAATTAAATACAAAAGGCACAATGCCGAACTAGGTACAAGAAGACTGACTCTTCTGACAGTCTATGTTTTGAACCATCCCTGTGACACTAGTTATAGATTCCGATGCTTCACTCCAGGTTTACTGTAACCCTTGGACCTTCTTATTGACGAAGAAAAACACAAAAATTGCATCGGAATTAAATACAAAAGGCACAATGCCGACTTAAGTACAAGAAGATTGACTATTCTTACTGACTATGCTTTGAACCATTCCTGTGACACTAGTTATAGATTCCGATGCTTCACATCAGGTTTACTGTATCCCTCTGACCTTCTTACTGACGATGAAACACAGAAATTGCATCGGAATCAAATACAAAAGGCACAATGCCGACTAAAGTACAAGAATACTGACTCATCTCACTGTCTATGTTTTGAACCGTCCCTGTGACACTAGTTATAGATTCCGATGCTTCACTCCAGGTTTAATGTATCAATTGGACCTTCTAATTGACGATGGAACACAGAAATTCCATCGGAATCAAATACAAAAGGCACAATGCCGACTTATGTACAAGAAGACTGACTCTTCTTACTGACAATGTTTTGAGCCATACCTGTGATACTAGTTATAGATTCCGATGCTTCACATCAGGTTTACTGTATCCCTCTGACCTTCTTACTGACGATGAAACACAGAAATTCCATCGGAATCAAATACAAAAGGCACAATGCCGACTAAAGTACAAGAATACTGACTCATCTTACTGTCTATGCTTTGAACCGTCCCTGTGACACTAGTTATAGATTCCGATGCTTCACTTCAGCTTTAATGTATCAATTGGACCTTCTAATTGACGATGAAACACAGAAATTGCATCGGAATTAAATACAAAAGGCACAATGCCGACTTATGTACAAGAAGACTGACTCTTCTTACTGACAATGTTTTGAACCATACCTGTGACACTAGTTATAGATTCCGATGCTTAACTTCAGGATTACTGTATCCCTCTGACCTTCTTAGTGAGGATGAAACACAGAAATTGCATCGGAATTAAATACAAAAAGCACAATGCCGACTTAAGTACAAGAATACTGACTCATCTTACTGTCTATGTTTTGAACCGTCCCTGTGACTCTAGTTATAAATTCCGATGCTTTACTCCAGGTTTAATGTATCCCTTGGACCTTCTTATTGACGATGAAACACAGAAATTGCATCGGAATTAAAAACAAAAGGCACAATGTCGACGTAAGTACAAGGAGACTGACTCTTCTTACTGAATATGTTTTGAACCATTCCTGTGACACTTGTTATATATTCCGATGCTTCACTGCAGGTTTAATGTATCCCTTGGACCTTATTATTGACGATGAAGCACAGATATTGCATCGGAATTAAATACAAAAGGCACAATGCCGACTTAAGTACAAGAAGACTGACTCTTCTTACTGACTATGGTTTGAACCATTCCTGTGACACTAGTTATAGATTCCGATGCTTCACTTCAGGTTTACTGTATCCCTTGGACCTTCTTATTGACGATGAAACACAGAAATTGCTTCGGAATTAAATACAATAGGCACAATGCCGACTTAAGTACAAGAAGACTGACTCTTGCTACTGTCTATCTTTTGAACCTTTCCTTTGACACTAGTTATAGATTCCGATGCTTCACTTCAGGATTACTGTATCCCTTGGACCTTCATATTGACGATGAAACACAGAAATTGCATCGCAATTAAATACAAAAGGCACAATGTCGACTTAAGTACAAGAAGGCTGACTCTTCTTACTGACTATGTTTTGAACCATTCTTGTGACACTAGCTATAGATTCCGATGCTCCACTTCAGGTTTACTGTATCCCTTAAACTTTCTTATTGACGATGAAACACAGAAATTGCTTCGGAATTAAATACAAAAGGCACATGTCGACTTAAGTACAAGAAGACTGACTCTCCTTACTGTCTATGATTTGAACCATTCCTGTGACTCTAGTTATAGATTCCGATGAATCACTTCAGGTTTAATGTATCCCGCTGACCTTCTTATTGACGATGAAACACAGAAATTGCATCGGATTTAAATACAAAATTCACAATCCCAACGTAAGTACAAGAAGACTGACTCTTCCTACTGTCTATGATTTGAACCATTCCTGTTACACTTGTTATAGATTCTGATGCTTCACTCCAGGTTTAATGGATCCCTTGGACCTTCTTACAGACGATGAAACACAGAAATTGCATCGGAATTAAATACAAAAGGGACAATGCCGACTTCAGTACAAGAAGACTGACTCTTCTTACTGGCTATGTTTTGAACCATTCCTGTGACACTAGTTACAGATCCGATGCTTCACTTCAGGCTTACTGTATCCCTCTGACCTTCCTATTGACGATGAAACACAGAAATCGCATCGGAATTAAATACAAAAGGCACAATGCCGAACTGGGTACAAGAAGACTGACTCGTCTGACAGTCTATGTTTTGAACCATCAATGTTACACTAGTTATAGATTCCGATGCTTCACTCCAGGTTTACTGTATCCCTTGGACCTTCTTATTGACGATGAAACACAGAAATTGGATCAGAATTAAATAGAAAATGCACAATGATGACTTAAGTAGAAGAAGACTGACTCTTCTGACAGTCTATGTTTTGAACCATCCCTGTGACACTAGTTATAGATTCCGATGCTTCACTCCAGGTTTACTGTAACCCTTGGACCTTCTTATTGACGAAGAAAAACACAAAAATTGCATCGGAATTAAATACAAAAGGCACAATGCCGACTTAAGTACAAGAAGATTGACTCTTCTTACTGACTATGCTTTGAACCATTCCTGTGACACTAGTTATAGATTCCGATGCTTCACATCAGGTTTACTGTATCCCTCTGACCTTCTTACTGACGATGAAACACAGAAATTGCATCGGAATCAAATACAAAAGGCACAATGCCGACTAAAGTACAAGAATACTGACTCATCTTACTGTCTATGTTTTGAACCGTCCCTGTGACACTAGTTATAGATTCCGATGCTTCACTCCAGGTTTAATGTATCAATTGGACCTTCTAATTGACGATGGAACACAGAAATTGCATCGGAATCAAATACAAAAGGCACAATGCCGACTTATGTACAAGAAGACTGACTCTTCTTACTGACAATGTTTTGAACCATACCTGTGACACTAGTTATAGATTCCGATGCTTCACATCAGGTTTACTGTATCCCTCTGACCTTCTTACTGACGATGAAACACAGAAATTGCATCGGAATCAAATACAAAAGGCACAATGCCGACTAAAGTACAAGAATACTGACTCATCTTACTGTCTATGCTTTGAACCGTCCCTGTGACACTAGTTATAGATTCCGATGCTTCACTCGAGGTTTAATGTATCAATCGGACCTTCTAATTGACGATGAAACACAGAAATTGCATCGGAATTAAATACAAAAGGCACAATGCCGACTTATGTACAAGAAGACTGACTCTTCTTACTGACAATGTTTTGAACCATACCTGTGACACTAGTTATAGATTCCGATGCTTCACTTCAGGTTTACTGTATCCCTCTGACCTTCTTATTGACGATGAAACACAGAAATTGCATCGCAATTAAGTAGAAAAGGCACAATGCCGACTTAAGTACAAGAAGACTGACTCTTCTTACTGACTATGTTTTGAACCATTCTTGTGACACTAGCTATAGATTCCGTTGCTTCACTTCAGGTTTACTGTATCCCTTAAACCTTCTAATTGACGATGAAACACAGAAATTGCATCGGAATTAAATGCAAAATTCACAATGCCGACGTAAGTACAAGAAGACTGACTCTTCCTCCTGTCTACGATTTGAACCATTCCTGTGACACTAGTTATAGATTCCGATGCTTCACTCCAGGTTTAATGTATCCCTTGGATTTTCGTGTTTGTCGAAGAAACACAGAAATTGCATCGGAATTAAATACAAAAGGCACAATGCCGACTTAAGTACAAGAAGACTGACTCTTCTTACTGAATATGTTTTGAACCATTCCTGTGACACTTGTTATATATTCCGATGCTTCACTGCAGGTTTAATGTATCCCTTGGACCTTATTATTGACGATGAAGCACAGAAATTGCATCGGAATTAAATACAAAAGGCACAATGCCGACTTAAGTACAAGAAGACTGACTCTTCTTACTGACTATGGTTTGAACCATTCCTGTGACACTAGTTATAGATACCGATGCTTAACTTCAGGATTACTGTATCCCACTGACCTTATTATTGACGATGAAACACAGAAATAGCATCGGAATAAAATACAAATGGCACAATGCCGAATTAAGTACAAGAAGACTGACGCTTCTTACTGCCTATGTCTTCAACCACACCTGTGACGATAATAGTAGACTCCGATGCTTCACTCGAGGTTTACTGTATCCCTTGGACCTTCTTATTGACGATGAAACACAGAAATTGCATCGGAAATCAATACAAGAGGCACAATGCCCGCTTAAGTAAAAGAAGTCTGACTCTTCTTACTGATTATGTTTTGAACCATTCCTGTGACACTAGTTATAGATTCCGATGCTACACTTCAGGTTTACTGTATCCCTTTGACCTTCTTATTGACGATGAAACACAGAAATTGCATCAGAATTAAAAAGAAAAGGCACAATGCCGACTTAAGTACAAGAATACTGACTCATCTTACTGTCTATGTTTTGAACCGTCCCTGTGACACTAGTTATAGATTCCGATGCTTCACTCCCGGTTTACTGTATTCCTTGGACCTTCTTTTTGACGATGAAACACAGAAATTGCATCGGAATTAAATACAAAAGGCACAATGCCGACTTAAGTACAAGAAGACTGACTCTTCTTACTGACTATGTTTTGAACCATTCCTGTGACACTAGTCATAGATCCCATGCTTCACTTCAGGCTTACTGTATCCCTCTGACGTTCTTATTGACGATGAAACACAGACATCGCATCGGAATCAAATACAAAAGGCACAATGCCGAATTAGGTACAAGAAGACTGACTCTTTTTACTGTCTATGTTTTGAACCATTCCTGTGACACTAGTTATAGACTCCGATGTTTCACTCCAGGTTTACTGTATCCCTCTGACCTTCTTATTGACGATGAAGCACAGAAATTGCATCGGAATTAAATACAAAAGGCACAATGCCGACTTATGTACAAGAAGACTGACTCTTCCTACCGTCTATGTTTTGAACCATTCCTGTGACACTAGTTATAGATTCCGACGCATCACTCCAGGTTTACCGTGTCCCTTGGACCTTCGTATTGACGATGAAACACAGAAATTGCATCGGAATTAAATACAATAGGCACAATGCTGACTTAAGTACAAGAGGACTGACTCTTGCTACTGTCTATGTTTTGAACTATTCCTGTGACACCAGTTATAGTTTCCGATGCTTCACTTCACTTTTACTGTATCCCTTGGGCATTCTTATTGACGATGAAACACAGAAATTGGATCAGAATTAAATAGAAAATGCACAATGATGACTTACGTACAAGAAGACTGACTCTTCTTACTGGCTATGTTTTGAATCATTCCTGTGACACTAGTTATAGATTCCGATGCTTCACTTCAGGTTTACTGTACCCCTTGGACCTTCTTATTGACGATGAAACACAGAAATTGCATCGGGATTAAATAGAAAAGGCACAATGCCTACTGAAGTAAAAGAAGTCTGACTCTTCATACTGTCTATGATTTGAACCATTCCTGTGACACTAGTTATAGATTCCGATGCTTCACTCCAGGTTTACTGTATCCCTTGGACCTTCTTATTGACGATGAAACACAGAAATTGGATCAGAATTAAATAGAAAATGCACAATGATGACTTACGTACAAGAAGACTGACTCTTCTTACTGGCTATGTTTTGAACCATTCCTGTGACACTAGTTATAGATTCCGATGCTTCACTTCAGGTTTACTGTATCCCTTGGACCTTCTTATTGACGATGAAACACAGAAATTGCATCGGAATTAAATACAAAAGGCACAATGCCGACACAAGTACAAGAAGATCGACTCTTCTTACTGGCTATGTTTTGAACCATTCCTGTGACACTAGTTATAGATCCGATGCTTCACTTCAGGCTTACTGTATCCCTCTGACCTTCCTATTGACGATGAAACACAGAAATCGCTTCGGAATTAAATACAAAAGGCACAATGCCGAATTAGGTACAAGAAGACTGACTCCTGTTACTGTCTATGTTTTGAACCATTCCTGTGACACTGGTTTAAGACTCCGATGCTTCACTCCAGGTTTAGTGTATCCCTCTGACCTTCTTATTGACGATGAAGCACAGAAATGGCATCGGAATTAAATACAAAAGGCACAATGCCGACTTAGGTACAAGAAGACTGACTCTTCCTACTGTCTATGTTTTGAACCATTCCTGTGACACTAGTTATAGATTCCGATGCTTCACTCCAGGTTTTCTGTGTCCCGTGGACTTTCTTATTGACGATGAAACACAGAAATTGCGTCGGAATTAAATACAATAGGCACAATGCCGACTTAAGTACAAGAAGACTGTCTCTTGCTACTGTCTATGATTTGAACCATTCCTGTGACACCAGTTATAGATTCCGATGCTTCACTTCAGGTTTACTGTATCCCTTGGACCTTCTTATTGACGATGAAACACAGAAGTTGCATCGGAATTAAACAGAAACTTGCACAATGCCGACTTAAGTACTAGAAGACTGACTCTTCCTACTGTGTACGTTTTGAACCATTCCTGTGATCAAGTTATAAATTGCGATGCTTCACTTCAGGTTTACTGTATCCCTTGGACCTTCTTATTGACGATGAAACACAGAAATTGCATCGGAATGAAATACAAACGGCACAATGCCGAATTAACTACAAGAAGACTGACTCTTCTTAATGACTATGCTTTGAACCATTCCTGTGACACTAGTTATAGATTCTGATGCTTAACTTCGGGATTATTGTATCCCTCTAACCTTCTTATTGACGATGAAACACAGAAATTGCAAAGGAATAAAATACAAAAGGCACAATGCTGACTTAAGTACATGTAGACTGACTTTTCCTACTGTCTATGTTTTCAACCATTCCTGTGACACTAGTTATAGATTCCGATGGTTCATTTCAGGTTTACTGTATCCCTTGGACCTTCTTATTGACGATGAAACACAGGAATTGCATTGGAATGAAATACAAAAGGCACAATGCCGACTTAAGTACAAGAAGACTGACTCTTCTGACAGTCTATGTTTTGAACCATTCCTGTGACACTAGTTATAGATTCCGATGCTTTACTTTAGGTTTACTGTATCCATTGGACCTTCTTATTGACGATGAAACACAGAAATTGCATCGGAATTAAATACAAAATTCACAATGCCGACTTAAGTACAAGAAGGCTGACTCTTCCTACTGTCTATGATTTGAACCATTCCTGTGACACTAGTTATAGATTCCGATGCTTCACTCCAGGTTTAATGTATCCCTCGGACCTTCGTATTGACGATGAAACACAGAAATTGCATCGGAATTAAATACAAAAGGCACAGTGACGACTGAAGTACAAGAAGACTGACTCTTCTTACTGACTATGTTTTGAACCATTCCTGTGACACTAGTTATAGATTCCGATGCTTCACTTCAGGTTTACTGTATCCCTTGGACCTTCTTATTGACGATGAAACACAGAAATTGCATCGGAAAAAAATACAAATGGCACAATGCCGAATTAAGTACAAGAAGACTGACGCTTCTTACTGTCTATGTCTTCAATCACTCCTGTGACACTAGTAGTAGACTCCGATGCTTCACTCGAGGTTTACTGTATCCCTTGGACCTTCTTATTGACGATGAAACACAGAAATTGCATCGGAATTAAATACAAAAGGCACAATGCTTGCTTAAGTAAAAGAAGTCTGACTCTTCTTACTGATTATGTTTTGAACCATTCCTATGACACTAGTTATAGATTCCGATGCTACACTTCAGGTTTACTGTGTCACTTTGACCTTCTTATTGACGATGAAACACAGAAATTGCATCAGAATTAAATAGAAAAGGCACAATGCCGACATAAGTACAAGAATACTGACTCATCTTACTGTCTATGTTTTGAACCGTCCCTGTGACACTAGTTATAGATTCCGATGCTTCACTCCAGGTTTACTGAATTCCTTGGACCTTCTTATTGACGATGAAACACAGAAATTGCATCGGAATTAAATTCAAAAGGCACAATGCCGACTTAAGTACAAGAAGACTGCCTCTTCTTACTGACTATGTTTTGAACCATTCCTGTGACACTAGTTATAGATCCGATGCTTCACTTCAGGCTTACTGTATCCCTCTGACGTTCTTATTGACGATGAAACACAGACATCGCATAGGAATCAAATACAAAAGGCACAATGCCGAATTAGGTACAAGAAGACTGACTCTTCTTACTGTCTATGTTTTGAACCATTCCTGTGACACTAGTTATAGACTCCGATGCTTTACTTCAGGTTTACTGTATCCCTTAGACCTTCTTATTGACGATGAAACACAGAAATTGCATCGGAATTAAATACAAAAGGCACAATGCCGACTTAAGTACAAGAAGACTGACTCTTCTTACTGACTATGCTTTGAACCATTCCTGTGACACTAGTATTAGATTCTGATGCTTAACTTCGGGATTACTGTATCCCTCTGACCTTCTTATTGACGTTGAAACACAGATATTGCATCGGAATAAAATACAAAAGGCACAATGCCGACTTAAGCACATGTAGACTGACTTTTCCTACTGTCTATGTTTTCAACCATTCCTATGACATTAGTTATAGATTTCGATGGTTCATTTCAGGTTTACTGTATCCCTTGGACCTTCTTTTTGACGATGAAACACAGAAATTGCATCGGAATTAAATACAAAAGGCACAATGCCGACTTAAGTACAAGAAGACTGACTCTTCTTACTGACTATGTTTTGATCCATTCCTGTGACACTAGTTATAGATTCCGATGCTTCACTTCAGGTTTACTGTATCCCTCTGACCTTCGTATTGATGATGAAACACAGAAATTGCATCGGAATGAAATACAAATGGCACAATGCCGAATTAACTACAAGAAGACTGACTCTTCTTACTGACTATGCTTTGAACCATTCCTGTGACACTAGTTATAGATTCTGATGCTTAACTTCGGGATTACTGTATCCCTATGACCTTCTTATTGACGATGAAACACAGAAATTGCAAAGGAATAAAATACAAAAGGCACAATGCTGACTTAAGTACATGTAGACTGACTTTTCCTACTGTCTATGTTTTCAACCATTCCTGTGACACTAGTTATAGATTCCGATGGTTCATTTCAGGTTTACTGTATCCATTGGACCTTCTTATTGACGATGAAACACAGAAATTGCATCGGAATTAAATACAAAAGGGACATTGCCGACTTAAGTACAAGAAGACTGACTCTTCCAACTGTCTATGCTTTGGACCATTCCTGTGACACTAGTTATAGATTCCGATGCTTCACTTCAGGTTTACTGTATCCCTCGGACCTTCTCATTGACGATGAAACACAGAAATTGCATCGGAATTAAATACAAATGGCACAATGCCGACTTAAGTGCAAGAAGACTGACTCTTCTTGCTGACTATGTTTTGAATAATTCCTGTGACACTAGTTATAGATCCGATGCTTCACATCAGGCTTACTGTATCCCTCTGTCCTTCTTATTGACGATGAAACACAGAAATCACATCGGAATTAAATACAAAAGGCACAATGCCGAATTAGGTACAAGAAGACTGACTCTTCCTACTGTCTATGTTTTGAACCATTCCTGTGACTTTAGTTATAGATTCTGATGCGTCACTCCAGGTTTAATGTAACCCTTGGACCTTCGTATTGACGATGAAACACAGAAATTGCATCGGAATGAAACACAATAGGCACAATGCCGACTTAAGTACAAGAAGACTGACTCTTCTGACAGTCTATGTTTTGAACCATTCCTGTGACACTAGTTATAGATTCCGATGCTTCACTCCAGGTTTAATGTAACCCTTGGACCTTCTTATTGACGATGAAACACAGAAATTGCATCGGAATTAAATACAAGAGGCACAATGCCGGCTTAAGTAAAAGAAGTCTGACTCTTCTTACTGAATATGTTTTGAACCATTCCTGTGACACTTGTTATATATTCCGATGCTTCACTGCAGGTTTAATGTATCCCTTGGACCTTATTATTGACGATGAAGCACAGAAATTACATCGGAATTAAATACAAAAGGCACAATGCCGACTTAAGTACAAGAAGACTGACTCTTCTTTCTGACTATGGTTTGAACCATTCCTGTGCCACTAGTTATAGATTCCGATGCTTCACTTCAGGTTTACTGTATCCCTTGGACCTTCTTATTGACGATGAAACACAGAAATTGCATCGGAATTAAATACAAGAGGCACAATGCCGGCTTAAGTAAAAGAAGTCTGACTCTTCTTACTGATTATGTTTTGAACCATTCCTGTGACACTAGTTATAGATTCCGATGCTTTACTTCAGGTTTACTGTATCCCTTTGACCTTCTTATTGACGATGAAACTCAGAAATTGCATCAGAATTAAAAAGAAAAGGCACAATGCCGACTTAAGTACAAGAATACTGACTCATCTTACTGTCTATGTTTTGAACCGTCCCTGTGACACTAGTTATAGATTCCGATGCTTGACTCCAGGTTTACTGTATTCCTTGGACCTTCTTATTGACGATGAAACACAGAAATTGCATCGGAATTAAATACAAAAGGCACAATGCCGACTTAAGTACAAGAAGACTGACTCTTCTTACTCACTATGTTTTGAACCATTCCTGTGACACTAGTTATAGATCCGATGCTTCACTTCAGGCTTACTGTATCCCTCTGACGTTCTTATTGACGATGAAACACAGACATCGCATCGGAATCAAATACAAAAGGCACAATGCCGAATTAGGTACAAGAAGACTGACTCTTCTTACTGTCTATGTTTTGAACCATTCCTGTGACACTAGTTATAGACTCCGATGCTTCACTCCAGGTTTACTGTATCCCTCTGACCTTCTTATTGACGATGAAGCACAGAAATTGCATCGGAATTAAATACAAAAGGAACAATGCAGACTTATGTACAAGAAGACTGACTCTTCCTACCGTGTATGTTTCGAACCATTCCTGTGACACTAGTTATAGATTCCGACGCATCACTCCAGGTTTACCGTGTCCCTTGGACCTTCTTATTGACGATGAAACACAGAAATTGCATCGGAATTAAATACAATAGGCACAATGCTGACATAAGTACAAGAGGACTGACTCTTGCTACTGTCTATGTTTTGAACTATTCCTGTGACACCAGTTATAGATTCCGATGCTTCACTTCACTTTTACTGTATCCCTTGGACATTCTTATTGACGATGAAACACAGAAATTGGATCAGAATTAAATAGAAAATGCACAATGATGACTTACGTTCAAGAAGACTGACTCTTCTTACTGGCTATGTTTTGAATCATTCCTGTGACACTAGTTATAGATTCCGATGCTTCACTTCAGGTTTACTGTATCCCTTTGACCTTCTTATTGACGATGAAACACAGAAATTGCATCGGAATTAAATACAAAAGGCACAATGCCGACTCAAGTACAAGAAGACTGACTCTTCTTACTCACTATGTTTTGAACCATTCCTGTGACACTAGTTATAGATCCGATGCTTCACTTCAGGCTTACTGTATCCCTCTGACGTTCTTATTGACGATGAAACACAGACATCGCATCGGAATCAAATACAAAAGGCACAATGCCGAATTAGGTACAAGAAGACTGACTCTTCTTACTGTCTATGTTTTGAACCATTCCTGTGACACTAGTTATAGACTCCGATGCTTCACTCCAGGTTTACTGTATCCCTCTGACCTTCTTATTGACGATGAAGCACAGAAATTGCATCGGAATTAAATACAAAAGGCACAATGCCGACTTATGTACAAGAAGACTGACTCTTCCTACCGTCTATGTTTTGAACCATTCCTGTGACACTAGTTATAGATTCCGACGCATCACTCCAGGTTTACCGTGTCCCTTGGACCTTCTTATTGACGATGAAACACAGAAATTGCATCGGAATTAAATACAATAGGCACAATGCTGACATAAGTACAAGAGGACTGACTCTTGCTACTGTCTATGTTTTGAACTATTCCTGTTACACCAGTTATAGATTCCGATGCTTCACTTCACTTTTACTGTATCCCTTGGACATTCTTATTGACGATGAAACACAGAAATTGGATCAGAATTAAATAGAAAATGCACAATGATTACTTACGTACAAGAAGACTGACTCTTCTTACTGGCTATGTTTTGAATCATTCCTGTGACACTAGTTATAGATTCCGATGCTTCACTTCAGGTTTACTGTATCCCTTTGACCTTCTTATTGACGATGAAACACAGAAATTGCATCGGGATTAAATAGAAAAGGCACAATGCCTACTTAAGTAAAAGAAGTCTGACTCTTCATACTGTCTATGATTTGAAGCATTCCTGTGACACTAGTTATAGATTCCGATGCTTCACTCCAGGTTTACTGTATCCCTTGGACCTTCTTATTGACGATGGTACACAGAAATTGGATCAGAATTAAATAGAAAATGCACAATGATGACTTACGTACAAGAAGACTGACTCTTCTTACTGTCTATGTCTTGAACCATTCCTGTGACACTAGTTGTAGACTACGATGCTTCACTCCAGGTTTACTGTATCCCTTGGACCTTCTTATTGACGATGAAACACAGAAATTGCATCGGAATTAACTACAAAAGGCACAGTGCCGACTTAAGTACAAGAATACTGACTCATCTTACTGTCTATGTTTTGAACCATTCCTGTGACACTAGTTATAGATCCCGATGCTTCACTCCAGGTTTACTGTGTCCCTTGGACCTTCTTATTGACGATGAAGCACAGAAATTGCATCGGAATTAAATACAATAGGCACAATGCCGACTTAAGTACAAGAAGACTGACTCTTGCAACTGTCTATGTTTTGAACCGTTCCTGTGACACCAGTTATAGATTCCGATGCTTCACTTCAGGTTTACTGTATCCCTTGGACCTTCTTATTGACGATGAAACACAGAAATTGCATCGGATTTAAATACAAAAGGCACAATACCGACTTCAGTACAAGAAGACTGACTCTTCTTACTGACTATGTTTCGAACCATTCCTGTGACACTAGTCATAGATTCCGATGGTTCATTTCAGGTTTACTGTATCCCTTGGACCTTCTTATTGACGATGAAACACAGAAATTGCATCGGAATTAAATACAAACGGCACAATGCCGACTTAAGTACAAGAAGACTGACTCTTCCAACTGTCTATGACTTGAACCATTCCTGTGACACTAGTTATAGATTCCGATGCTTCACTTCAGGTTTACTGTATCCCTCGGACCTTCTTATTGTCGATGAAACACAGAAATTGCATCGAAATTAAATACAAATGGCACAGTGCCGACTTAAGTACAAGAAGACTGACTCTTCTTGCTGACTATGTTTTGAACAATTCCTGTGACACTAGTTATAGATCCGATGCTTCACTTCAGGCTTACTGTATCCCCCTGACCTTCGTATTGACGATGAAGCACAGAAATTGCATCAGAATTAAATACAAAAGGCACAATACTGACTTAAGTACAAGAAGACTGACTCTTCCAACTGTCTATGCTTTGTACCATTCCTGTGACACTAGTTATAGATTCTGATGCGTCACTCCAGGTATACTGTGTCCCTTGGACTTTCTTAATGGCGATGAAAAACAGAATTTGCATCGGAATGAAATACAATAGGCACAATGCCGACTTAAGTACAAGAGGACTGACTCTTGCAACTGTCTATGTTTTGAACCATTCCTGTGACACCAGTTATAGACTCCGATGCTTCACTTCAGGTTTACTGTATCCCTTGGACCGTCTTATTGACGATGAAACACAGAAATTGCATCGGAATTAAATACAAAAGGCACAATACCGACTTCAGTACAAGAAGACTGACTCTTCTTGCTGACTATGTTTTGAACCATTCCTGTGACACTATTCATAGATTCCGATGTTTCATTTCAGGTTTACCGTATCCCTTGGACCTTCTTATTGGCGATGAAACACAGAAATTGCATCGGAATTAAATACAAAAGGCACAATGCCGACTTAAGTACAAGAAGACTGACTCTTCCAACTGTCTAAGCTTTGAACCATTCCTGTGACACTAATTATAGGTTCTGATGCTTCACTTCAGGTTTACTGTATCCCTCTGACCGTCTTATTGACGATGAAACACAGAGATTGCATCGGAATTAAATACAAAAGGCACAATGCCGACTAAAGTACAAGAAGACTGTTTCTTCTGACAGTCTATGTTTTGAACCATTCCTGTAACACTAGTTATAGATTCCGATGCTTCACTTCAGGTTTACTGTATCCCTTGGACCTTCTTATTGGCGATGAAACACAGAAATTGCATCGGAATTAAATACAGAAGGCACAATGCCGACTTAAGTTCAAGAAGACTGACTCTTCCTACCTTCTATGTTATGAACCATTCCTGTGACACTAGTTATAGATTCCGATGCTTCACTCCAGGTTTACTGTGTCCCTTGGACCTTCTTATTGACGATGAAACACAGAAATTGCATCGGAATTAAATACAATAGGCACAATGCTGACATAAGTACAAGAGGACTGACTCTTGCTACTGTCTATGTTTTGAACTATTCCTGTGACACCAGTTATAGATTCCGATGCTTCACTTCACTTTTACTGTATCCCTTGGACATTCTTATTGACGATGAAACACAGAAATTGGATCAGAATTAAATAGAAAATGCACAATGATGACTTACGTTCAAGAAGACTGACTCTTCTTACTGGCTATGCTTTGAATCATTCCTGTGACACTAGTTATAGATTCCGATGCTTCACTTCAGGTTTACTGTATCCCTTTGACCTTCTTATTGACGATGAAACACAGAAATTGCATCGGAATTAAAAACAAAAGGCACAATGCCGACTCAAGTACAAGAAGACTGTCTCTTCTTACTCACTATGTTTTGAACCATTCCTGTGACACTAGTTATAGATCCGATGCTTCACTTCAGGCTTACTGTATCCCTCTGACGTTCTTATTGACGATGAAACACAGACATCGCATCGGAATCAAATACAAAAGGCACAATGCCGAATTAGGTACAAGAAGACTGACTCTTCTTACTGTCTATGTTTTGAACCATTCCTGTGACACTAGTTATAGACTCCGATGCTTCACTCCAGGTTTACTGTATCCCTCTGACCTTCTTATTGACGATGAAGCACAGAAATTGCATCGGAATTAAATACAAAAGGCACAATGCCGACTTATGTACAAGAAGACTGACTCTTCCTACCGTCTATGTTTTGAACCATTCCTGTGACACTAGTTATAGATTCCGACGCATCACTCCAGGTTTACCGTGTCCCTTGGACCTTCTTATTGACGATGAAACACAGAAATTGCATCGGAATTAAATACAAAAGGCACAATGCTGACATAAGTACAAGAGGACTGACTCTTGCTACTGTCTATGTTTTGAACTATTCCTGTTACACCAGTTATAGATTCCGATGCTTCACTTCACTTTTACTGTATCCCTTGGACATTCTTATTGACGATGAAACACAGAAATTGGATCAGAATTAAATAGAAAATGCACAATGATGACTTACGTACAAGAAGACTGACTCTTCTTACTGGCTATGTTTTGAATCATTCCTGTGACACTAGTTATAGATTCCGATGCTTCACTTCAGGTTTACTGTATCCCTTTGACCTTCTTATTGACGATGAAACACAGAAATTGCATCGGGATTAAATAGAAAAGGCACAATGCCTACTTAAGTAAAAGAAGTCTGACTCTTCATACTGTCTATGATTTGAAGCATTCCTGTGACACTAGTTATAGATTCCGATGCTTCACTCCAGGTTTACTGTATCCCTTGGACCTTCTTATTGACGATGGAACACAGAAATTGGATCAGAATTAAATAGAAAATGCACAATGATGACTTACGTACAAGAAGACTGACTCTTCTTACTGTCTATGTCTTGAACCATTCCTGTGACACTAGTTGTAGACTACGATGCTTCACTCGAGGTTTACTGTATCCCTTGGACCTTCTTATTGACGATGAAACACAGAAATTGCATCGGAATTAACTACAAAAGGCACAGTGCCGACTTAAGTACAAGAATACTGACTCATCTTACTGTCTATGTTTTGAACCATTCCTGTGACACTAGTTATAGATTCCGATGCTTCACTCCAGGTTTACTGTGTCCCTTGGACCTTCTTATTGACGATGAAACACAGAAATTGCATCGGAATTAAATACAATAGGCACAATGCCGACTTAAGTACAAGAAGACTGACTCTTGCAACTGTCTATGTTTTGAACCGTTCCTGTGACACCAGTTATAGATTCCGATGCTTCACTTCAGGTTTACTGTATCCCTTGGACCTTCTTATTGACGATGAAACACAGAAATTGCATCGGATTTAAATACAAAAGGCACAATACCGACTTCAGTACAAGAAGACTGACTCTTCTTACTGACTATGTTTCGAACCATTCCTGTGACACTAGTCATAGATTCCGATGGTTCATTTCAGGTTTACTGTATCCCTTGGACCTTCTTATTGACGATGAAACACAGAAATTGCATCGGAATTAAATACAAACGGCACAATGCCGACTTAAGTACAAGAAGACTGACTCTTCCAACTGTCTATGACTTGAACCATTCCTGTGACACTAGTTATAGATTCCGATGCTTCACTTCAGGTTTACTGTATCCCTCGGACCTTCTTATTGTCGATGAAACACAGAAATTGCATCGAAATTAAATACAAATGGCACAGTGCCGACTTAAGTACAAGAAGACTGACTCTTCTTGCTGACTATGTTTTGAACAATTCCTGTGACACTAGTTATAGATCCGATGCTTCACTTCAGGCTTACTGTATCCCCCTGACCTTCGTATTGACGATGAAGCACAGAAATTGCATCAGAATTAAATACAAAAGGCACAATGCTGACTTAAGTACAAGAAGACTGACTCTTCCAACTGTCTATGCTTTGTACCATTCCTGTGACACTAGTTATAGATTCCGATGCGTCACTCCAGGTATACTGTGTCCCTTGGACTTTCTTAATGACGATGAAAAACAGAATTTGCATCGGAATGAAATACAATAGGCACAATGCCGACTTAAGTACAAGAGGACTGACTCTTGCAACTGTCTATGTTTTGAACCATTCCTGTGACACCAGTTATAGACTCCGATGCTTCACTTCAGGTTTACTGTATCCCTTGGACCGTCTTATTGACGATGAAACACAGAAATTGCATCGGAATTAAATACAAAAGGCACAATACCGACTTCAGTACAAGAAGACTGACTCTTCTTGCTGACTATGTTTTGAACCATTCCTGTGACACTATTCATAGATTCCGATGTTTCATTTCAGGTTTACCGTATCCCTTGGACCTTCTTATTGGCGATGAAACACAGAAATTGCATCGGAATTAAATACAAAAGGCACAATGCCGACTTAAGTACAAGAAGACTGACTCTTCCAACTGTCTAAGCTTTGAACCATTCCTGTGACACTAATTATAGGTTCTGATGCTTCACTTCAGGTTTGCTGTATCCCTCTGACCGTCTTATTGACGATGAAACACAGAGATTGCATCGGAATTAAATACAAAAGGCACAATGCCGACTAAAGTACAAGAAGACTGTTTCTTCTGACAGTCTATGTTTTGAACCATTCCTGTAACACTAGTTATAGATTCCGATGCTTCACTTCAGGTTTACTGTATCCCTTGGACCTTCTTATTGGCGATGAAACACAGAAATTGCATCGGAATTAAATACAGAAGGCACAATGCCGACTTAAGTTCAAGAAGACTGACTCTTCCTACCTTCTATGTTATGAACCATTCCTGTGACACTAGTTATAGATTCCGATGCTTCACTCCAGGTTTACTGTGTCCCTTGGACCTTCTTATTGACGATGAAACACAGAAATTGCATCGGATTTAAATACAATAGGCACAATGCCGACTTAAGTACAAGAGGACTGACTCTTGCTACTGTCTATGTTTTGAACCATTCCTGTGACACCAGTTATAGATTCCGATGCGTCACTTCAGGTTTATTGTATCCCTTATACCTCATTTTTGACGATGAAACACTGAAATTGCATCGGAATTAAATAGAAAATGCACAATGCCGACTTAACTACTAGATGACTGACTCTTCCTACTGTGTATGTTTTGAACCATTCCTGTGACACTAGTTATAAATTCCGATGCTTCACTTCAGGTTTACTGTATCCCTTGGACCTTCTTATTGACGATGAAACACAGAAATTGGATCGGAATGAAATACAAACCGCACAATGCCGAATTCACTACAAGAAGTCTGACTCTTCTTACTGACTATGCTTTGAACCATTCCTGTGACACTAGTATTAGATTCTGATGCTTAACTTCGGGATAACTGTATCCCTCTGACCTTCTTATTGACGATGAAACACAGGAATTGCATCGGAATAAAATACACAAGCCACAATGCCAACTTAAGTACATGTAGACTGACTTTTCCTACTGTCTATGTTTTCAACCATTCCTATGAGACTAGTTATAGATTCCGATGGTTCATTTCAGGTTTACTGTATCCCTTGGACCTTCTTATTGACGATGAAACACAGAAATTGCATCGGAATAAAATACAAAAGGCACAATGCCGACTTAAGTACAAGAAGACTGACTCTTTGTACTGACTATGTCTTGAACCATTCCTGTGACACTAGTTATAGATTCCGATGCTTAACTTCAGGTTTAGTGTATCCCTCCGACCTTCTTATTGACGATGAAGCACAGAAAATGCATCGGAATTAAATACAATAGGCACAATGCCGACTTAAGTACAAGAAGACTGACTCTTGCTACTGTCTATGTTTTGAACCATTCCTGTGACACCAGTTATTGATTCCGATGCTTCACTTCACGTTTCCTGTATCCCTTGGACCTTCTTATTGACGATGAAACACAGAAATTGCATCGGAATTAAATAGAAATTGCACAATGCCGACTTAAGTACTAGAAGACTGACTCCTCCTACTGTGTATGTTTTGAACCATGCCTGTGGCACTAGTTATAAATTCCGATGCTTCACTTCAGGTTTACTGTATCCCTTGGACCTTCTTATTGACGATGAAACACAGAAATTTGATCAGAATTAAATAGAAAATGCACAATGCCGACTTAAGTACAAGATGGCTCACTCTTCCTACTGTCTATGATTTGAACCATTCCTGTGACACTAGTTATAGATCCGATGCTTCACTCCAGGTTTAATGTATCCCTTGGACCTTCTTATTGACGATGATACACAGAAATTGCATCGGAATTAAATACAAAAGGCACAATGCCGACTTAAGTACAAGTAGACTGACTCTTCTTACTGACTATGTTTTGAACCATTCCAGTGACACTAGTTATAGATACAGATGCATCACTTCAGGTTTACTGAATCCCTCTGACCTTCTTATTGACGATAAAACACAGATATTTCATCGGAATTAAATACAAAAGGCACAATGCCGAATTAAGTACAAGAAGACATACTCTTCTTACTGTCTATGTCTTGAACCATTCCTGTGACACTAGTTGTAGACTACGATGCTTCACTCCAAGTTTACTGTATCCCTTGGACCTTATTATTGACGATGAAACACAGAAATTGCATCGGAATTAAATACAAAAGGCACATCACCAACTTAAGTAAAAGAAGTCTGACTCTTCTTACTGTCTATGTTTTGAACCATTCCTGTGACACTAGTTATAGATTCCGATGCTTCACTCCAGGTTTACTGTATCCCTTGGACCTTCTTATTGACGATGAAACACAGAAATTGGATCAGAATTAAATAGAAAATGCACAATGATGACTTAAGTACAAGGAGACTGACTTTTCTTACTTACTATGGTTTGAACCATTCCTGCGACACTAGTTATAGATTCCGATGCTTCACTTCAGGTTTACTGTATCCCTTGGACCTTCTTATTGACGATGAAACACTGAAATTGCATCGGAATTAAATAGAAAAGGCACAATGCCGACTTAAGTACAAGAATACTGACTCATCTTACTGTCTATGCTTTGAACCGTCCCTGTGACACTAGTTATAGATTCCGATGCTTCACTCCAGGTTTACTGTATCCCTTGGACCTTCTTATTGACGATGAAACACAGAAATTGCATCGGAATTAAATACAAAAGGCACAATGCCGACACAAGTACAAGAAGACTGACTCTTCTTACTGACTATGTTTTGAACGATTCCTGTGACACTAGTTATAGATCCGATGCTTCACTTCAGGCTTACTGCATCCCTCTGACCTTCCTATTGACGATGAAACACAGAAATCGCATCGGAATTAAATACAAAAGGCACAATGCCGAATTAGGTACAAGAAGACTGACTCTTCTTACTGTCTATGTTTTGAACCATTCCTGTGACACTAGTTATAGACTCCGATGCTTCACTCCAGGTTTACTGTATCCCTCCGATCTTCTTATTGACGATGAAGCACAGAAATTGCATCGGAATTAAATACAAAAGGCACAATGCCGACTTAAGTACAAGAAGACTGACTCTTGCTACTGTCTATGTTTTGAACCATTCCTGTGACACCAGTTATAGATTCCGATGCCCCACTTCAGGTTTACTGTATCCCTTGGACCTTCTTATTGACGATGAAACACAGAAATTGCATCGGAATTAAATAGAAATTGCACAATGCCGACTTAAGTACTAGAAGACTGACTCTTCCTACTGTGTATGTCTTGCACCATGCCTGTGTCACTAGTTATAAATTCCGATGCTTCACTTCAGGTTTACTGTATCCCTTGGACCTTCTTATTGACGATGAAACACAGAAATTGGATCGGAATGAAATACAAACAGCACAATGCCGAATTAACTACAAGAAGACTGACTCTTCTTACTGACTATGCTTTGAACCATTCCTGTGACACTAGTTATAGATTCTGATGCTTAACTTCGGGATTACTGTATCCCTCTGACCTTCTTATTGACGATGAAACACAGAAATTGCATCGGAATAAAATACAAAAGGAACAATGCCGACTTAAGTACATGTAGACTGCCTTTTCCTACTGTCTATTTTTTCAACCATTCCTGTGACATTATAGACTCCGATGGTGCATTTTAGGTTTACTGTATCCCTTGGACCTTCTTATTGACGATGAAACACAGAAATTGCATCGGAATTAAATACAAAAGGCACATTGCCGACTTAAGTACAAGAAGACTGACTCTTCTGACAGTCTATGTTTTGAACCATTCCTGTGACACTAGTTATAGATTCCGATGCTTCACTTTAGGTTTACTGTATCCATTGGACCTTCTTATTGACGATGAAACACAGAAATTGCATCGGAATTAAATACAAAATTCACAATGCCGACTTAAGTACAAGATGGCTGACTCTTCCTACTGTCTATGATTTGAACCATTCCTGTGACACTAGTTATAGATCCGATGCTTCACTCCAGGTTTAATGTATCCCTTGGACCTTCTTATTGACGATGATACACAGAAATTGCATCGGAATTAAATACAAAAGGCACAATGCCGACTTAAGTACATGTAGATTGACTCTTCTTACTGACTATGTTTTGCACCATTCCTGTGACACTAGTTATAGATTCCGATGCTTCACTTCAGGTTTACTGTATACCTCTGACCTTCTTATTGACGATGAAACACAGATATTTCATCGGAATTAAATACAAAAGGCACAATGCCGAATTAAGTACAAGAAGACTGACTCTTCTTACTGTCTATGTCTTGAACCATTCCTGTGACACTAGTTGTAGACTACGATGCTTCACTCCAAGTTTACTGTATCCCTTGGACCTTCTTATTGACGATGAAACACAGAAATTGCATCGGAATTAAATGCAAAAGGCACAATGCCGACTTAAGTAAAAGAAGTCTGACTCTTCTTACTGTCTATGTTTTGAACCATTCCTGTGACACTAGCTATAGATTCCGATGCTTCACTCCAGGTTTACTGTATCCCTTGGACCTTCTTATTGACGATGAAACACAGAAATTGGATCAGAATTAAAAAGAAAATGCACAATGATGACTTAAGTACAAGAAGACTGACTCTTCTTACTGACTGTGGTTTGAACCATTCCTGTGACACTAGTTATAGATTCCGATGCTACACTTCAGGTTTACCGTATCCCTTGGACCTTCTTTTAGACGATGAACCACAGAAGTTGCATCGGAATTAAATAGAAAAGCCACAATGAAGACTTAAGTACAAGAATACTGACTCATCTTACTGACTATGTTTTGAACCTTCCCTGTGACTCTAGTTATAGATGCCGATGATTCACTCCAGGTTTACTGTATCCCTTGGACCTTCTTATTGACGATGAAACACAGAAATTGCAACGGAACTAAATACAAAAGGCACAATGCCGACTTAAGTACAAGAAGACTGACTCTTCTTACTGTCTATGTTTTGAACCATTCCTGTGACACTAGTTATAGATTCCAATGCTTCACTCCAGGTTTACTGTATCTCTTGGACCTTCTTATTGACGATGAAACACAGAAATTGGATCAGAGTTAATTAGAAAATGCACAATGATGCCATAAGTACAAGAAGACTGACTCTTCTTACTGACTATGTTTTGAACCATCCTGTGACACTAGTTATAGATTCCGATGCTTCACTTCAGGTTTACTGTATCCCTTGGACCTTCTTATTGACGATGAAACACAGAAATTGCATCGGAATTAAATAGAAAAGGCACAATGCCGACTTAAGTAAATGAATACTGACTCATCTTACTGTCTATGTTTTGAACCGTCCCTGTGACTCTAGTTATAGATGCCGATGATTCACTCCAGGTTTACTGTATCCCTTGGACCTCCTTATTGACGATGAAACACAGAAATTGCAACGGAATTTAATATAAAAGGCACAATGCCGACTTAAGTACAAGAAGACTGACTCTTCTTACTGACTATGTTTTGAACCATACCTGTGACACTAGTTATAGATCCGATGCTTCACTTCAGGCTTAACTGTATCCCTCTGACCTTATTATTGACGATGAAACACAGAAATCGCATCGGAATTAAATACCAAAGGCACAATGTTGAATTAGGTCCAAGAAGACTGACTCTTCTTACTGACTATGTTTTGAACCATTCCTGTGACACTAGTTATAGATTCCGATGCTTCACTTCAGGTTTACTCTATCCCTTGGACCTTCTTATTGACGATGAAACACAGAAATTGCATCGGAATTAAATAGAAAAGGCACAATGCCGACTTAAGTACAAGAATACTGACTCATCTTACTGTCTATGTTTTGAACCGTCCCTGTGACACTAGTTATAGATGCCGATGATTCACTCCAGGTTTACTGTATCCCTTGGACCTTCTTATTGACGAAGAAGCACAGAAATTGCATCGGAATTAAATACAAAAGGCACAATGCCGACTTAAGTACAGGAAGACTGATACTTCTTACTGACTATGTTTTGAACTATACCTGTGACACTAGTTATAGATCCGATGCTTGACTTCAGGCTTACTGTATCCCTCTGACCTTCTTATTGACGATGAAACACAGAAATTGCATCGGAATTAAATCGAAAAGGCACAATGCCGACTTAAGTACAAGAATACTGACTCATCTTACTGTCTATGTTTTGAACCATTCCTGTGACACTAGTTACAGATGCCGATGATTCACTCCAGGTTTATTGTATCCCTTGGACCTTGTTATTGACGAAGAAACACAGAAATTTCATCGGTATTAAATACAAAAGGCACAATGCCGACTTAAGTACCAGAAGACTGACTCTTCTTACTGTCTATGTTTTGAACCATTCCTGTGACACTAGTTATAGACTCCGATGCTTCACTCCAGGTTTACTGTATCCCTCTGACCTTCTTGTAGACGATGAAGAACAGAAATTGCATCGGAATTAAATACAAAAGGCACAATGCCGACTTAAGTACAAGAACACTGACTCTTCCTACTGTCTATGTTTTGAACCATTCCTGTGACACTAGTTATAGATTCCGATGCTTCACTCCAGGTTTACTGTATCCCTCTGACCGTCTTATTGACGATGAAACACAGAAATTGCATCGGAATTAAATAGAAAATTCACAATGGCGACTTAAGTACTAGAAGACTGACTCTTCCTACTGTGTATGTTTTGAACCACTCCTGTGACACTAGTTATAAATTCCGATGCTT
This sequence comes from Schistocerca americana, assembly GCF_021461395.2. Classification (NCBI taxonomy): domain Eukaryota; kingdom Metazoa; phylum Arthropoda; class Insecta; order Orthoptera; family Acrididae; genus Schistocerca; species Schistocerca americana. The sequence goes on from NC_060120.1 coordinate 1,120,349,864, forward strand.
CACTTCAGGTTTACTGTATCCCTTGGACCTTCTTATTGACGATGAAACACAGAAATTGCATCGGAATTAAATACAAACGGCACAATGCCGAATTAATTACAAGAAGACTGACTCTTCCACCTGTCTATGTTTTGAACCATTCCTGTGACACTAGTTATAGATTCCGATGCTTCACTCCAGGTTTACTGTATCCCTTGGACCTTCTTAGTGACGATGAAACACGGAAATTGCATCGGAATTAAATACAAAAAGCACAATGCCGACTTAGGTACAAGAATACTGACTTATCTTACTGTCTATGTTTTGAATCGTCCCTGTGACTCTAGTTATAGATTCCGATGCTTCACTCCAGGTTTAATGTATCCCTTGGACCTTCTTATTGACGATGAAACACAGAAATTGCATCGGAATTAAATACAAAAGGCACAATGCCGACTTAAGTACAAGAAGAGTGACTCTTCCAACTGTCTATGATTTGAACCAATCCTGTGACACTAGTAATAGATTCCGATGCTACACTCCAGGTTTACTGTATCCATTGGACCTTTCATATTGACGATGAAACACAAAAATTGCATCGGAATTAAATACTAAAGGCACAATGCCGATTAAAGTACGAGAAGACGGACTCTTCTGAAAGTCCATGTTTTGAACCATTCCTGTGACACTAGTTATAGATTCCGATGCTTCACTTTAGGTTTACTGTATCCATTGGACCTTCTTATTGACGATGAAACACAGAAAATGCATCGGAATTAAATACAAAAGGCATAATGCCGACTTAATTACAAGAAGACTGACTCTTCTTAATGACTATGTTTTGAACCATTCCTGTGACACTAGTTATAGATTCCGATGCTTCACTTCAGGATTACTGTATCCCTCTCACCTTCTTATTGACGATGAAACACAGAAATTGCATCGGAATTAAATACAAAGGCACAATGCCGAATTAAGTACAAGAAGACTGACTCTTCTTACTGTCTATGTCTTGAACCATTCCTGTGACACTAGTTGTAGACTACGATGCTTCACTCCAGGTTTACTGTATCCCTCTCACCTTCTTATTGACGATGAAACACAGAAATTGCATCGGAATTAAATACAAAAGGCACAATTCCGAATTAGGTACAAGAAGACTGACTCTTTTTACTGTCTAAGTTTTGAACCATTCCTGTGACACTAGTTATAGACTTCGATGCTTCACTCCAGGTTTACTGTATCCCTCTGACCTTCTTATGGACGATGAAGCACAGAAATTGCATCGGAATTAAATACAAAGGGCACAATGCCGACTTACGTACATGAAGACTGACTCTTCCTACCGTCTATGCTTTGAACCATTCCTGTGACACTAGTTATAGACTTCGATGCTTCACTCCAGGTTTACTGTATCCCTTGGACCTTCTTATTGACGAAGAAACAAAGAAATTGCATCGGAATTAAATACAAAAGGCGCAATACCGACTTCAGTACAAGAAGACTGACTTTTCTTACTGACTATGTTTTGAACCGTTCCTGTGACTCTAGTCATAGATTCCGATGGTTCATTTCAGGTTTACTGTATCCCTTGGACCTTCTTATTGACGATGAAAAACAGAAATTGCATCGGAATTAAATACAAAAGGCACAATGCCGACTTAAGTACAAGAAGACTGACTCTTCCAAATGTCTACGTTTTGAACCATTCCTGTGACACTAGTTATAGGTTCTGATGCTTCGCTTCAGGTTTACTGTATCCCTTGGACCTTCTTATTGACGATGAGGACACAGAAATTGCATCGGAATTAAATACAAAAGGCACAATGCGGAATCAACTACAAGAAGACTGACTCTTCTTACTGACTATGCTTTGAACCATTCCTGTGACACTAGTTATAGATTCCGATGCTTAACTTCAGGATTACTGCATCCCTCTGACCTTCTTAGTGACGATGAAACACAGAAATTGCATCGGAATTAAATACAAAAGGCATAATGCCGACTTAAGTACAAGAATACTGACTCATCTTACTGTCTATGTTTTGAACCGTCCCTGTGACTGTAGTTATAAATTCCGATGCATCACTCCAGGTTTAATGTATCCCTTGGACCTTCCTATTGACGATGAAACAAAGAAATTGCATCGGAATTAAATACAAAAGGCACAATGTCGACTTAAGTACAAGGAGACTGACTCTCCTTACTGACTATGTTTTGAACCATTCCTGTGACACTAGTTATAGATTCCGATGCTTCACTACAGGTATAATGAATCCCTTGGACCTTCTTATTGACGATGAAACACAGAAATTGCATCGGAATTGAATACAAAAGGCACAATGCCGACTTAAGTACAAGAAGACTGTCTCTTCTTACTGACTATGTTTGAACCATTCCTGTGACACTAGTTATAGATTCCGATGCTTCACTTCAGGTTTACTGTATCCCTCTGACCTTCGTATTGACGATGAGACACAGAAATTGCATGGGAATTAAATACAAAAGGCACAATGCCGACTTAAGTACAAGAAGACTGACTCTTCTAACTGTCTATGTTTTGAACCATTCCTGTGACACTAGTTATAGATTCCGATGCTTCACTCCAGGTTTACCGTTTCCCTTGGACCTTCTTATTTACGATGAAACACATAAATTGCATCGGAATTAAATACAAAAGACACAATGCCGAATTAAGTACAAGAAGACTGACTCTTCCAAATGTCTATGTTTTGAACCATACCAGTGACACTAGTTATAGATTCCGATGCTTCACTTCAGGTTTACTGTATCCGTTTGACCGTCTTATTGACGATGAAACACAGAAATTGCATCGGAATTAAATAGAAAATGAACAATGCCGACTTAAGTACTAGAAGACTGACTCTTCCTACTATGTATGTTTTGAACCATTACTGTGACACTAGTTATAAATTCCGATGCTTCACTTATAGGTTTACTGTATCCCTTGGACCTTCTTTTGGCGATGAAACACAGAAATTGCATCGGAATTAAATACAAACGGCACATTGCCGAATTAACTACAAGAAGACTGACTCTTCTTACTGACTACGCTTTGAACCATTCCTGTGACACTAGTTATAGATTCTGACGCTTAACTTCGGGATTACTGAATCGCTCTGACCTTCTTATTGACGATGAAACACATAAATTGCATTGGAATAAAATACAAAAGGCACAATGCCGACTTATGTACATGTAGACTGACTTTTCCTACTGTCTATGTATTCAACCATTCCTGTGACACTAGTTATAGATTCCGATGGTTCATTTCAGGTTTACTGTAACCTTTGGAAATTCTTATTGACGATTAAACACAGAAATTGCATAGGAATTAAATAAAAAAAGCACAATGCCGACTTAAGTACAAGAATACTGACTCATCTAACTGTCTATGTTTTGAACCGTCCCTGTGACTCTAGTTCTAGATTCCGATGCTTCACTCCAGGTTTAATGTATCCCTTGGACCTTCTTATTGACGATGAAACACAGAAATTGCATCGGAATTAAATGCAAAAAGCTCAATGTCGGCTTAAGTTCAAGGAGACAGACTCTTCTTACTGACTATGTTTTGAACCATTCCTGTGACACTAGTTATAGATTCCGATGATTCACTACAGGTTTAATGAATCCCTTGGACCTTCTTATTGACGATGAAACACAGAAATTGCATCGGAATTGAATACAAAAGGCACAATGCCGACTTAAGTACAAGAAGACTGACTCTTCTTACTGACTATGTTTGAACCATTCCTGTGACACTAGTTATATATTCCGATGCTTCACTTCAGGTTTACTGTATCCCTCTGACCTTCTTATTGACGATGAAACACAGAAATTGCATCGGAATTAAATACAAATGGCACAATGCCGAATTAAGTACAAGAAGACTGACTCTTCTTACTGTCTATGCCTTGAACCTTTCCTGTGACACTAGTAGTAGACTCCGATAATTCACTCCAGGTTTACTGTATCCCTTGGACCTTCTTGTTGACGATGAAACACAGAAATTGCATCGGAATTAAATACAAAAGGCACAATGCCGACTTAAGTAAAAGATGGATGACTCCTCTTACTGTCTATGTTTTGAACCATTCCTGTGACACTAGTTATAGCCTCCGATGTTCTCTCCAGGTTTACTGTATCCCTCTGACCTTCTTATTGACGATGAAGCACAGAAATTGCATCGGAATTGAATACAAAAGGCACAATGCCGACTTAAGTACAAGAAGACTGACTCTTGCTACTGTCTATGTTTTGACCCTTTCCTGTGACACCAGTTATAGATTCCGATGCTTCACTTCAGGTTTACTGTATCCCTTGGACCTTTTTATTGACGATGAAACCCAGAAATTGCATCGGAATTAAATACAAAAGGCACAATTCCGACTTCAGTACAAGAAGACTGACTCTTCTTACTGACTATGTTTTGAACCATTCCTGTGACACTAGTCATAGATTCCGATGGTTCATATCGGGTTTACTGTATCCCTTGGACCTTCTTATTGACGATGAAACGCATAAATTGCATCGGCATTAAATACAAAAGACACAATGCCGAATTAAGTACAACAAGACTGACTCTTCCAAATGTCTGTGTTTTGAACCATACCAATGACACTAGTTATAGATTCCGATGCTTCACTTCCGGTTTACTGTATCCGTTTGACCGTCTTATTGACGATGAAACACAGAAATTGCATCGGAATTAAATACAAAAGGCCCAATGTCGGCATAAGTTCAAGGAGACAGACTCTTCTTACTGACTATGTTTTGAACCATTCCTGTGACACTAGTTATAGATTCCGATGATTCACTACAGGTTTAATGAATCCCTTGGACCTTCTTATTGACGATGAAACACAGAAATTGCATCGGAATTGAATACAAAAGGCACAATGCCGACTTAAGTACAAGAAGACTGACTCTTCTTACTGACTATGTTTGAACCATTCCTGTGACACTAGTCATATATTCCGATGCTTCACTTCAGGTTTACTGTATCCCTCTGACCTTCTTATTGACGATGAAACACAGAAATTGCATCGGAATTAAATACAAATGGCACAATGCCGAATTAAGTACAAGAAGACTGACTCTTCTTACTGTCTATGCCTTGAACCTTTCCTGTGACACTAGTAGTAGACTCCGATAATTCACTCCAGGTTTACTGTATCCCTTGGACCTTCTTGTTGACGATGAAACACAGAAATTGCATCGGAATTAAATACAAAAGGCACAATGCCGACTTAAGTAAAAGATGGATGACTCCTCTTACTGTCTATGTTTTGAACCATTCCTGTGACACTAGTTATAGCCTCCGATGTTCTCTCCAGGTTTACTGTATCCCTCTGACCTTCTTATTGACGGTGAAACACAGAAATTGCATCGGCATTAAATACAAAAGGCGCAATGCTGAATTAAGTACAAGAAGACTGCCTCTTCTTACTGTCTATGTTTTGATCATTCCTGTGACTCTAGTTATTGACTCCGATGCTTCACTCCAGGTTTACTGTATCCCTCTGACCTTCTTATTGACTATGAAACACAGAAATTGCATCGGAATTAAATACAAAAGGCACAATGCCGACTTAAGTAAAAGAAGTCTCACTCTTCTTACTGTCTATGTTTTGAACCATTCCTGTGACACTAGTTATAGATTCCGATGTTTCACTCCAGACTTACTGTATCCCTTGGACCTTCTTATTGATGATGAAACACAGAAATTGCATCAAAATTAAATAGAAAATGCACAATGATGACTTAAGTACAAGAAGACTGACTCTTCTTACTGACTATGTTTTGAACCATTCCTGTGACATTAGTCATAGATACCGATGCTTAACTTCAGGATTACTGTATCCCTTGGATCTTCTTATTGACGATGAAACACAGGAATTGCATCGGAATTAAATACAAAAGGCACAATGCCTACTTAAGTACATGAAGACAGACTCTACTTACTGACTATGTTTTGAACCATTCTTGTGACACTTGCTATAGATTCCGATGCTTCACTTCAGGCTTCTTGTATCCCTTAAACCTTCTTATTGACGATGAAACACAGAAATTGCTTTGGAATTAAATACAAAAGGCACAATGGCGACTTAAGTACAAGAGGAATGACTCTTCTTACTGTCTATGATTTGAACCATTCCTGTGACACTAGTTATAGTTTCCGAAGCTTCAATTCAGGTCTACTGTATCCCTTGGACCTTCTTATTGACGATGAAACACAGAAATTGCATCGGAATTAAATACAAAAGACTCAATGCCGACTTTAGTACAAGAGGACTGACTCTTGCTACTGTCTATGTTTTGACCCATTCCTGTGACACCAGTTATAGATTCCGATGCTTCACTTCAGGTTTACTGTATCCCTTGGACCTTCTTGTTGACGATGAAACACAGAAATTGCATCGGAATTAAATACAAAAGGCACAATTCCGACTTCACTACAAGAAGACTGACACTTCTTACTGACTATGCTTTGAACCATTCCTGTGACACTAGTCATAGATTCCGATAGTTCATATCAGGTTTACTGTATCCCTTGGACCTTCTTATTGACGATGAAACACATAAATTGCATCGGAATTAAATACAAAAGACACAATGCCGAATTAAGTACAATATGACTGACTCTTCCAAATGTCTATGTTTTGAACCATACCAGTGACACTAGTTATAGATTCCGATGCTTCACTTCAGGTTTACTGTATCCGTCTGACCGTCTTATTGACGATGAAACACAGAAATTGCATCGGAATTAAATAGAAAATGAACAATGCCGACTTAAGTACTAGAAGACTGACTCTTCCTACTGTGTATGTTTTGAACCATTACTGTGACACTAGTTATAAATTCCGATGCTTCACTTCAGGTTTACTGTATCCCTTGGACCTTCTTATTGACGATGAAACACAGAAATTGCATCGGAATTAAATACAAACGGCACAATGCCGAATTAACTACAAGAAGACTGACTCTTCTTACTGACTATGCTTTGAACCATTCCTGTGTCACTAGTTATAGATTCTGACGCTTAACTTCGGGATTACTGAATCCCTCTGACCTTCTTATTGACGATGAAACACATAAATTGCATTGGAATAAAATACAAAAGGCACAATGCCGACTTATGTACGTGTAGACTGACTTTTCCTACTGTCTATGAATTCAACCATTCCAGTGACACTAGTTATAGATTCCGATGGTTCATTTCAGGTTTACTGTATCCTTTGGACCTTCTTATTGACGATTAAACACAGAAATTGCATCGGAATTAAATAAAAAAAGCACAATGCCGACTTAAGTACAAGAATACTGACTCATCTAACTGTCTATGTTTTGAACCGTCCCTGTGACTCTAGTTCTAGATTCCGATGCTTCACTCCAGGTTTAATGTATCCCTTGGACCTTCTTATTGACGATGAAACACAGAAATTGCATCGGAATTAAATACAAAAGGCACAATGTCGGCTTAAGTTCAAGGAGACAGACTATTCTTACTGACTATGTTTGAACCATTCCTGTGACACTAGTTATAGATTCCGATGCTTCACTGCAGGTTTACTGTATCCCTATGACCTTCTTATTGACGATGAAACACAGAAATTGCATCGAAATTAAATACAAATGGCACAATGCCGAATTAAGTACAAGAAGACTGACTCTTCTTACTGTCTATGCCTTGAACCATTCCTGTGACACTAGTAGTAGACTCCGATGCTTCACTCCAGATTTACTGTATCCCTTGGACCTTCTTGTTGACGATGAAACACAGAAATTGCATCGGAATTAAATACAAAAGGCACAATGCCGACTTAAGTAAAAGAAGGATGACTCTTCTTACTGTCTATGTTTTGAACCATTCCTGTGACACTAGTTATAGCCTCCGATGATCTCTCCAGGTTTACTGTATCCCTCTGACCTTCTTATTGACGATAAAGCACAGAAATTGCATCGGAATTAAATACATAAGGCACAATGCCGACTTAAGTACAAGATGACTGACACTTCCTACTGTCTATGTTTTGAACCATTCCTGTGACACCAGTTATAGATTCCGATGCTTCACTGCAGGTTTACTGTATCCCTATGACCTTCTTATTGACGATGAAACACAGAAATTGCATCGAAATTAAATACAAATGGCACAATGCCGAATTAAGTACAAGAAGACTGACTCTTCTTACTGTCTATGCCTTGAACCATTCCTGTGACACTAGTAGTAGACTCCGATGCTTCACTCCAGGTTTACTGTATCCCTTGGACCTTCTTGTTGACGATGAAACACAGAAATTGCATCGGAATTAAATACAAAAGGCACAATGCCGAATTAAGTAAAAGAAGGATGACTCTTCTTACTGTCTATGTTTTGAACCATTCCTGTGACACTAGTTATAGCCTCCGATGTTCTCTGCAGGTTTACTGAATCCCTCTGACCTTCTTATTGACGATGAAACACATAAATTGCATTGGAATAAAATACAAAAGGCACAATGCCGACTTATGTACATGTAGACTGACTTTTCCTACTGTCTATGTATTCAACCATTCCTGTGACACTAGTTATAGATTCCGATGCTTCACTTCAGGTTTACTGTATCCCTCTGACCTTCTTATTGACGGTGAAACACAGAATTTGCATCGGCATTAAATACAAAAGGCGCAATGCCGAATTAAGTACAAGAAGACTGACTCTTCTTACTGTCTATGTTATGATCATTCCTGTGACACTAGTTATTGACTCCGATGCTCCACTCCAGGTTTACTGTATCCCTCTGACCTTCTTATTGACTATGAAACACAGAAATTGCATCGGAATTAAATACAAAAGGCACAATGCCGACTTAAGTAAAAGAAGTCTGACTCTTCTTACTGTCTATGTTTTGAACCATTCCTGTGACACTAGTTATAGATTCCGATGCTTCACTCCAGACTTACTGTATCCCTTGGACCTTCTTATTGATGATGTAACACAGAAATTGCATCAAAATTAAATAGAAAATGCACAATGATGACTTAAGTACAAGAAGACTGACTCTTCTTACTGATTATGTTTTGAACCATTCTTGTGACATTAGTCATAGATTCCGATGCTTAACTTGAGGATTACTGTATCCCTTGGATCTTCTTATTGACGATGAAACACAGAAATTGCATCGGAATTAAATACAAAAGGCACAATGCCTACATAAGTACATGAAGACAGACTCTACTTACTGACTATGATTTGTACCATTCCTGTGACACTAGTTATAGATTCCGATGCTTCACATCAGGTTTACTGTATCCCTTTGACCCTCTTATTGACGATGAAACACACAAATTGCATCGGAATTAAGTACAAAAGGCACAATGCCGACTTAAGTACATGTAGACTGACTTTTCCTAGTGTCTACGTTTTGAACCATTCCTGTGACACTAGTTATAGTTTACAATGGTTCATTTCAGGTTTACTGTATCCCTTGGACCTTCTTATTGACGATCAAAAACAGAAATTGCATCGGAATTATATACAAATACACAATGCCGAATTAAGTACAAAAAGTCTGACTCTTCTTACTGCCTATATTTTGAACCATTCCTGTGACACTAGTTATAGACTCCAATGCTTCACTCCAGGTTTACTGTATCCCTCCGACCTTCTTATTGGCGATGAAACACAGAAATTGCATCGGAATTAAATACAAAAGGCACAATGCCGACTTAAGTACAAGAAGACGGACTCTTCCTACTGTCTATGTTTTGAACTATTCCTGTGACACTAGTTCTAGATTCCGATGCTTCACTCCAGGTTTACTGTGTCCCTTGGACCTTCTTATTGACGACGAAACACAGAAATTGCACCGGAATTAAATACAATAGGCACAATGCCGACTTAAGTACAAGTAGACTGACTCTTGCTACTGTCTATGTTTTGAACCATTCCTGTGACACTAGTTATAGATTCCGATGCTTCACTTTAGGTTTACTGTATCCCTTGGTCCTTCTTATTGACGATGAAACACAGAAATTGCATCGGAATTAAATACAAAAGGCACAATACCGACTTAAGTACAAGAAGGCTGACTCTTCTTACTGCCTATGTTTTGAACCATTTCTGTGACACTAGTTATAGACTCGGATGCTGCACTCCACTTTTACTGTATCCCTCCGACCTTCTTATTGACGATGAAACACAGAAATTGCATCGGAATTAAATACAAAAGGCACAATGCCGACTTAAGTACAAGAATACTGACTCATCTTACTGTCTATGCTTTGCAGGTTTACTGAATCCCTTGGACCTTCTTATTGACGATGAAACACAGATATTGCTACGGAATTAAATACAAAAGGCACAAAACCGACTTAAGTACGAGAAGACTGACTCTTCTTACTGACTATGTTTTGAACCATTCCTGTGTCACTAGTCATAGATTCCGATGCTTAACTTCAGGATTACTGTATCCCTTGGATCTTCTTATTGACGATGAAACACAGAAATTGCATTGGAATTAAATACAAAATTCACAATGCCGACTTAAGTACAAGAATACTGACTCTTCCTACTGTCTATGATTTGAACCAATCCTGTGACAGTAGTTATAGATTCCGATGCTTCAATTCAGGTCTACTGTATCCCTTGGACCCTTTTGTTGACGATGAAACACAGAAATTGCATAGGAATTAAATGCAAAAGTTACAATGCCGACTTAAGTACAAGAGGACCGACTCATCTTACTGACTATGTTTTGTACCATTCCTGTGACACTACTTATAGATTCCGATGCTTCACACTAGGTTTACTGTTTCCCTTTGACCTTCTTATTGACGATGAAACACACAAATTGCATCGGAATTAAGTACAAAGGGCACAATGCCGACTTAAGTACATGTAGACTGACTTTTCCTACTGACTATGTTTTGAACCATTCCTGTGACACTATTTATAGTTTCCGATGGTTCATTTCAGGTTTACTGTAGCCCTTGGACCTTCTTATTGACGATGAAACACAGATATTGCATCGGAATTAAATACAAAAGGCACAATGCCGAATTAAGTACAAGAAGTCTGACTCTTCTTACAGCCTATGTTTTGAACCTTTCCTGTGACACTAGTTATAGACTCCTATGCTTCACTCCAGGTTTACTGTATCCCTCTGACATTCTTATTGACGATGAAACACAGAAATTGCATCGGAATTAAATACAAAAGGCACAATGCCGACTTAAGTACAAGAAGACTGACTCTTCCTACTGTCTATGTTTTGAACCATTCCTGTGACACTAGTTATAGATTCCGATGCTTCACTTCAGGTTTACTGTATCCCTTGGACCTTCTTATTGACGATGAAACACAGAAATTGCATCGGAACTAAATACAAAAGGCACAATACCGACATAAGTTCAAGAAGACTGACTCTTCTTACTGACTATGTTTTGAACCATTCCTGTGACACTAGTCATAGATTCCGATGCTTAACTTCAGGATTACTGTATCCCTTGCCGATTCTTATTGACGGTGAAACACAGAAATTGCATCGGAAGTAAGTACAAAAGGCACAATGCCGAATTAAGTACAAGAAGGCTGACTCTTCTTACTGCCTATGTTTTGAACCATTCCTGAGACACTAGTTATAGACTCCGATGCTGCACTACAGGTTTACTGTATCCCTCCGACCTTCTTATTGACGATGAAACACAGAAATTGCATCGCAATTAAATACAAAAGGCACAATGCCGTATTAAGTACAAGAAGACTGACTCTTCCTACTGTCTATGATTTGAACCATTCCTGTGTCACTAGTTATAGATTCCGATGCTTCACTCCACGTTTACTGCATCCCTTGGACCTCCTTATTGACGATGAAACACAGAAATTGCATCGGAATTAAATGGAAAAGGCACAATGCCGACTTAAGTACAAGAAGACTGACTCTTCTTACTGACTATGTTTTGAACCATTCCTGTGACACTAGTTATAGATTCCGATGCTTCACTACAGGTGTACTGTATCCCTCTGACCTTCTTATTGACGAAGAATCACATAAATTGCATGGGAATTAAATATAAAAGGCACAATGCCGAATTAAGTACAAGAAGGCTGACTCTTCTTACTGCCTATGTTTTGAACCATTCCTGTGACACTAGTTATAGACTCCGATGATTCACTCTAGGTATACTGTATCCCTCTGGCTTCTTATTGACGATGAATCACAGAAATTGCATCGGAATTAAATACAAAAAGCACAATGCCGACTTCAGCACAAGAGGACTGACTCTTCCTACTGTCTATGTTTTGAACCACTCCTGTGACACTATTTATAGATTCCGATGCTTTACTCCAGGATTACTGCGTCTCTTGGACCTTCTTATTGACGACGAAACACAGAAATTGCATCGGAATTAAATAAAAATGGCACAATGCGGACTCAACTAAAAGATGACTGACTCTTCTTACTGACTATGCTTTGAACAATTCCTGTGACACTAGTTAGAGATTCCGATGCTTTACTTCAGGATTACTGCATCAATCTGACCTTCTTAGTGACGATAAAGCACAGAAATTGCATCGCAATTAAATACAAAAGGCACAATGCCGACTAAAGTACAGGAAGACTGACTCTTATTACAGTCTACGATTTGAACCGTTCTTGTGACACTAGTTATAGATTCCGGTGCTTCACTCCAAGTTTACAGTATCCCTTGGACCTTCTTATTGACGATGAAACACAGATATTGCATCAGCATTAAATAGAAAAGACACAATGCCGACTTAAGTACAAGAAGACTGACGCTTCTTACTGACTATGATTTGAACCATTCCTGTGACACTAGTTACAGATTACGATGCTTCAGTTCAGGATTACTGTATTCCTTGGACCTTCTTATTGATGATGAAACACAGATATTGCATCGGAATTAAATACAAAATGCACAATGCCGACTTAAGTACAAGAAGACTGACTCTTCCTACTGTCTATGTTTTGAACCATTCCTGTGACACTAGTTATAGATTCCGATGCTTCACTCCAGGTTTACTGTGTCCCTTGGCTTTTCTTACTAACGATGAAACACAGAAATTGCAACGGAATTAAATACAATATGCACAATGCCAACTTAAGTACAAGAGGACTGACTCTTGCTACTGTCTATGTTTTGCCCATTCCTGTGACACTAGTTATATATTCCGATGCTTCATTTCAGGTTTACTGTATCCCTTGGACCTTCTTATTGACGATGAAACACAGAAATTGCATCGGAATTAAATAAAAATGGCACAATGCCGAATGAAGTACAAGAAGACTGACTCTTCTTACTGTCTATGTCTTGAACCATTCCTGTGACACTAGTAGTAGACTCCGATGCTTCACTCCAGGTTTACTGTATCCCTTGGACCTTCTTATTGCCGATGAAACACAGAAATTGCATCGGAATTAAATACAAAAGGCACAATGCCGACTTAAGTAAAAGAAGGATGACTCTTCTTACTGTCTATGTTTTGAACCATTCCTGTGACACTAGTTATAGCCTCCGATGTTCTCTCCAGGTTTACTGTATCCCTTGGACCTTCTTATTGACGATGAAACACAGAGATTGCATCGGAATTAAATACAAAAGGCACAATGTCGGCTTAAGTTCAAGGAGACTAACTCTTCTTACTGACCATGTTTTGAACCATTCCTGTGACACTAGTTATAGATTCCGATGCTTCACTTCAGGTTTACTGTATCCCTCTGACCTTCTTATTGACGGTGAAACACAGAAATTGCATCGGCATCAAATACAAAAGTCGCAATGCCGAATTAAGTAAAAGAAGTCTGACTCTTCTTACTGTCTATGTTTTGAACCATTAATGTGACATTAGTCATAGATTCCGATGCTTAACTTCAGGATTACTGTATCCCTCGGATCTTCTTATTGACGATGAAACACAGAAATTGCATCGGAATTAAATAGAAAAGGCACAATGCCTACTTAAGTACATGAAGACAGACTCTACTTACTGACTATGTTTTGAACAATTCTTGTGACTCTAGCTATAGATTCCGATGCTTCACTTCAGGTTTGTTGTACAAGAAGACTGACTCTTCTTACTGACTATGTTTTGAACCATTCCTTTGACACTAGTCATAGATTCCGATGCTTAACTTCAGGATTACTGTATCCCTTGGCGCTTCTTACTGACGATGAATCACAGAAATTGCATCGGAATTAAATGCAAAGGGCACAATGCCAAATTAAGTACAAGAAGACTGACTCTTCTTACTGCCTATGTTTTCAACCATTCCTGTGACACTAGTTATGAGCTCCGATGCTGCACTCCAGGTTTACTGTATCCCTCCGACTTTCTTATTGATGATGAAACACAGAAATTGCATCGGAATTAAATACAAAAGGCACAATGCCGACTTAAGTACAAGAATACTGACTCATCTTACTGTCTATGCTTTGAACCGTCCCTGTGACACTAGTTATAGATTCCGATGCTTCACTCCAGGTTTACTGAATCCCTTGGACCTTCTTATTGACGATGAAACACAGATATTGCATCGGAATTAAATACAAAAGGCACAAAACCGACTTAAGTACAAGAAGACTGAGTCTTCTTACTGACTATGATTTGAACCATTCCTGTGACACTAGTCATAGATTCCGATGCTTGACTTCAGGATTTCTGTATCCCTTGGATCTTCTTATTGACGATGAAACACAGAAATTGCATCGGAATTAAATACAAAAGGCGCAATGCTTACTTAAGTACATGAAGACTGACTCTACTTACTGACTATGTTTTGAACCATTCTTGTGACACTAGCTATATCTTCCGATGCTTCACTTCAGGTCTCTTGTATCCCTTAAACCTTCTTATTGACGATGAAACACAGAAATTGCATTGGAATTAAATACAAAATTCACAATGCCGACTTAAGTACAAGGAGACTGACTCTTCCTACTGTCTATGATTTGAACCAATCCTGTGACACTAGTTATAGATTCCGATGCTTCAATTCAGGTCTACTGTATCCCTTGGACCCTTTTATTGACGATGAAACACAGAAATTGCATCGGAATTAAATACAAAAGTTACAATGCCGATTTAAGTACAAGAAACCGACTCTTCTTACTGACTATGTTTTGTACCATTCCTGTGACACTACTTATAGATTCCGATGCTTCACATCAGGTTTACTGTTCCCCTTTGACCTTCTTATTGACGATGAAACACACAAATTGCATCGGAATTAAGTACAAAGGGCACAATGCCGACTTAAGTACATGTAGACTGACTTTTCCTACTGTCTATGTTTTGAACCATTCCTGTGACACTTTTTATAGTTTCCGATGGTTCATTTCAGGTTTACTGTATCCCTTGGACCTTCTTATTGACGATGAAACACAGATATTGCATCGGAATTAAATACAAAAGGCACATTGCCGAATTAAGTACAAGAAGTCTGACTCTTCTTACAGCCTTTGTTTTGAACCATTCCTGGGACACTAGATATAGACTCCTATGCTTCACTCCAGGTTTACTGTATCCCTCTGACATTCTTATTGACGATGAAACACAGAAATTGCATCGGAATTAAATACAAAAGGCACAATGCCGACTTAAGTACAAGAAGACTGACTCTTCCTACTGCCTATGTTTTGAACCATCCCTGTGACACTAGTTATAGATTCCGATGCTTCACTCCAGGTTTACTGTGTCCCTTGGACCTTCTTATTGACGATGAAACACAGAAATTGCACCGGAATTAAATACAATAGGCACAATGCCGACTTAAGTACAATTAGACTGACTCATGCTACTGTCTATGTTTTGAACCATTCCTGTGACACTAGTTATAGATTCCGATGCTTCACTTCAGGTTTACTGTATCCCTTGGACCTTCTTATTGACGATGAAACACAGAAATTGCATCGGAATTAAATACAAAAGGCACAATACCGACATAAGTTCAAGAAGACTGGCTCTTCTTACTGACTATGTTTTGAACCGTTCCTGTGACACTAGTCATAGATTCCGATGCTTAACTTCAGGATTACTGTATCCCTTGCCGATTCTTATTGACGGTGAAACACAGAAATTGCATCGGAAGTAAGTACAAAAGGCACAATGCCGAATTAAGTACAAGAAGGCTGACTCTTCTTACTGCCTATGTTTTGAACCATTCCTGAGACACTAGTTATAGACTCCAATGCTGCACTACAGGTTTACTGCATCCCTCCGACCTTCTTATTGACGATGAAACACAGAAATTGCATCGCAATTAAATACAAAAGGCACAATGCCGTATTAAGTACAAGAAGACTGACTCTTCCTACTGTCTATGATTTGAACCATTCCTGTGTCACTAGTTATAGATTCCGATGCTTCACTCCACGTTTACTGCATCCCTTGGACCTCCTTATTGACGATGAAACACAGAAATTGCATCGGAATTAAATGTAAAAGGCACAATGCCGTCTTAAGTACAAGAAGACTGACTCTTCTTACTGACTATGTTTTGAACCATTCCTGTGACACAAGTTATAGATTCCGATGCTTCACTACAGGTGTACTGTATCCCTCTGACCTTCTTATTGACGAAGAATCACAGAAATTGCATCGGAATTAAATATAAAAGGCACAATGCCGAATTAAGTACAAGAAGGCTGACTCCTCTTACTGCCTATGTTTTGAACCATTCCTGTGACACTAGTTATAGACTCCGATGATTCACTCCAGGTATACTGTATCCCTCTGGCTTCTTATTGACGATGAATCACAGAAATTGCATCGGAATTAAATACAAAAGGCACAATGCCGACTTCAGCACAAGAGGACTGACTCTTCCTACTGTCTATGTTTTGAACCATTCCTGTGACACTATTTATAGATTCCGATGCTTTACTCCAGGATTACTGTGTCTCTTTTACCTTCTTATTGACGAAGAAACACAGAAATTGCATCGGAATTAAATACAAAAGGCACAATGCCGACTAAAGTACAAGAAGACTGACTCTTATTACAGTCTACGTTTTGAACCGTTCTTGTGACACTAGTTATAGATTCCGGTGCTTCACTCCAAGTTTACAGTATCCCTTGGACCTTCTTATTGACGATGAAACACAGATATTGCATCAGAATTAAATAGAAAAGGCACAATGCCGACTTAAGTACAAGAAGACTGACTCTTCCTACTGTCTATGTTTTGAACCATTCCTGTGACACTAGTTATAGATTCCGATGCTTCACTCCAGGTTTACTGTGTCCATTGGCTTTTCTTATTAACGATGAAACACAGAAATTGCAACGGTATTAAATACAATATGCACAATGCCAACTTAAGTACAAGAGGACTGACTCTTGCTACTGTGTATGTTTTGCCCATTCCTGTGTCACTAGTTATATATTCCGATGCTTCATTTCAGGTTTACTGTATCCCTTGGACCTTCTTATTGACAATGAAACACAGAAATTGCATCGGAATTAAATAAAAATGGCACAATGCGGACTCAACTACAAGATGACTGACTCTTCTTACTGACTATGCTTTGAACCATTCCTGTGACACTAGTTATAGATTCCGATGCTTAACTTCAGGATTACTGCATCCCTCTGACCTTCTTAGTGACGATAAAGCACAGAAATTGCATCGGAATTAAATACAAAAGGCACAATGCCGACTTAAGTACAAGAATACCGACTGATCTTACTGTCTATGTTTTGAACCGTCCCTGTGACTGTAGTTATAAATTCCGATGCATCACTCCAGGTTTAATGTATCCCTTGGACCTTCCTATTGACGATGAAACACAGAAATTGTATCGGAATTAAATACAAAAGGCACAATGTCGACTTAAGTAAAAGGAGACTGACTCTCCTTACTGACTATGTTCTGAACCATTCCTGTGACACTAGTTATAGATTCCGATGCTTCACTCCAGGTTTAATGTATCCCTTGGACCTTTTTATTGACGATGAAACACAGAAATTGCATTGGACTTGAATACAAAGGGCACAATGCCGACTTAAGAACAAGAAGACTGACTCTTCTTACTGACTATGTTTGAACCATTCCTGTGACACTAGTTATAGATTCCGATGCTTCACTTCAGGTTTACTGTATCCCTCTGACCTTCTTATTGACGATGAAACACAGAAATTGCATCGGAATTAAATACAAATGGCACAATGCCGAATTAAGTACAAGAAGACTGACTCTTCTTACTGTCTATGTCTTGAACCATTCCTGTGACACTAGTAGTAGACTCCGATGCTTCACTCCAGGTTTACTGTATCCCTTGGACCTTCTTATTGCCGATGAAACACAGAAATTGCATCGGAATTAAATACAAAAGGCACAATGCCGACTTAAGTAAAAGAAGGATGACTCTTCTCACTGTCTATGTTTTGAACCATTCCTGTGACACTAGTTATAGCCTCCGATGTTCTCTCCAGGTTTACTGTATCCCTTGGACCTTCTTATTGACGACGAAACACAGAAATTGCATCGGAATTAAATACAAAAGTCGCAATGCCGAATTAAGTACAAGAAGACTGACTCTTCTTACTGTCTATGTTTTGAACCATTCCTGTGACACTAGTTATTGACTCCGATGCTTCACTCCAGGTTTACTGTATCCCTCTGACCTACTTATTGACTATGAAACACAGAAATTGCATCGGAATTAAATACCAAAGGAACAATGCCGACTTAAGTAAAAGAAGTCTGACTCTTCTTACTGTCTATGTTTTGAACCATTCCTGTGACACTAGTTATAGATTCCGATGCTTCACTCCAGACTCACTGTATCCCTTGGACCTTCTTATTGACGATGAAACACAGAAATTGCATCAGAATTAGATAGAAAATGCACAATGATGACTTAAGTACAAGAAGGCTGACTCTTCTTACTGACTATGTTTTGAACCATTCCTGTGACATTAGTCATAGATTCCGATGCTTAACTTCAGGATTCCTGTATCCCTCGGATCTTCTTATTGACCATGAAACACAGAAATTGCATCGGAATTAAATACAAAAGGCACAATGCCTACTTAAGTACATGAAGACAAACTCTACTTACTGACTATGTTTTGAACCATTCTTGTGACTCTAGCTATAGATTCCGATGCTTCACTTCAGGTTTCTTGTACAAGAAGACTGTTTCTTCTTACTGACTATGTTTTGAACCATTCCTGTGACACTAGTTATAGATTCCGATGCTTCACTTCAGGTTTACTGTATCCCTTGGACCCTCTTATTGACGATGAAACACAGAAATTGCATCGGAATTAAATACAAACGGCACAATGCCGAATTAACTACAAGAAGACTGACTCTTCTTACTGACTATGCTTTGAACCATTCCTGTGACACTAGTTATAGATTCTGACGCTTACCTTCGGGATTACTGAATCCCTCTGACCTTATTGACGATGAAACACAGAAATTGCACCGGAATTAAATACAATAGGCACAATGCCGACTTAAGTACATGTAGACTGACTCTTGCTACTGTCTATGTTTTGAACCATTCCTGAGACACTAGCTATAGATTCCGATGCTTCACTTCCTGTTTACTGTATCCCTTGGTCCTTCTTATTGACGATGAAACACAGAAATTGCATCGGAATTAAATACAAAAGGCACAATACCGACGTAAGTACAAGAAGACTGACTCTTCTTACTGACTATGTTTTGAACCATTCCTTTGACACTAGTCATAGATTCCGATGCTTAACTTCACTATTACTGTATCCCTTGGCGCTTCTTACTGACGATGAATCACAGAAATTACATCGGAATTAAATGCAAAGGGCACAATGCCGAATTAAGTACAAGAAGACTGACTCTTCTTACTGCCTATGTTTTGAACCATTCCTGTGACACTAGTTATGAGCTCCGATGCTGCACTCCAGGTTTACTGTATCCCTCCGACTTTCTTATTGACGATGAAACACAGAAATTGCACCGGAATTAAATACAAAAGGCACAATGCCGACTTAAGTACAAGAATACTGACTCATCTTACTGTCTATGCTTTGAACCGTCCCTGTGACACTAGTTATAGATTCCGATGCTTCACTCCAGGTTTACTGTATCCCTTGGACCTTCTTATTGACGATGAAAAACAGATATTGCATCGGAATTAAATACAAAAGGCACAAAACCGACTTAAGTACAAGAAGACTGACTCTTCTTACTGCCTATGATTTGAACCATTCCTGTAACACTAGTCTTAGATTCCGATGCTTAACTTCAGGATTTCTGTATCCCTTGGATCTTCTTATTGGCGATGAAACACAGAAATTGCATCGGAATTAAATGCAAAAGGCACAATGCCTACTTAAGTACATGAAGACTGACTCTACTTACTGACTATGTTTTGAACCATTCTTGTGACACTAGCTATAGATTCCGATGCTTCACTTCAGGTCTCTTGTATCCCTTAAACCTTCTTATTGACGATGAAACACAGAAATTGCTTTGGAATTAAATACAAAAGGCACAATGCCGACTTAAGTACAAGAGGACTGACTCTTCTTACTGTCTATGATTTGAACCAATCCTGTGACACTAGTTATAGATTCCGATGCTTCAATTCAGGTCTACTATATCCCTTGGACCCTTTTATTGACGATGAAACACAGAAATTGCATCGGAATTAAATACAAAAGTTACAATGCCGATTTAAGTACAAGAAACCGACTCTTCTTACTGACTATGTTTTGTACCATTCCTGTGACACTACTTATAGATTCCGATGCTTCACATCAGGTTTACTGTATCCCTATGACCTTCTTATTGATGATGAAACACACAAATTGCATCGGAATTAAGTACAAAGGGCACAATGCCGACTTAAGTGCATGTAGACTGTTTTTTCCTACTGTCTATGTTTTGAACCATTCCTGTGACACTAGTTATAGTTTCCGATGGTTCATTTCAGGTTTACTGTATCCCTTGGACCTTCTTATTGACGATGAAACACAGATATTGCATCGGAATTAAATACAAAAGGCACAATGCCGAATTAAGAACAAGAAGTCTGACTCTTCTTACAGCCTATGTTTTGAACCATTCCTGTGACACTAGTTATAGACTCCTATGCTTCACTCCAGGTTTACTGTATCCCTCTGACCTTCTTATTGACGATGAAACACAGAAATTGCATCGGAATTAGGTACAAAAGGCACAATGCCGACTTAAGTACAAGAGGACTGACTCTTCCTACTGTCTATGTTTTGAACCATTCCTGTGACACTAGTTATAGATTCCGATGCTTCACTCCAGGTTTACTGTGTCCCTTGGACCTTCTTATTGACGATGAAACACAGAAATTGCACCGGAATTAAATACAATAGGCACAATGCCGACTTAAATACAAGTAGACTGACTCTTGCTACTGTCTATGCCTTGAACCATTCCTGTGACACTAGTTATAGATTCCGATGCTTCACTCCAGGTTTACTGTGTCCCTTGGCCTTTCTTATTAACGATGAAACACAGAAATTGCAACGGAATTAAATACAATAGGCACAATGCCAACTTAAGTACAAGAGGACTGACTCTTGCTACTGTCTATGTTTTGCCCATTCCTGTGACACTAGTTATATATTCCGATGCTTCATTTCAGGTTTACTGTATCCCTCGGACCTTCTTATTGACGATGAAACACAGAAATTGCATCGGAATTAAATACAAATGGCACAAAATCGACTTAAGTACAAAAAGACTGACTCTTCTTACTGACTATGTTTTGAACCTTTCCTGTGACACTAGTCATAGATTCCGATGCTTAAGTTCAGGATTACGGTATCCCTTGGATCTTCTTATTGACGATGAAACACAGAAATTGCAACGGAATTAAATACAAAATTCACAATGCCGACTTAAGTACATGAAGACTGACTCTACTTACTGACTATCTTCTGAACCATTCTTGTGACACTAGCTTTTGATTCCGATGCTTCACTTCAGGTTTACTGTGTCCCTTAAACCTTCTCACTGACGATGAAACACAGAAATTGCTTTGGAATTAAATACAAAAGGCACAATGCCGACTTAAGTACGAGAGGACTGACTCTTCTTACTGTCTATGTTTTGAACCATTCCTGTGACTCTAGTTACAGATTCCAGTGCTTCACCTCAGGTGTACTGTATCCCTCTGACCTTCTTATTGACGATGAAACACAGAAATTGCATCGGAATTAAATACAAAATTGACAATGCCGACTTAAGTACAAGAAGGCTGTCTCTTCCTACTGTCTATGAATTGAACCATTCCTGTGACACTAGTTATAGATTCCGGTGCTTCAAATCAGGTCTACTGTATCCCTTCGACCTTCTTATTGACGGTGAAACACAGAAATTGCATCGGAATTAAGTACAAAAGGCACAATGCCGACTTAAGTATATGTAGACTGACTTTTCCTACTGTCTGTGTTATGAACCATTCCTGTGACATTAGTTATAGATTGCGATGTTTCACTTCAGGTTTACTGTATCCCTCTGACCGTCTTATTGACGATGAAACACAGAAATTGCATCGGAATTAAATACAAGAGGCACAATGCAGACTAAAGTACAAGAATTCTGACACTTATTACAGTCTATGTTTTGACCAGTTCTTGTGACACTCGTTATAGATTCCGGTTCTTCACTCCAAGTTTACAGTATCCCTTGGACCTTCTTATTGACGATGAAACACATATATTGCATGAGAATTAAATAGGAAAGGCACAATGCCGAATTAAGTACAACAAGACTGACGCTTCTTACTGACAATGTTTTGAACCATTCCTGTGACGCTAGTTATAGATTACAATGCTTCACTTCAGGTTTACTGTATCCCTTGGACCTTCTTATTGAGGATGAAACACAGATACAAAAGGCACATGCCGACTTAAGTACAAGAAGACTGACCCTTCCTACTGTCTATGATTTGAACCATTCCTGTGTCACTAGTTATAGCTTCCGATGCTTCACTCCACGTTTACTGTATCCCTTGGATCTCCTTATTGACGATGAAACACAGAAATTGCATCGGAATTAAATGGAAAAGGCACAATGCCGTTTAAGTACAAGAAGACTGACTCTTCTTACTGACTATCTTTTGAACCATTCCTGTGACACTAGTTATAGATTCCGATGCTTCACTTCAGGTTTACTGTATCCCTCTGACCTTCTTATAACGAAGAATCACAGAAATTGCATCGGAGGTAAATACAAAAGGCACAATGCCGAATTAAGTACAAGAAGGCTGACTCTTCTTACTGCCTATGTTTTGAACCATTCCTGTGACACTAGTTATAGACTCCGATGATTCACTCCAGGTATACTGTATCCCTCTGGCTTCTTATTGACGATGAATCACAGAAATTGCATCGGAATTAAATACAAAAGGCACAATGCCGACTTCAGCATAAGAGGACTGACTCTTCCTACTGTCTATGATTTGAACCATTCCTGTGACACTAGTTATAGATTCCGATGCTTTACTCCAGGATTACTGTGTCTCTTGGACCTTCTCATTGATGACGAAACACAGAAATTGCATCGGAATTAAATACAAAAGGCACAATGCCGACTAAAGTACAAGAAGACTGACTCTTATTACAGTCTATGTTTTGTACCGTTCTTGTGACACTAGTTATAGATTCCGGTGCTTCACTCCAAGTTTACAGTATCCCTTGGACCTTCTTATTCACGGTGAAACACAAATATTGCATCAGAAATAAATAGAAAAGGCACAATGCCGACTTAAGTACAAGAAGACTGACGCTTCTTACTGACTATGTTTGAACCATTCCTGTGACACTAGTTACAGATTACGATGCTTCAGTTCAGGTTTACTGCATCCCTTGGACCTTCTTATTGATGATGAAACACAGATATTGCATCGGAATTAAATACAAAAAGCACAATGCCGACTTAAGTACAAGAAGACTGACTCTTCCTACTGTCTATGTTTTGAACCATTCCTGTGACACTAGTTATAGATTCCGATGCTTCACTCCAGGTTTACTGTGTCCCTTGGCCTTTCTTATTAACGATGAAACACAGAATTTGCAACGGAATTAAATACAATAGGCACAATGCCAACTTAAGTGCAAGAGGACTGACTCTTGCTACTGTCTATGTTTTACGCATTCCTGTGACACTAGTTATATATTCCGATGCTTCATTTCAGGTTTACTGTATCCCTTGGACCTTCTTATTCACGATGAAACACATAAATTGCATCGGAATTAAATACAAATGGCACAAAATCGACTTAAGTACAAAAAGACTGACTCTTCTTACTGACTATGTTTTGAACCTTTCCTGTGACACTAGTCATAGATTCCGATGCTTAACTTCAGGATTACTGTATCCCTTGGATCTTCTTATTGACGATGAAACACAGAAATTGCATCGGAATTAAGTACAAAATTCAGAATGCCGACTTATGTACAAGAAGGCTGACTCTTCCTACTGTCTATGATTTCAACCATTCCATTGACACTAGTTATAGATTCCGATGCTTCAAATCAGGTCTACTGTATCCCTTGGACCTTCTTATTGACGGTGAAACACAGAAATTGCATCGGAATTAAGTACAAAAGGCTCAATGCCGACTTAAGTACATGTAGACTGACTTTTCCTACTGTCTGTGTTATGAACCATTCCTGTGACATTAGTTATAGATTGCGATGCTTCACTTCAGGTTTACTGTATCCCTCTGACCGTCTTATTGACGATGAAACACAGAAATTGCATCGGAATTTAATACAAGAGGCACAATGCCGACTAAAGTACAAGAAGTCTGACACTTATTACAGTCTATGTTTTGACCAGTTCTTGTGACACTCGTTATAGATTCCGGTGCTTCACTCCAAGTTTGCAGTATCCCTTGGACCTTCTTATTGACGATGGAAAACAGAAATTGCATCGGAATTAAATACAAAAGGCACAAAACCGACTTAAGTACAAGAAGACTGACTCTTCCTACTGTCTATGTATTGAACCATTCCTGTGACACTAGTTATAGATTCCGATGCTTCACTCCAGGTTTACTGTGTCCCTTGGTCCATCTTATTAACGATGAAACACAGAAATTGCAACGGAATTAAATACAATAGGCACAATGCCAACTTAAGTACAAGAGGACTGACTCTTGCTACTGTCTACGTTTTGCCCATTCCAGTGACACTAGTTATATATTCCGATGCTTCACTTCAGGTTTACTCTATCCCTTGGACCTTCTTATTGACGATGAAACACAGAAATTGCACCGGAATTAAATACAAAAGGCACAAAACCGACTTAAGTACAAGAAGACTGACTCTTCTTACTGACTATGTTTTGAACCATTCCTGTGACACTAGTCATAGGTTCCGATGCTTAACTTCAGGATTACTGTATCCCTTGGTCCTTCTTATTGACGATGAAACACAGATATTGCATCGGAATTAAATACAAAAGGCACAATGCCGACTTAAGTACAAGAAGACTGACTCTTCTTACTGACTATGTTTTGAACCATTCCTGTGACACTAGTTATAGATTCCGATGCTTCACTCCAGGTTTACTGTATCCCTTGGACCTTCGTGTTGACGATGAAACACAGGAATTGCATCGGAATTAAATACAAAAGGCACAATGCCGACTAAAGTACAAGAAGACTGACTCTTATTACAGTCTATGTTTTGAACCGTTCTTGTGACACTAGTTATAGATTCCGGTGCTTCACTCCATGTTTACAGTATCCCTTGAACCTTCTTATTGACGATTAAACACAGATATTGCATCAGAATTAAATAGAAAAGGCACAATGCCGACTTAAGTACAACAAGACTGACGCTTCTTACTGACTATCTTTTGAACCATTCCTGTGACACTAGTTATAGATTCCGATGCTTCACTTCAGGTTTACTGTTTCCCTCTGACCATCTTATTGACGAAGAATCACAGAAATTGCATCGGAATTAAATACAAAAGGCACAATGCCGAATTAAGTACAAGAAGGCTGACTCTTCTTACTGCCTATGTTTTGAAGCATTCCTGTGACACTAGTTATAGACTCCGATGATTCACTCCAGGTATACTGTATCCCTCTGGCTTCTTATTGACGATGAATCACAGAAATTGCATCGGAATTAAATACAAAAAGCACAATGCCGACTTCAGCATAAGAGGACTGACTCTTCCTACTGTCTATGATTTAAACCATTCCTGTGACACTAGTTATAGATTCCGATGCTTTACTCCAGGATTACTGTGTCTCTTGGACCTTCTTATTGACGACGAAACACAGAAATTGCATCGGAATTAAATACAAAAGGCACAATGCCGACTAAAGTCCAAGAAGACTGACTCTTATTACAGTCTATGTTTTGAACCGTTCTTGTGACACTAGTTATAGATTCCGGTGCTTCACTCCAAGTTTACAGTATCCCTTGGACCTTCTTATTGACGGTGAAACACAAATATTGCATTAGAATTAAATAGAAAAGGCACAATGCCGACTTAAGTACAAGAAGACTGACGCTTCTTACTGACTATGTTTGAACCATTCCTGTGACACTAGTTACAGATTACGATGCTTCAGTTCACGTTTACTGCATCCCTTGGACCTTCTTATTGATGATGAAACACAGATATTGCATCGGAATTAAATACAAAAAGCACAATGCCGACTTAAGTACAAGATGACTGACTCTTCCTACTGTCTATGTTTTGAACCATTCCTGTGACACTAGTTATAGATTCCGATGCTTCACTCCAGGTTTACTGTGTCCCTTGGCCTTTCTTATTAACGATGAAACACAGAATTTGCAACGGAATTAAATACAATAGGCACAATGCCAACTTAAGTGCAAGAGGACTGACTATTGCTACTGTCTATGTTTTACGCATTCCTGTGACACTAGTTATATATTCCGATGCTTCATTTCAGGTTTACTGTATCCCTTGGACCTTCTTATTGACGATGAAACACATAAATTGCATCGGAATTAAATACTAATGGCACAAAATCGACTTAAGTACAAAAAGACTGACTCTTCTTACTGACTATGTTTTCAACCTTTCCTGTGACACTAGTCATAGATTCCGATGCTTAACTTCAGGATTACTGTATCCCTTGGATCTTCTTATTGACGATGAAACACAGAAATTGCATCGGAATTAAGTACAAAATTCACAATGCCGACTTATGTACAAGAAGGCTGACTCTTCCTACTGTCTATGATTTGAACCATTCCTGTGACACTAGTTATAGATTCCGATGCTTCAAATCAGGTCTACTGTATCCCTTGGACCTTCTTATTGACGGTGAAACACAGAAATTGCATCGGAATTAAGTACAAAAGGCACAATGCCGAATTAAGTACAAGAAGTCTGACACTTATTACAGTCTATGATTTGACCAGTTCTTGTGACACTCGTTATAGATTCCGGTGCTTCACTCCAAGTTTACAGTATCCCTTGGACCTTCTTATTGACGATGAAACACATATATTGCATCAGAATTAAATAGAAAAGGCACAATGCCGAATTAAGGACAACAAGAGTGACGCTTCTTACTGACTATGTTTTGAACCATTCCTGTGATGCTAGTTATAGATTACGATGCTTCACTTCAGGTTTAGTGTTTCCCTTGGACCTTCTTAT
Source organism: Schistocerca americana (assembly GCF_021461395.2). Classification (NCBI taxonomy): domain Eukaryota; kingdom Metazoa; phylum Arthropoda; class Insecta; order Orthoptera; family Acrididae; genus Schistocerca; species Schistocerca americana. Next base: position 1,120,377,508 of record NC_060120.1, read on the forward strand.
TGAGGATGAAAGTCAGATTTTGCATCGGAAATAAATACAAAAGGCACAATGCCGACTTAAGTACAAGAAGACTGACTCTTGCTACAGTCTATGTTTTGCCCATTCCCGTGACACTAGTTATATATTCCGATGTTTGACTTCAGGTTTACTCTATCCCTTGGACCTTCTTATTGACGATGAATCACAGAAATTGCATCGGAATTAAATACAAAAGGCACAAAACCGACTTAAGTACAAGAAGACTAACTCTTCTTACTGACTGTGTTTTGAACCATTCCTGTGACACTAGTCATAGGTTCCGATGCTTAACTTCAGGATTACTGTATCCCTTGGTCCTTCTTATTGACGATGAAACACAGATATTGCATCGGAATTAAATACAAAAGGCACAATGCCGACTTAAGTACAAGAAGACTGACTGTTCTTACTGACTATGTTTTGAACCATTCCTAAGACACTAGTTATAGATTCCGATGCTTCACTCCAGGTTTACTGTATCCCTTGGACCTTCGTGTTGACGATGAAACACAGAAATTGCATCGGAATTAAATACAAAATTCACAATGCCGACGTAAGTACAAGAAGACTGACTCTTGCTACTGTCTATGTTTTGCCCATTCCTGTGACTAAGTTATATATTCCGATGCTTCACTTCAGGTTTACTGTATCCCTTGGACCTTCTTATTGACGATGGAAAACAGAAATTGCATCGGAATTAAATACAAAATTCACAATGCCGACTTAAGTACAAGAAGACTGACTCTTTCTACTGTCTATGATTTGAACCATTCCTGTGACGCTAGTTATAGATTCCGATGCTTCAATTCAGGTCTCCTGTATCCCTTGTACCTTCTTATTGACGATGAAACACAGAAATTGCATCGGAATTAAGTACAAAAGGCGCAATGCCGACTTAAGCACATGTAGACTGACTTTTCCTACTGTCTATGTTTTGAACCATTCCTGTGACACAAGTTATAGATTCCGATGGTTCTTTCCAGGTTTACTGTATCCCTTGGACCTTCTTATTGACGATGAAACACAGAAATTCCATCGGAATTAAATACAAAAGACACAATGCCGACTTAAGTACAAGAAGACTGACTCTTCCAACTGTCTATGTTTTGAACCATTCCTGTGACACTAGTTGTAGATTCCAATGCTTCACTTCAGGTTTACTGTATCCATCTGACCGTCTTAATGACGATGAAACACAGAAATTGCATCGGAATTAAATACAAAAGGCACAAAATCGACTAAAGTACAAAAAGACTGACTCTTCTTACTGACTATAATTTGAACCATTCATGTGACACCTGTTATAGATTCCGATGCTTCACTTCAGGTTTACTGTATCCCTCTGACCTTCTTCTTGACGAAGAATCGCAGATATTGCATCGGAATTAAGTACAAAAGGCACAATGCCGAATTAAGTACAAGAAGTCTGGTTCTTCTTACTGCCTATGTTTTGAACCATTCCTGTGATACTAGTTATAGACTCCGATGCTTCACTCCAGGTTTACTGTATCCCTCTGACCTTCTTATTGACGATGAAACGCAGAAATTGCATTGGAATTAAATACAAAAGGCACATGCCGACTTAAGTACAAGATGACTGACTCTTCCTACTGTCTATGTTTTGAACCATTCCTGTGACACTAGTTATAGATTCCGTTGCTTCACTCCTGGATTACTGTGTCCCTTGGACCTTCTTATTGACGATGAAACACAGAAATTGCACCGGAATTAAATACAATAGGCACAATGCCGACTTAAGTACAAGTAGACTGACTCTTGCTACTGTCTATGTTTTGAACCATTCCTGTGACACTAGTTATAGATTCCGATGCTTCACTTCAGGTTTACTGTATCCCTTGGACCTTCTTATTGACGGTGAAACACAGAAATTGCATCGGAATTAAATACAAAAGGCACAATGCCGAATTAAGTACAAGAAGGCTGACTCTTCTTACTGCCTACGTTTTGACCCATTCCTGTGACACTTGTTATAGACTCCGATGCTTCACTCCAGGTTTACTGTATCCCTCTGACCTTCTTATTGACGATGAAACACAGAAATTGCATCGGAATAAAATACAAAAGGCACAATGCCGATTTAAGTACAAGAAGACTGACTCTTCCTACTGTCTATGTTTTGAACCATTCCTGTGACAATAGTTATAGATTCCGATGCTTCACTCCAGGTTTACTGTGTCCCTTGGACCTTCTTATTGACGATGAAACACAGAAATTGCAACGGAATTAAAGACAATAGGCACAATGCCGACTTAAGTACAAGTAGACTGACTCTTGCTACTGTCAATGCTTTGAACCATTCCTGTGACACTAGTTATAAATTCCGATGCTTCACTCCAGGTTTACTGTGTCCCTTGGACCTTCTTATTGACGATGAAACACAGAAATTGCATCGGAATTAAAGACAATAGGCACAATGCCGACTTAAGTTCAAGTAGACTAACTCTTGCTACTGTCAATGTTTTGAACCATTCCTGTGACACTAGTTATAGATTCCGATGCTTCACTTCAGGTTTACTGTATCCCTTGGACCTCCATATTGACGATGAAACACAGAAAATGCATCGGAATTAAATAGAAAAGGAACAATGCCGACTTAAGTACAAGAATACTGACTCATCTTACTGTCTATGTTTTGAACCGTCCCTGTGGCACTAGCTATAGATTCCGATGCTTCACTCCAGGTTTACTGTATCCCTTGTACCTTCATATTGACGAAGTAACACAGATATTGCATCGGAATTAAATACAAAAGCCACAATACCGACTTAAGTACTAGAAGACTGACTCTTCTTACTGACTATGCTTTGAACCATTCCTGTGACACTAGTTATAGATTCCGATGCTTCACTTCAGGTTTACTGTATCCCTCTGACCTTCTTATTGACGAAGAAACACAGATATTGCATCGGAATTAAATACAATAGGCACAATGCCGACTTAAGTACAAGAAGGCTGACTCTTCTTACTGCCTATGTTTTGAACCATTCCTGTGACACTAGTTATAGACTCCGATGATTCACTCCAGGTATACTATATCCCTCTGACCTTCTTAATAACGATGAAACACAGAAATTGGATCGGAATTAAATACAAAAGGAACAATGCCGACTTAAGCACAAGAGGACTGACTCTTCCTACTGTACATGTTTTGAACCATTCCTGTGACACTAGTTATAAATTCCGATGCTTCACTCCATGTTTACTGTGTCCCTTGGACCTTCTTATTGACGATGAAACACAGAAATTGCATCGGAATTAAAGACAATAGGCACAATGCCGACTTAAGTACAAGTAGACTGACTCTTGCTACTGTCAATGTTTTGAACCATTCCTGTGACACTAGTTATAGTTTCTGATGCTTCACTTCAGGTTTACTGTATCCCTCTGACCTTCTTTTTGACGATGAAACACAGAAACTGCATCGGAATTATATACAAAAGGCACAATGCCGCATTAAGTACAAGAAGACTGACTCTTCTTACTGTCCATGTTTTGAGCCATTCCTGTGACACTAGTTACAGACTCCGGTGCTTCACTCCAGGTTTACTGTATCCCTTGGACCTTCTTATTGACGATGAAACACAGAAATTGCATCGGAACTAAATACAAAAGGCACAATGCCGACTTAAGTACAAGAAGACTGACTTTTCTTACTGTCTATGTTTTGAACCATCCCTGTGACACTAGTTATAGATACCGATGCTTCACTCCATGTTTACTGTATCCCTTGGACCTTCTTATTGACGATGAAACACAGAAATTGCATCGGAATTAAATACAAAAGGCACAATGCCGACATAAGTACAAGAAGACTGACTCTTCTTGTTGTTTATGTTTTGAACCATTCCTGTGACACTAGTTATAGATTCCGATGCTTCACTCCAGGTTTACTGTATCCCTCTGACCCTCTTATTGACGATGAAACACAGAAAATACATCAGACTTACATACAAAAGGCACAATGCCGACTCAAGTACAAGAAGACTGGCTCTTCATACTGTCCATGTTTTTAACCTTTCCTGTGAGACCGGTTTTAGATTCCGATGCCTCACTTCAGGTTTACTGTATCCCTTGGACCTTGTTATTAACGACGAGACACAGAAATTGCATCGGAATTAAATAGATGAGGCACAATGCCGACTTAAGTACAACAAAAACAGACTCTTCTTATTATCTCTGTTTTGAAACCACTACTGTGACACTAGTTATAGACTCCGATGCACCACTTCAGGTTTACTGTATCCCTCTGACCCTCTTATTCACGATGAAACACAGAAAATGCATCGGAATTAAATACAAAAGGCAAAAAGCCGACATAAGTACTAGAAGACTGACTCTTCTTACTGTCTATGTTTTGAACCATTCCTGTGACAGTAGTTATAGATTCCGATGCTTCACTTCAGGTTTACTGTATTCCTCTGACCTTATTATTGACGAAGAAACACAGAAATTGAATCGGAAATACATACAAAAGGCACAATGCCGACTTAAGTACAAGAAAACTGACTCTTCTTACTGTCTATGTTTTGAACGATTCCTGTGACACTAGTTATAGATTCCGATGCTTCACTTCAGGTTTACTGAATCCCTCTGAGCTTCTTATTGACGATGAATCACAGAAATTGCATCGGAAATATATACAAAAGGCACAATCCAGACTTAAGTACAAGAAGACTAACACTTCTTACTGTCTATGTTTTGAAACCATTCCTGTGACACTAGTTATAGATTCGTATGCTTCACTTCTGGTTTACTGTATCCCTAAGATACTCTTATTCACGATGAAACACCGAAAATGCATCGGAATTAAATACAAAAGGCACAAAGCCACTTAAGTACTAGAAGACTGACTCTTCTTACTGTCTATGTTTTGAACCATTCCTGTGACACTAGTTATAGATTCCGATGCTCCACTTCGGGTTTACTATATCCACTCTGACCGTCGTATTGAGTTTCCAACACAGAAATTGCATCGGAATTAAGTACAAAAGGCACAATGCCGACTTCAGTACAAGAAACCTGACACTTCTTGCTGTCTATGCTTTGAAACATTCCTGTGACACTAGTTATAGATTCCAATGCTTCACTTCAGATTTACATTATCCCTCTGAGCTTCTTATTAACGATGAAACACAGAAATTGCATCGGAATTATATACAAAAGGCACAATGCAGACTTAAGTACAAGAAGACTGACTCTTCTTACTGTCTATGTTTTGCTCCATTCCTGTGACACTAGTTAGAGATTCCGAAGCTTCACTTCAGGTTAACTGTATCCCTCTGACCGTCGTACTGACGATGAAACACAGAAATTGCATCGGAATTAAATACAAAAGGCACAATGCCGACTCATGTACAAGAAGACTGGCTCTTCTTACTGTCCATGTTTTGAACCTTATCTGTGAGACCGGTTTTAGATTCCGATGCACCACTTCAGGTTTACTGCATCCCTTGGACCTTGTTATTAACGACGAAACACAGAAATTGCATCGGAATTAAATAGATAAGGCTCAATACCGACTTCAATACAAGAAAACAGACTCTTCCTAATATCTCTGTTTTGGACCACTCCTGTGACACTAGTTATAGATTCCGAGGCATCACTTCAGGTTTACTGTATCCCTCTGACCCTCTCATTCACGATGAAACACAGAAAATGCATCGGAATTAAATACAAAAGGCACAAAGCCGACTTAAGTACTAGAAGACTGACTCTTCTTACTGTCTATGTTTTGAACCATTCCTGAGACACTAGTTATAGATTCCGAAGCTTCACTTCAGGTTTACTGTATCCCTCTGACCTTCTTATTGACGATGAAACACAGTACTTGCATCTAAATTAAATACAAAAGGCACAATGCCGACTTAAGTACAAGAAGATTGACTTTTCTGACAGTCTATGTCTTCAACCATTCCTGTGACACTAGTTATAGGTTCCGATGCTTCACTTTAGGTTTACTGTATCCATTGGACCTTCTTATTGACGATGAAACACAGAAAGTGCATCGGAATTAAATACAAAATTCACAAAGCCGACTTAAGTACAAGATGGCTGACTCTTCTTACTGACTATGTTTTGAACCATTCCTGTGACACTAGTTATAGACTCCGGTGCTTCACTCCAGGTTTACTGTATCCCTTGGACCTTGTTATTAACGACGAAACACAGAAACTGCATCGGAATTAAATAGATAAGGCACAATGCCGACTTAAGTACAAGAAAACAGACTCTTCTTATTATCTCTCTTTTGAACCACTACTGTGACACTAGTTATAGATTCCGATGCATCACTTCTGGTTTACTGTATCCCTCTGACCCTCTTATTCACGATGAAACACAGAAAATGCATCGGAATTAAATACAAAGGGCATAAAGCCGACTTAAGTACTAGAAGACTGACTCTTCTTACTGTCTACGTTTTGAACCATTCCTGTGACACTAGTTATAGATTCCGATGTTTCACTTCAGGTTTACTGTATCCCTATGACCGTCGTACTGACGATGAAACACAGAAATTGCATCGGAATTAAATACAAAAGGCACAATGCCGACCTAAGGACAAGAAAACTGACTCTTCTTACTGTTTATGTTTGGAACCATTCCTGTGACACTAGTTACAGATTCCGATGCTTCACTTCAGATTTACATTATCCCTCTGAGCTTCTTATTGACGATGAAACACAGAAATTGCATCGGAATTAAATACAAAAGGCACAATGCCGACTTAAGTACAAGAAAACTGACTCTTCTTACTGTCTATGCTTTGAACCATTCCTGTGACACTAGTTATAGATTCCGATGCTTCACTCCAGGTTTACTGTATCCCTCTGACCTTCTTATTGACGATGAAACACGTAAATATCATCGGAATTAAATACAAAAGTCACAATGCCGACTTAAGTACAAGAAGGCTGACTCTTCTTACTGTCTATGATTTGAACCACTCCTGTGACACTAGTTATAGATTCCGATGCTTCATTTCAGGTTTATTGTATCCCTCTGACCTTCGTATTGATGATGAAACACAGAAATTGCATCGGAATTAAATACAAAAGGCACAATGCCGACTTAAGTACAAAAAGACTGACTCTTCTTACTGTCTATGTTTGAACCATTCCTGTGACACTAGTTATAGATTCCGATGCTTCACTTCAGGTTTACCGTATTCCTCTGACCTTCTTATTGACTATGAAACACAGAAATTGAATCGGAATTATATACAAAAGGCACAATGCCGACTTCAGTACAAGAAAAATGACTCTTCTTACTGTCTATGCTTTGAACCATTCCTGTGACACTAGTTATAGATTCTGTTGCTTCACTTCAGGTTTACTGTATCCCTCTGAGCTTCTTATTGACGATGAATCACAGAAATTGCATCGGAAATATATACAAAAGGCACAATCCAGACTTATGTACAAGAAGACTAACACTTCTTACTGTCTATGTTTTGAACCATTCCTGTGACACTAGTTATAGATTCCGATGCATCACTTCAGGTTTGCTGTATCCCTCTGACACTCTTATTCACGATGAAACACCGAAAATGCATCGGAATTAAATACAAAAGGCACAAAGCCGACTTAAGTACTAGAAGACTGACTCTTCTTACCGTCTGTGATTTTAACCATTCCTGTGACACTAGTTATAGATTCCGATGCTTCACTTCATGTTTACTGTATCCACTCTGACCGTCGTATTGAGTATGAAACACAGAAATTGCACCGGAATTAAATAGATAAGGCACAATGCCGACTTAAGTACAAGAAAACAGACTCTTCTTAATATCTCTGTTTTGAAACACTCCTGTGACACTAGTTATAGATTCCGATGCATCACTTCAGGTTTACTGTGTCCCTCTGACCCTCTCATTCACGTTTAAACACAGAAATTGCATCGGAATTAAATACAAAAGGCACGATGCCGACTTAAGTACAAGAAGACTGACTCTTCCAACTGTCTCTGTTTTGAACCATTCCTGTGACACTAGTTATAGATTCCGATGCTTCACTTCACGTTTACTGTATCCCTTGGACCTTCTTAATGACAATGAAACACAGAAATTGCATCGGAATTAAATACAAAAGGCACAATACCGAATTAAGTATAAGAAGACTGACTCTTCTTACTGTCTATGCTTTGAACCATTCCTGTGACACTAGTTATAGTAACCGATGCTTCACTCCAGGTTTACTGTATCCCTTGGACCTTCTTATTGACGATGAAACAAAGAAATTGCATCGGAATTAAATACAATAGGCACAATGCCGACTTAAGTACAAGTAGACTGACTCTTGCTACTGTCTATGTTTTGAACCATTCCTGTGACACTAGTTATAAATTCCGATGCTTCACTTCAGGTTTACTGTATCCCTTGGACCTTCTTATTGACGATGAAACACAGAAATTGCATGGCAATTATATACAAAGGGCACAATGCCGACTAAAGTACAAGAAGACTGACTCTTATTACAGTCTATGTTTTGAACCGTTCTTGTGACACTAGTTATGGATTCCGGTGCTTCACTCTACGTTTACAGTATCCCTTGGACCTTCTAATTGACGATAAAACACAGATATTGCATCAGAATTAAACATATAAGGCACAATTCCGACTTAAGTACAAGAAGACTGACGCTTCTTACTGACTATGTTTTGAACCATTCCTGTGACACTAGTTATAGATTCCGATGCTTCACTTCAGGCTTACTGTATCCCTTGGACCTTCTTATTGAGGATGAAACACAGATATTGCATCGGAATTAAATAGAAAAGGCACAATGCCGACTAAAGTACAAGATGACTGACTCTTCTTATTGTTTATGTTTTGAACCATTCCTGTGGCACTAGTTATAGATTCCGATGCTTCACTTCAGGTTTACTGTGTCCCTCTAACCCTCTTATTTACGATAAAACACAGAAAATACATCAGTCTTAAATACAAAAGTCTCAATGCCGACTTAAGTACAAGGAGACTGGCTCTTTTTACTGTCAATGCTTTGAACCATTCCTGTGACACTAGTTAGAGATTCCGATGCTTCACTTCAGGTTAACTGTATCCCTATGACCGTCGTACTGACGATGAAACACAGAAAGTGCATCGAAATTAAATACAAAAGGCACAATGCCGAGTCAAGTACAAGAAGACTTGCTCTTCTTACTGTCCATGGTTTGAACCTTTCCTGTGAGACCGGTTTTTAATTCCGATGCCTCACTTCAGGTTTACTGTATCCCTTGGACCTTGTTATTAACGACGAAACACAGAAATTGCATCGGAATTAAATAGATAAGGCACAATGCCGACTGAAGTACAAGAAATCAGACTCTTCTTATTATCTCTGTTTTGAACCACTACTGTGACACTAGTTATAGATCCCGATGCATCACTTCATATTTACTGTATCCCTCTGACCCTCTTATTCACGATGAAACACAGAAAATGCATCGGAATTAAATACAAAAGGCATAAAGCCAACTTAAGTACTAGAAGACTGACTCTTCTTACTGTCTACGTTTTGAACCATTCCTGTGACACTAGTTATAGATTCCGATGCTTCACTTCAGGTTTACTGTATCCCTCTGACCGTCGTACTGACGATGAAACACAGAAATTGCATCGGAATTAAATACAAAAGGCACCATGCCGACTTAAGTACAAGAAAACTGACTCTTCTTACTGTCTATGTTTTGAACCATTCCTGTGACACTAGTTATAGATTCCGATGCTTCACTTCAGGTTTACTGTATCCCTCTGACCTTCATATTGACGATGAAACACGTAAATTGCATCGGAATTAAATACAAAAGTCACAATGCCGACTTAAGTACAAAAAGACTGACTCTTATTACTGTCTATGTTTGAACCATTCCTGTGACACAAGTTATAGATTCCGATGCTTCACTTCAGGTTTACTGTATTCCTCTGACCTTCTTATTGACGAAGAAACACAGAAATTGAATCGGAATTATATACAAATGGCACAATGCCGACTTAAGTACAAGAAAACTGACTCTTCTTACTGTCTATGTTTTGAACCATTTCTGTGACACTAGTTATAGATCTCGATGCTTCACTTCAGGCTTACTGTATCCCTCTGAGCTTCTTATTGACGATGAATCACAGAATTTGCATCGGAAATATATACAAAAGGCACAATCCAGACTTATGTACAAAAGACTAACACTTCTTACTGTCTCTGTTTTGAACCATTCCTGTGACACTAGTTATAGATTCCTATGCTTCACTTCAGGTTTACTGTATCCCTCTGACACTCTTATTCACGATGAAACACCGAAAATGCATCGGAATTAAATACAAAAGGCACAAAGCCGACTTAAGTACTAGAAGACTGACTCGTCTTACTGTCTATGTTTTGAACCATTCCTGTGACACTAGTTATAGATTCCGATGCTTCACTTCATGTTTACTGTATCCACTCTGACCGTCGTATTGAGTATGAAACACAGAAATTGCATCGGAATTAAATACAAAAGGCACAATGCCGACTTCAGTACAAGAAACCTGACACTTCTTGCTGTCTATGATTTGAACCATTCCTGTGACACTAGTTATAGATTCCAATGCTTCACTTCAGATTTACATTATTCCTCTGAGCTTCTTATTGACGATGAAACACAGAAATTGCATCGGAATCATTTACAAAAGGCACAATGCAGTCTTAAGTACAAGAAGACTGACTCTTCTTACTGTCTATGTTTTGAACCATTCCTGTGACACTAGTTAGAGATTCCGAAGCTTCACTTCAGGTTAACTGTATCCCTCTGACCGTCGTACTGACGATGAAACACAGAAATTGCATCGGAATTAAATACAAAAGGCACAATGCTGACTCAAGTACAAGAAGACTGGCTCTTCTTACTGTCCATGATTTGAACCTTTCCTGTGAGACCGGTTTTAGATTCCGATGCCCCACTTCAGGTTTACTGTATCCCTTGGACCTTGTTATTACCGACGAAACACAGAAATTGCATCGGAATTAAATAGATAAGGCACAATGCCGACTTAAGTACAAGAAAACAGACTCTTCTTAATATCTCTGTTTTGAACCACTCCTGTGACACTAGTTATAGATTCCGATGCATCACTTCAGGTTTACTGTGTCCCTCTCACCCTCTCATTCACGATGAAACACAGAAATTGCATCGGAATTAAATACAAAAGGCACAATGCCGACTTAAGTACAAGAAGACTGACTCTTCCAACTGTCTATGTTTTGAACCATTCCTGTGACACTAGTTATAGATTCCGATGCTTCACTTCAGGTTTACTGTATCCCTCTGACAGTCTTAATGACGATGAAACACAGAAATTGCATCGGAATTAAATAGAAAATGCACAATGGCGACTTAAGTACTAGAAGTCTGACTCTTCCTACCTTGTATGCTTTGAACCATTCCTGTGACACTAGTTATAGATTCCGATGCTTCACTTCAGGTTTACTGTACCCCTTGGACCTTCTTAATGACAATGAAACACAGAAATTGCATCGGAATTAAATACAAACTGCACAATGCCGAATTAACTACAAGAAGACTGACTCTTCTTACTGACTATGCTTTGAACCATTCCTGTGACTCTAGTTATAGATTCTGATGTTTAACTTCGGAATTACTGTATCCCTCTGACCTTCTTATTGACGATGAAACACGAAAATTGCATCGGAATTTAATACAAAAAGCACAATGCCAAATTAAGTACAAGAATACTGACTCATCTTACTGTCTACGTTTTCAACCTTCCCTGTTACTCTAGTTATGGATTCCGATGCTTCACTGCGGGTTTACTGTATCCCTCTGACCTTCTTATTGACGATGAAACACAGCAATTGCATAGGAATTAAATACAAAAGGCGCAATGCCGAATTAAGTACAAGAAGACTGACTCTTCTTACTGTATATGCTTTGAACCACCCTTGTGACACTAGTTATAGACTCCGATGCTTCACTTCAGGTTTACTGTATCCCTTGGACCTTCTTATTGACGGTGAAACACAGATATTGCATCGGAATTAAATACAAAAGGCACAATGCCGAATTAAGTACAAGAAGGCTGACTCTTCTTACTGCCTATGTTTTGACTCATTCCTGTGACACTAGTTATAGACTCCGATGCTTCACTCCAGGTTTACTGTATCCCTCTGACCTTCTTATTGACGATGAAACACAGAAATTGCATCGGAATAAAATACAAAAGGCACAAGGCCGACTTAAGTACAAGAAGACTGACTCTTCCTACTGTCTATGTTTTGAACCATTCCTGTGACAATAGTTATAGATTCCGATGCTTCACTCCAGGTTTACTGTATCCCTTGGACCTCCATATTGACGATGAAACACAGAAAATGCATCGGAATTAAATAGAAAAGGCACAATGCCGACTTTAGTACAAGAATACTGACTCATCTTACTGTCAATGTTTTGAACCATTCCTGTGACACTAGTTATAGATTCCGATGCTTCACTGCAGGTTTACTGTATCCCTTGGACCTTCTTATTGACGATGAAACACAGAAATTGCATCGGAATTAAATTCAAAAGGCAAAATGCCGACTTAAGTACAAGAAGGCTGACTCTTCTCACTGCCTATGTTTTGAACCATTCCTGTGACACTAGTTATAGTCTCCGATGATTCACTCCAGGTATACTGTATCCCTTTGACCTTCTTATTGACGATGAAACACAGAAATTGGATCGGAATTAAATACAAAAGGCACAATGCCGACTTAAGCACAAGAGGACTGACTCTTCCTACTGTCAATGTTTTGAACCTTTCCTGTGACAGTAGTTAAAGATTCCGATGCTTCACTGCAGGTTTACTGTATCCCTTGGACCTTCTTATTGACGATGAAGCACAGAAATTGCATCGGAATTAAATTCAAAAGGCACAATGCCGACTTAAGTACAAGAAGGCTGACTCTTCTTACTGACTATGTTTGAACCATTCCTGTGACACTAGTTATAGTTTCTGATGCTTCCCTTCAGGTTTACTGTATCCCTCTGACCTTCTTATTGACGATGAAACACAGAAATTGGATCGGAATTAAATACAAAAGGCACAATGCCGACTTAAGCACAAGAGGACTGACTCTTCCTACTGTCAATGTTTTGAACCATTCCTGTGACACTAGTTACAGATTCCGATGCTTCACTTCAGGTTTACTGTATCCCTTGGACCTTCTTATTGACGATGAAACACAGAAATTGCATCGGAATTAAATTCAAAAGGCAAAATGCCGACTTAAGTACAAGAAGACTGACTCTTCTTACTGTCCATGTTTTGAGCCATTCCTGTGACACTAGTTATAGACTCCGGTGTTTCACTCCAGGTTTACTGTATCCCATGGACCTTCTTATTGACGATGAAACACAGAAACTGCATCGGAATTAAATACAAAAGTCACAATGCCACCTTAAGTAAAAGAAGTCTGACTTTTCTTACTGTCTATGTTTTGAACCATTCCTGTGACACTAGTTATAGATTCCGATGCCTCACTCCAGGTTTACTGTATCCCTTGGACCTTCTTATTGACGGTGAGACACAGACATGGCATCGGAATTAAGTAGAAAAGGCACAATGCCAACTTAAGTACAAGAATACCGACTCATCTTACTGTCTATGTTTTGAACCGTCCCTGTGTCACTAGTTATAGATTCCGATGCTTCACTCAAGGTTTACTGTATCCCTTGGACCTTCTTATTGAGGATGAAACACAGAAATTGCATCGTAATTAAATACAAAAGGCACAATGCCGACTTAAGTACAAGAAGACAGACTCTTCTTACTAACAATGCTTTGAACCATTCCTGTGACACTAGTTATAGATTCTGATACTTCACTTCAAGTTTACTGTATCCCTCTGACCGTCCTATTGACGATGAAACACAGAAATTGCATCGGAATTAAATAGAAAAGGCACAATGCCGAATTAAGTATAAGAAGACTGACTCTTCTTACTGACTATGTTTTGAACCATTCCTGTGACACTAGTTATAAATACCAATGCTTCACTTTAGGTTTACTGTATCTCTGGGACCTTCCTATTGACGATGAAACACAGAAATTGCATCGGAATTAAATACAAAAGGCACAATGCCGACTTATGTACAAGAAGACTGACTCTTCTTATTGTTTATGTTTTGAACCATTCCTGTGACACTAGTTATAGATTCCGGTGCTTCACTTCAGGTTAACTGTATCCCTCTGACCGTCGTACTGACGATGAAACACAGAAATTGCATCGGAATTAAATACAAAAGGCACAATGCCGACTCAAGTACAAGAAGACTTTCTCTTCTTACAGTCCATGTTTTGAACCTTTCCTGTGAGACCGGTTTTAGATTCCGATGCCTCACTTCGGGTTTACTGTATCCCTTGGACCTTGTTATTAACGACGAAACACAGAAATTGCATCGGAATTAAATAGATAAGGCACAATGCCGACTTAAGTACAAGCAAACTGACTCTTCTTATTATCTCTGTTTTGAACCACTACTGTGACACTAGTTATAGATTCCGATGCATCACTTCAGGTTTACTGTATCCCTCTGTCCCTCTTATTCACGATGAAACACAGAAAATGCATCGGAATTAAATACAAAAGGCACAAAGCCGACTTAAGTACTAGAAGACTGACTCTTCTTACTGTCTACGTTTTGAACCATTCCTGTGACACTAGTTATAGATTCCGATGTTTCACTTCAGGTTTACTGTATTCCTCTGACCGTCGCACTGACGATGAAACACAGAAATTGCATCGGAATTAAATACAAAAGGCACAATGCCGACCTAAGAACAAGAAACCTGACTCTTCTTACTGTTTATGTTTGGAACCATTCCTGTGACACTAGTTATAGATTCCGATGCTTCACTTCAGATTTACATTATCCCTCTGAGCTTCTTATTGACGATGAAACATCGAAATTGCATCGGAATTATATTCAAAAGGCACAATGCAGACTTAAGTACAAGAAGACTGACACTTCTTACTGTCTATGTTTTGAACTATTCCTGTGACACTAGTTAGAGATTCCGAAGCTTCACTTCAGGTTAACTGTATCCCTCTGACCGTCGTACTGACGATGAAACACAGAAATTGCATCGGAATTAAATACAAAAGGCACAATGCTGACTCAAGTACAAGAAGACTGGCTCTTCTTACTGTCCATGATTTGAACCTTTCCTGTGAGACCGGTTTTAGATTCCGATGCCCCACTTCAGGTTTACTGTATCCCTTGGACCTTGTTATTACCGACGAAACACAGAAATTGCATCGGAATTAAATAGATAAGGCACAATGCCGACTTAAGTACAAGAAAACAGACTCTTCTTAATATCTCTGTTTTGAACCACTCCTGTGACACTAGTTATAGATTCCGATGCATCACTTCAGGTTTACTGTGTCCCTCTCACCCTCTCATTCACGATGAAACACAGAAATTGCATCGGAATTAAATACAAAAGGCACAATGCCGACTTAAGTACAAGAAGACTGACTCTTCTTACTGACTATGCTTTGAACCATTCCTGTGACTCTAGTTATAGATTATGATGTTTAACTTCGGAATTACTGTATCCCTCTGACCTTCTTATTGACGATGAAACACGTAAATTGCATCGGAATTTAATACAAAAAGCACAATGCCAAATTAAGTACAAGAATACTGACTCATCTTACTGTCTACGTTTTCAACCTTCCCTGTTACTCTAGTTATGGATTCCGATGCTTCACTCCAGGTTTAATGTATCCCTTGGACCTTCTTATTGACGATGAACCACAGAAATTGCATCGGAATTAAATTCAAAAGGCACAATGCCGACTTAAGTACAAGAAGACTGACTCTTCTTACTGACTATGTTTGAACCATTCCTGTGACACTAGTTATAGTTTCTGATGCTTCCCTTCAGGTTTACTGTATCCCTCTGACCTTCTTATTGACGATGAAACACAGAAATTGCATAGGAATTAAATACAAAAGGCGCAATGCCGAATTAAGTACAAGAAGACTGACTCTTCTTACTGTATATGCTTTGAACCACCCCTGTGACACTAGTTATAGATTCCGATGCTTCACTTCAGGTTTACTGTATCCCTTGGACCTTCTTATTGACGGTGAAACACAGATATTGCATCGGAATTAAATACAAAAGGCACAATGCCGAATTAAGTACAAGAAGGCTGACTCTTCTTACTGCCTATGCTTTGACCCATTCCTGTGACAGTAGTTATAGACTCCGATTGTCCACTCCAGGTTTACTGTATCCCTCTGACCTTCTTATTGACGATGAAACACAGAAATTGCATCGGAATAAAATACAAAAGGCACAATGCCGACTTAAGTACAAGAAGACTGACTCTTCCTACTGTCTATGTTTTGAACCATTCCTGTGACAATAGTTATAGATTCCGATGCTTCACTCCAGGTTTACTGTATCCCTTGGACCTCCATATTGACGATGAAACACAGAAAATGCATCGGAATTAAATAGAAAAGGCACAATGCCGACATAAGTACAAGAATACTGACTCATCTTACTGTCAATGTTTTGAACCATTCCTGTGACACTAGTTATAGATTCCGATGCTTCACTGCAGGTTTACTGTATCCCTTGGACCTTCTTATTGACGATGAAACACAGAAATTGCATCGGAATTAAATTCAAAAGGCAAAATGCCGACTTAAGTACAAGAAGGCTGACTCTTCTCACTGCCTATGTTTTGAACCATTCCTGTGACACTAGTTATAGACTCCGATGATTCACTCCAGGTATACTGTATCCCTTTGACCTTCTTATTGACGATGAAACACAGAAATTGGATCGGAATTAAATACAAAAGGCACAATGCCGACTTAAGCACAAGGGGACTGACTCTACCTACTGTCAATGTTTTGAACCATTCCTGTGACACTAGTTATAGATTCCGATGCTTCACTGCAGGTTTACTGTATCCCTTGGACCTTCTTATTGACGATGAAACACAGAAATTGCATCGGAATTAAATTCAAAAGGCACAATGCCGACTTAAGTACAAGAAGGCTGACTCTTATTACTGACTATGTTTGAACCATTCCTGTGACACTAGTTATAGTTTCTGATGCTTCCCTTCAGGTTTACTGTATCCCTCTGACCTTCTTATTGACGATGAAACACAGAAATTGGATCGGAATTAAATACAAAAGGCACAATGCCGACTTAAGCACAAGAGGACTGACTCTTCCTACTGTCAATGTTTTGAACCATTCCTGTGACACTAGTTACAGATTCCGATGCTTCACTTCAGGTTTACTGTATCCCTTGGACCTTCTTATTGACGATGAAACACAGAAATTGCATCGGAATTAAATTCAGAAGGCAAAATGCCGACTTAAGTAGAAGAAGACTGACTCTTCTTACTGTCCATGTTTTGAGCCATTCCTGTGACACTAGTTATAGACTCCGGTGCTTCACTCCAGGTTTACTGTATCCCATGGACCTTCTTATTGACGATGAAACACAGAAACTGCATCGGAATTAAATACAAAAGTCACAATGCCGCCTTAAGTAAAAGAAGTTTGACTTTTCTTACTGTCTATGTTTTGAACCATTCCTGTGACACTAGTTATAGATTCCGATGCCTCACTCCAGGTTAACTGTATCCCTTGGACCTTCTTATTGACGGTGAGACACAGACATGGCATCGGAATTAAGTAGAAAAGGCACAATGCCAACTTAAGTACAAGAATACCGACTCATCTTACTGTCTATGTTTTGAACCGTCCCTGTGTCACTAGTTATAGATTCCGATGCTTCACTCCAGGTATACTGTATCCCTTGGACCTTCTTATTGAGGATGAAACACAGAAATTGCATCGTAATTAAATACAAAAGGCACAATGCCGACTTAAGTACAAGAAGACAGACTCTTCTTACTAACAATGCTTTGAACCATTCCTGTGACACTAGTTATAGATTCTGATACTTCACTTCAAGTTTACTGTATCCCTCTGACCGTCTTATTGACGATGAAACACAGAAATTGCATCGGAATTAAATAGAAAAGGCACAATGCCGAATTAAGTATAAGAAGACTGACTCTTCTTACTGACTATGTTTTGAACCATTCCTGTGACACTAGTTATAAATACCAATGCTTCACTTCAGGTTTACTGTATCTCTGGGACCTTCCTATTGACGATGAAACACAGAAATTGCATCGGAATTAAATACAAAAGGCACAATGCAGAGTTAAGTACAAGAAGACTGACGCTTCTTACTTTCTATGTTTGAACCATTCCTGTGACACTAGTTATAGATTCCGATGCTTCACTTCAGGTTTACTGTATCCCTTGGACCTTCTTATTGAGGATGAAATACATATATTGCATCGGAATTAAATAGAAAAGGCACAATGCCGACTTAAGTTCAAGAAGACTGACTCTTCTTATTGTTTATGTTTTGAACCATTCCTGTGACACTAGTTATAGATTCCGATGCTTCACTTCAGGTTAACTGTATCCCTCTGACCGTCGTACTGAATATGAAACACAGAAATTGCATCGGAATTAAATACAAAAGGCACAATGCCGACTCAAGTACAAGAAGACTTTCTCTTCTTACAGTCCATGTTTTGAACCTTTCCTGTGAGACCGGTTTTAGATTCCGATGCCTCACTTCGGGTTTACTGTATCCCTTGGACCTTGTTATTAACGACGAAACACAGAAATTGCATCGGAATTAAATAGATAAGGCACAATGCCGACTTAAGTACAAGCAAACTGACTCTTCTTATTATCTCTGTTTTGAACCACTACTGTGACACTAGTTATAGATTCCGATGCATCACTTCAGGTTTACTGTATCCCTCTGACCCTCTTATTCACGATGAAACACAGAAAATGCATCGGAATTAAATACAAAAGGCACAAAGCCGACTTAAGTACTAGAAGACTGACTCTTCTTACTGTCTACGTTTTGAACCATTCCTGTGACACTAGTTATAGATTCCGATGTTTCACTTCAGGTTTACTGTATTCCTCTGACCGTCGCACTGACGATGAAACACAGAAATTGCATCGGAATTAAATACAAAAGGCACAATGCCGACCTAAGAACAAGAAAACTGACTCTTCTTACTGTTTATGTTTGGAACCATTCCTGTGACACTAGTTATAGATTCCGATGCTTCCCTTCAGATTTACATTATCCCTCTGAGCTTCTTATTGACGATGAAACACAGAAATTGCATCGGAATTATATTCAAAAGGCACAATGCAGACTTAAGTACAAGAAGACTGACACTTCTTACTGTCTATGTTTTGAACTATTCCTGTGACACTAGTTAGAGATTCCGAAACTTCACTTCAGGTTAACTGTATCCCTCTGACCGTCGTACTGACGATGAAACACAGAAATTGCATCGGAATTAAATACAAAAGGTACAATGCCGACACAAGTACAAGAAGACTGGCTCTTCTTACTGTCCATGTTTGAACCTTTCCTGTGAGACCGGTTTTAGATTCCGATGCCCCACTTCAGGTTTACTGTATCCCTTGGACCTTGTTATTAACGACGAAACACAGAAATTGCATCGGAATTAAATAGATAAGGCACAATGCCGACTTAAGTACAAGAAAACTGACTCTTCTTAATATCTCTGTTTTTAACCACTCCTGTGACACTAGTTATAGATTCCGATGCATCACTTCAGGTTTACTGTATCCCTCTGACCCTCTCATTCACGATGAAACACAGGAAATGCATCGGAATTAAATATAAAAGGTACAAAGCCGACTTAAGTACTAGAAGACTGACTCTTCATACTGTCTATGTTTTGAACCATTCCTGAGACACTAGTTATAGATTCCGAAGCTTTACTTCAGGTTTACTGTATCCCTCTGACCTTCTTATTCACGATGAAACACAGAAAT
Source organism: Schistocerca americana (assembly GCF_021461395.2). Lineage (NCBI taxonomy): Eukaryota > Metazoa > Arthropoda > Insecta > Orthoptera > Acrididae > Schistocerca > Schistocerca americana. The sequence continues at coordinate 1,120,397,473 of NC_060120.1, forward strand.
TGCATCGGAATTAAATACAAAAATGCATAATGCCGACTTAAGTACAACAAGGTTGACTCTTCCGACAGTCTATGTTTTGAACCATTCCTGTGACACTAGTTATAAATTCCGATGCTTCACATCAGTTTTACTGTGTCCCTTGGACCTTCTTATGGACGATGAAACACAGAAATTGCATCGGAATTAAATACAATAGGCACAATGCCGACTTAAGTACAAGTAGACTGACTCTTGCTACTGTCTATGTTTTGAAGCATTCCTGTGACACTAGTTATAGATTCCGATGCTTCACTTCAGATTTACTGTATCCCTTGGACCTTCTTATTGACGATGAAACACAGAAATTGCATCGGAATTAAATTCAAAAGGCACAATGCCGACTTAAGTACAAGAAGACTGACTCTTCTTACTGACTATGATTTGAACCATTCCTGTGACACTAGTTACAGTTTCTGATGCTTCACTTCAGGTTTACTGTATCCCTCTCACCTTCTTTTTGACGATGAAACACAGAAATAGCATCGGAATTGTATACAAAAGGCACAATGCCGAATTAAGTACAAGAAGACTGACTCTTCTTACTGTCCATGTTTTGAGCCATTCCTGTGACACTAGTTATAGACTCCGGTGCTTCACTCCAGGTTTACTGTATCCGTTGGACCTTCTTATTGACGAAGAAACACAGAAACTGCATCGGAATTAAACACAAAAGTCACAATGCCGACTTAAGTAAAAGAAGTCTGACTTTTCTTACTGTCTATGTTTTGAACCATTCCTGTGACACTAGTTATAGATTCCGATGCTTCACTCCAGGTTTACTGTATCCCTTGGAACTTCTTATTGACGATGAGACACAGAAATGGCATCGGAATTAAGTAGAAAAGGCACAATGCCGACTTAAGTACAAGAATACCGACTCATCTGACTGTCTATGTTTTGAACCGTCCCTGTGTCACTAGTTACAGATTCCGATGCTTCACTCCAGGTTTACTGTATCCCTTGGACCTTCTTATTGACGATGAAACACAGAAATTGCATCGGAATTAAATACAAAATGCACAATGCCGACTTAAGTACAAGAAGACAGACTCTTCTTACTAACAATGTTTTGAACCATTCCTGTGATACTAGTTATAGATTCTGATACTTCACTTCAAGTTTACTGTATCCCTCTGACCGTCTTATTGACGATGAAACACAGAAATTGCACCGGAATGAAATACAAAAGGCACAATGCCGAATTAAGTATAAGAAGACTGACTCTTCTTACTGTCTATGCTTTGAACCATTCCTGTGACACTAGTTATAGTTTCTGATGCTTCACTTCAGGTTTACTGTATCCCTCTGACCTTCTTATTGACGATGAAACACAGAAATTGGATCGGAATTAAATACAAAAGGCACAATGCCGACTTAAGCACAAGAGGACTGACTCTTCCTACTGCCAATGTTTTGAACCATTCCTGTGACACTAGTTATAGATTCCGATGCTTCACTTCAGGTTTACTGTATCCCTTGGACCTTCTTATTGACGATGAAACACAGAAATTGCATCGGAATTAAATTCAAAAGGCAGAATGCCGACTAAAGTACAAGAAGACTGACTCTTATTACAGTCTATGTTTTGAACCGTTCTTGTGACACTAGTTATAGATTCCGGTGCTTCACTCCAGGTTTACAGTATCCCTTGGACCTTCTAATTGACGATGAAACACAGATATTGCATCAGAATTAAATATATAAGGCACAATGCCGACTTAAGTACAAGAAAACTGACGCTTCTTACTGACTATGTTTTGAACCATTCCTGTGACACTAGTTATAGATTCCGATGCTTCACTTCAGGTTTACTGCATCCCTTGGACCTTCTTATTGAGGATGAAATACATATATTGCATCGGAATTAAATAGAAAAGGCACAATGCCGACTTAAGTACAAGAAGACTGACTCTTCTTATTGTTTATGTTTTGAACCATTCCAGTGATACTAGTTATAGATTCCGATGCTTCACTCCAGGTTAACTGTATCCCTCTGACCGTCGTACTGACGATGAAATACAGAAATTGCATCGGAATTAAATACAAAAGGCACAATGCCGACACAAGTACAAGAAGACTGGCTCTTCTTACTGTCCATGTTTGAACCTTTCCTGTGAGACCGGTTTTAGATTCCGATGCCCCACTTCAGGTTTACTGTATCCCTTGGACCTTGTTATTAACGACGAAACACAGAAATTGCATCGGAATTAAATAGATAAGGCACAATGCTGACTTAAGTACAAGAAAACTGACTCTTCTTAATATCTCTGTTTTTAACCACTCCTGTGACTTAGTTATAGATTCCGATGCATCACTTCAGGTTTACTGTATCCCTCTGACCCTCTCATTCACGATGAAACACAGAAAATGCATCGGAATTAAATATAAAAGGTACAAAGCCGACTTAAGTACTAGAAGACTGACTCTTCATACTGTCTATGTTTTGAACCATTCCTGAGACACTAGTTATAGATTCCGAAGCTTCACTTCAGGTTTACTGTATCCCTCTGACCTTCTTATTCACGATGAAACACAGAAATTGCATCGGAATTAAATACAAAAATGCACAATGCCGTCTTAAGTACAAGAAGATTGACTCTTCCGACAGTCTATGTTTTGAACCATTCCTGTGACACTAGTTATAGATTCCAATGCTTCACTTTAGGTTTGCTGTATCCATTGGACCTTCTTATTTACGAAGAAACTCAGAAACTGCATCGGAATTAAATACAAAAGTCATAATGCCGACTTAAGTAAAAGAAGTCTGACTTTTCTTACTGTCTATGTTTTGAACCATTCCTGTGACACTAGTTGTAGATTCCGATGCTTCACTCCAGGTTTACTGTATCCCTTGGACCTTCTTATTGACGATGAGACACAGAAATGGCATCGGAATTAAGTGGAAAAGGCACAATGCCGACTTAAGTACAAGAATACCGACTCATCTGACTGTCTATGTTTTGAACCGTCCCTGTGTCACTAGTTACAGATTCCGATGCTTCGCTCCAGGTTTACTGTATCCCTTGGACCTTCTTATTGACGATGAAACACAGAAATTGCATCGGAATTAAATACAAAAGGCACAATGCCGACTTAAGTACAAGAAGACAGACTCTTCTTACTAACAATGTTTTGAACAATTCCTGTGATACTAGTTATAGATTCTGATACTTCACTTCAAGTTTACTGTATCCCTCTGACCGTCTTATTGACGATGAAACACAGAAATTGCATCGGAATTAAATACAAAAGGCACAATTCAGAGTGAAGTACAAGAAGACTGACGCTTCTTACTGTCTATGTTTGAACCATTCCTGTGACACTAGTTATAGATTCCGATGCTTCACTCCAGGTCTACTGTATTCCTTGGACCTTCTTATTGACGATGAAACACAGAAATAGCATGGGAATTATATACAAAGGGCACAAAGCCAACTAAAGTACAAGAAGACTGACTCTTATTACAGTCTATGTTTTGAACCGTTCTTGTGACTCTAGTTATAGATTCCGATGCTTCACTCCAGGTTTACAGTATCCCTTGGACCTTCTAATTGACGATGAAACACAGATATTGCATCGGAATTAAATACAAAAGGCACAATGCCGACTTAAGTACAAGAAAACAGTCTCTTCTTACTGTCTATGTTTTGAACCATTCCTGTGACACTAGTTATAGATTCCGATGCTTCACTTCATGTTTACTGTATCCCTCTGACCTTCTTATTTACGATGAAACACGTAAATTGCATCGGAATTAAATACAAAAGTCACAATGCCGACTTAAGTACAAGAAGAGTGACTCTTCTTACTGTCTACGATTTGAACCACTCCTGTGACACTAGTTATAGATTCCGATGCTTCATTTCAGGTGTATTGTATCCCTCTGACCTTCGTATTGATGATGAAACACAGAATTTGCATCGGAATTAATTACAAAAGGCACAATGCCGATTTAAGTACAAAAAGACTGACTCTTCTTACTGTCTATGTTTTGAACCATTCCTGTGACACTAGTTATAGATTCCGATGCTTCACTTCAGGTTTACTGTATTGCTCTGAAGTTCTTATTGACGAAGAAACACAGAAATTGAATCGGAATTATATACAAAAGGCACAATGCCGACTTAAGTACAAGAAAACTGACTCTTCTTACTGTCTATGTTTTGAACCATTCCTGTGACACTAGTTATAGATTCCGATGCTACACTTCAGGTTTACTGTATCCCTCTGAGCTTCTTATTGACGATGAATCACAGAAATTGCATCGGAAATATATACATAAGGCACAATCCAGACTTAAGTACAAGTAGACTAACACTTCTTACTGTCTATGTTTTGAACCATTCCTGTGACACTAGTTGTAGATTCCTATGCTTCACTTCAGGTTTACTGTATCCCTCTGACACTCTTATTCACGATGAAACACCGAAAATGCATCGAAATTAAATACAAAAGGCACAAAGCCGACTTAAGTACTAGAAGACTGACTCTTCTCACTGTCTATGTTTTTAGCCATTCCTGTGACACTAGTTATAGATTCCGATGCTTCACTTCAGGTTTACTGCATCCCTCTGACCGTCGTACTGACGATGAAACACAGAAATTGCATCGGAATTAAATACAAAAGGCACAATGCCGACTTCAGTACAATAAACCTGACACTTCTTGCTGTCTATGTTTTGAACCATTCCTGTGACACTAGTTATAGATTCCGATGTTTCACTTCAGATTTACATTATCCCTCTGAGCTTCTTATTGGCGATGAAACACAGAAATTGCATCGGAATTATATACAAAAGGCACAATGCAGACTTAAGTACAAGAAGACTGACTCTTCTTACTGTCTATGTTTTGAACCATTCCTGTGACTCTAGTTGGAGATTCCGAAGCTTCACTTCAGGTTAACTGTATCCCTCTGACCGTCGTACTGACGATGAAACACAGAAATTGCATCGGAATTAAATACAAAAGGCACAATGCCGACTCAAGTACAAGAAGACTGGCTCTACTTACTGTCCATGTTTTGAACCTTTCCTGTGAGACCGGTTTTAGATTCCGATGCCCCACTTCAGGTTTACTGTATCCTTTGGACCTTGTTATTAACGACGAAACACAGAAATTGCATCGGAATTAAATAGATAAGGCACAATGCCGACTTAAGTAGAAGAAAACAGACTCTTCTTAACATCTCGGATTTGAACCACTTCTGTGACACTAGTTATAGATTCCGATGCTTCATTTCAGGTGTATTGTATCCCTCTGACCTTCGTATTGATGATGAAACACAGAATTTGCATCGGAATTAATTACAAAAGGCACAATGCCGATTTAAGTACAAAAAGACTGACTCTTCTTCCTGTTTATGCTTTGAACCATTCCTGTGACACTAGTTATAGATTCCGATGCTTCACTTCAGGTTTACTGTATTGCTCTGAAGTTCTTATTGACGAAGAAACACAGAAATTGAATCGGAATTATATACAAAAGGCACAATGCCGACTTAAGTACAAGAAAACTGACTCTTCTTACTGTCTATGTTTTGAACCATTCCTGTGACACTAGTTATAGATTCCGATGCTTCACTTCAGGTATACTGTATCCCTCTGACCTTGTTATTGACGGTGAAACAATTAAATTGCTTCGGAATTACATACAAAAGACTCAATGCCGACTTAAGTACAAGAAAACTGACTCTTCTTACTGTCCATGTTTTGAACCATTCCTGTGACACTAGTTATAGATTCCGATGCTTCACTTCAGGTTTACTGTATCCCTCTGACCTTCTTATTGACGATAAAACACAGAAATTGCATCGGAATTAAATACAAAAGGCACAATGCCGACCTAAGTACAAGAAAACTGACGCTTCTTACTGTTTATGTTTTGAACCATTCCTGTGACACTAGTTATAGATTCCGATGCTTCACTTCAGGTTTACTGTATCCCTCTGACCTTTCTTATTGACGATGAAGCACGTAAATTGCAAGGGAATTAAAAACAAAAGGCAAATTGCCGACTTAAGTACAAGAAGAATGCCTCTTCTTACTGTCTATGTTTTGAACCATTCCTGTGACACTAGTTATAGATTCCGATGCTTCACTTCAGGTTTACTGTATCCCTCTGACCTTCTTATTGACGATGAAACTCAGAAATTGCATCGGAATTAAATACAGAAGGCACAATGCCGACTCAAGTAAGGGAAGACTGGCTCATCTTACTGTGTATGTTTTGAACCATTTCTGTGACACTAGTTATAGATTCCGATGCTTCACTTCAGGTTTACTGTAACCCTCTGACCTTCTTATTGACGAAGAAACACAGATATTGCATCGGAATTAAATAAAAAAGGCACAATGCCGACTTAAGTACAAGAAGCCTGACCCTTCTTGCTGTCTATGTTTTGAACCATTCCAGTGACACTAGTTTTAGATTCCGATGCTTCACTTCATGTTTACTGTATCCCTCTGACCTTCGTATTGACGATGAAACACAGAAATTGCATCGGAATTATATACAAAAGGCACAATGCCGACTCAAGTACAAGAAGACTGGCTATACTTCCTGTCTATGTTTTGAACCATTCCTGTGACACTAGTTATAGATTCCGATGCTTCACTTCAGGTTTGCTGTAACCAGCTGACCTTCTTATTGACGCTGAAACACAGAAATTGCATCGGAATTAAATACAAAAGGCACAATGCCGACTACTGTACAAGAAGACTGGCTCTTCTTACTGTCTGTGATGTGAACCTTTCCTCTGAGACCGGTTTTAGATTCCGATGCTTCACTTCAAGTTTATTGCATCCCTTGGACCTTCTTATTGACGCCGAAACACGGAAATTGCATCGGAATTTAATAGAAAAAGCACAATGCCGACTTAAGTACAAGAAAATAGACTCCTCTTACTGTCTATGTTTTCAACCATTCCTGTGACACTAGTTATAAATTCCGATGCTTCACTTCAGGTTTACTGTATCCCTCTGACCTTCTTATTGCCGATGAAACACAGAAATTGCATGGGAATTACAAACAAAAGGCACAATGCCGACTTAAGTACAAGGAAACTGACTCTTCTTACTGCCTATGATTTGAACCATTCCTGTGACACTAGTTATAGATTCCGATGCTTCACATCAGGTTTACTGTATCCCTCTGACCTTCCGATTGACGATGAAACACAGAAATTGCATCGGAATGTAATACAAAATTCACAATGCCGACAAAAGTAGAAGAAGACTGACTCTACTTACTGTTTACGATTTGAACCATTCCTGTGGCACTACTTATAGATTCCGATGCTTCACTTCAGGTTTACTGTATCCAGCTGACCTTCTTATTGACGATGAAACACAGAAATTGCATCCGAATTAAATACAAAAGGCACAATGCCGACCCAAGTACAAGAACACTGGCTCTTCTTACTGTCTATGTTTTTAACCATTCCTGTGACACTAGTTACAGATTCCGATGCTTGACTTCAAGTTTACTGTATCCCTCTGACCTTCTTATTAACGAAGAAACACATAAATTGCATCGGAATTAAATACAAAAGGCACAATGCCGATTAAAGTACAAGAAGACTGGCTCTTCTTACTGTCTATGTTTTGAACCATTTCTGTGACACTAGTTATACATTCCGATGCTTCACATCAGGTTAACTGTATCCCTCTGATCTTCTTACTGACGATCAAACACAGAAAATTCATCGGAGTTAAATACGAAAGGCACAATGCCGACTCAAGTACAAGAAGACTGGCTCTTCTTACTGTCAATGATTTGAACCATTTCTGTGACTCTAGTTTTGGATTCCGATGCTTCACTTCAGGTTTTCTGTATCCCTCTGACCTCCTTATTGACGATGAAACACAGAAATTGCATCTTAATAAAATACAAAAGCCACAATGCCGACTTAAGTACAACAAGACTGACTCTTCTTACAGTCATCGTTTTCTACCATTCCGGTGACACTAGTTATAGATTCCGAAGCTTCACTTCAGGTTTACTGTATCCAGCTGACCTTCTTATTGTCGATGAAACACAGAAACTGCATCGAAATTATATACAAAAGGCACAATGATGACTTAAGTACAAGAAGACTGACTCATCTTACTGTCTATGCTTTGAACCATTCCTGTGACACTAGTTATAGGTTCCGATGCTTCACTTCAGGTTTAATGTATCCCTCTAACCTTCTTATTGACGATGAAACACAGAAATTGCATCGGAATTAAATACAAAAGGCACAATGCCGACTCAAGTACAAGAAGACTGGCTATACTTCCTGTCTATGTTTTGAACCATTCCTGTGACTCTAGTTAGAGATTCCGAAGCTTCACTTCAGGTTAACTGTATCCCTCTGACCGTCGTACTGACGATGAAACACAGAAATTGCATCGGAATTAAATACAAAAGGCACAATGCCGACTCAAGTACAAGAAGACTGGCTCTACTTACTGTCCATGTTTTGAACCTTTCCTGTGAGACCGGTTTTAGATTCCGATGCCCCACTTCAGGTTTACTGTATCCCTTGGACCTTGTTATTAACGACGAAACACAGAAATTGCATCGGAATTAAATAGATAAGGCACAATGCCGACTTAAGTACAAGAATACCGACTCATCTTACTGTCTATGTTTTGAACCGTCCCTGTGTCACTAGTTATAGATTCCGATGCTTCACTCCAGGTTTACTGTATCCCTTGGACCTTCTTATTGACGATGAAACACAGAAATTGCATCGTAATTAAATACAAAAGATACAATGCCGACTTAAGTGCAAGAAGACAGACTCTTCTTACTAACAATGCTTTGAACCATTCCTGTGACACTAGTTATAGATTCTGATACTTCACTTCAAGTTTACTGTATCCCTCTGACCGTATTATTGACGATGAAAAACAGAAACAGCATCGGAATTAAATACAAAAAGCACAATGCCGAATTAAGTATAACAAGACTGACTCTTCTTACTGTATATGCTTTGAACCATTACTGTGACACTAGTTATAGACACCGATGCTTCACTCCAGGTTTACTGTATCCCTTGGACCTTCTTATTGACGAAGAAACACAGAAATTGCATCGGAACTAAATACAAGAGGCACAATGCCGACTTAAGTACAAGAAGACTGACTCTTCTTACTGACTATGTTTTGAACCATTCCTGTGACACTAATTATAGATTCCGATGCTTCACTCCAGGTCTACTGTATTCCTTGGACCTTCGTATTGACGATGAAACACAGAAATAGCATGGGAATTATATACAAAGGGCACAATGCCGACTAAAGTACAAGAAGACTGACTCTTATTACAGTCTATGTTTTGATCCGTTCTTGTGACACTAGTTATAGATTCCGGTGCTTCACTCCAGGTTTACAGTATCCCTTGGACCTTCTAATTGACGATGAAACACAGATATTGCATCAGAATTAAATATATAAGGCACAATGCCGACTTAAGTACAAGAAAACTGACGCTTCTTACTGACTATGTTTTGAACCATTCCTGTGACACTAGTTATAGATTCCGATGCTTCACTTCAGGTTTACTGTATCCCTTGGACCTTCTTATTGAGGATGAAATACATATATTGCATCGGAATTAAATAGAAAAGGCACAATGCCGACTTAAGTACAAGAAGACTGACTCTTCTTATTGTTTATGTTTTGAACCATTCCAGTGATACTAGTTATAGATTCCGATGCTTCACTCCAGGTTAACTGTATCCCTCTGACCGTCGTACTGACGATGAAATACAGAAATTGCATCGGAATTAAATACAAAAGGCACAATGCCGACACAAGTACAAGAAGACTGGCTCTTCTTACTGTCCATGTTTGAACCTTTCCTGTGAGACCGGTTTTAGATTCCGATGCCCCACTTCAGGTTTACTGTATCCCATGGACCTTGTTTTTAACGACGAAACACAGAAATTGCATCGGAATTAAATAGATAAGGCACAATGCTGACTTAAGTACAAGAAAACTGACTCTTCTTAATATCTCTGCTTTTAACCACTCCTGTGACACTAGTTATAGATTCCGATGCATCACTTCAGGTTTACTGTATCCCTCTGACCCTCTCATTCACGATGAAACACAGAACATGCATCGGAATTAAATATAAAAGGTACAAAGCCGACTTAAGTACTAGAAGACTGACTCTTCATACTGTCTATGTTTTGAACCATTCCTGAGACACTAGTTATAGATTCCGAAGCTTCACTTCAGGTTTACTGTATCCCTCTGACCTTCTTATTCACGATGAAACACAGAAATTGCATCGGAATTAAATACAAAAATGCACAATGCCGTCTTAAGTACAAGAAGATTGACTCTTCCGACAGTCTATGTTTTGAACCATTCCTGTGACACTAGTTATAGATTCCGATGCTTCACTTTAGGTTTACTGTATCCATTGGACCTTCTTATTTACGAAGAAACACAGAAACTGCATCGGAATTAAATACAAAAGTCATAATGCCGACTTAAGTAAAAGAATTCTGACTTTTCGCACTGTCTATGTTTTGAACCATTCCTGTGACACTAGTTGTAGATTCCGATGCTTCACTCCAGGTTTACTGTATCCCTTGGACCTTCTTATTGACGATGAGACACAGAAATGGCATCGGAATTAAGTAGAGAAGGCACAATGCCGACTTAAGTACAAGAATACCGACTCATCTGACTGTCTATGTTTTGAACCGTCCCTGTGTCACTAGTTACAGATTCCGATGCTTCGCTCCAGGTTTACTGTATCCCTTGGACCTTCTTATTGACGATGAAACACAGAAATTGCATCGGAATTAAATACAAAAGGCACAATGCTGACTGAGGTACAAGAAGACTGGCTCTTCTTACTGTCTATGTTTTCAACCATTCCTGTCACACTAGTTATAGATTCCGATGCTTCACTTCAGGTTTACTGTATCCAGCTGACCTTCTAATTGACGATGAAACACAGAAATTGCATCCGAATTAAATACAAAAGGCACAATGCCGACCCAAGTACAAAAACACTGGCTCTTCTTACTGTCTATGTTTTGAACCATTCCTGTGACACTAGTTATAGATTCCGATGCTACACTTCAGGTTTACTGTATCAAGCTGACCTTCTTATTGACGATGAAGTACAGAAAATGCATCGGAATTTAATACAAAAGGCACAATGCCGACTTAAGTACAAGAAGACTGACTCATCTTACTGTCAATGATTTGAACCATTTCTGTGACACTAGTTTTGGATTCCGATGCTTCACTTCAGGTTTTCTGTATCCCTCTGACCTCCTTATTGACGATGAAACACAGAAATTGCATCTTAATAAAATACAAAAGCCACAATGCCGACTTAAGTACAACAAGACTGACTCTTCTCACTGTCAACGTTTTCTACCATTCCGGTGACACTAGTTATAGATTCCGATGCTTCACTTCAGGTTTACTGTATCCAGCTGACCATCTTATTGTCGATGAAACACAGAAACTGCATCGAAATTATATACAAAAGGCACAATGCCGACTTAAGTACAAGAAGACTGACTCATCTTACTGTCTATGTTTTGAACCATTCCTGTGACACTAGTTATAGGTTCCGATGCTTCACTTCAGGCTTAATGTATCCCTCTAACCTTCTTATTGACGATGAAACACAGAAATTGCATCGGAATTAAATACAAAAGGCACAGTGCCGACTCAAGTACAAGAAGACTGGCTATACTTCTTGTCTATGTTTTGAACCATTCCTGTGACTCTAGTTAGAGATTCCGAAGCTTCACTTCAGGTTAACTGTATCCCTCTGACCGTCGTACTGACGATGAAACACAGAAATTGCATCGGAATTAAATACAAAAGGCACAATGCCGACTCAAGTACAAGAAGACTGGCTCTACTTACTGTCCATGTTTTGAACCTTTCCTGTGAGACCGGTTTTAGATTCCGATGCCCCACTTCAGGTTTACTGTATCCCTTGGACCTTGTTATTAACGACGAAACACAGAAATTGCATCGGAATTAAATAGATAAGGCACAATGCCGACTTAAGTAGAAGAAAACAGACTCTTCTTAACATCTCGGATTTGAACCACTTCTGTGACACTAGTTATAGATTCCGATGCATCACTTCAGGTTTACTGTGTCCCTCCGACCCTCTCATTCACGATGAAGCACAGAAAATGCATCGGAATTAAATACAAAAGGCACAATGCCGACTTAAGTACTAAAAGACTGACTCTTCTTACTGTCTATGTTTTGAACCATTCCTGTGACTCTAGTTATAGATTCCGATGCTTCACTTCAGGTTTACTGTATCCCTCTGACCTTCTTATTGACGAAGAAACACAGAAATTGAATCGGAATTATATGCAAAAGGCACAATGCCGACTTAAGTACAAGAAAACTGACTCTTCTTACTGTCTATGTTTTGAACTATTCCTGTGACACTAGTTATAGATTCCGATGTTTCACTTCAATTTTACTGTATCCCTCTGAGCTTCTTATTGACGATGAATCACAGAAATTGCATCGGAAATATATACAAAAGGCACAATGCAGACTTAAGTACAAGAAGACTACCACTTTTTACTGTCTATGTTATGAACCATTCCTGTGACACAAGTTATAGATTCCGATGCTTCACTCCAGGTTAACTGTATCCCTCTGACCGTCGTACTGACGATGAAACACAGAAATTGCATCAGAATTAAATACAAAAGGCACAATGCCGACTCAAGTACAGGGAGACTGGCTCTTCTTACTGTCCATGTTTTGAACCTTTCCTGTGAGACCGGTTTTAGATTCCGATGCTTCACTTTAAGTTTACTGTATCCCTTGGACCTTGTTATTAACGACGAAACACAGAAATGGCATCGGAATTAAATAGAAACGGCACAATGCCGACTTAAGTACAAGAAAACAGACTCTTCTTAATATCTATGTTTTGAACCATTCCTGTGACACTAGTTATAAAATTCCGATGCATCACTTCAGGTTTATTGTATCCCTCTGACCCTCTTATTCACGATGAAACACCGAAAATGCATCGGAATTAAATACAAAGGGCACAAAGCCGACGTAAGTACTAGAAGACTGACTCTTCTTACTGTCTATGTTTTGAACCATTGCTGTGACACTTGTTATAGATTCCGATGCTTCACTTCAGGTATACTGTATCCCTCTGACCTTATTATTGACGGTGAAACACATAAATTGCTTCGGAATTACATACAAAAGGCTCAATGCCGACTTAAGTACAAGAAAACTGACTCTTCTTACTGTCTATGTTTTGAACCATTCCTGTGACACTAGTTATAGATTCCGATGCTTCACTTCAGGTTTACTGTATCCCTCTGACCTTCTTATTGACGATAAAACACAGAAATTGCATCGGAATTAAATACAAAAGGCACAATGCCGACCTAAGTACAAGAAAACTGACGCTTATTACTGTTTATGTTTTGAACCATTCCTGTGACACTAGTTATAGATTCCGATGCTTCACTTCAGGTTTACTGTATCCCTCTGACCTTCTTATTGACGATGAAGCTCGTAAAATGCAAGGGAAATAATACAAAAGGCAAATTGCCGACTTAAGTACAAGAAGAATGCCTCTTCTTACTGTCTATGTTTTGAAGCATTCCTGTGACACTAGTTATTGATTCCGATGCTTTACTTCAGGTTTACTGTATCCAGCTGACCTTCTTATTGCCGATGAAACACAGAAATTGCATCGGAATTAAATACAAAAGGCACAATGCCGACTTAAGTAAAAGATGGATGACTCCTCTTACTGTCTATGTTTTGAACCATTCCTGTGACACTAGTTATAGCCTCCGATGTTCTCTCCAGGTTTACTGTATCCCTCTGACCTTCTTATTGACGGTGAAACACAGAAATTGCATCGGAATTAAATACAAAAGGCACAATGCTGACTGAGGTACAAGAAGACTGGCTCTTCTTACTGTCTATGTTTTCAACCATTCCTGCGAAACTAGTTATAGATTCCGATGCTTCACTTCAGGTTTACTGTATCCAGCTGACCTTCTAATTGACGATGAAGCACATAAATTGCATCGGAATGTAATACAAAATTCACAATGCCGACAAAAGTAGAAGAAGACTGACTCTACTTACTGTTTATGATTTGAACCATTCCTGTGGCACTACTTATAGATTCCGATGCTTCACTTCAGGTTTACTGTATCCAGCTGACCTTCTTATTGACGATGAAACACAGAAATTGCATCCGAATTAAATACAAAAGGCACAATGCCGACCCAAGTACAAGAACACTGGCTCTTCTTACTGTCTATGTTGTTAACCATTCCTGTGACACTAGTTATAGATTCCGATGCTTGACTTCAAGTTTACTGTATCCCTCTGACCTTCTTATTGACGATGAAACACAGAAATTGCATCGGAATTAAATGCAAAAGGCACAATGATGACCCATGTACAAGAAGACTGGCTCTTCTTACTGTCTATGATGTGAACCTTTGCTCTGAGACCGGTTTTAGATTCCGATGCTTCACTTCAAGTTTATTGCATCCCTTGGACCTTCTTATTGACGCTGAAACGCAGAAATTGCATCGGAATTAAATAGAAAAGGCACAATGCCGACTTAAGTACAAGAAAATTGACTCTTCTTACTGTCTATGTTTGAACCATTCCTGTGACACTAGTTATAGATTCCGATGCTTCACTTCAGGTTTACTGTATCCAGCTGACCTTCTAATTGACGATGAAGCACATAAATTGCATCGAAATGTAATACAAAATTCACAATGCCGACAAAAGTAGAAGAAGACTGACTATACTTACTGTTTATGATTTGAACCATTCATGTGGCACTAGTTATAGATTCCGATGCTTCACTTCAGGTTTACTGTATCCAGCTGACCTTCTTATTGACGATGAAACACAGAAATTGCATCGGAATTAAATACAAAAGTCACAATGCCGACTTAAGTACAAGAAAACTGACTCTTCTTACTGTCGATGTTTTGAGCCATTCCTGTGACACTAGTTATAAATTCCCATGCTTCACTTCAGGTTTACTGTATCCAGCTGACCTTCTTATTGGCGATGAAACACAGAAATTGCATCGTAATTATATACAAAAGGCCAAATGCCGACTTAAGTACAAGAAAACTGACTCTTCTTACTGCCTATGTTTGAACCATTCCTGTGACACTAGTTTTAGATTCCGATGCTTCACTTCAGGTTTACTGTACCCCTCTGACCTTCTTATTGACGATGAAACACAGAAATTGCATCTTAATTAAATACAAAAGGCACAATGCAGACGTAAGTACAAGAAGACTGACTCTGCTTACTGTCTATGTTTGAACCATTCCTGTGACACTAGTAATAGATTCCGATGCTTCACTTCAGGATTACTGTATCCCTCTCACCTTCGTATTGACGATCAAACACAGAAAATTCATCGGAGTTAAATACGAAAGGCACAATGCCGACTCAAGTACAAGAAGACTGGCTCTTCTTACTGTCAACGTTTTGAACCATTCCTATGACACTAGTTATAGATTCCGATGCTACACTTCAGGTTTACTGTATCCAGCTGAACTTCTTATTGACGATGAAGCACAGAAAATGCATCGGAATTTAATACAAAAGGCACAATGCCGACTTAAGTACAAGAAGACTGACTCATCTTACTGTCAATGTTTTGAACCATTTCTGTGACACTAGTTTTGGATTACGATGCTTCACTTCAGGTTTTCTGTATCCCTGTGACCTCCTTATTGACGATGAACACAGAAATTGCATCTTAATAAAATGAAAAAGCCACAATGCCGACTCAAGTACAATAAGACTGACTCTTCTTACTGTCAATGTTTTCTACCATTCCGGTGACACTAGTTATTGATTCCGATGCTTCACTTCAGGTTTACTGTATCCAGCTGAACTTCTTATTGTCGATGAAACACAGAAACTGCATCGGAATTATATACAAAAGGCACAATGCCGACTTAAGTACAAGAAGACTGACTCATCTTACTGTCAATGTTTTGAACCATTCCTGTGACACTAGTTATAGATTCCGATGCTTCACTTCAGGTTTAATGTATCCCTCTAACCTTCTTATTGACGATGAAACTCGTAAATTGCATCGGAATTTAATACAAAAGGCACAATGCCGACTTAAGTACAAGAAGACTGACTCTTCTTACTGTCTATGTTTTGAACCATTCCTGTGACACTAGTTATAGATTCAGATGCTTCACTTCAGTTTTACTGTATCTATCTGACCTTCTTATTAACGATGAAACACAGAAATTGCATCGGAATTAAATACAAAAGGCACAATGCCAACTCAAGTACAAGATGACTGGCTCTTCTTACTGTCTATTTTGAACCATTTCTGTGACAATAGTTATAGTTTCCGAAGCTTTACTTCAGGTTTACAGTATCCCTCTGACCCTCTTATTGACGAGGAAACACAGATATTGCATCGGAAATAAATACAAAAGGCACTATGCCCACTTAAGTACAAGAAGATTGACCCCTCTTTCTGTCTATGTTTTGAACCATTCCTGTGACACTAGTTATGAATTCCGATGCTTCACTTCAGGTTTACCGTATCCCTCTGACCTTCTTATTGACGATGAAACACAGAAATTGCATCGGAATTAAATACAAAAGGCACAATGTCGACTTAAGTACAGTAAAACCGATGCTTCTTACTGTCTATGTTTTGAACAATTCCTGTTTCACTAGTTATAGATTCCGATGCTTCACTTCAGGTTTACTGTATCCCTCTGACCTTCTTATTGACGATGAAACACGTAAATTGCATCGGAATTAAATACAAAAGGCACAATGCCGATTAAAGTACAAGAAGACTGACTCTTCATACTGTCTATGATTTGAACAATTCCTGTGACCCTAGTTATAGATTCCGATGTTTCACTTCAGGTTTACTGTATCCCTCTGACCTTCTTATTGACGATGAAACACTGATATTGCATCGGAACTAAATAGATTAGGCATAATGCCGACTTAAGTACAAGAAGTCTGACTCTTTTTACTGACTATGCTTTGAAGCATTCCTGTGACACTAGTTATAGATTCCGATGCTTCACCTCATGTTTACCGTATGCCTTTGACATTCTTATTGACGATGAAACACAGAAATTGCATCGGAATTAAATACAAAAGGCACAATGCCGACTTAAGTACATGAAGACCGACTCTTCTTACTGACTATGTTTTGAAACATTCCTGTGACACTAGTTATAGATTCCGATGCTTCACTTCAGGATTACTGTATCCCTTGGACCTTCTTATTGACGATGAAACACAGAAATTGCATGGGAATTAAATACAAAAGGCACCATGCCGACTTAAGTACATGAAGACCGATTCTTCTTACTGACTATGTTTTGAACCATTCCTGTGACACTAGTTATAGATTCCGATGCTTCACTTCAGGTTAACTGTATCCCTTGGACCTTCTTTCTGACGGTGAACCACAGAAATTGCATCTGAATTAAATACAAAAGGCACAATGCCGACATAGGGACAAGGAGACTGACTCTTTTTTCTGACTATGTTTTGAACCATTCCTGTGACACTAGTTATAGATTCCGATGCTTCACTTCAGGTTTACTGTATGACTTGGACCTTCTTATTGACGATGAAACACAGAAATTGCATCGGAATTAAATACAAAAGGCACAATGCCGACTTAAGTACAACAAGACTGTATCTTCTTACTGTCTATGTTTTGAACCATTCCTGTGACACTAGTTATAGATTCCGATGTTTCACTCTAGGTTTACTGTATCCCTTGGACCTTCATATTGACGATGAAACACAGAAATCGCATCGGAATTAAATGCAAAAGGCACAATGCCGTCTTAAATACAAGAAGACTGACTCTTCTTACTGACTATGTTTTGAACCATTCCTGTGACACTAGTTATAGATTCCGATGCTTCACATCAGGTTTACTGTATCCCTCTGACCTTCGTATTGACGATGAAACACAGAAATTGCACCGGAATTAAATACAAATGGCACAATACCGACTTAAGTACATGAAGACCGACTCTTCTTACTGACTATGTTTTGGACCATTCCTGTGACACTAGTTATAGATTCCGATGCTTCACTTCAGGTTTACTGTATCCCTCTGACCTTCTTATTGACGATGAAACACTGATATGGCATCGGAATTAAATAGACTAGGCATAAACCCGACTTAAGTACATGAAGACTGACTCTCCTTACTGACTATGTTTTGAACCATTCCTGTGACACTAGTTATAGATTCCGATGCTTCACTTCACGTTTACTGTATGCCTTGGAGCTTCTGATTGACGATGAAACACAGAAATTGCATCGGAATTAAATACAAAAGGCACAAGGTAGACATAAGGACAAGAAGTCTGACTCTTCCTACTGACTATGTTTTGAACCATTCCTGTGACACTAGTTATAGATTCCGATGCCTCACTTCAGGTTTATTGTATCCCTCTGACCTTCTTATTGACGATGAAACACAGAAATTGCACCGGAATGAAATACAAAAGGCACAATGCCAACTTAGGTACAAGAAGAGTGACTCTTCTTACTGTCTATGTTTTGAACCATTCCATTGGCACTAGTTATAGATTCCAATGCTTCACTCCAGGTTTACTGTATCCCTTGGAACTTCTTATTGACGATGAGACACTGAAATTGCATCGGAATTAAATAAAAAAGGCACAATGCCGACTTAAGTACAAGAAGACTGACTCATCTTACTGTCAATGATTTGAACCATTTCTGTGACACTAGTTTTGGATTCCGATGCTTCACTTCAGGTTTTCTGTATCCCTCTGACCTCCTTATTAACGATGAAACACAGAAATTGCATCTTAATAAAATACAAAAGCCACAATGCCGACTTAAGTACAACAAGACTGACTCTTCTTACTGTCAACGTTTTCTACCATTCCGGTGACACTAGTTATAGATTCCGATGCCTCATTTCAGGTTTACTGTAGCCCTTGGACGTTCTTATTGACGATGAAACACAGAAATTGCATCGGAATTAAATACAAAAGGCACAATGCCGTCTTAAGTACAACAAAACTGTATCTTCTTACTGTCTATGTTTTGAACCATTCCTGTGACACTAGTTATAGATTCCGATGCTTCACTCCAGGTTTACTGTATCCCTTGGACCTTCTTATTGATGATGAAACACAGAAATTGCATCGGAATTAAATACAAAAGGCACAATGCCGACTTAAGGACAAGAAGACTGACTCTTCTTACTGACTATGTTTTGAACCATTCCTGTGACACTAGTTATGGATTCCGATGCTTCACATCAGGTTTACTGTATCACTCTGACCTTCGTATTGACGATGAAACACAGAAATTGCACCGGAATTAAATAAAAAAGGCACAATGCCGACTTAAGTACAAGAAGACTGACTCATCTTACTGTAAATGATTTGAACCATTTCTGAGACACTAGTTTTGGATTCCGATGCTTCACTTCAGGTTTTCTGTATCCCTCTGACCTCCTTATTGACGATGAAACACAGAAATTGCATCTTAATAAAATACAAAAGCCACAATGCCGACTTAAGTACAACAAGACTGACTCTTCTTACTGTCAACGTTTTCCACCATTCCGGTGACACTAGTTATAGATTCCGATGCTTCACTTCAGGTTTACTGTATCCAGCTGACCTTCTTATTGTTGATGAAACACAGAAACTGCATCGGAATTATATACAAAAGGCACAATGCCGACTTAAGTACAAGAAGACTGACTCATCTTACTGTCTATGTTTTGAACCATTCCTGTGACACTAGTTATAGGTTCCGATGCTTCACTTCAGGTTTAATGTATCCCTCTAACCTTCTTATTGACGATGAAACACAGAAATTGCATCGGAATTAAATACAAAATTCACAATGCCGACTCAAGTACAAGAAGACTGGCTATACTTCCTGTCTATGTTTGAACCATTCCTGTGACACTAGTTATAGATTCCGATGCTTCACTTCAGGATATCTGTAACCAGCTGACCTTCCTATTGACGATGAAACACAGAAATTGCATCGGAATTAAATGCAAAAGGCACAATGCCGACCCATGTACAAGAAGACTGGCTCTTCTTACTGTCTATGATGTGAACCTTTGCTCTGAGACCGGTTTTAGATTCCGATGCTTCACTTCAAGTTTATTGCATCCCTTGGACCTTCTTATTGACGCTGAAACGCAGAAATTGCATCGGAATTAATTAGAAAAGGCACAATGCCGACTTAAGTACAAGAAATCTGACTCTTCTTACTGTCTATGTTTTGAACCATTCCTGTGACACTAGTTATAGATTCCGATGCTTCACATCAGGTTTACTGTATCCCTCTGACCTTCTGATTGACGATGAAACACAGAAATTGCATCGGAATTAAATACAAAAGGCACAATGCTGACTGAGGTACAAGAAGACTGGCTCTTCTTACTGTCTATGTTTTCAACCATTCCTGTGACACTAGTTATAGATTCCGATGCTTCACTTCAGGTTTACTGTATCCAGCTGACCTTCTAATTGACGATGAAGCACATAAATTGCATCGAAATGTAATACAAAATTCACAATGCCGACAAAAGTAGAAGAAGACTGACTGTACTTACTGTTTATGATTCGAACCATTCATGTGGCACTAGTTATAGATTCCGATGCTTCACTTCAGGTATACTGTATCCAGCTGACCTTCTTATTGACGATGAATCACAGAAATTGCATCGGAATTAAATACAAAAGGCACAATGCCGACTTAAGTACAAGAAAACTGACTCTTCTTACTGTCTATGTTTTGAACCATTCCTGTGACACTAGTTATAAATTCCGATGCTTCACTTCTGGTTTACTGTATCCCTCTGACCTTCTTATTGACGATGAAACACAGGAATTGCATCCGAATTAAATACAAAAGGCACAATGCCGACCCAAGTACAAGAACACTGGCTCTTCTTACTGTCTATGTCTTGAACCATTCCTGTGACTCTAGTTATAGATTGCAATGCTTGACTTCAAGTTTAATGTATCCCTCTGACCTTCTTATAGACGAAGAAACACAATAATTGCATCGGAATTAAATACTAAAGGCACAATGCTGACTAAAGTACAAGAAGACTGACTCTTCCTACTGTCTATGTTTTGAACCATTTCTGTGACACTAGTTATACATTCCGATGCTTCACATCAGGTTAACTGTATCCCTCTGACCTTCTTATTGGCGATGAAACACAGAAATTGCATCGTAATTATATACAAAAGGCCAAATGCCGACTTAAGTACAAGAAAACTGAATCTTCTTACTGTCTATGTTTGAACCATTCCTGTGACACTAGTTTTAGATTCCGATGCTTCACTTAAGGTTTACTGTACCCCTCTGACCTTCTTATTGACGATGAAACACAGAAATGGCATCTTAATTAAATACAAAAGGCACAATGCAGACGTAAGTACAAGAAGACTGACTCTTCTTACTGTCTATGTTTGAACCATTCCTGTGACACTAGTAATAGATTCCGATGCTTCACTTCAGGATTACTGTATCCCTCTCACCTTCGTATTGACGATCAAACACAGAAAATTCATCGGAGTTAAATACGAAAGGCACAATGCCGACTCAAGTACAAGAAGACTGGCTCTTCTTACTGTCTACGTTTTGAACCATTCCTATGACACTAGTTATAGATTCCGATGCTACACTTCAGGTTTACTGTATCCAGCTGAACTTCTTATTGACGATGAAGCACAGAAAATGCATCGGAATTTAATACAAAAGGCACAATGCCGACTTAAGTACAAGAAGACTGGCTCTTCTTACTGTCTATTTTGAACCATTTCTGTGACACTAGTTTTGGATTCCGATGCTTCACTTCAGGTTTTCTGTATCCCTCTGACCTCCTTATTGACGATGAACACAGAAATTGCGTCTTAATAAAATACAAAAGCCACAATGCCGACTTAAGTACAATAAGACTGACTCTTCTTACTGTCATTGTTTTCTACCATTCCGGTGACACTAGTTATTGATTCCGATGCTTCACTTCAGGTTTACTGTATCCAGCTGACCTTCTTATTGTCGATGAAACACAGAAACTGCATCGGAATTATATACAAAAGGCACAATGCCGACTTAAGTACAAGAAGACTGACTCATCTTACTGTCAATGTTTTGAACCATTCCTGTGACACTAGTTATAGATTCTGATGCTTCACTTCAGGTTTAATGTATCCCTCTAACCTTCTTATTGACGATGAAACTCGTAAATTGCATCGGAATTTAATACAAAAGGCACAATGCCGACTTAAGTACAAGAAGACTGACTCTTCTTACTGTCTATGTTTTGAACCATTCCTGTGACACTAGTTATAGATTCAGATGCTTCACTTCAGTTTTACTGTATCTATCAGACCTTCTTATTAACGATGAAACACAGAAATTGCATCGGAATTAAATACAAAAGGCACAATGCTGACTCAAGTACAAGAAGACTGGCTCTTCTTACTGTCTATTTTGAACCATTTCTGTGACAATAGTTATAGTTTCCGAAGCTTTACTTCAGGTTTACAGTATCCCTCTGACCCTCTTATTGACGAAGAAACACAGAAATTGCATCGGAATTAAATACAAAAGGCACAATGCCGACTTAAGGACAAGAAGACTGACTCTTCTTACTGACTATGTTTTGAACCATTCCTGTGACACTAGTTATGGATTCCGATGCTTCACATCAGGTTTACTGTATCACTCTGACCTTCGTATTGACGATGAAACACAGAAATTGCACCGGAATTAAATAAAAAAGGCACAATGCCGACTTAAGTACAAGAAGACTGACTCATCTTACTGTAAATGATTTGAACCATTTCTGAGACACTAGTTTTGGATTCCGATGCTTCACTTCAGGTTTTCTGTATCCCTCTGACCTCCTTATTGACGATGAAACACAGAAATTGCATCTTAATAAAATACAAAAGCCACAATGCCGACTTAAGTACAACAAGACTGACTCTTCTTACTGTCAACGTTTTCTACCATTCCGGTGACACTAGTTATAGATTCCGATGCTTCACTTCAGGTTTACTGTATCCAGCTGACCTTCTTATTGTCGATGAAACACAGAAACTGCATCGGAATTATATACAAAAGGCACAATGCCGACTTAAGTACAAGAAGACTGACTCATCTTACTGTCTATGTTTTGAACCATTCCTGTGACACTAGTTATAGGTTCCGATGCTTCACTTCAGGTTTAATGTATCCCTCTAACCTTCTTATTGACGATGAAACACAGAAATTGCATCGGAATTAAATACAAAATTCACAATGCCGACTCAAGTACAAGAAGACTGGCTATACTTCCTGTCTATGTTTTGAACCATTCCTGTGACACTAGTTATAGATTCCGATGCTTCACTTCAGGATATCTGTAACCAGCTGACCTTCCTATTGACGATGAAACACAGAAATTGCATCGGAATTAAATGCAAAAGGCACAATGCCGACCCATGTACAAGAAGACTGGCTCTTCTTACTGTCTATGATGTGAACCTTTGCTCTGAGACCGGTTTTAGATTCCGATGCTTCACTTCAAGTTTATTGCATCCCTTGGACCTTCTTATTGACGCTGAAACGCAGAAATTGCATCGGAATTAATTAGAAAAGGCACAATGCCGACTTAAGTACAAGAAATCTGACTCTTCTTACTGTCTATGTTTTGAACCATTCCTGTGACACTAGTTATAGATTCCGATGCTTCACATCAGGTTTACTGTATCCCTCTGACCTTCTGATTGACGATGAAACACAGAAATTGCATCGGAATTAAATACAAAAGGCACAATGCTGACTGAGGTACAAGAAGACTGGCTCTTCTTACTGTCTATGTTTTCAACCATTCCTGTGACACTAGTTATAGATTCCGATGCTTCACTTCAGGTTTACTGTATCCAGCTGACCTTCTAATTGACGATGAAGCACATAAATTGCATCGAAATGTAATACAAAATTCACAATGCCGACAAAAGTAGAAGAAGACTGACTGTACTTACTGTTTATGATTCGAACCATTCATGTGGCACTAGTTATAGATTCCGATGCTTCACTTCAGGTATACTGTATCCAGCTGACCTTCTTATTGACGATGAATCACAGAAATTGCATCGGAATTAAATACAAAAGGCACAATGCCGACTTAAGTACAAGAAAACTGACTCTTCTTACTGTCTATGTTTTGAACCATTCCTGTGACACTAGTTATAAATTCCGATGCTTCACTTCTGGTTTACTGTATCCCTCTGACCTTCTTATTGACGATGAAACACAGGAATTGCATCCGAATTAAATACAAAAGGCACAATGCCGACCCAAGTACAAGAACACTGGCTCTTCTTACTGTCTATGTCTTGAACCATTCCTGTGACTCTAGTTATAGATTGCAATGCTTGACTTCAAGTTTACTGTATCCCTCTGACCTTCTTATAGACGAAGAAACACAATAATTGCATCGGAATTAAATACTAAAGGCACAATGCTGACTAAAGTACAAGAAGACTGACTCTTCTTACTGTCTATGTTTTGAACCATTTCTGTGACACTAGTTATACATTCCGATGCTTCACATCAGGTTAACTGTATCCCTCTGACCTTCTTATTGGCGATGAAACACAGAAATTGCATCGTAATTATATACAAAAGGCCAAATGCCGACTTAAGTACAAGAAAACTGAATCTTCTTACTGTCTATGTTTGAACCATTCCTGTGACACTAGTTTTAGATTCCGATGCTTCACTTAAGGTTTACTGTACCCCTCTGACCTTCTTATTGACGATGAAACACAGAAATGGCATCTTAATTAAATACAAAAGGCACAATGCAGACGTAAGTACAAGAAGACTGACTCTTCTTAGTGTCTATGTTTGAACCATTCCTGTGACACTAGTAATAGATTCCGATGCTTCACTTCAGGATTACTGTATCCCTCTCACCTTCGTATTGACGATCAAACACAGAAAATTCATCGGAGTTAAATACGAAAGGCACAATGCCGACTCAAGTACAAGAAGACTGGCTCTTCTTACTGTCTACGTTTTGAACCATTCCTATGACACTAGTTATAGATTCCGATGCTACACTTCAGGTTTACTGTATCCAGCTGAACTTCTTATTGACGATGAAGCACAGAAAATGCATCGGAATTTAATACAAAAGGCACAATGCCGACTTAAGTACAAGAAGACTGGCTCTTCTTACTGTCTATTTTGAACCATTTCTGTGACACTAGTTTTGGATTCCGATGCTTCACTTCAGGTTTTCTGTATCCCTCTGACCTCCTTATTGACGATGAACACAGAAATTGCGTCTTAATAAAATACAAAAGCCACAATGCCGACTTAAGTACAATAAGACTGACTCTTCTTACTGTCATTGTTTTCTACCATTCCGGTGACACTAGTTATTGATTCCGATGCTTCACTTCAGGTTTACTGTATCCAGCTGACCTTCTTATTGTCGATGAAACACAGAAACTGCATCGGAATTATATACAAAAGGCACAATGCCGACTTAAGTACAAGAAGACTGACTCATCTTACTGTCAATGTTTTGAACCATTCCTGTGACACTAGTTATAGATTCTGATGCTTCACTTCAGGTTTAATGTATCCCTCTAACCTTCTTATTGACGATGAAACTCGTAAATTGCATCGGAATTTAATACAAAAGGCACAATGCCGACTTAAGTACAAGAAGACTGACTCTTCTTACTGTCTATGTTTTGAACCATTCCTGTGACACTAGTTATAGATTCAGATGCTTCACTTCAGTTTTACTGTATCTATCAGACCTTCTTATTAACGATGAAACACAGAAATTGCATCGGAATTAAATACAAAAGGCACAATGCTGACTCAAGTACAAGAAGACTGGCTCTTCTTACTGTCTATTTTGAACCATTTCTGTGACAATAGTTATAGTTTCCGAAGCTTTACTTCAGGTTTACAGTATCCCTCTGACCCTCTTATTGACGAAGAAACACAGATATTGCATCGGAAATAAATACAAAAGGCACTATGCCCACTTAAGTACAAGAAGACTGACCCCTCTTTCTGTCTATGTTTTGAACCATTCCTGTGACACTAGTTATGAATTCCGATGCTTCACTTCAGGTTTACCGTATCCCTCTGACCTTCTTATTGACGATGAAACACAGAAATTGCATCGGAATTAAATACAAAAGGCACAATGCTGACTCAAGTACAAGAAGACTGGCTCTTCTTACTGTCTATTTTGAACCATTTCTGTGACAATAGTTATAGTTTCCGAAGCTTTACTTCAGGTTTACAGTATCCCTCTGACCCTCTTATTGACGAAGAAACACAGAAATTGCATCGGAATTAAATACAAAAGGCACAATGCCGACTTAAGGACAAGAAGACTGACTCTTCTTACTGACTATGTTTTGAACCATTCCTGTGACACTAGTTATGGATTCCGATGCTTCACATCAGGTTTACTGTATCACTCTGACCTTCGTATTGACGATGAAACACAGAAATTGCACCGGAATTAAATAAAAAAGGCACAATGCCGACTTAAGTACAAGAAGACTGACTCATCTTACTGTAAATGATTTGAACCATTTCTGAGACACTAGTTTTGGATTCCGATGCTTCACTTCAGGTTTTCTGTATCCCTCTGACCTCCTTATTGACGATGAAACACAGAAATTGCATCTTAATAAAATACAAAAGCCACAATGCCGACTTAAGTACAACAAGACTGACTCTTCTTACTGTCAACGTTTTCTACCATTCCGGTGACACTAGTTATAGATTCCGATGCTTCACTTCAGGTTTACTGTATCCAGCTGACCTTCTTATTGTCGATGAAACACAGAAACTGCATCGGAATTATATACAAAAGGCACAATGCCGACTTAAGTACAAGAAGACTGACTCATCTTACTGTCTATGTTTAGAACCATTCCTGTGACACTAGTTATAGGTTCCGATGCTTCACTTCAGGTTTAATGTATCCCTCTAACCTTCTTATTGACGATGAAACACAGAAATTGCATCGGAATTAAATACAAAATTCACAATGCCGACTCAAGTACAAGAAGACTGGCTATACTTCCTGTCTATGTTTTGAACCATTCCTGTGACACTAGTTATAGATTCCGATGCTTCACTTCAGGATATCTGTAACCAGCTGACCTTCCTATTGACGATGAAACACAGAAATTGCATCGGAATTAAATGCAAAAGGCACAATGCCGACCCATGTACAAGAAGACTGGCTCTTCTTACTGTCTATGATGTGAACCTTTGCTCTGAGACCGGTTTTAGATTCCGATGCTTCACTTCAAGTTTATTGCATCCCTTGGACCTTCTTATTGACGCTGAAACGCAGAAATTGCATCGGAATTAATTAGAAAAGGCACAATGCCGACTTAAGTACAAGAAATCTGACTCTTCTTACTGTCTATGTTTTGAACCATTCCTGTGACACTAGTTATAGATTCCGATGCTTCACATCAGGTTTACTGTATCCCTCTGACCTTCTGATTGACGATGAAACACAGAAATTGCATCGGAATTAAATACAAAAGGCACAATGCTGACTGAGGTACAAGAAGACTGGCTCTTCTTACTGTCTATGTTTTCAACCATTCCTGTGACACTAGTTATAGATTCCGATGCTTCACTTCAGGTTTACTGTATCCAGCTGACCTTCTAATTGACGATGAAGCACATAAATTGCATCGAAATGTAATACAAAATTCACAATGCCGACAAAAGTAGAAGAAGACTGACTGTACTTACTGTTTATGATTCGAACCATTCATGTGGCACTAGTTATAGATTCCGATGCTTCACTTCAGGTATACTGTATCCAGCTGACCTTCTTATTGACGATGAATCACAGAAATTGCATCGGAATTAAATACAAAAGGCACAATGCCGACTTAAGTACAAGAAAACTGACTCTTCTTACTGTCTATGTTTTGAACCATTCCTGTGACACTAGTTATAAATTCCGATGCTTCACTTCTGGTTTACTGTATCCCTCTGACCTTCTTATTGACGATGAAACACAGGAATTGCATCCGAATTAAATACAAAAGGCACAATGCCGACCCAAGTACAAGAACACTGGCTCTTCTTACTGTCTATGTCTTGAACCATTCCTGTGACTCTAGTTATAGATTGCAATGCTTGACTTCAAGTTTACTGTATCCCTCTGACCTTCTTATAGACGAAGAAACACAATAATTGCATCGGAATTAAATACTAAAGGCACAATGCTGACTAAAGTACAAGAAGACTGACTCTTCTTACTGTCTATGTTTTGAACCATTTCTGTGACACTAGTTATACATTCCGATGCTTCACATCAGGTTAACTGTATCCCTCTGACCTTCTTATTGGCGATGAAACACAGAAATTGCATCGTAATTATATACAAAAGGCCAAATGCCGACTTAAGTACAAGAAAACTGAATCTTCTTACTGTCTATGTTTGAACCATTCCTGTGACACTAGTTTTAGATTCCGATGCTTCACTTAAGGTTTACTGTACCCCTCTGACCTTCTTATTGACGATGAAACACAGAAATGGCATCTTAATTAAATACAAAAGGCACAATGCAGACGTAAGTACAAGAAGACTGACTCTTCTTACTGTCTATGTTTGAACCATTCCTGTGACACTAGTAATAGATTCCGATGCTTCACTTCAGGATTACTGTATCCCTCTCACCTTCGTATTGACGATCAAACACAGAAAATTCATCGGAGTTAAATACGAAAGGCACAATGCCGACTCAAGTACAAGAAGACTGGCTCTTCTTACTGTCTACGTTTTGAACCATTCCTATGACACTAGTTATAGATTCCGATGCTACACTTCAGGTTTACTGTATCCAGCTGAACTTCTTATTGACGATGAAGCACAGAAAATGCATCGGAATTTAATACAAAAGGCACAATGCCGACTTAAGTACAAGAAGACTGGCTCTTCTTACTGTCTATTTTGAACCATTTCTGTGACACTAGTTTTGGATTCCGATGCTTCACTTCAGGTTTTCTGTATCCCTCTGACCTCCTTATTGACGATGAACACAGAAATTGCGTCTTAATAAAATACAAAAGCCACAATGCCGACTTAAGTACAATAAGACTGACTCTTCTTACTGTCATTGTTTTCTACCATTCCGGTGACACTAGTTATTGATTCCGATGCTTCACTTCAGGTTTACTGTATCCAGCTGACCTTCTTATTGTCGATGAAACACAGAAACTGCATCGGAATTATATACAAAAGGCACAATGCCGACTTAAGTACAAGAAGACTGACTCATCTTACTGTCAATGTTTTGAACCATTCCTGTGACACTAGTTATAGATTCTGATGCTTCACTTCAGGTTTAATGTATCCCTCTAACCTTCTTATTGACGATGAAACTCGTAAATTGCATCGGAATTTAATACAAAAGGCACAATGCCGACTTAAGTACAAGAAGACTGACTCTTCTTACTGTCTATGTTTTGAACCATTCCTGTGACACTAGTTATAGATTCAGATGCTTCACTTCAGTTTTACTGTATCTATCAGACCTTCTTATTAACGATGAAACACAGAAATTGCATCGGAATTAAATACAAAAGGCACAATGCTGACTCAAGTACAAGAAGACTGGCTCTTCTTACTGTCTATTTTGAACCATTTCTGTGACAATAGTTATAGTTTCCGAAGCTTTACTTCAGGTTTACAGTATCCCTCTGACCCTCTTATTGACGAAGAAACACAGATATTGCATCGGAAATAAATACAAAAGGCACTATGCCCACTTAAGTACAAGAAGACTGACCCCTCTTTCTGTCTATGTTTTGAACCATTCCTGTGACACTAGTTATGAATTCCGATGCTTCACTTCAGGTTTACCGTATCCCTCTGACCTTCTTATTGACGATGAAACACAGAAATTGCATCGGAATTAAATGCAAAAGGCACAAAGCCGACCTAAGTACAAGAAAACTGACTCTTCTTACTGTTTATATTTTGAACCATTCCTGAGACACTAGTTATGGATTCCGATGCTTCTTTCGGGTTTACTGTATCCCTGTGCCCTTCTTATTGACGATGAAACACAGAAATTGCCTCGGAATTAAATACAAAAGGCACAATGTCGACTTAAGTACAGGAAAACCGACTCTTCTTACTGTCTATGTTTTGAACCATTCCTGTTTCACTAGTTATAGATTCCGATGCTTCACTTCAGGTTTACTGTATCCCTCTGACCTTCTTATTGACGATGAAACACGTAAATTGCATCGGAATTAAATACAAAAGGCACAATGCCGCCTATAGTACAAGAAGACTGACTCTTCATACTGTCTATGATTTGAACAATTCCTGTGACCCTAGTTATAGATTCCGATGATTCACTTCAGGTTTACTGTATCCCTCTGACCTTCTTATTGACGATGAAACACTGATATTGCATCGGAATAAATAGATTAGGCATAATGCCGACTTAAGTACAAGAAGTCTGACTCTTTTTACTGACTATGCTTTGAAGCATTCCTGTGACACTAGTTATAGATTCCGATGCTTCACCTCATGTTTACCGTATGCCTTTGACCTTCTTATTGACGATGAAACACAGAAATTGCATCGGAATTAAATACAAAAGGCACAATGCCGACTTAAGTACATGAAGACTGACTCTTCTTACTGACTATGTTTTGAAGCATTCCTGTGACACTAGTTATAGATTCCGATGCTTCACTTCAAAATTACTGTATCCCTTGGACCTTCTTATTGACGATGAAACACAGAAATTGCATGGGAATTAAATACAAAAGGCACCATGCCGACTTAAGTACATGAAGACCGATTCTTCTTACTGACTATGTTTTGAACCATTCCTGTGACACTAGTTATAGATTCCGATGCTTCACTTCAGGTTAACTGTATCCCTTGGACCTTCTTTCTGACGGTGAAACACAGAAATTGCATCTCAAATAAATACAAAAGGCACAATGCCGACATAAGGACAAGAAGACTGACTCTTCTTTCTGACTATGTTTTGAACCATTCCTGTGAAACTAGTTATAGATTCCGATCCTTCACTTCAGGTTTACTGTATGACTTGGACCTTCTTATTGACGATGAAACACAGAAATTGCATCGGAATTAAATACAAAAGGCACAATGCCGACTTAAGTACAGCAAGACTGTATCTTCTTACTGTCTATGTTTTGAACCATTCCTGTGACACTAGTTATAGATTCCGATGTTTCACTCTAGGTTTACTGTATCCCTTGGACCTTCTTATTGACGATGAAACACAGAAATTGCATCGGAATTAAATGCAAAAGGCAAAATGCCGACTTAAATACAAGAAGACTGACTCTTCTTACCGACTATGTTTGAACCATTCCTGTGACACTAGTTATAGATTCCGATGCTTCACATCAGGTTTACTGTATCCCTCTGACCTTCGTATTGACGATGAAACACAGAAATTGCAGCGGAATTAAATACAAAAGGCACAATACCGACTTAAGTACATGAAGACCGACTCTTCTTACTGACTATGTTTGGAACCATTCCTGTGACACTAGTTATAGTTTCCGATGCTTCACATCAGGTTTACTGCATCCCTCTGACCTTCTTATTGGCGATGAAACACAGAAATTGCACCGGAAATAAATACAAAAGGCACAATGCCGACTTAAGTACATGAAGACCGACTCTTCTTACTGATTATGTTTTGAACCATTCCTGTGACACTAGTGATAGATTCCGATGCTTCACTTCAGGTTTACTGTATCCCTCAGACCTTCTTATTGACGATGAAACACTGATATGGCATCGGAATTAAATAGATTAGGCATAAAGCCGACTTAAGTACATGAAGACTGACTCTTCTTACTGACTATGTTTTGAACCATTCCTGTGACACTAGTTATAGATTCCGATGCTACACTTCACGTTTACTGTATGCCTTGGAGCTTCTGATTGACGATGAAACACAGAAATTGCATCGGAATTAAATACAAAAGGCACAATGCCGACTTAAGTACTGACTTTGATTTGAACCATTCCTATGACATTAGTTATAGAATCCGATGCTTCACTCCAGATTTACTGTATCCCTTGGAACTTCTTATTGACGATGAGACACTGAAATTGCATCGGAATTAAATAGAAAAGGCACAATGCCAACTTAAGTACAAGACGACTCACTCTTCTTACTGACTATGTTTTGAACCATTCCTGTGACACTTGTTACAGATTCCGATGCTTCACTTCAGGTTAACTGTATCCCATGGACCTTCTAATTGACGATTAAAAACACAGAAATTGCATCGGAATTAAATACAAAAGGCACAACGCCGACATAGGTACAGGAAGACTGACTACTCTTACTGACCATGTATTGAACCATTAATGTGACACTAGTTATAGATTCCGATGGTTGACTTCAGGTTTACTGTATCTCATGGACCTTCTTATTGACGATGAAACACAGAAATTGCATCGGAATTAAATGCAAAAGGCACAATGCCCACTTAAGGACAAGAAGACTGACTCTTCTTCCTGACTATGTTTTGAACCATTCCTGTGACACTAGTTACAGATTCCGATGCCTCACTTCAGGTTTACAGTATCCCTTGAACGTTCTTATTGACGATGAAACACTGAAATTGCATCGGAATTAAATACAAAAGGCACAATGCCGTCTTAAGTGCAACAAAACTGTATCTTCTTACTGTCTATGTTTTGAACCATTCCTGTGACACTAGTTATAGATTCCGATGCTTCACTCCAGGTTTACTGTATCCCTTGGACCTTCTTATTGACGATGAAACACAGAAATTGCATCGGAATTAAATACAAAAGGCACAATGCCGACTTAAGGACAAGAAGACTGACTCTTCTTACTGACTATGTTTTGAACCATTCCTGTGACACTAGTTATGGATTCCGATGCTTCACATCAGGTTTACTGTACACTCTGACCTTCGTATTGACGATGAAACACAGAAATTGCACCGGAATTAAATAAAAAAGGCACAATGCCGCCTTAAGTACATGAAGACCGACTCATCTTACTGACTATTCATTGAACCATTCCTGTGACACTAGTTATAGTTTCCGATGCTTCACAGTAGGTTTACTGTATCCCTCTGACCTTCTTATTGACTATGAAACACAGAAATTGCACCGAAATTAAATACAAAAGGCACATTGCCGACTTAAGTACATGAAGACCGACTCTTAAATTGACTATGTTTTGAACCGTTCCTGTAACACTAGTTATAGATTCCGATGCTTCACTGCAGGTTTACTGTATCCCTTGGACATTCTTATTGACGATGAAACACAGAAATTGCATCGGAATTAAATAAAAAAGGCACAATGCCGACTCAAGTACAAGCAGACCGGCTCTTCTTACTGTCTATGTTTTGAACCATTTCTGTGACACTAATTATAGATTCCGATGATTCACTCCAGGTTTACTGTATCCCTTGGACCTTCTTATTGACGATGAAACACAGAAATTGCATTGTAATTAAATACAAAAGGCACAATGCCGACAAATGGACATGAAGACTGACTCTTCTTACTGACTATGTTTTAAACCATTCCTGTGACACTAGTTATAGATTCCGATGCTTCACTTCAGGTTTACTGTATACCTCTGACCTTCTTATTGACGATGAAACACAGAAATTGCACCGCAATGAAATACAAAAGGCACAATGCCGACTTAGGTACAAGAAGACTTACTGTCTATGTTTTGAACCATTCCATTGACACTAGTTATAGATTCCAATGCTTCACTCCAGGTTTACTGTATCCCTTGGAACTTCTTATTGACGATGAAACACAGAAATTGCATCGGAATTAAATACAAAAGGCACAATGCATACATAGGTACAAGAAGACTGACTATTCTTACTGACCATGTATTGAACCATTAATGTGACACTAGTTATAGATTCCGATGCTTGACTTCAGGCTTTCTGTATCTCATGGACCTTCTTATTGACGATGAAACACAGAAATTGCATCGGAATTAAATACAAAAGGCACAATGCTGACTCAAGTACAATAAGACTGGCTCTTCTTACTGTCTATTTTGAACCATTTCTGTGACAATAGTTATAGTTTCCGAAGCTTTACTTCAGGTTTACAGTATCCCTCTGACCCTCTTATTGACGAAGAAACACAGATATTGCATCGGAAATAAATACAAAAGGCACTATGCCCACTTAAGTACAAGAAGACTGACCCCTCTTTCTGTCTATGTTTTGAACCATTCCTGTGACACTAGTTATGAATTCCGATGCTTCACTTCAGGTTTACCGTATCCCTCTGAACTTCTTATTGACGATGAAACACAGAAATTGCATCGGAATTAAATGCAAAAGGCACAAAGCCGACCTAAGTACAAGAAAACTGACTCTTCTTACTGTTTATATTTTGAACCATTCCTGAGACACTAGTTATGGATTCCGATGCTTCTTTCGGGTTTACTGTATCCCTGTGCCCTTCTTATTGACGATGAAACACAGAAATTGCCTCGGAACTAAATACAAAAGGCACAATGTCGACTTAAGTACAGGAAAACCGACTCTTCTTACTGTCTATGTTTTGAACCATTCCTGTTTCACTAGTTATAGATTCCGATGCTTCACTTCAGGTTTACTGTATCCCTCTGACCTTCTTATTGACGATGAAACACGTAAATTGCATCGGAATTAAATACAAAAGGCACAATGCCGCCTATAGTACAAGAAGACTGACTCTTCATACTGTCTATGATTTGAACAATTCCTGTGACCCTAGTTATAGATTCCGATGATTCACTTCAGGTTTACTGTATCCCTCTGACCTTCTTATTGACGATGAAACACTGATATTGCATCGGAATAAATAGATTAGGCATAATGCCGACTTAAGTACAAGAAGTCTGACTCTTTTTACTGACTATGCTTTGAAGCATTCCTGTGACACTAGTTATAGATTCCGATGCTTCACCTCATGTTTACCGTATGCCTTTGACCTTCTTATTGACGATGAAACACAGAAATTGCATCGGAATTAAATACAAAAGGCACAATGCCGACTTAAGTACATGAAGACTGACTGTTCTTACTGACTATGTTTTGAAGCATTCCTGTGACACTAGTTATAGATTCCGATGCTTCACTTCAAAATTACTGTATCCCTTGGACCTTCTTATTGACGATGAAACACAGAAATTGCATGGGAATTAAATACAAAAGGCACCATGCCGACTTAAGTACATGAAGACCGATTCTTCTTACTGACTATGTTTTGAACCATTCCTGTGACACTAGTTATAGATTCCGATGCTTCACTTCAGGTTAACTGTATCCCTTGGACCTTCTTTCTGACGGTGAAACACAGAAATTGCATCTGAAATAAATACAAAAGGCACAATGCCGACATAAGGACAAGAAGACTGCCTCTTCTTTCTGACTATGTTTTGAACCATTCCTGTGAAACTAGTTATAGATTCCGATCCTTCACTTCAGGTTTACTGTATGACTTGGACCTTCTTATTGACGATGAAACACAGAAATTGCATCGGAATTAAATACAAAAGGCACAATGCCGACTTAAGTACAGCAAGACTGTATCTTCTTACTGTCTATGTTTTGAACCATTCCTGTGACACTAGTTATAGATTCCGATGTTTCACTCTAGGTTTACTGTATCCCTTGGACCTTCTTATTGACGATGAAACACAGAAATTGCATCGGAATTAAATGCAAAAGGCAAAATGCCGACTTAAATACAAGAAGACTGACTCTTCTTACTGACTATGTTTTGAACCATTCCTGTGACACTAGTTATAGATTCCGATGCTTCACATCAGGTTTACTGTATCCCTCTGACCTTCGTATTGACGATGAAACACAGAAATTGCAGCGGAATTAAATACAAAAGGCACAATACCGACTTAAGTACATGCAGACCGACTCTTCTTACTGACTATGTTTGGAACCATTCCTGTGACACTAGTTATAGTTTCCGATGCTTCACATCAGGTTTACTGCATCCCTCTGACCTTCTTATTGGCGATGAAACACAGAAATTGCACCGGAAATAAATACAAAAGGCACAATGCCGACTTAAGTACATGAAGACCGACTCTTCTTACTGATTATGTTTTGAACCATTCCTGTGACACTAGTGATAGATTCCGATGCTTCACTTCAGGTTTACTGTATCCCTCAGACCTTCTTATTGACGATGAAACACTGATATGGCATCGGAATTAAATAGATTAGGCATAAAGCCGACTTAAGTACATGAAGACTGACTCTTCTTACTGACTATGTTTTGAACCATTCCTGTGACACTAGTTATAGATTCCGATGCTTCACTTCATGTTTACTGTATGCCTTGGAGCTTCTGATTGACGATGGAACACAGAAATTGCATCGGAATTAAATACAAAAGGCACAATGCCGACTTAAGTACTGACTTTGATTTGAACCATTCCTATGACATTAGTTATAGAATCCGATGCTTCACTCCAGATTTACTGTATCCCTTGGAACTTCTTATTGACGATGAGACACTGAAATTGCATCGGAATTAAATAGAAAAGGCACAATGCCAACTTAAGTACAAGACGACTCACTCTTCTTACTGACTATGTTTTGAACCATTCCTGTGACACTTGTTACAGATTCCGATGCTTCACTTCAGGTTAACTGTATCCCATGGACCTTCTAATTGACGATTAAAAACACAGAAATTGCATCGGAATTAAATACAAAAGGCACAACGCCGACATAGGTACAGGAAGACTGACTACTCTTACTGACCATGTATTGAACCATTAATGTGACACTAGTTATAGATTCCGATGGTTGACTTCAGGTTTACTGTATCTCATGGACCTTCTTATTGACGATGAAACACAGAAATTGCATCGGAATTAAATGCAAAAGGCACAATGCCCACTTAAGGACAAGAAGACTGACTCTTCTTCCTGACTATGTTTTGAACCATTCCTGTGACACTAGTTACAGATTCCGATGCCTCACTTCAGGTTTACAGTATCCCTTGAACGTTCTTATTGACGATGAAACACTGAAATTGCATCGGAATTAAATACAAAAGGCACAATGCCGTCTTAAGTGCAACAAAACTGTATCTTCTTACTGTCTATGTTTTGAACCATTCCTGTGACACTAGTTATAGATTCCGATGCTTCACTCCAGGTTTACTGTATCCCTTGGACCTTCTTATTGACGATGAAACACAGAAATTGCATCGGAATTAAATACAAAAGGCACAATGCCGACTTAAGGACAAGAAGACTGACTCTTCTTACTGACTATGTTTTGAACCATTCCTGTGACACTAGTTATGGATTCCGATGCTTCACATCAGGTTTACTGTACACTCTGACCTTCGTATTGACGATGAAACACAGAAATTGCACCGGAATTAAATAAAAAAGGCACAATGCCGCCTTAAGTACATGAAGACCGACTCATCTTACTGACTATTCATTGAACCATTCCTGTGACACTAGTTATAGTTTCCGATGCTTCACAGTAGGTTTACTGTATCCCTCTGACCTTCTTATTGACTATGAAACACAGAAATTGCACCGAAATTAAATACAAAAGGCACATTGCCGACTTAAGTACATGAAGACCGACTCTTAAACTGACTATGTTTTGAACCGTTCCTGTAACACTAGTTATAGATTCCGATGCTTCACTGCAGGTTTACTGTATCCCTTGGACATTCTTATTGACGATGAAACACAGAAATTGCATCGGAATTAAATAAAAAAGGCACAATGCCGACTCAAGTACAAGCAGACCGGCTCTTCTTACTGTCTATGTTTTGAACCATTTCTGTGACACTAATTATAGATTCCGATGATTCACTCCAGGTTTACTGTATCCCTTGGACCTTCTTATTGACGATGAAACACAGAAATTGCATTGTAATTAAATACAAAAGGCACAATGCCGACAAATGGACATGAAGACTGACTCTTCTTACTGACTATGTTTTAAACCATTCCTGTGACACTAGTTATAGATTCCGATGCTTCACTTCAGGTTTACTGTATACCTCTGACCTTCTTATTGACGATGAAACACAGAAATTGCACCGCAATGAAATACAAAAGGCACAATGCCGACTTAGGTACAAGAAGACTTACTGTCTATGTTTTGAACCATTCCATTGACACTAGTTATAGATTCCAATGCTTCACTCCAGGTTTACTGTATCCCTTGGAACTTCTTATTGACGATGAGACACTGAAATTGCATCGGAATTAAATAGAAAGGGCACAATGCCGACTTAAGTACAAGACGACTCACTCTTCTTAGTGACTATGTTTTGAACCATTAATGTGGCACTTGTTACAGATTCCGATGCTTCACTTCAGGTTTACTGTATCCCATGGACCTTCTTATTGACGATGAAACACAGAAATTGCATCGGAATTAAATGCAAAAGGCACAATGCCCACTTAAGGACAAGAAGACTGACTCTTCTTCCTGACTATGTTTTGAACCATTCCTGTGACACTAGTTATAGATTCCGATGCCTCACTTCAGGTTTACAGTATCCCTTGGACGTTCTTATTGACGATGAAACGCAGAAATTGCATCCGAATTAAATACAAAAGGCACAATGCATACATAGGTACAAGAAGACTGACTATTCTTACTGACCATGTATTGAACCATTAATGTGACACTAGTTATAGATTCCGATGCTTGACTTCAGGCTTTCTGTATCTCATGGACCTTCTTATTGACGATGAAACACAGAAATTGCATCGGAATTAAATACAAAAGGCACAATGCCGACTTAAGGACAAGAAGACTGACTCTTCTTTCTGACCATGTTTTGAACCATTCCTGTGACACTAGTTATAGATTCCGATGCCTTACTTCAGGTCTACTGTATCCCTTGGACCGTCTTATTGACGATGAATCACAGAAATTGCATCGGAATTAAATACAAAGGGCACCATGCCGTCTTAAGTACAACAAAACTGTATCTTCTTACTGTCTATGTTTTGAACCATTCCTGTGACACTAGTTATAGATTCCGATGCTTCACTCCAGGTTTACTGTATACCTCTGACCTTCTTATTGACGATGAAACACAGAAATTGCACCGGAATTAAATACAAAAGGCACATTGCCGACTTAAGTACATGAAGACCGACTCTTCAAACTGACTATGTTTTGAAGCGTTCCTGTAACACTAGTTATAGATTGCGATGCTTCACTTCAGGTTTACTGTATCCCTTGGACCTTCTTATTGACGATGAAACACAGAAATTGCATCGGAATTAAATAAAAAAGGCACAATGCCGACTCAAGTACAAGCAGACCGGCTCTTATTACTGTCTATGTTTTGAACCATTTCTGTGACACTAGTTATAGATTCCGATGATTCACTCCAGGTTTACTGTATCCCTTGGACCTTCTTATTGACGATGAAACACAGAAATTGCATCGGAATTAAATACAAAAGGCACAATGCCGACAAAAGGACATGAAGACTGTCTCTTCTTACTGACTATGTTTTGAACCTTTCCTGTGACACTAGTTATAGATTCCGATGCTTCACTTCAGGTTTACTGTATACCTCTGACCTTCGTATTGACGATGAAACACAGAAATTGCACCGGAATGAAGTACAAAAGGCACAATGCCGACTTAAGTACAAGAAGACTGACTCTACTTACTGTTTATGTTTTGAACCATTCCTGTGACACTAGTTATAAATTCCGATGCTTCACTTCAGGTTTACTGTATCCAGCTGACCTTCTTATTGACGATGAAACACAGAAATTGCATCGGAATTAAATACAAAAGGCACAATGCCGATTCAAGTACAAGAACACTGGCTATAGTTCCTGTCTATGTTTTGAACCATTCCTGTGGCACTAGTTATAGATTCCGATGCTTCACTTCAGGTTTACTGTATCCCTCTGACCTTCTTATTGACGAAGAAACACAGATATTGCATCGGAATTAAATACAAAAGGCACTATGCCCACTTAAGTACACGAAGACTGACCCCTCTTTCTGTCTATGTTTTGAACCATTCCTGTGGCACTAGTTATAAATTCCGATGCTTCACTTCAGGTTTACCGTATCCCTCTGACCTTCTTATTGACGATGAAACACAGAAATTGCATCGGAATTAAATACAAAAGGCACAATGCCGACTTAAGGACAAGAAGACTAACTCTACTTACTGACTATGTTTTGAACCATTCCTGTGACACTAGTTATGGATTCCGATGCTTCTCATCAGGTTTATTGTATCCCTCTGACCTTCGTATTGACGATGAAACACAGAAATTGCACCGGAATTAAATACAAAAGGCACAATGCCGACTTAAGTACATGAAGACCGACTTTTCTTACTGACTATGCATTGAACCATTCCTGTGACACTAGTTATAGATTCCGATGCTTCACAGTAGGTTTACTGTATCCCTCTGACCTTCTTATTGACGATGAAACACAGAAATTGCATCGGAATTAAATAAAAAAGGCACAATGCCGACTCAAGTACAAGCAGACTGGCTCTTCTTACTGTCTATGTTTTGAACCATTTCTGTGACACTAGTTATAGATTCCGTTGATTCACTTCAGGTTTACTGTATCCCTTGGACCTTCTTATTGACGATGAAACACAGAAATTGCATCGGAATTAAATACAAAAGGCACAATGCCGACATAAGGACAAGAGGACTGACTCTTCTTACAGACTATGTTTTGAACCATTCCTGTGACACTAGTTATAGATTCCGATGCTTCACTTCAGGTTTACTGTATACCTCTGACCTTCTTATTGACGATGAAACACAGAAATTGCACCGGAATGAAACACAAAAGGCACAATGCCGACTTAAGTACAAGAAGACTGACTCTTCTTACTGTCTATGTTTTGAACCATTCCATTGACACTAGTTATAGATTCCGATGCTTCACGCAAGGTTTACTGCATCCCTTGGACCTTGTTATTGACGATGAAACACAGTCAGTGCATTGGAATTAAATAGATTAGGCAAAATGCCGACTTAAGTACAAGAAGACTGACTCTTCTTACTGACTATGTTTTGAACCATTCCTGTGACACTAGTTATAGGTTCCGATGCTTCAATTCATGTTTACTGTATCCCCTGGACCTTCTTATTGACGATGAAACACAGAAAATGCATCGGAATTAAATAGAAAAGGCACAATGCCGACTTTAGTACAAGATGACTGACTCTTCTTACTGTCTATGTTTTGAACCATTCCTGTGACACTAGTTATAAATTCCGATGCTTGACTTAAGGTTTACTGTGTCCCTATGACTTTCTTGTTGACGATGAAACACTGAAATTGCATCGGAATTTAATACAAAAGTCACAATGCCGACTCAAGTACAAGAAGACTGACTCTTCTTCCTGTCTATGTTTTGAACCATTCCTGTGACACTAGTTACAAATTCCGATGCTTTACATCAGGTTTACTGTATTCCTCTGACCTTCTTATTGACGATGAAACACAGAAATATCATCGGAATTAAATACAAAAGGCACAATGCCGACTTAAGTACAAGAAGACTGACTCTTCATACTGACTATGTTTTGAACCATTTCTGTGACACTAGTTATGGATTCCGATGCTTCAGTTCAGGGTTACTGTATCCATCTGACCTTCTTATTCACGATGAAACACAGAAATTGCATTGGAATTAAATACAAAAGGCACAATGCCGACTTAAGTACAAGAAGACAGACTCTTCTTACTGTTTATGTTTTGAACCATTCCTGTGACACTAGTTATAGATTCCGATGCTTCACTTCAGGTTTACTGTATCGCTCTGACCTTCTTATTGACGATGAAACACAGAAATGGCATCGGAATTAAATA
This sequence comes from Schistocerca americana, assembly GCF_021461395.2. Classification (NCBI taxonomy): domain Eukaryota; kingdom Metazoa; phylum Arthropoda; class Insecta; order Orthoptera; family Acrididae; genus Schistocerca; species Schistocerca americana. The sequence continues at coordinate 1,120,439,532 of NC_060120.1, forward strand.
CAAATGCACAATGCCGACTTAAGGACAAGAAGACTGACTCTACTTACTGAATATGTTTTGAAACATTCCTGTGACACTAGTTATAGATTCCGATGCTTCACATCAGGTTTACTGTATCCCTCTGACCTTCTTACCTTCTTATTGACGATGAAACACAGAAATTGCACCGGAATGAAATACAAAAGGCACAATACCAACTTAAGTACATGAAGACCGACTCTTCTTACTGACTATGTTTTGAACCATTCCTGTGACACTAGTTATAGATTCCGATGCTTCACATGAGGTTTACTGTATCCAGCTGACATTCTTATTGACGATGAAGCGCATAAATTGAATCGGAATGAAATACAAAAGGCACAATGCCAACTAAAGTACAAGAAGACTGACTCTACTTACTGTTTATGTTTTGAACCATTCCTGTGACACTAGTTATAGATTCCGATGCTTCACTTCTGGTTTACTGTATCCCTCTGACCTTCTTATTGACGATGAAACACAGAAATTGCATCCGAATTAAATACAAATGGCACAATGCCGACCCAAGTAAAAGAACACTGGCTCTTCTTACTGTCTACGTTTTGAACCATTCCTGTGACACTAGTTACAGATTCCTATGCTTGACTTCAAGATTACTGTATCCCTCTGACCTTCTTATTGACGAAGAAACACATAAATTGCATCGGAATTAAATAGAAAAGGCACAATGCCGACTAAAGTACAAGAAGACTGGCTCTTCTTACTGTCTACGTTTTGAACCATTTCTGTGACACTTGTTATACATTCCGATGCTTCACTTCAGGTTTACCGTATCCCTCTGACCTTCTTATTGACGATGAAACACAGAAATTGCATCGGAATTAAATACAAAAGGCACAATGCCGACCTAAGTACAAGAAGACTGACTCTTCTTACTGACTATGTTTTGAACCATTCCTGTGACACTAGTTATAGATTCCGATGCTTTACATTAGGTTTACTGTATCCCTCAGACCTTCGTATTGACGATGAAACACAGAAATTGCACCGGAATTAAATACAAAAGGCACAATACCGACTTAAGTACATGAAGACTGACTCTTCTTACTGACTATGTTTTGAACCATTCCTGTGATACTAGTTATAGATTCCGATGCTTCACATCAGGTTTACTGCTTCCCTCTGACCTTCTTATTGACGATGAAACACAGGAATTTCACCGGAAATAAATATAAAAGGCACAATGCCGACTAAAGTACATGAAGACCGATTCTTCCTACTGATTATGTTTTGAACCATTCCTGTGACACTAGTTATAGATTCCGATGCTTCACTTCAGGTTTACTGTATCCCTCTGACCTTCTTATTGACGATGAAACACTGATATTGCATCGGAATTAAATAGATTAGGCATAAAGCCGACTTAAGTACATAAAGACTGACTCTTCTTACTGACTATGTTTTGAACCATTCCTGTGACACTAGTTATAGATTCCGATGCTTCATTTCATGTTTACTGTATGCCTTGGAGTTTCTGATTGACGATGAAACACAGAAATTGCATCGGAATTAAATACAAAAGGCACAATGCCGACTTAAGTACTGACTATGATTTGAACCATTCCTATGACACTACTTATAGAATCCGATGCTTCACTCCAGGTTTACTGTATCCTTTGGACCTTCTTATTGACGATGAAACACAGAAATTGCATCAGAATTAATACAAAAGGCACAAGGCAGACTTAAGGACAAGATGTCTGACTCTTCCTACTGACTATGGTTTGAACCATTCTTGTGACACTAGTTATAGATTCCGATGCTTCACTTCAGGTTCATTGTATCCCTCTGACCTTCTTATTGACGATGAAACAAAGAAATTGCACCGGAATGAAATACAAAAGGCACAAAGCCGACTTAGGGACAAGAAGAGTGACTCCTCTTACTGTCTATGTTTTGAACCATTCCATTGACACTTGTTACAGATTCCGATGCTTTACTTCAGGTTTACTGTATCCCATGGACTTTCTTATTGACGATGAAACACAGAAATTGCATCGGAATTAAATACAAAAGGCACAATGCCGACTTAAGGACAAGATGACTGACTCTTCTTTCTGACTATGTTTTGAACCATTCCATTGACACTAGTTATAGATTCCGATGCCTCACTTCAGGTCTACTGTATCCCTTGGACCTTCTTATTGACGATGAAACACAGAAATTGCATCGAAATTAAATACAAAAGGCACAATGCCGACTTAAGGACAAGAAGACTAACTCTACTTACTGACTATGTTTTGAACCATTCCTGTGACACTAGTTATGGATTCCGATGCTTCACATCAGGTTTACTGTATCCCTCTGACCTTCGTATTGACGATGAAACACAGAAATTGCACCGGAATTAAATACAAAAGGCACAATGCCGACTTAAGTACATGAAGACCGACTCTTCTTACTGACTATGCATTGAACCATTCCTGTGACACTAGTTATAGATTCCGATGCTTCACAGTAGGTTTATTGTATCCCTCTGACCTTCTTATTGACGATGAAACACAGAAATTGCACCGGAATTAAATACAAAAGGAACATTGAAGACTTAAGTACATGAAGACCGACTCTTCAAACTGACTATGTTTTGAACCGTTCCTGTAACACTAGTTATAGATTCCGATGCTTCACTTCAGGTTTACTGTATCCCTTGACCTTCTTATTGACGATGAAACACAGAAATTGCATCGAAATTAAATAAAAAAGGCACAATGCCGACTCAAGTACAAGCAGACTGGCTCTTCTTACTGTCTATGTTTTGAACCATTTCTGTGACACTAGTTATAGATTCCGATGATTCACTCCAGGTTTACTGTATCCCTTGGACCTTCTTATTGACGATGAAACACAGAAATTGCATCGGAATTAAATACAAAAGGCACAAGACGACATAAGGACAAGAGGACTGACTCTTCTTACAGACTATGTTTTGAACCCTTCCTGTGACACTAGTTATAGATTCCGATGCTTCACTTCATGTTTACTGTATACCTCTGACCTTCTTATTGACGATGAAACACAGAAATTGCACCGGAATGAAATACAAAAGGCACAATGCCGACTTAAGTACAAGAAGACTGACTCTTCTTACCGTCTATGTTTTGAACCATTCCATTGACACTAGTTATAGATTCCGATGCTTCACGCCAGGTTTACTGCATCCCTTGGACCTTGTTATTGACGATGAAACACAGTCAGTGCATTGGAATTAAATAGATTAGGCAAAATGCCGACTTAAGTACAAGAAGACTGACTCTTCTTACTGACTATGTTTTGAACCATTCCTGTGACACTAGTTATAGGTTCCGATGCTTCAATTCATGTTTACTGTATCCCCTGGACCTTCTTATTGACGATGAAACACAGAAATTGCATCGGAATTAAATAGAAAAGGCACAATGCCGACTTTAGTACGAGATGACTGACTCTTCTTACTGTCTATGTTTGAAACCATTCCAGTGACACTAGTTATAAATTCCGATGCTTGACTTCAGGTTTACTGTGTCCCTATGACTTTCTTGTTGACGATGAAACACTGAAATTGCATCGGAATTTAATACAAAAGTCACAATGCCGACTCAAGTACAAGAAGACTGACTCTTCATCATGTCTATGATTTGAACCATTCCTGTGACACTAGTTACAAATTCCGATGCTTTACATCAGGTTTACTGTATTCCTCTGACCTTCTTATTGACGATGAAACACAGAAATATTATCGGAATTAAATACAAAAGGCACAATGCCGACTTAAGTACAAGAAGACTGACTCTTCATACTGACTATGTTTTGAACCATTTCTGTGACACTAGTTATGGATTCCGATGCTTCAGTTCAGGGTTACTGTATCCCTCTGACCTTCTTATTCACGATGAAACACAGAAATTGCATTGGAATTAAATACAAAAGGCACAATGCCGACTTAAGTACAAGTAGACTGACTCTTCTTACTGTTTATGTATTGAACCATTCCTGTGACACTAGTTATAGATTCCGATGCTTCACTTCAGGTTTACTGTATCGCTCTGACCTTCTTATTGACGATGAAACACAGAAATTGCATCGGAATTAAATACAAAAGGCACAATGCCGACTTAAGGGCAAGAAGACTGACTCTTCTTACTGAATATGTTTTGAAACATTCCTGTGACACTAGTTATAGATTCCAATGCTTCACATCAATTTTACTGTATCCCTCTGACCTTCTTATTGACGATGAAACACAGAAATTGCACCGGAATGAAATACAAAAGGCACAATACCTACTTAAGTACATGAAGACCGACTCTTCTTACTGACTATGTTTTGAACCATTCCTGTGACACTAGTTATAGATTCCGATGCTTCACATGAGGTTTACTGTATCCAGCTGACATTCTTATTGACGATGAAGCGCATAAATTGAATCGGAATGAAATACAAAAGGCACAATGCCAACTAAAGTACAAGAAGACTGACTCTACTTACTGTTTATGTTTTGAACCATTCCTGTGACACTAGTTATAGATTCCGATGCTTCACTTCAGGTTTACTGTATCCAGCTGACCTTCTTATTGACGATGAAACACAGAAATTGCATCGGAATTAAATACAAAAGGCACAATGCCGACTCAAGTACAAGAAGACTGGCTCTACTTCCTGTCTATGTTTTGAACCATTCCTGTGGCACTAGTTATAGATTCCGGTGCTTCACTTCAGGTTTACTGTATCCAGCTGACCGTCTTATTGACGATGAAACACAGAAATTGCATCGGAATTAAATACAAAAGGCACAATGCCGACTTAAGTACAAGAAAACTGACTCTTCTTACTGTCTATGTTTTGAACCATTCCTGTGACACTAGTTATAGATTCCGATGTTTCACTTCAGGTTTACTGTATCCCTCTGACCTTCTTATTGACGATGAAACACAGAAATTGCGTAGGAATTAAATACAAAAGGCACAATGCCGACGTAAGTACAAGAAGACTGACTCTTCTTACTGTCTATGCTTTGAACCATTCCTGAGACACTAGTTATAGATTCCGATGCTTCACTTCTGGTTTACTGTATCCCTCTGACCTTCTTATTGACGATGAAACACAGAAATTGCATCCGAATTAAATACTAATGGCACAATGCCGACCCTAGTACAAGGACACTGGCTCTTCTTACTGTCTATGTTTTGAACCATTCCTGTGACACTAGTTATAGTTTCCTATGCTTGACTTCGAGTTTACTGTATCCCTCTGACCTTCTTATTGACGAAGAAACACATAAATTGCATCGGAATTAAATACAAAAGGCACAATGCCGACTAAAGTACAAGAAAACTGGCTCTTCTTACTGTCTATGTTTTGAACCATTTCTGTGACACTAGTTATACATTCCGATGCTTCACATCAGGTTAACTGTATCCCTCTGACCTTCTTATTGACGATGATACACAGAAATTGCATCGTAATTATATACAAAAGGCCCAATGCCGACTTAAGTACAAGAAAACTGACTCTTCTTACTGTCTATGTTTGAACCATTCCTGTGACACTAGTTTTAGATTCCGATGCTTCACTTCAGGTTTACTGTATCCCTCTGACCTTCTTATTGACGATAAAACACAGAAATGGCATCTTAATTAAATACAAAAGGCACAATGCAGACGTAAGTACGAGAAGGCTGACTCTTCTTACAGTCTATGTTTGAACCATTCCTGTGACAATAGTAATAGATTCAGATGCTTCACTTCATGTTTACTGTATGCCTTGGAGCTTCTGATTGACGATGAAACACAGATATTGCATGGGAATTAAATACAAAAGGCACCATGCCGACATAAGTACATGAAGACCGACCCTTCTTACTGTCTATGTTTTGAACCATTCCTTTGACACTAGTTATAGATTCCGATGCTACACTTCAGGTTTTCTGCATCCAGCTGACCTTCTTATTGACGATGAAGCACAGAAAATGCATCGGAATTATATACAAAAGGCACAATGCCGACTTAAGTACAAGAAGACTGACTCATCTTACTGTCTATGTTTTGAACCATTCCTGTGACACTAGTTATAGATTCCGAGGCTTCACTTCAGGTTTAATGTATCCCTCTAACCTTCTTATTGACGATGAAACACATAATTGCATCGGAATTTAATACAAAAGGCACAATGCCGACTTAAGTACAAGAAGACTGACTCTTCTTACTGTCTATGTTTTGAACCATTCCAATGGCACTAGATATAGATTCAGATGCTTCACTTCAGGTTTACTGTATCCCTCTGACCTTCTTATTGACGATGAAACACAGAAATTGCATCGGAATTAAATTCCAAAGGCACAATGCCGACTCAAGTACAAGAAGACTGGCTCTTCTTGCTGTCTATTTTGAACCATTTCTGTGACAATAGTTATAGATTCCGAAGCTTCACTTCAGGTTTACTGTATCCCTCTGACCTTCTTATTGACGAAGAATTACAGATATTGCATCGGAATTAAATACAAAAGGCACTATGCCCACTTAAGTACAAGAACACTGACCCCTCTTTCTGTCTATGTCTTGAACCATTCCTGTGTCACTAGTTATAAATTCCGATGCTTCACTTCAGGTTTACCGTATCCCTCTGACCTTCTTATTGACGATGAAACACAGAAATTGCATCGGAATTAAATACAAAAGGCTCAATGCCGACCTAAGTACAAGAAGACTGACTCTTCTTACTGACTATGTTTTGAACCATTCCTGTGACGCTAGTTATAGATTCCGATGCTTTACATCAGGTTTACTGCATCCCTCTGACCTTCTTATTGACGATGAAACACAGGAATTGCACCGGAAATAAATACAAAAGGCACAATGCCGACTTAAGTACATGAAGACCGATTCTTCCTACTGATTATGTTTTGAACCATTCCTGTGACACTAGTTATAGATTCCGATGCTTCACTTCAGGTTTACTGTATCCCTCTGACCTTCTTATTGACGATGAAACACTGATATTGCATCGGAATTAAATAGATTAGGCATAAAGCCGACTTAAGTACATAAAGACTGACTCTTCTTACTGACTATGTTTTGAACCATTCCTGTGACACTAGTTATAGATTCCGATGCTTCATTTCATGTTTACTGTATGCCTTGGAGTTTCTGATTGACGATGAAACACAGAAATTGCATCGGAATTAAATACAAAAGGCACAATGCCGACTTAAGAACTGACTATGATTTGAACCATTCCTATGACACTAGTTATAGAATCCGATGCTTCACTCCAGGTTTACTGTATCCTTTGGACCTTCTTATTGACGATGAAACACAGAAATTGCATCAGAATTAATACAAAAGGCACAAGGCTGACTTAAGGACAAGAAGTCTGGCTCTTCCTACTGACTATGGTTTGAACCATTCTTGTGACACTAGTTATAGATTCCGATGCTTCACGCCAGGTTTACTGCATCCCTTGGACCTTGTTATTGACGATGAAACACAGTTAGTGCATTGGAATTAAATAGATTAGGCAAAATGCCGACTTAAGTACAAGAAGACAGACTCTTCTTACTGACTATGTTTTGAACTATTCCTGTGACACTAGTTATAGGTTCCGATGCTTCAATTCATGTTTACTGTATCCCCTGGACCTTCTTATTGACGATGAAACACAGAAATTGCATCGGAATTAAATATAAAAGGCACAATGCCGACTTTAGTACAATATGACTGACTCTTCTTACTGTCTATGTTTTGAACCATTCCTGTGACACTAGTTATAAATTCCGATGCTTGACTTCAGGTTTACTGTGTCCCTATGACTTTCTTGTTGACGATGAAACACTGAAATTGCATCGGAATTTAATACAAAAGTCACAATGCCGACTCAAGTACAAGAAGACTGACTCTTCTTCCTGTCTATGTTTTGAACCATTCCTGTGACACTAGTTACAAATTCCGATGCTTTACATCAGGTTTACTGTATTCCTCTGACCTTCTTATTGACGATGAAACACAGAAATATCATCGGAATTAAATACAAAAGGCACAATGCCGACTTAAGTACAAGAAGACTGACTCTTCATACTGACTATGTTTTGAACCATTTCTGTGACACTAGTTATGGATTCCGATGCTTCAGTTCAGGGTTACTGTATCCATCTGACCTTCTTATTCACGATGAAACACAGAAATTGCATTGGAATTAAATACAAAAGGCACAATGCCGACTTAAGTACAAGAAGACAGACTCTTCTTACTGTTTATGTTTTGAACCATTCCTGTGACACTAGTTATAGATTCCGATGCTTCACTTCAGGTTTACTGTATCGCTCTGACCTTCTTATTGACGATGAAACACAGAAATTGCATCGGAATTAAATACAAAAGCACAATGAAGACTTAGGGACAAGAAGACTGACTCTACTTACTGAATATGTTTTGAAACATTCCTGTGACACTAGTTATAGATTCCGATGCTTCACATCAGGTTTACTGTATCCCTCTGACCTTCTTATTGACGATGAAACACAGAAATTGCACCGGAATGAAATACAAAAGGCACAATACCAACTTAAGTACATGAAGACCGACTCTTCTTACTGACTATGTTTTGAACCATTCCTGTGACACTAGTTATAGATTCCGATGCTTCACATGAGGTTTACTGTATCCAGCTGACATTCTTATTGACGATGAAGCGCATAAATTGAATCGGAATGAAATACAAAAGGCACAATGCCAACTAAAGTACAAGAAGACTGACACTACTTACTGTTTATGTTTTGAACCATTCCTGTGTCACAAGTTATAGATTCTGATGCTTCACTTCTGGTTTACTGTATCCCTCTGACCTTCTTATTGACGATGAAACACAGAAATTGCATCCGAATTAAATACAAATGGCACAATGCCGAACCAAGTACAAGAACACTGGCTCTTCTTACTGTCTATGTTTTGAACCATTCCTGTGACACTAGTTACAGATTCCTATGCTTGACTTCAAGATTACTGTATCCCTCTGACCTTCTTATTGACGAAGAAACACAGAAATTGCATCGGAATTAAATAGAAAAGGCACAATGCCGACTAAAGTACAAGAAGACTGGCTCTTCTTACTGTCTACGTTTTGAACCATTTCTGTGACACTTGTTATACATTCCGATGCTTCACTTCAGGTTTACCGTATCCCTCTGACCTTCTTATTGACGATGAAACACAGAAATTGCATCGGAATTAAATACAAGAGGCACAATGCCGACCTAAGTACAAGAAGACTGACTCTTCTTACTGACTATGCTTTGAACCATTCCTGTGACACTAGTTATAGATTCCGATGCTTTACATTAGGTTTACTGTATCCCTCTGACCTTCGTATTGACGATGAAACACAGAAATTGCACCGGAATTAAATACAAAAGGCACAATACCGACTTAAGTACATGAAGACCGACTCTTCTTACTGACTATGTTTTGAACCATTCCTGTGATACTAGTTATAGATTCCGATGCTTCACATCAGGTTTACTGCATCCCTCTGACCTTCTTATCGACGATGAAACACAGGAATTGCACCGGAAATAAATACAAAAGGCACAGTGCCGACTTAAGTACATGAAGACCGATTCTTCCTACTGATTATGTTTTGAACCATTCCTGTGACACTAGTTATAGATTCCGATGCTTCACTTCAGGTTTACTGTATCCCTCTGACCTTCTTATTGACGATGAAACACTGATATTGCATCGGAATTAAATAGATTAGGCATAAAGCCGACATAAGTACATAAAGACTGACTCTTCTTACTGACTATGTTTTGAACCATTCCTGTGACACTAGTTATAGATTCCGATGCTTCATTTCATGTTTACTGTATGCCTTGGAGTGTCTGATTGACGATGAAACACAGAAATTACATCGGAATTAAATACAAAAGGCACAATGCCGACTTAAGTACTGACTATGATTTGAACCATTCCAATGACACTAGTTATAGAATCCGATGCTTCACTCCAGGTTTACTGTATCCTTTGGACCTTCTTATTGACGATGAAACACAGAAATTGCATCAGAATTATTACAAAAGGCACAAGGTAGACTTAAGGACAAGAAGTCTGACTCTTCCTACTGACTATGGTTTGAACCATTCTTGTGACACTAGTTATAGATTCCGATGCTTCACTTCAGGTTTATTGTATCCCTCTGACCTTCTTATTGACGATGAAACACAGAAATTGCACCGGAATGAAATACAAAAGGCACAAAGCCGACTTAGGGACAAGAAGAGTGACTCTTCTTACTGTCTATGTTTTGAACCATTCCATTGACACTAGTTATAGATTCCAATGCTTCACTCCAGATTTACTGTATCCCTTGGAACTTCTTATTGACGATGAGACACTGAAATTGCATCGGAATTAAGTAGAAAAGGCACAATGCCGACTTAAGTACAAGACGACTCACTCTTCTTACTGACTATGTTTTGAACCATTCCTGTGACACTTGTTACAGATTCCGATGCTTTACTTCAGGTTTACTGTATCCCATGGACTTTCTTATTGACGATGAAACACAGAAATTGCATCGGAATTAAATACAAAAGGCACAATGCCGACTTAAGGACAAGATGACTGACTCTTCTTTCTGACTATGTTTTGAACCATTCCATTGACACTAGTTATAGATTCCGATGCCTCACTTCAGGTCTACTGTATCCCTTGGACCTTCTTATTGACGATGAAACACAGAAATTGCATCGAAATTAAATACAAAAGGCACAATGCTGACTTGAGGACAAGAAGACTAACTCTACTTACTGACTATGTTTTGAACCATTCCTGTGACACTAGTTATGGATTCCGATGCTTCACATCAGGTTTACTGTATCCCTCTGACCTTCGTATTGACGATGAAACACAGAAATTGCACCGGAATTAAATACAAAAGGCACAATGCCGACTTAAGTACATGAAGACCGGCTCTTCTTACTGACTATGCATTGAACCATTCCTGTGACACTAGTTATAGATTCCGATGCTTCACAGTAGGTTTATTGTATCCCTCTGACCTTCTTATTGACGATGAAACACAGAAATTGCACCGGAATTAAATACAAAAGGAACATTGAGGAATTAAGTACATGAAGACCGACTCTTCAAACTGACTATGTTTTGAACCGTTCCTGTAACACTAGTTATAGATTCCGATGCTTCACTTCAGGTTTACTGTATCCCTTGACCTTCTTATTGACGATGAAACACAGAAATTGCATCGGAATTAAATAAAAAAGGCACAATGCCGACTCAAGTACAAGCAGACTGGCTCTTCTTACTGTCTATGCTTTGAACCATTTCTGTGACACTAGTTATAGATTCCGATGATTCACTCCAGGTTTACTGTATCCCTTGGACCTTCTTATTGACGATGAAACACAGAAATTGCATCGGAATTAAATACAAAAGGCACAATGCCGACATAAGGACAAGAGGACTGACTCTTCTTACAGACTATGTTTTGAACCCTTCCTGTGACACTAGTTATAGATTCCGATGCTTCACTTCAGGTTTAGTGTATACCTCTGACCTTCTTATTGACGATGAAACACCGAAATTGCACCGGAATGAAATACAAAAGGCACAATGCCGACTTAAGTACAAGAAGACTGACTCTTCTTACCGTCTATGTTTTGAACCATTCCATTGACACTAGTTATAGATTCCGATGCTTCACGCCAGGTTTACTGCATCCCTTGGACCTTGTTATTGACGATGAAACACAGTCAGTGCAATCGAATTAAATAGATTAGGCAAAATGCCGACTTAAGTACAAGAAGACTGACTCTTCTTACTGACTATGTTTTGAACCATTCCTGTGACACTAGTTATAGGTTCCGATGCTTCAATTCATGTTTACTGTATCCCCTGGACCTTCTTATTGACGATGAAACACAGAAATTGCATCGGAATTAAATAGAAAAGGCACAATGCCGACTTTAGTACGAGATGACTGACTCTTCTTACTGTCTATGTTTTGAACCATTCCTGTGACACTAGTTATAAATTCCGATGCTTGACTTCAGGTTTACTGTGTCCCTATGACTTTCTTGTTGACGATGAAACACTGAAATTGCATCGGAATTTAATACAAAAGTCACAATGCCGACTCAAGTACAAGAAGACTGACTCTTCTTCCTGTCTATGATTTGAACCATTCCTGTGACACTAGTTACAAATTCCGATGCTTTACATCAGGTTTACTGTATTCCTCTGACCTTCTTATTGACGATGAAACACAGAAATATTATCGGAATTAAATACAAAAGGCGCAATGCCGACTTAAGTACAAGAAGACTGACTCTTCATACTGACTATGTTTTGAACCATTTCTGTGACACTAGTTATGGATTCCGATGCTTCAGTTCAGGGTTACTGTATCCCTCTGACCTTCTTATTCACGATGAAACACAGAAATTGCATTGGAATCAATACAAAAGGCACAATGCCGACTTAAGTACAAGAAGACTGACTCTTCTTACTGTTTATGCTTTGAACCATTCCTGTGACACCAATTATAGATTCCGATGCTTCACTTCAGGGTTACTGTATCGCTCTGACCTTCTTATTGACGATGAAACACAGAAATTGCATCGTAATTATATACAAAAGGCCCAATGCCGACTTAAGTACAAGAAAACTGACTCTTCTTACTGTCTATGTTTGAACCATTCCTGTGACACTAGTTTTAGATTCCGATGCTTCACTTCAGGTTTACTGTATCCCTCTGACCTTCTTATTGACGACGAAACACAGAAATGGCATCTTAATTAAATACAAAAGGCACAATGCAGACGTAAGTACAAGAAGACTGACTCTTCTTACAGTCTATGTTTGAACCATTCCTGTGACAATAGTAATAGATTCAGATGCTTCACTTCATGTTTACTGTATGCCTTGGAGCTTCTGATTGACGATGAAACACAGAAATTGCATGGGAATTAAATACAAAAGGCACCATGCCGCCTTAAGTACATGAAGACCGACCCTTCTTACTGTCTTTGTTTTGAACCATTCCTTTGACACTAGTTATAGATTCCGATGCTACACTTCAGGTTTTCTGTATCCAGCTGACCTTCTTATTGACGATGAAGCACAGAAAATGCATCGGAATTATATACAAAAGGCACAATGCCGACTTAAGTACAAGAAGACTGACTCATCTTACTGTCTATGTTTTGAACCATTCCTGTGACACTAGTTATAGATTCCGATGCTTCACTTCAGGTTTAATGTATCCCTCTAACCTTCTTATTGACGATGGAACACATAATTGCATCGGAATTTAATACAAAAGGCACAATGCCGACTTAAGTACAAGAAGACTGACTCTTCTTACTGTCTATGTTTTGAACCATTCCTATGACACTAGATATAGATTCAAATGCTTCACTTCAGGTTTACTGTATCCCTCTGACCTTCTTATTGACGATGAAACACAGAAATTGCATCGGAATTAAATACAAAAGGCACAATGCCGACTCAAGTACAAGAAGACTGGCTCTTCTTGCTGTCTATTTTGAACCATTTCTGTGACAATAGTTTTAGATTATGAAGCTTCACTTCAGGTTTACTGTATCCCTCTGACCTTCTTATTGACGAAGAATTACAGATATTGCATCGGAAGTAAATACAAAAGGCACTATGCCCACTTAAGTACAAGAAGACTGACCCCTCTTTCTGTCTATGTCTTGAACCATTCCTGTGGCACTAGTTATAAATTCCGATGCTTCACTTCAGGTTTACCGTATCCCTCTGACCTTCTTATTGACGATGAAACACAGAAATTGCATCGGAATTAAATACAAAAGGCACAATGCCGACCTAAGTACAAGAAGACTGACTCTTCTTACTGACTATGTTTTGAACCATTCCTGTGACACTAGTTATAGATTCCGATGCTTTACATCAGGTTTACTGCATCCCTCTGACCTTCTTATTGACGATGAAACACAGGAATTGCACCGGAAATAAATACAAAAGGCACAATGCCGACTTAAGTACATGGAGACCGATTCTTCCTACTGATTATGTTTTGAACCATTCCTGTGACACTAGTTATAGATTCCGATGCTTCACTTCAGGTTTATTGTATCCCTCTGACCTTCTTATTGACGATGAAACACTGATATTGCATCGGAATTAAATAGATTAGGCATAAAGCCGACTTAAGTACATAAAGACTGACTCTTCTTACTGACTATGTTTTGAACCATTCCTGTGACACTAGTTATAGATTCCGATGCTTCATTTCATGTTTACTGTATGCCTTGGAGTTTCTGATTGACGATGAAACACAGAAATTGCATCGGAATTAAATACAAAAGGCACAATGCCGACTTAAGTACTGACTATGATTTGAACCATTCCTATGACACTAGTTATAGAATCCGATGCTTCACTCCAGGTTTACTGTATCCTTTGGACATTCTTATTGACGATGAAACACAGAAATTGCATCAGAATTAATACAAAAGGCACAAGGCAGACTTAAGGACAAGAAGTCTGACTCTTCCTACTGACGATGGTTTGAACCATTCTTGTGACACTAGTTATAGATTCCGATGCTTCACGCCAGGTTTACTGCATCCCTTGGACCTTGTTATTGACGATGAAACACAGTCAGTGCATTGGAATTAAATAGATTAGGCAAAATGCCGACTTAAGTACAAGAAGACAGACTCTTCTTACTGACTATGTTTTGAACCATTCTTGTGACACTAGTTATAGGTTCCGATGCTTCAATTCATGTTTACTGTATCCCCTGGACCTTCTTATTGACGATGAAACACAGAAATTGCATCGGAATTAAATATAAAAGGCACAATGCCGACTTTAGTACAATATGACTGACTCTTCTTACTGTCTATGTTTTGAACCATTCCTGTGACACTAGTTATAAATTCCGATGCTTGACTTCAGGTTTACTGTGTCCCTATGTCATTCTTGTTGACGATGAAACACTGAAATTTCATCGGAATTTAATACAAAAGTCACAATGCCGACTCAAGTACAAGAAGACTGACTCTTCTTCCTGTCTATGTTTTGAACCATTCCTGTGACACTAGTTACAAATTCCGATGCTTTACATCAGGTTTACTGTATTCCTCTGACCTTCGTATTGACGATGAAACACAGAAATATCATCGGAATTAAATACAAAAGGCACAATGCCGACTTAAGTACAAGAAGACTGACTCTTCATACTGACTATGTTTTGAACCATTTCTGTGACACTAGTTATGGATTCCGATGCTTCAGTTCAGGGTTACTGTATCCATCTGACCTTCTTATTCACGATGAAACACAGAAATTGCATTGGAATTAAATACAAAAGGCACAATGCCGACTTAAGTACAAGAAGACAGACTCTTCTTACTGTTTATGTTTCGAACCATTCCTGTGACACTAGTTATAGATTCCGATGCTTCACTTCAGGTTTACTGTATCGCTCTGACCTTCTTATTGACGATGAAACACAGAAATTGCATCGGAATTAAATACAAAAGGCACAATGCCGACTTAAGGACAAGAAGACTGACTCTACTTACTGAATATGTTTTGAAACATTCCTGTGACACTAGTTATAGATTCCGATGCTTCACTTCAGGTTTACTGTATCCCTCTGACCCTCTTATTGACGATGAAACACAGAAATTGCACCGGAATGAAATACAAAAGGCACAATACCAACTTAAGTACATGAAGACCGACTCTTCTTACTGACTATGTTTTGAACCATTCCTGTGACACTAGTTTTAGATTCCGATGCTTCACATGAGGTTTACTGTATCCAGCTGACATTCTTATTGACGATGAAGCGCATAAATTGAATCGGAATGAAATACAAAAGGCACAATGCCAACTAAAGTACAAGAAGACTGACTCTACTTACTGTTTACGTTTTGAACCATTCCTGTGACACTAGTTATAGATTCCGATGCTTCACTTCTGGTTTACTGTATCCCTCTGACCTTCTTATTGACGATGAAACACAGAAATTGCATCCGAATTAAATACAAATGGCACAATGCCGACCCAAGTACAAGAACACTGGCTCTTCTCACTGTCTATGTTTTGAACCATTCCTGTAACACTAGTTACAGATTCCTATGCTTGACTTCAAGATTACTGTATCCCTCTGACCTTCTTATTGACGAAGAAACACATAAATTGCATCGGAATTAAATAGAAAAGGCACAATGCCGACTAAAGTACAAGAAGACTGGCTCTTCTTACTGTCTACGTTTTGAACCATTTCTGTGACACTTGTTATACATTCCGATGCTTCACTTCAGGTTTACCGTATCCCTCTGACCTTCTTATTGACGATGAAACACAGAAATTGCATCGGAATTAAATACAAAAGGCACAATGCCGACCTAAGTACAAGAAGACTGACTCTTCTTACTGACTATGTTTTGAACCATTCCTGTGACACTAGTTATAGATTCCGATGCTTTACATTAGGTTTACTGTATACCTCTGACCTTCGTATTGACGATGAAACACAGAAATTGCACCGGAATTAAATACAAAAGGCACAATACCGACTTAAGTACATGAAGACCGACTCTTCTTACTGACTATGTTTTGAACCATTCCTGTGATACTAGTTATAGATTCCGATGCTTCACATCAGGTTTACTGCATCCCTCTGACCTTCTTATTGACGATGAAACACAGGAATTGCACCGGAAATAAATACAAAAGGCACAGTGCCGACTTAAGTACATGAAGACCGATTCTTCCTACTGATTATGTTTTGAACCATTCCTGTGACACTAGTTATAGATTCCGATGCTTCACTTCAGGTTTATTGTATCCCTCTGACCTTCTTATTGACGATGAAACACTGATATTGCATCGGAATTAAATAGGTTAGGCATAAAGCCGACTTAAGTACATAAAGACTGACTCTTCTTACTGACTATGTTTTTAACCATTCCTGTGACACTAGTTATAGATTCCGATGCTTCATTTCATGTTTACTGTATGCCTTGGAGTTTCTGATTGACGATGAAACACAGAAATTGCATCGGAATTAAATACAAAAGGCACAATGTCGACTTAAGTACTGACTATGATTTGAACCATTCCTATGACACTAGTTATAGAATCCGATGCTTCACTCCAGGTTTACTGTATCCTTTGGACCTTCTTATTGACGATGAAACACAGAAATTGCATCAGAATTAATACAAAAGGCACAAGGCAGACTTAAGGACAAGAAGTCTGACTCTTCCTACTGACTATGGTTTGAACCATTCTTGTGACACTAGTTATAGATTCCGATGCTTCACTTCAGGTTTATTGTATCCCTCTGACCTTCTTATTGACGATGAAACACAGAAATTGCACCAGAATGAAATACAAAAGGCACAAAGCTGACTTAGGGACAAGAAGAGTGACTCTTCTTACTGTCTATGTTTTGAACCATTCCATTGACACTAGTTATAGATTCCAATGCTTCACTCCAGGTTTACTGTATCCCTTGGAACTTCTTATTGACGATGAGACACTGAAATTGCATCGGAATTAAGTAGAAAAGGCACAATGCCGACTTAAGTACAAGACGACTCACTCTTCTTACTGACTATGTTTTGAACCATTCCTGTGACACTTGTTACAGATTCCGATGCTTTACTTCAGGTTTATTGTATCCCATGGACTTTCTTATTGACGATGAAACACAGAAATTGCATCGGAATTAAATACAAAAGGCACAATGCCGACTTAAGGACAAGGTGACTGACTCTTCTTTCTGACAATGTTTTGAACCATTCCATTGACACTAGTTATAGATTCCGATGCCTCACTTCAGGTCTACTGTATCCCTTGGACCTTCTTATTGACGATGAAACACAGAAATTGCATCAAAATTAAATACAAAAGGCACAATGCCGACTTAAGGACAAGAAGACTAACTCTACTTACTGACTATGTTTCGAACCATTCCTGTGACACTAGTTATGGATTCCGATGCTTCACATCAGGTTTACTGTATCCCTCTGACCTTCGTATTGACGATGAAACACAGAAATTGCACCGGAATTAAATACAAAAGGCACAATGCCGACTTAAGTACATGAAGACCGACTCTTCTTACTGACTATGCATTGAACCATTCCTGTGACACTAGTTATAGATTCCGATGCTTCACAGTAGGTTTATTGTATCCCTCTGACCTTCTTATTGACGATGAAACACAGAAATTGCACCGGAATTAAATACAAAAGGAACATTGAGGACTTAAGTACATGAAGACCGACTCTTCAAACTGACTATGTTTTGAACCGTTCCTGTAACACTAGTTATAGATTCCGATGCTTCACTTCAGGTTTACTGTATCCCTTGACCTTCTTATTGACGATGAAACACAGAAATTGCATCGGAATTAAATAAAAAAGGCACAATGCCGACTCATGTACAAGCAGACTGGCTCTTCTTACTGTCTATGTTTTGAACCATTTCTGTGACACTAGTTATTGATTCCGATGATTCACTCCAGGTTTACTGTATCCCTTGGACCTTCTTATTGACGATGAAACACAGAAATTGCATCGGAATTAAATACAAAAGGCACAATGCCGACATAAGGACAAGAGGACTGACTCTTCTTACAGACTATGTTTTGAACCCTTCCTGTGACACTAGTTATAGATTCCGATGCTTCACTTCAGGTTTACTGTATACCTCTGACCTTCTTATTGACGATGAAACACAGAAATTGCACCGGAATGAAATACAAAAGGCACAATGCCGACTTAAGTACAAGAAGACTGACTCTTCTTACCGTCTATGTTTTGAACCATTCCATTGACACTAGTTATAGATTCCGATGCTTCACGCCAGGTTTACTGCATCCCTATGACTATCTTGTTGACGATGAAACACTGAAATTGCATCGGAATTTAATACAAAAGTCACAATGCCGACTCAAGTACAAGAAGACTGACTCTTCTTCCTGTCTATGATTTGAACCATTCCTGTGACACTAGTTACAAATTCCGATGCTTTACATCAGGTTTACTGTATTCCTCTGACCTTCTTATTGACGATGAAACACAGAAATATTATCGGAATTATATAGAAAAGGCACAATGCCGACTTTAGTACGAGATGACTGACTCTTCTTACTGTCTATGTTTTGAACCATTCCTGTGACACTAGTTATAAATTACGATGCTTGAGTTCAGGTTTACTGTGTCCCTATGACTTTCTTGTTGACGATGAAACACTGAAATTGCATCGGAATTTAATACAAAAGACACAATGCCGACTCAAGTACAAGAAGACTGACTCTTCTTCCTGTCTATGATTTGAACCATTCCTGTGACACTAGTTACAAATTCCGATGCTTTACATCAGGTTTACTGTATTCCTCTGACCTTCTTATTGACGATGAAACACAGAAATATTATCGGAATTAAATACAAAAGGCGCAATGCCGACTTAAGTACAAGAAGACTGACTCTTCATACTGACTATGTTTTGAACCATTTCTGTGACACTAGTTATGGATTCCGTTGCTTCAGTTCAGGGTTACTGTATCCCTCTGACCTTCTTATTCACGATGAAACACAGAAATTGCATTGGAATTAAATACAAAAGGCACAATGCCGACTTAAGTACAAGAAGACTGACTCTTCTTACTGTTTATGTTTTGAACCATTCCTGTGACACTAATTATAGATTCCGATGCTTCACTTCAGGTTTATTGTATCGCTCTGACCTTCTTATTGACGATGAAACACAGAAATTGCATCGGAATGAAATACAAAAGGCACAATGCCGACTTAAGGACAAGAAGACTGACTCTTCTTACTGAATATGTTTTGAAACATTCCTGTGACACTAGTTATAGATTCCGATGCTTCACATCAGGTTTTATGTATCCCTCTGACCTTCTTATTGACGATGAAACACAGAAATTGCACCGGAATGAAATACAAAAGGCACAATACCAACTTAAGTACATGAAGACCGACTCTTCTTACTGACTATGTTTTGAACCATTCCTGTGACACTAGTTATAGATTCCGATGCTTCACATGAGGTTTACTTTATCCAGCTGACATTCTTATTGACGATGAAGCGCATAAATTGAATGGGAATGAAATACAAAAGGCACAATGCCGACTTAAGTACAAGAAAACTGACTCTTCTTACTGTCTATGCTTTGAACCATTCCTGTGACACTAGTTATAGATTCCGATGTTTCACTTCAGGTTTACTGTATCCCTCTGACCTTCTTATTGACGATGAAACACAGAAATTGCATAGGAATTAAATACAAAAGGCACAATGCCGACGTAAGTACAAGAAGACTGACTCTTCTTACTGTCTATGCTTTGAACCATTCCTGAGACACTAGTTATAGATTCCGATGCTTCACTTCTAGTTTACTGTATCCCTCTGACCTTCTTATTGACGATGAAACACAGAAATTGCATCCGAATTAAATACTAATGGCACAATGCCGACCCAAGTACAAGAACACTGGCTCTTCTTACTGTCTATGTTTTGAACCATTCCTGTGACACTAGTTATAGGTTCCGATGCTTGACTTCAAGTTTACTGTATCCCTCTGACCTTCTTATTGACGAAGAAACACATAAATTGCATCGGAATTAAATACAAAAGGCACAATGCCGACTAAAGTACAAGAAAACTGGCTCTTCTTACTGTCTATGTTTTGAACCATTTCTGTGACACTAGTTATACATTCCGATGCTTCACATCAGGTTAACTGTATCCCTCTGACCTTCTTATTGACGATGATACACAGAAATTGCATCGTAATTATATACAAAAGGCCCAATGCCGACTTAAGTACAAGAAAACTGACTCTTCTTACTGTCTATGTTTGAACCATTCCTGTGACACTAGTTTTAGATTCCGATGCTTCACTTAAGGTTTACTGTATCCCTCTGAACTTCTTATTGACGATGAAACACAGAAATGGCATCTTAATTAAATACAAAAGGCACAATGCAGACGTAAGTACAAGAAGACTGACTCTTCTTACAGTCTATGTTTGAACCATTCCTGTGACAATAGTAATAGATTCAGATGCTTCACTTCATGTTTACTGTATGCTTTGGAGCTTCTGATTGACGATGAAACACAGAAATTGCATGGGAATTAAATACAAAAGGCACCATGCCGACTTAAGTACATGAATACCGACCCTTCTTACTGTCTATGTTTTGAACCATTCCTTTGACACTAGTTATAGATTCCGATGCTACACTTCAGGTTTTCTGTATCCAGCTGACCTTCTTATTGACGATGAAGCACAGAAAATGCATCGGAATTATATACAAAAGGCACAATGCCGACTTAAGTACAAGAAGACTGACTCATCTTACTGTCTATGTTTTGAACCATTCCTGTGACACTAGTTATAGATTCCGATGCTTCACTTCAGGTTTAATGTATCCCTCTAAGCTTCTTATTGACGATGAAACACATAATTGCATCGGAATTTAATACAAAAGGTACAATGCCGACTTAAGTACAAGAAGACTGACTCTTCTTACTGTCTATGTTTTGAACCATTCCTATGACACTAGATACAGATTCAGATGCTTCACTTCAGGTTTACTGTATCCCTCTGACCTTCTTATTGACGATGAAACACAGAAATTGCATCGGAATTAAATACAAAAGGCACAATGCCGACTCAAGTACAAGAAGACTGGCTCTTCTTGCTGTCTATTTTGAACCATTTCTGTGACAATAGTTATAGATTCCGAAGCTTCACTTCAGGTTTACTGTATCCCTCTGACCTTCTTATTGACGATGAAACACAGAAATTGCACCGGAATTAAATACAAAAGGAACATTGAGGACTTAAGTACATGAAGACCGACTCTTCAAACTGACTATGTTTTGAACCGTTCCTGTAACACTAGTTATAGATTCCGATGCTTCACTTCAGGTTTACTGTATCCCTTGACCTTCTTATTGACGATGAAACACAGAAATTGCATCGGAATTAAATAAAAAAGGCACAATGCCGACTCATGTACAAGCAGACTGGCTCTTCTTACTGTCTATGTTTTGAACCATTTCTGTGACACTAGTTATTGATTCCGATGATTCACTCCAGGTTTACTGTATCCCTTGGACCTTCTTATTGACGATGAAACACAGAAATTGCATCGGAATTAAATACAAAAGGCACAATGCCGACATAAGGACAAGAGGACTGACTCTTCTTACAGACTATGTTTTGAACCCTTCCTGTGACACTAGTTATAGATTCCGATGCTTCACTTCAGGTTTACTGTATACCTCTGACCTTCTTATTGACGATGAAACACAGAAATTGCACCGGAATGAAATACAAAAGGCACAATGCCGACTTAAGTACAAGAAGACTGACTCTTCTTACCGTCTATGTTTTGAACCATTCCATTGACACTAGTTATAGATTCCGATGCTTCACGCCAGGTTTACTGCATCCCTATGACTATCTTGTTGACGATGAAACACTGAAATTGCATCGGAATTTAATACAAAAGTCACAATGCCGACTCAAGTACAAGAAGACTGACTCTTCTTCCTGTCTATGATTTGAACCATTCCTGTGACACTAGTTACAAATTCCGATGCTTTACATCAGGTTTACTGTATTCCTCTGACCTTCTTATTGACGATGAAACACAGAAATATTATCGGAATTATATAGAAAAGGCACAATGCCGACTTTAGTACGAGATGACTGACTCTTCTTACTGTCTATGTTTTGAACCATTCCTGTGACACTAGTTATAAATTACGATGCTTGAGTTCAGGTTTACTGTGTCCCTATGACTTTCTTGTTGACGATGAAACACTGAAATTGCATCGGAATTTAATACAAAAGACACAATGCCGACTCAAGTACAAGAAGACTGACTCTTCTTCCTGTCTATGATTTGAACCATTCCTGTGACACTAGTTACAAATTCCGATGCTTTACATCAGGTTTACTGTATTCCTCTGACCTTCTTATTGACGATGAAACACAGAAATATTATCGGAATTAAATACAAAAGGCGCAATGCCGACTTAAGTACAAGAAGACTGACTCTTCATACTGACTATGTTTTGAACCATTTCTGTGACACTAGTTATGGATTCCGTTGCTTCAGTTCAGGGTTACTGTATCCCTCTGACCTTCTTATTCACGATGAAACACAGAAATTGCATTGGAATTAAATACAAAAGGCACAATGCCGACTTAAGTACAAGAAGACTGACTCTTCTTACTGTTTATGTTTTGAACCATTCCTGTGACACTAATTATAGATTCCGATGCTTCACTTCAGGTTTATTGTATCGCTCTGACCTTCTTATTGACGATGAAACACAGAAATTGCATCGGAATGAAATACAAAAGGCACAATGCCGACTTAAGGACAAGAAGACTGACTCTTCTTACTGAATATGTTTTGAAACATTCCTGTGACACTAGTTATAGATTCCGATGCTTCACATCAGGTTTTATGTATCCCTCTGACCTTCTTATTGACGATGAAACACAGAAATTGCACCGGAATGAAATACAAAAGGCACAATACCAACTTAAGTACATGAAGACCGACTCTTCTTACTGACTATGTTTTGAACCATTCCTGTGACACTAGTTATAGATTCCGATGCTTCACATGAGGTTTACTTTATGCAGCTGACATTCTTATTGACGATGAAGCGCATAAATTGAATGGGAATGAAATACAAAAGGCACAATGCCGACTTAAGTACAAGAAAACTGACTCTTCTTACTGTCTATGCTTTGAACCATTCCTGTGACACTAGTTATAGATTCCGATGTTTCACTTCAGGTTTACTGTATCCCTCTGACCTTCTTATTGACGATGAAACACAGAAATTGCATAGGAATTAAATACAAAAGGCACAATGCCGACGTAAGTACAAGAAGACTGACTCTTCTTACTGTCTATGCTTTGAACCATTCCTGAGACACTAGTTATAGATTCCGATGCTTCACTTCTAGTTTACTGTATCCCTCTGACCTTCTTATTGACGATGAAACACAGAAATTGCATCCGAATTAAATACTAATGGCACAATGCCGACCCAAGTACAAGAACACTGGCTCTTCTTACTGTCTATGTTTTGAACCATTCCTGTGACACTAGTTATAGGTTCCGATGCTTGACTTCAAGTTTACTGTATCCCTCTGACCTTCTTATTGACGAAGAAACACATAAATTGCATCGGAATTAAATACAAAAGGCACAATGCCGACTAAAGTACAAGAAAACTGGCTCTTCTTACTGTCTATGTTTTGAACCATTTCTGTGACACTAGTTATACATTCCGATGCTTCACATCAGGTTAACTGTATCCCTCTGACCTTCTTATTGACGATGATACACAGAAATTGCATCGTAATTATATACAAAAGGCCCAATGCCGACTTAAGTACAAGAAAACTGACTCTTCTTACTGTCTATGTTTGAACCATTCCTGTGACACTAGTTTTAGATTCCGATGCTTCACTTAAGGTTTACTGTATCCCTCTGACCTTCTTATTGACGATGAAACACAGAAATGGCATCTTAATTAAATACAAAAGGCACAATGCAGACGTAAGTACAAGAAGACTGACTCTTCTTACAGTCTATGTTTGAACCATTCCTGTGACAATAGTAATAGATTCAGATGCTTCACTTCATGTTTACTGTATGCTTTGGAGCTTCTGATTGACGATGAAACACAGAAATTGCATGGGAATTAAATACAAAAGGCACCATGCCGACTTAAGTACATGAATACCGACCCTTCTTACTGTCTATGTTTTGAACCATTCCTTTGACACTAGTTATAGATTCCGATGCTACACTTCAGGTTTTCTGTATCCAGCTGACCTTCTTATTGACGATGAAGCACAGAAAATGCATCGGAATTATATACAAAAGGCACAATGCCGACTTAAGTACAAGAAGACTGACTCATCTTACTGTCTATGTTTTGAACCATTCCTGTGACACTAGTTATAGATTCCGATGCTTCACTTCAGGTTTAATGTATCCCTCTAAGCTTCTTATTGACGATGAAACACATAATTGCATCGGAATTTAATACAAAAGGTACAATGCCGACTTAAGTACAAGAAGACTGACTCTTCTTACTGTCTATGTTTTGAACCATTCCTATGACACTAGATACAGATTCAGATGCTTCACTTCAGGTTTACTGTATCCCTCTGACCTTCTTATTGACGATGAAACACAGAAATTGCATCGGAATTAAATACAAAAGGCACAATGCCGACTCAAGTACAAGAAGACTGGCTCTTCTTGCTGTCTATTTTGAACCATTTCTGTGACAATAGTTATAGATTCCGAAGCTTCACTTCAGGTTTACTGTATCCCTCTGACCTTCTTGTTGACGAAGAATTACAGATATTGCATCGGAATTAAATACAAAAGGCACTATGCCCACTTAAGTACAAGAAGACTGACCCCTCTTTCTGTCTATGTCTTGAACCATTCCTGTGGCACTAGTTATAAATTCCGATGCTTCACTTCAGGTTTACCGTATCCCTCTGACCTTCTTATTGACGATGAAACACAGAAATTGCATCGGAATTAAATACAAAAGGCACAATGCCGACCTAAGTACAAGAAGACTGACTCTTCTTACTGACTATGTTTTGAACCATTCCTGTGACACTAGTTATAGATTCCGATGCTTTACATCAGGTTTACTGTATCCCTCTGACCTTCGTATTGACGATGAAACACAGAAATTGCACCGGAATTAAATACAAAAGGCACAATACCGACATAAGTACATGAAGACCGACTCTTCTTACTGACTATGTTTTGAACCATTCCTGTGACAGTAGTTATAGATTCCGATGCTTCACATCAGGTTTACTGCATCCCTCTGACCTTCTTATTGACGATGAAACACAGGAATTGCACCGGAAATAAATACAAAAGGCACAATGCCGACTTAAGTGCATGAAGACCGATTCTTCCTACTGATTATGTTTTGAACCATCCCTGTGACACTAGTTATAGATTCCGATGCTTCTTTTCATGTTTACTGTATGCCTTGGAGTTTCTGATTGACGATGAAACACAGAAATTGCATCGGAATTAAATACAAAAGGCACAATGCCGACTTAAGTACTGACTATGATTTGAACCATTCCTATGACACTAGTTATAGAATCCGATGCTTCACTCCAGGTTTACTGTATCCTTTGGACCTTCTTATTGACGATGAAACACAGAAATTGCATCAGAATTAATACAAAAGGCACAAGGCAGACTTAAGGACAAGAAGTCTGACTCTTCCTACTGACTATGGTTTGAACCATTCTTGTGACACTAGTTATAGATTCCGATGCTTCACTTCAGGTTTATTGTATCCCTCTGACCTTCTTATTGACGATGAAACACAGAAATTGCACCGGAATGAAATACAAAAGGCACAATGCCGACGTAGGTACAAGAAGAGTGACTCTTCTTACTGTCTATGTTTTGAACCATTCCATTGACACTAGTTATAGATTCCAATGCTTCACTCCAGGTTTACTGTATCCCTTGGAACTTCTTATTGACGATGAGACACTGAAATTGCATCGGAATTAAATAGAAAAGGCACAATGCCGACTTAAGTACAAGACGACTCACTCTTCTTACTGACTATGTTTTGAACCATTCCTGTGACACTTGTTACAGATTCCGATGCTTCACTTCAGGTCTACTGTATCCCATGGGCTTTCTTATTGACGATGAAACACAGAAATTGCATCGGAATTAAATACAAAAGGCACAATGCCGACTTGAGGACAAGAAGACTGACTCTTCTTTCTGACTATGTTTTGAACCATTCCATTGACACTAGTTATAGATTCCGATGCCTCACTTCAGGTCTACTGTGTCCCTTGGACCTTCTTATTGACGATGAAACACAGAAATTGCATCGGAATTAAATACAAAAGGCACAATGCCGACTTAAGTACATGAAGACCGACTCTTCTTACTGACTATGCATTGAACCATTCCTGTGACACTAGTTATAGATTCCGATGCTTCACAGTAGGTTTACTGTATCCCTCTGACCTTCTTATTGACGATGAAACACAGAAATTGCACCGGAATTAAATACAAAAGGAACATTGAGGACTTAAGTACATGAAGACCGACTCTTCGAACTGACTATGTTTTGAACCGTTCCTGTAACACTAGTTATAGATTCCGATGCTTCACTTCAGGTTTACTGTATCCCTTGACCTTCTTATTGACGATGAAACACAGAAATTGCATCGGAATTAAATAAAAAAGGCACAATGCCGACTCAAGTACAAGCAGACTGGCTCTTCTTACTGTCTATGTTTTGAACCATTTCTGTGACACTAGTTATAGATTCCGATGATTCACTCCAGGTTTACTGTATCCCTTGGACCTTCTTGTTGACGATGTAACACAGAAATTGCATCGGAATTAAATACAAAAGGCACAATGCCGACATAAGGACAAGAGGACTGACTCTTCTTACAGACTATGTTTTGAACCATTCCTGTGACACTAGTTATAGATTCCGATGCTTCACTTCAGGTTTACTGTATACCTCTGACCTTCTTATTGACGATCAAACACAGAAATTGCACCGGAATGAAATACAAAAGGCACAATGCCGACTTAAGTACAAGAAGACTGACTCTTCTTACTGTCTATGTTTTGAACCATTCCGTTGACACTAGTTATAGATTCCGATGCTTCACGCCAGGTTTACTGCATCCCTTGGACCTTGTTATTGACGATGAAACACAGTCAGTGCATTGGAATTAAATAGATTAGGCAAAATGCCGACTTAAGTACAAGAAGACAGACTCTTCTTACTGACTATGTTTTGAACCATTCCTGTGACACTAGTTATAGGTTCCGATGCTTCAATTCATGTTTACTGTATCCCCTGGACCTTCTTATTGACGATGAAACACAGAAATTGCATCGGAGTTAAATATAAAAGGCACAATGCCGACTTTAGAACAATATAACTGACTCTTCTTACTGTCTATGTTTTGAACCATTCCTGTGACACTAGTTATAAATTCCGATGCTTGACTTCAGGTTTACTGTGTCCCTATGACTTTCTTGTTGACGATGAAACACTGAAATTGCATCGCAATATAATACAAAAGTCACAATGCCGACTCAAGTACAAGAAGACTGACTCTTCTTCCTGTCTATGTTTTGAACCATTCCTGTGACACTAGTTACAAATTCCGATGCTTTACATCAGGTTTACTGTATTCCTCTGACCTTCTTATTGACAAAGAAACACAGAAATATCATCGGAATTAAATACAAAAGGCACAATGCCGACTTAAGTACAAGAAGACTGACTCTTCATACTGACTATGTTTGGAACCATTTCTGTGACACTAGTTATGGATTCCGATGCTTCAGTTCAGGGTTACTGAATCCCTCTGACCTTCTTATTCACGATGAAACACAGAAATTGCATTGGAATTAAATACAAAAGGCACAATGCCGACTTAAGTACAAGAAGACTGACTCTTCTTACTGTTTATGTTTTGAACCATTCCTGTGACACTAGTTATAGATTCCGATGCTTCACTTCAGGTTTACTGTATCGCTCTGACCTTCTTATTGACGGTGAAACACAGAAATTGCATCGGAATTAAATACAAAAGGCACCATGCCGACATAAGGACAAGAAGACTGACTCTTCTTACTGAATATGTTTTGAAATATTCCTGTGACACTAGTTATAGATTCCGATGCTTCACATCAGGTTTACTGTATCCCTCTGACCTTCTTATTGACGATGTAACACAGAAATTGCACCGGAATGAAATACAAAAGGCACAATACCAACTTAAGTACATGAAGACCGACTCTTCTTACTGACTATGTTTTGAACCAGTCCTGTGACACTAGTTATAGATTCCGATGCTTCACATCAGGTTCACTGCATCCCTCTGACCTTCTTATTGACGAAGAAACACAGAAATTGCACCGGAATTAAATACAAAAGGCACAATGCCGACTTAAGTACATGAAGACCGACTCTTCTTGCTGACTATGTTTTGAACCATTCCTGTGACACTAGTTATAGATTCCGATGCATCACTTCAGGTTTACTGTATCCCTCTGACCTTCTTATTGACGATGAAACACTGAAATTGCATTGAAATTAACTAGATTAGGCATAAAGCCGACCTAAGTACATGAAGACTGACTCTTCTTACTGACTATGTTTTGAACCATTCCTGTGACGCTAGTTATAGATTCCGATGCTTCACTTAATGTTTACTGTATGCCTTGGACCATCTGATTGACGATGAAACACAGATATTGCATCGGAATTAAATACAAAAGACACGATGCCGACATAAGTACATGAGGACTGACTCTTCTCACTGACTATGTTTTGAACCATTCCTGTGACACTAGTTATAGATTCCGATGGTTCACTTCAGGTTTATTGTATCCCTCTGACCTTCTTATTGACGATGAAACACAGAAATTGCACCGGAATGAAATACAAAAGGCACAATGCCGACTTAAGTACAAGAAGAGTGACTCTTCTTACTGTCTACGTTTTGAACCATTCCATTGACACTAGTTATAGATTCCGATGCTTCACTCCAGGTTTACTGTATCCCTTGGACCTTCTTATTGACGATGAGACACTGAAATTGCATCGGAATTAAATAGAAAACGCACAATGCCGACTTAAGTACAAGAAGACTCACTCTTCTTACTGACTATGTTTTGAACCATTCCTGTGACACTTGTTATAGATTCCGATGCTTCACTTCAGGTTTACTGTACCCATGGACCTTCGTATTGACGATGGAGCACAGAAATTGCATCGGAATTAAATACAAAAGGCACAGTGCCGACTTAGGTACAAGAAGACTGACTCTTCTTACTGACCATGTATTGAACCATTAATGTGACACAAGTTATAGATTCCGATGCTTGAGTTCAGGTTTACTGTATCCCATGCACCTTCTTACTGACGATGAAACACAGAAATTGCATCGGAATTAAATACAAAAGGCACAATGCCGACTTAAGTACAACAAAACTGTATCTTCTTACTGTCTATGTTTTGAACCAATCCTGTGATACTAGTTATAGATTCCGATGCTTCACTCCAGGTTTACTGTATCCCTTGGACCTTCTTATTGACGACGAAACACAGAAATTGCATCGGAATTAAATACAAAAGGCACAATGCCGACATAAGGACAAGAGGTCTGACTCTTCTTACAGACTATGTTTTGAACCATTCCTCTGACACTAGTTATAGATTCCGATGCTTCACATCAGGTTTACTGTATCCCTCTGACCTTCTTATTGACGATGAAACGCAGAAATTGCACCGGAATGAAATACAAATGGCACAATACCAACTTAAGTACATGAAGACCGACTCTTCTTACTGTCTATGATTTGAGCCAGTCCTGTGACACTAGTTATAGATTCCGATGCTTCACATCAGGTTCACTGTATCCCTCTGACCTTCTTATTGACGAAGAAACACAGAAATTGCACCGGAATTAAATACAAAAGGCACAATGCCGACTTAAGTACATGAAGACCGACTCTCCTTGCTGACTATGTTTTGAACCATTCGAGTGACACTAGTTATAGATTCCGATGCTTCACTCCAGGTTTACTGTATCCCTTGGACCTTCTTATTGACGATGAGACACTGAAATTGCATCGGAATTAAATAGAAAAGGCACAAAGCCGACTTAAGTACAAGAAGACTCACTCTTCTTACAGACTATGTTTTGAACCATTCCTGTGACACTTGTTATAGATTCCGATGCTTCACTTCTGGTTTACTGTATTCCTCTGACCTTCTTATTGACGATGGAGCACAGAAATTGCATCGGAATTAAAAACAAAATTCACAGTGCCGACTTAGGTACAAGAAGACTGACTCTTCTTACTGACCATGTATTGAACCATTAATGTGACACTAGTTATAGATTCCGATGCTTGAG
This sequence comes from Schistocerca americana, assembly GCF_021461395.2. NCBI lineage: Eukaryota > Metazoa > Arthropoda > Insecta > Orthoptera > Acrididae > Schistocerca > Schistocerca americana. Next base: position 1,120,470,612 of record NC_060120.1, read on the forward strand.
TTCAGGTTTACTGTATCCCATGCACCTTCTTATTGACGATGAAACACAGAAATTGCATCGGAATTAAATACAATAGGCACAATGCCTACTTAAGTACAACAAAACTGTATCTTCTTACTGTCTGTGTTTTGAAGCAATCCCGTGATACTAGTTATAGATTCCGATGCTTCACTCCAGGTTTACTGTATCCCTTGGACCTTCTTATTGACGACGAAACACAGAAATTGCATCGGAATTAAATACAAAAGGCACAATGCCGACATAAGTACAAGAGGTCTGACTCTTCTTACAGACTATGTTTTGAACCATTCCTCTGACACTAGTTATAGATTCCGATGCTTCACTTCAGGTTTACTGTATACCTCTGACCTTCTTATTGACGATGAAACACAGAAGTTGCACCGGAATGAAATACAAAAGGCACATTGCCGACTTAAGTACAAGAAGACTGACTCTTCTTACTGTCTATGTTTTGAACCATTCCATTGACACTAGTTATAGATTTCGATGCTTCACGCCAGGTTTACTGCATCCCTTGGACCTTGTTATTGACGATGAAACACAGTCAGTGCATTGGAATTAAATAGATTAGGCAAAATGCCGACTTAAGTACAAGAAGACTGACTCTTCTTACTGACTATGTTTTGAACCATTCCTGTGACACTAGTTATAGGTTCCGATGCTTCAATTCATGTTTACTGTATCCCCTGGACCTTCTTATTGACGATGAAACACAGAAATTGCATCGGAATTAAATAGAAAAGGCACAATGCCGACTTTAGTACAAGATGACTGACTCTTCTTACTGTCTATGTTTTGAACCATTCCTGTGACACTAGTTATAAATTCCGATGCTTGACTTCAGGTTTACTGTGTCCCTATGACTTTCTTGTTGACGATGAAACACTGAAATTGCATCGGAATTTAATACAAAAGTCACAATGCTGACTCAAGTACAAGAAGACTGACTCTTCTTCCTGTCTATGTTTTGAACCATTCCTGTGACACTAGTTACAAATTCCGATGCTTTACATCAGGTTTACTGTATTCCTCTGACCTTCTTATTGACGAAGAAACACAGAAATATCATCGGAATTAAATACAAAAGGCACAATGCCGACTTAAGTACAAGAAGACTGACTCTTCTTACTGTTTATGTTTTGAACCATTCCTGTGACACTAGTTATAGATTCCGATGCTTCACTTCAGGTTTACTGTATCGCTCTGACCTTCTTATTGACGATGAAACACAGAAATTGCATCGGAATTAAATACAAAAGGCACAATGCCGACGTAAGGACAAGAAGACTGACTCTTCTTACTGAATATGTTTTGAAACATTCCTGTGACACTAGTTATAGATTCCGATGCTTCACATCAGGTTTACTGTATCCCTCTGACCTTCTTATTGACGATGAAACACAGAAATTGCACCGGAATGAAATACAAAAGGCACAATACCAACTTAAGTACATGAAGACCGACTCTTCTTACTGACTATGTTTTGAACCAGTCCTGTGACACTAGTTATAGATTCCGATGCTTCACATCAGGTTCACTGTATCCCTCTGACCTTCTTATTGACGAAGAAACACAGAAATTGCACCGGAATGAAATACAAAAGGCACAATGCCGACTTAAGTACATGAAGACCGACTCTTCTTGCTGACTATGTTTTGAACCATTCCTGTGACACTAGTTATAGATTCCGATGCATCACTTCAGGTTTACTCTATCCCTCTGACCTTCTTATTGACGATGAAACACTGAAATTGCATTGGAATTAAATAGATTAGGCATAAAGCCGACTTAAGTACATGAAGACTGACTCTTCTTACTGACTATGTTTTGAACCATTCCTGTGACACTAGTTATAGATTCCGAAGCTTCACTTCATGTTTACTGTATGCCTTGGACCATCTGATTGACGATGAAACACAGATATTGCATCGGAATTAAATACACAAGACACAATGCCGACATAAGTAAATGAGGACTGACTCTTCTCACTGACTATGTTTTGAACCATTTCTGTGACACTAGTTATAGATTCCGATGCTTCACTTCAGGTTTACTGTATTCCTTGGAACTTCTTATTGACGATGAAACACAGAAATTGCATCGGAGTTTATATACAAAAGGCACCATGACGACTTAAGTACATGAAGACCGACACTTCTTACTGACTATGCTTGAACCATTCCTGTGACACTAGTTATAGATTCCGATGCTTCACTTCTGGTTTACTGTATCCCTTGGACCTTCTTATTGACAATGAAACACAGAAATTGCATCAGAATTAAATACAAAGGGCACAAGGCCGACTTAAGGACAAGAAGTCTGACTCTTCTTACTGACTATGTTTTGAACCATTCCTAAGACACTAGTTATAGATTCCGATGCTTCACTTCAGGTTTATTGTATCCCTCTGACCTTCTTATTGACGATGAATTACAGAAATTGCATCGGAATGAAATACAAAAGGCACAATGCCGACTTAAGTACAAGAAGAGTGACTCTTCTTACTGTCTATGTTTTGAACCATTCCATTGACACTAGTTATAGATTCCGATGCTTCACTCCAGGTTTACTGTATCCCTTGGACCTTCTTATTGACGATGAGACACTGAAAGTGCATCGGAATTAAATAGAAAAGGCACAATGCCGACTTAAGTACAAGAAGACTCACTCTTCTTACTGACTATGTTTTGAACCATTCCTGTGACACTTGTTATAGATTCCGATGCTTCACTTCAGGTTTACTGTATCCCATGGACCTTCGTATTGACGATGCAGCACAGAAATTGCATCGGAATTAAATACAAAAGGCACAATGCCGACTTAGGTACAAGAAGACTGACTCTTCTTACTGACCAGGTATTGAACCATTAATGTGACACTAGTTATAGATTCCGATGCTTGAGTTCAGGTTTACTGTATCCCATGCACCTTCTCATTGACGATGAAACACAGAAATTGCATCGGAATTAAATACAAAAGGCACAATGCCGACTTAAGTACAACAAAACTGTATCTTCTTACTGTCTATGTTTTGAACCAATCCTGTGATACTAGTTATAGATTCCGATGCTTCACTCCAGGTTTACTGTATCCCTTGGACCTTCTTATTGACGATGTAACACAGAAATTGCATCGGAATTAAATACAAAAGGCACAATGCCGACTTGAGGACAAGAAGACTGACTCTTCTTACTGTCTATGTTTTGAACCATTCCATTGACACTAGTTATAGATTCCGATGCTTCACGCCAGGTTTACTGCATTTCTTGGACCTTCTTATTGACGATGAAACACTGAAATAGCATTGGAATTAAATAGATTAGGCAAATTGCCGACTTAAGTACAAAAAGACTGACTCTTCTTACTGACTATGTTTTAAACCATTCCTGTGACACTAGTTAGAGGTTCCGATGCTTCACTTCAAATTTACTGTATCCCATGGACCTTCTTATTGACGATGAAACACAGATATTGCATCGGAATTAAATACAAAAGGCACAATGCGACATAATTACATGAAGACCGACTCTTCTTACTGACAATGTTTGAACCATTCCTGTGACACTAGTTATAGATTCCGACGATTCACTCCAGGTTTACTGTATCCCTTGGACCTTCTTATTGACGATGAAACACAGAAATTGCATCGGAATTAAATACAAAAGGCACAATGCCGACATAAGTACAAGAGGACTGACTCTTCTTACAGACTATGTTTTGAACCATTCCTGTGACACTAGTTATAGTTTCCGATGCTTCACTTCAGGTTTACTGTATACCTCTGACCTTCTTATTGACGATGAAACACAGAAATTGCACCGGAGTGAAATACAAAAGGCACAATGCCGACTTAAGTACAATAAGACTGACTCTTCTTACTCTCTATGTTTTGAACCATTCCATTGACACTAGTTATAGATTCCGATGCTTCACGCCAGGTTTACTGCATCCCTTTGACCTTGTTAATGACGATGAAACACAGACAGTGCATTGGAATTAAATTGATTAGGCAAAATGCCGACTTAAGTACAAGAAGACTGACTCTTCTTACTGACTATGTTTTGAGCCATTCCTGTGACACTAGTTATAGGTTCCGATGCTTCAATTAATGTTTACTGTATCCCCTGGACCTTCTTATTGACGATGAAACACAGAAATTGCATCGGAATTAAATAGAAAAGGCACAATGCCGACTTTAGTACAAGATGACTGACTCTCCTTACTGTCTATGTTTTGAACCATTCCTGTGACACTAGTTATAAATTCCGATGCTTGACTTCAGGTTTACTGTGTCCCTATGACTTTCTTGTTGCCGATGATACACTGAAATTGCATCGGAATGTAATACAAAAGTCACAATGCCGACTCAAGTACAAGAAGACTGACTCTTCTTCCTGTCTATGTTTTGAACCATTCCTGTGACACTAGTTACAAATTCCGATGCTTTACATCAGGTTTACAGTATTCCTCTGACCTTCTTATTGACGATGAAACACAGAAATATCATCGGAATTAAATACAAAAGGCACAATTCCGACTTAAGTACAAGAAGACTGACTCTTCATACTGACTATGTTCTGAACCATTTCTGTGACACTAGTTATGGATTCCGATGCTTCAGTTCAGGGTTACTGTATCCCTCTGACCTTCTTATTCACAATGAAACACAGAAATTGCATCGGAATTAAATAGATTAGGCATAAAGCCGACTTAAGTACATGAAGACTGACTCTTCTTACTGACTATGTTTTGAACCATTCCTGTGACACTAGTTATAGATTCCGATGCTTCACTTCATGTTTACTGTATGCCTTGGACCATCTGATTGACGATGAAACACAGATATTGCATCGGAATTAAATACAAAAGACACAATGCCGACATAAGTACATGAGGACTGACTCTTCTCACTGACTATGTTTTGAACCATTCCTGTGACACTAGTTATAGATTCCGATGCTTCACTTCAGGTTTATTTTATCCCTCTGATCTTCTTATTGACGATGAACACAGAAATTGCACCGGAATTAAATACAAAAGCCACAATGCCGACTTAAGTACACGAAGACTGACTCTTCTTACTGACTATGTTTTGAACCATTCCATTGACACTAGTTATAGATTCCGATGCTTCACTCCAGGTTTACTGTATCCCTTGGATCCTAGTATAGGCGATGAAACACTGAAATTGCATGGGAATTAAATAGAAAGGCACAATGCCGACTTAAGTACGAGAAGACTCAATCTACTTACTGACTATGTTTTGAACCATTTCTGTGACACTAGTTATAGATTCCGATGCTACACTCCAGGTTTATAGTATCCCTTGGACCTTCTTATTGACGATGAAACACAGAAATTGCATCGGTATTAAATACAAATGGCACAATGAGGACTTAAGGACAAGAAGACTGACTCATCTTTCTGACTACGGTTTGAACCATTCCTGTGACACTAGTTATAGATTCCGATGCTTCACTTCAGGTTTACTGTATCGCTCTGACCTTCTTATTGACGATGAAACACAGAAATTGCATCGGAATTAAATACAAAAGGCACAATGCCGACTTAAGTACAAGAAGACTGACTCTTCTTACTGTCTATGATTGGAACCATTCCTGTGACACTAGTTTTAAATTCCGATGCTTGACTTCAGTTTTACTATGTCCCTAGGACCTTCTTGTTGACGATGAAACACAGAAATATCATCGGAATTAAATACAAAAGGCACAATGCCGACTTAAGTACAAGAAGACTGACTCTTCATACTGACTATGTTTTGAACCATTTCTGTGACACTAGTTATGGATTCCGATGCTTCAATTCAGGGTTACTGTATCCCTCTGACCTTCTTATTCACGATGAAAGACAGAAATTGCATCGGAATTAAATACAAAAGGCACAATGCCGACTTAAGTACAAGAAGACTGACTCTTCTTACTGTTTATGTTTTGAACCATTCCTGTGAAACTAGTTATAGATTCCGATGCTTCACTTCAGGTTTACTGTATCGCTCTGACCTTCTTATTGACGATGAAACACAGAAATTGCATCGGAATTAAATACAAAAGGCACAATGCCGACTTAAGGACAAGAAGACTGACTCTTCTTACTGAATATGTTTTGAAACATTCCTGTGAAACTAGTTATAGATTCCGATGCTTCACATCAGGTTTACTGTATCCCTCTGACCGTCTTATTGACGATGAAACACAGAAATTGCACCGGAATGAAATGCAAAAGGCACAATACCGACTTAAGTACATGAAGACCGACTCTTCTTACTGACTATGTTTTGAACCAGTCCTGTGACACTAGTTATAGATTCCGATGCTTCACTTCAGGTTTACTGTATCCCTTGGACCTTCTTATTGACGATAAAACACAGAAATTGCATCGGAGTTAAATACAAAAGGCACCATGCCGACTTAAGTACATAAGGACCGACACTTCTAACTGACTATGTTTTGAACCATTCCTGTGACACTAGTTATAGATTCCGATGTTTCACTTCAGGTTTACTGTATCCCTTGGACCTTCTTATTGACGATGAAACACAGAAATTGCATCAGAATTAAATACAAAAGGCACAATGCCGACTTAAGTACAAGAAGTCTGACTCTTCTTACTGACTATGTTTTGAACCATTCCTGTGACACTAGTTATAGATTCCGATGCTTAACGTCAGGTTTATTGTATCCCTCTGACCTTCTTATTGACGATGAAACACAGAAATTGCACCGGAATGAAATACAAAAGATACAATGCCGACTTAAGTACAAGAAGAGTGACTCTTCTTACTGTCTATGTTTTGAACCATTCCATTGACACTAGTTATAGATTCCGATGCTTCACTCCAGGTTTACTGTATCCCTTGGACTTTCTTACTGACGATGAGACACTGAAATTGCATCGGAATTAAATAGAAAAGGCACAATGCCGACTTAAGTACAAGAAGACTCACTCTTCTTACTGACTATGTTTTGAACCATTCCTGTGACACTTGTTATAGATTCCGATGCTTCTCTTCAGGTTTACTGTATCCCATGGACCTTCGTATTGACGATGGAGCACAGAAATTGCATCGGAATTAAATACAAAAAGGACAATGCCGACTTAGGTACAAGAAGACTGACTCCTCTTACTGAGCATGTATTGAACCATTAATGTGACACTAGTTATAGATTCCGATGCTTGAGTTCAGGTTTACTGTATCCCATGCATCTTCTTATTGACGATGAAACACAGAAATTCCATCAGAATTAAATACAAAAGGCACAATGCCGACTTAAGTACAACAAAACTGTATCTTCTTACTGTCTATGTTTTGAACCAATCCTGTGACACTAGTTGTAGATTCCGATGCTTCACTCCAGGTTTACTGTATCCCTTGGACCTTCTTATTGACGATGAAACACAGAAATTGCATCGGAATTAAATGCAAAAGGCACAATGCCGACTTAAGGACAAGAAGACTGACTCTTCTTACTGACTATGTTTTGAACCATTCCTGTGACACTAGTTATGGATTCCGATGCTTCACATCAGGTTTACTGTAACCCTCTGACCTGCTTATTGTCGATGAAACACAGAAATTGCACCGGAATTAAATACAAAAGACACAATGCCGACTTAAGTACATGAAGACCGACTCTTCTTACTGACCATCTTTGAACCATTCCTGTGACACTACTTATAGATTCCGATGCTCCACATTAGGTTTACTGTATCCCTCTGACCTTCTTATTGACGATGAAACACAGATATTGCATCGGAATTAAATACAAAAGGCACAATGTCGACTTAAGTACATGAAGACCGACTCTTCAAACTGACTATGTTTTGAACCGTTCCTGTAACATTAGTTATAGATTCCGATGCTTCACTTCAGGTTTACTGTATCCCTTGGACCTTCTTATTGACGATGAAACACATAAATTGCATCGGAATTAATTAAAAAAGGCACAATGCCGACTCAAGTACAAGCAGACTGGCTCTTCTTGCTGTCTATGTTTTGAACCATTTCTGTGACACTAGTTATAGGTTCCGATGCTTCACATCAGGTTTACTGTATCCCTCTGACCTTCTTATTGACGATGAAACACAGACATTGCACCGGAATGAAATACAAAAGGCACAAAGCCGACTTAAGTACAAGGAGACTGACTCTTCTTACTGTCTATGTTTTGAACCATTCCATTGACACTAGTTATAGATTCCGATGCTTCACACCAGGTTGACAGCATCCCTTGGACCTTCGTATTGACAATGAAACACTGAAATTGCATTGGAATTAAATAGATTAGGCAAAATGCCAACTTAAATACAAGAAGACTGACTCTTCTTACTGACTATGTTTTAAACCATTCCTGTGACACTAGTTATAGGTTCCGATGCTTCACTTCAAGTTTACTGTATCCCTTGGACCTTCTTATTGACGATGAAACACAGATATTGCATCGGAATTAAATACAAATGGCACAATGCGACATAAGTACATGAAGACCGACTCTTCTTACTGACTATGTTTGAACCATTCCTGTGACACTAGTTATAGATTCCGATGCTTCACTTCAGGTTTACTGTATCCCTTGTACCTTCTTATTGACGATGAAACACAGAAATTGTTTCGGAATTAAATACAAAAGGCACAATGCCGACTTAAGTACTGTCTATGCTTTGAACCATTCCTGTGACACAACTTGTAGATTCCTAAGCTTCACTCCAGGTTTACTGTATCCCTTGGACCTTCTTATTAACGATGAACCACAGAAATTGCATCGGAATTAAATACAAAAATCACAATGCCGACTTAAGTACAAGAAGACTGACTCTTCTTACTGTCTATGTTTTGAACTATTCCATTGACACTAGTTATAGATTCCGATGCTTCACGCCAGGTTTACTGCATCCCTTGGACCTTCTTATTGACGACGAAACACTGAAATTGCACTGGAATTAAATAGATTAGGCAAAATGCCGACTTAAGTACAAGAAGACTGACTCTTCTTACTGACAATGTTTTGAACCATTCCATTGACACTAGTTATAGATTCCGATGCTTCACTCCAGGTTTACTGCATCCCTTGGATCTTAGTATAGACGATGAAACACTGAAATTGCATCGGAATTAAATAGAAAAGGCACAATGCCGACTTAAGTACGAGAAGAATCACTCTACTTACTGACTATGTTTTGAACCATTTCTGTGACACTAGTTATAGATTCCGATGCTACACTCCAGGTTTATAGTATCCCTTGGACCTTCTTATTGACGATGAAACACTGAAATTGCATCGGTATTAAATACAAATGGCACAATGAAGACTTAAGGACAAGAAGACTGACTCTTCTTTCTGACTATGTTTTGAACCATTCCTGTGACACTAGTTACAGATTCCGATGCTTAACTTCAGGTTTACTGTATCGCTCTGACCGTCTTATTGACGATGAAACACAGAAATTGCATCGGAATTAAATAGAAAAGGCACAATGCCGACTTAAGTACAAGAAGACTGACTCTTCTTACTGTCCATGATTTGAACCATTCCTGTGACACTAGTTATAAATTCCTATGCTTGACTTCAGTTTTACTGTGTCCCTAGGACCTTCTTGTTGACGATGAAACACTGATACTGCATCGGAATTTAATACAAAAGGCACAATGCCGACTCTAGTACAAGAAGACTGACTCTTCTTCCTGTCTGTGTTTTGAACCATTCCTGTGACACTAGTTATAGATTCCGATGCTTCACTTCAGGTTTACTGTATTCCTCTGACCTTCTTATTCGCGATGAAACACAGAAATATCATCGGAATTAAATACAAAAGGCACAATGCCGACTTAAGTACAAGAAGAGTGTCTCTTCTTACTGACTATGTTTTGAACCAATTCTGTGACACTAGTTATAGATTCCGATGCTTCACTCAGGGTTACTGTATCCCTGTGACCTTCTTATTCACGATGAAACACAGAAATTGCGTCGGAATTAAATACAAATGGCACAATGCCGACTTAAGTACAAGAAGACTTACTCTTCTTACTGTTTATGTTTTGATCCATTCCTGTGACACTAGTTATAGATTCCGATGCTTCACTTCAGGTTTACTGTATCCCTTGGACCCTCGTATTGACCATGAAGTACAGAGATTGCATCGGAATTAACTACAAAAGTCACAATGCCGACTTAAGTACAAGAAGACAGTATCTTCTTACTGTCTATGTTTTGAACCATTCCTGTGATACTAGGTATAGATTCCGATGCTTCACTCCAGGTTTACTGTATCCCTTGGACTTTCTTATTGACGATGAAACACAGAAATTGCATCGGAATTAAATACAAAAGGCACAATGCCGACTTAAGGACAAGAAGACTGACTCTTCTTACTGACTACGTTTTGAACCATTCCTGTGACACTAGTTATGGATTCCGATGCTTCACATCAGGTTTACTGTATCCCTCTGACCTTCTTATTGACGATGAAACACAGAAATTGCACCGGAATTAAATGCAAAAGGCACAATGCCGACTTAAGTACATGAAGACCGACTCTTCTTACTGACTATGCTTTGAACCATTCCTGTGACACTAGTTATAGATTCCGATGCTTCACATTAATTTTACTGTATCCCTCTGACCTTCTTATTGACGATGAAACACAGAAATTGCACCCGAATTAAATAAAAAGGCACAATTCCGACTTTAGTACATGAAGACCGAGTCTTCAAACTGACTATGTTTTGAACCGTTCCTGTAACACTAGTTATAGATTCCGATGCTTCACTTCAGGTTTACTGTATCCCTTGGACCTTCTTATTGACGATGAAACACAGAAATTGCATCGGAATTAAATACAAAAGGCAAAATGCCGACATAAGGACAAGAAGACTGACTCTTCTTACTGACTATGTTTTGAACCATTAATGTGACACTAGTTATAGATTCCGATGCTTGACTTCAGGTTTACTGTATCTCATGGACATTCTTATTGACGGTGAAACACAGAAATTGCATCGGAATTAAATACAAAAGGCACAATGCCAACTTAAGGATAAGAAGACTGACTCTTCTTTCTGACTATGTTTTGAACCATTCCTGTGACACTAGTTATAGATTCCGATGCCTCACTTCAGGTTTACTGTATCCCTTGGACCTTCTTATTGATGATGATACACAGAAATTGCATCGGAATTAAATATAAAAGACACAATGCCGACTTAAGTACAACAAAACTGTATCTTCTTACTGTCTATGTTTTGAACCATTCCTGTGACACTAGTTATAGATTCCGATGCTTCACTCCGGGTTTACTGTATCCCTTGGACCTTCTTATTGACGATGAAACACAGAAATTGCATCGGAATTGAATACAAAAGGCACAAGGCCGCCTTAAGGACAAGAAGACTGACTCTTCTTACTGACTATGTTTTGAACCATTCCTGTGACACTAGTTATAGATTCCGATGCTACACTTCAGGTTTATTGTATCCCTCTGATCTTCTTATTGACGATGAACACAGAAATTGCACCGGAATTAAATACAAGAGCAACAATGCCGACTTAAGTACAAGAATACTGACTCTTCTTACAGTCTATGTTTTGAACCATTCCATTGACACTAGTTATAGATTCCGATGCTACATTCCAGGTTTATTGTATCCCTTTGACCTTATTATAGACGATGAAACACTGAAATTGCATTGGAATTAAATAGAAAAGGCACAATGCCGACTTAAGTACAAGAAGACTCACTCTTCTTACTGACTATGATTTGAACCATTCCTGTGACACTAGTTATAGATTCCGATGCTACACTCCAGGTTTATAGTATCCCTTGGACCTTCTTATTGACGATGAAACACTGAAATTGCATCGGTATTAAATACAAATGGCACAATGCCGACTTAAGTACAAGAAGAGTGTCTCTTCTTACTGACTATATTTTGAACCATTCCTGTGACACTAGTTATAGATTCCGATGCTTCACTCCAGGTTTACTGTATCCCTTGGACTTTCTTATTGACGATGAAACACAGAAATTGCATCGGAATTAAATACAAAAGGCACAATGCCGACTTAAGGACAAGAAGACTGACTCTTCTTACTGACTATGTTTTGAACCATTCCTGTGACACTAGTTATGGATTCCGATGCTTCACATCAGGTTTACTGTATCCCTCTGACCTTCTTATTGACGATGAAACACAGAAATATCATCGGAATTAAATACAAAAGGCACAATGCCGACTTAAGTACAAGAAGAGTGTCTCTTCTTACCGACTATGTTTTGAACCAATTCTGTGACACTAGTTATAGATTCCGATGCTTCACTCAGGGTTACTGTATCCCTGTGACCTTCTTATTCACGATGAAACACAGAAATTGCATCGGAATTAAATACAAAAGGCACAATGCCGACTTAAGTACAAGAAGACTGACTCTTCTTACTGTTTATGTTTTGATCCATTCCTGTGACACTAGTTATAGATTCCGATGCTTCACTTCAGGTTTACTGTATCCCTTGGACCTTCGTATTGACGATGAAGTACAGAAATTGCATCGGAATTAACTACAAAAGTCACAATGCCGACTTAAGTACAAGAAGACTGACTCTTCTTTCTGTCTATGTTTTGAACCATTCCTGTGACGCTAGTTGCAGATTCCGATGCTTCACTCCAGGTTTACTGTATCCCTTGGACTTTCTTATTGACGATGAAACACAGAAATAGCATCGGAATTAAATACAAAATGCACAATGCCGACTTAAGGACAAGAAGACTGACTCTTCTTACTGACTATGTTTTGAACCATTCCTGTGACACTAGTTATGGATTCCGATGCTTCAAATCAGGTTTACTGTATCCCTCTGATCTTCTTATTGACGATGAAACACAGAAATTGCACCGGAATTAAATACAAAAGGCACAATGCCGACTTAAGTACATGAAGACCGACTCTTCTTACTGACTATGTTTTGAACCATTCCTGTGACACTAGTTATAGATTCCGATGCTTCACATTAATTTTACTGTATCCCTCTGACCTTCTTATTGACGATGAAACACAGAAATTGCACCCGAATTAAATACAAAAGGCACAATTCCGACTTAAGTACATGAAGACCGACTCTTCAAACTGACTATGTTTTGAACCGTTCCTGTAACACTAGTTATAGATTCCGATGCTTCACTTCAGGTTTACTGTATCCCTTGGACCTTCTTATTGACGATGAAACACAGAAATTGCACCCGAATTAAATACAAAAGGCACAATTCCGACTTAAGTACATGAAGACCGACTCTTCAAACTGACTATGTTTTGAACCGTTCCTGTAACACTAGTTATAGATTCCGATGCTTGACTTCAGGTTTACTGTATCTCATGGACATTCTTATTGACGATGTAACACAGAAATTGCATCGGAATTAAATACAAAAGACACAATGCCGACTTAAGTACAACAAAACTGTATCTTCTTACTGTCTATGTTTCGAACCATTCCTGTGACACTAGTTATAGATTCCGATGCTTTACTCCGGGTTTACTGTATCCCTTGGACCTTCTTATTGACGATGAAACACAGAAATTGCATCGGAATTAAATACAAATGGCACAATGCCGACTTAAGGACAAGAAGACTGACTCTTCTTACTGACTATGTTTTGAACCATTCCTGTGACACTAGTTATGGAATCCGATGCTTCACATCAGGTTTACAGTATCCCTCTGACCTTCTAATTGACGATGAAACACAGAAATTGCACCGGAATTAAATACAAAAGGCACAATGCCGACTTAAGAACATGGAGAATGACTCTTCTTACTGACTATGCGTTGAACTATTCCTGTGACACTAGTTATAGATTCCGATGCTTTACAGTTGGCTTACTGTATCCCTCTGACCTTCTTATTGACGATGAAACACAGAAATTGCACCGGAATTAAATACAAAGGGCACAATGCCGACTTAAGTACATGAAGACCGACTCTTCAAACTGACTATGTTTTGAACCGTTCCTGTAACACTAGTTATAGATTCCGATGCTTCACTTCAGGTTTACTGTATCTCTTGGACCTTCGTATTGACGATGAAACACAGAAATTGCATCTGAAATAAATACAAAAGGCACAATGCGGACATAAGGACAAGAATACTGACTCTTCTTACTGACTATGTTTTGAACCACTCCTGTGACACTAGTTATAGATTCCGATGCTTCACTTCAGGTTTACTGTATACCTGTGACCTTCTTATTGACGATGAACCACAGAAATTGCACCGGAATGAAATACAAAAGGCACAATGCCGACTTAAGTACAAGAAGACTGACTCTTCTTACTGTCTATGTGTTGAACCATTCCATTGACACTAGTTATAGATTCCGATGCTTCACGCCAGGTTTACTGCATCCCTTGGACCTTGTTATTGACGATGAAACACTGCAATTGCATTGGAATTAAATAGATTAGGCAAAATGCGCGACTTAAGTACAAGAAGACTGACTCTTCTTACTGACTATGTTTTGAACCATTCCTGTGACACTAGTTATAGGTTCCGATGCTTCACTTCATGTTCACTGTATCCCTTGGACCTTCTTATTGACGATGAAACACAGATATTTCATCGGAATTAAATACAAAAGGCACAATGCGACATAAGTACATGAAGACCGACTCTTCTTACTGACTATGTTTGAACCATTCCTGTGACACTAGTTATAGATTCCGATGCTTCACTTCAGGTTTACTGTATGCCTTTTACCTTCTTATTGACGATGAAACACAGATATTGTTTCGGAATTAAATACAAAAGGCGCAATGCCGACTTAAGTACTGTCTATGATTTGAACCATTCCAGCGACACTACTAGTCGATTCCGATGCTTCACTCCAGGTTTACTGTATCCCTTGGACCTTCTTATTGAAGATGAAACACAGAAATTGCATCGGAATTAAATACAAAAGGCACAAGGCCGCCTTTAGGACAAGAAGACTGACTCTTCTTACTGACTATGTTTTGAACCATTCCTGTGACACTAGTCATAGATTCCGATGCTACACTTCAGGTTTATTGTATCCCTCTGATCTTCTTATTGACGATGAACACAGAAATTGCACCGGAATTAAATACAAGAGCCACAATGCCGACTTAAGTACAAGAATACTGACTCTTCTTACTGTCTATGTTTTGAAACATTCCATTGACACTAGTTATAGATTCCGATGCTACATTCCAGGTTTATAGTATC
This sequence comes from Schistocerca americana, assembly GCF_021461395.2. Taxonomy (NCBI): domain Eukaryota; kingdom Metazoa; phylum Arthropoda; class Insecta; order Orthoptera; family Acrididae; genus Schistocerca; species Schistocerca americana. Next base: position 1,120,485,882 of record NC_060120.1, read on the forward strand.
CCTTGGACCTTCTTATTGACGATGAAACACAGAAATCGCATCGGAATTAAATAGAAATGGCACAATGCCGACTTAAGTACAAGAAGACTGACTCTTCTTACTGTCTATGTTTTGAACCATTCCTGTGACACTAGTTATAAATTCCGATGCTTGACTTTAGGTTTACTGTGTCCCTATGACCTTCTTGTTGACGATGAAACACTGATATTGCATCGGAATTTAATACAAAAGGCACAATGCCGACTCAAGTACAAGAAGACTGACTCTTCTCTCTGTCTATGTTTTGAACCATTCCTGTGACACTAGTTATAGATTCCGATGCTTTACTTCAGGTTTACTGTATTCCTCTGACCCTCTTATCGACGATGAAACACAGAAATATCATCGGAATTAAATACAAAAGGCACAATGCCGACTTGAGTACAAGTAGACTGACTCTTCTTACTGACTATTTTTTGAACCATTTCAGTGACACTAGATATAGATTCCGATGCTTCACTACAGGGTTACTGTATCCCTCTGACCTTCTTATTCACGATGAAACACAGAAATTGCATCGGAATTAAATACAAAAGGCACAATGCCGACTTAAGTACAAGAGGACTGACTCTTCTTACTGTTTATGTTTTTAATCATTCCGGTGACACTAGTTATAGATTCCGATGCTTCACTTCAGGTTTACTGTATCGCTCTGACCTTCTTATTGACGATGAAACACAGAAATTGCATCGGAATTAAATACAAAAGGCACAATGCCGACTTAAGGACAAGAAGACTGACTCCTTTTACTGACTATGCTTTGAAACATTCCTGTGACACTAGTTATAGATTCCGTTGCTTCACATCAGGTTTACTGTATCCCTCTGACCTTCTTTTTGACGATGAAACACAGAAATTGCAACGGAATTAAATACGAAAGGCACAATACCGACTTATGTACATGAAGACCGACTCTTCTTACTGACTATGCTTTGAACCATTCCTGTGACATTAGTTATTGATTCCGATGCTTCACATCAGGTTCACTGTATCCCTCTGACCTTCTTATTGACGAAGAAACATAGAAATTGCACCGGAATTAAATACAAAATACACAATGCCAACTTAAGTACATGAAGACCGACTCTTCTTACTGACTACGTTTTGAACCATTCCTGTGACACTAGTTATAGATTCCGATGCTTCACTTCAGGTTTACTGTATCCCTCTGACCTTCTTATTGACGATGAAACACTGAAATTGCATTGGAATTAAATAGATTAGGCATAAAGCCGACTTAAGGACATGAAGACTGACTCTTCTTACTGACTATGTTTTAAAGCATTCCTGTGACACTAGTTATAGATTCCGATGCTTCACTTCATGTTTACTGCATGCCTTTGACCTTCTCATTGACGATGAAACACAGAAATTGCATCGGAATTAAATACAAAAGGCACAATGCCGAGTTAGGTACAAGAAGACTGACTCTTCTTACTGACCATCTATTGAACCATTAATGTGACACTAGTTATAGATTCCGATGCTTGAGTTCAGGTTTACTGTATCCCATGGACCTTCTTATTGACGATGAAACACTGTAATTGCATCCGAATTAAATACAAAAGGCACAATGCCGACTTAAGTACATGAAGACCGACTCTTCTTACTGACTATGTTTTGAACCATTCCTGTGACACTAGTTATAGATTCCGATGCTTCACATCAGGTTCACTGTATCCCTCTGACCTTCTTATTGACGAAGAAACATAAAAATTCCACCGGAATTAAATACAAAATGCACAATGCCAACTTCAGTAAATGATGACCGACTCTTCTTACTGACTATGTTTTGAACCATTCCTGTGACACTAGTTATAGATTCCGATGCTTCACTTCAGGTTTACTGTATCCCTCTGACCTTCCTATTGACGATGAAACACTGAAATTGCATTGGAATTAAATAGATTAGGCATAAAGCCGACTTAAGGACATGAAGACTGACTCTTCTTACTGACTATGTTTTGAACCATTCCTGTGACACTAGTTATAGATTCCGATGCTTCACTTCAGGTTTACTGCATCCCTTGGAACTTCTTATTGATGATGAATCACAGAAATTGCTTCGGAAATAAATACAAAAGGCACAATGCTGACTTAAGTACTGACTATGATTTGAACCATTCCTGTGACACTAGTTATAGAATCCGATGCTTCACTCTAGGTTTACTGTATCCCTTGGACCTTCTTATTGACGATGAAACACAGAAATTGATCAGAATTAAATACAAAAGGCACAAGGCCGACTTAAGGACAAGAAGTCTGACTCTTCTTAGTGACTATGTTTTGAACCATTCCTGCGACACTAGTTATAGATTCCGATGCTTCACTTCAGATTTATTGTATCCCTCTGACCTTCTTCTTGACGATGAAACACAGAAATTGCACCGGACTGAAATACTAATGGCACAATGCCGACTTAAGTACAAGAAGAGTGAGGCTTCTTACTGTCTATGATTTGAACCATTCCATTGACACTAGTTATAGATTACGATGCTTCACTCCAGGTTTACTGTATCCCTTGGACCTTCTTATTGACGATGAGACACTGAAATTGCATCGGAATTAAATTGAAATGGCACAATGCCGACTTATGTACAAGAAGACTCACTCTTCTTACTGACTATGTTTTGAACCATTCCTGTGACACTTGTTATAGATTCCGATGCTTCACTTCAGGTTTACTGTATCCCATGGACCTTCTTATTGACGATGAAGCACAGAAATTGCATCGGAATTAAATACAAAAGGCACAATGCCGACTTAGGTACAAGAACACTGACTCTTCTTACTGACCATCTATTGAACCATTAATGTGACACATAGATTCCGATGCTTGAGTTCAGGTTTACTGTATCCCATGGACCTTCTTATTGACGATGAAACACAGAAATTGCATCCGAATTAAATACAAAATTCACAATGCTGACTTAAGTACAACAAACCTGTATCTTCTTACTGTCTATGTTTTGAACCATTCCTGTGACACTAGTTATAGATTCTGATGCTACTCATCAGGTTTACTGTATCCCTCTGACCTTCGTATTGACGATGAAACACAGAAATTGCACCGGAATGAAATACAGAAGGCACAATGCCGACATAAGTACAAGAAGACTGACTCTTCTTACTGTCTATGTTTTGAACCATTCCATTGACACTAGTTATAGATTCCGATGCTTCCCGCCAGGTTTACTGCATTCCTTGGACCTTCTTATTTACGATGAAACACTGAAATTGCATTGGTACTAAATAGATTATGCGAAATGCCGACTTAAGTACAAGAAGACAGACTCTTCTAACTGACTATGTTTTGAACCATTCCTGTGACACTAGTTATAGGTTCCGATGCTTCACTTCATGTTTACTGTACCGTTTGGACCTTCTTATTGACGATGAAACACAGATATTGCATCGGAATTAAATACAAAAGGCACAATGCGATATAAGTACATGAAGACCGACTCTTCTTACTGACTATGTTTGAACCATTCCTGTGACACTAGTTATAGATTCCGATGCCTCACTTCAGGTTTAATGTATCCCTTGTACCTTCTTATTGACGATGAAACACAGAAACTGTTTCGGAATTAAATACAAAAGGCACTATGCCGACTTAAGTAATGTCTATGTTTTGAACCATTCCTGTGACACTACTTGTAGATTCCGATGCTTCACTCCATGTTTACTGAATCCCGTGGACCTTCGTATTAACGATGAAACAAAGAAATTGCATCGGAATTAAATACAAAAGGCACAAGGCCGCCTTAAGGACAAGAAGACTGACTCTTCTTACTGACTATGTTTTGAACCATTCCTGTGACACTAGTTATAGATTCGGATGCTTCACTTCAGGTTTATTGTATCCCTCTGATCTTCTTATTGACGACGAACATAGAAATTGAACCGGAATTAAATACAAAAGCCACATTGCCGACTTAAGTACAAGAAGACTGACTCTTCTTACTGTCTATGTTTTGAACCATTCCATTAACACTAGTTATAGATTCCGATGCTTCACTTCAGGTTTACTGTATCCCTTGGACCTTCTTATTGACGATGGAACACAGAAATTGCATCGGAGTTAAATACAAAAGGCACAATGCCGACTTCAGTACATGAAGACTGACTCTTCTCACTGACTATGATTTGAACCATTCCTGTGACACTAGTTATAGATTCCGATGCTTCACTTCAGGTTTACTGTATCCCTTGGACCTTCTTATTGACGATGGACCACAGAAATTGCATCGGAGTTAAATACAAAAGCCAACATGCCGACTTAAGTACATGAAGACCGACTCTTCTTACTGACAATGTTTTAAATCATTCCTGTGACACTTGTTATGGATTCCGATGCTTCACTCCAGGTTTATAGTATCCCATGGACCTTCTTATTGACGATGAAACACAGAAATTGCATCGGAATTAAATACAAAAGGCACAATGAAGGCTTAAGGACAAGAAGACTGACTCTTCTTTCTGACTATGTTTTGAACCACTCCTGTGACACTAGTTATAGATTCTGATGCTTCACTTCAGGTTTACTGTATCCCTCTGACCTTCTTATTGACGATGAAACACTGAAATTGCATTGGAATTAAATAGTTTAGGCATAAAGCCGACTTAAGTACATGAAGACTGCCTCTTCTTACTGACTATGTTTTGAACCATTCCTGTGACACTAGTTATAGATTCCGATGCTTCACTTCATGTTTACTGTATGCCTTGGACCTTCTGATGACGATGAAACATAGAAATTGCATCGGAATTAAATACAAAAGGCACAATGCCGACTTCAGTACATGAAGACTGACTCTTCTCACTGACTATGATTTGAACCATTCCTGTGACACTAGTTATGGATTCCGATGCTTCACTTCGGGTTTACTGTATCCCTTGGACCTTCTTATTGACGATGGAACACAGAAATTGCATCGGAGTTAAATACAAAAGGCAACATGCCGACTTAAGTACATGAAGACCGACTCTTCTTACTGACTATGTTTTAAACCATTCCTGTGACACTACTTATAGATTCCGGTGCTTCACTTCAGGTTTACTGTATCCCTTGGACCTTCTTACTGACGACGAAACACAGAAATTGCTTCGGAAATAAATACAAAAGGCACAATGCCGTCTTAAGTACTGACTATGATTTGAACCATTCCTGTGACACTAGTTATAGAATACGATGCTTCACTCCAGGTTTACTGTATCCCTTGGACCTTCTTATTGACGATGAAACACAGAAATTGCATCAGAACTAAATACAAAAGGCACAAGGCCGACTTAAGTACAAGAAGTCTGACTCTTCTTACTGACTATGTTTTGAACCAGTCCTGTGACACTAGTTATAGATTCCGATGCTTCACTTCAGGTTTATTGTATCCCTCTGACCTTCTTATTGACGATGAAACACAGAAATTGCACCGGAATGAAATACAAAAGGCACAATGCCGACTTAAGTACAAGAAGAGTGACTCTTCTTACTGTCTATGATTTGAACCATTCCATTGACACTAGTTATAGATTACGATGCTTCACTCCAGGATTACTGTATCCCTCGGACCTTCTTATTGACGATGAGACACTGAAATTGCATCGGAATTAAATAGAAAAGGCACAATGCCGACTTAAGTGCAAGAAGACTCACTCTTCTTACTGACTGTGTTTTGAACCATTCCTGTGACACTTGTTATAGATTCCGATGCTTCACTTCAGGTTTACTGTATCCCATGGACCTTCTTATTGACGATGAAGCACAGAAATTGCATCGGAATTAAATACAAAAGGCACAATGCCGACTTAGGTACAAGAAGACTAACTCTTCTTACTGACCATGTATTGAACCATTAATGTGACACTAGTTATAGATTCCGATGCTTCACTCCAGGTTTACTGTATCCCTCTGACCTTCTTATTGACGATAAACACAAAAATTGCACCGGAATGAAATACAAAAGGCACAATGCCGACTTGAGTACAAGAAGACTGACTCTTCTTACTGTCTATGTTTTGACCCATTCCATTGACACTAGTTATAGATTCCGATGCTTCACGCCTGGTTTACTGCATTCCTTGGACCTTCTCATTGACGATGAAACACTGAAATTGCATTGGTATTAAATAGATTAGGCAAAATGCCGACTTAAGTACAAGAAGACTGACTCTTCTTACTGACTATGTTTTGAACCATTCCTGTGACACTAGTTATAGATTCCGATGCTACACTTCATGTTTACTGTATCGTTTGGACCTTCTTATTGACGATGAAACACAGATATTGCATCGGAATTAAATACAAAAGGCACAATGCGACATAAGTACGTGAAGACCGACTCTTCTTACTGACTATGTTTGAACCATTCCTGTGACACTAGTTATAGATTCCGATGCTTCACTTCAGGTTTACTGTATCCCTTGTACCTTCTTTTTGACGATGAAACAAAGAGATTGTTTCGGAATTAAATAAAAAAGGCACAATGCCGACTTAAGTACTGTCTATGTTTTGAACCATTCCTGTGACACTACTTGTAGATTCCGATGTTTCACTCCAGGTTTACTGTATACCTTGGACCTTCGTATTAACGATGAAACACAGAAATTGCATCGGAATTAAATACAAAAGGCACAAGGCCGCCTTAAGGACAAGAAGACTGACTCTTCTTACTGACTATGTTTTGAACCATTCCTGTGACACTAGTTATAGATTCCGATGCTTCACTTCAGGTTTATTGTGTCCCTCTGATCCTCTTATTGACGATGATCACAGAAATTGCACCGGAATTAAATACAAAATCCACATTGCCGACTTAAGTACAAGAAGACTGACTCTTCTTACTGTCTATGTTTTGAACCATTCCTGTGACACTAGTTATAGATTCCGATGCTACACTCCAGGTTTATAGTATCCCTTGGACCTTCTTATTGACGATGAAACACAGATATTGCATCGGAATTAATTACAAAAGGCACAATGAAGACTTAAGTACAAGAATACTGACTCTTCTTTCTGTCTTTGTTTTGAACCATTCCTGTGACACTAGTTATAGTTTCCGATGCTTCACTTCATGTTTACTGTATCGCTCTGACCTTCTTATTGACGATGAAACACAGAAATTGCATCGGAATGAAATACAAAAGGCACAATGCCGACTTAAGTACAAGAAGACGGACTCTTCTTACTGTCAATGTTTTAAACCATTCCCGTGACACTAGTTATAAATTCCGATGCTTGACTTCAGGTTTACTGGGTCCCTAGGTCCTTCTTGTTGACGATGAAACACGGATATTGCATCTGAATTTAATACAAAAGGCACAATGCCGACTCAAGTACAAGAAGACTGACTCTTCTTCCTGTCTATGTTTTGAACCATTCCTGTGACACTAGTTATAGATTCCGATGCTTCACTTCAGGTTTACTGTATTCCTCTGACGTTTTTATTGACGATGAAACACACAAATTGCCTTGGAATGAAATACAAAAGGCACAATGCCGACTTAAGTACAAGAAGACAGACTCCTCCTACTGTCTATGTTTGAACCATTCCATTGACACTAGTTATAGATTCCGATGCTTCACTTCAGGTTTACTGTTTAACTTGGAACTTCTTATTGACGTTGAAATAATGAAATTGCATCGGAATTAATTACAAAAGGCACTATGCCGACCTAAGTACATGAAGACTGACTCTTCTTATTGACTATGTTTCGAACCATTCCAGTGACACTAGTTATAGATTCCGATGCTTCACTTCCGGTTTACTGTATGCCTTGGATCTTCTTATTGACGATGAAACACAGAAATTGCATCGGAATTAAATACAAAAGACACAATGTCGACTTAAGAACAAGAAGACTGACTCATCTTACTGTCTATGTTTTGAACCATTAAAGTGACACTAGTTACAGATTCCGATGCTTTACTCCAGGTTTACTGTATCCCTTGGACCTTCTTATTGACGAAGAAACACAGAAATTGCATCGGAATTAAATAGAATAGGCACAATGCTGACTTAAGTTCAAGAAGACTCACTCTTCTCACTGACTGTGTTTTGAACCGTTCCTGTGACACTAGTTATAGATTCCGATGCATCACTCCAGGTTTAGTGTATCCCTTGGACCTTCATATTGACGATGAGACACAGAAATTGCTTCGGAGTTAAATACAAAAGGCACAATGCCGTCTTAAGTACAAGAAGACTGATTCTTCCTACTGCCTATGTTTTGAACCATTTCTGTGACACTAGTTATACCTTCCGATGCCTCACTTCAGGTTTACTGTATCCCTCTGACCTGCTTATTGACGATGAAACACAGAAATTGCATCGGAATTAAATACAAACGGCACAATGCCGACTTCAGTGCAAGAAGACTGACTCTTCCTTGTCTGTATGTTTTGAACCATTCCTGTGACACTAGTTATAGATTCCGATGCTTCACTTCAAGTTTACCGTATCCCTTGGACCTTCTTATTGACGAAGAAACACAGAAATTGCATCGGAATTAAATAGAATAGGCACAATGCTGACTTAAGTTCAAGAAGACTCACTCTTCTCACTGACTGTGTTTTGAACCGTTCCTGTGACACTAGTTATAGATTCCGATGCATCACTCCAGGTTTAGTGTATCCCTTGGACCTTCATATTGACGATGAAACACAGAAATTGCTTCGGAATTAAATCCAAAAGGCACAATGCCGTCTTAAGTACAAGAAGACTGATTCTTCCTACTGCCTATGTTTTGAACCATTTCTGTGACACTAGTTATACCTTCCGATGCTTCACTTCAGGTTTACTGTATCCCTCTGACCTGCTTATTGACGATGAAACACTGAAATTGCATTGGTATTAAATAGATTATGCGAAATGCCGACTTAAGTACAAGAAGACTGACTCTTCTTACTGACTATGTTTTGAACCATTCCTGTGACACTAGTTATAGGTTCCGATGCTTCACTTCATGTTTACTGTACCGTTTGGACCTTCTTATTGACGATGAAACACAGATATTGCATCGGAATTAAATACAAAAGGCACAATGCGACATAAGTACATGAAGACCGACTCTTCTTACTGACTATGTTTGAACCATTCCTGTGACACTAGTTATAGATTCCGATGCCTCACTTCAGGTTTAATGTATCCCTTGTAACTTCTTATTGACGATGAAACACAGAAACTGTTTCGGAATTAAATACAAAAGGCACAATGCCGACTTAAGTAATGTCTATGTTTTGAACCATTCCTGTGACACTAGTTATAGATTCCGATGCTTCACTTCAGGTTTACTGTATCCCTTGGACCTTCTTATTGACGATGGAACACAGAAATTGCATCGGAGTTAAATACAAAAGCCAACATGCCGACTTAAGTACATGAAGACCGACTCTTCTTACTGACTATGTTTTAAATCATTCCTGTGACACTTGTTATGGATTCCGATGCTTCACTCCAGGTTTATAGTATCCCTTGGACCTTCTTATTGACGATGAAACACAGAAATTGCATCGGAATTAAATACAAAAGGCACAATGAAGGCTTAAGGACAAGAAGACTGACTCTTCTTTCTGACTATATTTTGAACCAGTCCTGTGACACTAGTTATAGATTCCGATGCTTCACTTCAGGTTTACTGTATCCCTCTGACCTTCTTATTGACGATGAAACACTGAAATTGCATTGGAATTAAATAGTTTAGGCATAAAGCCGACTTAAGTACAAGAAGAGTGACTCTTCTTACTGTCTATGATTTGAACCATTTCATTGACACTAGTTATAGATTACGATGCTTCACTCCAGGTTTACTGTATCACTCGGACCTTCTTATTTACGATGAGACACTGAAATTGCATCGGAATTAAATAGAAAAGCCACAATGCCGACTTAAGTACAAGAAGACTCACCCTTCTTACTGACTATGTTCTGAACCATTCCTGTGACACTAGTTATGGAATCCGATGCTTCACATCAGGTTTACCGTATCCCTCTGACCTTCTTATTGACGATGAAACACAGTAATTGCACCGGAATTTAATACAAAAGGCACAATGCCGACTTAAGAACATGGAGACTGACTCTTCTTACTGACTATGTTTTGAACCATTCCTGTGAGACTAGTTATAGATTCCGATGCTTTACATTAGGCTTACTGTATCCCTCTGACCTTCTTATTGACGATGAAACACAGAAATGGCACCGGAATTAAATACAAAAGGCACAATGCCGATTTAAGTACATGAAGACCGACTCTTCAAACTGACTATGTTTTGAACCGTTCCTGTAACACTAGTTATAGATTCCGATGCTTCACTTCAGGTTTACTGTATCCCTTGGACCTTCTTATTGACGATGAAACACAGAAATTGCATCTGAAATAAATACAAAAGGCACAATGCGGACATAAGGACAAGAATACTGACTCTTCTTACTGACTATGTTTTGAACCACTCCTGTGACACTAGTTATAGATTCCGATGCTTCACTTCAGGTTTACTGTATACCTGTGACCTACTTATTGACGATGAAACACAGAAATTGCACCGGAATGAAATACAAAAGGCACAATGCCGACTTAAGTACAAGAAGACTGACTCTTCTTACTGTCTATGTGTTGAACCATTCCATTGACACTAGTTATAGATTCCGACGCTTCACGCCAGGTTTACTGCATCCCTTGGACCTTGTTATTGACGGTTAAACACAGAAATTGCATTGGAATTAAATAGATTAGGCAAAATGCCGACTTAAGTACAAGAAGACTGACTCTTCTTACTGACTATGTTTTGAACCATTCCTGTGACACTAGTTATAGGTTCCGATGCTTCACTTCATGTTCACTGTATCCCTTGGACCTTCTTATTGACGATGAAACACAGATATTTCATCGGAATTAAATACAAAAGGCACAATGCGACATAAGTACATGAAGACCGACTCGTCTTACTCACTATGTTTGAACCATTCCTGTGACACTAGTTATAGATTCCGATGCTTCACTTCAGGTTTACTGTATGCCTTGGACCTTCTTATTGACGATGAAACACAGAAATTGTTTCGGAATTAAAAATCCAAGAGGCGCAATGCCGACTTAAGTACTGTCTATGTTTTGAACAATTCCAGCGACACTACTAGTAGATTCCGATGCTTCACTACAGGTTTACTGTATCCCTTGGACCTTCTTATTGACGATGAAACACAGAAATTGCATCGGAATTGAATACAAAAGGCACAAGGCCGCCTTAAGGACAAGAAGACTGACTCTTCTTACTGACTATGTTTTGAACCATTCCTGTGACACTAGTTATAGATTCCGATGCTACACTTCAGGTTTATTGTATCCCTCTCATCTTCTTATTGACGATGAACACAGAAATTGCGCCGGAATTAAATACAAGAGCAACAATGCCGACTTAAGTACAAGAATACTGACTCTTCTTACTGTCTATGTTTTGAACCATTCCATTGACACTAGTTATAGATTCCGATGCTACATTCCAGGTTTATTGTATCCCTTTGACCTTATTATAGACGATGAAAAACTGAAATTGCATTGGAATTAAATAGAAAAGGCACAATGCCGACTTAAGTACAAGAAGACTCACTCTTCTTACTGACTATGATTTGAACCATTCCTGTGACACTAGTTATAGATTCCGATGCTACACTCCAGGTTTATAGTATCCCTTGGACCTTCTTATTGACGATGAAACACTGAAATTGCATCGGTATTAAATACAAATGGCACAATGCCGACTTAAGTACAAGAAGAGTGTCTCTTCTTACTGACTATGTTTTGAACCATTCCTGTGACACTAGTTATAGATTCCGATGCTTCACTCCAGGTTTACTGTATCCCTTGGACTTTCTTATTGACGATGAAACACAGAAATTGCATCGGAATTAAATACAAAAGGCACAATGCCGACTTAAGGACAAGAAGACTGACTCTTCTTACTGTCTATGATTTGAACCATTCCTGTGACACTAGTTATAAATTCCGATGCTTGACTTCAGTTTTACTGTGTCCCTAGGACCTTCTCGTTGATGATGAAACACTGATACTGCATCGGAATTTAATACAAAAGGCACAATGCCGACTCTAGTACAAGAAGACTGACTCTTCTTCCTGTCTGTGTTTCGAACCATTCCTGTGACACTAGTTATAGATTCCGATGCTTCACTTCAGGTTTACTGTATTCCTCTGACCTTCTTATTGACGATGAAACACAGAAATATCATCGGAATTAAATACAAAAGGCACAATGCCGACTTAAGTACAAGAAGAGTGTCTCTTCTTACCGACTATGTTTTGAACCAATTCTGTGACACTAGTTATAGATTCCGATGCTTCACTCAGGGTTACTGTATCCCTGTGACCTTCTTATTCACGATGAAACACAGAAATTGCATCGGAATTAAATACAAAAGGCACAATGCCGACTTAAGTACAAGAAGACTGACTCTTCTTACTGTTTATGTTTTGATCCATTCCTGTGACACTAGTTATAGATTCCGATGCTTCACTTCAGGTTTACTGTATCCCTTGGACCTTCGTATTGACGATGAAGTACAGAAATTGCATCGGAATTAACTACAAAAGTCACAATGCCGACTTAAGTACAAGAAGACTGACTCTTCTTTCTGTCTATGTTTTGAACCATTCCTGTGACGCTAGTTACAGATTCCGATGCTTCACTCCAGGTTTACTGTATCCCTTGGACTTCCTTATTGACGATGAAACACAGAAATTGCATCGGAATTAAATACAAAAGGCACAATGCCGACTTAAGGACAAGAAGACTGACTCTTCTTACTGACTATGTTTTGAACCATTCCTGTGACACTAGTTATGGATTCCGATGCTTCAAATCAGGTTTACTGTATCCCTCTGACCTTCTTATTGACGATGAAACACAGAAATTGCACCGGAATTAAATACAAAAGGCACAATGCCGACTTAAGTACATGAAGACCGACTCTTCTTACTGACTATGTTTTGAACCATTCCTGTGACACTAGTTATAGATTCCGATGCTTCACATTAATTTTACTGTATCCCTCTGACCTTCTTATTGACGATGAAACACAGAAATTGCACCCGAATTAAATACAAAAGGCACAATTCCGACTTAAGTACATGAAGACCGACTCTTCAAACTGACTATGCTTTGAACCGTTCCTGTAACACTAGTTATAGATTCCGATGCTTCACTTCAGGTTTACTGTATCCCTTGGACCTTCTTATTGACGATGAAACACAGAAATTGCATCGGAATTAAATACAAAAAGCAAAATGCCGACATAAGGACAAGAAGACTGACTCTTCTGACTGACTATGTTTTGAACCATTAATGTGACACTAGTTATAGATTCCGATGCTTGACTTCAGGTTTACTGTATCTCATGGACATTCTTATTGACGATGAAACACAGAAATTGCATCGGAATTAAATACAAAAGGCACAATGCCAACTTAAGGATAAGAAGACTGACTCTTCTTTCTGACTATGTTTTGAACCATTCCTGTGACACTAGTTATAGATTCCGATGCCTCACTTCAGGTTTACTGTATCCCTTGGAACTTCTTATTGATGATGAAACACAGAAATTGCATCGGAATTAAATACAAAAGGCACAATGCCGACTTAAGGACAAGAAGACTGACTCTTCTTACTGTCTATGATTTGAACCATTCCTGTGACACTAGTTATAAATTCCGATGCTTGACTTCAGTTTTACTGTGTCCCTAGGACCTTCTCGTTGACGATGAAACACTGATACTGCATCGGAATTTAATACAAAAGGCACAATGCCGACTCTAGTACAAGAAGACTGACTCTTCTTCCTGTCTGTGTTTCGAACCATTCCTGTGACACTAGTTATAGATTCCGATGCTTCACTTCAGGTTTACTGTATTCCTCTGACCTTCTTATTGACGATGAAACACAGAAATATCATCGGAATTAAATACAAAAGGCACAATGCCGACTTAAGTACAAGAAGAGTGTCTCTTCTTACCGACTATGTTTTGAACCAATTCTGTGACACTAGATATAGATTCCGATGCTTCACTCAGGGTTACTGTATCCCTGTGACCTTCTTATTCACGATGAAACACAGAAATTGCATCGGAATTAAATACAAAAGGCACAATGCCGACTTAAGTACAAGAAGACTGACTCTTCTTACTGTTTATGCTTTGAACCATTCCTGTGACACTAGTTATAGATTCCGATGCTTCACTTCAGGTTTACTGTATCCCTTGGACCTTCGTATTGACGATGAAGTACAGAAATTGCATCGGAATTAACTACAAAAGTCACAATGCCGACTTAAGTACAAGAAGACTGACTCTTCTTTCTGTCTATGTTTTGAACCATTCCTGTGACGCTAGTTACAGATTCCGATGCTTCACTCCAGGTTTACTGTATCCCTTGGACTTCCTTATTGACGATGAAACACAGAAATTGCATCGGAATTAAATACAAAAGGCACAATGCCGACTTAAGGACAAGAAGACTGACTCTTCTTACTGACTATGTTTTGAACCATTCCTGTGACACTAGTTATGGATTCCGATGCTTCAAATCAGGTTTACTGTATCCCTCTGACCTTCTTATTGACGATGAAACACAGAAATTGCACCGGAATTAAATACAAAAGGCACAATGCCGACTTAAGTACATGAAGACCGACTCTTCTTACTGACTATGTTTTGAACCATTCCTGTGACACTAGTTATAGATTCCGATGCTTCACATTAATTTTACTGTATCCCTCTGACCTTCTTATTGACGATGAAACACAGAAATTGCACCCGAATTAAATACAAAAGGCACAATTCCGACTTAAGTACATGAAGACCGACTCTTCAAACTGACTATGTTTTGAACCGTTCCTGTAACACTAGTTATAGATTCCGATGCTTCACTTCAGGTTTACTGTATCCCTTGGACCTTCTTATTGACGATGAAACACAGAAATTGCATCGGAATTAAATACAAAAAGCAAAATGCCGACATAAGGACAAGAAGACTGACTCTTCTTACTGACTATGTTTTGAACCATTAATGTGACACTAGTTATAGATTCCGATGCTTGACTTCAGGTTTACTGTATCTCATGGACATTCTTATTGACGATGAAACACAGAAATTGCATCGGAATTAAATACAAAAGGCACAATGCCAACTTAAGGATAAGAAGACTGACTCTTCTTTCTGACTATGTTTTGAACCATTCCTGTGACACTAGTTATAGATTCCGATGCTTTACTCCGGGTTTACTGTATCCCTTGGACCTTCTTATTGACGATGAAACACAGAAATTGCATCGGAATTAAATACAAATGGCACAATGCCGACTTAAGGACAAGAAGACTGACTCTTCTTACTGACTATGTTTTGAACCATTCCTGTGACACTAGTTATGGAATCCGATGCTTCACATCAGGTTTACCGTATCCCTCTGACCTTCTTATTGACGATGAAACACAGAAATTGCACCGGAATTAAATACAAAAGCCACAATGCCGACTTAAGAACATGGAGACTGACTCTTCTTACTGACTATGCTTTGAACTATTCCTGTGACACTAGTTATAGATTCCGATGCTTTACAGTAGGCTTACTGTATCCCTCTGACCTTCTTATTGACGATGAAACACAGAAATTGCACCGGAATTAAATACAAAAGGCACAATGCCGACTTAAGTACATGAAGACCGACTCTTCAAACTGACTATGTTTTGAACCGTTCCTGTAACACTAGTTATAGATTCCGATGCTTCACTTAAGGTTTACTGTATCTCTTGGACCTTCGTATTGACGATGAAACACAGAAATTGCATCTGAAATAAATACAAAAGGCACAATGCGGACATAAGGACAAGAATACTGACTCTTCTTACTGACTATGTTTTGAACCACTCCTGTGACACTAGTTATAGATTCCAATGCTTCACTTCAGGTTTACTGTATACCTGTGACCTTCTTATTGACGATGAAACACAGAAATTGCACCGGAATGAAATACAAAAGGCACAATGCCGACTTAAGTACAAGAAGACTGACTCTTCTTACTGTCTATGTGTTGAACCATTCCATTGACACTAGTTATAGATTCCGATGCTTCACGCCAGGTTTACTGCATCCCTTGGACCTTGTTATTGACGATGAAACACTGTAATTTGCATTGGAATTAAATAGATTAGGCAAAATGCCGACTTAAGTACAAGAAGACTGACTCTTCTTACTGACTATGTTTTGAACCATTCCTGTGACACTAGTTATAGGTTCCGATGCTTCACTTCATGTTCACTGTATCCCTTGGACCTTCTTATTGACGATGAAACACAGATATTTCATCGGAATTAAATACAAAAGGCACAATGCGACATAAGTACATGAAGACCGACTCTTCTTACTGACTATGTTTGAACCATTCCTGTGACATTAGTTATAGATTCCGATGCTTCACTTCACTTTTACTGTATGCCTTGGACCTTCTTATTGACGATGAAACACCGAAATTGTTTCGGAATTAAATACAAAAGGCGCAATGCCGACTTAAGTACTGTCTATGTTTTGAACCATTCCAGCGACACTACTAGTCGATTCCGATGCTTCACTCCAGGTTTACTGTATCCCTTGGACCTTCTTATTGAAGATGAAACACAGAAATTGCATCGGAATTAAATACAAAAGGCACAAGGCCGCCTTAAGGACATGAAGACTGACTCTTCTTACTGACTATGTTTTGAACCATTCCTGTGACACTAGTTATAGATTCCGATGCTTCACTTCAGGTTTACTGCATCCCTTGGAACTTCTTATTGATGATGAATCACAGAAATTGCTTCGGAAATAAATACAAAAGGCACAATGCTGACTTAAGTACTGACTATGATTTGAACCATTCCTGTGACACTAGTTATAGAATCCGATGCTTCACTCTTTTTTACTGTATCCCTTGGACCTTCTTATTGACGATGAAACACAGAAATTGATCAGAATTAAATACAAAAGGCACAAGGCCGACTTAAGGACAAGAAGTCTGACTCTTCTTAGTGACTATGTTTTGAACCATTCCTGCGACACTAGTTATAGATTCCGATGCTTCACTTCAGGTTTATTGTATCCCTCTGACCTTCTTCTTGACGATGAAACACAGAAATTGCACCGGAATGAAATACAAATGGCACAATGCCGACTTAAGTACAAGAAGAGTGACGCTTCTTACTGTCTATGTTTTGAACCATTCCATTGACACTAGTTATAGATTACGACGCTTCACTCCAGGTTTACTGTATCCCTTGGACCTTCTTATTGACGATGAGACACTGAAATTGCATCGGAATTAAATTGAAATGGCACAATGCCGACTTATGTACAAGAAGACTCACTCTTCTTACTGACTATGTTTTGAACCATTCCTGTGACACTTGTTATAGATTCCGATGCTTCACTTCAGGTTTACTGTATCCCATGGACCTTCTTAATGACGATGAAGCACAGAAATTGCATCGGAATTAAATACAAAAGGCACAATGCCGACTTAGGTACAAGAACACTGACTCTTCTTACTGACCATCTATTGAACCATTAATGTGACACATAGATTCCGATGCTTGAGTTCAGGTTTACTGTATCCCATGGACCTTCTTATTGACGATGAAACACAGAAATTGCATCCGAATTAAATACAAAAGGCACAATGCTGACTTAAGTACAACAAACCTGTATCTTCTTACTGTCTATGTTTTGAACCATTCCTGTGACACTAGTTATAGATTCCGATGCTTCACTCCAGGCTTACTGTATCCCTTGGACCTTCTTATTGACGATGAAACACAGAAATTGCATCGGAATTAAATACAAAAGGCACAATGCCGACTTAAGTACATGAAGACCGACTCTTCGAACTGACTATGCTTGAACCGTTCCTGTAACACTAGTTATAGATTCAGATGCTTCACTTCAGGTTTACTGTATCCCTTGGACCTTCTTATTGACGATGAAACACAGGAATTGCATCGCAATTAAATAAAAAAGGCACAATGCCGACTCAAGTACAAGCAGACTGGCTCTTCTTACTGTCTATGTTTTGAACCATTTCTGTGACACTAGTTATAGATTCTGATGCTACACATCAGGTTTACTGTATCATTCTGACCTTCTTATTGTCGATGAAACACAGAAATTGCACCGGAATGAAATACAGAAGGCACAATGCCGACATAAGTACAAGAACACTGACTCTTCTTACTGTCTATGTTTTGAACCATTCCATTGACACTAGTTATAGATTCCGATGCTTCCCGCCAGGTTTACTGCATTCCTTGGACCTTCTTATTTACGATGAAACACTGAAATTGCATTGGTACTAAATAGATTATGCGAAATGCCGACTTAAGTACAAGAAGACAGACTCTTCTTACTGACTATGTTTTGAACCATTCCTGTGACACTAGTTATAGGTTCCGATGCTTCACTTCATGTTTACTGTACCGTTTGGACCTTCTTATTGACGATGAAACACAGATATTGCATCGGAATTAAATACAAAAGGCACAATGCGATATAAGTACATGAAGACCGACTCTTCTTACTGACTATGTTTGAACCATTCCTGTGACACTAGTTATAGATTCCGATGCCTCACTTCAGGTTTAATGTATCCCTTGTACCTTCTTATTGACGATGAAACACAGAAACTGTTTCGGAATTAAATACAAAAGGCACTATGCCGACTTAAGTAATGTCTATGTTTTGAACCATTCCTGTGACACTACTTGTAGATTCCGATGCTTCACTCCATGTTTACTGAATCCCGTGGACCTTCGTATTAACGAGGAAACCCAAGAAATTGCATCGGAATTAAATACAAAAGGAACAAGGCCGCCTTAAGGACAAGAAGACTGACTCTTCTTACTGACTATGTTTTGAACCATTCCTGAGACACTAGTTATAGATTCGGATGCTTCACTTCAGGTTTATTGTATCCCTCTGATCTTCTTATTGACGACGAACATAGAAATTGAACCGGAATTAAATACAAAAGCCACATTGCCGACTTAAGTACAAGAAGACTGACTCTTCTTACTGTCTATGTTTTGAACCATTCCATTAACACTAGCTATAAATTCCGATGCTTCACTTCAGGTTTACTGTATCCCTTGGACCTTCTTATTGACGATGGAACACAGAAATTGCATCGGAGTTAAATACAAAAGGCACAATGCCGACTTCAGTACATGAAGACTGACTCTTCTCACTGACTATGATTTGAACCATTCCTGTGACACTAGTTATAGATTCCGATGCTTCACTTCAGGTTTACTGTATCCCTTGGACCTTCTTATTGACGATGGAACACAGAAATTGCATCGGAGTTAAATACAAAAGCCAACATGCCGACTTAAGTACATGAAGACCGACTCTTCTTACTGACTATGTTTTAAATCATTCCTGTGACACTTGTTATGGATTCCGATGCTTCACTCCAGGTTTATAGTATCCCATGGACCTTCTTATTGACGATGAAACACAGAAATTGCATCGGAATTAAATACAAATGGCACAATGAAGGCTTCAGGACAAGAAGACTGACTCTTCTTTCTGACTATGTTTTGAACCACTCCTGTGACACTAGTTATAGATTCCGATGCTTCACTTCAGGTTTACTGTATCCCTCTGACCTTCTTATTGACGATGAAACACTGAAATTGCATTGGAATTAAATAGTTTAGGCATAAAGACGACTTAAGTACATGAAGACTGACTCTTCTTACTGACTATGTTTTGAACCATTCCTGTGACACTAGTTATAGATTCCGATGCTTCACTTCATGTTTACTGTATGCAATGGACCTTCTGATGACGATGAAACATAGAAATTGCATCGGAATTAAATACAAAAGGCACAATGCCGACTTCAGTACATGAAGACTGACTCTTCTCACTGACTATGATTTGAACCATTCCTCTGACACTAGTTATGGATTCCGATGCTTCACTTCAGGTTTACTGTATCCCTTGGACCTTCTTATTGACGATGGAACACAGAAATTGCATCGGAGTTAAATACAAAAGGCAACATGCCGACTTAAGTACATGAAGACCGACTCTTCTTACTGACTATGTTTTAAACCATTCCTGTGACACTACTTATAGATTCCGGTGCTTCACTTCAGGTTTACTGTATCCCTTGGACCTTCTTATTGACGATGAAACACAGAAATTGCTTCGGAAATAAATACAAAAGGCACAATGCCGTCTTAAGTACTGACTATGATTTGAACCATTCCTGTGACACTAGTTATAGACTACGATGCTTCACTCCAGGTTTACTGTATCCCTTGGACCTTCTTATTGACGATGAAACACAGAAATTGCATCAGAACTAAATACAAAAGGCACAATGCCGACTTAAGTACAAGAAGAGTGACTCTTCTTACTGTCTATGATTTGAACCATTCCATTGACACTAGTTATAGATTACGATGCTTCACTCCAGGATTACTGTATCCCTCGGACCTTCTTATTGACGATGAGACACTGAAATTGCATCGGAATTAAATAGAAAAGGCACAATGCCGACTTAAGTGCAAGAAGACTCACTCTTCTTACTGACTATGTTTTGAACCATTCCTGTGACACTTGTTATAGATTCCGATGCTTCACTTCAAGTTTACTGTATCCCATGGACCTTCTTATTGACGATGAAGCACAGAAATTGCATCGGAATTAAATACAAAAGGCACAATGCCGACTTAGGTACAAGAAGACTAACTCTTCTTACTGACCATGTATTGAACCATTAATGTGACACTAGTTATAGATTCCGATGCTTCACTCCAGGTTTACTGTATCCCTCTGACCTTCTTATTGACGATGAAACACAAAAATTGCACCGGAATGAAATACAAAAGGCACAATGCCGACTTAAGTACAAGAAGACTGAATCTTCTTACTGTCTATGTTTTGACCCATTCCATTGACACTAGTTATAGATTCCGATGCTTCACGCCTGGTTTACTGCATTCCTTGGACCTTCTTATTGACGATGAAACACTGAAATTGCATTGGTATTAAATAGATTAGGCAAAATGCCGACTTAAGTACAAGAAGACTGACTCTTCTTACTGACTATGTTTTGAACCATTCCTGTGACACTAGTTATAGATTCCGATGCTTCACTTCATGTTTACTGTATCGTTTGGACCTTCTTATTGACGATGAAACACAGATATTGCATCGGAATTAAATACAAAAGGCACAATGCGACATAAGTACGTGAAGACCGACTCTTCTTACTGACTATGTTTGAACCATTCCTGTGACACTAGTTATAGATTCCGATGCTTCACTTCAGGTTTACTGTATCCCTTGTACCTCCTTTTTGACGATGAAACACAGAGATTGTTTCGGAATTAAATAAAAAAGGCACAATGCCGACTTAAGTACTGTCTATGTTTTGAACCATTCCTGTGACACTACTTGTAGATTCCGATGCTTCACTCCAAGTTTACTGTATACCTTGGACCTGCGTATTAACGATGAAACACAGAAATTGCATCGGAATTAAATACAAAAGGCACAAGGCCGCCTTAAGGACAAGAAGACTGACTCTTCTTACTGACTATGTTTTGAACCATTCATGTGACACTAGTTATAGATTCCGATGCTTCACTTCATGTTTACTGTATCGCTCTGACCTTCTTATTGACGATGAAACACAGAAATTGCATCGGAATGAAATACAAAAGGCACAATGCCGACTTAAGTACAAGAAGACGGACTCTTCTTACTGTCAATGTTTTAAACCATTCCCGTGACACTAGTTATAAATTCCGATGCTTGACTTCAGGTTTACTGGGTCCCTAGGTCCTTCTTGTTGACGATGAAACACTGATATTGCATCTGAATTTAATACAAAAGGCACAATGCCGACTCAAGTACAAGAAGACTGACTCTTCTTCCTGTCTATGTTTTGAACCATTCCTGTGACACTACTTATAGATTCCGATGCTTCACTTCAGGTTTACTGTATTCCTCTGACGTTCTTATTGACGATGAAACACACAAATTGCCTCGGAATGAAATACAAAAGGCACAATGCCGACTTAAGTACAAGAAGACAGACTCTTCCTACTGTCTATGTTTGAACCATTCCATTGACACTAGTTATAGATTCCGATGCTTCACTTCAGGTTTACTGTTTAACTTGGAACTTCTTATTGACGTTGAAATAATGAAATTGCATCGGAATTAATTACAAAAGGCACAATGCCGACCTAAGTACACGAAGACTGACTCTTCTTATTGACTATGTTTCGAACCATTCCTGTGACACTAGTTATAGATTCCGATGCTTCACTTCCGGTTTACTGTATGCCTTGGATCTTCTTATTGACGATGAAACACAGAAATTGCATCGGAATTAAATACAAAAGACACAATGTCGACTTAAGAACAAGAAGACTGACTCTTCTTACTGTCTATGTTTTGAACCATTAAAGTGACACTAGTTACAGATTCCGATGCTTTACTCCAGGTTTACTGTATCCCTTGGACCTTCTTATTGACGAAGAAACACAGAAATTGCATCGGAATTAAATAGAATAGGCACAATGCTGACTTAAGTTCAAGAAGACTCACTCTTCTCACTGACTGTGTTTTGAACCGTTCCTGTGACACTAGTTATAGATTCCGATGCATCACTCCAGGTTTAGTGTATCCCTTGGACCTTCATATTGACGATGAGACACAGAAATTGCTTCGGAATTAAATACAAAAGGCACAATGCCGTCTTAAGTACAAGAAGACTGATTCTTCCTACTGCCTATGTTTTGAACCATATCTGTGACACTAGTTATACCTTCCGATGCTTCACTTCAGGTTTACTGTATCCCTCTGACCTGCTTATTGACGATGAAACACAGAAATTGCATCGGAATTAAATACAAACGGCACAATTCCGACTTAAGTGCAAGAAGACTGACTCTTCCTTGTCTCTATGTTTTGAACCATTCCTGTGACACTAGTTATAGATTCCGATGCTTCACTTCAAGTTTACCGTATCCCTTGGACCTTCTTATTGACGAAGAAACACAGAAATTGCATCGGAATTAAATAGAATAGGCACAATGCTGACTTAAGTTCAAGAAGACTCACTCTTCTCACTGACTGTGTTTTGAACCGTTCCTGTGACACTAGTTATAGATTCCGATGCATCACTCCAGGTTTAGTGTATCCCTTGGACCTCCATATTGACGATGAAACACAGAAATTGCTTCGGAATTAAATACAAAAGGCACAATGCCGTCTTAAGTACAAGAAGACTGATTCTTCCTACTGCCTATGTTTTGAACCATTTCTGTGACACTAGTTATACCTTCCGATGCTTCACTTCAGGTTTACTATATCCCTCTGACCTGCTTATTGACGATGAAACACTGAAATTGCATTGGTATTAAATAGATTATGCGAAATGCCGACTTAAGTACAAGAAGACTGACTCTTCTTTCTGACTATGTTTTGAACCATTCCTGTGACACTAGTTATAGGTTCCGATGCTTCACTTCATGTTTACTGTACCGTTTGGACCATCTTATTGACGATGAAACACAGATATTGCATCGGAATTAAATACAAAAGGCACAATGCGACATAAGTACATGAAGACCGACTCTTCTTACTGACTATGTTTGAACCATTCCTGTGACACTAGTTATAGATTCCGATGCCTCACTTCAGGTTTAATGTATCCCTTGTAACTTCTTATTGACGATGAAACACAGAAACTGTTTCGGAATTAAATACAAAAGGCACAATGCCGACTTAAGTAATGTCTATGTTTTGAACCATTCCTGTGACACTAGTTATAGATTCCGATGCTTCACTTCAGGTTTACTGTATCCCTTGGACCTTCTTATTGACGATGGAACACAGAAATTGCATCGGAGTTAAATACAAAAGCCAACATGCCGACTTAAGTACATGAAGACCGACTCTTCTTACTGACTATGTTTTAAATCATTCCTGTGACACTTGTTATGGATTCCGATGCTTCACTCCAGGTTTATAGTATCACTTGGACCTTCTTATTGACGATGAAACACAGAAATTGCATCGGAATTAAATACAAAAGGCACAATGAAGGCTTAAGGACAAGAAGACTGACTCTTCTTTCTGACTATATTTTGAACCATTCCTGTGACACTAGTTAAAGATTCCGATGCTTCACTTCAGGTTTACTGTATCCCTCTGACCTTCTTATTGACGATGAAACACTGAAATTGCATTGGAATTAAATAGTTTAGGCATAAAGCCGACTTAAGTACAAGAAGAGTGACTCTTCTTACTGTCTATGATTTGAACCATTCCATTGACACTAGTTATAGATTACGATGCTTCACTCCAGGTTTACTGTTTCACTCGGACCTTCTTATTTACGATGAGACACTGAAATTGCATCGGAATTAAATAGAAATGCCACAATGCCGACTTAAGTACAAGAAGACTCACTCTTCTTACTGACTATGTTTTGAACCATTCCTGTGACACTTGTTATAGATTCCGATGCTTCACTTCAGGTTTACTGTATCCCATGGACCTTCTTATTGACGATGAAGCACAGAAATTGCATCGGAATTAAATACAAAAGGCACAATGCCGACTTAGGTACAAGAAGACTAACTCTTCTTACTGACCATGTATTGAACCATTAATGTGACACTAGTTATAGATTCCGATGCTTGAGTTCAGGTTTACAGTATCCCATGGACCTTCTTATTGACGATGAAACACAGAAGTTGCATTGGAATTAAATACAAAAGGCACAATGCTGACTTAAGTACAACAAACCTGTATCTTTTTACTGTCTATGTTTTGAACCATTCCATTGACACTAGTTATAGATTCCGATGCTTCACGCCTGGTTTACTGCATTCCTTGGACCTTCTTATTGACGATGAAACACTGAAATTGCATTGTTATTAAATAGATTAGGCAAAATGCCGACTTAAGTTCAAGAAGACTGACTCTTCTTACTGACTATGTTTTGAACCATTCCTGTGACACTAGTTATAGATTCCAATGCTTCACTTCATGTTTACTGTATCGTTTGGACCTTCTTATTGACGATGAAACACAGATATTGCATCGGAATTAAATACAAAAGTCACAATGCGACATAAGTACGTGAAGACCGACTCTTCTTACTGACTATGTTTGAACCATTCCTGTGACACTAGTTAAAGATTACGATGCTTCACTTCAGGTTTACTGTATCCCTTGTACCTTCTTTTTGACGATGAAACACAGAAATTGTTTCAGAATTAACTAAAAAAGGCACAATGCCGACTTAAGTACTGTCTATGTTTTGAACCATTCCTGTGACACTACTTGTAGATTCCGATGCTTCACTCCAGGTTTACTGTATACCTTGGACCTTCGTATTAACGATGAAACACAGAAATTGCATCGGAATTAAATACAAAAGGCACAAGGCCGCCTTAAGGACAAGAAGACTGACTCTTCTTACTGACTATGTTTTGAACCATTCCTGTGACACTAGTTATAGATTCCGATGCTACACTCCAGGTTTATAGTATCCCTTGGACCTTCTTATTGACGATGAAACACAGATATTGCATCGGAATTAATTACAAAAGGCACAATGAAGACTTAAGTACAAGAAGACTGACTCTTCTTTCTGACTATGCTTTGAACCGTTCCTGTGACACTAGTTATAGATTCCGATGCTTCACTTCATGTTTACTGTATCGCTCTGACCTTCTTATTGACGATGAAACACAGAAATTGCATCGGAATGAAATACAATAGGCACAATGCCGACTTAAGTACAAGAAGACGGACTCTTCTTACTGTCTATGTTTTAAACCATTCCCGTGACACTAGTTATAAATTCCGATGCTTGACTTCAGGTTTACTGTGTCCCTAGGACCTTCTTGTTGACGATGAAACACTGATATTGCATCGGAATTTAATACAAAAGGCACAATGCCGACTCAAGTACAAGAAGACTGACTCTCCCTACTGTCTATGTTTGAACCATTCCATTGACACTAGTTATAGATTCCGATGCTTCACTTCAGGTTTACTGTTTCTCTTGGAACTTCTTATTGACGTTGAAATAATGAAATTGCATCGGAATTAATTACAAAAGGCACAATGCCGACCTAAGTACATGAAGACTGACTCTTCTTATGGACTATGTTTCGAACCATTCCTGTGACACTAGTTATAGATTCCGATGCTTCACTTACGGTTTACTGTATGCCTTGGATCTTCTTATTGACGATGAAACACAGAAATTGCATCGGAATTGAATACAAAAGACACAATGTCGACTTAAGAACAAGAAGACTGACTCTTCTTACTGTCTATGTTTTGAACCATTAAAGTGACACTAGTTACAAATTCCGATGCTTTACTCCAGGTTTACTGTATCCCTTGGACCTTCTTATTGACGAAGAAACACAGAAATTGCATCGGAATTAAATAGAATAGGCACAATGCTGACATAAGTTCAAGAAGACTCACTCTTCTCACTGACTGTGTTTTGAACCGTTCCTGTGACACTAGTTATAGATTCCGATGCATCACTCCAGGTTTAGTGTATCCCTTGGGCCTTCATATTGACGATGAAACACAGAGATTGCGTCGGAATTAAATACAAAAGGCACAATGCCGTCTTAAGTACAAGAAGACTGATTCTTCCTACTGCCTATCTCTTGAACCATTTCTGTGACACTAGTTATACCTTCCGATGCTTCACTTCAGGTTTACTGTATCCCTCTGACCTGCTTATTGACGATGAAACACAGAAATTGCATCGGAATTAAATACAAACGGCACAATGCCGACTTAAGTGCAAGAAGACTGACTCTTCCTTGTCTCTATGTTTTGAACCATTCGTGTGACACTAGTTATAGATTCCGATGCTTCACTTCAAGTTTACCGTATCCCTTGGACCTTCTTATTGACGATGAACCACAGAAATTGCCTCGGAATTAAAAACAAAAGGCACAATGCCGACTTAAGTACAAGAAGACTGACTCTTCCTACTGTCTATGTTTGAACCATTCCATTGACACTAGTTATAGATTCCGATGCTTCATTTCAGGTTTACTGTTTCCCCTGGAACTTCTTATTGACGACGATATAATGAAATTGCATCGGAATTAAATACAAAAGGCACAATGCCGACTTAAGTACATGAAGATTGACTCTTCTTACTGACTATGTTTTGAACCATTCCTGTGACACTAGTTTTAGATTCCGATGCTTCACTTCAGGTTTACTGTATCCCTCTGACATTCTTATTGACGATGAAACACAGAAAATGAATCGGAATTAAATACAAACAGCACAATGCCGACTTAAGTACAAGAAGACTGACTCTTCCTACTGTCTATATTTTGAACCTTTCCTGTGACACTAGTTATAGATTCCAATGCGACACTTCAGGTTTACTGTATCCCTTGGACCTTCTTATTGACGATGAAACACAGAAATGGCATCGGAATTAAATACAAAAGGCACAATGCCGACTTAGGGACAAGAAGACTGACTCTTCTTACTGCCTTGCTTTGAACCATTCCTGTGACACTAGTTATAGATTCCGATGCTTCACTTCAGGTTTACTGTATCCCTTGGACCCTCTAATTGACGATGAAACACAGAAATTGCATCGGAATTAAATAGAAAAGGCACAAAGCCGACTTAGGTACAAGACGACTGACTCTTGTTACTGACTATGTTTTGAACCATTCCTGTGACACTAGTTATAGATTCTGTTGCTTCACTTCAGGTTTACTGTATCCCTTGGTTCTTCTTATTGACGATGAAACACAGAAATTGCATCGGAGTTAAATACAAAAGGCACAATGCCGTCGTAAGTACATGAAGACCGACTCTTCTTACTGACTATGTTTTGAACCACTCCTGTGACACTAGTTATAGATTCCGATGCTGCACTTCCGGTTTACTGTATCCCTTGGATCTTCTGATTGACGATGAAACACAGAAATTGCATCGGAATGAAATTGAAAAGGCACAAAGCCGACTTAAGTATAAGAAGACTGACTCTTCTTACTGTCTATGTTTTGAACCATTCCTGTGACACCAGTTATAGTTTCCGATGCTTCACTCCAGGTTTACTGTATCCCTTGGACCTACTTATTGACGATGAAACACAGAAATTACATCGGAATTAAATAGAAAAGGCACAATGCCGAATTAAGTACAAGAAGACTCACTGTTCTCACTGACTATGCTTTGAACCATTCCTGTGACACTAGCTTTGGATTCCGATGCTTCACTTCAGGTTTACTGTATCCCTTGGACATTCTTATTGACGATGAAACACAGATATTGCATCGGAATTAATTACAAAAGGCACAATGAAGACTTAAGTACAAGAAGACTGACTCTTCTTTCTGACTATGCTTTGAACCGTTCCTGTGACACTAGTTATAGATTCCGATGCTTCACTTCATGTTTACTGTATCGCTCTGACCTTCTTATTGACGATGAAACACAGAAATTGCATCGGAATGAAATACAATAGGCACAATGCCGACTTAAGTACAAGAAGACGGACTCTTCTTACTGTCTATGTTTTAAACCATTCCCGTGACACTAGTTATAAATTCCGATGCTTGACTTCAGGTTTACTGTGTCCCTAGGACCTTCTTGTTGACGATGAAACACTGATATTGCATCGGAATTTAATACAAAAGGCACAATGCCGACTCAAGTACAAGAAGACTGACTCTCCCTACTGTCTATGTTTGAACCATTCCATTGACACTAGTTATAGATTCCGATGCTTCACTTCAGGTTTACTGTTTCTCTTGGAACTTCTTATTGACGTTGAAATAATGAAATTGCATCGGAATTAATTACAAAAGGCACAATGCCGACCTAAGTACATGAAGACTGACTCTTCTTATGGACTATGTTTCGAACCATTCCTGTGACACTAGTTATAGATTCCGATGCTTCACTTACGGTTTACTGTATGCCTTGGATCTTCTTATTGACGATGAAACACAGAAATTGCATCGGAATTGAATACAAAAGACACAATGTCGACTTAAGAACAAGAAGACTGACTCTTCTTACTGTCTATGTTTTGAACCATTAAAGTGACACTAGTTACAAATTCCGATGCTTTACTCCAGGTTTACTGTATCCCTTGGACCTTCTTATTGACGAAGAAACACAGAAATTGCATCGGAATTAAATAGAATAGGCACAATGCTGACATAAGTTCAAGAAGACTCACTCTTCTCACTGACTGTGTTTTGAACCGTTCCTGTGACACTAGTTATAGATTCCGATGCATCACTCCAGGTTTAGTGTATCCCTTGGGCCTTCATATTGACGATGAAACACAGAGATTGCGTCGGAATTAAATACAAAAGGCACAATGCCGTCTTAAGTACAAGAAGACTGATTCTTCCTACTGCCTATGTCTTGAACCATTTCTGTGACACTAGTTATACCTTCCGATGCTTCACTTCAGGTTTACTGTATCCCTCTGACCTGCTTATTGACGATGAAACACAGAAATTGCATCGGAATTAAATACAAACGGCACAATGCCGACTTAAGTGCAAGAAGACTGACTCTTCCTTGTCTCTATGTTTTGAACCATTCGTGTGACACTAGTTATAGATTCCGATGCTTCACTTCAAGTTTACCGTATCCCTTGGACCTTCTTATTGACGATGAACCACAGAAATTGCCTCGGAATTAAAAACAAAAGGCACAATGCCGACTTAAGTACAAGAAGACTGACTCTTCCTACTGTCTATGTTTGAACCATTCCATTGACACTAGTTATAGATTCCGATGCTTCATTTCAGGTTTACTGTTTCCCCTGGAACTTCTTATTGACGACGATATAATGAAATTGCATCGGAATTAAATACAAAAGGCACAATGCCGACTTAAGTACATGAAGATTGACTCTTCTTACTGACTATGTTTTGAACCATTCCTGTGACACTAGTTTTAGATTCCGATGCTTCACTTCAGGTTTACTGTATCCCTCTGACATTCTTATTGACGATGAAACACAGAAAATGAATCGGAATTAAATACAAACAGCACAATGCCGACTTAAGTACAAGAAGACTGACTCTTCCTACTGTCTATATTTTGAACCTTTCCTGTGACACTAGTTATAGATTCCAATGCGACACTTCAGGTTTACTGTATCCCTTGGACCTTCTTATTGACGATGAAACACAGAAATGGCATCGGAATTAAATACAAAAGGCACAATGCCGACTTAGGGACAAGAAGACTGACTCTTCTTACTGCCTTGCTTTGAACCATTCCTGTGACACTAGTTATAGATTCCGATGCTTCACTTCAGGTTTACTGTATCCCTTGGACCCTCTAATTGACGATGAAACACAGAAATTGCATCGGAATTAAATAGAAAAGGCACAAAGCCGACTTAGGTACAAGACGACTGACTCTTGTTACTGACTATGTTTTGAACCATTCCTGTGACACTAGTTATAGATTCTGTTGCTTCACTTCAGGTTTACTGTATCCCTTGGTTCTTCTTATTGACGATGAAACACAGAAATTGCATCGGAGTTAAATACAAAAGGCACAATGCCGTCGTAAGTACATGAAGACCGACTCTTCTTACTGACTATGTTTTGAACCACTCCTGTGACACTAGTTATAGATTCCGATGCTGCACTTCCGGTTTACTGTATCCCTTGGATCTTCTGATTGACGATGAAACACAGAAATTGCATCGGAATGAAATTGAAAAGGCACAAAGCCGACTTAAGTATAAGAAGACTGACTCTTCTTACTGTCTATGTTTTGAACCATTCCTGTGACACCAGTTATAGTTTCCGATGCTTCACTCCAGGTTTACTGTATCCCTTGGACCTACTTATTGACGATGAAACACAGAAATTACATCGGAATTAAATAGAAAAGGCACAATGCCGAATTAAGTACAAGAAGACTCACTGTTCTCACTGACTATGCTTTGAACCATTCCTGTGACACTAGCTTTGGATTCCGATGCTTCACTTCAGGTTTACTGTATCCCTTGGACATTCTTATTGACGATGAAACACAGAAATTGCATCGGAATTTAATACAAAAGGCACAATGCCGACTTAAGTACAAAAAGACTGACTCTTCCTACAGTCTATGTTTTGAACCATTCCTGTGACACTAGTTTTAGATTCCGATGCTTCACTTCAGGTTTACTGTATCCCTCTGACCGTCTTATTGACGATGATACACAGAAATTGCATCGGAATTGAATACAAACGGCACAATGATGACTTAAGTACAAAAAGACTGACTCTTCGTACTGTCTATGTTTTGAAACAATCCGGTGACACTAGTTATAGATTCCGATGCTTCACTTCATGTTTAATGTATCACTTGGACCTTCTTATTGACGACGAAACACAGAAAAAGCGTCGGAATTAAATAGAAAAGGCACAATGCCGACTTAAGTACTAGAAGACTATCTCTTCCTACTGTCTATGATTTGTACCATTCCTGTGACACTAGTTATAGATTCCGATGCTTCACTTCAGGTTTACTGTATCCGTTGGACCTTCTTATTGACGATGAAGCACAGAAATTGCATTGGAAATAATTCAAAAGGCATAATGCCGACTTAAGTACAAGAAGACTGACTCTTCTTACTGACTATGTTTTGAATCATTCCTGTGACACTAGTTGTAGATTCCGATGCTTCACTTCAGGTTTACTGTATCCCTTGGACATTTTTATTGACGATGAAACACAGAAATGGCATCGGAATTAAATCCAAAATCACAATGCCGACTTAAGTAGAAGAAGACTGACTCTTCTAACTGACTATGTTTTGAACCGTTCCTGTGACACTAATTATAGATTCCGATGCTTCACTTCAGGTTTACTGTATCCCTTGGACCTTCATATTGACGATGAAACACAGAAATTGCTTCGGAATTAAATACAAAAGGCACAATGCCGTCTTAAGTACAAGAAGACTGATTCTTCCTACTGCCTATGTTTTGAACCATTTCTGTGACACTAGTTATACCTTCCGATGCTTCACTTCAGGTTTACTATATCCCTCTGACCTGCTTATTGACGATGAAACACTGAAATTGCATTGGTATTAAATAGATTATGCGAAATGCCGACTTAAGTACAAGAAGACTGACTCTTCTTTCTGACTATGTTTTGAACCATTCCTGTGACACTAGTTATAGGTTCCGATGCTTCACTTCATGTTTACTGTACCGTTTGGACCATCCTATTGACGATGAAACACAGATATTGCATCGGAATTAAATACAAAAGGCACAATGCGACATAAGTACATGAAGACCGACTCTTCTTACTGACTATGTTTGAACCATTCCTGTGACACTAGTTATAGATTCCGATGCCTCACTTCAGGTTTAATGTATCCCTTGTAACTTCTTATTGACGATGAAACACAGAAACAGTTTCGGAATTAAATACAAAAGGCACAATGCCGACTTAAGTAATGTCTATGTTTTGAACCATTCCTGTGACACTAGTTATAGATTCCGATGCTTCACTTCAGGTTTACTGTATCCCTTGGACCTTCTTATTGACGATGGAACACAGAAATTGCATCGGAGTTAAATACAAAAGCCAACATGCCGACTTAAGTACATGAAGACCGACTCTTCTTACTGACTATGTTTTAAATCATTCCTGTGACACTTGTTATGGATTCCGATGCTTCACTCCAGGTTTATAGTATCACTTGGACCTTCTTATTGACGATGAAACACAGAAATTGCATCGGAATTAAATACAAAAGGCACAATGAAGGCTTAAGGACAAGAAGACTGACTCTTCTTTCTGACTATATTTTGAACCATTCCTGTGACACTAGTTAAAGATTCCGATGCTTCACTTCAGGTTTACTGTATCCCTCTGACCTTCTTATTGACGATGAAACACTGAAATTGCATTGGAATTAAATAGTTTAGGCATAAAGCCGACTTAAGTACAAGAAGAGTGACTCTTCTTACTGTCTATGATTTGAACCATTCCATTGACACTAGTTATAGATTACGATGCTTCACTCCAGGTTTACTGTTTCACTCGGACCTTCTTATTTACGATGAGACACTGAAATTGCATCGGAATTAAATAGAAAAGCCACAATGCCGACTTAAGTACAAGAAGACTCACTCTTCTTACTGACTATGTTTTGAACCATTCCTGTGACACTTGTTATAGATTCCGATGCTTCACTTCAGGTTTACTGTATCCCATGGACCTTCTTATTGATGATGAAGCACAGAAATTGCATCGGACTTAAATACAAAAGGCACAATGCCGACTTAGGTACAAGAAGACTAACTCTTCTTACTGACCATGTATTGAACCATTAATGTGACACTAGTTATAGATTCCGATGCTTGAGTTCAGGTTTACAGTATCCCATGGACCTTCTTATTGACGATGAAACACAGAAGTTGCATTGGAATTAAATACAAAAGGCACAATGCTGACTTAAGTACAACAAACCTGTATCTTTTTACTGTCTATGTTTTGAACCATTCCATTGACACTAGTTATAGATTCCGATGCTTCACGCCTGGTTTACTGCATTCCTTGGACCTTCTTATTGACGATGAAACACTGAAATTGCATTGTTATTAAATAGATTAGGCAAAATGCCGACTTAAGTTCAAGAAGACTGACTCTTCTTACTGACTATGTTTTGAACCATTCCTGTGACACTAGTTATAGATTCCGATGCTTCACTTCATGTTTACTGTATCGTTTGGACCTTCTTATTGACGATGAAACACAGATATTGCATCGGAATTAAATACAAAAGTCACAATGCGACATAAGTACGTGAAGACCGACTCTTCTTACTGACTATGTTTGAACCATTCCTGTGACACTAGTTAAAGATTACGATGCTTCACTTCAGGTTTACTGTATCCCTTGTACCTTCTTTTTGACGATGAAACACAGAAATTGTTTCAGAATTAACTAAAAAAGGCACAATGCCGACTTAAGTACTGTCTATGTTTTGAACCATTCCTGTGACACTACTTGTAGATTCCGATGCTTCACTCCAGGTTTACTGTATACCTTGGACCTTCGTATTAACGATGAAACACAGAAATTGCATCGGAATTAAATACAAAAGGCACAAGGCCGCCTTAAGGACAAGAAGACTGACTCTTCTTACTGACTATGTTTTGAACCATTCCTGTGACACTAGTTATAGATTCCGATGCTACACTCCAGGTTTATAGTATCCCTTGGACCTTCTTATTGACGATGAAACACAGATATTGCATCGGAATTAATTACAAAAGGCACAATGAAGACTTAAGTACAAGAAGACTGACTCTTCTTTCTGACTATGCTTTGAACCATTCCTGTGACACTAGTTATAGATTCCGATGCTTCACTTCATGTTTACTGTATCGCTCTGACCTTCTTATTGACGATGAAACACAGAAATTGCATCGGAATGAAATACAATAGGCACAATGCCGACTTAAGTACAAGAAGACGGACTCTTCTTACTGTCTATGTTTTAAACCATTCCCGTGACACTAGTTATAAATTCCGATGCTTGACTTCAGGTTTACTGTGTCCCTAGGACCTTCTTGTTGACGATGAAACACTGATATTGCATCGGAATTTAATACAAAAGGCACAATGCCGACTCAAGTACAAGAAGACTGACTCTCCCTACTGTCTATGTTTGAACCATTCCATTGACACTAGTTATAGATTCCGATGCTTCACTTCAGGTTTACTGTTTCTCTTGGCACTTCTTATTGACGTTGAAATAATGAAATTGCATCGGAATTAATTACAAAAGGCACAATGCCGACCTAAGTACATGAAGACTGACTCTTCTTATGGACTATGTTTCGAACCATTCCTGTGACACTAGTTATAGATTCCGATGCTTCACTTACGGTTTACTGTATGCCTTGGATCTTCTTATTGACGATGAAACACAGAAATTGCATCGGAATTAAATACAAAAGACACAATGTCGACTTAAGAACAAGAAGACTGACTCTTCTTACTGTCTATGTTTTGAACCATTAAAGTGACACTAGTTACAAATTCCGATGCTTTACTCCAGGTTTACTGTATCCCTTGGACCTTCTTATTGACGAAGAAACACAGAAATTGCATCGGAATTAAATAGAATAGGCACAATGCTGACATAAGTTCAAGAAGACTCACTCTTCTCACTGACTGTGTTTTGAACCGTTCCTGTGACACTAGTTATAGATTCCGATGCATCACTCCAGGTTTAGTGTATCCCTTGGGCCTTCATATTGACGATGAAACACAGAGATTGCGTCGGAATTAAATACAAAAGGCACAATGCCGTCTTAAGTACAAGAAGACTGATTCTTCCTACTGCCTATGTCTTGAACCATTTCTGTGACACTAGTTATACCTTCCGATGCTTCACTTCAGGTTTACTGTATCCCTCTGACCTGCTTATTGACGATGAAACACAGAAATTGCATCGGAATTAAATACAAACGGCACAATGCCGACTTAAGTGCAAGAAGACTGACTCTTCCTTGTCTCTATGTTTTGAACCATTCGTGTGACACTAGTTATAGATTCCGATGCTTCACTTCAAGTTTACCGTATCCCTTGGACCTTCTTATTGACGATGAACCACAGAAATTGCCTCGGAATTAAAAACAAAAGGCACAATGCCGACTTAAGTACAAGAAGACTGACTCTTCCTACTGTCTATGTTTGAACCATTCCATTGACACTAGTTATAGATTCCGATGCTTCATTTCAGGTTTACTGTTTCCCCTGGAACTTCTTATTGACGACGATATAATGAAATTGCATCGGAATTAAATACAAAAGGCACAATGCCGACTTAAGTACATGAAGATTGACTCTTCTTACTGACTATGTTTTGAACCATTCCTGTGACACTAGTTTTAGATTCCGATGCTTCACTTCAGGTTTACTGTATCCCTCTGACATTCTTATTGACGATGAAACACAGAAAATGAATCGGAATTAAATACAAACAGCACAATGCCGACTTAAGTACAAGAAGACTGACTCTTCCTACTGTCTATATTTTGAACCTTTCCTGTGACACTAGTTATAGATTCCAATGCGACACTTCAGGTTTACTGTATCCCTTGGACCTTCTTATTGACGATGAAACACAGAGATGGCATCGGAATTAAATACAAAAGGCACAATGCCGACTTAGGGACAAGAAGACTGACTCTTCTTACTGCCTTGCTTTGAACCATTCCTGTGACACTAGTTATAGATTCCGATGCTTCACTTCAGGTTTACTGTATCCCTTGGACCCTCTAATTGACGATGAAACACAGAAATTGCATCGGAATTAAATAGAAAAGGCACAAAGCCGACTTAGGTACAAGACGACTGACTCTTGTTACTGACTATGTTTTGAACCATTCCTGTGACACTAGTTATAGATTCTGTTGCTTCACTTCAGGTTTACTGTATCCCTTGGTTCTTCTTATTGACGATGAAACACAGAAATTGCATCGGAGTTAAATACAAAAGGCACAATGCCGTCGTAAGTACATGAAGACCGACTCTTCTTACTGACTATGTTTTGAACCACTCCTGTGACACTAGTTATAGATTCCGATGCTGCACTTCCGGTTTACTGTATCCCTTGGATCTTCTGATTGACGATGAAACACAGAAATTGCATCGGAAT
This sequence comes from Schistocerca americana, assembly GCF_021461395.2. NCBI lineage: Eukaryota > Metazoa > Arthropoda > Insecta > Orthoptera > Acrididae > Schistocerca > Schistocerca americana. The sequence goes on from NC_060120.1 coordinate 1,120,522,712, forward strand.
GAAATTGAAAAGGCACAAAGCCGACTTAAGTATAAGAAGACTGACTCTTCTTACTGTCTATGTTTTGAACCATTCCTGTGACACTAGTTATAGTTTCCGATGCTTCACTCCAGGTTTACTGTATCCCTTGGACCTACTTATTGACGATGAAACACAGAAATTACATCGGAATTAAATAGAAAAGGCACAATGCCGAATTAAGTACAAGAAGACTCACTGTTCTCACTGACTATGCTTTGAACCATTCCTGTGACACTAGCTTTGGATTCCGATGCTTCACTTCAGGTTTACTGTATCCCTTGGACATTCTTATTGACGATGAAACACAGAAATTGCATCGGAATTTAATACAAAAGGCACAATGCCGACTTAAGTACAAAAAGACTGACTCTTCCTACAGTCTATGTTTTGAACCATTCCTGTGACACTAGTTTTAGATTCCGATGCTTCACTTCAGGTTTACTGTATCCCTCTGACCGTCTTATTGACGATGATACACAGAAATTGCATCGGAATTGAATACAAACGGCACAATGATGACTTAAGTACAAAAAGACTGACTCTTCGTACTGTCTATGTTTTGAAACAATCCGGTGACACTAGTTATAGATTCCGATGCTTCACTTCATGTTTACTGTATCACTTGGACCTTCTTATTGACGACGAAACACAGAAAAAGCGTCGGAATTAAATAGAAAAGGCACAATGCCGACTTAAGTACTAGAAGACTATCTCTTCCTACTGTCTATGATTTGTACCATTCCTGTGACACTAGTTATAGATTCCGATGCTTCACTTCAGGTTTACTGTATCCGTTGGACCTTCTTATTGACGATGAAGCACAGAAATTGCATTGGAAATAATTCAAAAGGCATAATGCCGACTTAAGTACAAGAAGACTGACTCTTCTTACTGACTATGTTTTGAATCATTCCTGTGACACTAGTTGTAGATTCCGATGCTTCACTTCAGGTTTACTGTATCCCTTGGACATTTTTATTGACGATGAAACACAGAAATGGCATCGGAATTAAATCCAAAATCACAATGCCGACTTAAGTAGAAGAAGACTGACTCTTCTAACTGACTATGTTTTGAACCGTTCCTGTGACACTAATTATAGATTCCGATGCTTCACTTCAGGTTTACTGTATCCCTTGGACCTTCTTATTGACGATGAAACATAGAAATTGCATCAGAATTAAATACAAAAGGCACAATGCCGACTTATGTACATGAAGACTGACTCTTTTTACTGTCTATGTTTTGAACCATTCCTGTGACGTTAGTTACAGATTCCGATGGTTCACTTCAGGTTTACTGTATTTTTTGGACCTTCTTATTGACGATGAAACACAGAAATTGCATCGGAATCTAATTGAAAAGGCACAATGCCGACCTAAGTACAAGAAGACTGACTCTACTTACTGACTATGTTTTGAACCATTCCTGTGACACTAGTTGTAGACTCCGATGCTTCACCTCAGGTTTCCTGTATCCCTCTGACCTTCTTATTGACGATGAAACACAGAAATTGCATCGGAATTAAATAGAAAAGGCACAATGCCGACTTCAGTACAAGAAGACTTACTCTTCTTACTGATTATGTTTGAACAATTCCTGTGACACTAGTTATAGATTCCTTTGTTTCACGTCAGGTTTACTGTATCCCATGCATCTTCTTATTGACGATGAAACACAGAAATTGCATCGGAATTAAATACAAAAGACACAATGTCGACTTAAGAACAAGGAGACTGACTCTTCTTACTGTCTATGTTTTGAACCATTAAAGTGACACTAGTTACAAATTCCGATGCTTTTCTCCAGGTTTACTGTATCCCTTGGACCTTCTTATTGACGAAGAAACACAGAAATTGCATCGGAATTAACTAGAATAGGCACAATGCTGACTTAAGTTCAAGAAGACTCACTCTTCTCACTGACTGTGTTTTGAACCGTTCCTGTGACACTAGTTATAGATTCCGATGCATCACTCCAGGTTTAGTGTATCCCTTGGGCCTTCATATTGACGATGAAACACAGAGATTGCGTCGGAATTAAATACAAAAGGCACAATGCCGTCTTAAGTACAAGAAGACTGATTCTTCCTACTGCCTATGTCTTGAACCATTTCTGTGACACTAGTTATACCTTCCGATGCTTCACTTCAGGTTTACTGTATCCCTCTGACCTGCTTATTGACGATGAAACACAGAAATTGCATCGGAATTAAATACAAACGGCACAATGCCGACTTAAGTGCAAGAAGACTGACTCTTCCTTGTCTCTATGTTTTGAACCATTCCTGTGACACTAGTTATAGATTCCGATGCCTCACTTCAAGTTTACCGTATCCCTTGGACCTTCGTATTGACGATGAACCACAGAAATTGCCTCGGAATTAAAAACAAAAGGCACAATGCCGACTTAAGTACAAGAAGACTGACTCTTCCTACTGTCTATGTTTGAACCATTCCATTGACACTAGTTATAGATTCCGATGCTTCATTTCAGGTTTACTGTTTCCCTTGGAACTTCTTATTGACGACGATATAATGAAATTGCATCGGAATTAAATACAAAAGGCACAATGCCGACTTAAGTACATGAAGATTGACTCTTCTTACTGACTATGCTTTGAACCATTCCTGTGACACTAGTTTTAGATTCCGATGCTTCACTTCAGGTTTACTGTATCCCCCTGACATTCTTATTGACGATGAAACACAGAAAATGAATCGGAATTAAATACAAACGGCACAATGCCGACTTAAGTACAAGAAGACTGACTCTTCCTACTGTCTATATTTTGAACTTTTCCTGTGACACTAGTTATAGATTCCAATGCGACACTTCAGGTTTACTGAATCCCTTGGACCTTCTTATTGACGATGAAACACAGAAATGGCATCGGAATTAAATACAAAAGGCACAATGCCGACTTAGGGACAAGAAGACTGACTCTTCTTACTGCCTTGCTTTGAACCATTCCTGTGACACTAGTTATAGATTCCGATGCTTCACTTCAGGTTTACTGTATCCCTTGGACCCTCTAATTGACGATGAAACACAGAAATTGCATCGGAATTAAATAGAAAAGGCACAAAGCCGACTTAGGTACAAGACGACTGACTCTTGTTACTGACTATGTTTTGAACCATTCCTGTGACACTAGTTATAGATTCTGTTGCTTCACTTCAGGTTTACTGTATCCCTTGGTTCTTCTTATTGACGATGAAACACAGAAATTGCATCGGAGTTAAATACAAAAGGCACAATGCCGTCGTAAGTACATGAAGACTGACTCTTCTTACTGACTATGTTTTGAACCACTCCTGTGACACTAGTTATAGATTCCGATGCTGCACTTCCGGTTTACTGTATCCCTTGGATCTTCTGATTGACGATGAAACACAGAAATTGCATCGGAATGAAATTGAAAAGGCACAAAGCCGACTTAAGTACAAGAAGACTGACTCTTCTTACTGTCTATGTTTTGAACCATTCCTGTGACACTAGTTATAGTTTCCGATGCTTCACTCCAGGTTTACTGTATCCCTTGGACCTACTTATTGACGATGAAACACAGAAATTACATCGGAATTAAATAGAAAAGGCACAATGCCGAATTAAGTACAAGAAGACTCACTCTTCTCACTGACTATGCTTTGAACCATTCCTGTGACACTAGCTTTGGATTCCGATGCTTCACTTCAGGTTTACTGTATCCCTTGGACATTCTTATTGACGATGAAACACAGAAATTGCATCGGAATTTAATACAAAAGGCACAATGCCGACTAAAGTACAAAAAGACTGACTCTTCCTACAGTCTATGTTTTGAACCATTCCTGTGACACTAGTTTTAGATTCCGATGCTTCACTTCAGGTTTACTGTATCCCTCTGACCGTCTTATTGACGATGATACACAGAAATTGCATCGGAATTGAATACAAACGGCACAATGATGACTTAAGTACAAGAAGACTGACTCTTCGTACTGTCTATGTTTTGAAACAATCCGGTGACACTAGTTATAGATTCCGATGCTTCACTTCAGGTTTACTGTATCACTTGGACCTTCTTATTGACGACGAAACACAGAAAAAGCGTCGGAATTAAATAGAAAAGGCACAATGCCGACTTAAGTACTAGAAGACTATCTCTTCCTACTGTTTATGATTTGTACCATTCCTGTGACACTAGTTATAGATTCCGATGCTTCACTTCAGGTTTACTGTATCCGTTGGACCTTCTTATTGACGATGAAGCACAGAAATTGCATTGGAAATAATTCAAAAGGCATAATGCCGACTTAAGTACAAGAAGACTGACTCTTCTTACTGACTATGTTTTGAATCATTCCTGTGACACTAGTTGTAGATTCCGATGCTTCACTTCAGGTTTACTGTATCCCTTGGACATTTTTATTGACGATGAAACACAGAAATGGCATCGGAATTAAATCCAAAATTACAATGCCGACTTAAGTACAAGAAGACTGACTCTTCTAACTGACTATGTTTTGAACCGTTCCTGTGACACTAATTATAGATTCCGATGCTTCACTTCAGGTTTACTGTATCCCTTGGACCTTCTTATTGACGATGAAACACAGAAATTGCATCAGAATTAAATACAAAAGGCACAATGCCGACTTATGTACATGAAGACTGACTCTTTTTACTGTCTATGTTTTGAACCATTCCTGTGACGTTAGTTACAGATTCCGATGGTTCACTTCAGGTTTACTGTATTTTTTGGACCTTCTTATTGACGATGAAACACAGAAATTGCATCGGAATCTAATTGAAAAGGCACAATGCCGACCTAAGTACAAGAAGACTGACTCTACTTACTGACTATGTTTTGAACCATTCCTGTGACACTAGTTGTAGACTCCGATGCTTCACCTCAGGTTTCCTGTATCCCTCTGACCTTCTTATTGACGATGAAACACAGAAATTGCATCGGAATTAAATAGAAAAGGCACAATGCCGATTTCAGTACAAGAAGACTTACTCTTCTTACTGATTATGTTTGAACAATTCCTGTGACACTAGTTATAGATTCCTTTGTTTCACGTCAGGTTTACTGTATCCCATGCATCTTCTTATTGACGATGAAACACAGAAATTGCATCGGAATTAAATACAAAAGACACAATGTCGACTTAAGAACAAGAAGACTGACTCTTCTTACTGTCTATGTTTTGAACCATTAAAGTGACACTAGTTACAAATTCCGATGCTTTTCTCCAGGTTTACTGTATCCCTTGGACCTTCTTATCGACGAAGAAACACAGAAATCGCATCGGAATTAAATAGAATAGGCACAATGCTGATTTAAGTTCAAGAAGACTCACTCTTCTCACTGACTGTGTTTTAAACCGTTCCTGTGACACTAGTTATAGATTCCGATGCATCACTCCAGGTTTAGTATATCCCTTGGGCCTTCATATTGACGATGAAACACAGAGATTGCGTCGGAATTAAATACAAAAGGCACAATGCCGTCTTAAGTACAAGAAGACTGATTCTTCCTACTGCCTATGTCTTGAACCATTTCTGTGACACTAGTTATACCTTCCGATGCTTCACTTCAGGTTTACTGTATCCCTCTGACCTGCTTATTGACGATGAAACACAGAAATTGCATCGGAATTAAATACAAACGGCACAATGCCGACTTAAGTGCAAGAAGACTGACTCTTCCTTGTCTCTATGTTTTGAACCATTCCTGTGACACTAGTTATAGATTCCGATGCTTCACTTCAAGTTTACCGTATCCCTTGGACCTTCTTATTGACGATGAACCACAGAAATTGCCTCGGAATTAAAAACAAAAGGCACAATGCCGACTTAAGTACAAGAAGACTGACTCCTCCTACTGTCTATGTTTGAACCATTCCATTGACACTAGTTATAGATTCCGATGCTTCATTTCAGGTTTACTGTTTCCCTTGGAACTTCTTATTGACGACGATATAATGAAATTGCATCGGAATTAAATACAAAAGGCACAATGCCGACTTAAGTACATGAAGATTGACTCTTCTTACTGACTATGTTTTGAACCATTCCTGTGACACTAGTTTTAGATTCCGATACTTCACTTCAGGTTTACTGTATAACTCTCACATTCTTATTGACGATGAAACACAGAAAATGAATCGGAATTAAATACAAACGGCACAAAGCCGACTTAAGTACAAGAAGACTGACTCTTCCTACTGTCTATATTTTGAACCTTTCCTGTGACACTAGTTATAGATTCCAATGCGACACTTCAGGTTTACTGAATCCCTTGGACCTTCTTATTGACGATGAAACACAGAAATGGCATCGGAATTAAATACAAAAGGCACAATGCCGACTTAGGGACAAGAAGACTGACTCTTCTTACTGCCTTGCTTTGAACAATTCCTGTGACACTAGTTATAGATTCCGATGCTTCACTTCAGGTTTACTGTATCCCTTGGACCCTCTAATTGACGATGCAACACAGAAATTGCATCGGAATTAAATAGAAAAGGCACAAAGCCGACTTAGGTACAAGACGACTGACTCTTGTTACTGACTATGTTTTGAACCATTCCTGTGACACTAGTTATAGATTCTGTTGCTTCACTTCAGGTTTACTGTATCCCTTGGACCTTCTTATTGACGATGAAACACAGAAATTTCATCGGAATTAAATACAAAAGGCACAATGCCGTCGTAAGTACATGAAGACTGACTCTTCTTACTGACTATGTTTTGAACCATTCCTGTGACACTAGTTATAGATTCCGATGCTGCACTTCCGGTTTACTGTATCCCTTGGATCTTCTGATTGACGATGAAACACAGAAATTGCATCGGAATGAAATTGAAAAGGCACAAAGCCGACTTAAGTACAAGAAGACTGATTCTTCTTACTGTCTATGTTTTGAACCATTCCTGTGACACTAGTTATAGTTTCCGATGCTTCACTCCAGGTTTACTGTATCCCTTGGACCTACTTATTGACGATGAAATACAGAAATTACATCTGAATTAAATAGAAAAGGCACAATGCCGAATTAAGTTCAAGAAGACTCACTCGTCTCACTGACTATGCTTTGAACCATTCCTGTGACACTAGCTTTGGATTCCGATGCTTCACTTCAGGTTTACTGTATCCCTTGGACATTTTTATTGACGATGAAACACAGAGGTTGCATCGGAATTTAATACAAAAGGCACAATGCCGACTTAAGTACAAAAAGACTGACTCTTCCTACAGTCTATGTTTTGAACCATTCCTGTGACACTAGTTTTAGATTCCGATGCTTCACTTCAGGTTTACTGTATCCCTCTGACCGTCTTATTGACGATGATACACAGAAATTGCATCGGAATTGAATACAAACGGCACAATGACGACTTAAGTACAAGAAGACTGACTCTTCGTACTGTCTATGTTTTGAAACAATCCGGTGACACTAGTTATAGATTCCGATGCTTCACTTCAGGTTTACTGTATCACTTGGACCTTCTTACTGACGACGAAACACAGAAAAAGCGTCGGAATTAAATAGAAAAGGCACAATGCCGACTTAAGTACTAGAAGACTATCTCTTCCTACTGTCTATGATTTGTACCAATCCTGTGACACTAGTTATAGATTCCGATGCTTCACTTCAGGTTTACTGTATCCGTTGGACCTTCTTATTGACGATGAAGCACAGAAATTGCATTGGAAATAATTCAAAAGGCATAATGCCGACATAAGTACAAGAAGACCGACTCTTCTTACTGACTATGTTTTGAATCATTCCTGTGACACTAGTTGTAGATTCCGATGCTTCACTTCAGGTTTACTGTATCCCTTGGACATTTTTATTGACGATGAAACTCAGAAATGGCATCGGAATTAAATCCAAAATCACAATGCCGACTTAAGTACAAGAAGACTGACTCTTCTTACTGACTATGTTTTGAACCGTTCCTGTGACACTAATTATAGATTCCGATGCTTCACTTCAGGTTTACTGTATCCCTTGGACCTTCTTATTGACGATGAAACACAGAAATTGCATCAGAATTAAATACAAAAGGCACAATGCCGACTTATGTACATGAAGACTGACTCTTTTTACTGTCTATGTTTTGAACCATTCCTGTGACGTTAGTTACAGATTCCGATGGTTCACTTCAGGTTTACTGTATTTTTTGGACCTTCTTATTGACGATGAAACACAGAAATTGCATCGGAATCTAATTGAAAAGGCACAATGCCGACCTAAGTACAAGAAGACTGACTCTCCTTACTGACTATGTTTTGAACCATTCCTGTGACACTAGTTGTAGACTCCAATGCTTCACCTCAGGTTTCCTGTATCCCTCTGACCTTCTTATTGACGATGAAACACAGAAATTGCATCGGAATTAAATAGAAAAGGCACAATGCCGACTTCAGTACAAGAAGACTTACTCTTCTTACTGATTATGTTTGAGCAATTCCTGTGACACTAGGTATAGATTCCTTTGTTTCACGTCAGGTTTACTGTATCCCATGGACCTTCTTATTGACGTTGAAACACAGAAATTGCATCGGAATTAAATACAAAAAGCACAATGAAGACTTAAGTACACGAAGACGGACCCTTCTTACTGTCTAAGTTTTGAACCATTCCTGTGACAAAAGTTCTAGATTCCGATGCTTCACTTCAGGTTTACTGTATCCCTCTGACCATCTTATTGACGATGAAACACAGAAATTGGATCGGAATTAAATACAAAAGGCACATTGCCGACTTAAATACAAGAAGACTGACTCATCTTACTGACTATGTCTTGAACCATTCCTGTGACACTAGTTATAGATTCCGATGCTTCACTTCAGCTCTCCTGTATCCCTTGGACATTCTTATTGACGATGAAACACTGAAATTGCATCGGAATTAAATGGGAAAGGCACAATGCCGACTTAAGTACAAGAAGACTGACTCTTCTTACTGACTATGTTTGGAACCATTCCTGTGACACTAGTTATAGATTCCGATGCTTCACTTCAGGTTTACTGTGTGCCACTGACTTTCTTATTGACGATGAAACACAGAAATAGGATCGGAATTAAATACAAAAGGCACAATGCCACTCAAGTACAGGAAGACTGACTCCTCTTACTGACTATGTTTTGAATCATCCCTGTGACACTAGTTATAGATTCCGATGCTTCACTTCAGAATTACTGTATCCCTTGGACCTTCTTATTGACGATGAAACTCAGCAATTGCATCGGAAATAAATATAAAAGGCAAAATGCCGAGTTAAGTACAAGAACACTGACTCTTCTTACAGTCTATGCTTTGAACCATTCCTGTGACGCCATTTATAGATTCCGATGCTTCACTTCAGGTTTACTGTCTCCCTTGGACCTTCTTATTGATGACGACACACAGAAATTGCATCGGAATTAAATAGAATAGGCGCAATGCCGACTTATGTACAAGAAGACTGACTCTTCTTACTGACTATATCTTGATCCATTCCTGTGACACTAGTTATAGATTCCGATGCTTCACTTCAGGTTCACTATATCCCTTGGACTTTCATATTGAGGATGAAACACAGTAATTGCTTCGGAATTAAATAGAAAAGGCACAATGCCGACTTAGGTACAAGAAGTATGACTGCTCTTACTGACTACGATTTGAACCATTCCTGTGTGACTAGTTGTGGATTCCGATGCTTCACTTTAGGTTTACAGTATCCCTCTGACCTTCTTATTAACGATGAAACACAGATATTGCTTCGGAATTAAATACAAAAGGCACAATGCCGACTTAAGTACAAGAAGACTGACTCTTCTTACTGACTATGTTTTGAACCATTCCTGTGACACAAGTTATAGAGTCAGATGCTTCACTTCTGGTTTACTGTACCCCTCGGGCCTTCGAATTGACGATGAAACACAAAAATTGCATCGGAATTAAATACAAAAGGCACAATGCTACTTAAGTACAGGAAGACTGACTCCTCTTACTGACTATGTTTTGAACCATTCCTGTGACACTAGTTATAGATTCCTATGCTTCACTTCAGGTTTACTGTATCCCTAGGACCTTCTTAGTGACGATGAAACACAGAAATTGCATCGGAACCAAATACAAAAGGCACCATGCCAACTCAAGTACCACAAGACTGACTCTTCCTACTGTCTATGTTTTGAACGAATCCTGTGACATTAGTTATAGATTCCGATGCTTCCCATCAGGTTTACTGTATCCTTTGGACCTTCTTATTGACGATGAAACACAGTAATTGCATCGGAATTAAATGCAAAAGGCACAATGCCGACTTAAGTACAAGAAGACTGACTCTTCTTACTGACAATGTGTTGAACCATTTCTGTGTCACTAGTTAGAGATTCCGATGTTTCACTTCAGGTTTACTGTATCCCTCTCACCTTCTTATTAACGATGAAACACAGTAATTGCATCGGAATTAAGTTGAAAAGGGGACAATGCCGACTTAAGTACAAGAAGACTGACTCTTCTTACAGTCTATGTTTTGAACCATTCCTGTGACGCCATTTATAGATTCCTATGCTTCACTTCAGGTTTACTGTCTCCCTTGGACCTTCTTATTGATGACGAAACACAGAAATTGCATCGGAATTAAATAGAAAAGGCGCAATGCCGACTTATGTACAAGAAGACTGACTCTTCATACTGACTATATCTTGATCCATTCCTGTCACACTAGTTATAGATTCCGATGCTTCACTTCAGGTTTACTGTATCCCTTGGACCTTCTTATTGACGATGAAACACAGTAATTGCTTCGGAATTAAATAGAAAAGGCACAATGCCGACTTAGGAACAAGAAGTATGACTGCTCTTACTGACCATGATTTGAACCATTCCTGTGTGACTAGTTGTGGATTCCGATGCTTCACTTTAGGTTTACAGTATCCCTCTGACCTTCTTATTAACGATGAAACACAGATATTGAATCGTAATTAAATACAAAAGGCACAATGCCGACTTAAGTACAAGAAGACTGACTCTTCTTACTGACTATGTTTTGAACCATTCCTGTGACACAAGTTATAGAGTCAGATGCTTCACTTCTGGTTTACTGTATCCCTCAGACCTTCGTATTGACGATGAAACACATAAATTGCATCGGAATTAAATACAAAAGGCACAATGCCGACTTAAGTACAAGAACATTGACTCTTCTCACTGACCATGTTTTGAAGCATTCCTGTGACACTAGTTATAGATTACGATGCTTTACTTCAGATTTACTGTATCCCTAGGACCTTCTTAGTGACGATGAAACACAGAAATTGCATCGGAACCAAGTACAAAAGGCACCACGCCGACTCAAGTACCACAAGACTGACTCTTCCTACTGTCTATGTTTTGAACGAATCCTGTGACATTAGTTATAGATTCCGATGCTTCACTTCAGGTTTACTGTATCCTTTGGACCTTCTTATTGGCGACGAAACACCGAAATTGCATCGGAATTAAATAGAAAAGGCACAATGCCGACTTAAGTACTAGAAAACTGACTCTTCCTACTGTCTATATTTTGAACCATTCCTGAGACACTAGTTATAGATTCCGATGCTTCACCTCAGGTTCACTGTATCCCTCTGACCTTCTTATTGACGATGAAACACAGAAATTGCATCGGAATGAAACAGACAAGGCACAATGCCGTCTTAAGTACAAGCAGACTGACTCTTCTTAGTGTCTATGTTTTGAACCAATCCTGTGACGCTAGTTACAGATTCCGATGCTTCACTTCAAATCTACAGTGTCCCTTGGACCTCCTTATTGACGATGAAACACAGTAATTGCATCGGAATTAAATACAAAAGGCACAATGCCGACTTAAGTACAAGAAGACTGACTCTTCTTACTGACTATATCTTGATCCATTCCTGTGACACTAGTTATAGATTCCGATGCTTCACTTCAGGTTTACTGAATCCCTTGGACCTTCCTATTGACGATGAAACACAGCAATTGCATCGGATATAAATACAAAAGGCACAAAGCCGACATAAGTACATGTAGACTGAATCTTCCTACTGTCTATGTTTTGAACCATTCCTGTGACACTAGTTATAGATTCCGATGCTTCATTTCAGGTTTACTCTATCCCTTGGACCTTCTTATTGACGATGAAACACAGATAGTGCATCGTAATTAAATACAAAGGGCACAATGCTAACTTAAGTACAAGAAGACTGACTCTCCCTACTGTCTATGTTTTGAACCATTCCTGTGACACTAGTTATAGATTCCGATGCTTCACTTCAGGTTTACTGTATCCCTCTGACCTTCTTTTTGACGATGAAACACAGAAATTCTATCGGAATTAAATAGAAATACCAAAATGCCGACTTAAGTACAAGAAGACTGACTCTTCTTACTGACTATAACTTGATCCATTCCTGCGACACTAGTTATGGATTCCGATGCTTCACTTTTGGTTTACTGTATCCCGTGGACCTTCATATTGACGATGAAACACAGAAATTGCATCGGAACTAAATAGAAAAGGCACAATGCTGACATACGTAAAAGAAGACTGACTCTTCCTACTGTCTATGATTTGAACCATTCCTGTGACACTAGTTATAGATTCCGATGCTTCACTTCAGGTTCACTGTATCCCTCTGACCTTCGTAAAGAAGATGAAACACAGAAATTGCATCGGAATTAAATAGAAAAGGCACAATACCGTCTTAAGTACAAGCAGACTGACTCTTCTTAGTGTCTATGTTTTGAACCACTCCTGTGACGCTAGTTACAGACTCCGATGCTTCACTTCAGGTTTGCTGTATCCCTTGGACCTTCTTATTGACGATGAAACACAGAAATTGAATCGGAAATAAATAGAAAAGGCACAATGCCGACTTAAGTACAAGAAGACTGACTCTTCTCACTGACTATGCTATGAACCATTCCTGTCACAGTAGTTACAGATTCTGATGCTCCACTTCAGTTTTACTGTATCCCTTAGACCCTCTTATTGACGATGAAACACAGAAATTGCATCGGAATTAAATACAAAAGGCACCATGCCGACTCAAGTACCACAAGACTGACTCTTCCTACTGTCTATGTTTTGAACGAATCCTGTGACATTAGTTATAGATTCCGATTTTTCACTTCAGGTTTACTGTATCATTTGGACCTTCTTATTGGCGACCAAACACCGAAATTGCATCGGAATTAAATAGAAAAGGCACAATGCCGACTTATGTACAAGAAAACTGACTCTTCCTACTGTCTATATTTTGAACCATTCCTGAGACACTAGTTATAGATTCCGATGCTTCACCTCAGGTTCACTGTATCCCTCTGACCTTCTTATTGACGATGAAACACAGTAATTGCATCGGAATTAAGTTGTAAAGGGGACAATGCCGACTTAAGTACAAGAAGACGACTCTTCTTACAGTCTATGTTTTGAACCATTCCTGTGACACTATTTATAGTTTCCGATACTCCGCTTCAGGTTTACTGTATACCTTGGACTTTCTTATTGACGATGAAACACAGAAATTGCATCGGAATTAAATACAAAAGGCACAATGCCGACATAAGTACATGTAGACTGAATCTTGCTACTATCTATGTTTTGAACCATTAGTGTGACACTAGTTCCAGATTCCGATGCTTCATATCAGGTTTACTGTATCCCTTGGACATTCTTATTGACGATTAAACACAGATAGTGCATCGAAATTAAATACAAAAATCACAATGCCAACTTAAGTTAAAGAAGACTGCCTCTTCCTACTGTCTATGTTTCGAACCATTACTGTGACACTGGTTATAGATTCCGCTGCTTCACTTCAGGTTTACTGTACCCTCTGACCTTCTTTTTGACGATGAAACACAGAAATTGCATCGGAATTAAATAGAAAAGGCACAATGCCGACTTAATTACAAGAAGACTGACTCTTCTTACTGACTATATCTTGATCCATACCTGTGACACTAGTTATAGATTCCGATGCTTCACATCAGGTTTACTGTATCCCTTGGACCTACTTATTGAAGATGAAACACAGAAATTGCATCAGAATTACACAGAAAAGGCACAATGCCGACTGAAGTACAGGAAGACTGACTCTTCTTACTGACTATACCTTGATCCATTCCTGTGACACTAGTTATAGATTCCGATGCTTCACTTCAGGTTTACTGTATCCCCTGGACCTACTTATTGACGATGAAACACAGAAATTGAATCGGAATTAAATACAAAAGGCACAATGCCGACTTAAATACAAGAAGACTGACTCATCTTACTGACTATGTTTTGAACCATTCCTGTGACACTAGTTATAGGTTCCGATGCTTCACTTCAGCTTTACTGTATCTCTTGGACATTCTTATTGACGATGAAACACTGAAATTGCATCGGAATTAAATGGGAAAGGCACAATGCCGACTTAAGTACAACAAGACTGACTCTTCTTACTGACTATGTTTGGAACCATTCCTGTGGCACTAGTTATAGATTCCGATGCTTCACTTCAGGTTTACTGTGTGCCTCTGACTTTCTTATTGACGATGAAACACAGAAATAGAATCGGAATTAAATACAAAGGGCACAATGCAACTTAAGTACAGGAAGACTGACTCCTCTTACTGACTATGTTTTGAATCATCCCTGTGACACTAGTTATAGCTTCCGATGCTTCACTTCAGATTTACTGTATCCCTTGGACCTTCTTATTGACGATGAAACTCAGCAATTGCATCGGAAATAAATATAAAAGGCAAAATGCCGAGTTAAGTACAAGAAGACTGACTCTTTTTACAGTCTATGCTTTGAACCATTCCTGTGACGCCATTTATAGATTCCGATGCTTCACTTCAGGTTTACTGACTCCCTTGGACCTTCTTATTGATGACGACACACAGAAATTGCATCGGAATTAAATAGAATAGGCGCAATGCCGACTTATGTACAAGAAGACTGACTCTTCTTACTGACTATATCTTGATCCATTCCTGTGACACTAGTTATAGATTCCGATGCTTCACTTCAGGTTTACTATATCCCTTGGACTTTCTTATTGACGATGAAACACAGTAATTGCTTCGGAATTAAATAGAAAAGGCACAATGCCGACTTAGGTACAAGAAGTATGACTGCTCTTACTGACTATGATTTGAACCATTCCTGTGTGACCAGTTGTGGATTCCGATGCTTCACTTCAGGTTTACAGTATCCCTCTGACCATCTTTTTAACGATGAAACACAGATATTGCATCGGAGTTAAATACAAAAGGCACAATGCCGACTTAAGTACAAGAAGACTGACTCTTCTTACTGACTATGTTTTGAACCATTCCTGTGACACTAGTTATAGAGTCAGATGCTTCACTTCTGGTTTACTGTATCCCTCGGACCTTCGTATTGACGATGAGACACAAAAATTGCATCGGTATTAAATACAAAAGGCACAATGCCGACTTAAGTACAAGAACATTGACTCTTCTTACTGACTATGTTTTGAACCATTCCTGTGACACTAGTTATAGATTCCTACGCTTCACTTCAGGTTTCCTGTATTCCTAGGACCTTCTTAGTGACGATGAAACACAGAAATTGCATCGGAACCAAATACAAAAGGCACCATGCCAACTCAAGTACCACAAGACTGACTCTTCCTACTGTCTATGTTTTGAACGAATCCTTTGACATTAGTTATGGATTCCGATGCTTCCCTTCAGGTTTACTGTATCCTTTGGACCTTCTTATTGGCGACGAAACACCGAAATTGCATCGGAATTAAATAGAAAAGGCACAATGCAGACTTAAGTACATGAAAACTGACTCTTCCTACTGTCTATACTTTGAACCATTCCTGAGACACTAGTTATAGATTCCAAATGCTTCACCTCAGGTTCACTGTATCCCTCTGACCTTCTTATTGACGATGAAACACAGAAATTGCATCGGAATGAAACAGAAAAGGCACAATGCCGTCTTAAGTACAAGCAGACTGACTCTTCTTAGTGTCTATGTTTTGAACCAATCCTGTGACGCTAGTTACAGATTCCGATGCTTCACTTCAAATCTACTGTATCCCATGGACCTTCTTATTGACGATGAAACACAGTAATTGCATCGAAATTAAATGCAAAAGGCACAATGCCGACTTAAGTTCAAGAAGACTGACTCTTCTTACTGACAATGTGTTGAACCATTTCTGTGTCACTAGCTAGAGTTTCCGATGCTTCACTTCAGGTTTACTGTATCCCTCTGACCTTCTTATTGATGATGAAACACAGTAATTGCATCGGAATTAAGTTGAAAAGGGGACACTGCCGACTTAAGTACAAGAAGACTGACTCTTCTTACAGTCTATGTTTTGAACCATTCCTGTGACGCCATTTATAGATTCCGATGCTTCACTTCAGGTTTACTGTCTCCCTTGGACCTTCTTATTGATGACGAAACACAGAAATTGCATCGGAATTAAATAGAAAAGGCGCAATGCCGACTTATGTACAAGAACACTGACCCTTCTTACTGACTATTTCTTGATCCATTCCTGTGACGCTAGTTACAGATTCCGATGCTTCACTTCAGGTTTACTGTATCCCTTGGACCTTCTTATTGACGATGAAACACAGTAATTGCATAGGGAATTAAATACAAAAGGCACAATGCCGACTTAAGTACAAGAAGACTGACTCTTCTTACTTACTATGTGTTGAACCATTTCTGTGACACTAGTTAAAGATTCCGATGTTTCACTTCAGGTTTACTGTATCACTCTGACCTTCTTATGAACATGAAACACAGTAATTGCATCGGAATTAAGTTGAAAAGGGGACAATGCCGACTTAAGTACAAGAAGACTGACTCTTCTTACAGTTTATGTTTTGAACCATTCCTGTGACACTATTTATAGTTTCCGATGCTCCGCTTCAGGTTTACTGTATCCCTTGGACTTTCTTACTGACGATGAAACACAGAAATTGCATCGGAATTAAATACAAAAGGCACAATGCCGACTTCAGTACAAGAAGACTGACTCTTCTTACTGACTAAGTTTTGAACCATTCCTGTGACACTAGTTATAGATTCCGATGCTTCACTTCAGGTTTACTGTATCCTTTGGACCTTCTTATTGGCGACGAAACACCGAAATTGCATCGGAATTAAATAGAAAAGGCACAATGCCGACTTAAGTACAAGAAAACTGACTCTTCCTACTGTCTATATTTTGAACCATTCCTGAGACACTAGTTATAGATTCCAATGCTTCACCGCAGGTTCACTGTATCCCTGTGACCTTCGTATTGACGATGAAACACAGAAATTGCATCGGAATGAAACAGAAAAGGCACAATGCCGTCTTAAGTACAAGCAGACTGACTCTTCTTACTGACTATATCTTGATCCATTCCTGTGACACTAGTTATAGATTCCGATGCTTCACTTCAGGTTTACTGTATCCCTTGGACCTACTTATTGACGATGAAACACAGAAATTGCATCAGAATTAAATACAAAAGGCACAATGCCGACTTAAGTACAAGAAGACTGACTCTTCTTACTGACAATGCTTTGAACCATTCCTGTGACACTAGTTGTAAACTCCGATGCTTCACTTCAGCTTTACTTTAACCCTAGGACCATCTTATTGACGATGAAACACAGAAATTGCATCGGAACTAAATACAAAAGGCACAATGCCGACTTAAGTACAAGAAGACTGACTCTTCCTACTGTCTATGTTTTGAACGATTCCTTTTACATTAGTTATGGATTCCGATGCTTCACTTCAGGTTTGCTGTATTCTTTGGACCTTCTTATTGGCGACGAAACACAGAAATTGCATCGGAATTAAATAGAAAAGGCACAATGTTGACTTAAGTACAAGAAGACTGACTCTTCCTACAGTCTATGTTTTGAACTATTCCTGTGACACTAGTTACAGATTCCGATGCTTCACCTCATGTTCACTGTATCCCTCTGACCTTCTTATTGACGATGAAACACAGAAATTGCATCGGAATTAAATAGAAAAGGCACAATGCCGTCGTAAGTACAAGCAGTCTGACTCTTCTTAGTGTCTATGTTTAAACCATTCCTGTGACGCTAGTTACACCTTCCGATGCTTCACTTCAGGTTTACTGTATCCCTTGGACCTTCTTATTGACGATGAAACACAGAAATTGCATCGGAATTAAATGCAAAAGGTACAATGCCGACTTAAGTACAAGAAGACTGACTCTTCTTACTGGCTATGTGTTGAACCATTCATGTGACACTAGTTAGAGATTCCGATGCTTCACTTCAGGTTTACTGTATCCCTTGGACCTTCTTATTGACGATGAAACACATTAATCGCATCGGAATTAAATTGAAAAGGGCACAATGCCGACTTAAGTACTAGAAGACTGACTCTTCTTACTGTCTATGTTTTGAAACATTCCTGTGACACTAGTTATAGATTCCGATGCTCCACTTCAGGTTTACTGTATCCCTTGGACCTTCTTATTGACGATGAAACACAGAAATTTCATCGGAATTAAATACAAATGGCACAGTGCCGACTTAAGTACAAGAAGACTGACTCTTCTTACTGACTATGTTTTGAACCATTCCTGTGACACTAATTATAGATTCCGATGCTACACTTCAGGTTTACTGAATCCCTTGGACCTTCTTATTGACGATGAAACACAGCAATTGCATCGGATATAAATACAAAAGGCACAAAGCCGACATAAGTACATGTAGACTGAATCTTCCAACTGTCTATGTTTTGAACCATTCCTGTGACATTAGTTATAGATTCCGATGTTCATTTCAGGTTTACTCTATCCCTTGGACCTTCGTATTGACGATGAAACACAGATAGTGCATCGTAATTAAATACAAAAGGCACAATGCTAACTTAAGTACAAGAAGACTGACTCTCCCTACTGTCTATGTTTTGAACCATTCCTGTGACACTAGTCATAGACTCAGATGCTTCACTTCAGGTTTACTGTATCCCTCTGACCTTCTTTTTGACAATGAAACACAGAAAATCTATCGGAATTAAATAGAAATGGCAAAATGCCGACTTAAGTACAAGAAGACTGACTCTTCTTACTGACTATACCTTGATCCATTCCTGTGACACTAGTTATAGATTCCGATGCTTCACTTCAGGTTTACTGTATCCCGTGGACCTTCTTATTGACGATGAAACACAGAAATTGCATCGGAACTAAATAGAAAAGGCACAATGCCGACATACGTAAAAGAAGACTGACTCTTCCTACTGTCTGTGATTTGAACCATTCCTGTGACACTAGTTATAGATTCCGATGCTTCACCTCAGGTTCACTGTATCCCTCTGACCTTCTTATAGAAGATGAAACACAGAAATTGCATCGGAATTAAATAGAAAAGGCACAATGCCGTCTTAAGTACAAGCAGACTGACTCTTCTTAGTGTCTATCTTTTGAACCACTCCTGTGACGCTAGTTACAGACTCCGATGCTTCACTTCAGGTTTACTGTATCCCTTGGACCTTCTTATTGACTATGAAACACAGAAATTGAATCGGAATTAAATAGAAAAGGCACAATGCCGACTTAAGTACAAGAAGACTGACTCTTCTCACTGACTATGCTATGAACCATTCCTGTCAAACTAGTTATAGATTTTGATGCTCCACTTCAGGTTTACTGTATCACTTAGACCTTCTTATTGACGATGAAACACAGAAATTGCATCGGAATTAAATACAAAACCCACAATGCCGACTTAAGTACAAGAAGACTTACTCTTCTTACTGACTATGTTTTGAACCATTCCTGTGACACAAGTTATAGATTCCGATGCTTCACTTCAGGTTCACTGTATCCCTAGGACCTTCGTATTGACGATGAAACACAAAAATTGCATCGGAATTAAATACAAAAGGCACAATGAAGACTTAAGTACAAGAACACTGACTCTTCATACTGACCATGTTTTTAACCATTCCTGTGACACTAGTTATAGATTCCGATGCTTCACTTCAGGTTTACTGTATCCCTATGACCTTCTTAGTGACTATGAAACACAGAAATTGCATCGGAACCAAATACAAAAGGCACCATGCCGACTCAAGTACCACAAGACTGCCTCTTCCTACTGTCTATGTTTTGAACGAATCCTGTGACATTAGTTATAGATTCCGATGCTTCACTTCAGGTTTACTGTATCCTTTGGACCTTCTTATTGGCGACCAAACACCGAAATTGCATCGGAATTAAATAGAAAAGGCACAATGCCGACTTAAGTACAAGAAAACTGACTCTTCCTACTGTCTATAATTTGAACCATTCCTGAGACACTAATTTTAGATTCCGATGCTTCACCTCTGGTTCACTGTATCCCTCTGACCTTCTTATTGTCGATGAAACACAGTAATAGCATCGGAATTAAGTTGAAAAGGGGACAATGCCGACTTAAGTACAAGAAGACTGACTCTTCTTACAGTCTATGTTTTGAACCATTCCTGTGACACTATTTATAGTTTCCGATGCTCCGCTTCAGGTTTACTGTATCCCTTGGACTTTCTTATTGACGATGAAACACAGAAATTGCATCGGAATTAAATACAAAAGGCACAATGCCGACTTAAGAACAAGAAGTCTGACTCTTCTTACTGACTAAGTTTTGAACCATTCCTGTGACACTAGTTATAGATTCCGATTCTTCACTTCAGGTTTACTGTATCCCTTGGACCTACTTATTGAAGTGGAAACACAGAAATTGCATCAGAATTACATAGAAAAGGCACAATGCCGACTTAAGTACAGGAAGACTGACTCTTCTTACTGACTATACCTTGATCCATTCCTGTGACACTAGTTATAGATTCCGATGCTTCACTTCAGGTTTACTGTATCCCTTGGACCTTCTTATTGACGATGAAACACAGAAATTGCATCGGAATTAAACACAAAAGGCACAATGCCGAATTAAGTACAACAAGACTGTATCGTCTTACTGTCTATGTTTTGAACCATTCCTGTGACACTAGTTGTAAACTCCGATGCTTCACTTCAGCATTACTTTAACCCTAGGACCTTCTTATTTACGATGAAACACAGAAATTGCATCAGAACTAAATACAAAAGGCAAAATGCCGACTTAAGTACAAGAAGACTGCCTCTTCCTACTGTCTATGTTTTGGACGATTCCTATTACATTAGTTATGGATTCCGATGCTTCACCTCAGGTTTGCTGTATCCTTTGGACCTTCTTATTGGCGACGAAACACAGAAATTGCATCGGAATTAAATAGAAAAGGCACAATGTTGACTTAAGTACAAGAAGACTGACTCTTCCTACAGTCTATGTTTTGAACTATTCCTGTGACACTAGTTACAGATTCCGATGCTTCACCTCAGGTTCACTGTATCCCTCTGACCTTCTTATTGACGATGAAACACAGAAATTGCATCGGAATTAAATAGAAAAGGCACAATACCGTCTTAAGAACAAGCAGTCTGACTCTTCTTAGTGTCTATGTTTAAACCATTCCTGTGACGCTAGTTACACATTCCGATGCTTCACTTCAGGTTTACTGTGTCCCTTGGACCTTCTTATTGACGATGAAACACAGAAATTGAATCGGAATTAAATAGAAATGGCACAATGCCGACTTAAGTACAAGAAAACTGACTCTTCTCACTGACTATGCTATGAACCATTCCTGTCACACTAGTTATAGATTCCGATGCTCCACTTCAGGTTTACTGTATCCCTTAAACCTTCTTATTGGCGATGAAACACAGAAATTGCATCGGAATTAAATACAAAAGGCACAATGCCGACTTAAGTACATGAGGACTGACTCTTCCTACTGTCTATGATTTGAACCATTCCTGAGTCACTAGTTATAGATTCCGATTATTCACTTCAGGTTTACTGTCTCCCTCGGACCTTCGTATTGACGATGAAACACAGAAGTTGCATCGGAATTAAATTGAAAAGGCACAATGCCGACTTAAGTACAAGAAGACTGACTCTTCTTACTGTCTATGTTTTGAACCATTCCTGTGACACTAGTTATAGATTCCGATGCTTTACTTCACGTTTACTGTATCCCTTGGACCACCTTATTGACGATGAAACACAGAAATTGCATCGGAATTATATACAAAAGGCACAATGCCGACTTAAGTACAAGAAGACTGACTCTTCTTACTGACTGTTTTCAACCATTCCTGTGACACTAGTTATAGATTCCGATGCTTCACATAAGGTTTACTGTATACTTTGGACCTTCTTATGGACGACGAAACACAGGAATTTCATCAGAAGTAAATAGAAAAGCCACAATGCCGACTTAAGTACAAGAAGACAGACTCTTCCTACTGTCTATGTTTTGAACTTTCCTGTGACACTAGTTATAGATTCCGATTCTTCACTTCAGGTTTACTGTATCCCTGTGACCTTCTTTTTGAGGATGAAATACAGAAATTGCATAGGAATTAAAAAGAAAGGGCACAATGCCGACATATGTACAAGAAGACTGACTGTTCCTACTGTCTATGTTTTGAACCATTCCTGTGACACTAGTTCTAGATTTCGATGCTTCACTTCAGGTTTTCTGTATCCCTCTGACCTTCTTATTGACGATGAAACACAGAAATTGCATAGGAAGTAAATACAAAAGGCACAATGCCGACTTAAGTACAAGAAGACTGACTCTTCTTACTGACTGATTTGAACCATTCCTGTGACACTAGTTATAGATTCCGATGCTTCACTTCAGGTTTACTGTATACCTCTGACCTTCTTATTGACGATGAATCACAGAAATTGCATCGGAATTAAATAGAAAAGGCGCAATGCCATCTTAAGTACAAGAAGACTGACTCTTCTTACTGACTATGTTTTGAACCATTCCTGTGACACTAGTCATAGATTCCGATGCTTCGCTTCAGGTTTACTGTATCTCTCGGACCTTCGTATTGACGATGAAACACAAAAATTGCATCGGAATTAAATACAAAAGGCACAATACCGACTTAAGTACAAGAACACTGACTCATCTTACTGACTATGTTTTGAACCATTCCTGTGACACTAGTTATAGATTCCGATGCTTCACTTCAGGTTTACTGTATCCCTAGGACCTTCTTAGTGACGATGAAACACAGAAATTGCATCGGAACCAAATACAAAAGGCACCATGCCGGCTCAAGTACCACAAGACTGACTCTTCCTACTGTCTATGTTTTGAACGAATCCTGTGACATTTGTTATAGATTACGATGCTTCACTTCAGGTTTACTGTATCCTTTGGACCTTCTTTTTGGCGACGAAACACCGAAATTGCATCGGAATTTAAATAGAAAAGGCACAATGCCGACTTAAGTACAAGAAAACTGACTCTTCCTACTGTCTATATTTTGAACCATTCCTGAGACACTAGTTATAGATTCCGATGCTTCACCTCAGGTTCACTGTATCCCTCTGCCCTTCTTATTGACGATGAAACACAGAAATTGCATCGGAATGAAACAGAAAAGGCACAATGCCGTCTTAAGTACAAGCAGACTGACTCTTCTTAGTGTCTATGTTTTGAACCAATCCTGTGACGCTAGTTACAGATTCCGATGCTTCACTTCAAATTTACTGTATCCCTTGGACCTTCTTATTGACGATGAAACACAGTAATTGTATCGGAATTAAATACAAAAGGCACAATGCCGACTTAAGTACAAGAAGACTGACTCTTCTTACTGACTATGTGTTGAACCTTTTCTGTGACACTAGTTAGAGATTCCGATGCTTCACTTCAGGTTTACTGTATCCCTCTGACCCTCTTATTGACGATGAAACACAGTAATTGCATCGGAATTAAGTTGAAAAGGGGACAATGCCGACTTAAGTACAAGAAGACTGACTCTTCTTACAGTCTATGTTTTAAACCATTCCTGTGACACTATTTATAGTTTCCGATGCTCCACTTCAGGTTTACTGTATCCCTTGGACTTTCTTATTGACGATGAAACACAGAAATTGCATTGGAACTAAATACAAAAGGCACAATGCCGACTTAAGTACAAGAAGACTGCCTCTTCCTACTGTCTTTGTTTTGAACGATTCCTATTACATTAGTTATGGATTCCGATGCTTCACTTCAGGTTTGCTGTATCCTTTGGACCTTCTTATTGGCGACGAAACACCGAAATTGCATCGGAATTTAAATAGAAAATGCACAATGCCGACTTAAGTACAAGAAAACTGACTCTTCCTACTGTCTATATTTTGAAACACTCCTGAGACACTAGTTACAGATTCCGATGCTTCACCTCAGGTTCACTGTATCCCTCTGACCTTCTTATTGACGATGAAACACAGAAATTGTATCGGAATTAATAGAAAAGGCACAATGCCGTCTTAAGTACAAGCAGTCTGACTCTTCTTAGTGTCTATGTCTAAACCATTCCTGTGACGCTAGTTACACATTCCGATGCTTCACTTCAGGTTTACTGTATCCCTTGGACCTTCTTATTGCCGATGAAACACAGAAAATGCATCGGAATTAAATGCAAAAGGCACAATGCCGACTTAAGTACAAGAAGACTGACTCTTCTTACTGACTATGTGTTGAACCATTCATGTGACACTATTTAGAGATTCCGATGCTTCACTTCAGGTTTACTGTATCCCTCTGGCCTTCTTATTGAAGATGAAACACAGTAATCGCATCGGAATTAAATTGAAAAGGGCACAATGCCGACTTAAGTACTAGAAGACTGACTCTTCTTACTGTCTATGTTTTGAAACATTCCTGTGACACTAGTTATAGATTCCGATGCTCCACTTCAGGTTTACTGTATCCCTTGGACCTTCCTATTGACGATGAAACACAGAAATTTCATCGGAATTAAATACAAATGGCACAGTGGTGACTTAAGTACAAGAAGACTGACTCTTCTTACTGACTATGTTTTGAACCATTCCTGTGACACTAGTTATAGATTCCGATGCTTCACTTCAGGTTTACTGATTCCCTTGGACCTTCTTAGTGACGATGAAACACAGCAATTGCATCGGATATAAATACAAAAGGCACAAAGCCGACATAAGTACATGAAGACTGAATCTTCCTACTGTCTATGTTTTGAACCATTCTTGTGACACCAGTTATAGATTCCGATGCTTCATTTCAGGTTTACTCTATCCCTTGGACCTTCTTATTGACGATGAAACACAACTAGTGCATCGGAATTAAATACAGAAGGCACAATGCTAACTTAAGTACAAGAAGACTGACTCTCCCTACTGTCTATGTTTTTGAACCATTCCTGTGACACTAGTTATAGATTCCGATGCTTCACTTCAGGTTTACTGTATCCCTCTGACCTTCTTTTTGACGATGAAACACAGAAATTCTATCGGAATTAAATAGAAAAGGCAAAATGCCGACTTAAGTACAAGAAGACTGACTCTTCTTACTGAATATACCTTGATCCATTCCTGTGACACTAGTTATAGATTCCGATGCTTCACTTCAGGCTTACTGTATCCCGTGGACCTTCTTATTGACGATGAAACACAGAAGTTGCATCGGAACTAAATAGAAAAGGCACAATGCCGACATACGTAAAAGAAAGATTGACTCTTTCTACTGTCTATGATTTGAACCATTCCTGTGACACTAGTTATAGATTCCGATGCTTCACCTCAGGTTCACTGTATCCCTCTGACCTTCTTATAGAAGATGAAACACAGAAATTGCATCGGAATTAAATAGAAAAGGCACAATGCCGCCTTAAGTACAAGCAGACTGACTCTTCTTGGTGTCTATGTTTTGAACCACTCCTGTGACGCTAGTTACAGATTCCGATGCTCCACTTCAGGATTACTGTATCCCTTGAACCTTCTTTTTGACGATGAAACACAGAAATTGCATCGGAATTAAATGCAAAAGGCACAATGCCGACTTAAGTACAAGAAGACTTACTCTTCTTAATGACTATGTTTTGAACCATTCCTGTGACACTAATATAGATTCCGATGCTTCACTTCAGGTTTACTGTATCCCTCTGACCTTCTTATTGACGATGAAACACAGAAATTGCATCGGAATTAAATAGAAAAGGCACAATGCCGACTTAAGTACAAGAAGACTGGCTCTTCTTACTGTCTATGTTTTGTACCATTCCTGTGACACTAGTTATAGATTCCGATGCTTCATTTCAGCTTTACTGTATCCCTTGGATCTTCGTATTGAGGATGAAACACAGATAGTGCATCGGAATTAAATACAAAAAGCACAATGCCGACTTAAGTACATGAAGACTGACTCTTCCTACTGTCTATGATTTGAACCATTCCTGAGTCACTACTTATAGATTCCGATTATTCACTTCAGGTTTACTGTCTCCCTCTGACCTTCTTTTTGACGATGAAACACAGAAATTGCATCGGAATTAAATAGAAAAGGCACAATGCCGACTTAGGTACAAGAAGACTGACTCTTCTTACTGTCTATGTGTTGTACCATTCCTGTGACACTAGTTATAGATTCCGATGCTTCACTTCACGTTTACTGTATCCCTTGGACCATCTTATTGACGATGAAACACAGAAATTGCATCGGAATTATATACAAAAGGCACAATGCCGACTTAAGTACAAGAAGACTGACTCTTCTTACTGACTGTTTTGAACCATTCCTGTGACACTAGTTATAGATTCCGATCCTTCACATAAGGTTTACTGTATACCTTGGACCTTCTTATGGACGACGAAACACAGGAATTGCATCAGAAGTAAATAGAAAAGCCACAATGCCGACTTAACTGCAAGAAGATTGACTCTTCCTACTGTCTATATTTTGAACCATTCCTGAGACACTAGTTATAGATTCCGATGCTTCACCTCAGGCTCACTGTATCCCTCTGCCCTTCTTATTGACGATGAAACACAGAAATTGCATCGGAATGAAACAGAAAAGGCACAATGCCGACTTAAGTACAAGAAGACTGACTCTTCTTAGTGTCTATGTTTAAACCAGTTCTGTGACGCTAGTTACACATTGCGATGCTTCACTTCAGGTTTACTGTATCCCTTGGACCTTCTTATTGACGATGAAACACAGAAATTGCATCGGAATCAAATGCAAAAGGCACAATGCCGACTTAAGTAAAAGTAGACTGACTCTTCTTACTGTCTATGTTTGAAACATTCCTGTGACACTAGTTATAGATTCCGATGCTCCACTTCAGGTTTACTGTATCCCTTGGACCTTCTTATTGACGATGAAACACAGAAATTTCGTCGGAATTAAATACAAATGGCACAGTGGTGACTTAAGTACAAGAAGACTGACTCTTCTTACTGACTATAATTTGAACCTTTCCTGTGGCACTAGTTATAGATTCTGATGCTTCACTTCAGGTTTACTGTATCCCTCTGACCTTCTATTTGACGATGACACACAGAAATTCTATCGGAATTAAATAGAAAAGGCAAATTGCCGACTTAAGTACAAGAAGACTGACTCTTCTTACTGACTATACCTTGATCCATACCTGTGACACTAGTTATAGATTCCGATGCTTCACTTCAGGTTTACTGTATCCCGTGGACCTTCTTATTGACGATGAAACACAGAAATTGCATCGGAACTAAATACAAAAGGCACAATGCCGACATACGTAAAAGAAAAATTGACTCTTCTACTGTCTATGATTTGAACCATTCCTGTGACACTAGTTATAGATTCCGATGCTTCACCTCAGGTTCACTGTATCCCTCTGACCTTCTTATAGAAGATGAAACACAGAAATTGCATCGGAATTAAATAGAAAAGGCACAATGCCGCCTTAAGTACAAGCAGACTGACCCTTCTTGGTGTCTACGTTTTGAACCACTCCTGTGACGCTAGTTACAGATTCCGATGCTTCACTACAGGTTTACTGTATCCCTCTGACCTTCTTATTGACGATGAAACACAGAAATTGCATCGGAAATAAATACAAAAGGCACAATGATGACTTAAGTACATGTAGACTGAATTTTCCTACTGTCTATGTTTTGAACCATTTCTGTGACACTAGTTATAGATTCCGATGCTTCATTTCAGCTTTACTGTATCCCTTGGATCTTCGTATTGAGGATGAAACACAGATAGTGCATCGGAATTAAATACAAAAGGCACAATGCCGACTTAAGTACATGAAGACTGACTCTTCCTACTGTCTATGTTTTGAACCATTCCTGAGTCACTAGTTATACATTCCGATTATTCACTTGAGGTTTACTGTCTCCCTCTGACCTTCTTTTTCACGATGAAACACAGAAAATACATCGGAATTAAATAGAAAAGGCACAATGCCGACTTAAGTACAAGGAGACTGACTCTTCTTACTGTCTATGTTTTGAACCATTCCTGTGACACTAGTTATAGATTCCGATGCTTCACTTCACGTTTACTGTATCCCTTGGACCATCTTATTAACGATGAAACACAGAAATTGCATCGGAATTATATACAAAAGGCACAATGCCGACTTAAGTACAAGAAGACTGACTCTTCTTACTGACTGGTTTGAACCATTCCTGTGACACTAGTTATAGATTCCGATGCTTCACATAAGGTTTACTGTATACCTTGGACCTTCTTATGGACGACGAAACACAGGAATTGCATCGGAAGTAAATAGAAAAGCCACAATGCCGACTTAAGTACAAGAAGACTGACTCTTCCTACTGTCTATGTTTTGAACTTTCCTGTGACACTAGTTATAGATTCTGATGCTTCACTTCAGGTTTACTGTATCCCTGTGACCTTCTTTTTGAGGATGAAATACAGAAATTGCATAGGAATTAAAAAGAAAGGGCACAATGCCGACATATGTACAAGAAGACTGACTGTTCCTACTGTCTATGTTTTGAACCATTCCTGTGACACTAGTCCTAGATTTCGATGCTTCACTTCAGGTTTTCTGTATCCCTCTGACCTTCTTATTGACGATGAAACACAGAAATTGCATAGGAAGTAAATACAAAAGGCACAATGCCGACTTAAGTAGAAGAAGACTGACTCTTTTACTGACTGATTTGAACCATTCCTGTGACACTAGTTATAGATTCCGATGCTTCACTTCAGGTTTACTGTATACCTCTGACCTTCTTATTGACGATGAATCACAGAAATTGCATCGCAATTAAATAGAAAAGGCACAATGCCATCTTAAGTACAAGAAGACTGACTCTTCTTACTGACTATGTTTTGAACCATTCCTGTGACACTAGTTATAGATTCCGATGCTTCGCTTCAGGTTTACTGTATCCCTCGGACCTTCGTATTGACGATGAAACACAAAAATTGCATCGGAATTAAATACAGAAGGCACAATACCGACTTAAGTACAAGAACACTGACTCTTCTTACTGACTATGTTTTGAACCATTCCTGTGACACTAGTTATAGATTCCGATGCTTCACTTATGGTTTACTGTATCCCTAGGACCTTCTTAGTGACGATGAAACACAGAAATTGCATCGGAACCAAATACAAAAGGCACCATGCCGGCTCAAGTACCACAAGACTGACTCTTCCTACTGTCTATGTTTTGAACGAATCCTGTGACATTAGTTATAGATTCCGAAGCTTCACTTCAGGTTTAAAGTGTCCTTTGGACCTTCTTATTGGCGACGAAACACCGAAATTGCATCGGAATTTAAATAGAAAAGGCACAATGCCGACTTAAGTACAAGAAAACTGACTCTTCCTACTGTCTATATTTTGAACCATTCCTGAGACACTAGTTATAGATTCCGATGCTTCACCTCAGGTTCACTGTATCCCTCTGACGTTCTTATTGACGATGAAACACAGAAATTGCATCGGAATGAAACAGAAAAGGCACAAAGCCGTCTTAAGTACAAGCAGACTGACTCTTCTTAGTGTCTATGTTTTGAACCAATCCTGTGACGCTAGTTACAGATTCCGATGCTCCGCTTCAGGTTTACTGTATCCCTTGGACTTTCGTATTGACGATGAAACACAGAAATTGCATCGGAACTAAATACAAAAGGCACAATGCCGACTTAAGTACAAGAAGACTGCCTCTTCCTACTGTCTATGTTTTGAACGATTCCTATTACATTAGTCATGGATTCCGATGCTTCACTTCAGGTTTGCTGTATCCTTTGGACCTTCTTATTGGCGACGAAACACAGAAATTGCATCGGAATTAAATAGAAAAGGCACAATGTTGACTTAAGTACAAGAAGACTGACTCTTCCTACAGTCTATGTTTTGAACTATTCCTGTGACACTAGTTACAGATTCCGATGCTACACCTCAGGTTCACTGTATCCCTCTGACCTTCTTATTGACGATGAAACACAGAAATTGCATCGGAATTAAATAGAAAAGGCACAATGCCGTCTTAAGTACAAGCAGTCTGACTCTTCTTAGTGTCTACGTTTAAACCATTCCTGTGACGCTAGTTACACATTCCCATGCTTCACTTCAGGTTTACTGTATCCCTTGGACATTCTTATTGACGATGAAACACAGAAATTGCATCGGAATTAAATGCAAAAGGCACAATGCCGACTTAAGTACAAGAAGACTGACTCTTCTTACTGACTATGTGTTGAACCATTCATGTGACACTATTTAGAGATTCCGATGCTGCACTTCAAGGTTACTGTATCCCTCTGGCCTTCTTATTGACGATGAAACACAGTAATCGCATCGGAATTAAATTGAAAAGGGCACAATGCCGACTTAGGTACTAGAAGACTGACTCTTCTTACTGTCTATGTTTTGAAACATTCCTGTGACACTAGTTATAGATTCCGATGCTCCACTTCAGGTTTACTGTATCCCTTGGACCTTCTTATTGACGATGAAACACAGAAATTTCATCGGAATTAAATACAAATTCCACAGTGGTGACTTAAGTACAAGAAGACTGACTCTTCTTACTGACTATGTTTTGAACCATTCCTGTGACACTAGTTATAGATTCCGATGCTTCACTTCAGGTTTACTGATTCCCTTGGACCTTCTTATTGACGATGAAACACAGCAATTCCATCGGATATAAATACAAAAGGCACAAAGCCGACATAAGTACATGAAGACTGGATCTTCCTACTGTCTATGTTTTGAACAATTCCTGTGACACTAGTTATAGATTCCGATGCTTCATTTCAGGTTTACTCTATCCCTTGGACCTTCTTATTGACGATGAAACACAACTAGTGCATCGGAATTAAATACAAAAGGCACAATGCTAACTTAAGTACAAGAAGACTGACTCTCCCTACTGTCTATGTTTTGAACCATTCCTGTGACACTAGTTATAGATTCCGATGCTTCACCTCAGGTTCACTGTATCCCTCTGACCTTCTTATAGAAGATGAAACACAGAAATTGCATCGGAATTAAATAGAAAAGGCACAATGCCGTCTTAGGTACAAACAGTCTGACTCTTCTTAGTGTCTATGTTTTGAACCATTCCTGTGACGCTAGTTACAGATTCCGATGCTTCACTTCAGGTTTACTGTATCCTTTGGACCTTCTTATTGACGATGAAACTCAGAAATTGAATCGGAATTAAATAGAAAAGGCGCAATGCCGACTTAAGTACAAGAAGACTAACTCTTCTCACTGACTATGCTTTGAACCATTCCTGTCACACTAGTTATAGATTCCGATGCTTCACATAAGGTTTACTGTATACCTTGGACCTTCGTATTGACGATGAAACACAGAAATTGCATCGGAATTAAATACAAAAGGCACAATGCCGACTTAAGTACAAGAAGACTGACTCTTCCTACTGTCTATGTTTGAACCATTCCTGTGACACTAGTTATAGATTCCGATGCATCACTTCAGGTTTACTGCATCCCTCTGACCTTCTTTTTGAGGATGAAACACAGAAATAGCATAGGAATTAAAAAGAAACGGCACAATGCCGACATATGTACAAGAAGACTGAATGTTCCTACTGTCTATGTTTTGAACCATTCCTGTGACACTTGTTCTAGATTTCGATGCATCACTTCAGGTTTACTGTATCCCTCTGAACTTCTTTTTGACGATGAAACCAGAAATTGCATAGGAAGTAAATACAAAAGGCACAATGCCGACTTAAGTACAAGAAGACTGACTCTTCCTACTGTCTATGTTTTGAATCATTCCTGTGACACTTGTTATAGATTTCGATGCTTCACTTAAGGTTTACTGTATCCCTTGGACCTTCTTATTGACGACGAAACACAGAAATTGCATCGGAATTAAATACAAAATGCACAATGCCGACTTAAGTACAAGAAGACTGACTCTTCTTACCGACTGATTTGAACCATTCCTGTGACACTAGTTATAGATTCCGATGCTTCACTTCAGGTTTACTGTATCCCTCTGACCTTCTTATTGACGATGAATCACAGAAATTGCATCGGAATTAAATAGAAAAGGCACTATGCCATCTTAAGTACAAGAAGACTGACTCTTCTTACTGACTATGCTTTGAACCATTCCTGAGACACTAGTTATAGATTCCGATTCTTCGCTTCAGGTTTACTGTATCCCTTGGACCTTCTTATTGACGATGTAACACAGAAATTGAATCAGAAATAAATAAAAAAGGCACAATGCCGACTTAAGTACAAGAAGACTGACTCTTCTTACTGACTACGTTTTGAACCATTCCTGTGACACTAGTTATAGATTCCGATGCTTCACTTCAGGTTTACTGTATCCCTCTGACCTTCTTATTGACGATGAAACACAGAAATTGCATCGGAATTAAATAGAAGAGGCACAATGCCGACTTAAGTACAAGAAGTCTGACTCTTCCTAATGTCTATGTTTTGAACCATTCCTGTGACACTAGTTATAGGTTCCGATGCTTCACTTCAGGTTTACTGTATCCCTCTGACCTTCTTATTGACGATGAAACACAGAAATTGCGTCGGAATTAAATATAAAATTCACAATGCCGAATTAAGTGCAAGAAGACTGACCCTTCTCACTGTCTATGTTTTGAACCATTCCTGTGACACCAGTTATAGATTCCGATGCTTCACTTCAAATTTACTGTATCCCTCCGACCTTCCAATAGACGATGAAACACAGAAATTGCATCGGAATGAAATAGAAAAGGCACAATGACGACTTATGTACAAGAAGACTGACTCTTCCCACTGTCCATGTTTTGAACCATTCCAGTGACACTAGTTATAGATTCCGATGCTTCACTTCAGGTTTACTGTATCACTCTGACCTTCTTATTGACGATGAAACACAGAAATAGCATCGGAATTAAATACAAAAGGCACATTGCCAACTTAAGTACAAGAAGACTGACTCTTCTTACTGAATATGTTTCGAATCATTCCTGTGACACTAGTTACAGATTCCGAAGCTTCACTTCAGGTTTACTGTATCCCTCTGACCTTCTTATTGACGATGAAACACAGAAATTGCATCGGAATTATATACAAAAGGCACAATTCCAACTTAACTGCAAGAAGACAGACTCTTCTTACTGACTGTTTTGAACCAACCCTGTGACACTAGTTATAGATTTTGATGCTTCACTTCAGGTTTACTGTATCCCCCTGACCTTCTTATTGACGATGAAACACAGATATTGGATCGGAATTAAATACAAAAGGCACAATGCCGACTTAAGTTCAAGAAGACTGACTCTTCTTACTGTCTATGTTCTGAACCATTCCTGTGACACTAGTTATAGATTCCGATGCTTACCTTCTGGTTTACTGTATCCCTTGGACCTTCTTATTGACGATGAAACACAGAAATTGCATCGGAATTAAATACAAAAGGCACAATACCGACTTAAGTACAAGAAGACTGACCCTTCTTACTGTCTATGTTTGAACCATTCCTGTGACACTAGTTATAGATTCCGATGCTTCACTTCAGGTTTACTGTATCCCTCTGACCTTATTTTTGACGATGAAACACAGAAATTGCATCGGAATTAAATAGAAATGGCACAATGCCAACTTAAGTACATGTAGAGTGAATCTTCCTACTGTCTATGTTTTGAACCATTCCTGTGACACTAGTTATAGATTCCGATGCTACATTTCAGGTTTACTGTATCCCTTGGATCTCCTTATTGACGATGGAACACAGATAGTGCATCGGAAATAAATAGAAGAGGCACAATGCCGACTTAAGTACAAGAAGGCTGGCTCTCCCAACTGTCTATGTTTTGAACCATTCCTGTGACACTAGTTGTACATTCCGATGCTTCACTTCAGGTTTACTGTATCCCTAGGACCTTCTTATTGACGATGATACACAGAAATTGCATCGGAACTAAATACAAAAGGCACAATGCCAACTAAAGTTCAAGAAGACTGACTCATCCTACTGTCTATGTTTTGAACGATTCCTGTGACATTAGATTATGGACTCCGGTGCTTCACTTCAGGTTTACTGTATCCTTTGGACATTCGTATTGGCGACGAAACACAGAAATTGCATCGGAATTAAATAGAAAAGGCACAATGCCGCCTTAAGTAAATTAAGACTGACTCTTCCTACTGTCTATGTTTCGAACCATTCCTGTGACTCTAGTTACAGATTCCGATGCTTCACCTCAGGTTCACTGTATCCCTCTGACCTTCTTATTGAAGATGAAACACAGAAATTGCATCGGACATAAATAGAAAAGGCACAATGCCATCTTAAGTACAAGCAGACTGACTCTTCTTAGTGTCTATGTTTTGAACCATTCCTGTGACACTAGTTATAGATTCCGATGCTACATTTCAGGTTTACTGTATCCCTTGGATCTTCTTATTGACAATGGAACACAGATAGTGCATCGGAAATAAATAGAAGAGGCACAATGCCGACTTAAGTACAAGAAGGCTGACTCTCCCTACTGTCTATGTTTTGAACCATTCCTGTGACACTAGTTGTAGATTCCGATGCTTCACTTCAGGTTTACTGTATCCCTAGGACCTTCTTATTGACGATGATACACAGAAATTGCATCGGAACTAAATACAAAAGGCACAATGCCGACTAAAGTTCAAGAAGACTGACTCATCCTACTGTCTATGTTTTGAACGATTCCTGTGACATTAGATTATGGATTCCGGTGCTTCACTTCAGATTTACTGTATCTTTTGGACATTCTTATTGGCGACGAAACACAGAAATTGCATCGGAATTAAATAGAAAAGGCACAATGCCGACTTAAGTAAAAAAGACTGACTCTTCCTACTGTCTATGGTTTGAACCATTCCTGTGACACTAGATATAGATTCCGATGCTTCACCTCAGGTTCACTGTATCCCTCTGACCTTCTTATTGAAGATGAAACACAGAAATTGCATCGGAATTAAATAGAAAAGGCACAATGCCGTCTTAAGTACAAGCAGGCTGACTCTTCTTAGTGTCTATGTTTGAACCATTCCTGTGACGCTAGTTACAGATTCCGATGCTTCACTTCAGGTTCACTGTATCCCTTGGACCTTCTTATTGACGATGAAACACAGAAATTGCATCGGAATTAAATACAAAAGGCACAATGCTGACTTCAGTACAAGAAGACTGACTCTTCTTACCGACTATGTTTAGAACCATTCCTGTGACACTAGTTAGAGGTTCCGATGCTTCACTTCAGGTTAACAGTATCCCTCTGACTTTCTTATTGACGATGAAACACACTAATTAAATCGGAATTAAATTGAAAATGGCACAATGCCGACTTAAGTACAAAAAGACTGACTCTTCTTACTGTCTATGTTTTGAACCAGTCCTGTGACGCTAGTTACAGATTCCGATGCTTCACCTCAGGTTCACTGTATCCCTCTGAC
The DNA here is from genome assembly GCF_021461395.2 of Schistocerca americana. Lineage (NCBI taxonomy): Eukaryota > Metazoa > Arthropoda > Insecta > Orthoptera > Acrididae > Schistocerca > Schistocerca americana. The sequence continues at coordinate 1,120,558,590 of NC_060120.1, forward strand.
CTTCTTATTGAAGATGAAACACAGAAATTGCATCGGACATAAATAGAAAAGGCACAATGCCATCTTAAGTACAAGCAGACTGACTCTTCTTAGTGTCTATGTTTTGAACCATTCCTGTGACGCTAGTTACAGATTCCGATGCTTCACTTCAGGCTTACTGTATCCCTTGGACCTTCTTATTGACGATGAAAAACAGAAATTGCCTCGGAATTAAATAGAAAAGGCACAATGCCGACTTAAGTACAAGAAGACTGACTCTTCCCTCTGTCTATGTTTTGAACCATTCCTGTGACACTAGTTATAGATTCCGATGCTTCACTTCAGGTTTACTGTATCCCTCGGGCCTTCTTTTTGACTATGAAACACAGAAATTGCTTCGGAATTAAATAGAAAAGGCACAATGCCGACTTAAGTACAAGAACACTGACTCGTCCTACTGTCTATGTTTTGTACCATTCCTGTGACACTAGTTATAGATTCCGATGCTTCACTTCAGGTTTACTGTATCCCTCTGACCTTATTTTTGACGATGAAACACAGAAATTGCATCGGAATTAAATAGAAAAGGCACAATGCCGACTTAAGTACATGTAGAGTGAATCTTCCTACTGTCTATGATTTGAACCATTCCTGTGACACTAGTTATAGATTCCGATGCTTCATTTCAGGGTTACTGTATCCCTTGGATCTTCTTATTGACGACGGAACACAGTAGTGCATCGGAAATATATAGAAGAGGCACAATGCCGACTTAAGTACAAGAAGGCAGACTCTCCCTACTGTCTATGTTTTGAACCATTCCTGTGACACTAGTTATAGATTCCGATGCTTCACTTCAGGTTTACTGTATCTCTCTGACCTTCTTTTTGACTATGAAACACAGAAATTGCATCGGAATTAAATAGAAAAGGCACAATGCCGACTTAAGTACAAGAGGACTGACTCGTCCTACTGTCTATGTTTTGAACCATTCCTGTGACACTAGTTATAGATTCCGATGCTTCACTTCAGGTTTACTGTATCCCTCCGATCTTATTTTTGACGATGAAACACAGAAATTGCATCCGAATTAAATGCAAAAAGCACAATGCCGACTTAAGTACAAGCAGACTGACTCTTCTTACTGTCTATTTTTCGAACCATTCCTGTGACGCTAGTTACACATTCCGATGCTTCACTTCCGGTTTACTGTATCCCTTGGACCTTCTTATTGACGATGAAACACAGATATTGCATCGGAATTAAATACAAAAGTCACAATAACGACTTAAGCACAAGAAGACTGACTCTTCTTACTCACTATGTTTTGAACCATTCCTGTGACACTAGTTATAGATTCCGATGCTTCACTTCAATTCTACTGTATCCTTCTGACACTCTTATTGACGATGAAACACAGATATTGCATAGGATATAAATTCAAAGGGCACAATGCCGACTTAAGTACATGTAGACTGAAACTTCCTACTGTCTATGATTTGAATCATTCCTGTGACACTAGTTACAGATTCCGCTGCTTCATTTCAGGTTTACTGTATCCCTTGGACCTTCTTATTGGCGATGAAACACAGATAGTGCATCGGAATTTAATACAAGAGGCACAATGCCGACTTAAGTACAAGAAGACTGACCATTCCTACTGTGTGTGATTTGAACCATTCCTGTGACACTAGTTATAGATTCCGATGCCTCACTTCAGGTTTACTGTATCCCTCTGACCTTTATGACGATGAAACACAGAAATTGCATCGGAATTAAATAGAAAAGGCACAATGCCGTCTTAAGTACAAGCAGGCTGACTCTTCTTAGTGTCTATGTTACGAACCATTCCTGTGACGCTAGTTACAGATTCCGATGCTTCACTTCAGGTTCACTGTATCCCTCTGACCTTCTTATTGTTGATGAAACACAGAAATTGCATCGGAAATCAATACAAAAGGCACATTGCCGACTTAAGTACATGTAGAGTGAATCTTCCTACTTTCTATGTTTTAAACCACTCCTGTGACACTAGTTATGGATTCCGATGCTTCATTTCAGGTTTACTGTATCCCTTGGATCTTCTTATTGACGATGGAACACAGATAGTGCATCGGAAATAAATACAAAAGGCACAATGCCGACTTAAGTACAAGAAGACTGACTCTTCTTACTGACTGTTTTGAACCATTCCTGTGACACTAATTATAGATTCCGATGCTTCACCTCTGGTTTACTGTATCCCTCTGACCTTCTTATTGACGATGAAACACAGAAATTGGATCGGAATTAAATACAATAGACAGAATGCCGACTTCAGTACAAGAAGACTGACTCTTCTTACTGTCTATGTTTTGAACCAATCCTGTGACACTAGTTATTGATTCCGATGCTTCACTTCAGGTTTACTGTATCCCTTGGACCTTCTTATTGACGATGAAAAACAGAAATTGCATCGGAATTAAATAGAAAAGGCACAATGCCGACTTATGTACAAGAAGACTGACTCTTCCCTCTGTCTATGTTTTGAACCATTCCTGTGACACTAGTTATAGATTCCGATGCTTCACTTCAGGTTTACTGTATCCCTCGGACCTTCTTTTTGACTATGAAACACAGAAATTGCTTCGGAATTAAATAGAAAAGGCACAATGCCGACTTAAGTACATGTAGAGTGAATCTTCCTACTGTCTATGATTTGAACCATTCCTGTGACACTAGTTATAGATTCCGATGCTTCATTTCAGGGTTACTGTATCCCTTGGATCTTCTTATTGACGACGGAACACAGTAGTGCATCGGAAATAAATAGAAGAGGCACAATGCCGACTTAAGTACAAGAAGGCAGACTCTCCCTACTGTCTATGTTTTGAACCATTCCTGTGACACTAGTTATAGATTCCGATGCTTCACTTCAGGTTTACTGTATCCCTCTGACCTTCTTTTTGACTATGAAACACAGAAATTGCATCGGAATTAAATAGAAAAGGCACAATGCCGACTTAAGTACAAGAGGACTGACTCTTCCTACTGTCTATGTTTTGAACCATTCCTGTGACACTAGTTATAGATTCCGATGCTTCACTTCGGGTTTACTGTATCCCTCCGATCTTATTTTTGACGATGAAACACAGAAATTGCATCCGAATTAAATACAAAAAGCACAATGCCGACTTAAGTACAAGCAGACTGCCTCTTCTTACTGTCTATTTTTCGAACCATTCCTGTGACGCTAGTTACACATTCCGATGCTTCACTTCCGGTTTACTGTATCCCTTGGACCTTCTTATTGACGATGAAACACAGATATTGCATCGGAATTAAATACAAAAGTCACAATAACGACTTAAGCACAAGAAGACTGACTCTTCTTACTGACTATGTTTTGAACCATTCCTGTGACACTAGTTATAGATTCCGATGCTTCACTTCAATTCTACTGTATCCTTCTGACCCTCTTATTGACGATGAAACACAGATATTGCATAGGATATAAATTCAAAGGGCACAAGGCCGACTTAAGTACATGTAGACTGAAACTTCCTACTGTCTATGATTTGAATCATTCCTGTGACACTAGTTACAGATTCCGCTGCTTCATTTCAGGTTTACTGTATCCCTTGGACCTTCTTATTGGCGATGAAACACAGATAGTGCATCGGAATTTAATACAAGAGGCACAATGCCGACTTAAGTACAAGAAGACTGACCATTCCTACTGTGTGTGATTTGAACCATTCCTGTGACACTAGTTATAGATTCCGATGCCTCACTTCAGGTTTACTGTATCCCTCTGACCTTTATGACGATGAAACACAGAAATTGCATCGGAATTAAATAGAAAAGGGACAATGCCGTCTTAAGTACAAGCAGGCTGACTCTTCTTAGTGTCTATGTTGCGAACCATTCCTGTGACGCTAGTTACAGATTCCGATGCTTCACTTCAGGTTCACTGTATCCCTTGGACCTTCTTATTGACGATGAAACACAGAAATTGCATCGGGATTAAATACAAAAGGCACAATGCCGACTTCAGTACAAGAAGACTGACTCTTCTTACCAACAATGTTTTGAACCATTCCAGTGACACTAGTTAGAGGTACCGATGCTTCACTTCAGGTTAACAGTATCCCTCTGACCTTCTTATTGACGATGAAACATACTAATTGCATCGGAATTAAATTGAAAATGGCACAATGCCGACTTAAGTACAAAAGGACTGACTCTTCTTACTGTCTATGTTTTGAACTTTTCCTGTGACGCTAGTTACAGATTCCGATGCTTCACCTCAGGTTCACTGTATCCCTCTGACCTTCTTATTGAAGATGAAACACAGAAATTGTATCGGACATAAATAGAAAATGCACATTGCCGTCTTAAGTACAAGCAGACTGACTCTCCTTAGTGTCTATGTTTTGAACCATTCCTGTGACGCTAGTTACAGATTCCGATGCTTCACTTCAGGTTTACTGTATCCCTTGGACCTTCTTGTTGACGATGAAACACAGAAATTGCATCGGAATTAAATAAAAAAGGCACAATGCCGACTTAAGTACAAGAAGACTGACTCTTCTTACCGACTATGTTTTGAACCATTCCTGTGACACTAGTTATAGATTCCGATGCTTCACTTAAGGTTTACTGTTTCCCACTGACCTTCTTATTGACGATGGAACACAGAAATTGCATGGGAAATCAATACAAAAGGCACAATGCCGACTTAAGTACATGTAGAGTGAATCTTCCTACTGTCTATGTTTTGAACCACGCCTGTGACACTAGTTATAGATTCCGATGTTTCATTTCAGGTTTACTGTATCCCTTGGATCTTCTTATTGACGATGGAACACAGATAGTGCATCGGAAATAAATACAAAAGGCACAATGCCGACTTAAGTACAAGAAGACTGACTCTTCTTACTGACTGTTTTGAACCATTCCTGTGACACTAGTTATTGATTCCGATGCTTCACTTCAGGTTTACTGTATCCCTCTGACCTTCTTATTGACGATGAAACACAGAAATTGCATCGGAATTAAATAGAAAAGGCACAATGCCGACTTAAGTACAAGATGACTGACTCTTCCTACTGTCTATGTTTTGAACCATTCCTGTGACACTAGTTATAGATTCCGATGCTTTACTTCAGGTTTACTGTATCCCTCTGACCTTCTTTTTGACTATGAAACACAGAAACTGCTTCGGAATTAAATAGAAAAGGCACAATGCCATCTTAAGTACATGTAGAGTGAATCTTCCTACTGTCTATGTTTTGAACCATTCCTGTGACACTAGTTATAGATTCCGATGCTACATTTCAGGTTTACTGTATCCCTTGGATCTTCTTATTGACGATGGAACACAGATAGTGCATCGGAAATAAATAGAAGAGGCACAAGGCCGACTTAAGTACAAGAAGGCTGACTCTCCCTACTGTCTATGTTTTGAACCATTCCTGTGACACTAGTTGTAGATTCCGATGCTTCACTTCAGGTTTACTGTATCCCTAGGACCTTCTTATTAACGATGATACACAGAAATTGCATCGGAACTATATACAAAAGGCACAATGCCGACTAAAGTTAAAGAAGACTGACTCTTCCTACTGGCTATGTTTTGAACGATTCCTGTGACGTTAGATTATGGATTCCGGTGCTTCACTTCAGGTTTACTGTATCCCTTGGACCTTCTTATTGACAATGAAACACAGAAATTGCATCGAAATTAAATACAAAAGGCACAATGCCGACTTAAGTACAAGAAGACTGACTCTTCTTACCGACTATGTTTTGAACCATTCCTGTGACACTAGTTATAGATTCCGATGCTTCACTTCAGGTTTACTGTTTCCCTCTGACCTTCTTATTGACGATGAAACACAGAAATTGCATCGGAAATCAATACAAAAGGCACAATGCCGACTTAAGTACATGTAGAGTGAATCTTCCTACTGTCTATGTTTTAAACCACTCCTGTGACACTAATTATAGATTCCGAGGCTTCACTTCAGGTTTACTGTATCCCTCTGACCTTCTTATTGACGATGAAACACAGAAATTGCATCGGAATTAAATAGAAAAGGCACATTGCCGACTTAAGTACAAGAAGACTGACTCTTCCCACTGTCTATGTTTTGAGCCATTCCTGTGCCACTAGTTATAGATTCCGATGCTTCACTTCAGGTTTACTGTATCCCTCTGACCTTATTTTTGACTATGAAACACAGAAATTGCTTCGGAATTAAATAGAAAAGGCACAATCCCGACTTAAGTACAAGAAGACTGACTCGTCCTACAGTCTATGTTTTGAACCATTCCTGTGACACTAGTTATAGGTTCCGATGCTTCACTTTAGGTTTACTGTATCGCTCTGACCTTATTTTTGACGATGAAACACAGAAATTGCATCGGAATTCAATTGAAAAGGCACAATGCCGACTTAAGTACATGTAGAGTGAATCTTCCCACTGTCTATGATTTGAACCATTCCTGTGACACTAGTTATAGATTCCGATGCTTCATTTCAGGTTTACTGTATCCCTTGGATCTTCTTATTGACGACGGAACACAGATAGTGCATCGGAAGTAAATAGAAGAGGCACAATGCCGACTTAAGTACAAGAAGGCTGACTCTCCCTACTGTCTATGTTTTGAACCATTCCTGTGACACTAGTTATAGATTCCGATGCTTCACTTCAGGTTTACTGTATCCCTCTTACCTTCTTTTTGACTATGAAACACAGAAATTGCATCGGAATTAAATAGAAAAGGCACAATGCCGACTTAAGTACAAGAGGACTGACTCGTCCTACTGTCTATGTTTTGAACCATTCCTGTGACACTAGTTATAGATTCCGATGCTTCACTTCAGGTTTACTGTATCCCTCCGACCTAATTTTTGACGATGAAACACAGAAATTGCATCGGAATTAAATACAAAAAGCACAATGCCGACTTAAGTACAAGCAGACTGACTCTTCTTACTGTCTATGTTTTGAACCATTCCTGTGACACTAGTTATGGATTCCGATGCTTCACTTCAGGTTAACTGTATCCCTTTGACCTTCTTATTGACGTTGAAACACAGAAAATGCATCGGAATTAAATACAAAATGCACGATTCCGACTTAAGTACAAGAAGACTGACTCTTGTTACTGACTGTTTTTAACCATTCCTGTGACACTAGTTATAGATTGCGATGCTTCCTTTCAGGTTTACTCTATCCCTCCGACATTCTTATTGGCGATGAAACACAGAAATTGCATCGGAATTAAATAAAAAAGCACAATGCCAACATAAGTACAAGAAGTCTAACTCCTCTTACTGTCTATGTTTTGAATCATTAATGTGACACTAGTTATAGATTCCGATGCTTCATTTCAGGTTTACTGTATCCCTTGGATCTTCTTATTGACGACGGAACACAGTAGTGCATCGGAGATAAATAGAAGAGGCACAATGCCGACTTAAGTACAAGAAGGCTGACTCTCCCTACTGTCTATGTTTTGAACCATTCCTGTGACACTAGTTATAGATTCCGATGCTTTACTTCAGGTTTGCTGTATCCCTCTGACCTTCTTTTTGACTATGAAACACAGAAATTGCATCGGAATTAAATAGAAAAGGCACAATGCCGACTTAAGTACAAGAGGACTGACTCGTCCTACTGTCTATGTTTTGAACCATTCCTGTGACACTAGTTATAGATTCCGATGCTTCACTTCAGGTTTACTGTATCCCTCCGACCTTATTTTTGACGATGAAACACAGAAATTGCATCCGAATTAAATACAAAAAGCACAATGCCGACTTAAGTACAAGCAGACTGACTCTTCTTACTGTCTATGTTTTGGACGATTCCTGTGACACTAGTTATGGATTCCGATGCTTCACTTCAGGTTAAATGTATCCCTTTGACCTTCTTATTGACGTTGAAACACAGAAAATGCATCGAAATTAAATACAAAATGCACGATGCCGACTTAAGTACAAGAAGACTGACTCTTCTTACTTACTGTTTTTAACCATTCCTGTGACACTAGTTATAGATTCCGATGCTTCATTTCAGGTTTACTCTATCCCTCCGACCTTCTTATTGGCGATGAAATACAGAAATTTCATCGGAATTAAATAGAAAAGGCACAATGCCGACTTAAGTACAAGAAGACTGACTCTTCTTACTGTCTATGTTTTCAACCATTCCTGTGACACTAGTTAGAGATTCCGATGCTACACTTCAGGTTTACTGTATCCCTCTGACCTTCTTATTGATTATGAAACACAGTAATTGCATCGGAATTAAATTGAAAAGGGCACAATGCCGACTTAAGTACAAGAAGACTGACTCTTCTTACTGTCTAATTTTTGAACCATTCCTGTGACACTAGTTATAGATTACGATGGTCCACTTCAGGTTTACTGTATCCCTTGGACCTTCTTATTGACGATGAAACACAGATATTGCATCGGAATTAAATACAAAAGTCACAATAACGACTTAAGCACAAGAAGACTGACTCTTCTTACTGACTATGTTTTGAACCATTCCTGTGACACTAGTTATAGATTCCGATGCTTCACTTCAATTCTACTGTATCCTTCCGACCCTCTTATTGACGATGAAACACAGATATTGCATAGGATATAAATTCAAAGGGCACAATGCCGACTTAAGTACATGTAGACTGAAACTTCCTACGGTCTATGATTTGAATCATTCCTGTGACACTAGTTACAGATTCCGCTGCTTTATTTCAGGTTTACTGTATCCCTTGGACCTTCTTATTGGCGATGAAACACAGATAGTGCATCGGAATTTAATACAAGAGGCACAATGCCGACTTAAGTACAAGAAGACTGACCATTCTTACTGTCTGTGATTTGAACCATTCCTGTGACACTAGTTATAGATTCCGATGCCTCACTTCAGGTTTACTGTATCCCTCTGACCTTTATGACGATGAAACACAGAAATTGCATCGGAATTAAATAGAAAAGGCACAATTCCGTCTTAAGTACAAGCAGGCTGACTCTTCTTAGTGTCTATGTTACGAACCATTCCTGTGACGCTAGTTACAGATTCCGATGCTTCACTTCAGGTTCACTGTATCCCTTGGACTTTCTTATTGACGATGAAACACAGAAATTGCATCGGAATTAAATACAAAAGGCACAATGCCGACTTAAGTACAAAAAGACTGACTCTTCTTACTGTCTATGTTTTGAACTTTTCCTGTGTCGCTAGTTACAGATTCCGATGCTTCACCTCAGGTTCACTGTATCCCTCTGACCTTCTTATTGAAGATGAAACACAGAAATTGCATCGGACATAAATAGAAAATGCACATTGCCGTCTTAAGTACAAGCAGACTGACTCTCCTTAGTGTCTATGTTTTGAACCATTCCTGTGACGCTAGTTACAGATTCCGATGCTTCACTTCAGGTTTACTGTATCCCTTGGACCTTCTTGTTGACGATGAAACACAGAAATTGCATCGGAATTAAATAAAAAAGGCACAATGCCGGCTTAAGTACAAGAAGACTGACTCTTCTTACCGACTATGTTTTGAACCATTCCTGTGACACTAGTTATAGATTCCGATGCTTCACTTCAGGTTTACTGTTTCCCTCTGACCTTCTTATTGACGATGGAACACAGAAATTGCATGGGAAATCAATACAAAAGGCACAATGCCGACTTAAGTACATGTAGAGTGAATCTTCCTACTGTCTATGTTTTGAACCACGCCTGTGACACTAGTTATAGATTCCGATGTTTCATTTCAGGTTTACTGTATCCCTTGGATCTTCTTATTGACGATGGAGCACAGATAGTGCATCGGAAATAAATACAACAGGCACAATGCCGACTTAAGTACAAGAAGACTGACTCTTCTTACTGACTGTTTTGAACCATTCCTGTGACACTAGTTATTGATTCCGATGCTTCACTTCAGGTTTACTGTATCCCTCTGACCTTCTTATTGACGATGAAACACAGAAATTTAATCGGAATTAAATACAAAAGGCACAATGCCGACTTAACTACAAGAAAACTGACCCTTCTTACTGTCTATGTTTGAACCATTCCTGTGACACTAGTTATAGATTCCGATGCTTCACTTCAGGTTTACTGTATCCCTCTGACCTTCTTATTGACGATGAAACACAGAAATTGCATCGGAATTAAATAGTAAAGGCACAATGCCGACTTAAGTACAAGAAGACTGACTCTTCCTACTGTCTATGTTTTGAACCATTCCTGTGACACTAGTTATAGATTCCGATGCTTTACTTCAGGTTTACTGTATCCCTCTGACCTTCTTTTTGACTATGAAACACAGAAATTGCTTCGGAATTAAATAGAAAAGGCACAATGCCGACTTAAGTACAAGAAGACTGACTCGTCCTACTGTCTATGATTTAAACCATTCCTGTGACACTAGTTATAGATTCCGATGCTTCACTTCAGGTTTACTGTATCCCTCTGACCTTATTTTTGACGATGAAACACAGAAATTGCATCGCAATTAAATAGAAAAGGCACAATGCCAACTTAAGTACATGTAAAGTGAATCTTCCTACTGTCTATGTTTTGATCCTTTCCTGTGACACTAGTTATAGATTCCGATGCTACATTTCAGGTTTACTGTATCCCTTCGATCTTCTTATTGACGATGGAACACAGATAGTGCTTCGGAAATAATTAGAAGAGGCACTATGCCGACTTAAGTACAAGAAGGCTGACTCTCCCTACTGTCTATGTTTTGAACCATTCCTGTGACACTAGTTGTAGATTCCGATGCTTCACTTCAGGTTTACTGTATCCCTAGGACCTTCTTATTAACGATGATACACAGAAATTGCATCGGAACTAAATACAAAAGGCACAATGCCGACTAAAGTTCAAGAAGACTGACTCTTCCTACTGTCTATGTTTTGAACGATTCCTGTGACATAAGATTATGGATTCCGGTGCTTCACTTCAGGTTTACTGTATCCTTTGGACATTCTTATTGGCGACGAAACACAGAAATTGCATCGGAATTAAATAGAAAAGGCACAATGCCGACTTCAGTAAAAGAAGACTGACTCTTCCTACTGTCTATGATTTAAACCATTCCTGTGACACTAGTTATAGATTCCGATGCTACACCTCAGGTACACTGTATCCCTCTGACCTTCTTATTGAAGATGAAACACAGAAATTGCATCGGAATTAAATAGAAAAGGCACAATGCCGTCTTAAGTACAAGCAGGCTGACTCTTCTTAGTGTCTATGTTTTGAACCATTCCTGTGACGCTAGTTACAGATTCCGATGCTTCACTTCAGGTTCACTGTATCCCTTGGAACTTCTTATTGACGATGAAACACAGAAATTGCATCGGAATTAAATACAAAAGCACAATGCTGACTTCAGTACAAGAAGACTGACTCTTCTTACCGACTATGTTTTGAACCATTCCTGTGACACTAGTTAGAGATTCCGATGCTTCACTTCAGGTTAACAGTATCCCTCTGACCTTCTTATTGACGATGAAACACACTAATTAAATCGGAATTGAATTGAAAATGGCACAATGCCGACTTAAGTACAAAAAGACTGACTCTTCTTACTGTCTATGTTTTGAACCATTCCTGTGACGCTAGTTGCAGATTCCGATGCTTCACCTCAGGTTCACTGTATCCCTCTGACCTTCTTATTGAAGATGAAACACAGAAATTGCATCGGACATAAACAGAAAAGGCACAATGCCGTCTTAAGTACAAGCAGACTGACTCTTCTTAGTGTCTATGTTTTGAACCATTCCTGTGACGCTAGTTACAGATTCCGATGCTTCACTTCAGGTTTACTGTATCCCTTGGATCTTCCTATTGAAAATGAAACACAGAAATTGCATCGAAATTAAATACAAAAGGCACAATGCCGACTTAAGTACAAGAAGACTGACTCTTCTTACCGAATATGTTTTGAACCATTCCTGTGACACTACTTATAGATTCCGATGCTTCACTTCAGGTTTACTGTTTCCCTCTGACCTTCTTATTGACGATGAAACACAGAAATTGCATCGGAAATCAATACAAAAGGCACAATGCCGACTTAAGTACAAGCAGACTGACTCTCCTTAGTGTCTATGTTTTGAACCATTCCTGTGACGCTAGTTACAGATTCCGATGCTTCACTTCAGGTTTACTGTATCCCTTGGACCTTCTTGTTGACGATGAAACACAGAAATTGCATCGGAATTAAATAAAAAAGGCACAATGCCGGCTTAAGTACAAGAAGACTGACTCTTCTTACCGACTATGTTTTGAACCATTCCTGTGACACTAGTTATAGATTCCGATGCTTCACTTCAGGTTAACAGTATCCCTCTGACCTTCTTATTGACGATGAAACATACAAATTGCATCGGAATTAAATTGAAAATGGCACAATGCCGAATTAAGTACAAAAAGACTGACTCTTCTTACTGTCTATGTTTTGAACTTTTCCTGTGACGTTAGTTACAGATTCCGATGCTTCACCTCAGGTTCACTGTATCCCTCTGACCTTCTTATTGAAGATGAAACACAGAAATTGCATCGGACATAAATAGAAAATGCACATTGCCGTCTTAAGTACAAGCAGACTGACTCTCCTTAGTGTCTATGTTTTGAACCATTCCTGTGACACTAGTTATAGATTCCGATGCTTCACTTCAGGTTTACTGTATCCCTCTGACCTTATTTTTGACGATGAAACACAGAAATTGCATCGGAATTAAATAGAAAAGGCACAATGCCAACTTAAGTACATGTAGAGTGAATCTTCCTACTGTCTATGTTTTGAACCTTTCCTGTGACACTAGTTATAGATTCCGATGCTACATTTCAGGTTTACTGTATCCCTTTCATCTTCTTATTGACGATGGAACACAGATAGTGCTTCGGAAATAAATAGAAGAGGCACAATGCCGACTTAAGTACAAGAAGGCTGACTCTCCCTACTGTCTATGTTTTGAACCATTCCTGTGACACTAGTTGTAGATTCCGATGCTTCACTTCAGGTTTACTGTATCCCTAGGACCTTCTTATTAACGATGATACACAGAAATTGCATCGGAACTAAATACAAAAGGCACAATGCCGACTAAAGTTCAAGAGGACTGACTCTTCCTACTGTCTATGTTTTGAACGATTCCTGTGACATTAGATTATGGATTCCGGTGCTTCACTTCAGGTTTACTGTATCCTTTGGACATTCTTATTGGCGACGAAACACAGAAATTGCATCGGAATTAAATAGAAAAGGCACAATGCCAACTTAAGTACATGTAGAGTGAATCTTCCTACTGTCTATGTTTTGAACCATTCCTGTGACACTAGTTGTAGATTCCGATGCTTCACTTCAGGTTTACTGTATCCCTAGGACCTTCTTATTAACGATGATACACAGAAATTGCATCGGAACTAAATACAAAAGGCACAATGCCGACTAAAGTTCAAGAAGACTGACTCTTCCTACTGTCTATGTTTTGAACGATTCCTGTGACATTAGATTATGGATTCCGGTGCTTCACTTCAGGTTTACTGTATCCTTTGGACATTCTTATTGGCGACGAAACACAGAAATTGCATCGGAATTAAATAGAAAAGGCACAATGCCGACTTCAGTAAAAGAAGACTGACTCTTCCTACTGTCTATGATTTAAACCATTCCTGTGACACTAGTTATAGATTCCGATGCTACACCTCAGGTACACTGTATCCCTCTGACCTTCTTATTGAAGATGAAACACAGAAATTGCATCGGAATTAAATAGAAAAGGCACAATGCCGTCTTAAGTACAAGCAGGCTGACTCTTCTTAGTGTCTATGTTTTGAACCATTCCTGTGACGCTAGTTACAGATTCCGATGCTTCACTTCAGGTTCACTGTATCCCTTGGAACTTCTTATTGACGATGAAACACAGAAATTGCATCGGAATTAAATACAAAAGGTACAATGCTGACTTCAGTACAAGAAGACTGACTCTTCTTACCGACTATGTTTTGAACCATTCCTGTGACACTAGTTAGAGATTCCGATGCTTCACTTCAGGTTAACAGTATCCCTCTGACCTTCATATTGACGATGAAACACACTAATTAAATCGGAATTGAATTGAAAATGGCACAATGCCGACTTAAGTACAAAAAGACTGACTCTTCTTACTGTCTACGTTTTGAACCATTCCTGTGACGCTAGTTGCAGATTCCGATGCTTCACCTCAGGTTCACTGTATCCCTCTGACCTTCTTATTGAAGATGAAACACAGAAATTGCATCGGACATAAATAGAAAAGGCACAATGCCGTCTTAAGTACAAGCAGACTGACTCTTCTTAGTGTCTATGTTTTGAACCATTCCTGTGACGCTAGTTACAGATTAAGATGCTTCACTTCTGGTTTACTGTATCCCTTGGACCTTCCTATTGACAATGAAACACAGAAATTGCATCGAAATTAAATACAAAAGGCACAATGCCGACTTAAGTACAAGAAGACTGACTCTTCTTACCGAATATGTTTTGAACCATTCCTGTGACACTAGTTATAGATTCCGATGCTTCACTTCAGGTTTACTGTTTCCCTCTGACCTTCTTATTGACGATGAAACACAGAAATTGCATCGGAAATCAATACAAAAGGCACAATGCCGACTTAAGTACAAGCAGACTGACTCTCCTTAGTGTCTATGTTTTGAACCATTCCTGTGAGGCTACTTACAGATCCCGATGCTTCACTTCAGGTTTACTGTATCCCTTGGACCTTCTTGTTGACGATGAAACACAGAAATTGCATCGGAATTAAATAAAAAAGGCACAATGCCGGCTTAAGTACAAGAAGACTGACTCTTCTTACCGACTATGTTTTGAACCATTCCTGTGACACTAGTTATAGATTCCGATGCTTCACTTCGGGTTAACAGTATCCCTCTGACCTTCTTATTGACGATGAAACATACTAATTGCATCGGAATTAAATTGAAAATGGCACAATGCCGAATTAAGTACAAAAAGACTGACTCTTCTTACTGTCTATGTTTTGAACTTTTCCTGTGACGTTAGTTACAGATTCCGATGCTTCACCTCAGGTTCACTGTATCCCTCTGACCTTCTTATTGAAGATGAAACACAGAAATTGCATCGGACATAAATAGAAAATGCACATTGCCGTCTTAAGTACAAGCAGACTGACTCTCCTTAGTGTCTATGTTTTGAACCATTCCTGTGACACTAGTTATAGATTCCGATGCTTCACTTCAGGTTTACTGTATCCCTCTGACCTTATTTTTGACGATGAAACACAGAAATTGCATCGGAATTAAATAGAAAAGGCACAATGCCAACTTAAGTACATGTAGAGTGAATCTTCCTACTGTCTATGTTTTGAACCTTTCCTGTGACACTAGTTATAGATTCCGATGCTACATTTCGGGTTTACTTTATCCCTTTGATCTTCTTATTGACGATGGAACACAGATAGTGCTTCGGAAATAAATAGAAGAGGCACAATGCCGACTTAAGTACAAGAAGGCTGACTCTCCCTACTGTCTATGTTTTGAACCATTCCTGTGACACTAGTTGTAGATTCCGATGCTTCACTTCAGGTTTACTGTATCCCTAGGACCTTCTTATTAACGATGATACACAGAAATTGCATCGGAACTAAATACAAAAGGCACAATGCCGACTAAAGTTCAAGAAGACTGACTCTTCCTACTGTCTATGTTTTGAACGATTCCTGTGACATTAGATTATGGATTCCGGTGCTTCACTTCAGGTTTACTGTATCCTTTGGACATTCTTATTGGCGACGAAACACAGAAATTGCATCGGAATTAAATAGAAAAGGCACAATGCCGACTTCAGTAAAAGAAGACTGACTCTTCCTACTGTCTATGATTTAAACCATTCCTGTGACACTAGTTATAGATTCCGATGCTACACCTCAGGTACACTGTATCCCTCTGACCTTCTTATTGAAGATGAAACACAGAAATTGCATCGGAATTAAATAGAAAAGGCACAATGCCGTCTTAAGTACAAGCAGGCTGACTCTTCTTAGTGTCTATGTTTTGAACCATTCCTGTGACGCTAGTTACAGATTCCGATGCTTCACTTCAGGTTCACTGTATCCCTTGGAACTTCTTATTGACGATGAAACACAGAAATTGCATCGGAATTAAATACAAAAGGTACAATGCTGACTTCAGTACAAGAAGACTGACTCTTATAACCGACTATGCTTTGAACCATTCCTGTGACACTAGTTAGAGATTACGATGCTTCACTTCAGGTTAACAGTATCCCTCTGACCTTCTTATTGACGATGAAACACACTAATTAAATCGGAATTGAATTGAAAATGGCACAATGCCGACTTAAGTACAAAAAGACTGACTCTTCTTACTGTCTACGTTTTGAACCATTCCTGTGACGCTAGTTGCAGATTCCGATGCTTCACCTCAGGTTCACTGTATCCCTCTGACCTTCTTATTGAAGATGAAACACAGAAATTGCATCGGACATAAATAGAAAAGGCACAATGCCGTCTTAAGTACAAGCAGACTGACTCTTCTTAGTGTCTATGTTTTGAACCATTCCTGTGACGCTAGTTACAGATTCCGATGCTTCACTTCAGGTTTACTGTATCCCTTGGACCTTCCTATTGACAATGAAACACAGAAATTGCATCGAAATTAAATACAAAAGGCACAATGCCGACTTAAGTACATGTAGAGTGAATCTTCCTACTGTCTATGATTTGAACCATTCCTGTGACACTAGTTATAGATTCCGATGCTTCACTTCAGGTTTACTGTTTACCTCTGACCTTCTTATTGACGATGAAACACAGAAATTGCATCGGAAATCAATACGAAAGGCACAATGCCGACTTAAGTATATGTAGAGTGAATCTTCCTACTGTCTATGTTTTAAACCACTCCTGTGACACTAGTTATAGATTCCGAGGCTTCACTTCAGGTTTACTGTATCCCTCTGACCTTCTTATTGACGATGAAACACAGAAATTGCATCGAAATTAAATATAAAAGGCACAATGCCGACTTAAGTACATGTAGAGTGAATCTTTCTACTGTCTATGATTTGAACCATTCCTGTGACACTTGTTATAGATTCCGATGCTTCACTTCAGGTTTACTGTTTCCCTCTGACCTTCTTATTGACGATGAAACACAGAAATTGCATCGGAAATCAATACAAAAGGCACAATGCCGACTTAAGTACATGTAGAGTGAATCTTCCTACTGTCTATGTTTTAAACCACTCCTGTGACACTAGTTATAGATTCCGATGCTACATTTCAGGTTTACTGTATCCCTTCGATCTTCTTATTGACGATGGAACACAGATAGTGCTTCGGAAATAAATAGAAGAGGCACAATGCCGACTTAAGTACAAGAAGGCTGACTCTCCCTACTGTCTATGTTTTGAACCATTCCTGTGACACTAGTTGTAGATTCCGATGCTTCACTTCAGGTTTACTGTATCCCTAGGACCTTCTTATTAACGATGATACACAGAAATTGCATCGGAACTAAATACAAAAGGCACAATGCCGACTAAAGTTCAAGAAGACTGACTCTTCCTCCTGTCTATGTTTTGAACGATTCCTGTGACATTAGATTATGGATTCCGGTGCTTCACTTCAGGTTTACTGTATCCTTTGGACTTTCTTATTGGCGACGAAACACAGAAATTGCATCGGAATTAAATAGAAAAGGCACAATGCCGACTTCAGTAAAAGAAGACTGACTCTTCCTACTGTCTATGATTTAAACCATTCCTGTGACACTAGTTATAGATTCCGATGCTTCACCTCAGGTACACTGTATCCCTCTGACCTTCTTATTGAAGATGAAACACAGAAATTGCATCGGAATTAAATAGAAAAGGCACAATGCCGTCTTAAGTACAAGCAGGCTGACTCTTCTTAGTGTCTATGATTTGAACCATTCCTGTGACGCTAGTTACAGATTCCGATGCTTCACTTCAGGTTCACTGTATCCCTTGGAACTTCTTATTGACGATGAAACACAGAAATTGCATCGGAATTAAATACAAAAGGCACAATGCTGACTTCAGTACAAGAAGACTGACTCTTCTTACCGACTATGTTTTGAACCATTCCTGTGACACTAGTAAGAGATTCCGATGCTTCACTTCAGGTTAACAGTATCCCTCTGACCTTCTTATTGACGATGAAACACACTAATTAAATCGGAATTGAATTGAAAATGGCACAATGCCGACTTAAGTACAAAAAGACTGACTCTTCTTACTGTCTATGTTTTGAACCATTCCTGTGACGCTAGTTGCGATTCCGATGCTTCACCTCAGGTTCACTGTATCCCTCTGACCTTCTTATTGAAGATGAAACACAGAAATTGCATCGGACATAAATAGAAAAGGCACAATGCCGTCTTAAGTACAAGCAGACTGACTCTTCTTAGTGTCTATGTTTTGAACCATTCCTGTGACGCTAGTTACAGATTCCGATGCTTCACTTCAGGTTTACTGTATCCCTTGGACCTTCCTATTGACAATGAAACACAGAAATTGCATCGAAATTAAATACAAAAGGCACAATGCCGACTTAAGTACATGTAGAGTGAATCTTCCTACTGTCTATGATATGAACCATTCCTGTGACACTAGTTATAGATTCCGATGCTTCACTTCAGGTTTACTGTATCCCTCTGACCTTCTTTTTGTCTATGAAACACAGAAATTGCTTCGGAATTAAATAAAAAAGGCACAATGCCGACTTAAGTACAAGAAGACTGACTCGTCCTACTGTGTATTTTTTGAACCATTCCTGTGACACTAGTTATAGATTCCGATGCTTCACTTCAGGTTTACTGTATCCCTCTGACCTTATTTTTGACGATGAAACACAGAAATTGCATCGGAATTAAATAGAAAAGGCACAATGCCGACTTATGTACATGTAGAGTGAATCTTCCTACTGTCTATGATTTGAACCATTCCTGTGACACTAGTTACAGATTCCGATGCTTCATTTCAGGTTTACTGTATCCCTTGGATCTTCTTATTGACGACGGAACACAGATAGTGCATCGGAAATAAATAGAAGAGGCACAATGCCGACTTAAGTACAAGAAGGCTGACTCTCCCTACTGTCTATGTTTTGAACCATTCCTGTGACACTAGTTATAGATTCCGATGCTTCACTTCAGGTTTACTGTATCCCTCTGACCTTCTTTTTGACTATGAAACACAGAAATTGCATCGGAATTAAATAGAAAAGGCACAATGCCGACTTAAGTACAAGAGGACTGACTCGTCCTACTGTCTATGTTTTGAACCATTCCTGTGACACTAGTTATAGATTCCGATGCTTCACTTCAGGTTTACTGTATCCCTCCGACCTTATTTTTGACGATGAAACACAGAAATTGCATCGGAATTAAATAAAAAAGGCACAATGCCGGCTTAAGTACAAGAAGACTGACTCTTCTTACCGACTATGTTTTGAACCATTCCTGTGACACTAGTTATAGATTCCAATGCTTCACTTCAGGTTAACAGTATCCCTCTGACCTTCTTATTGACGATGAAACATACTAATTGCATCGGAATTAAATTGAAAATGGCACAATGCCGACTTAAGTACAAAAAGACTGACTCTTCTTACTGTCTATGTTTTGAACTTTTCCTGTGACGCTAGTTACAGATTCCGATGCTTCACCTCAGGATCACTGTATCCCTCTGACCTTCTTATTGAAGATGAAACACAGAAATTGCATCGGACATAAATAGAAAATGCACATTGCCGTCTTAAGTACAAGCAGACTGACTCTCCTTAGTGTCTATGTTTTGAACCATTCCTGTGACGCTAGTTACAGATTCCGATGCTTCACTTCAGGTTTACTGTATCCCTTGGACCTTCTTGTTGACGATGAAACACAGAAATTGCATCGGAATTAAATAAAAAAGGCACAATGCCGGCTTAAGTACAAGAAGACTGACTCTTCTTACCGACTATGTTTTGAACCATTCCTGTGACACTAGTTATAGATTCCGATGCTTCACTTCAGGTTTACTGTTTCCCTCTGACCTTCTTATTGACGATGGAACACAGAAATTGCATGGGAAATCAATACAAAAGGCACAATGCCGACTTAAGTACATGTAGAGTGAATCTTCCTACTGTCTATGTTTTGAACCACGCCTGTGACACTAGTTATAGATTCCGATGTTTCATTTCAGGTTTACTGTATCCCTTGGATCTTCTTATTGACGATGGAACACAGATAGTGCATCGGAAATAAATACAACAGGCACAATGCCGACTTAAGTACAAGAAGACTGACTCTTCTTACTGACTGTTTTGAACCATTCCTGTGACACTAGTTATTGATTCCGATGCTTCACTTCAAGTTTACTGTATCCCTCTGACCTTCTTATTGACGATGAAACACAGAAATTGCATCGGAATTAAATACAAAAGGCACAATGCCGACTTAACTACAAGAAAACTAACCCTTCTTACTGTCTATGTTTGAACCATTCCTGTGACACTAGTTATAGATTCCGATGCTTCACTTCAGGTTTACTGTATCCCTCTGACCTTCATATTGACGATGAAACACAGAAATTGCATCGGAATTAAATAGTAAAGGCACAATGCCGACTTAAGTACAAGAAGACTGACTCTTGCTACTGTCTATGTTTTGAACCATTTCTGTGACACTAGTTATAGATTCCGATGCTTTACTTCAGGTTTACTGTATCCCTCTGACCTTCTTTTTGACTATGAAACACAGAAATTGCTTCCGAATTAAATAGAAAAGGCACAATGCCGACTTAAGTACAAGAAGACTGACTCGTCCTACTGTCTATGATTTAAACCATTCCTGTGACACTAGTTATAGATTCCGATGCTTCACTTCAGGTTTACTGTATCCCTCTGACCTTATTTTTGACGAGGAAACACAGAAATTGCATCGGAATTAAATAGAAAAGGCACAATGCCAACTTAAGTACATGTAGAGTGAATCTTCCTACTGTCTATGTTTTGAACCATTCCTGTGACACTAGTTATAGATTCCGATGCTACATTTCAGGTTTACTGTATCCCTTCGATCTTCTTATTGACGATGGAACACAGATAGTGCTTCGGAAATAAATAGAAGAGGCACAATGCCGACCTAAGTACAAGAAGGCTGACTCTCCCTACTGTCTATGTTTTGAACCATTCCTGTGACACTAGTTGTAGATTCCGATGCTTCACTTCAGGTTTACTGTATCCCTAGGACCTTCTTACTAACGATGATACACAGAAATTGCATCGGAACTAAATACAAAAGGCACAATGCCGACTAAAGTTCAAGAAGACTGACTGTTCCTACTGTCTATGTTTTGAACGATTCCTGTGACATTAGATTATGGATTCCGGTGCTTCACTTCAGGTTTACTGTATCCTTTGGACATTCTTATTGGCGACGAAACACAGAAATTGCATCGGAATAAAATAGAAAAGGCACAATGCCGACTTCAGTAAAAGAAGACTGACTCTTCCTACTGTCTATGATTTAAACCATTCCTGTGACACTAGTTATAGATTCCGATGCTTCACCTCAGGTACACTGTATCCCTCTGACCTTCTTATTGAAGATGAAACAC
Organism: Schistocerca americana; assembly: GCF_021461395.2. Classification (NCBI taxonomy): domain Eukaryota; kingdom Metazoa; phylum Arthropoda; class Insecta; order Orthoptera; family Acrididae; genus Schistocerca; species Schistocerca americana. The sequence goes on from NC_060120.1 coordinate 1,120,580,271, forward strand.
AGAAATTGCATCGGAATTAAATAGAAAAGGCACAATGCCGTCTTAAGTACAAGCAGGCTGACTCTTCTTATTGTCTATGTTTTGAACCATTCCTGTGACGCTAGTTACAGATTCCGATGCTTCACTTCAGGTTCACTGTATCCCTTGGAACTTCTTATTGACGATGAAACACAGAAATTGCATCGGAATTAAATACAAAAGGCACAATGCTGACTTCAGTACAAGAAGACTGACTCTTCTTACCGACTATGTTTTGAATCATTCCTGTGACACTAGTTAGAGATTCCGATGCTTCACTTCATGTTAACAGTATCCCTCTGACCTTCTTATTGACGATGAAACACACTAATTAAATCGGAATTGAATTGAAAATGGCACAACGCCGACTTAAGTACAAAAAGACTGACTCTTCTTACTGTCTATGTTTTGAACCATTCCTGTGACGCTAGTTGCAGATTCCGATGCTTCACCTCAGGTTCACTGTATCCCTCTGACCTTCTTATTGAAGATGAAACACAGAAATTGCATCGGACATAAATAGAAAAGGCACAATGCCGTCTTAAGTACAAGCAGACTGACTCTTCTTAGTGTCTATGTTTTGAACCATTCCTGTGACGCTAGTTACAGATTCCGATGCTTCACTTCAGATTTACTGTATCCCTTGGACCTTCCTATTGACAATGAAACACAGAAATTGCATCGAAATTAAATACAAAAGGCACAATGCCTACTTAAGTACATGTAGAGTGAATCTTCCTACTGTCTATGATTTGAACCATTCCTGTGACACTAGTTATAGATTCCGATGCTTCACTTCAGGTTTACTGTTTCCCTCTGACCTTCTTATTGACGATGAAACACAGAAATTGCATCGGAAATCAATACAAAAGGCACAATGCCGACTTAAGTACATGTAGAGTGAATCTTCCTACCGTCTATGTTTTAAACCACTCCTGTGACACTAGTTATAGATTCCGAGGCTTCACTTCAGGTTTACTGTATCCCTCTGACCTTCTTATTGACGATGAAACACAGAAATTGCATCGGAATTAAATAGAAAAGGCACAATGCCGACTTAAGTACAAGAAGACTGACTCGTCCTACTGTCTATGTTTTGAACCATTCCTGTGACACTAGTTATAGATTCCGATGCTTCACTTCAGGTTTACTGTATCCCTCTGACCTTATTTTTGACGATGAAACACAGAAATTGCATCGGAATTAAATACAAAAAGCACAATGCTGACTTATGTACAAGCAGACTGACTCTTTTTACTGTCTATGTTTTGAACCATTTCTGTGACACTAGTTATGGATTCCGATGCTTCACTTCAGGTTAACTGTATCCCTTTGACCTTCTTATTGACGTTGAAACACAGAAAATGCATCGGAATTAATTACAAAATGCACAATGCCGACTTAAGTACAAGAAGACTGACTCTTGTTACTGACTGTTTTTAACCATTCCTGTGACACTAGTTATAGATTCCGATGCTTCATTTCAGGTTTACTCTATCCCTCCGACCTTCTTATTGGCGATGAAACACAGAAATTGCATCGGAATTAAATAAAAAAGCACAATGCCAACATAAGTACAAGAAGACTAACTCCTCTTACTGTCTATGTTTTGAATCATTAATGTGACACTAGTTATAGATTCCGATGCTACACTTCAGGTTTACTGTATCCCTTGGACCTTCGTATTGACGATGAAACACAGAAATTGCATCGGAATTAAATACAAAAGGCACAATGCCGAATTAAGTACAAGAAGACTGTCCCTTCTTACTGACTATGTTTTGAACCATTCCTGTGACACTAGTTATAGATTCCGATGCTTCACTTCAGGTTTACTATATCCCTAGGACCTTCTTATTGACGATGAAACACAGAAATTGCATCGGAATTAAATACAAAAGGCACAATGCCGACTTAAGTACAAGAAGACTGACTCTTCCTATTGTCTATGTTTTGAACGATTCCTGTGACATTACTTACAGATTCCGATGCTTTACTTCAGGTTCTCTGTATCCATTGGACCTTCTTATTGGCGACGAAATACAGAAATTGCATCGGAATTAAATAGAAGAGGCACGATGCCGACTTAAGTACAAGAAGACTGACTCTTCTTACTGTCTATGTTTTAAACATTCCTGTGACACTATTTATAGATTCCGATGCTCCACTTCAGGTTTACTGTATCCCTCCGAACTTCTTTTTGACTACGAAATACAGAAATTGCATAGGAATTAATTAGAAAAGGCACAATGCCGACTTAAGTACAAGAAGACTGACTCGTCCTACTGTCTATGGTTTGAGCCATTCCTGTGACACTAGTTATAGATTCCGATGATTCACTTCAGGTTTACTGTATCCCTCTGACCTTATTTTTGACGATGAAACACAGAAATTGCATCGGAATTAAATACAAAAAGCACAATGCCGACTTAAGTCCAAGAAGACTGACTCTTCTTACTGTCTATGTTTTGAACCATTCCTGTGACACTAGTTATGGATTCCGATGCTTCACTTCAGGTTAACTGTATCCCTTGGACCTTCTTATTTATGTTGAAACACAGAAAATGCATCGGAATTAAATACAAAATGCACGATGCCGACGTAAGTACAAGAAGACTGACTCTTCTTACTGACTGTTTTTAACCATTCCTGTGACACTTGTTATAGATTCCGATGCTTCATTTCAGGTTTACTGTATCCCTCCGACCTTCTTATTGGCGATGAAACACAGAAATTGCATCGGAATTAAATAAAAAAGCACAATGCCAACATAAGTACAAGAAGACTAACTCCTCTTACTGTCTATGTTTTGAATCATTAATGTGACACTAGTTATAGATTCCGATGCTACACTTCAGGTTTACTGTATCCCTTGGACCTTCGTATTGACGATGAAACACAGAAATTGCATCGGAATTAAATACAAAAGGCACAATGCCGAATTAAGTACAAGAAGACTGTCCCTTCTTACTGACTATGTTTTGAACCATTCCTGCGACACTAGTTATAGATTCCGATGCTTCACTTCAGGTTTACTATATCCCTAGGACCTTCTTATTGACGATGAAACACAGAAAATGCATCGGAATTAAATACAAAAGGCACAATGCCGACTTAAGTACAAGAAGACTGACTCTTCCTATTGTCTATGTTTTGAACGATTCCTGTGACATTACTTACAGATTCCGATGCTTTACTTCAGGTTCTCTGTATCCATTGGACCTTCTTATTGGCGACGAAATACAGAAATTGCATCGGAATTAAATAGAAGAGGCACGATGCCGACTTAAGTACAAGAAGACTGACTCTTCTTACTGTCTATGTTTTAACCATTCCTGTGACACTATTTATAGATTCCGATGCTCCACTTCAGGTTTACTGTATCCCTCCGAACTTCTTTTTGACTATGAAACACAGAAATTGCATAGGAATTAATTAGAAAAGGCACAATGCCGACTTAAGTACAAGAAGACTGACTCGTCCTACTGTCTATGGTTTGAGCCATTCCTGTGACACTAGTTATAGATTCCGATGCTTCACTTCAGGTTTACTGTATCCCTCTGACCTTATTTTTGACGATGAAACACAGAAATTGCATCGGAATTAAATACAAAAAGCACAATGCCGACTTAAGTCCAAGAAGACTGACACTTCTTACTGTCTATGTTTTGAACCATTCCTGTGACACTAGTTATGGATTCCTATGCTTCACTTCAGGTTAACTGTATCCCTTGGACCTTCTTATTTATGTTGAAACACAGAAAATGCATCGGAATTAAATACAAAATGCACGATGCCGACGTAAGTACAAGAAGACTGACTCTTCTTACTGACTGTTTTTAACCATTCCTGTGACACTTGTTATAGATTCCGATGCTTCATTTCAGGTTTACTGTATCCCTGCGACCTTCTTATTGGCGATGAAACACAGAAATTGCATCGGAATTAAATAAAAAAGCACAATGCCAACATAAGTACAAGAAGACTAACTCCTCTTACTGACTATGTTTTGAATCATTAATGTGACACTAGTTTTAGATTCCGATGCTTCACTTCAGGTTTACTGTATCCCTTGGACCTTCGTATTGACGATGAAACACAGAAATTGCATCGGAATTAAATACAAAAGGAACAATGCCGAATTAAGTACAAGAAGACTGACCCTTCTTACTGACTATGTTTTGAACCATTCCTGTGACACTAGTTATGGATTCCGATGCTTCACTTCAGGTTTAGTCTATCCCTAGGACCTTCTTATTGACGATGAAACACAGATAGTGCATCGGAAATAAATAGAAAATTCACATTGCCGACTTAAGTACATGTATAGTGAATCTTCCTACTGTCTATGATTTGAACCATTCCTGTGACACTAGTTATAGATTTCGATACTTCATTTCAGGTTTACTGTATCCCTCTGACCTTCGTTTTGACTATGAAACACAGAAATTGCTTCGGAATTAAGTAGAAAAGGCACAATGCCGACTTAAGTACAAGAAGACTGACTCGTCCTACTGTCTATGATTTGAACCATTCCTGTGACACTAGATATAGATTCCGGTGCTTCACTTCAGGTTTACTGTATCCCTCTGACCTTATTTTTGACGATGAAACACAGAAATTGCATCGGAATTAAATAGAAAAGGCACAATGCCGACTTAAGTACATGTATAGTGAATCTTCCTACTGTCTATGATTTGAACCATTCCTGTGTCACTAGTTATAGATTCCGATGCTTCATTTCAGGTTTACTGTATCCCTTGGATCTTCTTATTGGCGATGGAACACAGATAGTGCATCGGAAATAAATAGAAGAGGCACAATGCCGACTTAAGTACAAGAAGGCTGACTCTCCCTACTGTCTATGTTTTGAACCATTCCTGCGACACTAGTTATAGATTCCGATGCTTCACTTCAGGTTTACTATATCCCTAGGACCTTCTTATTGACGATGAAACACAGAAAATGCATCGGAATTAAATACAAAAGGCACAATGCCGACTTAAGTACAAGAAGACTGACTCTTCCTATTGTCTATGTTTTGAACGATTCCTGTGATATTACTTACAGATTCCGATGCTTTACTTCAGGTTCTCTGTATCCATTGGACCTTCTTATTGGCGACGAAATACAGAAATTGCATCGGAATTAAATAGAAGAGGCACGATGCCGACTTAAGTACAAGAAGACTGACTCTTCTTACTGTCTATGTTTTAACCATTCCTGTGACACTATTTATAGATTCCGATGCTCCACTTCAGGTTTACTGTATCCCTCCGAACTTCTTTTTGACTATGAAACACAGAAATTGCATAGGAATTAATTAGAAAAGGCACAATGCCGACTTAAGTACAAGAAGACTGACTCGTCCTACTGTCTATGGTTTGAGCCATTCCTGTGACACTAGTTATAGATTCCGATGCTTCACTTCAGGTTTACTGTATCCCTCTGACCTTATTTTTGACGATGAAACACAGAAATTGCATCGGAATTAAATACAAAAAGCACAATGCCGACTTAAGTCCAAGAAGACTGACACTTCTTACTGTCTATGTTTTGAACCATTCCTGTGACACTAGTTATGGATTCCGATGCTTCACTTCAGGTTAACTGTATCCCTTGGACCTTCTTATTTATGTTGAAACACAGAAAATGCATCGGAATTAAATACAAAATGCACGATGCCGACGTAAGTACAAGAAGACTGACTCTTCTTACTGACTGTTTTTAACCATTCCTGTGACACTTGTTATAGATTCCGATGCTTCATTTCAGGTTTACTGTATCCCTGCGACCTTCTTATTGGCGATGAAACACAGAAATTGCATCGGAATTAAATAAAAAAGCACAATGCCAACATAAGTACAAGAAGACTAACTCCTCTTACTGACTATGTTTTGAATCATTAATGTGACACTAGTTTTAGATTCCGATGCTTCACTTCAGGTTTACTGTATCCCTTGGACCTTCGTATTGACGATGAAACACAGAAATTGCATCGGAATTAAATACAAAAGGAACAATGCCGAATTAAGTACAAGAAGACTGACCCTTCTTACTGACTATGTTTTGAACCATTCCTGTGACACTAGTTATGGATTCCGATGCTTCACTTCAGGTTTAGTCTATCCCTAGGACCTTCTTATTGACGATGAAACACAGATAGTGCATCGGAAATAAATAGAAAATTCACATTGCCGACTTAAGTACATGTATAGTGAATCTTCCTACTGTCTATGATTTGAACCATTCCTGTGACACTAGTTATAGATTTCGATACTTCATTTCAGGTTTACTGTATCCCTCTGACCTTCGTTTTGACTATGAAACACAGAAATTGCTTCGGAATTAAGTAGAAAAGGCACAATGCCGACTTAAGTACAAGAAGACTGACTCGTCCTACTGTCTATGATTTGAACCATTCCTGTGACACTAGATATAGATTCCGGTGCTTCACTTCAGGTTTACTGTATCCCTCTGACCTTATTTTTGACGATGAAACACAGAAATTGCATCGGAATTAAATAGAAAAGGCACAATGCCGACTTAAGTACATGTATAGTGAATCTTCCTACTGTCTATGATTTGAACCATTCCTGTGTCACTAGTTATAGATTCCGATGCTTCATTTCAGGTTTACTGTATCCCTTGGATCTTCTTATTGGCGATGGAACACAGATAGTGCATCGGAAATAAATAGAAGAGGCACAATGCCGACTTAAGTACAAGAAGGCTGACTCTCCCTACTGTCTATGTTTTGAACCATTCCTGTGACACTAGTTATAGATTCCGATGCTTCACTTCAGGTTTACTGTATCCCTCTGACCTTCTTTTTGACTATGAAACACAGAAATTGCACCGGAATTAAATAGAAAAGGCACGATGCCGACTTAAGTACAAGAAGACTGACTCTTCTTACTGTCTATGTTTTAACCATTCCTGTGACACTATTTATAGATTCTGATGCTTCACTTCAGGTTTGCTGTATCCCTTGGACCTTCTTATTGACGATGAAACACAGAACATGCATCAGAATTAAATACAAAAGGCACAATGCCGACTTAAGTACATGAAGATTGACTCTTCTTACTGACTGTTTTGAACCAATCCTGTGACACTAGTTATAGATTCCGATGCTTTACTTCAGGTTTACTGTATCCCTCTGACCTTCTTATTGACGATGAAACACAGAAATTGCATCGGAATTAAATACAAAAGGCACAATGCCGACTTAAGTACATGAAAACTGACCCTTCTTACTGTCTATGTTTGAACCATTCCTGTGACACTAGTTATAGATTCCGATGCTTCACTTCAGGTTTACTGTATCCCTCTGACCTTCTTATTGACGATGAGACACAGAAACTGCATCGGAATTAAATAGAAAAGGCACAATGCCGACTTAAGTACAAGAAGACTGACTCTTCCTACTGTCTATGTTTTGAACCATTCCTGTGACACTAGTTATAGATTCCGATGCTTCACTTCAGGTTTACTGTATCCCTCTGACCTTCTTTTTTACTATGAAACATAGAAATTGCTTCGGAATTAAATAGAAAAAGCACAGTGCCGACTTAAGTACAAGAAGACTGACTCGTCCTACTGTCTATGTTTTGAACCATTCCTGTGACACTAGTTATAGATTCCGGTGCTTCACTTCAGGTTTACTGTATCCCTCTGACCTTATTTTTGACGATGAAACACAGAAATTGCATCGGAATTAAATAGAAAAGGCACAATGCCGACTTAAGTACAAGACGACTGACTCGTCCTACTGTCTATCTTTTGAACCATTCCTGTGACTCTAGTTATAGAGTCCGATGCTTCACTTCAGGTTTACTGTATCCCTCTGACGTTATTTTTGACGATGAAACACAGAAATTGCATCGGAATTAATTACAAAAAGCACAATGCCAACATAAGTACAAGAAGACTAACTGCTCTTACAGACTATGTTTTGAATCATTAATGTGACACTAGTTATAGATTCCGATGCTTCACTTCAGGTTTACTGTATCCCTTGGACCTTCGTATTGACGATGAAACACAGAAATTGCATCGGAATTAAATACAAAAGGCACAATGCCGAATTAAGTACAAGAAGACTGACCCTTCTTACTGACTATGTTTTGACCATTCCGGTGACACTAGTTATAGATTCCGATGCTTCACTTCAGGTTTACTCTATCCCTAGGACCTTCTTATTGATGATGAAACACAGAAATTGCATCGGAACTAAATACAAAAGGCACAATGCCGACTTAAGTACAAGAAGACTGACTCTTCCTACTGTCTATGTTTTGAACGATTCCTGTGACATTACTTACAGATTCCGATGCTTCACTTCAGGTTCTCTGTATCCATTGGACCTTCTTATTGGCGACGAAATACAGAAAATGCATCGCAATTAAATAGAAAAGGCACGATGCCGACTTAAGTACAAGAAGACTGACTCTTCTTACTGTCTATGTTTTAACCATTCCTGTGACACTATTTAAAGATTCCGATGCTCCACTTCAGGTTTACTGTATCCCTTGGACCTTCTTATTGACGATGAAACACAGAACATGCATCGGAATTAAATACAAAAGGCACAATGCCGACTGAAGTACATGAAGATTGACTCTTCTTACTGACTGTCTTGAACCGTTCCTGCGACACTAGTTATAGATTCCGATGCTTTACTTCAGGTTTACTGTATCCCTCTGACCTTCTTATTGACGATGAAACACAGAAATTGCATCGGAATTAAATACAAAAGGCACAATGCCGACTTAAGTACAAGAAAACTGACCCTTCTTACTGTCTATGTTTGATCCATTCCTGTGCCACTAGTTATAGATTCCGATGCTTCACTTCAGGTTTACTGTATCCCTCTGACCTTCTTATTGACGATGGAACACAGAAATTGCATCGGAATTAAATAGAAAAGGCACAATGCCGACTTAAGTACAAGAAGACTGACTCTTCCTACTGTCTATGTTTTGAACAATTCCTGTGACACTAGTTATAGATTCCGATGCTTCACTTCAGGTTTACTGTATCCCTCTGACCTTCTTTTTGACTATGAAACACAGAAATTGCTTCGGAAATGAATAGAAAAGGCACAATGCCGACTTAAGTACAAGAAGACTCACTCGTCCTACAATCTATGTTTTGAACCATTCCTGTGACACTAGTTATAGATTCCGATGCTTCACTTCAGGTTTACTGTATCCCTCTGACCTTATTTTTGACGATGAAACACAGAAATTGCATCGGAAGTAAATAGAAAATTCACAATGCCTACTTAAGTACATGTATAGTGAATCTTCCTACTGTCTATGATTTGAACCATTCCTGTGACACTAGTTACAGATTCCGATGCTTCATTTCAGGATTACTGTATCCCTTGGATCTTCTTATTGACGATGGAACACAGATAGTGCATCGGAAATAAATAGAAGAGGCACAATGCCGACTTAAGTACAAGAAGGCTGACTCTCCCTACTGTCTATGGTTTGAACCATTCCTGTGACACTAGTTATAGATTCCTATGCTTCACTTCAGGTTTACTGTATCCCTCTGACCTTAATTTTGACGATGAAACACAGAAATTGCATCGGAAATAAATACAAAAAGCACAATGCCAACTTAAGTACAAGAAGACTGACTCTTCTTACTGTCTATGTTTTGAACCATTCCTGTGACACTAATTATGGATTCCGATGCTTCACTTCAGGTTAACTGTATCAATTGGACCTTCTTATTGACGTTGAAACACAGAAAATGCATCGGAATTAAATACAAAATGCACGATGCCGACGTAAGTACAAGAAGACTGACTCTTCTTACTGACTGTTTTTAACCATTCCTGTGACACTATTTATAGATTGCGATGCTTCACTTCAGGTTTACTGTATCCCTTGGACCTTCTTATTGACGATGAAACACATAACATGCATCGGAATTAAATACAAAAGGCACAATGCCGACTTAAGTACATGAAGATTGACTCTTCTTACTGACTGCTTTGAACCATTCCTGTGACACTAGTTATAGATTCCGATGCTTTACTTCAGGTTTACTGTGTCCATCAGACCTTCTTATTAACGATGAAACACAGAAATTGCATCGGAATTAAATACAAAAGGCACAATGCCGACTTAAGTACAAGAAAACTGACCCTTCTTACTGTCTATGTTTGAACTATTCCTGTGACACTAGTTATAGATTCCGATGCTTCACTTCAGGTTTACTGTATCCCTCTGACCTTCTTATTGACGATGAAACACAGAAATTGCGTCGGAATTAAATAGAAAAGGCACAATGCCGACTTAAGTACAAGAAGACTGACTCTTCCTACTGTCTATGTTTTGAACCATTCCTGTGACACTAGTTATAGATTCCGATGCTTTACTTCAGGTTTACTGTATCCCTCTGACCTTCGTTTTGACTATGAAACACAGAAATTGCTTCGGAATGAAATAGAAAAGGCACAATGCCGACTTAAGTACAAGAAGACTGACTCGTCCTACTGTCTATGTTTTGAACCATTCCTGTGACACTAGTTATAGATTCCGATGCTTCACTTCAGGTTTACTGTACCCCTCTGACCTTATTTTTGACGATGAAACACAGAAATTGCATCGGAATTAAATAGAAAAGGCTCAATGCCGACTTAAGTACATGTATAGTGAATCTTCCTACTGTCTATGATTTGAACCATTCCTGTGACACTAGTTATAGATTCCGATGCTCCATTTCAGGTTTACTGTATCCCTTGGATCTTCTCATTGACGATGGAACACAGATAGTGCATCGGAAATAAATAGAAGAGGCACAATGCCGACTTTAGTACAAGAAGGCTGACTCTCCCTACTGTCTATGTTTTGAACCATTCCTGTGACACTAGTTATAGATTCCGATGCTTCACTTCAGGTTTACTGTATCCCTCTGACCTTCTTTTTGACTATGAAACACAGAAATTGCATCGGAATTAAATAGAAAAGGCACAATGCCGACTTAAGTACAAGAAGACTGACTCGTCCTACTGTCTATGTTTTGAACCATTCCTGTGACACTAGTTATAGATTCCGATGCTTCACTTCAGGTTTACTGTATCCCTCTGACCTTATTTTTGACGATGAAATACAGAAATTGCATCGGAATTAAATACAAAAAGCACAATGCCAACATAAGTACAAGAAGACTAACTCCTCTTACTGACTATGTTTTGAATCATTAATGTGACACTAGTGATAGATTCCGATGCTTCACTTCAGGTTTACTCTATCCCTTGGACCTTCGTATTGACGATGAAACACAGAAATTGCATCGGAATTAAAGACAAAAGGCACAATGACGAATTAAGTACAAGAAGACTGACCCTTCTTACTGACTATGTTTTGAACCATTCCTGTGACACTAGTTATAGATTCCGATGCTTCACTTCAGGTTTACTCTATCCCTAGGACCTTCTTATTTATGTTGAAACACAGAAAATGCATCGGAATTAAATACAAAATGCACGATGCCGACGTAAGTACAAGAAGACTGACTCTTCTTACTGACTGTTTTTAACCATTCCTGTGACACTTGTTATAGATTCCGATGCTTCATTTCAGGTTTACTGTATCCCTCCGACCTTCTTATTGGCGATGAAACACAGAAATTGCATCGGAATTAAATAAAAAAGCACAATGCCAACATAAGTACAAGAAGACTAACTCCTCTTACTGACTATGTTTTGAATCATTAATGTGACACTAGTTTTAGATTCCGATGCTTCACTTCAGGTTTACTGTATCCCTTGGACCTTCGTATTGACGATGAAACACAGAAATTGCATCGGAATTAAATACAAAAGGAACAATGCCGAATTAAGTACAAGAAGACTGACCCTTCTTACTGACTATGTTTTGAACCATTCCTGTGACACTAGTTATGGATTCCGATGCTTCACTTCAGGTTTAGTCTATCCCTAGGACCTTCTTATTGACGATGAAACACAGATAGTGCATCGGAAATAAATAGAAAATTCACATTGCCGACTTAAGTACATGTATAGTGAATCTTCCTACTGTCTATGATTTGAACCATTCCTGTGACACTAGTTATAGATTTCGATACTTCATTTCAGGTTTACTGTATCCCTCTGACCTTCGTTTTGACTATGAAACACAGAAATTGCTTCGGAATTAAGTAGAAAAGGCACAATGCCGACTTAAGTACAAGAAGACTGACTCGTCCTACTGTCTATGATTTGAACCATTCCTGTGACACTAGATATAGATTCCGGTGCTTCACTTCAGGTTTACTGTATCCCTCTGACCTTATTTTTGACGATGAAACACAGAAATTGCATCGGAATTAAATAGAAAAGGCACAATGCCGACTTAAGTACATGTATAGTGAATCTTCCTACTGTCTATGATTTGAACCATTCCTGTGTCACTAGTTATAGATTCCGATGCTTCATTTCAGGTTTACTGTATCCCTTGGATCTTCTTATTGGCGATGGAACACAGATAGTGCATCGGAAATAAATAGAAGAGGCACAATGCCGACTTAAGTACAAGAAGGCTGACTCTCCCTACTGTCTATGTTTTGAACCATTCCTGTGACACTAGTTATAGATTCCGATGCTTCACTTCAGGTTTACTGTATCCCTCTGACCTTCTTTTTGACTATGAAACACAGAAATTGCACCGGAATTAAATAGAAAAGGCACGATGCCGACTTAAGTACAAGAAGACTGACTCTTCTTACTGTCTATGTTTTAACCATTCCTGTGACACTATTTATAGATTCTGATGCTTCACTTCAGGTTTGCTGTATCCCTTGGACCTTCTTATTGACGATGAAACACAGAACATGCATCAGAATTAAATACAAAAGGCACAATGCCGACTTAAGTACATGAAGATTGACTCTTCTTACTGACTGTTTTGAACCAATCCTGTGACACTAGTTATAGATTCCGATGCTTTACTTCAGGTTTACTGTATCCCTCTGACCTTCTTATTGACGATGAAACACAGAAATTGCATCGGAATTAAATACAAAAGGCACAATGCCGACTTAAGTACATGAAAACTGACCCTTCTTACTGTCTATGTTTGAACCATTCCTGTGACACTAGTTATAGATTCCGATGCTTCACTTCAGGTTTACTGTATCCCTCTGACCTTCTTATTGACGATGAGACACAGAAACTGCATCGGAATTAAATAGAAAAGGCACAATGCCGACTTAAGTACAAGAAGACTGACTCTTCCTACTGTCTATGTTTTGAACCATTCCTGTGACACTAGTTATAGATTCCGATGCTTCACTTCAGGTTTACTGTATCCCTCTGACCTTCTTTTTTACTATGAAACATAGAAATTGCTTCGGAATTAAATAGAAAAAGCACAGTGCCGACTTAAGTACAAGAAGACTGACTCGTCCTACTGTCTATGTTTTGAACCATTCCTGTGACACTAGTTATAGATTCCGGTGCTTCACTTCAGGTTTACTGTATCCCTCTGACCTTATTTTTGACGATGAAACACAGAAATTGCATCGGAATTAAATAGAAAAGGCACAATGCCGACTTAAGTACAAGACGACTGACTCGTCCTACTGTCTATCTTTTGAACCATTCCTGTGACTCTAGTTATAGAGTCCGATGCTTCACTTCAGGTTTACTGTATCCCTCTGACGTTATTTTTGACGATGAAACACAGAAATTGCATCGGAATTAATTACAAAAAGCACAATGCCAACATAAGTACAAGAAGACTAACTGCTCTTACAGACTATGTTTTGAATCATTAATGTGACACTAGTTATAGATTCCGATGCTTCACTTCAGGTTTACTGTATCCCTTGGACCTTCGTATTGACGATGAAACACAGAAATTGCATCGGAATTAAATACAAAAGGCACAATGCCGAATTAAGTACAAGAAGACTGACCCTTCTTACTGACTATGTTTTGACCATTCCGGTGACACTAGTTATAGATTCCGATGCTTCACTTCAGGTTTACTCTATCCCTAGGACCTTCTTATTGATGATGAAACACAGAAATTGCATCGGAACTAAATACAAAAGGCACAATGCCGACTTAAGTACAAGAAGACTGACTCTTCCTACTGTCTATGTTTTGAACGATTCCTGTGACATTACTTACAGATTCCGATGCTTCACTTCAGGTTCTCTGTATCCATTGGACCTTCTTATTGGCGACGAAATACAGAAAATGCATCGGAATTAAATAGAAAAGGCACGATGCCGACTTAAGTACAAGAAGACTGACTCTTCTTACTGTCTATGTTTTAACCATTCCTGTGACACTATTTAAAGATTCCGATGCTCCACTTCAGGTTTACTGTATCCCTTGGACCTTCTTATTGACGATGAAACACAGAACATGCATCGGAATTAAATACAAAAGGCACAATGCCGACTGAAGTACATGAAGATTGACTCTTCTTACTGACTGTTTTGAACCGTTCCTGCGACACTAGTTATAGATTCCGATGCTTTACTTCAGGTTTACTGTATCCCTCTGACCTTCTTATTGACGATGAAACACAGAAATTGCATCGGAATTAAATACAAAAGGCACAATGCCGACTTAAGTACAAGAAAACTGACCCTTCTTACTGTCTATGTTTGATCCATTCCTGTGACACTAGTTATAGATTCCGATGCTTCACTTCAGGTTTACTGTATCCCTCTGACCTTCTTATTGACGATGGAACACAGAAATTGCATCGGAATTAAATAGAAAAGGCACAATGCCGACTTAAGTACAAGAAGACTGACTCTTCCTACTGTCTATGTTTTGAACAATTCCTGTGACACTTGTTATAGATTCCGATGCTTCACTTCAGGTTTACTGTATCCCTCTGACCTTCTTTTTGACTATGAAACACAGAAATTGCTTCGGAAATGAATAGAAAAGGCACAATGCCGACTTAAGTACAAGAAGACTCACTCGTCCTACAATCTATGTTTTGAACCATTCCTGTGACACTAGTTATAGATTCCGATGCTTCACTTCAGGTTTACTGTATCCCTCTGACCTTATTTTTGACGATGAAACACAGAAATTGCATCGGAAGTAAATAGAAAATTCACAATGCCTACTTAAGTACATGTATAGTGAATCTTCCTACTGTCTATGATTTGAACCATTCCTGTGACACTAGTTACAGATTCCGATGCTTCATTTCAGGATTACTGTATCCCTTGGATCTTCTTATTGACGATGGAACACAGATAGTGCATCGGAAATAAATAGAAGAGGCACAATGCCGACTTAAGTACAAGAAGGCTGACTCTCCCTACTGTCTATGGTTTGAACCATTCCTGTGACACTAGTTATAGATTCCTATGCTTCACTTCAGGTTTACAGTATCCCTCTGACCTTAATTTTGACGATGAAACACAGAAATTGCATCGGAAATAAATACAAAAAGCACAATGCCAACTTAAGTACAAGAAGACTGACTCTTCTTACTGTCTATGTTTTGAACCATTCCTGTGACACTAATTATGGATTCCGATGCTTCACTTCAGGTTAACTGTATCAATTGGACCTTCTTATTGACGTTGAAACACAGAAAATGCATCGGAATTAAATACAAAATGCACGATGCCGACGTAAGTACAAGAAGACTGACTCTTCTTACTGACTGTTTTTAACCATTCCTGTGACACTATTTATAGATTGCGATGCTTCACTTCAGGTTTACTGTATCCCTTGGACCTTCTTATTGACGATGAAACACATAACATGCATCGGAATTAAATACAAAACGCACAATGCCGACTTAAGTACATGAAGATTGACTCTTCTTACTGACTGCTTTGAACCATTCCTGTGACACTAGTTATAGATTCCGATGCTTTACTTCAGGTTTACTGTGTCCATCAGACCTTCTTATTAACGATGAAACACAGAAATTGCATCGGAATTAAATACAAAAGGCACAATGCCGACTTAAGTACAAGAAAACTGACCCTTCTTACTGTCTATGTTTGAACTATTCCTGTGACACTAGTTATAGATTCCGATGCTTCACTTCAGGTTTACTGTATCCCTCTGACCTTCTTATTGACGATGAAACACAGAAATTGCGTCGGAATTAAATAGAAAAGGCACAATGCCGACTTAAGTACAAGAAGACTGACTCTTCCTACTGTCTATGTTTTGAACCATTCCTGTGACACTAGTTATAGATTCCGATGCTTTACTTCAGGTTTACTGTATCCCTCTGACCTTCGTTTTGACTATGAAACACAGAAATTGCTTCGGAATGAAATAGAAAAGGCACAATGCCGACTTAAGTACAAGAAGACTGACTCGTCCTACTGTCTATGTTTTGAACCATTCCTGTGACACTAGTTATAGATTCCGATGCTTCACTTCAGGTTTACTGTACCCCTCTGACCTTATTTTTGACGATGAAACACAGAAATTGCATCGGAATTAAATAGAAAAGGCTCAATGCCGACTTAAGTACATGTATAGTGAATCTACCTACTGTCTATGATTTGAACCATTCCTGTGACACTAGTTATAGATTCCGATGCTCCATTTCAGGTTTACTGTATCCCTTGGATCTTCTCATTGACGATGGAACACAGATAGTGCATCGGAAATAAATAGAAGAGGCACAATGCCGACTTTAGTACAAGAAGGCTGACTCTCCCTACTGTCTATGTTTTGAACCATTCCTGTGACACTAGTTATAGATTCCGATGCTTCACTTCAGGTTTACTGTATCCCTCTGACCTTCTTTTTGACTATGAAACACAGAAATTGCATCGGAATTAAATAGAAAAGGCACAATGCCGACTTAAGTACAAGAAGACTGACTCGTCCTACTGTCTATGTTTTGAACCATTCCTGTGACACTAGTTATAGATTCCGATGCTTCACTTCAGGTTTACTGTATCCCTCTGACCTTATTTTTGACGATGAAATGCAGAAATTGCATCGGAATTAAATACAAAAAGCACAATGCCAACATAAGTACAAGAAGACTAACTCCTCTTACTGACTATGTTTTGAATCATTAATGTGACACTAGTGATAGATTCCGATGCTTCACTTCAGGTTTACTGTATCCCTTGGACCTTCGTATTGACGATGAAACACAGAAATTGCATCGGAATTAAAGACAAAAGGCACAATGACGAATTAAGTACAAGAAGACTGACCCTTCTTACTGACTATGTTTTGAACCATTCCTGTGACACTAGTTATAGATTCCGATGCTTCACTTCAGGTTTACTCTATCCCTAGGACCTTCGTATTGACGATGAAACACAGAAATTGCATCGGAACTAAATACAAAAGGTACAATGCCGACTTAAGTACAAGAAGACTGACTCTTCCTACTGTCTACGTTTTGAACGATTATTGTGACATTACTTACAGATTCCGATGCTTCACTTCTGGTTCTCTGTATCCATTGGACCTTCTTATTGGCGACGAAATACAGAAATTGCATCGGAATTAAATAGAAAAGGCACGATGCCGACTTAAGTACGTGAAGATTGACTCTTCTTACTGACTGTTTTAAACCATTCCTGTGACACTAGTTATAGATTCGATGCTTTACTTCAGGTTTACTGTATCCCTCTGACCTTCTTATTGACGATGAAACACAGAAATTGCATCGGAATTTAATACAAAAGGCATAATGCCGACTTCAGTACAAGAAGACTGACTCTTTTTCTGTCTATGTTTTGAACCATTCCTGTGACACTAGATATAGATTTCGATGCTTTATTTCTGGTTCACTGTATCCCTTGGACCTTCGTATTGACGATGAAACACAGAAATTGCATCGGAAGTAAATACAAAAGGCACAATGCCGAATTAAGTACAAGAAGACTGACCCTTCTTACTGACTATTTTTTGAACCATTCCTGTGACACTAGTTCGAGATTCCGATGCTTCACTTCAGGTTAACAGTATCCCTCAGACCTTCTTATTGAGGATGAAATACAGAATTTGCATCGGACATAAATCGAAAAGGCACAATGCCGTCTTAAGTACAAGCAGACTGACTCTTCTTAGTGTCTATGTTTGAACCATTCCTGTGACGCTAGTTACAGATTCCGATGCTTCACATCAGGTTGACTGTATCCCTCGGACCTTCTTATTGACGATGAAACACAGAAATTTCATCAGAATTAAATACAAAAGGCACAATGCCGACTTAAGTACAAGAAGACTGACTCTTCTTACCGACTATGTTTTGAACCATTCCGGTGACACTAGTTATAGATTCCGATGCTTCTCTTCAGGTTTACTCTTTCCCTCTGACCTTCTTATTGACGAGGAGTCACAGAAATTGCATCGGAAATAAATACAAAAGGCACAATGCCGACTTAAGTACAAGAAGACTGCCTCTTCTTACTGACTGTTTGAACCATTCCTGTGACACTAGTTATAGATTCCGATGCTTTACTTCAGGTTTACTGTATCCCTCTGACCTTCTTTTTGACTATGAAAAACAGAAATTGCATCGGAATTAAATAGAAAAGTCACAATGCCGACTTAAGTACAAGAAGACTGACTCGTCCTACTGTCTATGTTTTGAACCATTCCTGTGAAACTAGTTATAGATTCCGATGCTTCACTTTAGGTTTACTGTATCCCTCTGACCCTATCTTTGACGATTAAACACAGAAATTGGATCGGAATTAAATACAAAAGGCACAATGCCGACTTAAGTACAAGAAAACTGACCCTTCTTACTGTCTATGTTTGAACGATTCCTGTGACACTAGTTATAGATTCCGATGCTTCACTTCAGGTTTACTGTATCCCTCTGACCTTCTTATTGACGATGAAACACAGAAATTGCATCAGAATTAAATAGAAAAGGCACAATGCCGACTTAAGTACAAGAGGACTGACTCTTCCTACTGTCTATGTTTTGAACCATTCCTGTGACACTAGTTATAGATTCCGATGCTTCACTTCAGGTTTACTGTATCCCTCTGACCTTCTTTTTGACTATGAAAAACAGAAATTGCATCGGAATTAAATAGAAAAGTCACAATGCCGACTTAAGTACAAGAAGACTGACTCGTCCTACTGTCTATGTTTTGAACCATTCCTGTGAAACTAGTTATAGATTCCGATGCTTCACTTTAGGTTTACTGTATCCCTCTGACCCTATCTTTGACGATTAAACACAGAAATTGCATCGGAATTAAATATAAAAAGCACAATGCCGACTTAAGTACAAGAAGACTGACTCTTCTTACTGTCTATGTTTTGAACCATTCCTGTGACACTAGTTATAGATTCCGATGCTTCACTTCAGGTTAACTGTATCCCTTGGACCTTCTTATTGACGTTGAAACACAGAAAATGCATCGGAATTAAATACAAAATGCACGATGCCGACTTAAGTACAAGAAGACTGACTCTTCTTACTGACTGTTTTTAACCATTCCTGTGACACTAGTTATAGATTCCGGTGCTTCACTTCAGGTTTACTGAATCCCTCCGACCTTCTGATTGACGATGAAACACAGAAATTGCATCGGAACTAAATACAAAAAACACAATGCCGACTTAAGTACAAGAAGACTGACTCCTCCTACTATCTATGCTTTGAACGATTCCTGTGACGTTAGTTATAGATTCCGATGCTTCACTTCAGGTTTACTGTATCCCTTGGACCTTCTTATTGACGATGAAGCACATAACATGCATCGGAATTAAATACAAAAGGCACAATGCCGACTTAAGTACAAGAAAACTGACCCTTCTTACTGTCTATGTTTGAACCATTTCTGTGACACTAGTTATAGATTCCGATGCTTCACTTCAGGTTTTCTGTATCCATCTGACCTTATTATTGACGACGAAACACAGAAATTGCATCGGAATTAAATAGAAAAGTCAAAATGCCGACTTAAGTACAAGAAGACTGACTCGTCCTACTGTCTATGTTTTGAACCATTCCTGTGACACTAGTTATAGATTTCGATGCTTCATTTCAGGTTTACTGTATACCTTGGATCTTCTTATTGACGATGGAACACAGATAGTGCATCGGAAATAAATAGAAGAGGCACAATGCCGACTTAAGTACAAGAAAACTGACCCTTCTTACTGTCTATGTTTGAACCATTCCTGTGACACTAGTTATAGATTCCGATGCTTCACTTCAGGTTTACTGTATCCCTCTGACCTTCGTATTGACTATGAAACACAGAAATTGCATCGGAATTAAATAGAAAAGGCACAATGCCGACTTAAGTACAAGAAGACTGACTCGTCCTACTGTCTACGTTTTAAACCATTCCTGTGACACTAGTTATAGATTCCGATGCTTCTCTTCAGGTTTACTGTATCCCTCTGACCTTATTTTTGACGATGAAACACAGAAATTGCATCGGAATTAAATAGAAAAGGCACAATGCCGACTTAAGTACATGTAGAGTGCATCTTCCTACTGTCTATGTTTTGAACCATTCCTGTGACACTAGTTATAGATTCCGATGTTTCATTTCAGGTTTACTGTATCCCTTGGATCTTCTTATTGACGATGGAACACAGATAGTGCATCGGAAATAAATAGAAGAGGCACAATGCCGATTTAAGTACAAGAAGGCTGACTCTCCCTACTGCCTATGTTTTGAACCATTCCTGTGACACTAGTTATAGGTTCCGATGCTTCACTTCAGGTTTACTGTATCCCTCTGACCTTCTTTTTGACTATGAAAAACAGAAATTGCATCGGAATTAAATAGAAAAGTCACAATGCCGACTTAAGTACAAGAAGACTGTCTCTTCTTACTGACTGTTTTGAACCATTCCTGTGACACTAGTTAGAGATTCCGATGCTTCACTTCAGGTTAACAGTATCCCTCTGACCTTCTTATTGACGATGAAACACACTAATTGCATCGGAATTAAATTGAAAATGGCACAATGCCTACTTAAGTACAAAAAGACTGACTCTTCTTACTGTCTATGTTTTGAACCATTCCTGTGACACTAGTTACAGATTCCGATGCTTCACCTCAGGTTCACTGTATCCCTCTGACCTTCTTCTTGAAGATGAAATACAGAATTTGCATCGGACATAAATAGAAAAGGCACAATGCCGTCTTAAGTACATGTAGAGTGCATCTTCCTACTGTCTATGTTTTGAACCATTCCTGTGACACTAGTTATTGATTCCGATGCTTCACTTCAGGTTTACTGTATCCCTTGGACCTTCATATTGACGATGAAAAACAGAAATTACATCGGAATTAAATACAAAAGGCACAATACCGACTTAAGTACAAGAAAACTGACCCTTCTTACTGTCTATGTTTGAACCATTCCTGTGACACTAGTTATACATTCCGATGCTTCACTTCAGGTTTACTGTATCCCTCTGACCTTCTTATTGACTATGAAACACAGAAATTGCATCGCAATTAAATAGAAAAGGCACAATGCCGACTTAAGTACAAGAAGACTGACTCGTCCTACTGTCTACGTTTTGAACCATTCCTGTGACACTAGTTATAGATTCCGATGCTTCATTTCAGGTTTACTGTATCCCTTGGATCTTCTTATTGACGATGGAACACAGATAGTGCATCGGAAATAAATAGAAGAGGCACAATGCCGATTTAAGTACAAGAAGGCTGACTCTCCCTACTGCCTATGTTTTGAACCATTCCTGTGACACTAGTTATAGATTCCGATGCTTCACTTCACGTTTACTGTATCCATTGGACCTTCTTATTGGCGACGAAATACAGATATTGCATCGGAAATAAATAGAAAAGGCACGATGCCGACTTAAGTACATGAAGATTGACTCTTCTTACTGACTGTTTTAAACCAGTCCTGTGACACTAGTCATAGATTCGATGCTTTACTTCAGGTTTACTGTATCCCTCTGACCTTCTTATTGACGATGAAACACAGAAATTGCATCGGAATTAAATACAAAAAGCACAATGCCGACTTAAGTACAAGAAGACTGACTCTTCTTACTGTCTATGTTTTGAACCATTCCTGTGACACTAGTTATAGATTCCGAAGCTTTACTTCAGGATTACTGTATCCCTTGCACCTTCTTATTGACGATGAAACACAGATATTGCATCTGAATTAAATAGAAAAGGCACAATGCCGACTTAAGTACAAGAAGACTGACTTTTCTTACTGACTATGTTTCAACCATTCCTGTGACACCAGTAATAGATTCCGATGCTTCACTTCAGGTTTACTGTATCCATCTGACCTTATTATTGACGACGAAACACAGAAATTGCATCGGAATTAAATAGAAAAGGCACAATGCCGACTTACGTACAAGAAGACTGACTCTTCGTACTGCCTATGTTTTGAACGATTCCTGTGACATTACTTATAGATTCCGATGCTTCACTTCAGGTTTACTGTATCCATCTGACCTTATTGTTGACGACGAAACACAGAAATTGCATCGGAATTAAATAGAAAAGGCACAATGCCGACTTAAGTACAAGAAGACTGTTTTTTCTTACTGACTATGTTTCAACCATTCCTGTGACACCAGTAATAGATTCCGATGCTTCACTTCAGGTTTACTGTATCCATCTGACCTTATTGTTGACGACGAAACACAGAAATTGCATCGGAATTAAATAGAAAAGGCACAATGCCGACTTACGTACAAGAAGACTAACTCTTCTTACTGTCTATGTTTTGAACCATTCCTGTGACACTAGTTATAGATTCCGGTGCTACACTTCAGGTTTACTCTATCCCTAGGACCTTCTTATTGACGATGAAACACAGAAATTGCATCGAAACTAAATACATAAGGCACAATGCCGACTTAAGTACAAGAAGACTGACTCTTCCTACTGTTTATGTTTTGAACCATTCCTGTGACACTAGTTATAGATTTCGATGCTTCATTTCAGGTTTACTGTATACCTTGGATCTTCTTATTGACGATGGAACACAGATAGTGCATCGGAAATAAATAGAAGAGGCACAATGCCGACTTAAGTACAAGAAGGCTGACACTCCCTACTGTCTATGTCTTGAACCATTCCTGAGACACTAGTTAGAGATTCCGATGCTTCAATTCAGGTTAACAGTATCCCTCTGACCTTCTTATTGACGATGAAACACACTAATTGCATCGGAATTAAATTGAAAATGGCACAATGCCGACTTAAGTGCAAAAAGACTGACTCTTCTTACTGTCTATGTTTTGAACCATTCCTGTGACGCTAGTTACAGATTCCGATGCTTCACCTCAGGTTCACTGTATCCCTCTGACCATCTTCTTGAGGATGAAATACAGAATATGCATCGGACATAAATAGAAAAGGCACAATGCCGTCTTGAGTACATGTAGAGTGCATCTTCCTACTGTCTATGTTTTGAACCATTCCTGTGACACTAGTTATTGATTCCGATGCTTCACTTCAGGTTTACTGTATCCCTTGGACCTTCTTATTGACGATGAAAAACAGAAACTGCATCGGAATTAAATACAAAAGGCACAATGCCGACTTAAGTACAAGTAAACTGACCCTTCTTACTGTCTATGTTTGAACCATTCCTGTGACACTAGTTATAGATTCAGATGCTTCACTTCAGGTTTACTGTATCCCTCTGACCTTCTTATTGACTATGAAACACAGAAATTGCATCGGAATTAAATAGAAAAGGCGCAATGCCGACTTAAGTACAAGAAGACTGACTCGTAGTACTGTCTACGTTTTAAACCATTCCTGTGACACTAGTTATAGATTCCGATGCTTCTCTTCAGGTTTACAGTATCCCTCTGACGTTATTTTTGACGATGAAACACAGAAATTGCATCGGAATTAAATAGAAAAGGCACAATGCCGACTTAAGTACATGTAGAGTGCATCTTCCTACTGTCTATGCTTTGAACCATTCCTGTGACACTAGTTATAGATTCCTATGCTTCATTTCAGGTTTACTGTATCCCTTGGATCTTCTTATTGACGATGGAACACAGATAGTGCATCGGAAATAAATAGAAGAGGCACAATGCCGATTTGAGTACAAGAAGGCTGACTCTCCCTACTGCCTATGTTTTGAACCATTAATGTGACACTAGTTATAGGTTCCGATGCTTCACTTCAGGTTTACTGTACCCCTCTGACCTTCTTTTTGACTATGAAAAACAGAAATTGCATCGGAATTAAATAGAAAAGTCACAATGCCGACTTAAGTACAAGAAGACTGACTCGTCCTACTGTCTATGTTTTGAACCATTCCTGTGACACTAGTTATAGATCCGATGCTTCACTTTAGGTTTACTGTATCCCTCTGACCCTATTTTTGACGATTAAACACAGAAATTTCATCGGAATTAAATACAAAAAGCACAATGCCGACTTAAGTACAAGAAGACTGACTCTTCTTACTGTCTATGTTTTGAACCATTCCTGTGACACTAGTTATAGATTCCGATGCTTTACCTCAGGATTACTGTATCCCTTGCACATTCTTATTGACGATGAAACACAGATATTGCATCTGAATTAAATAGAAAAGGCACAATGCCGACTTAAGTACAACAAGACTGACTTTTCTTACTGACTATGTTTCAACCATTCCTGTGACACCAGTAATAGATTCCGATGCTTCACTTCAGGTTTACTGTATCCATCTGACCTTATAATTGACGACGAAACACAGAAATTGCATCGGAATTAAATAGAAAAGGCACAATGCCGACTTACGTACAAGAAGTGTGACTCTTCTTACTGTCTCTGTTTTGAACCATTCCTGTGACACTAGTCATAGATTCCGATGCTACACTTCAGGTTTACTCTATCCCTAGGACCTTCTTATTGACGATGAAACACAGAAATTGCATCGAAACTAAATACATAAGGCACAATGCCGACTTAAGTACAAGAAGACTGACTCCTCCTACTGTCTATGTTTTGAACGATTCCTGTGACATTACTTATAGATTCCGATGCTTCACTTCAGGTTTTCTGTATCCATTGGACCTTCTTATTGGCGACGAAATACAGATATTGCATCGGAATTAAATAGAAAAGGCACGATGCCGACTTAAGTACATGAAGATCGACTCTTCTTACTGACTCTTTTAAACCAGTCCTGTGACACTAGTCATAGATTCGTTGCTTTACTTCAGGTTTACTGTATCCCTCTGACCTTCTTATTGACGATGAAACACAGAAATTGCATCGGAATTAAATACAAAAAGCACAATGCCGACTTAAGTACAAGAAGACTGACTCTTCTTACTGTCTATGTTTTGAACCATTCCTGTGACACTAGTTATAGATTCCGAAGCTTTACTTCAGGATTACTGTATCCCTTGCACCTTCTTATTGACGATGAAACACAGATATTGCATCTGAATTAAATAGAAAAGGCACAATGCCGACTTAAGTACAAGAAGACTGACTTTTCTTACTGACTATGTTTCAACCATTCCTGTGACACCAGTAATAGATTCCGATGCTTCACTTCAGGTTTACTGTATCCATCTGACCTTATTATTGACGACGAAGCACAGAAATTGCATCGGAATTAAATAGAAAAGGCACAATGCCGACTTACGTACAAGAAGACTGACTCTTCTTACTGTCTATGTTTTGAACCATTCCTGTGACACTAGTTATAGATTCCGATGCTACACTTCAGGTTTACTCTATCCCTAGGACCTTCTTATTGACGATGAAACACAGACATTGCATCGAAACTAAATACATAAGGCACAATGCCGACTTAAGTACAAGAAGACTGACTCTTCCTACTGTCTATGTTTTGAACGATTCCTGTGACATTACTTATAGATTCCGATGCTTCACTTCAGGTTTTCTGTATCCATTGGACCTTCTTATTGGCGACGAAATACAGATATTGCATCGGAATTAAATAGAAAAGGCACGATGCCGACTTAAGTACATGAAGATTGACTCTTCTTACTGACTGTTTTAAACCAGTCCTGTGACACTAGTCATAGATTCGATGCTTTACTTCAGGTTAACAGTATCCCTCTGACCTTCTTATTGACGATGAAACACAGAAATTGCATCGGAATTAAATACAAAAAGCACAATGCCGACTTAAGTACAAGAAGACTGACTCTTCTTACTGTCTATGTTTTGAACCATTCCTGTGACACTAGTTATAGATTCCGAAGCTTTACTTCAGGATTACTGTATCCCTTGCACCTTCTTATTGACGATGAAACACAGATATTGCATCTGAATTAAATAGAAAAGGCACAATGCCGACTTAAGTACAAGAAGACTGACTTTTCTTACTGACTATGTTTCAACCATTCCTGTGACACCAGTAATAGATTCCGATGCTTCACTTCATGTTTACTGTATCCATCTGACCTTATTGTTGACGACGAAACACAGAAATTGCATCGGAATTAAATAGAAAAGGCACAATGCCGACTTACGTACAAGAAGACTAACCCTTCTTACTGTCTATGTTTTGAACCATTCCTGTGACACTAGTTATAGATTCCGATGCTACACTTCAGGTTTACTCTATCCCTAGGACCTTCTTATTGACGATGAAACACATAAATTGCATCGAAACTAAATACATAAGGCACAATGCCGACTTAAGTACAAGAAGACTGACTCTTCCTACTGTCTATGTTTTGAACCATTCCTGTGACACTAGTTATAGATTTCGATGCTTCATTTCAGGTTTACTGTATACCTTGGATCTTCTTATTGACGATGGAACACAGATAGTGCATCGGAAATAAATAGAAGAGGCACAATGCCGACTTAAGTACAAGAAGGCTGACACTCCCTACTGTCTATGTATTGAACCATTCCTGTGACACTAGTTAGAGATTCCGATGCTTCAATTCAGGTTAACAGTATCCCTCTGACCTTCTTATTGACGATGAAACACACTAATTGCATCGGAATTAAATTGAAAATGGCACAATGCCGACTTAAGTACAAAAAGACTGACTCTTCTTACTGTCTATGTTTTGAACCATTCCTGTGACGCTAGTTACAGATTCCGATGCTTCACCTCAGGTTCACTGTATCCCTCTGACCTTCTTCTTGAAGATGAAATACAGAATATGCATCGGACATAAATAGAAAAGGCACAATGCCGTCTTGAGTACATGTAGAGTGCATCTTCCTACTGTCTATGTTTTGAACCATTCCTGTGACACTAGTTATTGATTCCGATGCTTCACTTCAGGTTTACTGTATCCCTTGGACCTTCTTATTAACGATGAAAAACAGAAATTGCATCGGAATTAAATACAAAAGGCACAATGCCGACTTAAGTACAAGTAAACTGACCCTTCTTACTGTCTATGTTTGAACCATTCCTGTGACACTAGTTATAGATTCCGATGCTTCACTTCGGGTTTACTGTATCCCTCTGACCTTCTTATTGACTATGAAACACAGAAATTGCATCGGAATTAAATAGAAAAGGCACAATGCCGACTTAAGTACAAGAAGACTGACTCGTCCTACTGTCTACGTTTTAAACCATTCCTGTGACACTAGTTATAGATTCCGATGCTTCATTTCAGGTTTACTGTATCCCTTGGATCTTCTTATTGACGATGGAACACAGATAGTGCATCGGAAATAAATAGAAGAGGCACAATGCCGATTTGAGTACAAGAAGGCTGACTCTCCCTACTGCCTATGTTTTGAACCATTCCTGTGACACTAGTTATAGGTTCCGATGCTTCACTTCAGGTTTACTGTATCCCTCTGACCTTCTTTTTGACTATGAAAAACAGAAATTGCATCGGAATTAAATAGAAAAGTCACAATGCCGACATAAGTACAAGAAGACTGACTCGTCCTACTGTCTATGTTTTCAACCATTCCTGTGACACTAGTTATAGATCCGATGCTTCACCTTAGGTTTACTGTATCCCTCGGACCCTATTTTTGACGATTAAACACAGAAATTGCATCGGAATTAAATACAAAAAGCACAATGCCGACTTAAGTACAAGAAGACTGACTCTTCTTACTGTCTATGTTTTGAACCATTCCTGTGACACTAGTTATAGATTCCGATGCTTCACTTCAGGTTAACTGTAACCCTTGGACCTTCTTATTGACGTTGAAACACAGAAAATCCATCGGAATTAAATACAAAATGCACGATGCCGACTTAAGTACAAGAAGACTGACTCTTCTTACTGACTGTTTTTAACCATTCCTGTAACGCTAGTTATAGATTCCGATGCTTCACTTCAGGTTTACTGTATCCCTTGGACCTTCGTATTGACGATGAAACACAGATATTGCATCGGAATCAAATGCAAAAGTCACAATGCCGACTTAAGTACAAGAAGACTGACTCTTCTTACTGACTATGTTTTGAACCATTCCTGTGACACTAGTTATAGATTCCGATGCTTCACTTCAGGTTTACTCTATCCCTAGGACCTTCTTATTGACGATGAATCACAGAAATTGCATCGGAACGAAATACAAAAGGCACAATGCCGACTTAAGTACAAGAAGACTGACTCTTCCTACTGTCTATGTTTTGAACGATTCCTGTGACATTAGTTATAGATTTCGATGCTTCACTTCAGGTTTACTGTATCCATTGGACTTTCTTATTGGCGACGAAATACAGAAATTCCATCGGAATTTAAAAAAAAGGCACGATGCCGACTTAAGTACAAGAAGACTGACTCTTCTTACTGTCTATGTTTTGAACCATTCCTGTGACACTAGTTATAGATTCCGAAGCTTTACTTCAGGTTTACTGTATCCCTTGCACCTTCTTATTGCCGATGAAACACAGATATTGCATCTGAATTAAATACAAAAGGCACAATGCCGACTTAAGTACAAGAGACTGACCCTTCTTACTGACTATGTTTAGAACCATTCCTGTGACACTAGTTATAGATTCCGATGCTTCACTTCAGGTTTACTGTATCCCTTGGACCTTCGTATTGACGATGAAACACAGAAATCGCATCGGAATTAAATACAAAACTCACAATACCGACTTAAGTACAAGAAGACTGACTCTTCTTACTGACTATGTTTTGAACCATTCCTGTGACACTAGTTATTGATTACGATGCTTCACTTCAGGTTTACTCTATCCCTAGGACTTTCTTATGGACGATGAAACACAGAAATTGCATCGGAACTAAATAAAAAAAACACAATGCCGACTTAAGTACAAGAAGACTGACTCTTCCTACAGTCTATGTTTTGAACGATTCCTGTGACGTTAGTTATAGATTCCGATGCTTCACTTCAGGTTTACTGTATCCCTTGGACCTTCTTATTGACGATGAAACACAGAACATGCATCGGAATTAAATACAAAAGGCACAATGCCGACTTAAGTACAAGAAGACTGATTTTTCTTACTATGTTTGAACCATTCCTGTGACACTAGTAATAGATTCCGATGCTTCACTTCAGGTTTACTGTATCCATCTGACCTTATTATTGACGACGAAACACAGCAATAGCATCGGAATTAAATACATAAGTCACAATGCCGACTTACGTACAAGTAGACTGACTCTTCTTACTGTCTATGTTTTGAACCATTCCTGTGACAGTAGTTATAGATTCCGATGCTTCACTTCATGTTTACTGTATCCCTTGGACCTTCGTATTGACGATGAAACACCGAAATTGCATCGGAATTAAATAGAAAATGCACAATGCCGACTTAAGTACAAGAAGACTGACTCTTCCTACTTTCTATGTTTTGAACCATTCCTGTGACACTAGTTATAGATTCCGATTCTTCACTTAAGGTTTACTGTATCCCTTGGACGTTCTTATTGACGATGAAACATAGAAATTGCTTCGGAATTAAATAGAAAAGGCACAATGCCGACTTAAGTACAAGAAGACTGACTCTTCCTACTCTCTATGTTTTGGACCATACCTGTGACACTAGTTATAGATTCCGATGCTTCACTTCAGGTTTACTGTATCCCTCTGACCTTCTTTATGACGATGAAACACAGAAATTGCATCGGAATTAAATACAAAAGGCACAATGCCTACTTAAGTAAAAGAAGACTGACTCTTCCTACTGTCTATGTTTTGGACCATTCCTGTGACACTATTTATAGATTCCGATGCTTCTCCTCAGGTTCATTGTATCCCTCTGACCTTCTTATTGATGATGAAACACAGAAATAGCATCGGAATTAAATAGAAATGGCACAATGCCGTCATAAGTACAAGCAGACTGACTCTTCTTAGTGTCTATGTTTAGAACCATTCCTGTGACGCTAGTTACAGATTCCGATGCATCACTTCAGGTTTACTGTATCTTATGGGCCTTCTTATTGACGATGAAACACAGAAATTGCATCGGAATTAAGTACAAAAGGCACAATGCCGAATTAGGTACAAGAACACAGACTCTTCTTG
Source organism: Schistocerca americana (assembly GCF_021461395.2). NCBI lineage: Eukaryota > Metazoa > Arthropoda > Insecta > Orthoptera > Acrididae > Schistocerca > Schistocerca americana. Next base: position 1,120,610,700 of record NC_060120.1, read on the forward strand.
CTGACTATGTTTTAAACCATTCCTGTCACACTAGTTAGAGATTCCGATGCTTCACTTCAGGTTTACTGTATCCCTCTGACCTTCTTATTGACGATGAAACACACTACTTGCATCGGAATAAAATTGAAAATGGCACAATGCCGACTTAAGTACAAAAAGGCTGACTCTTCTTACTGTCTATGTTTTGAACCATCCCTGTGACACTAGTTATAGATTCCGATGTTCCATTTCAGGTGTACGTTATCCCTTGGACCTTTTTATTGACGATGAGACACAGAAATTGCATCAGAATTAAAAACAAAAGGCACAATGCCGACTTAAGTACAAGCAGACTGACTCTTCTTACTGACTATGTTTTGAACCATTCCTGTGACACTATTTATAGATTCCGATGCTTCACTTCAGGTTTAATGTATCCCTCTGACCTTCTTATTGACGATGAAACACACTAATTGCTTAGGAATTAAATACAAAATGCACAATGCCGACTTAAGTACAAGAAGGCTGACTCTTCCTACTGTCTATGTTTTGAACCATTCCTGTGACACTAGTTATAGATTCCGATTATTCGCTTCAGGTTTACTCTATCCCCCTGACCTTCTTTATGACGATGAAACACAGATATTGCATCGGAATTAAATAGAAAAGGCACAATGCCGACATAAGTACAAGAAGACTAACTCTTCTTACTGTCTATGTTTTGAACCATTCCTGTGACACTAGTTATAGATTCCGATGCCTCTCATCACGTTTACTATATCCCTTGGACCTTCTTATTGACGATGAAATACAGAAATTGCATCGGAATTAAGTACAAAATTCACAATGCCGACTTAAGTACAAAAAGACTGACCCTTCTTACTGTCTATGTGTGACCCATTCCTGTGACACTAGTTATAGTTTCAGATGCATCACTTCAGGTTTACTGTATCCCTCTGAGCTTCTTTTGACGATGAAACACAGAAATTGCATTGGAATTAAATAGAAAGGGCACATTGCCGACTTAAGTACAAGAAGACTGACTCTTCTTACTGCCTATGGTTTGAACCATTCCTGTGACACTAGTTATAGATTCCGATGCTTCACTTTAGGTTTACTGTATCCCTTGAACTTTCTTATTGACGAAGAACACAGAAATTGCATCAGAATTAAATAGAAAAGGCACAATGCCGACTTAAGTACAAGTAGCCTGACTCTTCCTACTGACTATGTTTTGAACCATTCCAGTAACACTAAGTATAGATTCCGATGCTTCACTTCAGGTTCACTGTATCCCTCTGACCTTCTTTTTGACGATGAAACACAGAAATTACATCGGAAATAAATACAAAAGGCACAATGCCGACTTAAGTACAAGAAGACTGACTCTTCTTACTGTCTATGTTTTGAACCATTCCAGTGACACTAGTTATAGATTCCGATGCTTCACTGCAGGTTTACTGTATCCCTTGGACCTTCTTATTGACGATAAAACACCGAAATTGCATAGGAATTAAATAGAAAAGGCACAATGCCGACTTAAGTACAAGAAGACTGACACTTCTTACTGTCTATGTTTTGAACCATTCCAGTGACGCTAGGTACAGATTCCGATGCTTCACTTAAGGGTTACTGTATCCCTCTGACATTCATATTGACGATAAAACTCAGAAATTGCATCGGAATTAAATAGAAAAGGCACAATGCTGACTTAAGTACAAGAAGACTGACTCTTCCTACTGTCTATGTTTTGAACCATTCCTGTGACACTAGTTATAGATTCCGATTCTTCACTTCAGGTTTACTGTATCCCTTGGACGTTCGTATTGACGATGAAACACAGATTTTGCATCGGAATTAAATAGAAAAGGCACAATGCCGACTTAAGTACAAGAAGACTGGCTCTTCATACTGACTATGTTTTGGACCATTCCTGTGACACTAGTTACAGATTCCGATGCTTCACTTCAGGTTTACTGTATCCCTCTGACCTTCTTATTGACGATGAAACACACTACTTGCATCGGAATTAAATTGAAAATGGCACAATGCCGACTTAAGTACAAAAAGACTGACTCTTCTTACTGTCTATGTTTTGAACCATTCCTGTGACACTAGTTATAGATTACGATTATTCGCTTCAGGTTTACTCTATCCCCCTGACCTTCGTTTTGACGATGAAACACAGAAATTGCATCGGAATGAAATAGAAAAGGCACAATGCGGACATAAGTACAAGAAGACTAACTCTTCTTACTGTCTATGTTTGAACCATTCCTGTGACACTAGTTATAGATTCCAATGCCTCACATCACGTTTACTATATCCCTTGGACCTTCTTATTGACGATGAAACACAGAAATTGCATTGGAATTAAATACAAAAGGCACAATGCCGACTTAAGTACAAGAAGCCTGACTCTTCTTACTCACTGTTTGGACCATTCCTGTGACACTAGTTATAGATTCCCATGCGTCACTTCAGGTTTACTATATCCCTCTGACCTTCTTATTGACGATGAAACACAGAAATTGCATCGGTGTTAAATACAAAAGGCACAATGCCGACTTAAGTACAAGAAGACTGACTCTTCTTACTGTCTATGTTTTGAACCATTCCTGTGACACTAGTTATGGATTCCGATGCTTCACTTCAGGTTTACTGTATCCCTTGGACCTTCTTATTGGCGATGAAATACAGATATTGCATCGGAATTAAGTACAAAAGGCACAATGCCGACTTAAGTACAAGAAGACTGACCCTTCTTACTGTCTATGTTTGAACCATTCCTGTGACACTAGTTATAGATTCCGATGCTTCACTTCAGGGTTACTGTATCCCTCTGACCTTCTTATTGACGATGAAACACAGAAATTGCATCCGAATTAAATAGAAAATTCACATTGCCGACTTAAGTACAAGAAGACTGACTCTTCTTACTGCCTATGGTTTGAACCATTCCTGTGACACTAGTTATAGATTTCGATGCTTCACTTTAGGTTTACTGTATCCCTTGGACCTTCTCATTGACGAAGAACACAGAGATTGCATTGGAATTAAATAGAAATTTCACAATGCCGACTTTAGTACAAGAAGCCTGACTCTTCCTACTGTCTATGTTTTGAACCATTCCAGTGACACTAGGTATAGATTCCGATGCTTCACGTCAGGTTCACTGTATCCCCCTGACCTTCTTTTTGAGGATGAAACACAGAAATTACATCTGAATTAAATACAAAAAGCACAATGCCGACTTAAGTACAAGAAGACTGACTCTTCTTACTGTCTATGCTTTGAACCATTCCTGTGACACTAGTAATAAATACCGATGCTTAACTTGAGGTTTACTGTATCCCTTGGACCTTCTTATTGACGAAGAAACACAGAAATTCCATCGGAATTAAATACAAAATGCACAATGCCAACTTAAGTACAAGAAGACTGACTCTTCGTACTGACTGTTTTGAAACATTCCTGTGACACTAGTTATAGATTCCGATGCTTCACCTCAGGTTTACTGTATCCCTTGGACCTTCGTATTGACGATGAAACACAGAAATTGCATCGGAATTAAATACAAAAGGCACTATGCCAACTTAAGTACAAGAAGACTGACTCATCTTACTGACTATGTTTTGAACCATTCCTGTGACACTAGTTTTAGATTCCGATGCTTCACTTCAGGTTTACTCTATCCCTAGGACCTTCTTATTGACGATAAAACACAGAAACTGCATCGGAACTAAATACAAAAGGCACAATGCCGACATAAGTACAAGAGGACTGACTCTTAGTACTGTCTATGTTTGAACGATTATTGTGACATTAGTTATAGATTCCGATGCTTCACTTCAGGTTTGCTATATCCTTTGGACCCTCTTATTGGCGACGAAATACAGAAATTGCATTGGAATTAAATAGAAAAGGCACATTGCCGACTTAAGTACAAGAAGACTGACTCTTCTTACCGTGTATGTTTTGAACCATTCCTGTGACACTAGTTATAGATTCCGATGCTTCACTTCAGGTTTACTGTATCCCTTGGACCTTCTTATTGACGATGAAACACAGAAAATGCTTCGGAATTAAATACAAAAGGCACAATGCCAACTTAAGTTCAAGAAGACTGACACTTTCTACTGTCTATGTTTTGGACCATTCCTGTGACACTAGTTACAGATTCCGTTGCTTCACTTCAGGTTTACTGTATCCCTCTGACCTTCTTTATGACGATGAAACACAGAAATTGCATCGGAATTAAATACAAAAGGCACAATGCCGACTTAAGTAAAAGAAGACTGACTCTTCCTACTGTCTATGTTTTGAACCATTCCTGTGACACTATTTATAGATTCCGATGCTTCTCCTCAGGTTCACTGTATCCCTCTGACCTTCTTATTGAAAATGAAACACAGAAATAGCATCGGAATTAAATAGAAATGGCACAATGCCGTCTTAAGTACAAGCAGACTGACTCTTCTTAGTGTCTATGTTTAGAACCATTCCTGTGACGCTAGTTACAGATTCCGATGCATCACTTCAGGTTTACTTTATCCCTTGGACCTTCTTGTTGACGATGAAACACAGAAATTGCATCGGAAATAAGTACAAAAGGCACAATGCCGACTTAGGTACAAGAACACCGACTCTTCTTGCTGACTATGTTTTAAACCATTCCTGTGACACTAGTTAGAGATTACGATGCTTCACTTCAGGTTAACTGCATCCCTCTGTCCTTCTTATTGACGAAGAAACACACTACTTGCATCGGAATTAAATTGAAAATGGCACAATGCCGACTTAAATACAAAAAGACTGACTCTTCTTACTGTCTATGTTTTGAACCATCCCTGTGACACTAGTTATAGATTCCGATGTTCCATTTCAAGTTTACTGTATCCTTTGGACCTTCTTATTGACGATGAGACACAGAAATTGCATCGGAAATAAAAACAAAAGGCACAATGCCGACTTAAGTACAAGCAGACTGACTCGTCTTACTGACTATGTTTTGAACCATTCCTGTGACACTAGTTATAGATTCCGATGCTTCACTTCAGGTTTACTGTATCCCTCTGACCTTCTTATTGACGATGAAACACACTAATTGCTTAGGAATTAAATACAAAAGGCACAATGCCGACTTAAGTACAAGAAGGCTGACTCTTCCTACTGTCTATGTTTTGAACCATTCCTGTGACACTAGTTATAGATTACGATTATTCGCTTCAGGTTTACTCTATCCCCCTGACCTTCGTTTTGACGATGAAACACAGAAATTGCATCGGAATTAAATAGAAAAGGCACAATGCCGAAATAAGTACAAGAAGACTAACTCTTCTTACTGTCTATGTTTTGAACCATTCCTGTGACACTAGTTATAGATTCCGATGCCTCACATCACGTTTACTATATCCTTTGGACCTTCTTATTGACGATGAAACACAGAAATTGCATCGGAATTAAATACAAAAGGCACAATGCCGACTTAAGTACAAGAAGACTGACTCTTCTTACTCACTGTTTTGGACCATTCCTGTGACACTAGTTATAGATTCCCATGCTTCACTTCAGGTTTACTGTATCCCTCTGACCAACTTATTGACGATGAAACACAGATATTGCATCGGAATTAAATACAAAAGGCACAATGCCGACTTAAGTACAAGAAGACTGACTCTTCTTACTGTCTATGTTTTGAACCATTCCTGTGACACTAGTTATGGATTCCGATGCTTCACTTCAGGTTTACTGTATCCCTTGTACCTTCTTATTGGCGATGAAATACAGATATTGCATCGGAATTAATTACAAAAGGCACAATGCCGACTTAAGTACAAGAAGGCTGACTCTTCCTACTGTCTATGTTTTGAACCATTCCTGTGACACTAGTTATAGATTACGATTGTTCGCTTCAGGTTTACTCTATCCCCGTGACCTTCGTTTTGACGATGAAACACAGAAATTGCATCGGAATTAAATAGAAAAGGCACAATGCCGACATAAGTACAAGAAGACTAACTCTTCTTACTGTCTATGTTTTGAACCATTCCTGTGACACTAATTATAGATTCCGATGCCTCACATCACGTTTACTATATCCTTTGGACCTTCTTATTGAGGATGAAACACAGAAATTGCATCGGAATTAAATACAAAAGGCACAATGCCGACTTAAGAACAAGAAGACTGACTCTTCTTACTCACTGTTTTGGACCATTCCTGTGACACTAGTTATAGATTCCCATGCTTCACTTCAGGTTTACTGTATCCCTCTGACCTACTTATTGACGATGAAACACAGATATTGCATCGGAATTAAATACAAAAGGCACAATGCCGACTTAAGTACAAGAAGACTGACTCTTCTTACTGTCTATGTTTTGAACCATTCCTGTGACACTAGTTGTGGATTCCGATGCTTCACTTCAGGTTTACTGTATCCCTCTGACCTTCTTATTGACGATGAAACTCAGAAATTGCATCCGAATTAAATAGAAAAGGCACAATACCGACTTAAGTACAAGAAGACTGATTCTTCCTACTGTCTACGCTTTCAACCATTCCTGTGAAACTAGTTATAGATTCCAATGCTTCACTTCAGGTTTACTGCATCCCTTGTACCTTCTTTTGACGATGAAACAAAGAAATTGCATTGGAATTAAATAGAAACGGCACATTGCCGACTTAAGTACAAGAAGACTGACTCTTCTTACTGCCTATGGTTTGAAACATTCCTGTGACACTAGTTATAGATTCCGATGCTTCACTTTAGGTTTACTGTATCCCTTGGACCTTCTTATTGACGAAGAACACAGAAATTGCACTGGAATTAAATAGAAAAGGCACAATGCCGACTTAAGTACAAGAAGCCGGACTCTTCCTACTGTCTATGTTTTGAACCATTCCAGTGACACTAGGTATACATTCCGATGCATCACTTTTGGTTCACTGTATCCCTCTGACCTTCTTTTTGACGATGAAACACAGAAATTACATCGGAATTAAATACAAAAGGCACAATGCCGACTTAAGTACAAGAAGACTGATTCTTCGTACTGACTGTTTTGAGCTATTCCTGTGACACTAGTTGTAGATTCCGATGCTTCACTTCAGGTCTACTGTATCCCTCTGACCTTTTTATTGACGATGAAACACAGAAATTGCATCGGAATTAAATACAAAAGGCACAATGCCAACATAAGTACAAGAAGACTGACTCTTCTTACTGACTATGTTTTGAACCATTCCTGTGACACTACTTATAGATTCCGATGCTTCACTTCAGGTTTACTGTATCCCTTGGACCTTCGTGTTGACGATGAAACACAGAAATTGCATCGGAATTAAATACAAAAGGCACAATGCCGACTTAAGTACAAGAAGACTGACTCTTCTTACTGACTATGTTTTGAACCATTCCTGTGACACTAGTTTTAAATTCCGATGCTTCACTTCAGGTTTACTCTATTAATAGGACCTTCTTATAGACTATGAAACACTGAAACTGCATCGGAACTAAATACAAAAGGCACAATGGCGACTTAAGTACAAGAAGACTGACTCTTAGTACTGTCTATGTTTGAACGATTCCTGTGACATTAGTTATAGATTCCGATGCTTCACTTCAGGTTTGCCATATCCTTTGGACCTTCTTATTGGCGACGAAACACAGAAATTGCATTGAAATTAATTAAAAAAGGCACATTGCCGACTTAAGTACAAGAAGACTGACTCTTCTTACTGTGTATGTTTTCAACCATTCCTGTGACACTAGTTATAGATTCCGATGCTTCACTTCAGGTTTACTGTATCCCTTGGACCTTCTTATTGACGATGAAACACACAAAATGCATCGGAATTAAATACAAAGGGCACAATGCCGACTTAAGTACAAGAAGATTGACTCATCTTAATGACTGTTTTGAACCATTCCTGTGACACTAGTGATAGATTCCGATGCTTCACTTGAGGTTTACTGTATCCCTTGGACCTTCTTATTGACGACGAAGTACAGAAATTCCATCGGAATGAAATACAAAATGCACAATGCCGACTTAAGTACAAGAAGACTGAATCTTCGTACTGACTGCTTTGAACCATTCCTGTGGCACTAGTTATAGATTCCGATGCTTCACTTCAGGTCTACTGTATCCCTCTGACCTTCTTATTGACGATGAAACACAGAAATTGCATCGGAATTAAATACAAAAGGCACAATGCCATGTAAGTACAAGAAGACTGACTCTTCATACTGACTATGTTTTGAACCATTCCTGTGACACTACTTATAGATTCCGATGCTTCACTTCAGGCTTACTGTATGGACCTTCGTATTGACGATGAAACACAGAAATAGCATCGGAATTTAATACAAAAGGCAATATGCCGACTTAAGTACAAGAAGACTGACTCTTCTTATTGACTATGTTTTGAACCATTCCTGTGACACTAGTTTTAGATTCCGATGCTTCACTTCAGGTTTACTCTATCCCTAGGACCTTCTTATTGACGATGAAACACAGAAACTGCATCGGAACTGAATACAAAAGGCACAATGCCGGCTTAAGTACAAGAAGACTGACTCTTAGTACTGTCTATGTTTGAACGATTCCTGTGACATTAGTTATAGATTCCGATGCTTCACTTCAGGTTTGCTATATCCTTTGGACCTTCTTATTGGCGACGAAATACAGAAATTGCATTGGCATTAAATAGAAAACTCACATTGCCAACTTAAGTACAAGAAGACTGACTCTTCTTACTGTGTATGTTTTGAACCATTCCTGTGACACTAGTTATAGATTCCGATGCTTCACTTCAGGTTTACTGTATCCCTTGGACCCTCTTATTGACGATAAAACACAGAAAATGCATCGGAATTAAATACAAAAGGCACAATGCCGACTTAAGTACAAGAAGCCTGACTCTTCCTACTGTCTATGTTTTGAACCATTCCAGTGACACTAGGTATAGATTCCGATGCTTCTCTTCAGGTTCACTGTATCCCTCTGACCTTCTTTTTGACGATGAAACACAGAAATTACATCGGAATTAAATACAAAAGGCACAATGCCGACTTAAGTACAAGAAGACTGATTCTTCGTACTGACTGTTTTGAGCCATTCCTGTGACACTAGTTATAGATTCCGATGCTTCACTTCAGGTCTACTGTATCCCTCTGACCTTTTTATTGACGATGAAACACAGAAATTGAATCGGAATTAAATACAAAAGGCACAATCCCAACATAAGTACAAGAAGACTGACTCTTCTTACTGACTATGTTTTGAACCATTCCTGTGACACTACTTATAGATTCCGATGCTTCACTTCAGGTTTACTGTATCCCTTGGACCTTCGTATTGACGATGCAACACAGAAATTGCATCGGAATTAAATACAAAAGGCACTATGCCGACTTAAGTACAAGAAGACTGACTCTTCTTACTGACTATGTTTTGAACCATTCCTGTGACACTAGTTTTAAATTCCGATGCTTCACTTCAGATTTACTCTATCAACAGGACTTTCTTATTGACGATGAAACACAGAAACTGCATCGGAACTAAATACAAATGGCACAATGCCGACTTAAGTACACGAAGACTGACTCTTAGTACTGTCTGTGTTTAAACGATTCCTGTGACATTGGTTATAGATTCCGATGCTTCACTTCAGGTTTGCCATATCCTTTGGACCTTCTTATTGGCGACGAAATACAGAAATTGCATTGGAAATAAATAGAAATTGCACATTGCCGACTTAAGTACAAGAAGACTGACTCTTCTTACTGTGTATGTTTTGAACCATTCCTGTGACACTAGTTATAGATTCCGATGCTTCACTTCAGTTTTACTGTATCCCTTGGACCTTCTTATTGACGATGAAACACAGAAAATGCATCGGAATTAAATACAAAAGGCGCAATGCCGACTTAAGTACAAGAAGATTGACTCATCTTAATGACTGTTTTGAACCATTCCTGTGACACTAGTTATAGATTCCGATGCTTCACTTCAGGTTTACTGTATCCCTCTGACCTTCTTATTGACGATGAAGCACAGAAATTGCATCGGAATTAAATACAAAAGGCACAATGCCGACATAAGTACAAGAAGACTGACTCTTCTTACTGTCTATGTTTTGAACCATTCCTGTGACACTAGTTATAGATTCCGATGCTTCACTTCAGGTTTACTGTATCCCTTGCACCTTCGTATTGACGATGAAACACAGATATTACATCGGAATTAAATACAAAAGGCACAATGCGGACTTAAGTACAAGAAGACTGGCCGATCTTACTGTCTATGTTTAGAACCATTCCTGTGACACTAGTTATAGATTCCGATGCTTCACTTCAGGTTTACTGTATCCCTTGGACTTCTTATTGACGATGAAACACAGAAAATGCATCGGAATTAAATACAAAAGACACAATGCAGACTTAAGTACAAGAAGAGTGACTCATCTTAATGACTGTTTTGAACCATTCCTGTGACACTTGTTATAGATTCCGTTGCTTCACTTCACGTTTACTGTATCCCTAGGACCTTCTTATTGACGATGAAACACAGAAATTGCATCGGAATTAAGTACAACAGGCACAATGCCGACTTAGGTACAAGAAAACAGACTCTTCTTGCTGACTATGTTTTAAACCATTCCTGTGACACTAGTTAGAGATTCCGATGCTTCACTTCAGGTTTACTGTATCCCTCTGACCTTCTTATTGACGATGAAACACACTACTTGCATCGGAATTAAATTGTAAATGGCACAATGCCGACTTAAGTACAAAAAGGCTGACTCTTCTTACTGTCTATGTTTTGAACCATTCCTGTGACACTAGTTATAGATTCTGATGTTCCATTTCATGTTTACTGTATCCCTTGGACCTTCTTATTGACGATGAGACACAGAAATTGAATCGGAATTAAAAACAAAAGGCACAATGCCGACTTAAGTACAAGCAGACTGACTCTTCTTACTGACTATGTTTTGAACCATTCCTGTGACACTAGTTATAGATTCCGATGCTTCACTTCAGGTTTACTGTATCCCTCTGACCTTCTTATTGACGATGAAACACACTAATTGCTTAGGAATTAAATACAAAAGGCACAATGCCGACTTAAGTACAAGAAGGCTGACTCTTCCTACTGTCTATGTTTTGAACCATTCCTGTGACACTAGATATAGATTACGATTATTCGCTTCAGGTTTACTCTATCCCCCTGACCTTCGTTTTGACGATGAAACACAGAAATTACATCGGAATTAAATACAAAAGGCACAATGCCGACTTAAGTACAAGAAGACTGACTCTTCTTATTGTCTATATTTTGAACCATTCCTGTGACACTAGTTATATATGCCGATGCTTCACTTGAGGTTTACTGTATCCCTTGGACCTTCTTATTGACGACAAAAAAACAGAAATTCCATCGGAATTAAATACAAAATGCACAATGCCGACTTAAGTACAAGAAGACTGACTCTTCGTACTGACTGTTTTGAACCATTCCTGTGACACTAGTTATAGATTGCGATTCTTCACTTCAGGTCTACTGTATCCCTCTGACCTACTTATTGACGATGAAACACAGAAATTGCATCGGAATTAAATACAAAAGGCACAATGCCAACGTAAGTACAAGAAGACTGACTCTTAGTACTGTCTATGTTTGAACGATTCCTGTGACATTAGTTATAGATTCCGATGCTTCACTTCAGGTTTGCTATACCCTTTGGACCTTCTTATTGGCGACGAAATACAGGAATTGCATTGGAATTAAATAGAAAAGGCACATTGCCGACTTAAGTACAAGAAGACTGACTCTTCTTAATGTGTATGTTTTGAACCATTCCTGTGACACTAGTTATAGATTCCGATGCTTCACTTCAGGTTTGCTATATCCTTTGGACCTTCTTATTGGCGACGAAATACAGAAATTGCATTGGAATTAAATAGAAAAGGCACATTTCCGACTTAAGTACAAGAAGACTGACTCTTCTTACTGTGTATGTTTTGAACCATTCCTGTGACACTAGTTATAGATTCCGATGCTTCACTTCAGGTTTACTGTATCCCTCTGACCTTCTTATTGACGATGGAACACAGATATTGCATCGGAACTAAATACAAAAGGCACAATGCCGTTTGAAGTACAAGAAGACTGACTCTTCCTGCTGTCTATGTTTGAACGATTCCTGTGACATTAGTTATAGATTCCGATGCTTCACTTCAGGTTTACTATATCCTTTGGACTTTTTTATTGGCGACGAAATACAGAAATTGCTGTGGAATTAAATAGAAAAGGCACATTGCCGACGTAAGTACAAGAAGACTGACTCTTCTTACTGTCTATGCTTTGAACCATTCCTGTGACACTAGTTACAGATTCCGATGCTTCACTTCAGGTTTACTGCATCCCTTGGACCTTCTTTTGACGATGAAACACAGAAATTGCATTGGAATTAAATAGAAAAGGCACATTTCCGACTCAAGTACAAGAAGACTGACTCTTCTTACTGCCTATGGTTTGAACCATTCCTGTGACACTAGTTATAGATTCCGATGCTTCACTTTAGGTTTACTGTATCCCTTGGACCTTCTTACTGACGAAGAACACAGAAATTGCATTGGAATTAAATAGAAAAGACACAATGCCGACTTAAGTACAAGAAGACTGACTCTTCTTCCTGTCAATGTTTTGAACCATTCCTGTGACACTAGTTATAGACACCGATGCTTCACTTGAGGTTTACTGTATCCCTTGGACCTTCTTATTGACGAAGAAACACAGAAATTCCATCGGAATTAAATACAAAATGCACAATGCCGACTTAAGTACAAGAAGACTGACTCTTCGTACTGACTGTTTTGAACCATTCCTGTGACACTAGTTATAGATTCCGATGCTTCACTTTAGGTCTAATGTATCCCTCCGACCTTATTATTGACGATGAAACACAGAAATTGCATCGGAATTAAATACAAAAGGCACAATGCCAACGTAAGTACAAGAAGACTGACTCTTCTCACTGACTATGTTTTGAACCATTCCTGTGACACTACTTATAGATTAAGATGCTTCACTTCAGGTTTACTGTATCCCTTGGACCTTCGTATTGACGATGAAACACAGAAATTGCATCGGAATTAAATACAAAAGGCACTATGCCGACTTAAGTACAAGAAGATTGACTCTTCTTACTGACTATGTTTTGAACCATTCCTGTGACACTAGTTTTAGATTCCGATGCTTCACTTCAGGTTTACTCTATCCCTAGGACCTTCTTATTGACGATGAAACACAGAAACTGCATCGGAACTAAATACAAAAGGCACAATGCCGACTTAAGTACAAGAAGACTGACTCTTTGTACTGTCTATGTTTGAACGATTCCTGTGACATTAGTTATAGATTCCGATGCTTCACTTCAGGTTTGCTATATCCTTTGGACCTTCTTATTGGTGACGAAATATAGAAATTGCATTGGAATTAAATAGAAAAGGCACATTGCCGACTTAAGTACAAGAAGACTGACTCTTCTTACTGTCTATGTTTTGAACCATTCCTGTGACACTAGTTATAGATTCCGATGCTTCACTTCAGGTTTACTGTATCCCTTGGACCTTCTTATTGACGATGAAACACAGAAAATGCATCGGAATTAAATAGAAAAGGCACAATGCCGACTTAAGTACAAGAAGATTGACTCTTCTTAATGACTGTTTTGAACCATTCCTGTGACACTAGTTATAGATTACGATGATTCACTTCAGGTTTACTGTAGCCCTTGGACCTTCTTATTGACGATGAAACACAGAAATTGCATCGGAATTAAATAGAAAAGGCACAATGCCGACATAAGTACAAGAAGACTGACTCTTCCTACTGTGTATGTTTTGGACCATTCCTGTGACTCTAGTTATAGATTCCGATGCTTCACTTCAGGTTTACTGTATCCCTCTGACCTTCTGTATGACGATGAAACACAGAAATTGCATCGGAATTAAATACCAAAGGCACAATGCCGACTTAAGTAAAAGAAGACTGACTCTTCCTACTGTCTATGTTTTGAACCATTCCTGTGACACTATTTATAGATTTCGATGCTTCTCTTCAGGTTCACTGTATCCCTCTGACCTTCTTATTGAAGATGAAACATAGAAATAGCATCGGAATTAAATAGAAATGGCACAATGCCGTCTTAAGTACAAGCAGACTGACTCTTCTTAGTGTCTATGTTTAGAACCATTCCTGTGACGCTAATTACAGATTGCGATGCTTCACTTCAGGTTTACTGTATCCCTTGCACCTTCTTATTGACGATGAAACACAGAAATTGCATCGGAATTAAGTACAAAAGGCACAATGCCGACTTAGGTGTAAGAACACTGACTCTTCTTGCTGACTAAGTTTTAAACCATTCCTGTGACACTAGTTAGAGATTCCGATGCTTCACATCACGTTTACTATATCCCTTGGACCTTCTTATTGACGATGAAACACAGAAATTGCATCGGAAATAAATACAAAAGGCACAATGCCGACTTAAGTACAAGAAGACTGACTCTTCTTACTCACTGTTTTGGATCATTCCTGTGACACTAGTTATAGATTTCGATGCTTCAATTCAGGTTTACTGTATCCCTCTGACCTTCTTTTGACGATGAAACACAGAAATTGCATTGGAATTAAACAGAAAAGGCACATTGCCGACTTAAGTTCAAGAAGACTGACTCTTCCTACTGTCTATGTTTGAACTATTCCTGTGACATTAGTTATAGATTCCGACGCTTCACTTCAGGTTTGCTATATCCTTTGGACATTCTTATTGGCGACGAAATACAGAAATTGCATTGGAATTAAATAGAAAAGGCACATTGCCGACTTAAGTACAAGAAGACTGACTCTTCTTACTGTCTATGTTTTGAACCATTCCTGTGACACTAGTTATAGATTCCGATGCTTCACTTCAGGTTTACTGTATCCCTTGGACCTTCGTATTGACGATGAATCACAGAAAAAGCATTGGAATTGAATACAAAAGGCACAATGCCGACTTAAGTAAAAGAAGATAGACTCTTCTTAATGACTGTTTTGAACCATTCCTGTGACACTAGTTATAGATTCCGATGCTTCACTTCAGGTTTACTGTATCCCTTGCACCTTCGTATTGACGATGAATTACAGATATTACATCGAAATTAAATACAAAAGGCACAATGCCGACTTAAGTACAAGAAAACTGACCGATCTTACTGTCTATGTTTAGAACCATTCCTGTGACACTAGTTATAGATTCCGATGCTTCACTTCAGGTTTACTGTATCCCTCTGACCTTCTTATTGACGATGAGACACAGAAATTACATCGGAATTAAATACAAAAGGCACAATGCCGACTTAAGTACAAGAAGACTGACTCTTCTTACTGACTATGTTTGTAACCATTCCTGTGACACTAGTTATAGATTCCGATGCCTCACTTCAGGTTTACTGTATCCCTCTGACCTTCTTATTGACGATGAAACACAGATATTGCATCGGAATTAAATACAAAAGGCACAATGCCGACTTAAGTACAAGAAGACTGACTCTTCTTACTGTCTATGTTTTGAACCATTCCTGTGACACTAGTTATAGATTTCGATGCTTCACTTCAGGTTTACTGTATCCCTTGCACCTTCGTATTGACGATGAATTGCAGATATTACATCGGAATTAAATACAAAAGGCACAATGCCGACTTAAGTACAAGAAGACTGACCGATCTTACTGTCTATGTTTAGAACCATTCCTGTGACACTAGTTATAGATTCCGATGCTTCACTTCAGGTTTACTGTATCCCTCTGACCTTCTTATTGACGATGAAACACAGAAATTGCATCCGAATTAAATAGAAAAGGCTCAATGCCGATTTATGTACAAGAAGACTGACTCTTCCTACTGTCTATGTTTTGAACCATTTCTGTGACACTAGTTATAGATTCCGATGTTTCACTTCAGGTTTACTGTATCCCTTGGACCTTCTTTTGACGATGAAACAAAGAAATTGCTTTGGAATTAAATAGAAAAGGCACATTGCCGACTTAAGTACAAGAAGACTGACTCTTCCTACTGTCTATGTTTGAACGATTCCTGTGACATTAGTTATTGATTCCGATGCTTCACTTCAGTTTTACTGTATCCTTTGGACCTTCTAATTGGTGACGAAATGCAGAAATAGCTTCGGAATTAAATACAAAAGGCACAATGCCGACTTAAGTACAGGAAGACTGACTCTTCTTACTGACTGTTTTGAACCATTCCTGTGACACTTGTTATAGATTACGATGATTCACTTCAGGTTTACTGTATCCCTCTGACCTCCTTATTGACGATGAAACACAGATATTGCATCGGAATTAAATACAAAAGGCACAATGCCGACTTAAGTACAAGAAGACTGACTCTTCTTGCTGTCTATGTTTTGAACCATTCCTGTGACACTAGTTATAGATTCCGATGCTTCACTTCAGGTTTACTGTATCCCTTGCACCTTCGTATTGACGATGAATTACAGATATTACATCGGAATTAAATACAAAAGGCACAATGCCGACTTATGTACAAGAAGACTGACCGATCTTACTGTCTATGTTTAGAACCATTCCTGTGACACTAGTTATAGATTCCGATGCTTCACTTCAGGTTTACTGTATCCCTCTGACCTTCTTATTGACGATGAAACACAGAAATTGCATCCGAATTAAATAGAAAAGGCTCAATGCCGATTTATGTACAAGAAGACTGACTCTTCCTACTGTCTATGTTTTGAACCATTTCTGTGACACTAGTTATAGATTCCGATGTTTCACTTCAGGTTTACTGTATCCCTTGGACCTTCTTTTGACGATGAAACAAAGAAATTGCATTGGAATTAAATAGAAAAGGCACATTGCCGACGTAAGTACAAGAAGACTGACTCTTCCTACTGTCTATGTTTGAACGATTCCTGTGACATTAGTTATTGATTCCGATGCTTCACTTCAGTTTTACTGTATCCTTTGGACCTTCTAATTGGTGACGAAATGCAGAAATAGCTTCGGAATTAAATACAAAAGGCACAATGCCGACTTAAGTACAGGAAGACTGACTCTTCTTACTGACTGTTTTGAACCATTCCTGTGACACTTGTTATAGATTACGATGATTCACTTCAGGTTTACTGTATCCTTTGGACCTTCTTATTGACGATGAAACACGGAAATTGCATCGGAATTAAATAGAAACGGCACAATGCCGACATAAGTACAAGAAGACTGACTCTTCTTACTGACTATGTTTGGAACCATTCCTGTGACACTAGTTATAGTTTCCGATGCCTCACTTCAGGTTTACTGTATCCCTATAACCTTCTTACTGACGATGAATCACAGATATTGCATCGGAATTAAATACAAAACGCACAATGCCGACTTAAGTAAAAGAAGACTGACTCTTCCTACTGTCTATGTTTGAACCATTCCTGTGACACTAGTTATAGATTACGATGATTCAGTTCAGGTTTACTGTAGCCCTTGGACCTTCTTATTGACGATGAAACACAGAAATTGCATCGGAATTAAGTACAAAAGGCACAATGCCGACTTAGGTATAAGAACACTGACTCTTCTTGCTGACTATGTTTTAAACCATTCCTGTGACACTAGTTAAAGATTCCGATGCTTCACTTCAGGTTTACTGTATCCTTTGGACCTCCTTATTGACGATGAAGCACAGATATTGCATCGGAATTAAATACAAAAGGCACAATGCCGACTTAAGTACAAGAAGACTGACTCTTCTTACTGTCTATGTTTTGAACCATTCCTGTGACACTAGTTATAGATTCCGATGCTTCACTTCAGGTTTACTGTATCCCTTGCACCTTCGTATTGACGATGAATTACAGATATTACATCGGAATTAAATACAAAAGGCACAATGCCGACTTAAGTACAAGAAGACTGCCCGATCTTACTGTCTATGTTTAGAACCATTCCTGTGACACTAGTTATAGATTCCGATGCTTCACTTCAGGTTTACTGTATCCCTCTGACCTTCTTATTGACGATGAGACACAGAAATTGCATCGGAATTAAATACAAAAGGCACAATGCCGACTTAAGTACAAGAAGACTGACTCTTCTTACTGACTATGTTTGGAACCATTCCTGTGACACTAGTTATAGATTCCGATGCCTCACTTCAGGTTTACTGTATCCCTACTACCTTCTTATTGACGATGAAACACAGATATTGCATCGGAATTAAATACAAAAGGCACAATGCCGACTTAAGTACAAGAAGACTGACTCTTCTTACTGTCTATGTTTTGAACCATTCCTGTGACACTAGTTATAGATTCCGATGCTTCACTTCAGGTTTACTGTATCCCTTGCACCTTCGTATTGACGATGAATTGCAGATATTACATCGGAATTAAATACAAAAGGCACAATGCCGACTTAAGTACAAGAAGACTGACCGATCTTACTGTCTATGTTTAGAACCATTCCTGTGACACTAGTTATAGATTCCGATGCTTCACTTCAGGTTTACTGTATCCCTCTGACCTTCTTATTGACGATGAAACACAGAAATTGCATCCGAATTAAATAGAAAAGGCTCCATGCCGATTTATGTACAAGAAGACTGACTCTTCCTACTGTCTATGTTTTGAACCATTTCTGTGACACTAGTTATAGATTCCGATGTTTCACTTCAGGTTTACTGTATCCCTTGGACCTTCGTTTGACGATGAAACACAGAAATTGCATTGGAATTAAATAGAAAATTCACATTGCCGACTTAAGTACAAGAAGACTGACTCTTCCTACTGTCTATGTTTGAACGATTCCTGTGACATTAGTTATTGATTCCGATGCTTCACTTCAGTTTTACTGTATCCTTTGGACCTTCTAATTGGTGACGAAATGCAGAAATAGCTTCGGAATTAAATACAAAAGGCACAATGCCGACTTAAGTACAGGAAGACTGACTCTTCTTACTGACTGTTTTGAACCATTCCTGTGACACTTGTTATAGATTACGATGATTCACTTCAGGTTTACTGTATCCATTGGACCTTCTTATTGACGATGAAACACGGAAATTGCATCGGAATTAAATTGGAGCGGCACAATGCCGACTTAAGTACAAGAAGACTGACTCTTCTTACTGACTATGTTTGGAACCATTCCTGTGACACTAGTTATAGTTTCCGATGCCTCACTTCAGGTTTACTGTATCCCTCTAACCTTCTTATTGACGATGAAACACAGATATTACATCGGAATTAAATACAAAACGCACAATGCCGACTTAAGTAAAAGAAGACTGACTCTTCCTACTGTCTACGTTTTGAACCATTCCTGTGACACTAGTTATAGATTACGATGATTCACTTCAGGTTTACTGTAGCCCTTGGACCTTCTTATTGACGATAAAACACAGAAATTGCATCGGAATTAAATAGAAAAGGCACAATGCCGACTTAAGTACAAGAAGACTGACTCTTTTTACTGTCTATGTTTTGGACCATTCCTGTGACTCTAGTTATTGATTCCTATGCTTCACATCAGGTTTACTGTATCCCTCTGACCTTCTTTATGACGATGAAACACAGAAATTGCATCGGAATTAAATACAAAAGGCACAATGCCGACTTAAGTAAAAGAAGACTGACTCTTCCTACTGTCTATGTTTTGAACCATTATTGTGACACTATTTATAGATTCCGATGCTTCTCCTCAGGTTCACTGTATCCCTCTGACCATCTTATTGAAGATGAAACACAGAAATAGCATCGGAATTAAATAGAAATGGCACAATGCCGTCTTAAGTACAAGCAGACTGACACTTCTTAGTGTCTATGTTTAGAACCATTCCTGTGACGCTAGTTACAGATTCCGATGCTTCACTTCATGTTTACTGTATCCCTTGGACCTTCTTCTTGATGATGAAACACAGAAATTGCACCGGAATTAAGTACAAAAGGCACAATGCCGACTTAGGTATAAGAACACTGACTCATCTTGCTGACTATGTTTTAAACCATTCCTGTGACACTAGTTAAAGATTCCGATGCTTCACTTCAGGTTTACTGTATCCCTCTGACCTCCTTATTGACGATGAAACACACTATCAGCATCGGAATTAAATTGAAAATTTCACAATGCCGACTTAAGTACAAAAAGACTGACTCTTCTTACTGTCTATGTTTTGAACCATCCCTGTGACACTAGTTAAAGATTCCGATGCTCCACTTAAGGTTTACTGTATCCCTTGGACCTTCATATTGACGATGAGACACAGAAATTGCATCGGAATTAAAAACCAAAGGCAGAATGCCGACTTAAGTACAAGCAGACTTACTCTTGTTACTGACTATGTTTTGAACCATTCCTGTGACACTAATTATAGATTCCGATTATTCGCTTCAGGTTTACACTATCCCCCTGACCTTCTTTTTGACGATGAAACACAGAAATTGCATCGGAATTAAATAGAAAAGGCACAATGCCGACATAAGTACAAGACGACTAACTCTTCTTACTGTCTATGTTTTGAACCATTCCTGTGACACTAGTTATAGATTGCGATGCATCACATCACGTTTACTATATCCCTTGGACCTTCTTATTGACGATGAAACACAGAAGTTGCATCGGAAATAAATACAAAAGGCACAATGCCGAGTTAAGTACAAGAAGACCGACTCTTCCTACTCACTGTTTTGGATCATTCCTGTGACACTAGTTATAGATTCCGATGCTTCAATTCAGGTTTACTGTATCCCTCTGACCTTCGTATTGACGATGAAACACAGAAATTGGATCGGAATGAAATACAAAAGGCACAATGCCGACTTGAGTATAAGAAGACTGACTCTTCTTACTGTCGATGTTTTGAACCATTCCTGTGACTCTAGTTATAGATTCCGATGCTTCACTTCAGGTTTACTGTATCCCTTGGACCTTCTTATTGGCGATGAAATACAGAAATTGCATCGGAATTAAGTACAAAAGGCACAATGCCGACTTAAGTACAAGAAGACTGACCCTTCTTACTGTCTATGTTTGAACCATTCCTGTGACACTAGTTATAGATTCCGATGCTTCACTTCAGGTTTACTGTATCCCTCTGACCTTCTTATTGACGATGAAACGCAGAAATTGCATCCGAATTAAATAGAAAAGGCTCAATGCCGACTTAAGTACAAGAAGACTGACTCTTCCTACTGTCTATGTTTTTAACCATTCCTGTGACACCAGATATAGATTCCGATGTTTCACTTCAGGTTTACTGTATCCCTTGGACCTTCTTTTGACGATGAAACACGGAAATTGCATTGGAATTAAATAGAAAAGGCACATTGCCGACTTAAGTACAAGAAGACTGACTCTTCCTACTGTCTACGTTTGAACGATTCCTGTGACATTAGTTATAGATTCCGATGCTTCACTTCAGGTTTACTGTATCCCTTGGACCTTCCTATTGACGATGAAACACAGAAAATGCATCGGAATTAAATACAAAAGGCACAATGCCGACTTAAGTACAAGAAGACTGACTCTTCCTATTGTCTGTGTTTTGAACGATTCCTGTGACATTAGTTATTGATTCCGATGCTTCCCTTCAGGTTTACTGAATCCTTTGGACCTTCTAAATGGCGACGAAATGTAGAAATAGCTTCGGAATTAAATACAAAAGGCACAATGCCGACTTAAGTACAAGATGACTGGCTCTTCTTACTGACTGTTTTGAACCATTCCTGTGACACTTGTTATAGATTACGATGACTCACTTCAGGTTTACTGTATCCCTTGGTCCTTCGTCTTGACGATGAAACACAGAAATTGCATCGGAATTAAATAGAAACGGCACAATGCCGACTTAAGTACAAGAAGACTGACTCTTCTTACTGACTATGATTGGAACCATTCCTGTGACACTAGTTATAGATTCCGATGCCTCACTTCAGGTTTACTGTATCCCTCTGACCTTCTTATTGACGATGAAACACAGATATTGCATCGGAATTAAATACAAAATGCACAATGCCGACTTAAGTACAAGAGGACTGACTCTTCTTACTGACTGTTTCGAACCATTCCTGTGACACTAGTTATAGATTCCGATGATTCACTTCAGGTTTACTGTATCCCTCTGACCTTCTTATTGACGATGAAACACGGAAATTGCATCGGAATTAAATACAAAAGGCACAATGCCAACATAAGTACAAGAAGACTGACTCTTCATACTGACTATGTTTTGAACCATTCCTGTGACACTACTTATAGATTCCGATGCTTCACTTTAGGTTTACTGTATCCCTTGGACCTTCGTATTGACGATGAAACACAGAAATTGCATCGGAATTAGATACAAAAGGCACAATGCCGACTTAAGTACAAGAAGACTGACTCTTCTAACTGACTATGTTTTGATCCATTCCTGTGGCATTAGTTACAGATTCCGATGCTTCACTTCAGGTTTACTCAACCCTAGGACCTTCTTATTGACGATGAAACACAGAAATTGCAGCGGAACTAAATACAAAAGGCACAATGCCGACTTAAGTACAAGAAGACTGACCCTTCCTACTGTCTATGTTTGAACGATTCCTGTGACATTGGTTATAGATTCCGATGCTTCACTTCAGGTTTACTATATCCCATGGACCTTCTTATTGGCGACGAAATACAGAAATTGCATTGGAATTAAGTAGAAATGGCACATTGCCGACTTAAGTACAAGAAGACTGACTCTTCTTACTGTCTATGTTTTGAACCATTCCTGTGACAGTAGTTATAGATTCCGATGCTTCACTTCAGGTTTACTGTATCCCTTGGACCTTCTTATTGACGATGATACTCAGAAAATGCATCGGATTTAAATACAAAAGGCACAATGCCGACTTAAGTACAAGAAGATTGACTCTTCTTACTGGCTGTTTCGAACCATTCCTGTGACACTAGTCATAGATTCCGATGCTTCACTTCAGGTTTACTCTACCCCTCTGACCTTCTTATTGACGATGAAGCACAGAAATTGCATCGGAATTAAATACAAGAGGCACAATGACGACTTAAGTACAAGAAGACTGACTCTTCTTACTGACTATGTTTTGAACCATTCCTGTGACGCTAGTTACAGATTCCGAAGCTTCACTTCAGGGTTACTGTATCCCTCTGACACTCTTATTGACGATGAAACACTGAAATTGCATCGGAATTAGATAGAAAAGGCACAATGCCGACTTAAGTACAAGAAGACTGACTCTTCCTACTGTCTATGTTTTGAACCATTCCTGTTACAGTAGTTACAGATTCCGATGCTTCACTTCAGGTTTACTGTATCCCTCTGACCTTCTTTTTGACGATGAAACACAGAAATTGCATCGGTATTAAATACAAAAGGCACAATGCCGACTTAAGTACAAGAAGGCTCACTCTTCCTACTGTCTATGTTTTGAACGATTCCTGTGACATTAGTTATTGATTCCGATGCTTCACTTCAGGTTTACTGTATCCTTTGGACCTTCTAATTGGCGACGAAATGCATAAATAGCTTCGGAATTAAATACAAAAGGCACAATGCCGACTTAAGTACTAGAAGACTGACTCTTCTTACTGGCTGTTTTGAACCATTCCTGTGACACTTGTTACAGATTCTGATGCTTCACTTCAGGTTTACTGTATCCCTCTGACCTTCTTTTTGACGATGAAACACAGAAATTGCATCGGAATTAAATACAAAAGGCACAATGCCGACTTAAGTACAAGAAGACTGACCCTTCCTACTGTCTATGTTTGAACGATTCCTGTGACACTAGTTATAGATTACGATGATACACTTCAGCTTTACTCTATCCCTAGGACCTTCGTATTGACGATGAAACACAGAAATTACATCGGAACTAAAAACAAGAGGCACAATGGCGACTTAAGTACAAGAAGACTGACCCTTCCTACTGTCTATGTTTGAACGATTCCTGTGACATTGGTTATAGATTCCGATGCTTCACTTCAGGTTTACTATATCCTTTGGACCTTCTTATTGGCGACGAAATACAGAAATTGCATTGGAATTAAATAGAAAAGGCACATTGCCGACTTTAGTACAAGAAGACTGACTCTTCTTACTGTCTATGATTTGAACCATTCCTGTGACACAAGTTATAGATTCCGATGCTTCACTTCAGGTTTGCTGTATGCCTTGGAGCTTCTTATTGACGATGAAACACAGAAATTGCATCGGAATTAAATACAAAAGGCACAATGCCGACTTAAGTACAAGAAGACTGACTCTTCCTACAGTCTATGATTTGAACCATTCCTGTGACACTAGTTATAGATTCCGATGCTTCACTTCAGGTTTTCTGTATCCCTCTGACCTTCTTATTGACGATGAGATACAGAAATTGCATCGGAATTAAATACAAAAGGCACAATGCCGACTTAAGTACAAGAAGACTGACTCTTCTTACTGCCTATGGTTTGAACCATTCCTGTGACACTAGTTATAGATTCCGATGCTTCACTTTAGGTTTACTGTATACCTTGGACCTTCGAATTGACGATGAAACACAGAAACTGCATCGGAATTAAATACAAAAGGCACAATGCCGACTTAAGGAAAAGAAGACTGACTCTTCTTACTGACTATGTTTTGAACCATTCCTGTGACACTAGTTATAGATTCCGATGCTTCACTTCAGGTTTACTGTATCCCTTTGACCTTCTTATTAACGATGAAGCACAGAAGTTGCATCGGAATTAAATACAAAATGCACAATGACGACTTAAGTACAAGAAGACTGACTCTTCTTACTGTCTATGTATTGAACCATTCCTGTGACACTAGTTATAGATTCCGATGCTTCACTTCAGGTTTACTGTATCCCTTGCACCTTCGTATTGACGATGAAACACAGATATTACATCGGAATTAAATACAAAAGGCACAATGCCGACTTAAGTACAAGAAGACTGACATATCTTACTGTCTATGTTTAGAACCATTCCTGTGACACTAGTTATAGATTCCGATGCTTCACTTCAGGTTTACTGTATCCCTCTGACCTTCTTATTGACGATGAGACACAGAAATTGCATCGGAATTAAATACAAAAGGCACAATGCCGACTTAAGTACAAGAAGACTGACTCTTCTTACTGACTATGTTTGGAACCATTCCTGTGACACTAGTTATGGATTCCGATGCCTCACTTCAGGTTTACTGTATCCCTCTGACCTTCTTATTGACGATGAAACACAGATATTGCATCGGAGTTAAATAGAAATGGCACAATGCCTACTTAAGCACAAGGAGACTGACTCTTCTTACTGACTATGTTTTGAACCATTCCTGTGACACTAGTTATAGATTCCGATGCTTCACTTCAGGTTTACTGTATCCCTCTGACCTCCTTATTGACGACGAAACACAGATATTGCATCGGAATTAAATATAAAAGGCACAATGCCGACTTAAGTACAAGAAGACTGACTCTTCCAACTGTCTATGTTTTGAACCATTCCTGTGACACTATTTACAGATTCCGATGCTTCACTTCAGCTTTACTGTATCCCTCTGACCTTCTTTTTGACGATGAAACACAGAAATTGCATCGGAATTAAATACAAAAGGCACAATGCCGACTTAAGTACAAGAAGACTGACTCTTCCTACTGTCTATATTTTGAACGATACCTGTGACATTAGTCATTGATTCCGATGCTTCACTTCAGGTTTACTGTATCGTTTGGACCTTCTAATTGACGACATAATGCAGAAATAGCTTCGGAATAAAATACAAAAGGCACAATGCCGACTTAAATACAAGAAGACTGACTCTTCTTACTGACTGTTTTGAACCATTCCTGTGACACTTGTTATAGATTACAATGATTCACTTCAGGTTTACTGTATCCCTTGGACCTTCTTATTGACGATGAAACACAGAAATTGCATCGGAATTAAATAGAAACTGCACAATGCCGACTTAAGTACACGAAGACTGACTCTTCTTACTGACTATGTTTTGAACCATTCCTGTGACACTAGTTATGGATTCCGATGCTTCACTTCAGGTTTACTGTATCCCTCTCACCTTCTTATTGACGATGAAGCACATAAGTTGCATCGGAATTAAATACAAAATGCACAATGCCGACTTAAGTCCAAGAAGACTGACTATTCTTACTGTCTATGTTTTGAACCACTCCTGTGACACTAGTTATAGATTCCGATGCTTCACTTCAGGTTTACTGTATCCCTTGCACCTTCGTATTGACGATGAAACACAGATATTACATCGGAATTAAATACAAAAGGCACAATGCCGACTTCAGTACAAGAGGACTGACCGATCTTACTGTCTATGTTTAGAACCATTCCTGTGACACAAGTTATAGATTCCGATGCTTCACTTCAGGTTTACTGTATCCCTCTCACCTTCTTATTGACGATGAGACACAGAAATTGCATCGGAATTAAATACAAAAGGCACAATGCCGACTTCAGTACAAGAAAACTGACTCTTCTTACTGACTATGTTTGGAACCATTCCTGTGACACTAGTTATAGATTCCGATGCCTCACTTCAGGTTTACTGTATCCCTCTGACCTTCTTATTGACGATGAAACACAGATATTGCATCGGAATTAAATAGAAAGGGCACAATGCCGACTTAAGTACAAGAAGACTGACTCTTCTTACTGACTATGTTTTGAACCATTCCTGTGACACTAGTTATAGATTCCGATGCTTCACTTCAGGTTTACTGTATCCCTCTGACCTTCTTATTAACGATGAAACACAGATATTGCATCTTAATTAAATACAAAAGGCACAATGCCGACTTAAGTACAAGAAGACTGACTCTTCCAACTGTCTATGTTTTGAACCATTCCAGTGACACTATTTACAGATTCCGATGCTTCGCTTCAGCTTTACTGTATCCCTCTGACCTTCTTTTTGACGATGAAACACAGAAATTGCATCGGAATTAGATACAAAAGGCACAATGCCGACTTAAGTACAAGAAGTCTGACTCTTCCTACTGTCTATGTTTTGAACGATTACTGTGACATTAGTTATTGATTCCGATGCTTCACTTCAGGTTTACTCTATCCCTAGGACCTTCGTATTGACGATGAAACACAGAAATTACATCGGAACTAAATACAAGAGGCACAATGCCGACTTAAGTACAAGAAGACTGACCCTTCCTACTGTCTATGTTTGAACGATTCCTGTGACATTGGTTATAGATTCCGATGCTTCACTTCAGGTTTACTATATCCTTTGGACCTTCTTATTGGCGACGAAATACAGAATTTGCATTGGAATTAAATAGAAAAGTCACCTTGCCGACTTTAGTACAAGAAGACTGACTCTTCTTACTGTCTATGTTTTGAACCATTCCTGTGACACTAGTTATAGATTCCAATGCTTCACTTCAGGTTTACTGTATCCCTTGGACCTTCTTATTGACGATGAAACACAGAAAATGCATCGGAATTAAATACAAAAGGCACAATGCCTACTTAAGTACAAGATGATTGACTCTTCTTACTGACTGTTTCGAACCATTCCTGTGCACAAGTAATAGATTCCGATGCTTCACTTCAGGTTTACTGTATCCCTTGGACCTCCTTATTGACGATGAAACACAGAAAATGCATCGGAATTAAATAAAAAAGGCACAATGCCGACTTAAGTACAAGAAGACTGACCCTTCTTACTGTCTATGTTTAGAACCATTCCTGTGACACTAGTTATAGATTCCGATGCTTCATTTCAGGTTTACTGTATCCCTCTGACCTTCTTACTGACAATGAAACACAGAAATTGCATCGGAATTAAATACAAAAGGCACAATGACGACTTAAGTACAAGAAGACTAACTCTTCGTACTGACTTTGATTTGATCCATTCCTGTGACGCTAGTTACAGATTCCGATGCTTCACTTCAGGTTTACTGTACCCCTTGGACCTTCTTATTGACGATGAAACACAGATATTGCATCGGAATTAAATACAAAAGGCACAATGCCGACTTAAGTACAAGAAGACCGACTCTTCGTATTGACTATGCTTTGAACCATTCCTGTGACACTAGTTATAGATTACGATGATTCACTTAAGGATTACTGTATCCCTTGGCCCTTCTTATTGACGATGAAACACAGAAATTGCATCGGAATTAAATAGAAAAGGCACAATGTCGACTTAAGTACAAGAAGACTGACTCTTCTTACTGACTATGTTTGGAACCATTCCTGTGACACTAGTTATAGATTCCGATGACTCACTTTAGGTTTACTGTATCCCTCTGACCTTCTTATTGACGATGAAACACAGAAATTCCATCGTAATTAAATAGAAAAGGCACAATGCCGACGTAAGTACAAGAAGACTGACTCTTCTTGCTGTCTATGTTTTGAACCATTCCTGTGACACTAGTTATAGATTCCGATGCTTCACTTCAGGTGTACTGTATCCCTTGGACGTTCTTATTGACGATGAAACACAGAAATTGCATCGGAATTAAATACAAAAGGCACAATGACGACTTAAGTACAAGAAGACTGACTCTTCTTACTGACTATGTTTTGAACCATTAATGTGACGCTAGTTACAGATTCCGATGCTTCACTTCAGGTTTACTGTATCCCTTGGACCTTCTTGTTGACGATGAAACACAGATACTGCATCTTAATTAAATATCAAAGGCACAATGCCGACTTAAGTACAAGAGGACTAACTCTTCCTACTGTCTATGTTTTGAACCATTCCTGTGACACTAGTTACAGATTCCTATGCTTTACTTTAGGTTAACTGTATCCCTCTGACCTTCTTTTTGACGATGAAACACAGAAATTGCATCGGAATTAAATACAAAAGGCACAATGCCGTCTTAAGTACAAGAAGACTGACTCTTCTTACTGACTGTTTTGAACCATTCCTGTGACACTTGTTATGGATTCCGATGGTTCACTTCAGGTTTACTGTATCCCTCTGACCTTCTTATTGACGATGAAACACAGAAATTGCATCGGTATAAAATACAAAAGGCACAATGCCGACTTAAGTACAAGAAGAATGACTCTTCGTACTGACTATGTTTTGAACCATTCCTGTGACACTAGTTATAGATTATGATGATTCACCTCAGGATTATTGTATCCCTTGGACCTTCTTAATGACGATGAAACACAGAAATTGCATCGGAATTAAATAGAAAAGGCACAATGCCGACTTAAGTACAAGAAGACTGACTCTTCTTACTGACTATGTTTGGAACCATTCCTGTGACACTAGTAATAGATTCCGATGCCTCACTTCAGGTTTATTGTATCCCCCTGGCCTTCTTATTGACGATGAAAAACAGATATTGCATCGGAATTAAATAGAAAAGGCACAATGCCGACTTAAATACAAGAAGACTGACTTTTCTTACTGACTATGTTTTGAACCATTCCTGTGACATTAGTTATAGATTCCGATGCTTCACTTCAGGTTTACTGTATCCTTTGGACCTTCTTATTGACGATGAAACACATAAAATGCATCGGAATTAAATACAAAAGGCACAATGCCGACTTACGTACAAGAAGATTGTCTCTTCTTACTGACTGTTTTGAACCATTCCTGTGACACTAGTTATAAATTCCGATGCTTCACTTCAGGTTTACTGTATCCCTCTGACCTTCTTATTGACGATGAAACACAGAAATTGCATCGGAATTAAATACAAAAGGCACAATGCCGTCTTAAGTACAAGAGGACTGACTCTTCTTACTGACTGTTTTGAACCATTCCTGTGACACTTGTTATAGATTCCGATGCTTCACTTCAGGTTTACTGTATCCCTCTGACCTTCTTATTGACGATGTAACACAGAAATTGCATCGGTATGAAACACAAAAGGCACAATGCCGACTTAAGTACAAGAAGAATGACTCTTCGTACTGACTATGTTTTGAACCATTCCTGTGACACTAGTTATAGATTATGATGATTCACTTCAGGATTATTGTATCCCTTGGACCTTCTTATTGACGATGAAACACAGAAATTGCATCGGAATTAAATAGAAAAGGCACAATGCCGACTTAAGTACAAGAAGACTGACTCTTCTTACTGACTATGTTTGGAACCATTCCTGTGACACTAGTTATAGATTCCGATGCCTCACTTCAGGTTTAATGTATCCCCCTGGCCTTCTTATTGACGATGAAAAACAGATATTGCATCGGAATTAAATAGAAAAGGCACAATGCAGACTTAAATACAAGAAGAATGACTCTTCTTACTGACTATGTTTTGAACCATTCCTGTGACACTAGTTATGGATTCCGATGCTTCACTTCAGGTTTACTGTATCCCTCTGACCTCCTTATTGACGATGAAACACAGAAAGTGCATCGGAATTAAATAGAAAAGGCACAATGCCGACTTAAGTACAAGAAGACTGACTCTTCTTACTGTCTATGTTTTGAACCATTCCTGTGACACTAGTTATAGATTCCGATGCTTCACTTCAGGTTTACTGTATCCCTTGGACATTCTTATTGACGATGAAACACAGAAATAGCATCGGATTTAAATACAAAAGTAACACTACCGACTGAAGTACAAGAAGACTGACTCCTCTCTCTGTCTATGTTTTGAACCATTCCTGTGACGCTAGTTACAGATTCCGGAGCTTCACTTCAGGGTTACTGTATCCCTCTGACATTCTTATTGACGATGAAACACTGAAATTGCATCGGAATTAGATAGAAAAGGCACAATGCCGACTTAAGTACAAGAAGACTGACTCTTCCTACTGTCTATGTTTTGAACCATTCCTGTGACACTAGTTATAGATTCCGATGCTTCACTTCAGGTTTACTGTATCCCTTGGACGTTCTTATTGACGATGAAACACAGAAATTGCATCGGAATTAAATACAAAAAGCACAATGCCGCCTTAAGAACAAGAAGACTGACTCTTCTTACTGACTATGATTTGAACCATTCCTGTGACGCTAGTTACAGATTCCGATGCTTCACTTCAGGTTTACTGTATCCCTTGGACCTTCTTGTTGACGATGAAACAGATATTGCATCGGAATTAAATACAAAAGGCACAATGCCGAATTAAGTACAAGAAGACTGACTCTTCCTACTGTCTATGTTTTTAACCATTCCTGTGACACTAGTTACAGATTCCGATGCTTCACTTCAGGTTTACGGTATCCCTCTGACCTTCTTTTAACGATGAAACACAGAAATTGCATCGGAATTAAATACAAAAGACACAATGCCGACTTAAGTACAAGACGACTGACTCTTCCTACTGTCTATGTTTTGAACGATTCCTGTGACATTAGTTACTGATTCCGATGCTTCACTTCAGGTTTACTGTATCATTTGGACCTTCTAACTGGCGACGAAATGCAGAAATAGCTTCGGAATTAAATACAAAAAGCACAATGCCAACTTAAGTACTAGAAGACAGACTCTTCCTACTGTCTGTGTTTAGAACCATTCCTGTTACACTAATTATAGATTCCGATGCTTCACTTCAGGTTTACTGTATCCCTCTGACCTTCTTATTGACGATGAAACACAGAAATTGCATCGGAATTAAATACAAAAGGCACAATGCCGACTTAAGTAGAAGAAGACTGACTCTTCGTACTGAGTATGTTTTGAACCATTCCTGTGACTCTAGTTATAGATTACGATGATTCACTTCAGGTTTACTGTATCCCTTGGACCTTCTTATTGACGATGAAACACAGAAATTGCAACGGAACTAATTACAAAAGGCACAATGACAACTTAAGTACAAGAAGACTGACTCTTCTTACTGACTATGATTTCAACCATTCCTGTGACGCTAGTTACAGATTCCGATGCTTCACTTCAGGTTTACTGTATCCCTTGGACCTTCTTATTGACGACGAAACACAGATATTGCATCGGAATTAAATACAAAAGGCACAACGCCGACTTAAGTACAAGAAGACTGACTCTTCCTACTGTCTATGTTTGAACCATTCCTGTGACAGTAGTTACAGATTCCGATGCTTCACTTCAGGTTTACTGTATCCCACTGACCTTTTTTTGACGATGAAACACAGAAATTGCATCGGTATTAAATACAAAAGGCACAATGCCGACTTAAGTACAAGAAGACTCACTCTTCCTACTGTCTATGATTTGAACGATTCCTGTGACATTAGTTATTGATTCCGGTGCTTCACTTCAGGTTTACATTATCCTTTGGACCTTCTAATTGGCGACGAGATGCATAAATAGCTTCGGAACTAAATACAAAAGGCACAATGCCGACTTATGTACAAGAAGACTGACTCTTCTTACTGGCTGTTTTGAACCATTCCTGTGACACTTGTTACAGATTCCGAAGCTTCACTTCAGGTTTACTGTATCCCTCTGACCTTCTTTTTGCCGATGAAACACAGAAATTGCATCGGAATTAAATACAAAAGGCACAATGCCGACTTAAGTACAAGAAGACTGACTCTTCTTACTGTCTATGTGTTTGAACCATTCCTGTGACACTAGTTATAGATTCCGATGCTTCACTTCAGGTTTACTGTATCCCTTGCACCTTCGTATTGACGATGAAACACAGATATTACATCGGAGTTAAATACAAAAGGCACAATGCCGACTTAAGTACAAGAAGACTGACCGATCTTACTGTCTGTGTTTAGAACCATTCCTGTGACACTAGTTATAGATTCCGATGCTTCACTTCAGGTTTACTGTATCCCTCTGACCTTCTTATTGACGATGAGACACAGAAATTGCATCGGAATTAAATACAAAAGGCACAATGCCGACTTAAGTACAAGAAGACTGACTCTTCTTACTGACTATGTTTTGAACGATTCCTGTGACATTAGTTATTGATTCCGATGCTTCACTTCAGGTTTACTGTATCCATTGGACCTGCTAATTGGCGACGAAATGCAGAAATAGCTTCGGAAATTAATACAAAGGCACAATGCCGACTTAAGTACAAGAAGACTGACTCTTCTTACTGACTGTTTTGAACCATTCCTGTGACACTTGTTATAGATTACGATGATTCACTTCAGGTTTACTGTTTCCCTTGGACCTTCTTATTGACGATGAAACACAGAAATTGCATCGGAATTAAATAGAAACGGCACAATGCCGACTTAAGTACAAGAAGACTGACTCTCCTTACTGACTATGTTTTGAACCATTCCTGTAACACTAGTTATAGATTCCGATGCTTCACTTCATTTTTACTGTATCCCTCTGACCTTCTTATTGACGATAAAGCACAGAAGTTGCATCGGAATTAAATACAAAATGCACAATGCCGACATAAGTACAAGAAGACTGACTCTTCTTACTGTCTATGTTTTGAACCATTCCTGTGACACTAGTTATAGATTCCGATGCTTCACTTCAGGTTTACTGTATCCCTTGCACCTTCGTATTGACGATGAAACACAGATATTACATCGGAATTAAATACAAAAGGCACAATGCCGACTTAAGTACAAGAAGACTGACCGATCTTACTGTCTATGTTTAGAACCATTCCTGTGACACAAGTTATAGATTCCGATGCTTCACTTCAGGTTTACTGTATCCCTCTCACCTTCTTATTGACGATGAGACACAGAAATTGCATCGGAATTAAATACGAAATCACAATGCCGACTTAAGTACAAGAAGACTGACTCTTCTTACTGACTATGTTTTGAACCATTCCTGTGACACTAGTTATAGATTCCGATGCTTCACTTCAGGTTTACTGTATCCCTCTGACCTTCTTATTGACGATGAAACACAGATATTGCATCGGAATTAAATACAAAAGGCACAATGCCGACTTAAGTACAAGAAGACTGACTCTTCCAACTGTCTTTGTTTTGAACCATGCCTGTGACACTATTTACAGATTCCGATGCTTCACTTCAGCTTTACTGTATCCCTCTGACCTTCTTTTTGACGATGAAACACAGAAATTGCATCGGAATTAGATACAAAAGGCACAATGCCGACTTAAGTACAAGAAGACTGACTCATCCTACTGTCTATGTTTTGAACGATTACTGTGACATTAGTTATTGATTCCGATGCTTCACTTCAGGTTTACTGTATCCTTTGGACCTCCTAATTGGCGACGAAGTGCAGAAATAGATTCGGAATTAAATACAAAATGCACAATGCCGAGTTAAGTACAAGAAGACTGACTCTTCTTACTGACTGATTTGAACCACTCCTGTGACACTTGTTATATATTACGATGATTCACTTCAGGTTTACTGCATCCCTTGGACCTTCTTATTGACGATGAAACACAGAAATTGCATCGGAATTAAATAGAAAAGGCACAATGCCTACTTAAGTACAAGAAGAAGGACTCTTCTTACTGACTATGTTTTGAACCATTCCTGTGACACTAGTTATATATTCCGATGCTTCACTTCAGGTTTACTGTATCCCTCTGACCTCCTTATTGACGATGAAACACAGATATTGCATCGTAATTAAATACAAAAGGCACAATGCCGACTTAAGTACAAGAAGACTGACTCTTCCAAATGTCTATGTTTTGAACCATTCCTGTGACACTATTTACAGATTCCGATTCTTCACTTCAGCTTTACTGTATCCCTCTGACCTTCTTTTTGACGATGAAACACAGAAATTGCATCGGAATTAAATACAAAAGGCACAATGCCGACTTAAGTACAAGAAGACTGACTCTTCCTACTGTCTATGTTTTGAACGATTCCTGTGACATTAGTTATTGATTGCGATCCTTCACTTCAGGTTTACTGTATCCTTTGGACCTTCTAATTGGCGACGAAATGCAGAAATAGCTTCGGAAATTAATACAAAAGGCACAATGCCGACTTAAGTACAAGAAGACTGACTCTTCTTACTGACTGTTTTGAACCATTCCTGTGACACTTGTTATAGATTACGATGATTCACTTCAGGTTTACTGTATCCCTTGGACCTTCTTATTGACGATGAAACACAGAAATTGCATCGGAATTAAATAGAAACGGCACAATGCCGACTTAAGTACAAGAAGACTGACTCTTCTTACTGACTATGTTTTGAACCATTCCTGTGACACTAGTTATAGATTCCGATGCTTCACTTCAGGTTTACTGTATCCGTCTGACCTTCTTATTGACGATGAAGCACAGAAGTTGCATCGGAATTAAATACAAAATGCACAATGCCGACTTAAGTACAAGAAGACTGACTCTTCTTACTGTCTATGTTTTGAACCATTCCTGTGACACTAGTTATAGATTCCGATGCTTCACTTCAGGTTTACTGTATCCCTTGCACCTTCGTATTGACGATGAAACACAGATATTACATCGGAATTAAATACAAAAGGCACAATGCCGACTTAAGTACAAGAAGACTGACCGATCTTACTGTCTATGTTTAGAACCATTCCTGTGACACAAGTTATAGATTCCGATGCTTCACTTCAGGTTTACTGTATCCCTCTGACCTTCTTATTGACGATGAAACACAGATATTGCATCGGAATTAAATACAAAAGGCACAATGCCGACTTAAGTACAAGAAGACTGACTCTTCTTACTGACTGTTTTGAACCATTCCTGTGACACTTGTTATAGATTACGTTGATTCACTTCAGGTTTACTGCATCCCTTGGACCTTCTTATTGACGGAGAAACACAGAAATTGAATCGGAATTAAATAGAAACGGCACAATGCCGACTTAAGTACAACTAGACTGACTCTTCTTACTGACTATGTTTGGAACCATTCCTGTGACACTAGTTATAGATTCCGATGCCTCACTTCAGGTTTACTGTATCCCTCTCACCTTATTATTGACGATGAAACACAGATATTGCATCGGAATTAAATACACAATTGCACAATGCCGACATAAGTACAAGGGGACTGACTCTTCTTACTGACTGTTTTGATCCATTCCTGTGACACTAGTAATAGATTCCGATGATTCACATCAGGTTTACTGTATCCCTCTGACCTTCTTATTGAGGATGAAACACAGAAATTGCATCGGAATTAAATACAAAAGGCACAATGCCAACATAAGTACAAGAAGACTGACTCTTCTTACTGACTATGTTTTGAACCATTCCTGTGACATTAGTTATAGATTCCGATGCTTCACTTCAGGTTTACTCTATCCCTAGGACCTTCGTATTGACGATGAAACACAGAAAGTGCATCGGAACTAAATACAAAAGGCACAATGCCGACTTAAGTACAAGAAGACTGACCCTTCCTACTGTCTGTGTTTGCACGATTCCTGTGACAATGGTAATAGATTCCGAAGCTTCACTTCAGGTTTACTATATCCTTTGGACCTTCTTATTGGCGACGAAATACAGAAATTGCATTGGAATTAAATAGAAAAGGCACATTGCCGACTTTAGTACAAGAAGACTGACTCTTCTTACTGTCTATGTTTTGAAACATTCCTGTGACACTAGTTATAGATTCCGATGCTTCACTTCAGGTTTACTGTATCCCTCTGACCTTCTTATTGACGATGAAACACAGATATTGCATCGGAATTAAATACAAAAGGCACAATGCCGACTTAAGTACAAGAAGACTGACTCTTCCTACTGTCTATGTTTTGAACGGTTACTGTGACATTAGTTATTGATTCCGATGCTTCACTTCAGGTTTACTGTATCCTTTGGACCTCCTAATTGGCGACGAAGTGCAGAAATAGATTCGGAATTAAATACAAAATGCACAATGCCGAGTTAAGTACAAGAAGACTGACTCTTCTTACTGACTGATTTGAACCATTCCTGTGACACTTGTTATATATTACGATGATTCACTTCAGGTTTACTGCATCCCTTGGACCTTCTTATTGACGATGAAACACAGAAATTGCATCGGAATTAAATAGAAAAGGCACAATGCCTACTTAAGTACAAGAAGAAGGACTCTTCTTACTGACTATGTTTTGAACCATTCCTGTGACACTAGTTATATATTCCGATGCTTCACTTCAGGTTTACTGTATCCCTCTGACCTCCTTATTGACGATGAAACACAGATATTGCATCGGAATTAAATACAAAAGGCACAATGCCGACTTAAGTACAAGAAGACTGACTCTTCCTACTGTCTATGCTTTGAACGATTCCTGTGACATTAGTTATTGATTGCGATGCTTCACTTCAGGTTTACTGTATCCTTTGGACCTTCTAATTGGCGATGAAATGCAGAAATAGCTTCGGAAATGAATACAAAAGGCACAATGCCGACTTAAGTACAAGAAGACTGACTCTTCTTACTGACTGTTTTGAACCATTCCTGTGACACTTGTTATAGATTACGATGATTCACTTCAGGTTTACTGTATCCCTTGGACCTTCTTATTGACGATGAAACACAGAAATTGCATCGGAATTAAATAGAAACGGCACAATGCCGACTTAAGTACAAGAAGACTGACTCTTCTTACTGACTATGTTTTGAACCATTCCTGTGACACTTGTTATAGATTACGATGATTCACTTCAGGTTTACTGTATCCCTTGGACCTTCTTATTGACGATGAAACACAGAAATTGCATCGGAATTAAATAGAAACGGCACAATGCCGACTTAAGTACAAGAAGACTGACTCTTCTTACTGACTATGTTTTGAACCATTCCTGTGACACTAGTTATAGATTCCGATGCTTCACTTCAGGTTTACTGTATCCGTCTGACCTTCTTATTGACGATGAAGCACAGAAGTTGCATCGGAATTAAATACAAAATGCACAATGCCGACTTAAGTACAAGAAGACTGACTCATCTTACTGTCTATGTTTTGAACCATTCCTGTGACACTAGTTATAGATTCCGATGCTTCACTTCAGGTTTACTGTATCCCTTGCACCTTCGTATTGACGATGAAACACAGATATTACATCGGAATTAAATACAAAAGGCACAATGCCGACTTAAGTACAAGAAGACTGACCGATCTTACTGTCTATGTTTAGAACCATTCCTGTGACACAAGTTATAGATTCCGATGCTTCACTTCAGGTTTACTGTATCCCTCTGACCTTCTTATTGACGATGAAACACAGATATTGCATCGGAATTAAATACAAAAGGCACAATGCCGACTTAAGTACAAGAAGACTGACTCTTCTTACTGACTGTTTTGAACCATTCCTGTGACACTTGTTATAGATTACGTTGATTCACTTCAGGTTTACTGCATCCCTTGGACCTTCTTATTGACGAAGAAACACAGAAATTGAATCGGAATTAAATAGAAACGGCACAATGCCGACTTAAGTACAACTAGACTGACTCTTCTTACTGACTATGTTTGGAACCATTCCTGTGACACTAGTTATAGATTCCGATGCCTCACTTCAGGTTTACTGTATACCTCTGACCTTATTATTGACGATGAAACACAGATATTGCATCGGAATTAAATACACAATTGCACAATGCCGACATAAGTACAAGAGGACTGACTCTTCTTACTGACTGTTTTGATCCATTCCTGTGACACTAGTAATAGATTCCGATGATTCACATCAGGTTTACTGTATCCCTCTGACCTTCTTATTGAGGATGAAACACAGAAATTGCATCGGAATTAAATACAAAAGGCACAATGCCAACATATGTACAAGAAGACTGACTCTTCTTACTGACTATGTTTTGAACCATTCCTGTGACATTAGTTATAGATTCCGATGCTTCACTTCAGGTTTACTCTATCCCTAGGACCTTCGTATTGACGATGAAACACAGAAATTGCATCGGAACTAAATACAAAAGGCACAATGCCGACTTAAGTACAAGAAGACTGACCCTTCCTACTGTCTATGTTTGCACGATTCCTGTGACAATGGTAATAGATTCCGAAGCTTCACTTCAGGTTTACTATATCCTTTGGACCTTCTTATTGGCGACGAAATACAGAAATTGCATTGGAATTAAATAGAAAAGGCACATTGCCGACTTTAGTACAAGAAGACTGACTCTTCTTACTGTCTATGTTTTGAAACATTCCTGTGACACTAGTTATAGATTCCGATGCTTCACTTCAGGTTTACTGTATCCCTCTGACCTTCTTATTGACGATGAAACACAGATATTGCATCGGAATTAAATACAAAAGGCACAATGCCGACTTAAGTACAAGAAGACTGACTCTTCCAACTGTCTTTGTTTTGAACCATGCCTGTGACACTATTTACAGATTCCGATGCTTCACTTCAGCTTTACTGTATCCCTCTGACCTTCTTTTTGACGATGAAACACAGAAATTGCATCGGAATTAGATACAAAAGGCACAATGCCGACTTAAGTACAAGAAGACTGACTCTTCCTACTGTCTATGTTTTGAACGATTACTGTGACATTAGTTATTGATTCCGATGCTTCACTTCAGGTTTACTGTATCCTTTGGACCACCTAATTGGCGACGAAGTGCAGAAATAGATTCGGAATTAAATACAAAATGCACAATGCCGAGTTAAGTACAAGAAGACTGACTCTTCTTACTGACTGTTTTGAACCATTCCTGTGACACTTGTTATATATTACGATGATTCACTTCAGGTTTACTGCATCCCTTGGACCTTCTTATTGACGATGAAACACAGAAATTGCATCGGAATTAAATAGAAATGGCACAATGCCTACTTAAGTACAAGAAGAAGGACTCTTCTTACTGACTATGTTTTGAACCATTCCTGTGACACTAGTTATATATTCCGATGCTTCACTTCAGGTTTACTGTATCCCTCTGACCTCCTTATTGACGATGAAACACAGATATTGCATCGGAATTAAATACAAAAGGCACAATGCCGACTTAAGTACAAGAAGACTGACTCTTCCTACTGTCTATGGTTTGAACGATTCCTGTGACATTAGTTATTGATTGCGATGCTTCACTTCAGGTTTACTGTATCCTTTGGACCTTCTAATTGGCTACGAAATGCAGAAATAGCTTCGGAAATGAATACAAAAGGCACAATGCCGACTTAAGTACAAGAAGACTGACTCTTCTTACTGACTGTTTTGAACCATTCCTGTGACACTTGTTATAGATTACGATGATTCACTTCAGGTTTACTGTATCCCTTGGACCTTCTTATTGACGATGAAACACAGAAATTGCATCGGAATTAAATAGAAACGGCACAATGCCGACTTAAGTACAAGAAGACTGACTCTTCTTACTGACTATGTTTTGAACCATTCCTGTGACACTAGTTATAGATTCCGATGCTTCACTTCAGGTTTACTGTATCCGTCTGACCTTCTAATTGACGATGAAGCACAGAAGTTGCATCGGAATTAAATACAAAATGCACAATGCCGACTTAAGTACAAGAAGACTGACTCTTCTTACTGTCTATGTTTTGAACCATTCCTGTGACACTAGTTATAGATTCCGATGCTTCACTTCAGGTTTACTGTATCCCTTGCACCTTCGTATTGACGATGAAACACAGATATTACATCGGAATTAAATACAAAAGGCACAATGCCGACTTAAGTACAAGAAGACTGACCGATCTTACTGTCTATGTTTAGAACCATTCCTGTGACACAAGTTATAGATTCCGATGCTTCACTTCAGGTTTACTGTATCCCTCTCACCTTCTTATTGACGATGAAACACAGATATTGCATCGGAATTAAATACAAAAGGCA
Source organism: Schistocerca americana (assembly GCF_021461395.2). NCBI lineage: Eukaryota > Metazoa > Arthropoda > Insecta > Orthoptera > Acrididae > Schistocerca > Schistocerca americana. The sequence goes on from NC_060120.1 coordinate 1,120,651,475, forward strand.
CAATGCCGACTTAAGTACAAGAAGACTGACTCTTCTTACTGACTGTTTCGAACCATTCCTGTGACACTTGTTATAGATTACGTTGATTCACTTCAGGTTTACTGCATCCCTTGGACCTTCTTATTGACGAAGAAACACAGAAATTGAATCGGAATTAAATAGAAACGGCACAATGCCGACTTAAGTACAACAAGACTGACTCTTCTTACTGACTATGTTTGGAACCATTCCTGTGACACTAGTTATAGATTCCGATGCCTCACTTCAGGTTTACTGTAACCCTCTGACCTTATTATTGACGATGAAACACAGATATTGCTTCGGAATTAAATACACAATTGCACAATGCCGACATAAGTACAAGAGGACTGACTCTTCTTACTGACTGTTTTGATCCATTCCTGTGACACTAGTAATAGATTCCGATGATTCACATCAGGTTTACTGTATCCCTCTGATCTTCTTATTGAGGATGAAACACAGAAATTGCATCGGAATTAAATACAAAAGGCACAATGCCAACATAAGTACAAGAAGGCTGACTCTTCTTACTGACTATGTTTTGAACCATTCCTGTGACATTAGTTATAGATTCCGATGCTTCACTTCAGGTTTACTCTATCCCTAGGACCTTCGTATTGACGATGAAACACAGAAATTGCATCGGAACTAAATACAAAAGGCACAATGCCGACTTAAGTACAAGAAGACTGACCCTTCCTACTGTCTATGTTTGCACGATTCCTGTGACAATGGTAATAGATTCCGATGCTTCACTTCAGGTTTACTATATCCTTTGGACCTTCTTATTGGCGACGAAATACAGAAATTGCATTGGAATTAAATAGAAAAGGCACATTGCCGACTTTAGTACAAGAAGACTGACTCTTCTTACTGTCTATGTTTTGAAACATTCCTGTGACACTAGTTATAGATTCCGATGCTTCACTTCAGGTTTACTGTATCCCTCTGACCTTCTTATTGACGATGAAACACAGATATTGCATCGGAATTAAATACAAAAGGCACAATGCCGACTTAAGTACAAGAAGACTGACTCTTCCAACTGTCTTTGTTTTGAACCATGCCTGTGACACTATTTACAGATTCCGATGCTTCACTTCAGCTTTACTGTATCCCTCTGACCTTCTTTTTGACGATGAAACACAGAAATTGCATCGGAATTAGATACAAAAGGCACAATGCCGACTTAAGTACAAGAAGACTGACTCTTCCTACTGTCTATGTTTTGAACGATTACTGTGACATTAGTTATTGATTCCGATGCTTCACTTCAGGTTTACTGTATCCTTTGGACCTCCTAATTGGCGACGAAGTGCAGAAATAGATTCGGAATTAAATACGAAATGCACAATGCCGAGTTAAGTACAAGAAGACTGACTCTTCTTACTGACTGATTTGAACCATTCCTGTGACACTTGTTATATATTACGATGATTCACTTCAGGTTTACTGCATCCCTTGGACCTTCTTATTGACGATGAAACACAGAAATTGCATCGGAATTAAATAGAAAAGGCACAATGCCTACTTAAGTACAAGAAGAAGGACTCTTCTTACTGACTATGTTTTGAACCATTCCTGTGACACTAGTTATATATTCCGATGCTTCACTTCAGGTTTACTGTATCCCTCTGACCTCCTTATTGACGATGAAACACAGATATTGCATCGGAATTAAATACAAAAGGCACAATGCCGACTTAAGTACAAGAAGACTGACTCTTCCAAATGTCTATGTTTTGAACCATTCCTGTGACACTATTTACAGATTCCGATTCTTCACTTCAGCTTTACTGTATCCCTCTGACCTTCTTTTTGACGATGAAACACAGAAATTGCATCGGAATTAAATACAAAAGGCACAATGCCGACTTAAGTACAAGAAGACTGACTCTTCCTACTGTCTATGTTTTGAACGAATCCTGTGACATTAGTTATTGATTGCGATGCTTCACTTCAGGTTTACTGTATCCTTTGGACCTCCTAATTGGCGACGAAGTGCAGAAATAGATTCGGAATTAAATACGAAATGCACAATGCCGAGTTAAGTACAAGAAGACTGACTCTTCTTACTGACTGATTTGAACCATTCCTGTGACACTTGTTATATATTACGATGATTCACTTCAGGTTTACTGCATCCCTTGGACCTTCTTATTGAGGATGTAACACAGAAATTGCATCGGAATTAAATACAAAAGGCACAATGCCAACATAAGTACAAGAAGACTGACTCTTCTTACTGACTATGTTTTGAACCATTCCTGTGACATTAGTTATAGATTCCGATGCTTCACTTCAGGTTTACTCTATCCCTAGGACCTTCGTATTGACGATGAAACACAGAAATTGCATCGGAACTAAATACAAAAGGCACAATGCCGACTTAAGTACAAGAAGACTGACCCTTCCTACTGTCTATGTTTGCACGATTCCTGTGACAATGGTAATAGATTCCGATGCTTCACTTCAGGTTTACTATATCCTTTGGACCTTCTTATTGGCGACGAAATACAGAAATTGCATTGGAATTAAATAGAAAAGGCACATTGCCGACTTCAGTACAAGAAGACTGACTCTTCTTACTGTCTATGTTTTGAAACATTCCTGTGACACTAGTTATAGATTCCGATGCTTCACTTCAGGTTTACTGTATCCCTTGGACTTTCTTATTGACGATGAAACACAGAAAATGCATCGGAATTAAGTACAAAAGGCACAATGCCGACTTAAGTACAAGAAGATTGACTCTCCCTACTGACTGTTTCGAACCATTCCTGTGACACAAGTAATAGATTCAGATGCTTCACTTCAGGTTTACTGTATCCCTTGGACCTTCTTATTGACGATGAAACACGGAAAGTGCATCGGAATTAAATAAAAAAGGCACAATGCCGACTTAAGTACAAGAAGACTGACCCTTCTTACTGTCTATGTTCAGAACCATTCCTGTGACACTAGTTATAGATTCCGATGCTTCGATTCAGGTTTACTGTATCCCTCTGACCTTCTTATTGACGATGAAACACAGAAATTGCATCGGAATTAAATACAAAAGGCACAATGACGACTTAAGTACAAGAAGACTAACTCTTCGTACTGACTATGATTTGAACCATTCCTGTGACGCTAGTTACAGATCCGATGCTTCACTTTAGGTTTACTGTATCCCTTGGACCTTCTTTTTGACAATGGAACACAGACATTGCATCGGTATTAAATACAAATGCACAATGCCGACTCAAGTACAAGAAGACTGACTCTTCCTACTGTCTATGTTTTGAACGATTCCTGTGACATTAGTTATTTATTCCGATGCTTCACTTCAGGTTCACTGTATCCTTTGGAAATTCTAATTGCTGACGAAATCCATAAATAGCTTCGGAATTAAATACAAAAGGCACAATGCCGACTTAAGTACAAGAAGACTGACTCTTCGTATTGACTATGTTTTGAACCATTCCTGTGACACTAGTTATAGATTACGATGATTCACTTAAGGATTACTGTATCCCTTGGCCCTTCTTATTGACGATGAAACACAGAAATTGCATCGGTATGAAACGCAAAGGGCACAATGCCGACTTAAGTACAAGAAGAATGACTCTTCGTACTGACTATGTTTTGAACCATTCCTGTGACACTAATTATAGATTATGATGATTCACTTCAGGATTACTGTATCCCTTGGACCTTCTTATTGACGATGAAACACAGAAATTGCATCGGAATTAAATAGAAGAGGCACAATGCCGACTTAAGTACAAGAAGACTGACTCTTCTTACTGACTATGTTTGGAACCATTCCTGTGACACTAGTTATAGATTCCGATGCCTCACTTCAGGTTTATTGTATCCCTCTGGCCTTCTTATTGACGATGAAACACAGATATTGCATCGGAATTAAATAGAAAAGGCACAATGCCGACTTAAATACAAGAAGACTGACTCTTCTTACTGACTATGTTTTGAACCATTCCTGTGACACTAGGTATGGATTCCGATGCTTCACTTTAGGTTTACTGTAACCCTCTGACCTTCTTATTGACGATGAAACACAGATATTGCATCGGTATTAAGTACAAAAGGCACAATGCCGACTTAAGTACAAGAAGACTGACCCTTCTTACTGTCTATGTTTTGAACCATTGCTGTGACACTAGTTATAGATTCCGATGTTTCACTTCAGGTTTACTGTATCCCTTGGACCTTCTTATTGACGATGAAACACGGAAAATGCATCGGAATTAAATAAAAAAGGCACAATGCCGACTTAAGTACAAGAAGACTGACCCTTCTTACTGTCTATGTTCAGAACCATTCCTGTGACACTAGTTATAGATTCCGATGCTTCGATTCAGGTTTACTGTATCCCTCTGACCTTCTTATTGACGATGAAACACAGAAATTGCATCGGAATTAAATACAAAAGGCACAATGACGACTTAAGTACAAGAAGACTAACTCTTCGTACTGACTATGATTTGAACCATTCCTGTGACGCTAGTTACAGATCCGATGCTTCACTTTAGGTTTACTGTATCCCTCGGACCTTCTTTTTGACAATGGAACACAGACATTGCATCGGTATTAAATACAAAAGGCACAATGCCGACTTAAGTACAAGAAGACTGACTCTTCCTACTGTCTATGTTTTGAACGATTCCTGTGACATTAGTTATTTATTCCGATGCTTCACTTCAGGTTCACTGTATCCTTTGGAAATTCTAATTGCCGACGAAATGCATAAATAGCTTCGGAATTAAATACAAAAGGCACAATGCCGACTTAAGTACAAGAAGACTGACTCTTCGTATTGACTATGTTTTGAACCATTCCTGTGACACTAGTTATAGATTACGATGATTCACTTAAGGATTACTGTATCCCTTGGCCCTTCTTATTGACGATGAAACACAGAAATTGCATCGGTATGAAACACAAGGGGCACAATGCCGACTTAAGTACAAGAAGAATGACTCTTCGTACTGACTATGTTTTGAACCATTCCTGTGACACTAATTATAGATTATGATGATTCACTTCAGGATTACTGTATCCCTTGGACCTTCTTATTGACGATGAAACACAGAAATTGCATCGGAATTAAATAGAAGAGGCACAATGCCGACTTAAGTACAAGAAGACTGACTCTTCTTACTGACTATGTTTGGAACCATTCCTGTGACACTAGTTATAGATTCCGATGCCTCACTTCAGGTTTATTGTATCTCTGTGGCCTTCTTATTGACGATGAAACACAGATATTGCATCGGAATTAAATAGAAAAGGCACAATGCCGACTTAAATACAAGAAGACTGACTCTTCTTACTGACTATGTTTTGAGCCATTGCTGTGACACTAGTTATGGATTCCGATGCTTCACTTCAGGTTTATTGTATCCCTCTGACCTCCTTATTGACGATGAAACACAGAAAGTGCATCGGAATTAAATAGAAAAGGCACAATGCCGACTTAAGTACATGAAGACTGACTCTTCTTACTGTCTATGTTTTGAACCATTCCTGTGACACTAGTTATAGATTCCGATGCTTCACTTCAGGTTTACTGTATCCCTTGGACCTTCATATTGACGATGAAACACAGAAATTGCATCATAATTAGATACAAAAGGCACAATGCCGACTTAAGTACAAGAAGACTGACTCTTCCTACTGTCTATGATTTGAACGATTCCTGTGACATTAATTATAGATTCCGATGCTTCACTTCAGGTTTACTGTATCCTTTGGACCTTCTTATTGACGATGAAACACAGAAAATGCATCGGAAATAAATACAAAAGGCACAATGCCGACCTAAGTACAAGAAGATTGACTCTTCCTACTGTCTATGTTTTGAACGATTCCTGTGACATTAGTTATTGATTCCGATGCTTCACTTCAGGTTTACTGTATCCTTTGGACCTTCTAACTGGCGACGAAATGCAGAAATAGCTTCGGAATTAAATACAAAAAGCACAATGCCGACTTAAGTACAAGAAGACTGACTCTTCTTACTGTCTGTTTTGAGCCATTCCTGTGACACTTGTTATAGATTACGATGCTTCACTTCAGGTTTACTGTATCCCTCTGACCTTCTTTTTGACGATGAAACACAGAAATTGCATCATAATTAGATACAAAAGGCACAATGCCGACTTAAGTACAAGAAGACTGACTCTTCCTACTGTCTATGTTTTGAACGATTCCTGTGACATTAATTATAGATTCCGATGCTTCACTTCAGGTTTACTGTATCCTTTGGACCTTCTCATTGACGATGAAACACAGAAAATGCATCGGAAATAAATACAAAAGGCACAATGCCGACCTAAGTACAAGAAGATTGACTCTTCTTACTGACTATGTTTTGAACCATTCCTGTGACACTAGTTATGGATTCCGATGCTTCACTTCAGGTTTACTGTATCCCTCTGACCTTCTTATTGACGATGAAACACAGAAATTGCATCGGTATTAAGTACAAAAGGCACAATGCCGACTTCAGTACAAGAAGACTGGCCCTTCTTACTGTCTATGTTTTGAACCATTGCTGTGACACTAGTTATAGATTCCGATGCTTCACTTCAGGTTTACTGTATCCCTCTGACCTTTTTATTGACCATGAAACACAGAAATAGCATCGGAATTAAATAGAAAAGGCACAATGCCGACTTAAGTACAAGAAGACTGACTCTTCGTACTGACTATGTTTTGAACCATTCCTGTGGTACTAGTTATAGATTACGATGATTCACTTCAGGTTTACTGTATCCCTTGGACCTTCTTATTGACGATGAAATACAGAAATTGCATCGGAATTAAATAGAAAAGGCACAATGCCGACTTAAGTACAAGAATACTGACTCTTCGTACTGACTATGCTTTGAACCATTCCTGTGACACTAGTTATAGATTATGATGATTCACTTCAGGATTACTGTATTCCTTGCACTTTCTTATTGACGATGAAACACCGAAATTGCATCGGAATTAGATAGAAAAGGCACAATGCCGACTTAAGTACAAGAATACTGACTCTTCGTACTGACTATGTTTTGAACCATTCCTGTGACACTAGTTATAGATTATGATGATTCACTTCAGGATTACTGTATTCCTTGCACTTTCTTATTGACGATGAAACACAGAAATTGCATCGGAATTAAATAGAAAAGGCACAATGCCGACTTAAGTACAAGAAGACTGACTCTTCTTACTGACTATGTTTGGAACCATTCCTGTGACACTAGTTATAGATTCCGATGTCTCACTTCAGGTTTATTGTATCCCTCTAACCTTCTTATTGACGATGAAACACAGATATTGCATCGGAATCAAATAGAAAAGGCACAATGTAGACTTAAGTACAAGAAGACCGACTCTTCTTACTGACTATGTTTGAACCATTCCTGTGACACTAGTTATGGATTCCGATGCTTCACTTCAGGTTTACTGTATCCCTCTGACCTTCTTATTGACGATGAAACACAGATATTGCATCGGTATTAAGTACAAAAGGCACAATGCCGACTTAAGTGCAAGAAGACTGACCCTTCTTACTGTCTATGTTTTGAATTATTGCTGTGACACTAGTTATAGATTCCGATGCTTCACTTCAGGTTTACTGTATCCCTCTGACCTTTTTATTGACCATGAAACACAGAAATAGCATCGGAATTAAATAGAAAAGGCACAATGCCGACTTAAGTACAAGAAGACTGACTCTTCGTACTGACTATGTTTTGAACCATTCCTGTGGTACTAGTTATAGATTACGATGATTCACTTCAGGTTTACTGTATCCCTTGGACCTTCTTATTGACGATGAAATACAGAAATTGCATCGGAATTAAATAGAAAAGGCACAATGCCGACTTAAGTACAAGAATACTGACTCTTCGTACTGACTATGTTTTGAACCATTCCTGTGACACTAGTTATAGATTATGATGATTCACTTCAGGATTACTGTATTCCTTGCACTTTCTTATTGACGATGAAACACCGAAATTGCATCGGAATTAGATAGAAAAGGCACAATGCCGACTTAAGTACAAGAATACTGACTCTTCGTACTGACTATGTTTTGAACCATTCCTGTGACACTAGTTATAGATTATGATGATTCACTTCAGGATTACTGTATTCCTTGCACTTTCTTATTGACGATGAAACACAGAAATTGCATCGGAATTAAATACAAAAGGCACAATGCCGACTTAAGTACAAGAAGACTGACTCTTCTTACTGACTATGTTTGGAACCATTCCTGTGACACTAGTTATAGATTCCGATGCCTCACTTCAGGTTTACTGTATCCCTCTGATATTATTATTGACGATGAAGCACAGAAAGTGCATCGGATTTAAATACAAAAGGCACACTGCCGACTGAAGTACAGGAAGAGTGACTCCTCTTTCTGTCTATGTTTTGAACCATTCCTGTGACACTAGTTACAGATTCCGATGCTTCACTTCTGGTTTACGGTATCCCTCTGACCTTCTTTTAACGATGAAAAACAGAAATTGCATCGGAATTAAATACAAAAGACACAATGCCGACTTAAGTACAAGAAGACTGACTCTTCCTACTGTCTATGTTTTGAACGATTCCTGTGACATTAGTTATTGATTCCGATGCTTCACTTCAGGTTTACTGTATCCTTTGGACCTTCTAACTGGCGACGAAATGCAGAAATAGCTTCGGAATTAAATACAAAAAGCACAATGCCGACTTAAGTACAAGAAGACTGACTCTTCTTACTGTCTGTTTTGAGCCATTCCTGTGACACTTGTTATAGATTCCGATGCTTCACTTCAGGTTTACTGTATCCCTCTGACCTTCTTTTTGACGATGAAACACAGAAATTGCATCATAATTAGATACAAAAGGCACAATGCCGACTTAAGTACAAGAAGACTGGCTCTTCCTACTGTCTATGTTTTGAACGATTCCTGTGACATTAATTATAGATTCCGATGCTTCACTTCAGGTTTACTGTATCCTATGGACCTTCTTATTGACGATGAAACACAGAAAATGCATCGGAAATAAATACAAAAGGCACAATGCCGACCTAAGTACAAGAAGATTGACTCTTCTTACTGACTATGTTTTGAACCATTCCTGTGACACTAGTTATGGATTCCGATGCTTCACTTCAGGTTTACTGTATCCCTCTGACCTTCTTATTGACGATGAAACACAGATATTGCATCGGTATTAAGTACAAAAGGCACAATGCCGACTTAAGTACAAGAAGACTGACCCTTCTTACTGTCTATGTTTTGAACCATTGCTGTGACACTAGTTATAGATTCCGATGCTTCACTTCAGGTTTACTGTATACCTCTGACCTTTTTATTGACCATGAAACACAGAAATAGCATCGGAATTAAATAGAAAAGGCACAATGCCGACTTAAGTACAAGAAGACTGACTCTTCGTACTGACTATGTTTTGAACCATTCCTGTGACACTAGTTATAGATTACGATGATTCACTTCAGGTTTACTGTATCCCTTGGACCTTCTTATTGACGATGAAACACAGAAATTGCATCGGAATTAAATAGAAAAGGCACAATGCCGACTTAAGTACAAGAATACTGACTCTTCGTACTGACTATGTTTTGAACCATTCCTGTGACACTAGTTATAGATTACGATGATTCACTTTAGCATTACTGTATTCCTCGCACTTTCTTATTGACGAAGAAACACAGAAATTGAATCGGAATTAAATAGAAACGGCACAATGCCGACTTAAGTACAACAAGACTGACTCTTCTTACTGACTATGTTTGGAACCATTCCTGTGACACTAGTTATAGATTCCGATGCCTCACTTCAGGTTTACTGTATCCCTCTGACCTTATTATTGACGATGAAACTCAGATATTGCATCGGAATGAAATACACAATTGCACAATGCCGACATAAGTACAAGAGGACTGACTCTTCTTACTGACAGTTTTGATCCATTCCTGTGACACTAGTAATAGATTCCGATGATTCACATCAGGTTTACTGTATCCCTCTGACCTTCTTATTGAGGATGTAACACAGAAATTGCATCGGAATTAAATACAAAAGGCACAATGCCAACATAAGTACAAGAAGACTGACTCTTCTTACTGACTATGTTTTGAACCATTCCTGTGACATTAGTTATAGATTCCGATGCTTCACTTCAGGTTTACTCTATCCCTAGGACCTTCGTATTGACGATGAAACACAGAAATTGCATAGGAACTAAATACAAAAGGCACAATGCCGACTTAAGTAAAAGAAGACTGACCCTTCCTACTGTCTATGTTTGCACGATTCCTGTGACAATGGTAATAGATTCCGATGCTTCACTTCAGGTTTACTATATCCTTTGGACCTTCTTATTGGCGACGAAATACAGAAATTGCATTGGAATTAAATAGAAAAGGCACATTGCCGACTTCAGTACAAGAAGACTGACTCTTCTTACTGTCTATGTTTTGAAACATTCCTGTGACACTAGTTATAGATTCCGATGCTTCACTTCAGGTTTACTGTATCCCTTGGACCTTCTTATTGACGATGAAACACAGAAAATGCATCGGAATTAAGTACAAAAGGCACAATGCCGACTTAAGTACAAGAAGATTGACTCTTCCTACTGACTGTTTCGAACCATTCCTGTGACACAAGTAATAGATTCAGATGCTTCACTTCAGGTTTACTGTATCCCTTGGACCTTCTTATTGACGATGAAACACGGAAAATGCATCGGAATTAAATAAAAAAGGCACAATGCCGACTTAAGTACAAGAAGACTGACCCTTCTTACTGTCTATGTTCAGAACCATTCCTGTGACACTAGTTATAGATTCCGATGCTTCGATTCAGGTTTACTGTATCCCTCTGACCTTCTTATTGACGATGAAACACAGATATTGCATCGGAATTAAATACAAAAGGCACAATGACGACTTAAGTACAAGAAGACTAACTCTTCGTACTGACTATGATTTGAACCATTCCTGTGACGCTAGTTACAGATCCGATGCTTCACTTTAGGTTAACTGTATCCCTTGGACCTTCTTTTTGACAATGGAACACAGACATTGCATCGGTATTAAATACAAATGCACAATGCCGACTCAAGTACAAGAAGACTGACTCTTCCTACTGTCTACGTTTTGAACGATTCCTGTGACATTAGTTATTTATTCCGATGCTTCACTTCAGGTTCACTGTATCCTTTGGAAATTCTAATTGCCGACGAAATGCATAAATAGCTTCGGAATTAAATACAAAAGGCACAATGCCGACTTAAGTACAAGAAGACTGACTCTTCGTATTGACTATGTTTTGAACCATTCCTGTGACACTAGTTATAGATTACGATGATTCACTTAAGGATTACTGTATCCCTTGGCCCTTCTTATTGACGATGAAACACAGAAATTGCATCGGTATGAAACGCAAAGGGCACAATGCCGACTTAAGTACAAGAAGAATGACTCTTCGTACTGACTATGTTTTGAACCATTCCTGTGACACTAATTATAGATTATGATGATTCACTTCAGGATTACTGTATCCCTTGGACCTTCTTATTGACGATGAAACACAGAAATTGCATCGGAATTAAATAGAAGAGGCACAATGCCGACTTAAGTACAAGAAGACTGACTCTTCTTACTGACTATGTTTGGAACCATTCCTGTGACACTAGTTATAGATTCCGATGCCTCACTTCAGGTTTATTGTATCCCTCTGGCCTTCTTATTGACGATGAAACACAGATATTGCATCGGAATTAAATAGAAAAGGCACAATGCCGACTTAAATACAAGAAGACTGACTCTTCTTACTGACTATGTTTTGAACCATTCCTGTGACACTAGGTATGGATTCCGATGCTTCACTTCAGGTTTACTGTATCCCTCTGACCTTCTTATTGACGATGAAACACAGATATTGCATCGGTATTAAGTACAAAAGGCACAATGCCGACTTAAGTACAAGAAGACTGACCCTTCTTACTGTCTATGTTTTGAACCATTGCTGTGACACTAGTTATAGATTCCGATGTTTCACTTCAGGTTTACTGTATCCCTTGGACCTTCTTATTGACGATGAAACACGGAAAATGCATCGGAATTAAATAAAAAAGGCACAATGCCGACTTAAGTACAAGAAGACTGACCCTTCTTACTGTCTATGTTCAGAACCATTCCTGTGACACTAGTTATAGATTCCGATGCTTCGATTCAGGTTTACTGTATCCCTCTGACCTTCTTATTGACGATGAAACACAGAAATTGCATCGGAATTAAATACAAAAGGCACAATGACGACTTAAGTACAAGAAGACTAACTCTTCGTACTGACTATGATTTGAACCATTCCTGTGACGCTAGTTACAGATCCGATGCTTCACTTTAGGTTTACTGTATCCCTCGGACCTTCTTTTTGACAATGGAACACAGACATTGCATCGGTATTAAATACAAAAGGCACAATGCCGACTTAAGTACAAGAAGACTGACTCTTCCTACTGTCTATGTTTTGAACGATTCCTGTGACATTAGTTATTTATTCCGATGCTTCACTTCAGGTTCACTGTATCGTTTGGAAATTCTAATTGCCGACGAAATGCATAAATAGCTTCGGAATTAAATACAAAAGGCACAATGCCGACTTAAGTACAAGAAGACTGACTCTTCGTATTGACTATGTTTTGAACCATTCCTGTGACACTAGTTATAGATTACGATGATTCACTTAAGGATTACTGTATCCCTTGGCCCTTCTTATTGACGATGAAACACAGAAATTGCATCGGTATGAAACACAAAGGGCACAATGCCGACTTAAGTACAAGAAGAATGACTCTTCGTACTGACTATGTTTTGAACCATTCCTGTGACACTAATTATAGATTATGATGATTCACTTCAGGATTACTGTATCCCTTGGACCTTCTTATTGACGATGAAACACAGAAATTGCATCGGAATTAAATAGAAGAGGCACAATGCCGACTTAAGTACAAGAAGACTGACTCTTCTTACTGACTATGTTTGGAACCATTCCTGTGACACTAGTTATAGATTCCGATGCCTCACTTCAGGTTTATTGTATCTCTGTGGCCTTCTTATTGACGATGAAACACAGATATTGCATCGGAATTAAATAGAAAAGGCACAATGCCGACTTAAATACAAGAAGACTGACTCTTCTTACTGACTATGTTTTGAACCATTGCTGTGACACTAGTTATGGATTCCGATGCTTCACTTCAGGTTTATTGTATCCCTCTGACTTCCTTATTGACGATGAAACACAGAAAGTGCATCGGAATTAAATAGAAAAGGCACAATGCCGACTTAAGTACATGAAGACTGACTCTTCTTACTGTCTATGTTTTGAACCATTCCTGTGACACTAGTTATAGATTCCGATGCTTCACTTCAGGTTTACTGTATCCCTTGGACCTTCATATTGACGATGAAACACAGAAATTGCATCATAATTAGATACAAAAGGCACAATGCCGACTTAAGTACAAGAAGACTGACTCTTCCTACTGTCTATGTTTTGAACGATTCCTGTGACATTAATTATAGATTCCGATGCTTCACTTCAGGTTTACTGTATCCTTGGACCTTCTTATAGACGATGAAACACAGAAAATGCATCGGAAATAAATACAAAAGGCACAATGCCGACCTAAGTACAAGAAGATTGACTCTTCCTACTGTCTATGTTTTGAACGATTCCTGTGACATTAGTTATTGATTCCGATGCTTCACTTCAGGTTTACTGTATCCTTTGGACCTTCTAACTGGCGACGAAATGCAAAAATAGCTTCGGAATTAAATACAAAAAGCACAATGCCGACTTAAGTACAAGAAGACTGACTCTTCTTACTGTCTGTTTTGAGCCATTCCTGTGACACTTGTTATAGATTACGATGCTTCACTTCAGGTTTACTGTATCCCTCTGACCTTCTTTTTGACGATGAAACACAGAAATTGCATCATAATTAGATACAAAAGGCACAATGCCGACTTAAGTACAAGAAGACTGACTCTTCCTACTGTCTATGTTTTGAACGATTCCTGTGACATTAATTATAGATTCCGATGCTTCACTTCAGGTTTACTGTATCCTTTGGACCTTCTCATTGACGATGAAACACAGAAAATGCATCGGAAATAAATACAAAAGGCACAATGCCGACCTAAGTACAAGAAGATTGACTCTTCTTACTGACTATGTTTTGAACCATTCCTGTGACACTAGTTATGGATTCCGATGCTTCACTTCAGGTTTACTGTATCCCTCTGACCTTCTTATTGACGATGAAACACAGAAATTGCATCGGTATTAAGTACAAAAGGCACAATGCCGACCTCAGTACAAGAAGACTGGCCCTTCTTACTGTCTATGTTTTGAACCATTGCTGTGACACTAGTTATAGATTCCGATGCTTCACTTCAGGTTTACTGTATCCCTCTGACCTTTTTATTGACCATGAAACACAGAAATAGCATCGGAATTAAATAGAAAAGGCACAATGCCGACTTAAGTACAAGAAGACTGACTCTTCGTACTGACTATGTTTTGAACCACTCCTGTGGCACTAGTTATAGATTACGATGATTCACTTCAGGTTTACTGTATCCCTTGGACCTTCTTATTGACGATGAAATACAGAAATTGCATCGGAATTAAATAGAAAAGGCACAATGCCGACTTAAGTACAAGAATACTGACTCTTCGTACTGACTATGTTTTGAACCATTCCTGTGGCACTAGTTATAGATTATGATGATTCACTTCAGGATTACTGTATTCCTTGCACTTTCTTATTGACGATGAAACACCGAAATTGCATCGGAATTAGATAGAAAAGGCACAATGCCGACTTAAGTACAAGAATACTGACTCTTCGTACTGACTATGTTTTGAACCATTCCTGTGACACTAGTTATAGGTTATGATGATTCACTTCAGGATTACTGTATTCCTTGCACTTTCTTATTGACAATGAAACACAGAAATTGCATCGGAATTAAATAGAAAAGGCACAATGCCGACTTAAGTACAAGAAGACTGACTCTTCTTACTGACTATGTTTGGAACCATTCCTGTGACACTAGTTATAGATTCCGATGCCTCACTTCAGGTTTATTGTATCCCTCTAACCTTCTTATTGACGATGAAACACAGATATTGCATCGGAATCAAATAGAAAAGGCACAATGTAGACTTAAGTACAAGAAGACCGACTCTTCTTACTGACTATGTTTGAACCATTCCTGTGACACTAGTTATGGATTCCGATGCTTCACTTCAGGTTTACTGTATCCCTCTGACCTTCTTATTGACAATGAAACACAGATATTGCATCGGTATTAAGTACAAAAGGCACAATGCCGACTTAAGTACAAGAAGACTGACCCTTCTTACTGTCTATGATTTGAATTATTGCTGTGACACTAGTTATAGATTCCGATGCTTCACTTCAGGTTTACTGTATCCCTCTGACCTTTTTATTGACCATGAAACACAGAAATAGCATCGGAATTAAATAGAAAAGGCACAATGCCGACTTAAGTACAAGAAGACTGACTCTTCAAACTGACTATGTTTGGAACCATTCCTGTGACACTAGTTATAGATTCCGATGCCTCACTTCAGGTTTACTGTATCCCTCTGACCTTATTATTGACGATGAAGCACAGAAAGTGCATCGGATTTAAATACAAAAGGCACACTGCCGACTGAAGTACAAGAAGAGTGACTCCTCTTTCTGTCTATGTTTTGAACCATTCCTGTGACACTAGTTACAGATTCCGATGCTTCACTTCTGGTTTACGGTATCCCTCTGACCTTCTTTTAACGATGAAAAACAGAAATTGCATCGGAATTAAATACAAAAGACACAATGCCGACTTAAGTACAAGAAGACTGACTCTTCCTACTGTCTATGTTTTGAACGATTCCTGTGACATTAGTTATTGATTCCGATGCTTCACTTCAGGTTTACTGTATCCTTTGGACCTTCTAACTGGCGACGAAATGCAGAAATAGCTTCGGAATTAAATACAAAAAGCACAATGCCGACTTAAGTACAAGAAGACTGACTCTTCTTACTGTCTGTTTTGAGCCATTCCTGTGACACTTGTTATAGATTCCGATGCTTCACTTCAGGTTTACTGTATCCCTCTGACCTTCTTTTTGACGATGAAACACAGAAATTGCATCATAATTAGATACAAAAGGCACAATGCCGACTTAAGTACAAGAAGACTGGCTCTTCCTACTGTCTATGTTTTGAACGATTCCTGTGACATTAATTATAGATTCCGATGCTTCACTTCAGGTTTACTGTATCCTTTGGACCTTCTTATTGACGTTGAAACACAGAAAATGCATCGGAAATAAATACAAAAGGCACAATGCCGACCTAAGTACAAGAAGATTGACTCTTCTTACTGACTATGTTTTGAACCATTCCTGTGACACTAGTTATGGATTCCGATGCTTCACTTCAGGTTTACTGTATCCCTCTGACCTTCTTATTGACGATGAAACACAGATATTGCATCGGTATTAAGTACAAAAGGCACAATGCCGACTTAAGTACAAGAAGACTGACCCTTCTTACTGTCTATGTTTTGAACCATTGCTGTGACACTAGTTATAGATTCCGATGCTTCACTTCAGGTTTACTGTATACCTCTGACCTTTTTATTGACCATGAAACACAGAAATAGCATCGGAATTAAATAGAAAAGGCACAATGCCGACTTAAGTACAAGAAGACTGACTCTTCGTACTGACTATGTTTTGAACCATTCCTGTGACACTAGTTATAGATTACGATGATTCACTTCAGGTTTACTGTATCCCTTGGACCTTCTTGTTGACGATGAAACACAGAAATTGCATCAGAATTAAATAGAAAAGGCACAATGCCGACTTAAGTACAAGAATACTGACTCTTCGTACTGACTATGTTTTGAACCATTCCTGTGACACTAGTTATAGATTATGATGATTCACTTCAGCATTACTGTATTCCTCGCACTTTCTTATTGACGATGAAACACAGAAATTGCATCGGAATTAGATAGAAAAGGCACAATGCCGACTTAAGTACAAGAATACTGACTCTTCGTACTGACTATGTTTTGAACCATTCCTGTGACACTAGTTATAGATTATGATGATTCACTTCAGGATTACTGTATTCCTTGCACTTTCTTATTGACGATGAAACACAGAAATTGCATCGGAATTAAATAGAAAAGGCACAATGCCGACTTAAGTACAAGAAGACTGACTCTTCTTACTGACTATGTTTGGAACCATTCCTGCGACACTAGTTATAGATTCCGATGCCTCACTTCAGGTTTACTGTATCCCTCTAACCTTCTTATTGACGATGAAACACAGATATTGCATCAGAATCAAATGGAAAGGCACAATGCAGACTTAAGTACAAGAAGACCGACTCTTCTTACTGACTATGTTTGAACCATTCCTGTGACGCTAGTTATGGATTCCGATGCTTCACTTCAGGTTTACTGTATCCCACTGACCTTCTTATTGACGATGAAACACAGATATTGCATCGGTATTAAGTACAAAAGGCACAATGCCGACTTAAGTACAAGCAGACTGACCCTTCTTACTGTCTATGTTTTGAACCATTGCTGTGACACTAGTTATAGATTCCGATGCTTCACTTCAGGTTTGCTGTATCCCTCTGACCTTTTTATTGACCATGAAACACAGAAATAGCATCGGAATTAAATAGAAAAGGCACAATGCCGACTTAAGTACAAGAAGACTGACTCTTCATACTGACTATGTTTGGAACCATTCCTGTGACACTAGTTATAGATTCCGATGCCTCACTTCAGGTTTACTGTATCCCTCTGACCTTATTATTGACGATGAAACACAGATATTGCATCGGAATTAAATACACAATTGCACAATGCCGACAGAAGTACAAGAGGACTGACTCTTCTTACTGACTGTTTTGAACCATTCCTGTGACACTAGTTATAGATTCCGATGATTCACATCAGGTTTACTGTATCCCTCTGACCTTCTTATTGAGGATGAAACACAGAAATTGCATCGGAATTAAATACAAAAGGCACAATGCCAACATAAGTACAAGAAGACTGACTCTTCTTACTGACTATGTTTTGAACCATTCCTGTGACATTAGTTATAGATTCCGATGCTTCACTTCAGGTTTACTCTATCCCTAGGACCTTCGTTTTGACGATGAAACACAGAAATTGCATCGGAACTAAATACAAAAGGCACAATGCCGACTCAAGTACAAGAAGACTGACCCTTCCTACTGTCTATGTTTGCACGATTCCTGTGACATTGGTTATAGATTCCGATGCTTTACTACAGGTTTACTATATCCTTTGGACCTTCTGATGGGCGACGAAATACAGAAATTGCATTGGAATTAAATAGAAAAGGCACATTGCCGGCTTTAGTACAAGAAGATTGACTCTTCTTACTGTCTATGTTTTGAACCATTAATGTGACACTAGTTATAGATTCCGATGCTTCACTTCAGGTTTACTGTATCCCTCTGACCTTCTTACTGACGATGAAACACAGAAATTGCATCGGAATTAAATACAAAAGGCACAATGACGACTTAAGTACAAGAAGACTATCTCTTCGTACTGACTTTGATTTGAACCATTCCTGTGACGCTAGTTACAGATTCCGATGCTTCACTTCAGGTTTACTGTATCCCTTGGACCTTCTTATTGACGATGAAACACAGATATTGCATCGGAATTAAATACAAAAGGCACAATGCCGACTTAAGTACAAGAAGACTGACTCTTCCTACGGTCTATGTTTAGAACGATTCCTGTGACATTAGGTATTTATTCCGATGCTTCACTTCAGGATTACTGTATCCTTTGCACCTTCTAATTGCCGACGAAATGCATAAATAGCTTCGGAATTAAATACAAAAGGCACAATGCCGACTTAAGTACAAGAAGACTGACTCTTCGTATTGACTATGCTTTGAACCATTCCTGTGACACTAGTTATAGATTACGATGATTCACTTAAGGATTACTGTATCCCTTGGCCCTTCTTATTGACGATGAAACACAGAAAGTGCATCGGAATTAAATAGAAAAGGCACAATGCCGACTTAAGTACAAGAAGACTGACTCTTCTTACTGACTATGTTTGGAACCATTCCTGTGACACTAGTTATAGATTCCGATGACTCACTTTAGGTTTACTGTATCCCTCTGACCTTCTTATTGACGATGAAACACAGAAATTCCATCGTAATTACATAGAAAAGGCACAATGCCGACGTAAGTACAAGAAGACTGACTCTTCTTGCTGTCTATGTTTTGAACCATTCCTGTGACACTAGTTATAGATTCCGAAGCTTCACTTCAGGTTTACTGTATCCCTTGGACCTTCTTATTGACGATGAAACACAGAAATTGCATCGGAATTAAGTACAAAAGGCACAATGCCGACTTAAGTACAAGAAGACTGACTCTTCTTTCTGTCTATGTTTTGAACCATTCCTGTGACGCTAGTTACAGATTCCGATGCTTCACTTCACCGTTACTGTATCCCTCTGTCATTCTTATTGACGATGAAACACTGAAATTGCATCGGATTTAAATAGAAAAGGCACAATGCCGACTTAAGTACAAGAAGACTGACTCTTCCTACTGTCTATGATTTGAACCATTCCTGTGACACTAGTTATAGATTCCGATGCTTCACTTCAGGTTTACTGTATCCCTTGGACGTTCTTATTGACGATGAAACACAGAAATTGCATCGGAATTAAATACAAAAGGCACAATGACGACTTAAGTACAAGAAGACTGACTCTTCTTACTGACTATGTTTTGAACCATTAATGTGACGCTAGTTACAGATTCCGATGCTTCACTTCAGGTTTACTGTATCCCTTGGACCTTCTTGTTGACGATGTAACACAGATACTGCATCTTAATTAAATACAAAAGGCACAATGCCGACTTAAGTACAAGAGGACTGACTCTTCCTACTGTCTATGTTTTGAACCACTCCTGTGACACTAGTTACAGATTCCGATGCTTTACTTTAGGTTAACTGTATCCCTCTGACCTTCTTTTTGACGATGAAACACAGAAATTGCATCGGAATTAAATACAAAAAGCACAATGCCGTCTTAAGTACAAGAAGACTGACTCTTCTTACTGACTGTTTTGAACCATTCCTGTGACACTTGTTATAGATTCCGATGCTTCACTTCAGGTTTACTGTATCCCTCTGACCTTCTTATTGACGATGAAACACAGAAATTGCATCGGTATGAAATACAAAAGGCACAATGCCGACTTAAGTACAAGAAGACTGAGTCTTCTTACTGACTATGTTTTGAACCATTCCTGTGACACTAGTTATAGATTCCGATGCCTCACTTCAGGTTTATTGTATCCCCCTGGCCTTCTTATTGACGATGAAAAACAGATATTGCATCGGAATTAAATAGAAAATGCACAATGCCGACTTAAATACAAAAAGACTGACTCTTCTTACTGACTATGTTTTGAACCATTCCTGTGACATTAGTTATAGATTCCGATCCTTCACTTCAGGTTTACTGTATCCTTTGGACCTTCTTATTGACGATGAAACACATAAAAAGCATCGGAATTAAATACAAAAGGCACAATGCCGACTTACGTACAAGAAGATTGTCTCTTCTTACTGACTGTTTTGAACCATTCCTGTGACACTAGTTATAGATTCCGATGCTTCACTTCAGGTTTACTGTATCCCTCTGACCTTCTTATTTACGATGAAACACAGAAATTGCATCGGAATTAAATACAAAAAGCACAATGCCGCCTTAAGAACAAGAAGACAGACTCTTCTTACTGACTATGATTTGAACCATTCCTGTGACGCTAGTTACAGATTCCGATGCTTCACTTCAGGGTTACTGTATCCCTCTGACATTCTTATTGACGATGAAACACTGAAATTGCATCGGAATTAGATAGAAAAGGCACAATGCCGACTTAAGTACAAGAAGACTGACTCTTCCTACTGTCTATGTTTTGAACCATTCCTGTGACACTAGTTATAGATTCCGATGCTTCACTTCAGGTTTACTGTATCCCTTGGACGTTCTTATTGACGATGAAACACAGAAATTGCATCGGAATTAAATACAAAAAGCACAATGCCGCCTTAAGAACAAGAAGACAGACTCTTCTTACTGACTATGATTTGAACCATTCCTGTGACGCTAGTTACAGATTCCGATGCTTCACTTCAGGTTTACTGTATCCCTTGGACCTTCTTGTTGACGATGAAACACAGATATTGCATCGGAATTAAAGACAAAAGGCACAATGCCGAATTAAGTAAAAGAAGACTGACTCTTCCTACTGTCTATGTTTTTAACCATTCCTGTGACACTAGTTACAGATTCCGATGCTTCACTTCAGGTTTACGGTATCCCTCTGACCTTCTTGTAACGATGAAACACAGAAATTGCATCGGAATTAAATACAAAGGACACAATGCCGACTTAAGTACAAGACGACTGACTCTTCCTACTGTCTATATTTTGAACGATTCCTGTGACATTAGTTATTGATTCCGATGCTTCACTTCAGGTTTACTGTATCCTTTGGACCTTCTAACTGGCGACGAAATGCAGAAATAGCTTCGGAATTAAATACAAAAAGCACAATGCCAACTTAAGTACTAGAAGACTGACTCTTCTTACTGTCTGTTTTGAGCCATTCCTGTGACACTTGTTATAGATTCCGACGCTTCACTTCAGGTTTACTGTATCCCTCTAACCTTCTTTTTGACGATGAAACACAGAAATTGCATCGGAATTAAATATAAAAAGCACAATGCCGACTTAAGTACAAGAGGAATGACTCTTCTTACTGTCTAAGTTTTGAACCATTCCTGTGACACTAGTTATAGATTCCGATGCTTCACTTCAGATTTACTGTATCCCTTGCACCTTCTTATTGACGATGAAACACAGATATTGCATCGGTATTAAGTACAAAAGGAACAATGCCGTTTTAAGTACAAGAAGACTGACCCTTCTTACTGTCTATGTTTTGAACCATTCCTGTGACACTAGTTATAGATTCCGATGATTCACTTTAGGTTTACTGTATCCCTCTGACCTTCTTATTGACGATGAAACAGAGAAATTGCATCGGAATTAAATACAAAAGGCACAATGCCAACATAAGTACAAGAAGACTGACTCTTCTTACTGACTATGTTTTGAACCATTCCTGTGACACTACTTATAGATTCCGATGCTTCACTTTAGGTTTACTGTATCCCTTGGACCTTCGTATTGACGATGAAACACAGAAATTGCATCGATATTAAATACAAAAGGCAAAATGCCGACTTAAGTACAAGAAGACTGACTCTTCTTACTAACTATGTTTTGATCCATTCCTGTGACATTACTTACAGATTCCGATGCTTCATTTCAGGTTTACTCTATCCCTAGGACCTTCTTATTGACGATGAAACACAGAAATTGCATCGGAACTATATACAAAAGTCACAATGCCGACTTAAGTACAAGAAGACTTACCCTTCCTACTGTCTATGTTTGAACGATTCCTGTGACATTGGTTATAGATTCCGATGCTTCACTTCAGGTTTACTATATCCTTTGGACCTTCTTATTGGCGACGAAATACAGAAATTGCATTGGAATTAAATAGAAAAGGCACATTGCCGACATAAATACAAGAAGACTGACTCTTCTTACTGTCTATGTTTTGAACCATTCCTGGGACACTAGTTATAGATTCCGATGCTTCACTTCAGGTTTACTGTATCCCTTGGACCTTCTTATTGACGATGATACACAAAAAATGCATCGGAATTAAATACAAAAGGCACAATGCCGACTTTAGTACAAGAAGATTGACTCTTCTTACTGACTGTTTCGAACCATTCCTGTGACTCTAGTTATAGTTTCCGATGCTTCACCTCAGGTTTACTCTACCCCTCTGACCTTCTTATTGACGATGAAGCACAGAAATTGCATCGGAATTAAATACAAAAGGCACATTGCCGACTTAAGTACAAGAAGACTGACTCTTCTTACTGTCTATGATTTGAACCATTCCTGTGACACTAGTTATAGATTCCGATGCTTCACTTCAGGTTTACTGTATCCCTTGCAACTTCTTATTGACGATGAAACACAGATATTGCATCGGAATTAAATACAAAAGGCACAATGCCGACTTAAGTACAAGAAGACTGACCCTTCTTACTGTCTATGTTTAGAACCATTCCTGTGACACTAGTTATAGATTCCGATGCTTCACTTCAGGTTTACTGTATCCCTCTGACCTTCTTATTGACGATGAAACACAGAAATTGCATCGGAATTAAATACAAAAGGCACAATGCCGACTTAAGTAGAAGAAAACTGACTCTTCGTACTGAGTATGTTTTGAACCATTCCTGTGACACTAGTTATAGATTACGATGATTCACTTCAGGTTTACTGTATCCCTTGGACCTTCTTATTGACGATGAAACACAGATATTGCATCGGAATTAAATACAAAAGGCACAATGCCGACTTAAGTACAAGAGGACTGACTCTTCCTACTGTCTATGTTTGAACCATTCCTGTGACAGTAGTTACAGATTCCGATGCTTCACTTCAGGTTTACTGTATCCCTCTGACCTTCTTTTTGACGATGAAACACAGAAATTGCATCGGTATTAAATACAAAAGGCACAATGCCGACTTAAGTACAAGAAGACTCACTCTTCCTACTGTCTATGATTTGAACGATTCCTGTGACATTAGTTATTGATTCCGGTGCTTCACTTCAGGTTTACTATATCCTTTGGACCTTCTAATTGGCGACGAGATGCATAAATAGCTTCGGAACTAAATACAAAAGGCACAATGCCGACTTAAGTACAAGAAGACTGACTCTTCTTACTGGCTGTTTTGAACCATTCCTGTGACACTTGTTACAGATTCCGATGCTTCACTTCAGGTTTACTGTATCCCTCTGACCTTCTTTTTGCCGATGAAACACAGACATTGCATCGGAATTGAATACAAAAGGCACAATGCCGACTTAAGTACAAGAAGACTGACTCTTCTAACTGTCTATGTGTTTGAACCATTCCTGTGACACTAGTTATAGATTCCGATGCTTCACTTCAGGTTTACTGTATCCCTCTGACCTTCTTATTGACGATGAAACACAGATATTGCATCGGAATTAAATAGAAAAGGCACAATGCCTACTTAAGTACAAGAAGACTGACTCTTCTTACTGACTATGTTTTGAACCATTCCTGTGACACTAGTTACAGATTCCGATCCTTCACTTCAGGTTTACTGTATCCCTCTGACCTCCTTATTGACGATGAAACACAGATATTGCATCGGTATTAAATACAAAAGGCACAATGCCGACTTAAGTACAAGAAGACTGACTCTTCCAACTGTCTATGTTTTGAACCATTCCTGTGACACTATTTACATATTCCGATGCTTCACTTCAGCTTTACTGTATCCTTCTGACCTTCTTTTTGACGATGAAACACAGAAATTGCATCGGAATTAAATACAAAAGGCACATTGCCGACTTAAGTACAAGAAGACTGACTCTTCCTACTGTCTATGTTTTGAACGATTCCTGTGACATTAGTTATTGATTCCGATGCTTCACTTCAGTTTTACTGTATCCATTGGACCTGCTAATTGGCGACGAAATGCAGAAATAGCTTCGGAAATTAATACAAAAGGCACAATGCCGACTTAAGTACAAGAAGACTGACTCTTCTTACTGACTGTTTTGAACCATTCCTGTGACGTTATAGATTACGATGATTCACTTCAGGTTTACTGTTTCCCTTGGACCTTCTTATTGACGATGAAACACAGAAATTGCATCGGAATTAAATAGAAACGGCACAATGCCGACTTAAGTACAAGAAGACTGACTCTCCTTACTGACTATGTTTTGAACCATTCCTATAACACTAGTTATAGATTCCGATGCTTCACTTCATTTTTACTGTATCCCTCTGACCTTCTTATTGACGATGAAGCACAGAAGTTGCATCGGAATTAAATACAAAATGCACAATGCCGACTTAAGTACAAGAAGACTGACTCTTCTTACTGTCTATGTTTTGAACCATTCCTGTGACACTAGTTATAGATTCCGATGCTTCACTTCAGGTTTACTGTATCCCGTGCACCTTCGTATTGACGATGAAACACAGATATTACATCGGAATTAAATACAAAAGGCACAATGCCGACTTAAGTACAAGAAGACTGACCGATCTTACTGTCTATGTTTAGAACCATTCCTGTGACACAAGTTATAGATTCCGATGCTTCACTTCAGGTTTACTGTATCCCTCTCACCTTCTTATTGACGATGAGACACAGAAATTGCATCGGAATTAAATACGAAAGGCACGATGCCGACTTAAGTACAAGAAGACTGACTCTTCTTACTGACTATGTTTTGAACCATTCCTGTGACACTAGTTATATATTCCGATGCTTCACTTCAGGTTTACTGTATCCCTCTGACCTTCTTATTGACGATGAAACACAGATATTGCATCGGAATTAAATACAAAAGGCACAATGCCGACTTAAGTACAAGAAGACTGACTCTTCCAACTGTCTTTGTTTTGAACCATGCCTGTGACACTATTTACAGATTCCGATGCTTCACTTCAGCTTTACTGTATCCCACTGACCTTCTTTTCGACGATGAAACACAGAAATTGCATCGGAATTAGATACAAAAATCACAATGCCGACTTAAGTACAAGAAGACTGACTCTTCCTACTGTCTATGTTTTGAACGATTACTGTGACATTAGTTATTGATTCCGATGCTTCACTTCAGGTTTACTGTATCCTTTGGACCTCCTAATTGGCGACGAAGTGCAGAAATAGATTCGGAATTAAATACAAAATGCACAATGCCGAGTTAAGTACAAGAAGACTGACTCTTCTTACTGACTGATTTGAACCATTCCTGTGACACTTGTTATATATTACGATGATTCACTTCAGGTTTACTGCATCCCTTGGACCTTCTTATTGACGATGAAACACAGAAATTGCATCGGAATTAAATAGAAAAGGCACAATGCCTACTTAAGTACAAGAAGAAGGACTCTTCTTACTGACTATGTTTTGAACCATTCCTGTGACACTAGTTATAGATTCCGATGCTTCACTTCAGGTTTACTGTATCCCTCTGACCTCCTTATTCACGAAGAAACACAGATATTGCATCGGAATTAAATACAAAAGGCACAATGCCGACTTAAGTACAAGAAGACTGACTCTTCCAACTGTCTATGATTTGAACCATTCCTGTGACACTATTTACAGATTCCGATTCTTCACTTCCGCTTTACTGTATCCCTCTGACCTTCTTTTTGACGATGAAACACAGAAATTGCATCAGAATTAAATACAAAAGGCACAATGCCGACTTAAGTACAAGAAGACTGACTCTTCCTACTGTCTATGTTTTGAACGATTCCTGTGACATTAGTCATTGATTCCGATGCTTCACTTCAGGTTTACTGTATCCTTTGGACCTTCTAATTGGCGACGAAATGCAGAAATAGCTTCGGAAATTAATACAAAAGGCACAATGCCGACTTAAGTACAAGAAGACTGACTCTTCTTACTGACTGTTTTGAACCATTCCTGTGACACTTGTTATAGATTACGTTGATTCACTTCAGGTTTACTGTATCCCTTGGACCTTCTTATTGACGATGAAACACAGAAATTGAATCGGAATTAAATAGAAACGGCACAATGCCGACTTAAGTACAACAAGACTGACTCTACTTACTGACTATGTTTGGAACCATTCCTGTGACACTAGTTATAGATTCCGATGCCTCACTTCAGGTTTACTGTATCCCTCTGACCTTATTATTGACGATGAAACACAGATATTGCATCGGAATTAAATACACAATTGCACAATGCCGACATAAGTACAAGAGGACTGACTCTTCTTACTGACTGATTTGATCCATTCCTGTGACACTAGTAATAGATTCCGATGATTCACATCAGGTTTACTGTATCCCTCTGACCTTCGTATTGAGGATGAAACACAGAAATTGCATCGGAATTAAATACAAAAGGCACAATGACAACATAAGTACAAGAAGACTGACTCTTCTTACTGACTATGTTTTGAACCATTCCTGTGACATTAGTTATAGATTCAGATGCTTCACTTCGGGTTTACTCTATCCCTAGGACTTTCGTATTGACGATGAAACACAGAAATTGCATCGGAACTAAATACAAAAGGCACAATGCCGACTTAAGTACAAGAAGACTGACCCTTCCTACTGTCTATGTTTGCACGATTCCTGTGACAATGGTTATAGATTCCGATGCTTCACTTCAGGTTTACTATATCTTTGGACCTTCTTATTGGCGACGAAATACAGAAATTGCATTGGAATTAAATAGAAAAGGCACATTGCCGAGTTTAGTACAAAAAGACTGACTCTTCTTACTGTCTGTGTTTTGAAACATTCCTGTGACACTAGTTATAGATTCCGATGCTTCACTTCAGGTTTACTGTATCCCTTGGACCTTCTTATTGACGATGAAACACAGAAAATGCATCGGAATTAAGTACAAAAATCACAATGCCGACTTAAGTACAAGATGATTGACTCTTCTTACTGACTGTTTCGAACCATTCCTGTGACACAAGTAATAGATTCCGATGCTTCACTTCAGGTTTACTGTATCCCTTGGACCTTCTTATTGACGATGAAACACGGAAAATGCATCGGAATTAAATAAAAAAGGCACAATGCCGACTTAAGTACTAGAAGACTGACCCTTCTTACTCTCTATGTTCAGAACCATTCCTGTGACACTAGTTATAGATTCCGATGCTTCGATTCAGGTTTACTGTATCCCTCTGACCTTCTTATTGACGATGAAACACAGAAATTGCATCGGAATTAAATACAAAAGGCACAATGACGACTTAAGTACAAGAAGACTAACTCTTCGTACTGACTATGATTTGAACCATTCCTGTGACGCTAGTTACAGATCCGATGCTTCACTTTAGGTTTACTGTATCCCTTGGACCTTCTTTTTGACAATGGAACACAGACATTGCATCGGTATTAAATACAAAAGGCACAATGCCGACTTAAGTACAAGAAGACTGACTCTTCCTACTGTCTATGTTTTGAACGATTCCTGTGACATTAGTTATTTATTCCGATGCTTCACTTCAGGTTCACTGTATCCTTTGGAAATTCTAATTGCCGACGAAATGCATAAATAGCTTCGGAATTAAAAACAAAAGGCACAATGCCGACTTAAGTACAAGAAGACTGACTCTTCGTATTGACTATGTTTTGAACCATTCCTGTGACACTAGTTATAGATTACGATGATTCACTTAAGGATTACTGTATCCCTTGGCCCTTCTTATTGACGATGAAACACAGAAATTGCATCGGTATGAAACACAAAGGGCACAATGCCGACTTAAGTACAAGAAGAATGACTCTTCGTACTGACTATGTTTTGAACCATTCCTGTGACACTAATTATAGATTATGATGATTCACTTCAGGATTACTGTATCCCTTGGACCTTCTTATTGACGATGAAACACAGAAATTGCATCGGAATTAAATTGAAGAGGCACAATGCCGACTTAAATACAAGAAGACTGACTCTTCTTACTGACTATGTTTTGAACCTATGCTGTGACACTAGTTATGGATTCCGATGCTTCACTTCAGGTTTACTGTATCCCTCTGACCTCCTTATTGACGATGAAACACAGAAAGTGCATCGGAATTAAATAGAAAAGGCACAATGCCGACTTAAGTACATGAAGACTAACTCTTCTTACTGTCTATGTTTTCAACCATTCCTGTGACACTAGTTATAGATTCCGATGCTTCACTTCAGGTTTACTGTATCCCTTGGACCTTCTTATTGACGATGAAACACAGAAATTGCATCATAATTAGATACAAAAGGCACAATGCCGACTTAAGTACAAGAAGACTGACTCTTCCTACTGTCTATGTTTTGAACGATTCCTGTGACATTAATTATAAATTCCGATGCTTCACTTCAGGTTTACTGTATCCTTTGGACCTTCTTATTGACGATGAAACACAGAAAATGCATCGGAAATAAATACAAAAGGCACAATGCCGACCTAAGTACAAGAAGATTGACTCTTCCTACTGTCTATGTTTTGAACGATTCCTGTGACATTAGTTATTGATTCCGATGCTTCACTTCAGGTTTACTGTATCCTTTGGACCTTCTAACTGGCGACGAAATGCAGAAATAGCTTCGGAATTAAATACAAAAAGCACAATGCCGACTTAAGTACAAGAAGACTGACTCTTCTTACTGTCTGTTTTGAGCCATTCCTGTGACACTTGTTATAGATTCCGATGCTTCACTTCAGGTTTACTGTATCCCTCTGACCTTCTTTTTGACGATGAAACACAGAAATTGCATCATAATTAGATACAAAAGGCACAATGCCGACTTAAGTACAAGAAGACTGACTCTTCCTACTGTCTACGTTTTGAACGATTCCTGTGACATTAATTATAGATTCCGATGCTTCACTTCAGGTTTACTGTATCCTTTGGACCTTCTTATTGACGATGAAACACAGAACATGCATCGGAAATAAATACAAAAGGCACAATGCCGACCTAAGTACAAGAAGATTGACTCTTCTTACTGACTATGTTTTGAACCATTCCTGTGACACTAGTTATGGATTCCGATGTTTCACTTCAGGTTTACTGTATCCCTCTGACCTTCTTATTGACGATGAAACACAGATATTGCATCGGTATTAAGTACAAAAGGCACAATGCCGACGTAAGTACAAGAAGACTGACCCTTCTTACTGTCTATGTTTTGAACCATTGCTGTGACACTAGTTATAGATTCCGATGCTTCACTTCAGGTTTACTGTAACCCTCTGACCTTTTTATTGACCATGAAACACAGAAATAGCATCGGAATTAAATAGAAAAGGCACAATGCCGACTTAAGTACAAGAAGACTGACTCTTCGTACTGACTATGTTTTAAACCATTCCTGTGACACTAGTTATAGATTACGATGATTCACTTCAGGTTTACTGTATCCCTTGGCCCTTCTTATTGACGATGAAACACAGAAATTGCATTGGAATTAAATAGAAAAGGCACAATGCCGACTTAAGTACAAGAATACTGACTCTTCGTACTGACTATGTTTTGAACCATTCCTGTGACACTAGTTATAGATTATGATGATTCACTTCAGGATTACTGTATTCCTTGCACTTTCTTATTGACGATGAAACACAGAAATTGCATCGGAATTAGATAGAAAAGGCACAATGCCGACTTAAGTACAAGAATACTGACTCTTCGTACTGACTATGTTTCGAACCATTCCTGTGACACTAGTTATAGATTATGATGATTCACTTCAGGATTACTGTATTCCTTGCACTTTCTTATTGACGATGAAACACAGAAATTCCATCGGAATTAAATAGAAAAGGCACAATGCCGACTTAAGTACAAGAAGACTGACTCTTCTTACTGACTATGTTTGGAACCATTCCTGTGACACTAGTTATAGATTCCGATGCCTCACTTCAGGTTTACTGTATCCCTCTAACCTTCTTATTGACGATGAAACACAGATATTGCATCGGAATCAAATAGAAAAGGCACAATGCAGACTTAAGTACAAGAAGACCGACTCTTCTTACTGACTATGTTTGAACCATTCCTGTGACACTAGTTATGGATTCCGATGCTTCACTTCAGGTTTACTGTATCCCTCTGACCTTCTTATTGACGATGAAACACAGATATTGGATCGGTATTAAGTACAAAAGGCACAATGACGACTTAAATACAAGAAGACTGACCCTTCTTACTGTCTATGTTTTGAACCATTGCTGTGACACTAGTTATAAATTCCGATGCTTCACTTCAGGTTTACTGTATCCCTCTGACCTTTTTATTCACCATGAAACACAGAAATAGCATCGGAATTAAATAGAAAAGGCACAATGCCGACTTAAGTACCAGAAGACTGACTCTTCATACTGACTATGTTTGGAACCATTCCTGTGACACTAGTTATAGATTCCGATGCCTCACTTCAGGTTTACTGTATCCCTCTGACCTTATTATTGACGATGAAACACAGAAAGTGCATCGGATTTAAATACAAAAGGCACACTGCCGAATGAAGTACAAGAAGAGTGACTCCTCTTTCTGTCTATGTTTTGAACCATTCCTGTGACACTAGTTACAGATTCCGATGCTTCACTTCTGGTTTACGGTATCCCTCTGACCTTCTTTTAACCATGAAACACAGAAATTGCATCGGAATTAAATACAAAAGACACAATGCCGACTTAAGTACAAGAAGACTGACTCTTCCTACTGTCTATGTTTTGAACGATTCCTGTGACATTAGTTATTGATTCCGATGCTTCACTTCAGGTTTACTGTATCCTTTGGACCTTCTAACTGGCGACGAAATGCAGAAATAGCTTCGGAATTAAATACAAAAAGCACAATGCCGACTTAAGTACAAGAAGACTGACTCTTCTTACTGTCTGTTTTGAGCCATTCCTGTGACACTTGTTATAGATTCCGATGCTTCACTTCAGGTTTACTGTATGCCTCTGACCTTCTTTTTGACGATGAAACACAGAAATTGCATCATAATTAGATACAAAAGGCACAATGACGACTTAAGTACAAGAAGACTGACTCTTCCTACTGTCTATGTTTTGAACGATTCCTGTGAAATTAATTATAGATTCCGATGCTTCACTTCAGGTTTACTGTATCCTTTGGACCTTCTTATTGACGATGAAACACAGAAAATGCATCGGAAATAAATACAAAAGGCACAATGCCGACCTAAGTACAAGAAGATTGACTCTTCTTACTGACTATGTTTTGAACTATTCCTGTGACACTAGTTATGGATTCCGATGCTTCACTTCAGGTTTACTGTATCCCTCTGACCTTCTTATTGACGATGAAACACAGATATTGCATCGGTATTAAGTACAAAAGGCACAATGCCGACTTAAGTACAAGAAGACTGACCCTTCTTACTGTCTATGTTTTGAACCATTGCTGTGACACTAGTTATAGATTCCGATGCTTCACTTCAGGTTTACTGTATCCCTCTGACCTTTTTATTGACCATGAAACACAGAAATAGCATCGGAATTAAATAGAAAAGGCACAATGCCGACTTAAGTACAAGAAGACTGACTCTTCGTACTGACTATGTTTTGAACCATTCCTGTGACACTAGTTATAGATTACGATGATTCACTTCAGGTTTACTGTATCCCTTGGACCTTCTTATTGACGATGAAACACAGAAATTGCATCGGAATTAAATAGAAAAGGCACAATGCCGACTTAAGTACAAGAATACTGACTCTTCGTACTGACTATGTTTTGAACCATTCCTGTGACACTAGTTATAGATTATGATGATTCACTCAGGATTACTGTATTCCTCGCACTTTCTTATTGACGATGTAACACAGAAATTGCATCGGAATTAGATAGAAAAGGCACAATGCCGACTTAAGTACAAGAATACTGACTCTTCGTACTGACTATGTTTTGAACCATTCCTGTGACACTACTTATAGATTATGGTGATTCACTTCAGGATTACTGTATTCCTTGCACTTTCTTATTGACGATGAAACACAGAAATTGCATCGGAATTAAATAGAAAAGGCACAATGCCGACTTAAGTACAAGAAGACTGACTCTTCTTACTAACTATGTTTGGAACCATTCCTGTGACACTAGTTATAGATTCCGATGCCTCACTTCAGGTTTACTGTATCCCTCTAACCTTCTTATTGACGATGAAACACAGATATTGCATCGGAATCAAATATAAAAGGCACAATGCAGAATTAAGTACAAGAAGACCGACTCTTCTTACTGACTACGTTTGAACCATTCCTGTGACGCTAGTTATGGATTCCGATGCTTCACTTCAGGTTTACTGTATCCCACTGACATTCTTATTGACGATGAAACACAGATATTGCATCGGTATTAAGTACAAAAGGCACAATGCCGACTTAAGTACAAGAAGACTGACCCTTCTTACTGTCTATGTTTTGAACCATTGCTGTGACACTAGTTATAGATTCCGATGCTTCACTTCAGGTTTACTGTATCCCTCTGACCTTTTTATTGACCATGAAACACAGAAATAGCATCGGAATTAAATAGAAAAGGCACAATGCCGACTTAAGTACAAGAAGACTGACTCTTCATACTGACTATCTTTGGAACCATTCCTGTGACACTAGTTATAGATTCCGATGCCTTACTTCAGGTTTACTGTATCCCTCTGACCTTATTATTGACGATGAAACACAGATATTGCATCGGAATTAAATACACAATTGCACAATGCCGACATAAGTACAAGGAGACTGACTCTTCTTACTGACTGTTTTGAACCATTCCTGTGACACTAGTTATAGATTCCGATGATTCACATCAGGTTTACTGTATCCCTCTGACCTTCTTATTGAGGATGAAACACAGAAATTGCAACGGCATTAAATACAAAAGGCACAATGCCAACATAAGTACAAGAAGACTGACTCTTCTTACTGACTATGTTTTGAACCATTCCTGTGACATTAGTTATAGATTCCGATGCTTCACTTCAGGTTTACTCTATCCCTAGGACCTTCGTATTGACGATGAAACACAGAAATTGCATCGGAACTAAATACAAAAGGCACAATGCCGACTCAAGTACAAGAAGACTGACCCTTCCTACTGTCTATGTTTGCACGATTCCTGTGACATTGGTTATAGATTCCGATGCTTCACTGCAGGTTTACTATATCCTTTGGGCCTTCTTATGGGCGACGAAATACAGAAATTGCATTGGAATTAAATAGAAAAGGCACATTGCCGACTTTAGTACAAGAAGACTGACTCTTCTTACTGTCTATGTTTTGAAGCATTCCTGTGACACTAGTTATAGATTCCGATGCTTCACTTCAGGTTTACTGTATCCCTTGGACCTTCTTATTGACGATGAAACACAGAAATTGCATCGGAATTAAATACAAAAGGCACAATGCCGACTTAAGTACAAGAAGATTGACTCTTCTTACTGACTGTTTCGAACCATTCCTGTGACACAAGTAATAGATTCCGATGCTTCACTTCTGGTTTACTGTATCCCTTGGACCTTCTTATTGACGATGAAACACGGAAAATGCATCGGAATTAAATAAAAAAGGCACAATGCCGACTTAAGTACAAGAAGACTGACCCTTCTTACTGTCTATGTTCAGAACCATTCCTGTGACACTAGTCATAGATTCCGATGTTTCATTTCAGGTTTACTGTATCCCTCTGACCTTCTTATTGAAGATGAAACACAGAAATTGCATCGGAATTAAATACAAAAGGCACAATGACGACTTAAGTACAAGAAGACTAACTCTTCGTACTGACTATGATTTGAACCATTCCTGTGACGCTAGTTACAGATCCGATGCTTCACTTTAGGTTTACTGTATCCCTTGGACCTTCTTGTTGACGATGAAACACAGATACTGCATCTTAATTAAATACAAAAGGCACAATGCCGACTTAAGTACAAGAGGACTGACTCTTCCTACTGTCTATGTTTTGAACCATTCCTGTGACACTAGTTACAGATTCCGATGCTTCACTTCAGGTTAACTGTATACCTCTGACCTTCTTTTTGACGATGAAACACAGAAATTGCATCGGAATTAAATACAAAAGGCACAATGCCGACTTAAGTACAGGAATACTGACTCTTCCTACTGTCAATGTTTTGAACGATTCCTGTGACATTAGTTATTGATTCCGATGCTTCACTTCAGGTTTACTGTATCCTTTGGACCTTGTAATTGGCGACGAAATGCAGAAATAGCTTCGGAATGAAAAACAAAAGGCACAATGCCGACTTAAGTTTAAGACGACTGACTCTTCTAACGGACAGTTTTGAACCATTCCTGTGACGCTTGTTATAGTTTCCGATGCTTCACTTCAGGTTTACTGTATCCCTCTGACCTTCTTTTTGGCGATGAAACACAGAAATTGCATCGGAATTAAATACAAAAGGCACAATGCCGACTTAAGTACAAGAAGACTGACTCATCCTACTGTCTATGGTTTGAATGATTCCTGTGACATAAGTTATAGATTCCGATCCTTCACTTCAGGTTCACTGTATCCTTTGGACCTTCTTATTGACGATGAAACACAGAAAATGCATCGGAATTAAATACAAAAGGCACAATGCCGACTTACGTACAAGAAGATTGTCTCTTCTTACTGACTGTTTTGAACCTTTCCTGTGACACTAGTTATAGATTCCGATGCTTCACTTCAGGTTTAGTGTATCCCTCTGACCTTCTTATTGACGATGAAACACAGAAATTGCATCGGAATTAAATACAAAAGGCACAATGCCAACTTAAGTACAAGAAGACTGACTCTTCTTACTGACTGTTTTGAACCATTCTTGTGACACTTGTTATAGATTCCGATGCTTCACTTCTGGTTCACTGTATCCCTCTGACTTTCTTATTGACGATGAAACACAGAAATTGCATCGGTATGAAACACAAAAGGCACAATGCCGACTTAAGTACAAGAATACTGACTCTTCGTACTGACTATGTTTTGAACCATTCCTGTGACACTAGTTATAGATTATGATGATTCACTTCAGGATTACTGTATTCCTTGCACTTTCTTATTGACGATGAAACACAGAAATTGCATCGGAATTAGATAGAAAAGGCACAATGCCGACTTAAGTACAAGAATACTGACTCTTCGTACTGACTATGTTTCGAACCATTCCTGTGACACTAGTTATAGATTATGATGATTCACTTCAGGATTACTGTATTCCTTGCACTTTCTTATTGACGATGAAACACAGAAATTCCATCGGAATTAAATAGAAAAGGCACAATGCCGACTTAAGTACAAGAAGACTGACTCTTCTTACTGACTATGTTTGGAACCATTCCTGTGACACTAGTTATAGATTCCGATGCCTCACTTCAGGTTTACTGTATCCCTCTAACCTTCTTATTGACGATGAAACACAGATATTGCATCGGAATCAAATAGAAAAGGCACAATGCAGACTTAAGTACAAGAAGACCGACTCTTCTTACTGACTATGTTTGAACCATTCCTGTGACACTAGTTATGGATTCCGATGCTTCACTACAGGTTTACTGTATCCCTCTGACCTTCTTATTGACGATGAAACACAGATATTGGATCGGTATTAAGTACAAAAGGCACAATGCCGACTTAAGTACAAGAAGACTGACCCCTCTTACTGTCTATGTTTTGAACCATTGCTGTGACACTAGTTATAAATTCCGATGCTTCACTTCAGGTTTACTGTATCCCTCTGACCTTTTTATTCACCATGAAACACTGAAATAGCATCGGAATTAAATAGAAAAGGCACAATGCCGACTTAAGTACCAGAAGACTGACTCTTCATACTGACTATGTTTGGAACCATTCCTGTGACACTAGTTATAGATTCCGATGCCTCACTTCAGGTTTACTGTATCCCTCTGACCTTATTATTGACGATGAAACACAGAAAGTGCATCGGATTTAAATACAAAAGGCACACTGCCGAATGAAGTACAAGAAGAGTGACTCCTCTTTCTGTCTATGTTTTGAACCATTCCTGTGACACTAGTTACAGATTCCGATGCTTCACTTCTGGTTTACGGTATCCCTCTGACCTTCTTTTAACGATGAAACACAGAAATTGCATCGGAATTAAATACAAAAGACACAATGCCGACTTAAGTACAAGAAGACTGACTCTTCCTACTGTCTATGTTTTGAACGATTCCTGTGACGTTAGTTATTGATTCCGATGCTTCACTTCAGGTTTACTGTATCCTTTGGACCTTCTAACTGGCGACGAAATGCAGAAATAGCTTCGGAATTAAATACAAAAAGCACAATGCCGACTTAAGTACAAGAAGACTGACTCTTCTTACTGTCTGTTTTGAACCATTGCTGTGACACTAGTTATAGATTCCGATGCTTCACTTCAGGTTTACTGTATCCCTTGGACCTTCTTATTGACGATGAAACACAGAAATTGCATCATAATTAGATACAAAAGGCACAATGCCGACTTAAGTACAAGAAGACTGATTCTTCCTACTGTCTATGTTTTGAACGATTCCTGTGACATTAATTATAGATTCCGATGCTTCACTTCAGGTTTACTGTATCCTTTGGACCTTCTTATTGACGATGAAACACAGAAAATGCATCGGAAATAAATACAAAAGGCACAATGCCGACCTAAGTACAAGAAGATTGACTCTTCCTACTGTCTATGTTTTGAACGATTCCTGTGACATTAGTTATTGATTCCGATGCTTCACTTCAGGTTTACTGTATCCTTTGGACCTTCTAACTGGCGACGAAATGCAGAAATAGCTTCGGAATTAAATACAAAAAGCACAATGCCGACTTAAGTACAAGAAGACTGACTCTTCTTACTGTCTGTTTTGAGCCATTCCTGTGACACTTGTTATAGATTCCGATGCTTCACTTCAGGTTTACTGTATCCCTCTGACCTTCTTTTTGACGATGAAACACAGAAATTGCATCATAATTAGATACAAAAGGCACAATGCCGACTTAAGTACAAGAAGACTGACTCTTCCTACTGTCTATGTTTTGAACGATTCCTGTGACATTAATTATAGATTCCGATGCTTCACTTCAGGTTTACTGTATCCTTTGGACCTTCTTATTGACGATGAAACACAGAAAATGCATCGGAAATAAATACAAAAGGCACAATGCCGACCTAAGTACAAGAAGATTGACTCTTCTTACTGACTATGTTTTGAACCATTCCTGTGACACTAGTTATGGATTCCGATGCTTCACTTCAGGTTTACTGTATCCCTCTGACCTTCTTATTGACGATGAAACACAGATATTGCATGGGTATTAAGTACAAAAGGCACAATGCCGACGTAAGTACAAGAAGACTGACCCTTCTTACTGTCTATGTTTTGAACCATTGCTGTGACACTAGTTATAGATTCCGATGCTTCACTTCAGGTTTACTGTAACCCTCTGACCTTTTTATTGACCATGAAACACAGAAATAGCATCGGAATTAAATAGAAAAGGCACAATGCCGACTTAAGTACAAGAAGACTGACTCTTCGTACTGACTATGTTTTAAACCATTCCTGTGACACTAGTTATAGATTACGATGATTCACTTCAGGTTTACTGTATCCCTTGGACCTTCTTATTGACGATGAAACACAGAAATTGCATCGGAATTAAATAGAAAAGGCACAATGCCGACTTAAGTACAAGAATACTGACTCTTCGTACTGACTATGTTTTGAACCATTCCTGTGACACTAGTTATAGATTATGATGATTCACTTCAGGATTACTGTATTCCTTGCACTTTCTTATTGACGATGAAACACAGAAATTGCATCGGAATTAGATAGAAAAGGCACAATGCCGACTTAAGTACAAGAATACTGACTCTTCGTACTGACTATGTTTCGAACCATTCCTGTGACACTAGTTATAGATTATGATGATTCACTTCAGGATTACTGTATTCCTTGCACTTTCTTATTGACGATGAAGCACAGAAATTCCATCGGAATTAAATAGAAAAGGCACAATGCCGACTTAAGTACAAGAAGACTGACTCTTCTTACTGACTATGTTTGGAACCATTCCTGTGACACTAGTTATAGATTCCGATGCCTCACTTCAGGTTTACTGTATCCCTCTAACCTTCTTATTGACGATGAAACACAAATATTGCATCGGAATCAAATAGAAAGGGCACAATGCAGACTTAAGTACAAGAAGACCGACTCTTCTTACTGACTATGTTTGAACCATTCCTGTGACACTAGTTATGGATTCCGATGCTTCACTTCAGGTTTACTGTATCCCTCTGACCTTCTTATTGACGATGAAACACAGATATTGGATCGGTATTAAGTACAAAAGGCACAATGCCGACTTAAGTACAAGAAGACTGACCCTTCTTACTGTCTATGTTTTGAACCATTGCTGTGACACTAGTTATAAATTCCGATGCTTCACTTCAGGTTTACTGTATCCCTCTGACCTTTTTATTCACCATGAAACACAGAAATAGCATCGGAATTAAATAGAAAAGGCACAATGCCGACTTAAGTACCAGAAGACTGACTCTTCATACTGACTATGTTTGGAACCATTCCTGTGACACTAGTTATAGATTCCGATGCCTCACTTCAGGTTTACTGTATCAATCTGACCTTATTATTGACGATGAAACACAGAAAGTGCATCGGATTTAAATACAAAAGGCACACTGCCGAATGAAGTACAAGAAGAGTGACTCCTCTTTCTGTCTATGTTTTGAACCATTCCTGTGACACTAGTTACAGATTCCGATGCTTCACTTCTGGTTTACGGTATCCCTCTGACCTTCTTTTAACGATGAAACACAGAAATTGCATCGGAATTAAATACAAAAGACACAATGCCGACTTAAGTACAAGAAGACTGACTCTTCCTACTGTCTATGTTTTGAACGATTCCTGTGACATTAGTTATTGATTCCGATGCCTCACTTCAGGTTTACTGTATCCTTTGGACCTTCTAACTGGCGACGAAATGCAGAAATAGCTTCGGAATTAAATACAAAAAGCACAATGCCGACTTAAGTACAAGAAGACTGACTCTTCTTACTGTCTGTTTTGAGCCATTCCTGTGACACTTGTTATAGATTCCGATGCTTCACTTCAGGTTTACTGTATCCCTCTGACCTTCTTTTTGACGATGAAACACAGAAATTGCATCATAATTAGATACAAAAGGCACAATGCCGACTTAAGTACAAGAAGACTGACTCTTCCTACTGTCTATGTTTTGAACGATTCCTGTGACATTAATTATAGATTCCGATGCTTCACTTCAGGTTTACTGTATCCTTTGGACCTTCTTATTGACGATGAAACACAGAAAATGCATCGGAAATAAATACAAAAGGCACAATGCCGACCTAAGTACAAGAAGATTGACTCTTCCTACTGTCTATGTTTTGAACGATTCCTGTGACATTAGTTATTGATTCCGATGCTTCACTTCAGGTTTACTGTATCCTTTGGACCTTCTAACTGGCGACGAAATGCAGAAATAGCTTCGGAATTAAATACAAAAAGCACAATGCCGACTTAAGTACAAGAAGACTGACTCTTCTTATTGTCTGTTTTGAGCCATTCCTGTGACACTTGTTATAGATTCCGATGCTTCACTTCAGGTTTACTGTATCCCTCTGACCTTCTTTTTGACGATGAAACACAGAAATTGCATCATAATTAGATACAAAAGGCACAATGCCGACTTAAGTACAAGAAGAC
Source organism: Schistocerca americana (assembly GCF_021461395.2). Classification (NCBI taxonomy): domain Eukaryota; kingdom Metazoa; phylum Arthropoda; class Insecta; order Orthoptera; family Acrididae; genus Schistocerca; species Schistocerca americana. Next base: position 1,120,692,168 of record NC_060120.1, read on the forward strand.
TGACTCTTCCTACTGTCTATGTTTTGAACGATTCCTGTGACATTAATTATAGATTCCGATGCTTCACTTCAGGTTCACTGTATCCTTTGGACCTTCTTATTGACGATGAAACACAGATATTGCATCGGTATTAAGTACAAAAGGCACAATGCCGACGTAAGTACAAGAAGACTGACCCTTCTTACTGTCTATGTTTTGAACCATTGCTGTGACACTAGTTATAGATTCCGATGCTTCACTTCAGGTTTACTGTAACCCTCTGACCTTTTTATTGACCATGAAACACAGAAATAGCATCGGAATTAAATAGAAAAGGCACAATGCCGACTTAAGTACAAGAAGACTGACTCTTCGTACTGACTATGTTTTAAACCATTCCTGTGACACTAGTTATAGATTACGATGATTCACTTCAGGTTTACTGTATCCCTTGGACCTTCTTATTGACGATGAAACACAGAAATTGCATCGGAATTAAATAGAAAAGGCACAATGCCGACTTAAGTACAAGAATACTGACTCTTCGTACTGACTATGTTTTGAACCATTCCTGTGACACTAGTTATAGATTATGATGATTCACTTCAGGATTACTGTATTTCTTGCACTTTCTTATTGACGATGAAACACAGAAATTGCATCGGAATTAGATAGAAAAGGCACAATGCCGACTTAAGTACAAGAATACTGACTCTTCGTACTGACTATGTTTCGAACCATTCCTGTGACACTAGTTATAGATTATGATGATTCACTTCAGGATTACTGTATTCCTTGCACTTTCTTATTGACGATGAAACACAGAAATTCCATCGGAATTAAATAGAAAAGGCACAATGCCGACTTAAGTACAAGAAGACTGACTCTTCTTACTGACTATGTTTGGAACCATTCCTGTGACACTAGTTATAGATTCCGATGCCTCACTTCAGGTTTACTGTATCCCTCTAACCTTCTTATTGACGATGAAACACAGATATTGCATCGGAATCAAATAGAAAAGGCACAATGCAGACTTAAGTACAAGAAGACCGACTCTTCTTACTGACTATGTTTGAACCATTCCTGTGACACTAGTTATGGATTCCGATGCTTCACTTCAGGTTTACTGTATCCCTCTGACCTTCTTATTGACGATGAAACACAGATATTGGATCGGTATTAAGTACAAAAGGCACAATGCCGACTTAAGTACAAGAAGACTGACCCTTCTTACTGTCTATGTTTTGAACCATTGCTGTGACACTAGTTATAAATTCCGATGCTTCACTTCAGGTTTACTGTATCCCTCTGACCTTTTTATTCACCATGAAACACAGAAATAGCATCGGAATTAAATAGAAAAGGCACAATGCCGACTTAAGTACCAGAAGACTGACTCTTCATACTGACTATGTTTGGAACCATTCCTGTGACACTAGTTATAGATTCCGATGCCTCACTTCAGGTTTACTGTATCCCTCTGACCTTATTATTGACGATGAAACACAGAAAGTGCATCGGATTTAAATACAAAAGGCACACTGCCGAATGAAGTACAAGAAGAGTGACTCCTCTTTCTGTCTATGTTTTGAACCATTCCTGTGACACTAGTTACAGATTCCGATGCTTCACTTCTGGTTTACGGTATCCCTCTGACCTTCTTTTAACGATGAAACACAGAAATTGCATCGGAATTAAATACAAAAGACACAATGCCGACTTAAGTACAAGAAGACTGACTCTTCCTACTGTCTATGTTTTGAACGATTCCTGTGACATTAGTTATTGATTCCGATGCTTCACTTCAGGTTTACTGTATCCTTTGGACCTTCTAACTGGCGACGAAATGCAGAAATAGCTTCGGAATTAAATACAAAAAGCACAATGCCGACTTAAGTACAAGAAGACTGACTGTTCTTACTGTCTGTTTTGAGCCATTCCTGTGACACTTGTTATAGATTCCGATGCTTCACTTCAGGTTCACTGTATGCCTCTGACCTTCTTTTTGACGATGAAACACAGAAATTGCATCATAATTAGATACAAAAGGCACAATGCCGACTTAAGTACAAGAAGACTGACTCTTCCTACTGTCTATGTTTTGAACGATTCCTGTGACATTAATTATAGATTCCGATGCTTCACTTCAGGTTTACTGTATCCTTTGGACCTTCTTATTGACGATGAAACACAGAAAATGCATCGGAAATAAATACAAAAGGCACAATGCCGACCTAAGTACAAGAAGATTGACTCTTCTTACTGACTATGTTTTGAACCATTCCTGTGACACTAGTTATGGATTCCGATGCTTCACTTCAGGTTTACTGTATCCCTCTGACCTTCTTATTGACGATGAAACACAGATATTGCATCGGTATTAAGTACAAAAGGCACAATGCCGACATAAGTACAAGAAGACTGACCCTTCTTACTGTCTATGTTTTGAACCATTGCTGTGACACTAGTTATAGATTCCGATGCTTCACTTCAGGTTTACTGTATCCCTCTGACCTTTTTATTGACCATGAAACACAGAAATAGCATCGGAATTAAATAGAAAAGGCACAATGCCGACTTAAGTACAAGAATACTGACTCTTCGTACTGACTATGTTTTGAACCATTCCTGTGACACCAGTTATAGATTATGATGATTCACTCAGGATTACTGTATTCCTCGCACTTTCTTATTGACGATGTAACACAGAAATTGCATCGGAATTAGATAGAAAAGGAACAATGCCGACTTAAGTACAAGAATACTGACTCTTCGTACTGACTATGTTTTGAACCATTCCTGTGACACTAGTTATAGATTATGGTGATTCACTTCAGGATTACTGTATTCCTTGCACTTTCTTATTGACGATGAAACACAGAAATTGCATCGGAATTAAATAGAAAAGGCACAATGCCGACTTAAGTACAAGAAGACTGACTCTTCTTACTAACTATGTTTGGAACCATTCCTGTGACACTAGTTATAGATTCCGATGCCTCACTTCAGGTTTACTGTATCCCTCTAACCTTCCTATTGACGATGAAACACAGATATTGCATCGGAATCAAATAGAAAAGGCACAATGCAGAATTAAGTACAAGAAGACCGACTCTTCTTACTGACTACGTTTGAACCATTCCTGTGACGCTAGTTATTGATTCCGATGCTTCACTTCAGGTTTACTGTATCCCACTGACATTCTTATTGACGATGAAACACAGATATTGCATCGGTATTAAGTACAAAAGGCACAATGCCGACTTAAGTACAAGAAGACTGACCCTTCTTACAGTCTATGTTTTGAACCATTGCTGTGACACTAGTTATAGATTCCGATGCTTCACTTCAGGTTTACTGTATCCCTTGGACCTTCTTATTGACGATGAAACACAGAAATTGCATCGGAATTAAATAAAAAAGGCACAATGCCGACTTAAGTACAAGAAGACTGACCCTTCTTACTGTCTATGTTCAGAACCATTCCTATGACACTAGTCATAGATTCCGATGTTTCATTTCAGGTTTACTGTATCCCTCTGACCTTCTTATTGACGATGAAACACAGAAATTGCATCGGAATTAAATACAAAAGGCACAATGACGACTTAAGTACAAGAAGACTAACTCTTCGTACTGACTATGATTTGAACCATTCCTGTGACGCTAGTTACAGATCCGATGCTTCACTTTAGGTTTACTGTATCCCTTGGACCTTCTTGTTGACGATGAAACACAGATACTGCATCTTAATTGAATACAAAAGGCACAATGCCGACTTAAGTACAAGAGGACTGACTCTTCCTACTGTCTATGTTTTGAACCATTCCTGTGACACTAGTTACAGATTCCGATGCTTCACTTCAGGTTAACTGTATACCTCTGACCTTCTTTTTGACGATGAAACACAGAAATTGCATCGGAATTAAATACAAAAGGCACAATGCCGACTTAAGTACAAGAAGACTGACTCATCCTACTGTCTATGGTTTGAACGATTCCTGTGACATAAGTTATAGATTCCGATGCTTCACTTCAGGTTCACTGTATCCTTTGGACCTTCTTATTGACGATGAAACACAGAAAATGCATCGGAATTAAATACAAAAGGCACAATGCCGACTTACGTACAAGAAGATTGTCTCTTCTTACTGACTGTTTTGAACCTTTCCTGTGACACTAGTTATAGATTCCGATGCTTCACTTCAGGTTTAGTGTATCCCTCTGACCTTCTTATTGACGATGAAACACAGAAATTGCATCGGAATTAAATATAAAAGGCACAATGCCAACATAAGTACAAGAAGACTGACTCTTCTTACTGACTGTTTTGAACCATTCTTGTGACACTTGTTATAGATTCCGATGCTTCACTTCAGGTTCACTGTATCCCTCTGACTTTCTTATTGACGATGAAACACAGAAATTGCATCGGTATGAAACACAAAAGGCACAATGCCGACTTAAGTACAAGAAGAATGACTCTTCGTACTGATTATGTTTTGAACCATTCCTGTGACACTAATTATAGATTATGATGATTCACTTCAGGATTACTGTATCCCTTGGACCTTCTTATTGACGATGAAACACAGATATTGCATCGGAATTAAATACAAAAGGCACAATGCCGACTTAAGTACAAGAGGACTGACTCTTCCTACTGTCTACGTTTTTAACCATTCCTGTGACACTGGTTACAGATTCCGATGCTTCACTTCTGGTTTACGGGATCCCTCTGACCTTCTTTTAACGATGAAACACAGAAATTGCATCGGAATTAAATACAAAAGACACAATGCCGACTTAAGTACAAGAAGACTGACTCTTCCTACTGTCTATGTTTTGAACGATTCCTGTGACATTAGTTATTGATTCCGATGCTTCACTTCAGGTTTACTGTATCCTTTGGACCTTCTAACTGGCGACGAAATGCAGAAATAGCTTCGGAATTAAGTACAAAAAGCACAATGCCGACTTAAGTACAAGAAGACTGACTCTTCTTACTGTCTGTTTTGAGCCATTCCTGTGACACTTGTTAAAGATTCCGATGCTTCACTTCAGGTTTACTGTATCCCTCTGACCTTCTTATTGACGATGAAACACAGAAATTGCATCATAATTAGATACAAAAGGCACAATGCCGACTTAAGTACAAGAAGACTGACTCTTCCTACTGTCTATGTTTTGAACGATTCCTGTGACATTAATTATAGTTTCTGATGCTTCACTTCAGGTTTACTGTATCCTTTGGACCTTCTTATTGACGATGAAACACAGAAAATGCATCGGAATTAAATACAAAAGGCACAATGCCGACCTAAGTACTAGAAGATTGACTCTTCTTACTGACTATGTTTTGAACCATTCCTGTGACACTAGTTATGGATTCCGGTGCTTCACTTCAGGTTTACTGTATCCCTCTGACCTTCTTATTGACGATGAAACACAGATATTGCATCGGTATTAAGTACAAAAGGCACAATGCCGACTTAAGTACAAGAAGACTGACCCTTCTTACTGTCTATGTTTTGAACCATTGCTGTGACACTAGTTATAGATTCCGATGCTTCACTTCAGGTTTACTGTATCCCTCTGACCTTTTTATTGACCATGAAACACAGAAATAGCATCGGAATTAAATAGAAAAGGCACAATGGAGACTTAAGTACAAGAAGACTGACTCTTCGTACTGACTATGTTTTGAACCATTCCTGTGACACTAGTTATAGATTACGATGATTCACTTCAGGTTTACTGTATCCCTTGGACCTTCTTATTGACGATGAAACACAGAAATTGCATCGGAATTAAATAGAAAAGGCACAATGCCGACTTAAGTACAAGAATACTGACTCTTCGTACTGACTATGTTTTGAACCATTCCTGTGACACTAGTTATAGATTATGATGATTCACTTCAGGATTACTGTATTCCTTGCACTTTCTTATTGACGATGAAACACAGAAATTGCATCGGAATTAGATAGAAAAGGCACAATGCCGACTTAAGTACAAGAGGACTGACTCTTCTTACTGACTATCTTTGGAACCATTCCTGTGACACTAGTTATAGATTCCGATGCCTCACTTCAGGTTTACTGTATCCCTCTAACCTTCTTATTGACGATGAAACACAGATATTGCATCGGAATCAAATAAAAAAGGCACAATGCAGACTTAAGTACAAGAAGACCGACTCTTCTTACTGACTATGTTTGAACCATTCCTGTGACACTAGTTATGGATTCCGATGGTTCACTTCAGGTTTACTGTGTCCCTCTGACCTTCTTATTGACGATGAAACACAGATATTGCATCGGAATTAAATAGAAAAGGCACAATGCCGACTTAAGTACAAGAAGACTGACTCTTCTTACTGTCTATGTTTTGAACCATTCCTGTGACACTAGTTATAGATTCCGATGCTTCACTTCAGGTTTACTGTATCCTTTGGACCTTCTTATTGACGATGAAACACAGAAATAGCATCGGAATTAAATACAAAAAGCACACTGCCGACTGAAGTACAAGAAGACTGACTCTTCTTTCTGTCTATGTTTTGAACCATTCCTGTGACGCTAGTTACAGATTCCGATGCTTCACTTCGGGTTTACTGTATCCTTTGGACCTTCTTATTGACGATGAAACACAGAAAATATATCGGAATTAAATACAAAAGGCACAATGCCGACCTAAGTACAAGAAGATTGACTCTTCTTACTGACTGTTTTGAACCATTCCTGTGACACTAGTTATAGATTCCGATGCTTCACTTCAGATTTACTGTATCCCTTGCACCTTCTTATTGACGATGAAACACAGAAATTGCATCGGAATTAAATAGAAAAGGCACAATGCCGACTTAAGTACAAGGAGACTGACTTTTCTTACTGACTATGTTTTGAGCCATTCCTGTGACGCTAGTTACAGATTCCGATGCTTCACTTCAGGTTTACTGTATCCCTTGGACCTTCTTGTTGACGATGAAACACAGATATTGCATAGGAATTAAATACAAAAGGCACAATGCAGACTTAAGTACATGAGGACTGACTCTTCCTACTGTCTATGTTTTGAACCATTCCTGTGACACTAGTTACAGATTCCGATGCTTCACTTCAGGTTTACTGTATCCCTCTGACCTTCTTTTTGGCGATGAAACACAGAAATTGCATCGGAATTAAATACAAAAGGCACAATGCCGACTTAAGTACAAGAAGACTGACTAATCCTACTGTCTATGGTTTGAACGATTCCTGTGACATAAGTTATAGATTCCGATGCTTCACTTCAGGTTCACTGTATCCTTTGGACCTTCTTATTGACGATGAAACACAGAAAATGCATCGGAATTAAATACAAAAGGCACAATGCCGACTTACGTACAAGAAGATTGTCTCTTCTTACTGACTGTTTTGAACCTTTCCTGTGACACTAGTTATAGATTCCGATGCTTCACTTCAGGTTTAGTGTATCCCTCTGACCTTCTTATTGACGATGAAACACAGAAATTGCATCGGAATTAAATATAAAAGGCACAATGCCAACTTAAGTACAAGAAGACTGACTCTTCTTACTGACTGTTTTGAACCATTCTTGTGACACTTGTTATAGATTCCGATGCTTCACTTCAGGTTCACTGTATCCCTCTGACTTTCTTATTGACGATGAAACACAGAAATTGCATCGGTATGAAACACAAAAGGCACAATGCCGACTTAAGTACAAGAAGAATGACTCTTCGTACTGATTATGTTTTGAACCATTCCTGTGACACTAATTATAGATTATGATGATTCACTTCAGGATTACTGTATCCCTTGGACCTTCTTATTGACGATGAAACACAGATATTGCATCGGAATTAAATACAAAAGGCACAATGCCGACTTAAGTACAAGAGGACTGACTCTTCCTACTGTCTATGTTTTTAACCATTCCTGTGACACTGGTTACAGATTCCGATGCTTCACTTCTGGTTTACGGTATCCCTCTGACCTTCATTTAACGATGAAACACAGAAATTGCATCGGAATTAAATACAAAAGACACAATGCCGACTTAAGTACAAGAAGACTGACTCTTCCTACTGTCTATGTTTTGAACGATTCCTGTGACATTAGTTATTGATTCCGATGCTTCACTTCAGGTTTACTGTATCCTTTGGACCTTCTAACTGGCGACGAAATGCAGAAATAGCTTCGGAATTAAGTACAAAAAGCACAATGCCGACTTAAGTACAAGAAGACTGACTCTTCTTACTGTCTGTTTTGAGCCATTCCTGTGACAGTTGTTAAAGATTCCGATGCTTCACTTCAGGTTTACTGTATCCCTCTGACCTTCTTTTTGACGATGAAACACAGAAATTGCATCATAATTAGATACAAAAGGCACAATGCCGACTTAAGTACAAGAAGACTGACTCTTCCTACTGTCTATGTTTTGAACGATTCCTGTGACATTAATTATAGTTTCTGATGCTTCACTTCAGGTTTACTGTATCCTTTGGACCTTCGTATTGACGATGAAACACAGAAAATGCATCGGAATTAAATACAAAAGGCACAATGCCGACCTAAGTACTAGAAGATTGACTCTTCTTACTGACTATGTTTTGAACCATTCCTGTGACACTAGTTATGGATTCCGGTGCTTCACTTCAGGTTTACTGTATCCCTCTGACCTTCTTATTGACGATGAAACACAGATATTGCATCGGTATTAAGTACAAAAGGCACAATGCCGACTTATGTACAAGAAGACTGACCCTTCTTACTGTCTATGTTTTGAACCATTGCTGTGACACTAGTTATAGATTCCGATGCTTCACTTCAGGTTTACTGTATCCCTCTGACCTTTTTATTGACCATGAAACACAGAAATAGCATCGGAATTAAATAGAAAAGGCACAATGGAGACTTAAGTACAAGAAGACTGACTCTTCGTACTGACTATGTTTTGAACCATTCCTGTGACACTAGTTATAGATTACGATGATTCACTTCAGGTTTACTGTATCCCTTGGACCTTCTTATTGACGATGAAACACAGAAATTGCATCGGAATTAAATAGAAAAGGCACAATGCCGACTTAAGTACAAGAATACTGACTCTTCGTACTGACTATGTTTTGAACCATTCCTGTGACACTAGTTATAGATTATGATGATTCACTTCAGGATTACTGTATTCCTTGCACTTTCTTATTGACGATGAAACACAGTAATTGCATCGGAATTAAATAGAAAAGGCACAATGCCGACTTAAGTACAAGAAGACTGACTCTTCTTACTGACTATCTTTGGAACCATTCCTGTGACACTAGTTATAGATTCCGATGCCTCACTTCAGGTTTACTGTATCCCTCTAACCTTCTTATTGACGATGAAACACAGATATTGCATCGGAATCAAATAAAAAAGGCACAATGCAGACTTAAGTACAAGAAGACCGACTCTTCTTACTGACTATGTTTGAACCATTCCTGTGACACTAGTTATGGATTCCGATGGTTCACTTCAGGTTTACTGTGTCCCTCTGACCTTCTTATTGACGATGAAACACAGATATTGCATCGGAATTAAATAGAAAAGGCACAATGCCGACTTAAGTACAAGAAGACTGACTCTTCTTACTGTCTATGTTTTGAACCATTCCTGTGACACTAGTTATAGATTCCGATGCTTCACTTCAGGTTTACTGTATCCTCTGGACCTTCTTATTGACGATGAAACACAGAAATAGCATCGGAATTAAATACAAAAAGCACACTGCCGACTGAAGTACAAGAAGACTGACTCTTCTTTCTGTCTATGTTTTGAACCATTCCTGTGACGCTAGTTACAGATTCCGATGCTTCACTTCGGGTTTACTGTATCCTTTGGACCTTCTTATTGACGATGAAACACAGAAAATATATCGGAATTAAATACAAAAGGCACAATGCCGACCTAAGTACAAGAAGATTGACTCTTCTTACTGACTGTTTTGAACCATTCCTGTGACACCAGTTATAGATTCCGATGCTTCACTTCAGATTTACTGTATCCCTTGCACCTTCTTATTGACGATGAAACACAGAAATTGCATCGGAATTAAATAGAAAAGGCACAATGCCGACTTAAGTACAAGGAGACTGACTCTTCTTACTGACTATGTTTTGAGCCATTCCTGTGACGCTAGTTACAGATTCCGATGCTTCACTTCAGGTTTACTGTATCCCTTGGACCTTCTTGTTGACGATGAAACACAGATATTGCATAGGAATTAAATACAAAAGGCACAATGCAGACTTAAGTACAAGAGGACTGACTCTTCCAACTGTCTATGTTTTGAACCATTCCTGTGACACTAGTTACAGATTCCGATGCTTCACTTCAGGTTTACGGTATCCCTCTGACCTTCTATTAACGATGAAACACAGAAATTACATTGGAATTAAATACAAATGGCACAATGACGACTTAAGTACAAGAAGACTGACTCTTCCTACTGTCTATGTTTTGAACGATTCCTGTGACATTTGTTATTGATTCCGATGCTTCACTTCAGGTTTACTGTATCCTTTGGACCTTCTAACTGGCGGCGAAATACAGAAATAGCTTCGGAATTAAATACAAAAGGCACAATGCCGACTTAAGTACAAGAAGACTGACTCTTCTTACTAACTGTTTTGAACCATTCCTGTGACACTTGTTATAGATTCCGATGCTTCACTTCAGGTTTACTGTATCCCTCTGACCCTCTTTGTGACGACGAAACACAGAAATTGCATCGGAATTAAATACAAAATGCACAATGCCGACTTAAGTACAAGAAGACTGACTCTTCCTACTGTCTATGTATTGAACGACTCCTGTGACATTAGTTATAGATTCCGATGCTTCACTTCAGGTTTACTGTATCCCTTGGACCTTCTTATTGACGATGAAACACAGAAATTGCATCGGAATTAAATAGAAAAGTCACAATGCCGACTTAAGTACAAGAAGACTGACTCTTCTTACTGACTATGTTTGGAACCATTCCTGTGACACTAGTTATAGATTCCGATGCTTCACTTCAGGTTAACTGTATCCCACTGACCTTCTTATTGACGATGAAACACAGATATTGCATCGGAATTAAATACAAAGGGCACAATGACGACTTAAGTACAAGAAGACTGACTCTTCTTACTGTCTATGTTTTGAACCATTCCTGTGACACTAGTTATAGATTCTGATGCTTCACTTCAGGTTTACTGTATCCCTTGGACCTTCTTATTGACGATGAAACACAGAAATAGCATCGGAATTAAATAGAAAACGAACAATTCCGACTTAAGTACAAGAATACTGACTCTTCCTACTGTCTATGTTTTGAACCATTCCTGTGACACTAGTTATAGATTCCGATGCTTCACTTCAGGGTTACTGTATCCCTTGGACGTTCTTATTGACGATGAAACACAGTAATTGCATCGGAATTAAATACAAAAGGCACAATGCCGACTAAAGTACGAAAAGACTGACTCTTCTTACTGTCTATGTTTTGAACCATTCCTGTGACACTAGTTATAGATTCCAATGCTTCACTTCAGGTTTACTGTATCCCTTGCACCTTCTTATTGACGATGAAACACAGATATTGCATCGGATATAAATACAAAAGGCACAATGCCGACTTAAGTACAAGAAGACTGACCCTTCTTACTGTCTATGTTTAGAACCATTCCTGTGACACTAGTTATAGATTCCGATGCTTCACTTCAGGTTTACTGTATCCCTCTGTCCTTCTTATTGACGATGAAACACAGAAATTTCATCGGAATTAAATACAAAAGGCACAATGCCGACTTAAGTACAAGAAGACTGACTCTTCGTACTGACTATGTTTTGAACCATTCCTGGGAGACTAGTTATAGATTACGATGATTCACTTCAGGTTTACCGTATCACTTGGACCTCCTTATTGACGATGAAACACAGAAATTTCATCGGAATTAAATACAAAAGGCACAATGCCGACTTAAGTACAAGAAGACTGACTCTTCGTACTGACTATGTTTTGAACCATTCCTGTGACGCTAGTTACAGATTACGATGCTTCACTTCAGGTTTACTGTATCCCTTGGACCTTCGTATTGACGATGAAACACAGATATTGCATCGGAATTAAATACAAAAGGCACAATGCCGACTTAAGTACAAGAAGGCTGACTCTTCCTACTGTCTATGTTTTGAACCTTTCCTGTGACAGTAGTTACAGATTCCGATGCTTCACTTCAGGTTTACTGTATCCCTCTGACCTTCTTTTTGACGATGAAACACAGAAATTGCATCGGAATTAAATACAAAAGGCACAATGCCGACTTAAGTACAAGAAGACTGACTCTTCGTACTGACTATATTTGAACCATTCCTGTGACACTAGTTATAGATTACGATGAATCACTTCAGGATTACTGTATCCCTTGGACCTTCTTATTGACGATGAAACACAGAAATTGCGTCGGAATTAAATAGAAAAGGCACAATGCCGACTTAAGTAGAAGAAGACTGACTCTTCTTACTGACTATGTTTTGAACCATTCGTGTGTCACTAGTTATGGATTCCGGTGCTTCACCTCAGGTTTACTGTATCCGTCTGACCTTCTTATTGACGATGAAACACAGTAATTGCATCGGAATTAAATACAAAAGGCCCAATGCCGACTTAAGTACAATAAGACTGACTCTTCTTTCTGTCTGTGTTTTGAACCATTCCTGTGACGCTAGTTACAGATTGCGATGCTTCACCTCAGGGTTACTGTATCCCTCTGACATTCTTATTGACGATGAATCACTGAAATTGCATCGGAAGTAAATAGAAAAGGCACAATGTCGACTTAAGTACAAGAAGACTGACTCTTCCTACTGTCTATTTTTTGAACGATTCCTGTGACATTAGTTATTGATTCCGATGCTTCACTTCAGGTTTACTGTATCCTTTGGACCTTCTAATTGGCGACGAAATCCAGAAATAGCTTCGGAATGAAAAACAAAACTCACAATGCCGACTCAAGTACAAGACGACTGACTCTTCTTACTGACTGTTTTGAACCATTCCTGTGACTCTTCTTATAGATTCCGATGCTTCCCTTCAGGTTTACTGTATCCCTCTGACCTTCTTTTTGACGATGAAACACAGAAATTGCATCGGAATTAAATACAAAAGGCACAACGCCGACTTAAGTACAAAAAGACTGATTCTTCCTAATCTCTATGTTTTGAACAATTCCTGTGACATTAGTTATAGATTCCGATCCTTCACTTCACGTTCACTGTATCCTTTGGACCTTCTTATTGACGATGAAACACGGAAAATGCATCGGAATTAAATAAAAAGGCACAATGCCGATTTAAGTACAAGAAGATTGTCTCTTCTTACTGACTGTTTTGAACCATTCCTGTGACACTAGTTATAGATTCCGATGCTTCACTTCTGGTTTACTGTATCCCTCTGACCTTCTTATTGACGATGAAACACAGAAATTGCATCGGAATTAAATACAGATAGCACAACGCCGACATAAGTACAAGAAGACTGACTCTTCGTACTGACTATGTTTTGAACCATTCCTGTGACACTAGTTATAGATAACGATGATTCACTTCAGGTTTACTGTTCCCTCTGACCTTCTTTTTGACGATGAAACACAGAAATTGCATCGGAATTAAATACAAAAGGCAAAATGCCGTCTTAAGTACAAGAAGACTGACTCATCCTACTGTCTATGCTTTGAACGATTCCTGTGACATTAGTTATTGATTCCGATGCTTCACTTCAGGTTTACTGTATTCTTTGGACCTTCTAATTGGCGACGAAATGCAGAAATAGCTTCGGAATGAAAAACAAAACTCACAATGCCGACTTAAGTACAAGACGACTGACTCTTCTTACTGACTGTTTTGAACCATTCCTGTGACTCTTGTTATAGATTCCGATGCTTCCCTTCAGGTTTACTGTATCCCTCTGACCTTCTTTTTGACGATGAAACACAGAAATTGCATCGGAATTAAATACAAAAGGCACAACGCCGACTTAAGTACAAGAAGACTGACTCTTCCTACTCTCTATGTTTTGAACAATTCCTGTGACATTAGTTATAGATTCCGATGCTTCACTTCAGGTTTACTGTATCCTTTGGACCTTCTTATTGACGATGAAACACGGAAAATGCATCGGAATTAAATAAAAAAGGCACAATGCCGACTTAAGTACAAGAAGATTGTCTCTTCTTACTTACTGTTTTGAACCATTCCTGTGACACTAGTTATAGATTCCGATGCTTCACTTCTGGTTTACTGTATCCCTCTGACCTTCTTATTGACGATGAAACACAGAAATTGCATCGGAATTAAATACAAAAGGCACAACGCCGACATAAGTACAAGAAGACTGACTCTTCTTACTGACTATGTTTGGAACCATTCCTGTGACACTAGTTATAGATTCCGATGCCTCACTTCAGGTTTACTGTATCCCTCTGACCTTCTTATTGACGATGAAACACAGATACTGCATCGGAATTAAATAGAAAAGGCACTATGCCGACTTAAGTACAAGAAGACTGACTCTTCTTACTGACTATGTTTGAACCATTCCTGTGACACTAGTTATGGATTCCGATGCTTCACTTCAGGTTTACTGTATCCCTCTGACCTTCTTATTGACGATGAATCACAGAAATTGCATCGGAATTAAATACAAAAGGCACAACGCCGACTTAAGTACAAGATGACTGACTCTTCCTACTCTCTATGTTTTGAACAATTCCTGTGACATTAGTTATAGATTCCGATGCTTCACTTCAGGTTTACTGTATCCTTTGGACCTTCTTATTGACGATGAAACATGGTAAATGCATCGGAATTATATAAAAAAGGCACAATGCCGACTTAAGTACAAGAAGATTGTCTCTTCTTACTGACTGTTTTGAACCATTCCTGTGACACTAGTTATAGATTCCGATGCCTCACTTCAGGTTTACTGTATCCCTCTGACCTTCTTATTGACGATGAAACACAGATACTGCATCGGAATTAAAAAGAAAAGGCACTATGCCGACTTAAGTACAAGAAGACTGACTCTTCTTACTGACTATGTTTGAACCATTCCTGTGACACTAGTTATGGATTCCGATGCTTCACTTCAGGTTTACTGTATCCCTCTGACCTTCTTATTCACGATGAATCACAGAAATTGCATCGGAATTAAATACAAAAGGCACAACGCCGACTTAAGTACAAGAAGACTGACTCTTCCTAATCTCTATGTTTTGAACAATTCCTGTGACATTAGTTATAGATTGCGATGCTTCACTTCAGGTTTACTGTATCCTTTGGACCTTCTTATTGACGATGAAACATGGAAAATGCATCGGAATTAAATAAAAAAGGCACAATGCCGACTTAAGTACAAGAAGATTGTCTCTTCTTACTGACTGTTTTGAACCATTCCTGTGACACTAGTTATAGATTCCGATGCCTCACTTCAGGTTTACTGTATCCCTCTGACCTTCTTATTGACGATGAAACAAAGATATTGCATCGGAGTTAAATAGAAAAGGCACAATGCCGACTTAAGTACAAGAAGACTGAGTCTTCTCACTGACTATGTTTTGAACCATTCGTGTGTCACTAGTTATGGATTCCGATGCTTCACTTCAGGTTTACTGTATCCGTCTGACCTTCATATTGACGATGAAACACAGAAATTGCATCGGAATTATATAGAGAAGGCACAATAACAACTTAATTACAAGAAGATAGACTCTTCTTACTGTCAATGTTTTGAACCATTCCTGTGACACTAGTTATTGATTCCGATGTCTCACTTCAGGTTTACTGTATCCCTTGGACCTTCTTATTGACGATGAAACACAGAAATTGCATCGGAATTAAAAACAAAAGGCACAATGCCGACTTAAGTACAAGAAGACTGACTCTTCTTTCTGTCTATGTTTTGAACCATTCCTGTGACGCTAGTTACTGATTCCGATGCTTCACCTCAGGGTTACTGTATCCCTTGGACGTTCTTATTGACGATGAAACACAGAAATTGCATCGGAATTAAATACAATAGGCACAATGCCGACTTAAGAACAAGAAGACTGACTCTTCTTACTGACTATGTTTTGAACCATTCCTGTGACGCTAGATACAGATTCCGATGCTTCACTTCAGGTTTACTGTATCCCTTGGACCTTCTTGTTGACGATGAAAACAGACATTGCATCGGAATTAAATACAAAAGGCACAATGCCGACTTAAGTACAAGAGGACTGACTCTTCCTACTGTCTATGTTTTGACCCATTCCTGTGACACTAGTTACAGATTCCGATGCTTCACTTCAGGTTTACTGTTCCCTCTGACCTTTTTGACGATGAAACACAGAAATTGCATCGGAATTAAATACAAAAGGCACAATGCCGACTTAAGTACAAGAAGACTGACTCTTCCTACTGTCTATGTTTTGAACAATTCCTATTACATTAGTTATTGATTCCGATGCTTCACTTCAGGTTTACTGTATCCTTTGGACCTTCTAATTGGCGACGAAATGCAGAAATAGCTTCGGAATGAAAAACAAAACTGACAATGCCGACTTAAGTACAAGACGACTGACTCTTCTTACTGACTGTTTTGAACCATTCCTGTGACTCTTGTTATAGATTCCGATGCTTCCCTTCAGGTTTACTGTATCCCTCTGACCTTCTTTTTGACGATGAAACACAGAAATTGCATCGGAATTAAATAGAAAAGGCACAACGCCGACTTAAGTACAAGAAGACTGACTCTTCCTACTCTCTATGTTTTGAACAATTCCTGTGACATTTGTTATAGATTCCGATGCTTCACCTCAGGTTTACTGTATCCTTTGGACCTTCGTATTGACGATGAAACACGGAAAATGCATCGGAATTAAATAAAAAAGGCACAATGCCGACTTAAGTACAAGAAGATTGTCTCTTCTTACTGACTGTTTTGAACCATTCCTTTGACACTAGTTATAGATTCCGATGCTTCACTTCTGGTTTACTGTATCCCTCTGACCTTCTTATTGACGATGAAACACAGAAATTGCATCGGAATTAAATACAAAAGGCACAACGCCGACATAAGTACAAGAAGACTGACTTTTCGTACTGACTATGTTTTGAACCATTCCTGTGACACTAGTTATAGATAACGATGATTCACTTCAGGATATTGTATCCCTTGGACCTTCTTACTGACGATGAAACACAGAAATTGCAACGGAATGAAATACAAAAGGCACAATGCCGACTTAAGTACAAGAAGACTGACTCTTCTTTCTGTCTATGCTTTGAACCATTCCTGTGACGCTAGATACAGATTCCGATGCTTCACTTCAGGGTACTGTATCCCTCTGACATTCTTATTGACGATAAAACACTGAAATTGCATCGGAATTAAATAGAAAAGGCACAATGGGGACTTAAGTACAAGAAGACTGACTCTTCCTACTGTCTATGTTTTGAACCATTCCTGTGACACTTGTTATAGATTCCGATGCTTCACTTCAGGTTTACTGTATCCCTCTGACCTTCTTTTTGACGATGAAACACAGAAATTGCATCTGAATTAAATACAAAAGGCACAAGGCCGACTTAAGTACAAGAAGACTGACTCTTCCTACTGTCTATGTTTTGAACGATTCCTGTGACATTAGTTATAGATTCCGATGCTTCACTTCAGGTTTACTGTATCCTTTGGACCTTCTTATTGACGATGAAACCCAGAAAAAGCATCGGAATTAAATACAAAAAGCACAATGCCGACTTAAGCACAAGAAGATTAACTCTTCTTACTGACTGTTTTGAACCATTCCTGTGACACTAGTTATAGATTCCGATGCTTCAGTTCAGGTTTACTGTATCCCTCTGACCTTCATATTGACGATGAAACACAGAAATTGCATTGGATTTAAATATAAAAGGCACAATGCCGATTTAAGTACAAGAAGACTGACTCTTCTTCCTGTCTAAGTTTTGAACCATTCCTGTGACACTAGTTGTAGATTCCGCTGCTACACTTCAGATTTACTGTATCCCTTGCACCTTCTTATTGACGATGAAACACAGATATTGCATCGGTATTTAGTACAAAAGGCACAATGCCGACTTAAGTACAAGAAAACTGACACTTCTTACTGTCTACGTTTTGAACCATTCCTGTGACATTAGATATAGATTACGATGATTCACTTCAGGATTACTGTATCCCTTGGGCTTCTTATTGACGATGAAACACAGAAATTGCATCGGACTTAAATAGAAAAGGCACAATGCCGACTTAAGTACAAGAAGACTGACTCTTCTTTCTGTCTATGTTTTGAACCTATCCTGTGACGCTAGTTACAGATTCCTATGCTTCACTTCAGGGTTCCTGTATCCCTGTGACATTCTTATTGACGATGAAACACTGAAATTGCATCGGAATTTAATAGAAAAGGTACAATGCCGACTTAAGTAAAAGAAGACTGACTCTTCCTACTGTCTATGTTTTGAACCATTCCTGTGACACTAGTTACAGATTCCGATGCTTCACTTCAGGTTTGCTCTAACCTTCTGACCTTCTTTTTGACGATGAATCACAGAAATTGCATCGGAATTCCATACAAAATGCACAATGCCGACTTAAGTACAAGAAGACTGACTCTTCCTACTGTCTATGTTTTGAACGATTCCTGTGACATTAGTTATAGATACCGATGCTTCAATTCAGGTTTACTGTATCCTTTGGACCTTCTTATTGGTGACGAGGTACAGAAATTGCATCGGAATTAAATCCAAAAGGCACAATGCCGACTTATGTACAAGAAGACTGACTCTTCTTACTGACTGTTTTGAACCATTCCTGTTACACTAGTTATAGATTCCGATGCTTCACTTTAGGTTTACTGTATCCTTTGGACCTTCTTATTGGCGACGAAATACAGAAATTGCATTGGAATTAAATACAAAAGGCACATTGCCGACTTAAGTACAAGAAGACTGACTCTTCTTACTGTCTATTATTTGAACCATTCCTTTGACACTAGTTATAGATTCCGATGCTTCACTTCAGGTTTACTGTATCCCTTGGACCTTCTTATTGACGGTGAATAACAGAAAATGCATCGGAATTAAATACAAGAGGCACAATGCCAACTTAAGTACAATAAGACTGACTCTTCCCACTGTCTGTGTTTTGAACGATTCCTGTGACGCTAGTTACAGATTACGATGCTTTACTTCAGGTTTACTGTATCCTTTGGACCTTCTTATTGGCGACGAAATACAGAAATTGCATTGGAATTAGATAGAAAAGGCACATTGCCGACTTAAGTACAAGAAGACTGACTCTTCTTACTGACTATGTTTTGAACCATTCCTGTGACACTAGTTATGGATTCCGATGCTTCACTTCAGGTTTACTGTATCCCTCTGACCTTCTTATTGACGATGAAACACAGAAATTGCATCGGAATTAAATACAAAAGGCACAATGCCGACTTAAGTACAAGAAGACAGACTCGTCTTTCTGTCTATGTTTTGAAACACTCCTGTGACACTAGTTATTGATTCCGATGCTTCACTTCAGGTTTACTGTATCCTTTGGACCTTGTAATTGGCGACGAAATGCAGAAATAGCTTCGGAATTAAATACAAAAGGCACAATGCCGACTTAAGTACAAGAAGACTGACTCTACTTACTGACTGTTTTGAACCATTCCTGTGACACTTGTTATAGATTCCGATGCTTCACTTCAGGTTTACTGTATCCCTCTGACCTTCTTTTTGACGATGAAACACAGAAAAAGCATCGGAATTAAATACAAAAGGCACAATGCCGACTTAAGTACAAGAAGACTGACTCTTCCTACTGTCTAATTTTTGACCATACCTGTGACACTAGTTATAGATTCCGATGCTTCACTTCAGATTTACTGTATCCCTTGCACCTTCTTATTGACGATGAAACACAGATATTGCATCGGTATTTAGTACAAAAGGCACAATGCCGACTTAAGTACAAGAAGACTGACCCTTCTTACTGTGTATGTTTTGAACCATTCCAGTGACACTAGTTATAGATTACGATGATACACTTCAGGTTTACTGTATCCCTTGGACCTTCTTATTGACGATGAAACACAGAAATCGCATCGGAATTAAATAGAAAAGGCACAATGCAGACTTAAGTACAAAAAGACTGACTCTTCTTACTGACTATGTTTGGAACCATTCCTGTGACACTAGTTATAGATTCCGATGATTCACTTCAGGTTAACCGTATCCCTTGGACCTTCTTATTGACGATGAAACACAGAAATTGCATCGGAATTAAATACAAAAGGCACAATGCCGACTTAAGTACAAGAAGACTGACTCTTCGTACTGACTATAATTTGAACCATTCCTGTGACACTAGTTATAGATTACGATGATTCACTTCAGGTTTACCGTATCCCCTGGACCTTCTTATTGACGATGAAACACAGAAATTGCATCGGAATTAAATAGAAAAGGCACAATGACGACTTAAGTACAAGAAGACTGACTCTTCTTACTGACTATGTTTTGAGCCATTCCTGTGACGCTAGTTACAGATTACGATGCTTCACTTCAGGTTTACTGTATCCCTTGGACCCTCTTATTGACGATGAAACACAGATATTGCATTGGAATTAAATACAAAAGGCACAATGCCGACTTAAGTACAAGAAGACTGACTCTTCCTACTGTCTATGTTTTGAACCATTCCTGTGACAGTAGTTACAGATTCCGATGTTTCACTTCAGGTTTACTGTATCCTTTGGACCTTCTAATTGGCGACGAAATGCAGAAATAGCTTCGGAATTAAAAACAAAAGGCACAATGCCGACTTAAGTACAAGAAGACTGACTCTTCCTACTGTCTATGTTTTACACCATTCCAGTGACACTAGTTATAGATTCCGAAGCTTCACTTCAGGTTTACTGTATCCCTTGGACGTTCTTATTGACGATGAAACACAGAAATTGCATCGGAATTAAATACAAAAGGCACAATGCCGACTTAAGAACAAGAAGACCGACTCTTCTTACTGACAATGTTTTGAACCATTCCTGTGACGCTAGTTACAGATTCCGATGCTTCACTTCAGGTTTACTGTATCCCTTGGACCTTCTTGTTGACGATGAAAACAGATATTGCATCGGAATTAAATACAAAAGGCACAATGCCGACTTAAGTACAAGAGGATTGACTCTTCCCACTGTCTATGTTTTGACCCATTCCTGTGACACTAGATACAGATTCCGATACTTCACTTCAGGTTTACTGTATCCCTCTGACCTACTTATTGACGATGAAACACAGAAATTGCATCGAAATTAAATACAAAAGGCACAATGCCGACTTAAGTACAAGAAGACTGACCCTTCCTACTGTCTATGTTTTCAACGATTCCTGTGACATTAGTTATTGATTCCGATGCTTCACTTCAGGTTTACTGTATCCTTTGGACCTTATAATTGGCGACGAAATGCAGAAATAGCTTTGGAATGAAAAACAAAAGGCACAATGCCGACTTAAGTACAAGACGACTGACTCTTCTTACTGACTGCTTTGAACCATTCCTGTGACACTTGTTATAGATTCCGAAGCTTCCCTACAGGTTTACTGTATCCCTCTGACCTTCATTTTGACGATGAAACACAGAAATTGCATGGGAATTAAATCCAAATGCACAATGCCGACTTAAGTACAAGAAGACTGACTCTTCCTACTGTCTATGTTTTGAACGATTCCTGTGACATAGGTTACAGATTCCGATGCTTCACTTCAGGTTTACTGTATCCTTTGGACCTTCTTACTGACGATGAAACACAGAAAATGCATCGGAATTAAATACAAAAGGCACTATGCCGACTTAAGTACAAGAAGATTGTCTCTTCTTACTGACTGTTTTGAACCATTCCTTGTGACACTAGTTATAGATTCCGATGCTTCACTTCAGGTTTACTGTATCCCTCTGACCTTCTTATTGACGATGAAACACAGAAATTGCATCGGAATTAAATACAAATGGCACAATGCCGACTTAAATACAAGAAGACTGACTCTTCGTACTGACTATGTTTTGAATCATTCCTGTGACACTAGTTATAGATTACGATGATTCACTTCAGGATTACTGTATCCCTTGGACCTTCTTATTGACGATGAAACACAGAAATTGCATCGGAATTAAATACAAAATTCACAATGCCGACTTAAGTACAAGAAGACTGACTCTTCTTTCTGTCTATGTTTTGAACCATTCCTGTGACGCTAGTTACAGATTCCGATGCTTCACTTCAGGGTTACTGTATCCCTCTGACATTCTTATTGACGATGAAACACTGAAATTGCATCGGAATTAAATAGAAAAGGCACAATGCCGACTTAAGTACAAGAAGACAGACACTTCCTACTGTTTATGTTTTGAACCATTCCAGTGACACTAGTTATAGATTCCGATGCTTCACTTCAGGTTTATTGTATCCTTTGGACCTTCTTACTGACGATGAAACACAGAAAATGCATCGGAATTAAATACAAAAGGCACAATGCCGACTTAAGTACAAGAAGATTGTCTCTTCTTACTGACTGTTTTGAACCATTCCTTGTGACACTAGTTGTAGATTCCGATGCTTCACTTCAGGTTTACTGTATCCCTCTGACCTTCTTATTGACGATGAAACACAGAAATTGCATCGGAATTAAATACAAAATGCACAATGCCCACTTAAGTACAAGAAGACTGACTCTTCGTACTGACTATGTTTTGAATCATTCCTGTGACACTAGATATAGATTACGATGATTCACTTCAGGATTACTGTATCCCTTGGACCTTCTGATTGACGATGAATAACAGAAAATGCATCGGAATTAAATACAAGAGGCACAATGCTGACAAGTACAAGAAGACTGACTCTTCCTACTGTCTATGTTTTGAACGATTCGTGTGACATTAGTTACAGATTCCGATGCTTCACATCAGGTTTACTGTATCCTTTGGACCTTCTTATTGGCGACGAAATACAGAAATTGCATTGGAATTAGATGGCACATTGCCGACTAAAGTACAAGAGGTCTGACTCTTCTTACTGTCTATGTTTTGAACCATTCCTGTGACACTAGTTATAGATTCCGATGCTTCACTTCAGGTTTACTCTATCCCTTGCACCTTCTTATTGACGATGAAACACAGATATTGCATCGGTATTTAGTACAAAAGGCACGATGCCGACTTAAGTACAAGAAGACTGACCCTTCTTACTGTCTATGTTTTGAACCACTCCTGTGACACTAGTTATTGATTCCGATGCTTCACTTCAGGTTTACTGTATCCTTTGGACCTTCTAATTGGCGACGAAATGCAGAAATAGCTTCGGAATTAAATACAAAATGCACAATGCCGACTTAAGTACAAGAAGACTGACTCTACTTACTGACTGTTTTGAACCATTCCTGTGACACTTGTTATCGATTCCGATGCTTCACTTCAGATTTACTGTATCCCTCTGACCTTCTTATAAATGATGAAACACAGATATTGCATCGGAATTAAATAGAAAAGGCACAATGCTGATTTAAGTACAAGAAGACTGACTCGTCTTACTGACTATGTTTTGAACCATTCCTGTGACACTAGTTACAGATTCCGATGCTTCACTAAAGGTTTACTGTATCCCTCTGACCTTCTTATTGACGATGAAACACAGAAATTGCATCGGACTTAAATAGAAAAGGCACAATGCCGACTTAAGTACAAGAAGACTGACTCTTCTTTCTGTCTATGTTTTGAACCAATCCTGTGACGCTAGTTACAGATTCCGATGCTTCACTTCAGGGTTACTGTATCCCTCTGACATTCTTATTGACGATGAAACACTGAAATTGCATCGGAATTTAATAGATAAGGCACAATGCCGACTTAAGTACAAGAAGACTGACTCTTCCTACTGTCTATGTTTTCAACCATTCCAGTCACACTAGTTATAGATTCCGAAGCTTCACTTCAGGTTTACTGTATCCCTTGGACGTTCTTATTGACGATGAAACACAGAAATTGCATCGGAATTAAATACAAAAGGCACAATGCCGACTTAAGAACAAGAAGACTGACTCTTCTTACTGACAATGTTTTGAACCATTCCTGTGACGCTAGTTACAGATTCCGATGCTTCACTTCAGGTTTACTGTATCCCTTGGACCTTCTTGTTGACGATGAAAACAGATATTGCATCGGAATTAAATACAAAAGGCACAATGCCGACTTAAGTACAAGAGGATTGACTCTTCCTACTGTCTATGTTTTGACCCATTCCTGTGACACTAGATACAGATTCCGATGCTTCACTTCAGGTTTACTGTATCCCTCTGACCTACTTATTGACGATGAAACACAGGAATTGCATCGGAATTAAATACAAAAGGCACAATGCCGACTTAAGTACAAGAAGACTGACTCTTCCTACTGTCTATGTTTTCAACAATTCCTGTGACATTAGTTATTGATTAAGATGCTTCACTTCAGGTTTACTGTATCCTTTGGACCTTCTAATTGGCGACGAAATGCAGAAATAGCTTCGGAATGAAAAACAAAAGGCACAATGCCGACTCAAGTACAAGACGACTGACTCTTCTTACTGACTGTTTTGAACCATTCCTGTGACACTTGTTATAGATTCCGATGCTTCCCTTCAGGTTTACTGTATCCCTCTGACCTTCATTTTGACGATGAAACACAGAAATTGCATCGGAATTAAATACAAAAGGCACAATGCCGACTTAAGTACAAGAAGACTGACTCTTCCTACTGTCTATGTTTTGAACGATTCCTGTGACATAAGTTATAGATTCCGATGCTTCACTTCAGGTTTACGGTATCCTTTGGACCTTCTTATTGACGATGAAACACAGAAAATGCATCGGAATTAAATACAAAAGGCACAATGCCGACTTAAGTACAAGAAGATTGTCTCTTCTTACTGACTGTTTTGAACCATTCCTTGTGACACTAGTTATAGATTCCGATGCTTCACTTCAGGTTTACTGTATCCCTCTGACCTTCTTATTGACGATGAAACACAGAAATTGCATCGGAATTAAATACAAAAGACACAATGCCGACTTATGTACAAGAAAACTGACTCTTCGTACTGACTATGTTTGAATCATTCCTGTGACACTAGTTATAGATTACGATGATTCACTTCAGGATTACTGTATCCCTTGGACCTTCTTATTGACGATGAAACACAGAAATTGCATCGGAATTAAATAGAAAAGGCACAATGCCGACTTAAGTACAGAAGACTGACTCTTCCTACTGTTTATGTTTTGAACCATTCCAGTGACACTAGTTATAGATTCCGAAGCTTCACTTCAGGTTTACTGTATCCCTTGGACGTTCTTATTGACGATGAAACACAGAAATTGCATCGGAATTAAATACAAAAGGCACAATGCCGACTTAAGAAAAAGAAGACTGACTCTTCTTACTGACAATGTTTTGCACCATTCCTGTCACGCTAGTTACAGGTTCCGATGCTTCACTTCAGGTTTACTGTATCCCTTGGACCTTCTTGTTGACGATGAAAATAGATATTGCATCGGAATTAAATACAAAAGGCACAATGCCGACTTAAGTACAAGAGGACTGACTCTTCCTACTGTCTATTATTTGAACCATTCCTTTGACACTAGTTATAGATTCCGATGCTTCACTTCAGGTTTACTGTATCCCTTGGACCTTCTTATTGACGATGAATAACAGAAAATGCATCGGAATTAAATACAAGAGGCACAATGCTGACTTAAGTACAAGAAGACTGACTCTTCCTACTGTCTATGTTTTGAACGATTCCTGTGACATTAGTTACAGATTCCGATGCTTTACTTCAGGTTTACTGTATCCTTTGGACCTTCTTATTGGCGACGAAATACAGAAATTGCATTGGAATTAGATAGAAAAGGCACATTGCCGACTAATGTACAAGAGGTCTGAGTCTTCTTACTGTCTATGTTTTGAACCATTCCTGTGACACTAGTTATAGATTCCGATGCTTCACTTCAGGTTTACTCTATCCCTTGCACCTTCTTATTGACGATGAAACACAGATATTGCATCGGTATTTAGTACAAAAGGCACAATGCCGACTTAAGTACAAGAAGACTGACCCTTCTTACTGTCTATGTTTTGAACCACTCCTGTGACACTAGTTATTGATTCCGATGCTTCACTTCAGGTTTACTGTATCCTTTGGACCTTCTAATTGGCGACGAAATGCAGAAATAGCTTCGGAATTAAATACAAAAGGCACAATGCCGACTTAAGTACAGGAAGACTGACTCTACTAACTGACTGTTTTGAACCATTCCTGTGACACTTGTTATAGATTCCGATGCTTCACTTCAGATTTACTGTATCCCTTGCACCTTCTTATTGACGATGAAACACAGATATTGCATCGGTATTTAATACAAAAGGCACAATGCCGACTTAAGTACAAGAAGACTGACCCCTCTTACTGTCTATGTTTTGAACCATTCCTGTGACACTAGTTATAGATTACGATGATTCACTTCAGGTTTACTGTATCCTTTGGACCTTCTTATTGACGATGAAACACAGAAAAAGCATCGGAATTAAATGCAAAAGGCACAATGCCGACTTAAGTACAAGAAGATTGACTCTTCTTACTGACTGTTTTGAACCTTTCCTGTAACACTAGTTATAGATTACGATGATTCACTTCAGTTTTACTGTATCCCTTGGACCTTCTTATTGACGATGAAACACAGAAATTGCATCGGAATTAAATAGAAAAGGCACAATGCCGACTTAAGTACAAGAAGACTGACTCTTCTTACTGACTATGTTTGGAACCATTCCTGTGACACTAGATATAGATTCCGATGCCTCACTTCAGGTTTACTGTACCCCTCTGACCTTCTTATAGATGATGAAACACAGATATTGCATCGGAATTAAATAGAAAAGGCACAATGCTGATTTGAGTACAAGAAGACTGACTCTTCTTACTGACTATGTTTTGAACCATTCCTGTGACACTAGTTACAGATTCCGATGCTTCAGTAAAGGTTTACTGTATCCCTCTGACCTTCTTATTGACGATGAAACACAGAAATTGCATCGGACTTAAATAGAAAAGGCACAATGCCGACTTAAGTACAAGAAGACTGACTCTTCTTTCTGACTATGTTTTGAACCAATCCTGTGACGCTAGTTACAGATTCCGATGCTTCACTTCAGGGTTACTGTATCCCTCTGACATTCTTATTGACGATGAAACACTGAAATTGCATCGGAATTTAATAGAAAAGGCACAATGCCGACTTAAGTACAAGAAGACTGACTCTTCCTACTGTCTATGTTTTGAACCATTCCTGTGACACTAGTTATAGATTCCGATGCTTCACTTCAGGGTTACTGTATCCCTTGGACTTTCTTATTGACGATGAAACACAGTAATTGCATCGGAATTAAATTCAAAAGGCACAATGCCGACTTAAGTACAAGAAGACTGACTCTTCCTACTGTCTATGTTGTGAACGATTCCTGTGACATTAGTTATAGATACCGATGCTTCACTTCAGGTTTACTGTATCCTTTGGACCTTCTTATTGGCGACGAAGTACAGAAATTGCATCGGAATTAAATACAAAAGGCACAATGCCGACTTATGTACAAGAAGACTGACTCTTCTTACTGACTGTTTTGAACCATTCCTGTGACACTAGTTATAGATTCCGATGCCTCACTTCAGGTTTACTGTATCCTTTGGACCTTCTTATTGGCGACGAAATACAGAAATTGCATTGGAATTAAATACAAAAGGCACATTGCCGACTTAAGTACAAGAAGACTGACTCTTCTTACTGTCTATTATTTGATCCATTCCTTTGACACTAGTTATAGATTCCGATGCTTCACTTCAGGTTTACTGTATCCCTTGGACCTTCTTATTGACGATGAATATCATAAAATGCATCGGAATTAAATACAAGAGGCACAATGCCGACTTAAGTACAAGAAGACTGACTCTTCCTACTGTCTATGTTTTGAACGATTCCTGTGACATTAGTTACAGATTCCGATGCTTCACTTCCGGTTTACTGTATCCTTTGGACCTTCTTATTGGCGACGAAATACAGAAATTGCATTGGAATTAGATAGAAAAGGCACGTTGCCCACTAAAGTACAGGAGGTCTGACTCTTCTTACTGTCTATGTTTTGAACCATTCCTGTGACACTATTTATAGATTCCGATGCTTCACTTCAGGTTTACTGTATCCCTTGCACCTTCTTATTGACGATGAAACACAGATATTGCATCGGTATTTAGTACAAAAGGCACAATGCCGACTTAAGTACAAGAAGACTGACCCTTCTTACTGTCTATGTTTTGAACCACTCCTGTGACACTAGTTATTGATTCCGATGCTTCACTTGAGGTTTACTGTATCCTTTGGACCTTCTAAAAGGCGACGAAATGCAGAAATAGCTTCGGAATTATATACAAAAGGCACAATGCCGACTTAAGTACAAGAAGACTGACTCTACTTACTGACTGTTTTGAACCATTCCTGTGACACTTGTTATAGATTCCGATGCTTCACTTCAGGTTTACTGTATCCCTCTGACCTTCTTTTTGACGATGAAACACAGAAATTGCATCGGAATTAAATACAAAAGGCACAATGCCGACTTAAGTACAAGAAGACTGACTCTTCCTACTGTCTATGTTTGAACGATTCCTGTGACATTAGTTATAGATTCCGATGCTTCACTTCAGGTTTACTGTATCCTTTGGACCGTCTTATTGACGATGAAACACAGAAAAAGCATCGGAGTTAAATACAAAAGGCACAATGCCGACTTAAGTACAGGAAGATTGACTCTTCTTACTGACTGTTTTAAACCATTCCTGTGACACTAGTTATAGAGTCCGATGCTTCACTTCAGGTTTACTGTATCCCTCTGACCTTCATATTGACGATGAAACACAGAAATTGCATCGGAATTAAGTATAAAAGGCACAATGCCGACTTAAGAACTAGAAGACTGACTCTTCTTACTGTCTAAGTTTTGACCATTCCTGTGACACTAGTTATAGATTCCGATGCTACTCTTCAGATTTACTGTATCCCTTGCACCTTCTTATTGACGATGAAACACAGATATTGCATCGGTATTTAGTACAAAAGGCACAATGCCGACTTAAGTACAAGAAGACTGACCCTTCTTACTGTCTATGTTTTGAACCATTCCTGTGACACTAGTTATAGATTACGATGATTCACTTCAGGCTTACTGTATCCCTTGGACCTTCTTATTGACGATGAAACACAGAAATTGCATCGGAATTAAATAGAAAAGGCACAATGCCGACTTAAGTACAAGAAGACTGACTCTTCTTACTGACTATATTTGGAACCATTCCTGTGACACTAGTTATAGATTCCGATGCCTCACTTCAGGTTTACTGTATCCCTCTGACCTTCTTATAGACGATGAAACACAGATATAGCATCGGAATTAAATAGAAAAGACACAATGACGACTTAAGGACAAGAAGACTGACTCTTCTTACTGACTATGTTTTGAACCATTCCTGTGACACTAGTTATAGATTCCGATGCTTCACTTCAGGTTTACTGTATCCCTCTGACCTTCTTATTGACGATGAAACACAGAAATTGCATCGGACTTAAATAGAAAAGGCACAATGCCGACTTAAGTACAAGAAGACTGACTCTTCTTACTGTCTATGTTATGAACCATTCCTGTGACACTAGTTATAGATTCCGATGCTCCACTTCAGGTTTACTGTATCCCCTGGACCTTCTTATTGACGATGAAACACAGAAATTGCATTGGAGATAAATAGAAAAGGAACAATGCCGACTAAAGTACAAGAAGACTGATTCTTCTCTCTGTCTATGTTTTGAACCAATCCTGTGACGCTAGTTACAGATTCCGATGCTTCACTTCAGGGTTACTGAATCCCTCTGACATTCTTATTGACGATGAAACACTGAAATTGCTTTGGAATTTAATAGAATAGGTACAATGCCGACTTAAGTACAAGAAGACTGACTCTTCCTACTGGCTATGTTTTGAACCATTCCTGTGACACTAGTTATAGATTCCGATGCTTCACATCAGGGTTACTGTGTCCCTTGGACGTTCTTAATGACGATGATACGCAGTAATTGCATCGGAATTAAATTCAAAAGGCACAATGCCGACTTAAGTGCAAAAAGACTGACTCTCCCTACTGTCTATGTTTTGAACCATTCCTGTGACACTAGTTATAGATTCCGATGCTTCACTTCAGGTTTACTGTATCCTTCTGACCTTCTTTTTGACGATGAAACACAGAAATTGCATCGGAATTCCATACAAAAGGCACAATGCCGACTTAAGTGCAAGAAGACTGACTCTTCCTACTGTCTATGTTTTGAACGATTCCTGTGACATTAGTTATAGATACCGATGCTTCACTTCAGGTTTACTGTATCCTTTGGACCTTCTTATTGGCGACGAAGTACAGAAATTGCATCGGAATTAAATACAAAATGCACAATGCCGACTTATGTACAAGAAGACTGACTCTTCTTACCGTCTATTATTTGAACCATTCGTTTGACACTAGTTATAGATTCCGATGCTTTACTTCAGGTTTACTGTATCCCTTGCACCTTCTTATTGACGATGAAACACAGATATTGCATCGGAATTAAATAGAAAAGGCACAATGCCGACTTAAGTACAAGAAGACTGACTCTTCTTACTGACTATATTTGGATCTATTCCTGTGACAGTAGTTATAGATTCCGATGCCTCACTTCAGGTTTACTGTATCCCTCTGACCTTCTTATTGACGATGAAACACAGATATTGCATCGGAATTAAATAGAAAAGGCACAATGCCGACTTAAGTACAAGAAGTCCGACTCATCTTACTGACTATGATGTGAACCATTGCTGTGACACTAGTTATAGATTCAGATGCTTCACTTCAGGTTTACTGTATCCCTCTGACCTTCTTATTGACGATGAAACACAGAAATTGCATCGGAATTAAATAGAAAAGGCACAATGCCGATTTAAGTACAAGAAGACTGACTCTTCTTACTGTCTATGTTTTGAACCATTCCTGTGACACTAGTTGTAAATTCCGATGCTTCACTTCAGGTTTACTGTATCCCTTGGACCTTCTTATTGACGATGAAACACTGATATTGCATCGGAATTAAATAGAAAAGTTACAATGCCGACTTAAGTACAAGAAGACTGACTCTTCCTACTGTCTATGTTTTGAACCATTCCTGTGACGCTAGTTATACATTCCGATGCTTTACTTCATGTTTACTGTATCCGTTGGACCTTCGTATTGACGATGAAACACAGAAATTGCATCAGAATGAAATATAAAAGGCACAATGCCGACATAAGTACAAGAAGACTGACGCTTCTTACTGACTATGTTTTGAACCATTTGTGACACTAGTTATAGATTACGATGATTCACTTCAGGTTTACTGTATCCCTTGGACCTTCTTATTGACGATGAAACACAGAAATTGCATCGGAATTAAATAGAAATGGCACAATGCCGACTTATGTACAAGAAGACTGATTCTTCTTTCTGTCTATTTTTTGAACCATTCCTGTGACGCTAGTTACAGATTCCGATGCTTCACTTCAGGGTTACTGTATCCCTCTGACATTCTTATTGACGATGAAACACTGAAATTGCATCGGAATTAAATAGAAAAGGTACAATGCCGACTTAAGTACAAGAAGACTGACTCTTCCTACTGTCTATGTTTTGAACGATTCCAGTGACAATAGTAATAGATCCCGATGCCTCACTTCAGGTTTACTGTATCCCTCTTACCTTCTTATTGACGATGAAACACAGATATTGCATCGGAATTAAATAGAAAAGGCATAATGCCGACTTAAGTACAAGAAGACTGACTCTTCTTACTGACTATGTTTTGTACCATTCCTGTGACACTAGTTATAGATTACGATGATTCACTTCAGGTTTACTGTATCCCTTGGACCTTCTTATTGACGATGAAACACAGAAATTGCATCTGAATTAAATAGAAAAGGCACAATGCTGACATAAGTACAAGAAGACTGACTCTTCTTACTGACTATATTTTGAACCATTCCTGTGACACTAGTTATAGATTCCGATGATTCACTTCAGGTTTACTTTAACCCTCAGACCTTCTTATTGACGATGAAACACAGAAATTGCATCGGAATTAAATAGAAAAGCCACAATGCCGACTTAAGTACAAGAAGACTGACTCTTCTTACTGTCTACGTTTTGAACCATTCCTGTGACACTAGTTATAGATTCCGATGCTTCACTTCAGGTTTACTGTATCCCTTTGGCATTCTTGTTGACGATGAAACACAGAAATTGCATCGGAATTAAATAGAAAAGGCACATTGCCGACTTAATTACAAGCAAACTGATTCTTCTTTCTGTCTATGTTTTGAACCATTCCTGTGACGTTAGTCACAGATTCCGATGCCTCACTTCCGGGTTTCTGTATCCCTCTGACATTCTTTTTGACGATGAAACACTGAAATTGCATCGGTATTAAATAGAAAAGGTACAATGCTGACTTAAGTACAAGAAGACTGACTCATCCTGCTGTCTATGTTTTGAACCATTCCTGTGACACTAGTTATAGATTCCGATGCTTTACTTCAGCTTTACTGTATCCCTTGGACGTTCTTATTGACGATGAAACACAGAAATTGCAACGGAATTAAACAGAAAAGGCACAATGCCGACTTAAGTACAAGAACACTGACTCCTCCTACTGACTATGCTTTGAACCATTCCTGTGACGCTAGTTACAGATTCCGATGCTTCACTTCAGGTTTACTGTATCCCTTGGACCTTCTTATTGACGACTAAACACAGATATTGCATCGGAATTAAATACAAAAGGCACAATGCCGACTTAAGTACAAAAAGACTGACTCTTCCTACTGTCTATGTTTTGAACCATTCCTGTGACACTAGTTACAGATTCCGATGCTTCACTTCAGGTTTACTGTATCCTTCTGACCTTCTTTTTGACGATGAAACACAGAAATTGCATCGGAATTCCATACAAAAGGCACAATGCCGACTTAAGTACAAGAAGACTGACTCTTCCTACTGTCTATGTTCTGAACGATTCCTGTGACATTAGTTATAGATACCGATGCTTCACTTCAGGTTTACTGTATCCTTTGGACCTTCTTATTGGCGACGAAGTACAGAAATTGCATCGGAATTAAATACAAAATGCACAATGCCGACTTATGTACAAGAAGACTGACTCATCTTACTGCCTGTTTTGAACCATTCCTGTGACACTAGTTATAGATTCCGATGCTTCACTTCTGGTTTACTGTATCCTTTGGACCTTCTTATTGGCGACGAAATACAGAAATTGCATTGGAATTAAATACAAAAGGCACATTGCCGACTTAAGTACAAGAAGACTGACTCTTCTAACCGTCTATTATTTGAACCATTCGTTTGACACTAGTTATAGATTCCGATGCTTTACTTCAGGTTTACTGTATCCCTTGGACCTTCTTATTGACGATGAATAACAGAAAATGCATCGGAATTAAATACAAGAGGCACAATGCCGTCTTAAGTACAAGAAGACTGACTCTTCCTACTGTATATTTTTTCAACGATTCCTGTGACATTAGTTACAGATTCCGATGCTTCACTTCAGGTTTACTGTATCCTTTGGACCTTCTTATTGGCGACGAAATACAGAAATTGCATTGGAATTAGATAGGAAAGGCACATTGCCGACTTAAGTACAAGAGGTCTGACACTTCTTACTGTCTATGATTTGAACCATTCCTGTGACTCTAGTTATAGATTCCGATGCTACACTTCAGGTTTACAGTATCCCTCTGACCTTCTTATTGACCATGAAACACAGAAATTGCATCGGAATTAAATAGAAAAGGCACGATGCCGACCTAAGTACAAGAAGACTGTCTCTTCTTACTGACTATATTTGGATCCATTCCTGTGACAGTAGTTATAGTTTCCGATGCCTCACTTCAGGTTTACTGTATCCCTCTGACCTTCTTATTGACGATGAAACACAGATATTGCATCGGAATTAAATAGAAAAGGCACAATGCCGATTTATGTACAAGAAGACTGACTCTTCTTACTGTCTATGTTTTGAACCATTCCTGTGACACTAGTTATAGATTACGATGATTCACTTCAGGTTTACTGTATCCCTTGGACCTTCTTATTGACGATGAAACACAGAAATTGCATCGGAATTAAATAGAAATGGCACAATGCCGACTTAAGTACAAGAAGACTGATTCTTCTTTCTGTCTATGTTTTGAACCATTCCTGTGACGCTAGTTACAGATTCCGATGCTTCACTTCAGGGTTCCTGTATCCCTC
Organism: Schistocerca americana; assembly: GCF_021461395.2. NCBI lineage: Eukaryota > Metazoa > Arthropoda > Insecta > Orthoptera > Acrididae > Schistocerca > Schistocerca americana. The sequence goes on from NC_060120.1 coordinate 1,120,726,723, forward strand.
TGACATTCTTATTGACGATGAAACACTGAAATTGCATCGAAATTAAATAGAAAAGGTACAATGCCGACTTAAGTACAAGAAGACTGACTCTTCCTACTGTCTATGTTTTGAACCATTCCTGTGACACTAGTTATAGATTCCGATGCTTCACTTCAGGTTTACTCTATACCTAGGACCTTCTTATTGACGATGAAACTCAGAAATTGCATCGGAATTAAATACAAAAGGCACAATGTCGACTTGAGTACAAGAAGACTGACTCTTCCTACTGGCTATGTTTGATCGATTCTTGTGACATTAGTTATAGATTCAGATGCTTCACTTCAGGATTACTATATCCTTTAGACCTCCTTATTGGCGACGAAATACAGAAATTGCATTGGAATTAAATAGAATAGGCACATTGCCGACTTAAGTACAAGAAGATTGACTCTTCTTACTGCCTATGTTTTGAACCATTCCTGTGACACTAGTTATAGATTCCGATGCTTCACTTCAGGTTTACTGTATCCCTCTCACCTTCTTATTGACGATGAAACACAGAAAATGCATCGGAATTAAATACAAAAGACACAATGCCGACTTAAGTAGAAGATGATTGACCCTTCTTACTGACTGTTTTGAACCATTCCTGTGACACTAGTTATAGATTCCGATGCTTCACTTCAGGTTTACTGTATCCCTCTGACCTTCTTATTGACGATGAAACACAGAAATTGCATCGGAATTAAATCCAAAAACACAATGCCGATTTAAGTACAAGAAGACTGACCCTTCTTACTGTCTATGTTTAGAACCATTCCTGTGACACTAGTTATAGATTCCGATGACTCACTTCAGGTTTACTGTATCCCTTGCACCTTCGTATTGACGATGAAACACAGATATTGCATCGGAATTAAATACAAAAGGAACAATGCCGACTTAAGTACAAGAAGACTGACCCTTTTTACTGTCTATGTTTAGAACCATTCCTGTGACACTAGTTATAGATTCCGATGCTGCACTTCAGGTTTACTGTATCCCTCTGACCTTCTTTTTGACGATGAAACACAGAAATAGCATCGGAATTAAATACAAAAGGCACAATGCCGAGTTAAGTACAAGAAGACTGTTTCTTCGTACTGACTATGATTTGAACCATTCCTGTGACACTAGTTATAGATTACGATGATTCACTTCAGCTTTACTGTATCCCTTGGACCTTCTTATTGACGATGAAACACAGAAATTGCATCGGAATGAAATACAAAAGGCACAATGCCGACTTAAGTACAAGAAGACCGACCCTTCTTACTGTCTATGTTTTGAACCTTTCCTGTGACACTAGTTATAGATTCCGATGCTTCACTTCAGGTTTACTCTATACCTAGGACCTTCTTATTGACGATGAAACTCAGAAATTGCATCGGAATTAAATACAAAAGGCACAATGTCGACTTGAGTACAAGAAGACAGACTCTTCCTACTGGCTATGTTTGATCGATTCTTGTGACATTAGTTATAGATTCAGATGCTTCACTTCAGGATTACTATATCCTTTAGACCTCCTTATTGGCGACGAAATACAGAAATTGCATTGGAATTAAATAGAATAGGCACATTGCCGACTTAAGTACAAGAAGATTGACTCTTCTTACTGCCTATGTTTTGAACCATTCCTGTGACACTAGTTATAGATTACGATGCTTCACTTTAGGTTTACAGTTTCCCTTGGACCTTCTTATTGACGAAGAACACAGAAATTGCATCGGAATTAAATAGAAAAGGCACAATGCCGACTTAAGTACAAGAAGACTGACTCTTCCTACTGTCTATGTTTAGAACCATTCCTGTGACACTAGTTATAGATTACGATGCTTCACTTCTGGTTCACTGTATCCCTCTGACCTTCTTTTTGACGATGAAACACAGAAATTGCATCGGAATTAAATACAAAAAGCACAATGCCGACTTAAGTACAAGAAGACTGACTCTTCTTCTTGACTATGCTTTGAATCATTCCTGTGACACTAGTTATAGATTCCGATGCTTCACTTCAGGTTTAATCTATCCCTAAGACCTTCTTATTGACGATGAAACACAGAAATTGCATCGGAATTAAATCCAAAAGCACAATGCCGACTTAAGTGCAAGAAGACTGACCCTTCGTACTGTCTATGTTTAGAACCATTCCTGTGACACTAGTTATAGATTCCGATGCTTCACTTCAGGTTTACTGTATCCCTCTCACCTTCTTATTGACGATGAAACACAGAAAATGCATCGGAATTAAATACAAAAGACACAATGCCGACTTAAGTAGAAGATGATTGACCCTTCTTACTGACTGTTTTGAACCATTCCTGTGACACTAGTTATAGATTCCGATGCTTCACTTCAGGTTTACTGTATCCCTCTGACCTTCTTATTGACGATGAAACACAGAAATTGCATCGGAATTAAATCCAAAAACACAATGCCGATTTAAGTACAAGAAGACTGACCCTTCTTACTGTCTATGTTTAGAACCATTCCTGTGACACTAGTTATAGATTCCGATGCTGCACTTCAGGTTTACTGTATCCCTCTGACCTTCTTTTTGACGATGAAACACAGAAATAGCATCGGAATTAAATACAAAAGGCACAATGCCGAGTTAAGTACAAGAAGACTGTTTCTTCGTACTGACTATGATTTGAACCATTCCTGTGACACTAGTTATAGATTACGATGATTCACTTCAGCTTTACTGTATCCCTTGGACCTTCTTATTGACGATGAAACACAGAAATTGCATCGGAATTAAATTGAAAAGGCACAATGCCATCTTAAGTACAAGAAGACTGACTCTCCTTACTGACTATGTTTGGAACCATTCCTGTGACACTAGTTATAGATTCCGTTGCCTCACTTCAGGTTTACTGTATCCCTCTGACCTTCTTATTGACGGTGAAACACAGATTTTGCATCGGAATTAAATAGAAAAGACACAATGCCGACTTAAGTACAAGAAGACTGACTCTTCTTACTGACTATGTTTTGAACCATTCCTGTGACACTAGTTATAGATTACGATGCTTCACTTCAGGTTTACTGTATCCCTCTAACCTTCTTATTGACGATGAAACGCAGAAATTGCATCGGAATTAAATAGAATAGGCACAATGACGACTTAAGTACAAGAAAACTGACCCTTCTTACTGTCTATGTATTGAGCCATTCCTGTGACACTAGTTATAGATTCCGATGCTTCACTTCAGGTCTACTGTATCCCTTGGACCTTCTTATTGACGATGATACACATAGATTACATCGGAATTAAATAGAAAAGGCACAATGCCGACTTAAGTACAAGAAGACTGACTCTTCTTTCTGTCTATAATTTGAACCATTCCTGTGACGCTAGTTACAGATTCCGATGCTTCACTTCAGGGTTACTGTATCCCTTGGACCTTTTTATTGACGATGAAACACAGAAATTGCATCGGAATTAAATAGAAAAGGCACACTGCCGACTTAAGTACAAGAAGACTGACTCTTCCTACTGTCTATGTTTTGAACCATTCCTGTGACACTAGTTATAGATTACGATGCTTCACTTCAGGTTCACTGTATCCCTCTGACCTTCTTTTTGACGATGAAACACAGAAATTGCATCGGAATTAAATACAAAAGGCACAATGCTGACTTAAGTACAAGAAGACTGACTCTTCTTCTTGACTATGCTTTGAACCATTCCTGTGACACTAGTTATAGATTCCGATGCTTCACTTCAGGTTTAATCTATCCCTAAGACCTTCTTAATGACGATGAAACACAGAAATTGCATCGGAATTAAATCCAAAAGCGCAATGCCGACTTAAGTACAAGAAAACTGACCCTTCTTACTGTCTATGTTTAGAACCATTCCTGTGACACTAGTTATAGATTTCGATGCTTCACTTCAGGTTTACTGTATCCCTAGCACCTTCTTATTGACGATGAAACACAGAAAATGCATCGGAATTAAATACAAAAGGCACAATGCCGACTTAAGTAGAAGATGATTGACCCTTCTTACTGACTGTTTTGAACCATTCCTGTGACACTAGTTATAGATTCCGATGCTTCACTTCAGGTTTACTGTATCCCTCTGACCTTCTTATTGACGATGAAACACAGAAATTGCATCGGAATTAAATCCAAAAGCACAATGCCGACTTAAGTACAAGAAGACTGACCCTTCTTACTGTCTATGTTTAGAACCATTCCTGTGACACTAGTTATAGATTCCAATGCTTCACTTCAGGTTTACTGTATCCCTTGCACCTTCTTATTGACGATGAAACACAGATATTGCATCGGAATTAAATACAAAAGGAACAATGCCGACTTAAGTACAAGAAGACTGACACTTCTTACTGTCTATGTTTAGAACCATTCCTGTGACACTAGTTATAGATTCCGATGCTGCACTTCAGGTTTACTGTATCCCTCTGACCTTCTTACTGACGATGAAACACAGAAATTGCATCGGAATTAAATACAAAAGGCACAATGCCGACTTAAGTACAAGAAGACTGACTCTTCGTACTGACTATGATTTGAACCATTCCTGTGACACTAGTTATAGATTACGATGATTCACTTCAGCTTTACTGTATCCCTTGGACCTTCTTATTGACGATGAAACACAGAAATTGCATCGGAATTAAATTGAAAAGGCACAATGCCATCTTAAGTACAAGAAGACTGACTCTTATTACTGACTATGTTTGGAACCATTCCTGTGACACTAGTTATAAATTCCATGCGTCACTTCAGGTTTACTGTATCCCTCTGACCTTCTTATTGACGACGAAACACAGATTTTGCATCGGAATTAAATAGAAAAGACACAATGCCGACTTAAGTACAAGGAGACTGACTCTTCTTACTGACTATGTTTTGAACCATTCCTGTGACACTAGTTATAGATTACGATGCTTCAGTTCAGGTTTACTGTATCCCTCTAACCTTCTTATTGACGATGAAACGCAGAAATTGCATCGGAATTAAATAGAATAGGCACAATGACGACTTCAGTACAAGAAGTCTGACCCTTCTTACTGTCTATGTTTTGAGCCATTCCTGTGACACTAGTTATAGATTCCGATGATTCACTTCAGCTTTACTGTATCCCTTGGACCTTCTTATTGACGATGAAACACAGAAATTGCATCGGAATTAAATAGAAAAGGCACAATGCCGACTTAAGTACAAGAAGACTGACTCTTCTTACTGACTATGTTTTGAACCATTCATGGGACACTAGTTATAGATTCCGATGCTTAACTTCAGGTTTACTGTATCCCTCTGACCTTCTTATTGACGATGATACACAGAAATTGCATCGAAATTAAATAGAAAAGGCGCAATGCCGACTTAAGTACAAGAAGACTAACTCTTATTACTGTCTATGTTTTGAACCATTCCTGTGACACTAGTTATAGATTCCGATGCTTCACTCAGGTTTACTGTATCCCTTGGACCTTCTTATTGACGATGAAACATAGAAATTGCATCGGAATTAAATGGAAAATGCACAATGCCGACTTAAGTACAAGAAGACTGACTTTTCTTACTGACTATGTTTGGAACCATTCCTGTGACACTAGTTATAGATTCCGATGCCTCACTTCAGGTTTACTGTATCCCTCTGACCTTCCTATTGACGATGAAACAAGGATATTGCATCGGAATTAAATAGAAAAGGCACAATGCCGACTTAAGTACAAGAAGACTGACTCTTCTTACTGACTATGCTTTGAACCATTCCTGTGACACTAGTTATAGATTCCGATGCTTCACTTCAGATTTACTGTATCCCTCTGACATTCTTATTGACGATGAAACACTGAAATTGCATCGGAATTAAATAGAAAAGGCACAATGCCGACTTAAGTACTTGAAGACTGACTCTTCCTAGTGTCTATGTTTTGAGCGATTCCTGTGACATTAGTTATAGATTCCGATGCTTCACATCAGGTTTACTGTATCCTTTGGACCTTCTTATTGACGATAAAACACAGAAATTGCATCGGAACTAAATACAAAAGCCACAATGCCGACTTAAGTACAAGAAGACTGTTTCTTCCTACTGTCTATGTTTTGAACGATTCCTGTGAAATTAGTTATAGATTCCGATGCTTCACTTCAGGTTTACTCTATCCCTAGGACCTTCTTATTGACGATGAAACACAGAAATTGCATCGGAATTAAATAGAAAAGGCACAATGCCGACTTAAGTACAACAAGACTGACTCTTCCTACTGTCTATGTTTTGAACCATTCATGTGACACTAGTTATAGATTCCGATGCTTCACTTCAGGTTCACTGTATCCCTCTGACCTTCTTTTTGACGATGAAACACAGAAATTGCATCGGAATTAAATACAAAAGGCACAATGCCGACTTAAGTACAAGAAGACTGACTCTTCTTACTGACTATGTTTTGAACCATTCCAGTGACACTAGTTATAGATTCCGATGCTGCACTTCACGTTTACTCTATCCCTAGGACCTTCTTATTGACGATGGAACACAGAAAATGCATCGGAACTAAATACAAAAGGCACAATGCCGTTTGAAGTACAAGAAGACTGACTCTTCCTGCTGTCTATGTTTGAACGATTCCTGTGACATTAGTTATAGATTCCGATGCTTCACTTCAGGTTTACTATATCCTTTGGACTTTTTTATTGGCGACGAAATACAGAAATTGCTGTGGAATTAAATAGAAAAGGCACATTGCCGACGTAAGTACAAGAAGACTGACACTTCTTACAGTCTATGTTTTGAACCATTCCTGTGACACTAGTTATAGATTCCGATGCTTCACTTCAGGTTCGCTGTATCCCGCTGACATTCTTTTTGACGATGAAACACAGAATTTGCATGGGAATTAAATACAAAAGGCACAATGCCGACTTAAGTACAAGAAGGCTGACTCTTCCTACTGTCTATGTTTTGAACCATTCCTGTGACATTAGTTATTGATTCCGGTGCTTCACTTCAGGTCTACTGTATCCTTTGGACCTTCTAATTGGCGGCGAAATGCCGAAATAGCTTCGGAATTAAATACAAAATGCACAATGCCGACTTAAGTACAAGATGACTGACTCTTCTTACTGACTGCTTTGAACCATTCCTGTGACACGTGTTATAGATTCCGAGGCTTCACTTCAGGTTTACTGTATCCCTCTGACCTTCTTATTGACGATGAAACACAGATATTGCATTGGAATTAAATAGAAAAGGGACAATGCCGACTTAAGCACAAGAAGACTGACTCTTCTTACTGAATATGTTTTGAACCATTCCTGTGACACTAGTTATAGATTCCGATGCTTCACGTCATGTTTACTGTATCCCTAGGACCTTCTTATTGACGATGAAACACAGAAATTGCATTGGAACTAAATACAAAAGGCACAATGCCGACTTAAGTACAAGAAGACTGACTCTTCCTACTGTCTATGTTTGAACGATTCCTGTGACATTAGTTATAGTTTCCGATGCTTCGCTTCAGGTTTACTGTATTCCTCTGACATTCTTATTGACGATAAAACACAGAAATTGCATCGGAACTAAATACAAAATGCACAATGTCGACTTAAGTACAAGAAGACTGACTCTTCCTACTGTCTATGTTTGAACGATTCCTGTGACATTAGTTATAGATTCCAATGCTTCACTTCAGGTTTACTATATCCTTTGGACCTTCTTATTGGCGACGAAATACAGAAATTGCATTGGAATTAAATAGAAAAGGCACATTGCCGACTTAAGTACAAGAAGACTGACTCTACGTACTGCCTATGTTTTGAACCATTCCTGTGACACTAGTTATTGATTCCGATGCTTCACTTTAGGTTTACTGTATCCCTTGGACGTTCTTATTGACGAAGAGCACAGAAACTGCATCGGAATTAAATAGAAATAGCACAATGCCGACTTAAGTACAAGAAGACTGACTCTTCCTACTGTCTATGTTTTGAACCATTCCTGTGACACTAGTTATAGATTCCGATGCTTCACTTCAGGTTTACTGTATCACTAGGACCTTCTTATTGACGATGAAACACAGAAATTGCATCGGAACAAAATACAAAAGGCACAATGCCGACTTAAGTACAAGAAGACTGACTCTTCCTACTGTCTATGTTTGAACGATTCCTGTGACATTAGTTATAGATTCCGATGCTTCGCTTCAGGTTTACTATATCCTTTGGACTTTCTTATTGGCGACGAAATACAGAAATTGCATTGGAATTAAATAGAAAAGGCACATTGCCGACGTAAGTACAAGAAGACTGACTCTTCTTACTGTCTATGTTTTGAACCTTTCCTGTGACACTAGTTATAGATTCCGATGCTTCACTTCAGGTTTACTGTATCCCTTGGACCTTCTTATTGACGATGAAACACAGAAAATGCATCGGAATTAAATACAAAGGGTACAATGCCGACTTAAGTACAAGAAGGTTGACTCTTCTTACTGACTGTTTTGAACCTTTCCTGTGACACTAGTTATAGATTCCGGCGCTTCACTTCAGGATTACTGTATCCCTCTGACCTTCTTATTGACGATGAAACACAGAAATTGCATCGGAATTAAATACAAAAGGCACAATGCCGACTTAAGTACATGAAGACTGGCCCTTCTTACCGTCTATGTTTAGAACCATTCCTGTGACACTAGTTATAGATTCCGATGCTTCACTTCAGGTCTACTGTATCCCTTGCACCTTCTTATTGACGATGAAACACAGAAAATGCATCGGAATTAAATACAAAAGGCACAATGCCGAATTAAGTAGAAGATGATTGACCCTTCTTACTGACTGTTTTGAACCATTCCTGTGACACTAGTTATAGATTACGATGATTCACTTCAGCTTTACTGTATCCCTTGGACCTTCTTATTGACGATGAAACACAGAAAATGCATCGGAATTAAATACAAAGGGTACAATGCCGACTTAAGTACAAGAAGGTTGACTCTTCTTACTGACTGTTTTGAACCTTTCCTGTGACACTAGTTATAGATTCCGATGCTTCACTTCAGGTTTACTGTATCCCTTTGACCTTCTTATTGACGATGAAACACAGAAATTGCATCGGAATTAAATACAAAAGGCACAATGCCGACTTAAGTACAAGAAGACTGACTCTTCGTACTGACTATGATTTGAACCATTCCTGTGACACTAGTTATAGATTACGATGATTCACTTCAGCTTTACTGTATCCCTTGGACCTTCTTATTGACGATGAAACACAGAATTTGCATCGGAATTAAATTGAAAAGGCACAATGCCATCTTAAGTACAAGAAGACTGACTCTTATTACTGACTATGTTTGGAACCATTCCTGTGACACTAGTTATAAATTCCGTTGCCTCACTTAAGGTTTACTGTATCCCTCTGACCTTCTTATTGACGATGAAACACAGATTTTGCATCGGAATTAAATAGAAAAGACACAATGCCGACTTAAGTACAAGAAGACTGACTCTTCTTACTGACTATGTTTTGAACCATTCCTGTGACACTAGTTATAGATTACGATGCTTCAGTTCAGGTTTACTGTATCCCTCTAACCTTCTTATTGACGATGAAACGCAGAAATTGCATCGGAATTAAATAGAATAGGCACAATGACGACTTCAGTACAAGAAGTCTGACCCTTCTTACTGTCTATGTTTTGAGCCATTCCTGTAACACTAGTTATAGATTCCGATGATTCACTTCAGCTTTACTGTATCCCTTGGACCTTCTTATTGACGATGAAACACAGAAATTGCATCGGAATTAAATAGAAAAGGCACAATGCCGACTTAAGTACAAGAAGACTGACTCTTCTTACTGACTATGTTTTGAACCATTCATGGGACACTAGTTATAGATTCCGATGCTTAACTTCAGGTTTACTGTATCCCTCTGACCTTCTTATTGACGATGATACACAGAAATTGCACCGGAATTAAATACAAAAGGCACAATGCCGACTTAAGTACAAGAAGACTGACTCTTCTTACTGACTATGTTTTGAACCATTCCAGTGACACTAGTTATAGATTCCGATGCTGCACTTCACGTTTACTCTATCCCTAGGACCTTCTTATTGACGATGGAACACAGAAATTGCATCGGAACTAAATACAAAAGGCACAATGCCGTTTGAAGTACAAGAAGACTGACTCTTCCTGCTGTCTATGTTTGAACGATTCCTGTGACATTAGTTATAGATTCCGATGCTTCACTTCAGGTTTACTACATCCTTTGGACTTTTTTATTGGCGACGAAATACAGAAATTGCTGTGGAATTAAATAGAAAAGGCACATTGCCGACGTAAGTACAAGAAGACTGACTCTTCTTACAGTCTATGTTTTGAACCATTCCTGGGACACTAGTTATAGATTCCGAGGCTTCACTTCAGGTTTACTGTATCCCTCTGACCTTCTTATTGACGATGAAACACAGATATTGCATTGGAATTAAATAGAAAAGGGACAATGCCGACTTAAGCACAAGAAGACTGACTCTTCTTACTGAATATGTTTTGAACCATTCCTGTGACACTAGTTATAGATTCCGATGCTTCACTTCATGTTTACTGTATCCCTAGGACCTTCTTATTGACGATGAAACACAGAAATTGCATCGGAACTAAATACAAAAGGCCCATTGCCGACTTAAGTACAAGAAGACTGACTCTTCCTACTGTCTATGTTTGAACGATTCCTGTGACATTAGTTATAGTTTCCGATGCTTCGCTTCAGGTTTACTGTATTCCTCTGACATTCTTATTGACGATAAAACACAGAAATTGCATCGGAACTAAATACAAAAGGCACAATGTCGACTTAAGTACAAGAAGACTGACTCTTCCTACTGTCTATGTTTGAACGATTCCTGTGACATTAGTTATAGATTCCAATGCTTCACTTCAGGTTTACTATATCCTTTGGACCTTCTTATTGGCGACGAAATACAGAAATTGCATTGGAATTAAATAGAAAAGGCACATTGCCGACTTAAGTACAAGAAGACTGACTCTTCGTACTGCCTATGTTTTGAACCATTCCTGTGACACTAGTTATTGATTCCGATGCTTCACTTTAGGTTTACTGTATCCCTTGGACGTTCTTATTGACGAAGAGCACAGAAACTGCATCGGAATTAAATAGAAATAGCACAATGCCGACTTAAGTACAAGAAGACTGACTCTTCCTACTGTCTATGTTTTGAACCATTCCTGTGACACTAGTTATAGATTCCGATGCTACACTTCAGGTTTACTGTATCACTAGGACCTTCTTATTGACGATGAAACACAGAAATTGCAACGGAACTAAATACAAAAGGCACAATGCCGACTTAAGTACAAGAAGACTGACTCTTCCTACTGTCTATGTTTGAACGATTCCTGTGACATTAGTTATAGATTCCGATGCTTCGCTTCAGGTTTACTATATCCTTTGGACTTTCTTATTGGCGACGAAATACAGAAATTGCATTGGAATTAAATAGAAAAGGCACATTGCCGACGTAAGTACAAGAAGACTGACTCTTCTTACTGTCTATGTTTTGAACCTTTCCTGTGACACTAGTTATAGATTCCGATGCTTCACTTCAGGTTTACTGTATCCCTTGGACCTTCTTATTGACGATGAAACACAGAAAATGCATCGGAATTAAATACGTAGGGTACAATGCCGACTTAACTACAAGAAGGTTGACTCTTCTTACTGACTGTTTTGAACCATTCCTGTGACACTAGTTATAGATTCCGATGCTTCACTTCAGGTTTACTGTATCCTTTGGACCTTCTAATTGGCGGCGAAATGCCGAAATAGCTTCGGAATTAAATACAAAATGCACATTGCCGACTTAAGTACAAGATGACTGACTCTTCTGACTGACTGTTTTGAACCATTCCTGTGACACGTGTTATAGATTCCGAGGCTTCACTTCAATTTAACTGTATCCCTCTGACCCTCTTATTGACGATGAAACACAGATATTGCATTGGAATTAAATAGAAAAGGCACAATGCCGACTTAAGCACAAGAAAACTGACTCTTCTTAATGACTATGTCTTGAACCTTTCCTGTGACACTTGTTATAGATTCCGATGCTTCACTTCAGGATTACTGTATCCCTCTGACCCTCTTATTGACGACGAAACCCAGAAATTGCATCGGAATTAAATACAAAAGGCACAATGCCGACTTGAGTACAAGAAGACTGACCCTTCTTACCGTCTATGTTTAGAACCGTTCCTGTGACACTAGTTATAGTCTCCGATGCTTCACTTCAGGTTTACTGTATCCCTTGCACCTTCCTATTGACGATGAAACACAGATATTGCATCGGAATTATTTACAAAAGGCACAACGCCGACTTAAGTACAAGAAGACTGACCCTTCTTACTGTCTATGTTTTGAACCATTCCTGTGACACTAGTTACAGATTCCGATGCTTCATTTCAGGTTTACTGTATCCGTCTGACCTTCTAATTGACGATGAAACACAGAAATTGCATCGGAATTAAATAGAAAAGGCACAATGCCGACTTGAGTACAAGAAGACTGGCTCTTCTTGCTGTCTATGATTTGAACCATTCCTGTGACGCTAGTTACAGATTCCGATGCTTCACTTTAGGGTTACTGTAACCCTTGGACCTTCTTATTCACGATGAAACACAGATATTGCATCGGAATTAAATGCAAATGGCACAATGCCGACTTAAGTACAAGAAGACTAACTCTTCCTACTGTCTACGTTTTGAACCATTCCTGTGACACTAGTTACAGATTCCGATGCTTCACTTCAGGTTTACTGTATCCCTCTGACCTTCTTTTTCACGATTAAACACAAAAATTGCATCGGAATGAAATACAAAAGGCACAATGTCGACTTAAGTACAAGAAGACTGACTCTTCCTACTGTCTATGTTTTGAACGATTTCTGTGACATTTGTTATTGATTCCGATGCTTCACTTCAGGTTTACTCTATCCCTCTGACATTCTTTTTGACGATGAAACACAGAAATTGCATCGGAATTAAATACAAATGGCACAATGCCGACTTAAGTACAAGAGGACTGACTCTTCCCACTGTCTTTGCTTTAAACCATTCCTGTGACACTAGTTATAGATTCCGATGCTTCACTTCAGGTTTACTGTATCCCTCTGACCTTCTTTTTGACGATGAAACACAGAAATTGCATCGGAATTAAATACAAATGGCACAATGCCCACTTAAGTACAAGAAGACTGACTATTCTTACTGACTATGTTTTGAACCATTCCAGTGACACTAGTTATGGATTCCGATGCTTCACTTCAGGTTTACTCTATCCCTAGGACTTTCTTATTGACGATGAAACAAAGAAATTGCATCGGAACTAAATACAAAAGGCACAATGCCGACTTAAGTACAAGAAGACTGACTCTTCCTACTGTCTATGTTTGAACGATTCCTGTGACATTAGTTATAGATTCCGATGCTTCACTTCAGGTTTACTATATCCTTTTGACTTTCTTATTGGCGACGAAATACAGAAATTGCATTGGAATTAAATAGAAAAGGCACATTGCCGACGTAAGTACAAGAAGACTAACTCTTTTTACTGTCTATGCTTTGAACCTTTCCTGTGACACTAGTTATAGATTCCGATGCTTCACTTCAGGTTCACTGTATCCCTATGACCTTCTTTTTGACGATGAAACACAGAAATTGCACCGGAATTAAATACAAAACGCACAATGCCGACTTAAGTACAAGAAGACTGACCCTTCTTACTGTCTATGTTTTCAAACATTCCTGTGACACTAGTTATAGATTCCGATGCTTCACTTCATGTTTACTGTATCCGTTGGACCTTCTTATTGGCGACGAAATACAGAAATTGCATTGGAATTAAATAGAAAAGGCCCATTGCCGACTTAAGTACAAGAGGACTGACTCTTCTTACTGTCTATGTTTTGAACCATTCCTGTGACACTAGTTATAGATTCCGATGCTTCAATTCTGGTTTACTGTATCCCTTGGACCTTCTTATTGACGATGAAACACAGATAATGCATCGGAATTAAATACAAAAGCACAATGCCGACTTAAGTACAAGAAGACTGACTCTTCTTACTGTCTATGATTTGAACCATTCGTGTGACACTAGTTATAGATTCCGATGCTTCACTTCAGGTTTACTGTATCCCTTGCACCTTCTTATTGACGATGAAACACAGAAATTGCATCGGAATTAAATACAAAAGGCAGAATGCCGACTTAAGTACTAGAAGACTGACCCTTCTTACTGTCTTTGTTTTGAACCATTCCTGTGACACTAGTTATAGGGGACCTTCTTATTGACGATGAAACACAGAGATTGCATCGGAATTAAATAGAAAAGGCACAATGACGACTTAAGTACAAGAAGACTGACTCTTCTTTCTGTCTATGTTTGAACCATTCCTGTGACGCTAGTTACGGATTCCGATGCTTCACTTAAGGGTTACTGTATCCCTTGGACCTTCTTATTGATGATGAAACACAGAAATTGCAACGGAATTAAATACAAAGGGCACAATGCCGGCTTAAGTACAGGAAGACTGACCCTTCTTACTGTCTATGTTTTGAACCATTCCTGTGACACTAGTTACAGATTCCGATGCTTCACTTCAGGGTTACTGTATCCCTCTGACCTTCTTTTTGACGATGAAACACAGAAATTGCATCGGAATTAAATACAAAAGGCACAATGCCGACTTAAGTACAAGAAGACTGACTCTACCTACTGTCTATGTTTTGAACGATTCCTGTGACATTAGTTATTGATTCCGATGCTTCACTTCAGGTTTACTTTATCCTTTGAAACTTCTAATTGGCGATGAAATGCAGAAATAGCTTCGGAATTAAATACAAAAGGCACAATGCCGACTTAAGTACAAGAAGACTGACTCTTCATACTGACTGTTTTGAACCATTCCTGTGACACTTGTTATAGATTCCGATGCTTCACTTCTGGTTTACTGTATCCCTATGACCTTCTTTTTGACGATGAAATACAGAAATTGCATCGGAATTAAATACAAAATGCACAATGCCGACTTAAGTGCACGAAGACTGACTCTTCGTACTGACTATGTTTTGAACCATTCCTGTGACACTAGTTATAGACTACGATGATTCACTTCAGGTTTACTGTATCCGTTGGACCTTCTTATTGACGATGAAACACAGAAATTGCATTGGAACTAAATTGAAAAGGCACAATGCCGACTTAAGTACAAGAAGTCTGACTCTTCTTACTGACTATCTTTGGAACCATTCCTGTGACACTAGTTATAGATTCCGATGCTTCACTCAGGTTTACTGTATCCCTAGGACCTTCTTATTGACGATGAAACATAGAAATTGCATCGGAATTAAAAGGAAAATGCACAATGCCGACTTAAGTACAAGAATACTGACTCCTCTTTCTGTCTATGTTTTGAACCATTCCTGTGGCGCTAGTTACAGATTCCGATGCTTCACTTCAGGGCTACTGTATCCCTCTGACATTCTTATTGACGATGAAACACTGAAATTGCATCGCAATTAAATAGAAAAGGCACAATGCCGACTTAAGTACAAGAAGACTGACTCTTCCTAGTGTCTATGTTTTGAACCATTCCTGTGACACTAGTTATAGATTCCGATACCTCACTTCAGGTTTACTGTATCCCTTGGACCTTCGTATTGACGATGAAACACAGAAATTGCATCAGAATTAAATAGTAAAGGCACAATGCCGACTTAAGTACAAGAAGACTGACTCTTCTTACTGACTATGTTTTGAACCATTCATGTGACGCTAGTTACAGATTTCGATGCTTCACTTCAGGTTTACTGTATCCCTTGGACATTCTTATTGACGATGAAACACAGATATTGCATCGGAATTAAATACAAAAGGCACAATGCCGATTTAAGTACAAGAAGGCTGACTCTTCCTACTGTCTATGATTTGAACCATTCCTGTGACACTAGTTACAGATTCCGATGCTTCAGTTCAGGTTTACTGTATCCCACTGACCTTCTTTTTGACGACGAAACACAGAACTTTCATCGGAATTAAATACAAAAGGCACAATGCTGACTTAAGTACAAGAAGACTGACTCTTCCTACTGTCTATGTTTTGAACGATTCCTGTGACATTAGTTATTGATTCCGATGCTTCACTTCAGGTTTACTGTATCCTTTGGACCTTCTAATTGGCGACGAAATGCAGAAATAGCTTCGGAATTTAATACAAAAGGCACAATGCCGACTTCAGTACAAGAAGATTGACTCTTAGTACTGACTGTTTTGAACCATTCCTGTGACACTTGTTATAGATTCCGAGGCTTCACGTCAGGTTTACTGTATCCCTCTGACTTTCTTTTTGACGATGAAACACAGAAATTGCATCGCAATGAAATACAAAATGCACAATGCCGACTTAAGTACTGGAAGACTGACTCTTCCTACTGTCTATGTTTTGAACGATTCCTGTGACATTAGTTATAGATTCCGATGCTTCACATGAGGTTTACTGTATCCTTTGGACCTTCTTATTGACGATGAAACACAGAAATTGCATCGGAACTAAATACAAAAGGCACAATGCCGACTTAAGTTCAAGATGACCGACTCTTCCTACTGTCTATGTTTTGAACGATTCCTGTGACATTAGTTATAGATTCCGATGCTTCACTTCAGGTTCACCTTATCCCTAGGACCTTCTTATTGATGATGAAACACAGAAATTGCATCGGAACTAAATACAAAAGGCACAATGCCGACTTAAGTACAAGAAGACTGACTCTTCCTGCTGTCTATGTTTGAACGATTCCTGTGACATTAGTTATAGATTCCGATGCTTTACTTCAGGTTTACTATATCCTTTGGACTTTTTTATTGGCGTCGAAATACAGAAATTGCATTGGAATTAAATACAAAAGGCACATTGCCGACGTAAGTACAAGAAGACTGACTCTTCTTACTGTCTATGCTTTGAACCTTTCCTGTGACACTAGTTATAGATTCCGATGCTTCACTTCAGGTTTACTGTAACCTTTGGACTTTCTTATTGACGATGAAACACCGAAAAAGCATCGGAATTAAATACAAAAGGCACAATACCGACTTATGTACAAGGAGATTGTCTCTTCTTACTCACTGTTCTGAACCATTCCTATGACACTAGTTATAGATTCCGATGCTTCACTTCAGGCTTACTGTACCCCTCTGACCTTCTTTTTGACGATGAAACACAGACATTGCATCGGAATTAAATACAAAATGCACAATGCCGACTTAAGTACAAGATGACTGACCCTTCTTACTGTCTATGTTTAGAACCATTCCTGTGACACTAGTTATAGATTCCGATGCTTCACTTCAGGTTTACTGTATCCCTTGCACCTTCTTATTGACGATGAAACACAGATACTGCATCGGAATTAAATGCAAAAGGCACAATGCCGACTTAAGTACAAGAAGACTGACTCTTCTTACTGTCTATGTTTAGAACCATTCCTGTGACACTAGTTACAGATTCTGATGCTTTACTTCAGGTTTACTGTATCCCTCTGACCTTCTTATTGACGTCGAAACACAGAAATCGCATCGGAATTAAATAGAAAAGGCACAATGTCGACTTAAGTACAAGAAGACAGACCCTTCATACTGTCTATGTTTAGAACCATTCCTGTGACACTAGTTACAGATTCCGATGCTTCGTTTCAGGTTTACTGTATCCCTCTGACCTTCTAATTGACAATGAAACACAGAAATTGCATCGGGATTAAATACAAAAGGCACAATGCCGACTTAAGTACAAGAAGACTGACTCTTCGTACTGACTATGTTTTGAACCATTCCTGTGACACTAGTTATAGATTAAGATGATTCACTTCAGGTTTTCTGTATCCCTTGGACCTTCTTATTGACGATGAAACACAGAAATTGCATCGGAATTAATTACAAAAGGCACAGTGCCGACTTAAGTACAAGAAGACTGACTCTTCTTACTGACTATGTTTGGAACCATTCCTGTGACACTAGTTATAGATTCCGATGCTTCACTTCAGGTTTACTGTATCCCTTGCACCTTCTTATTGACGATGAAACACAGATACTGCATCGGAATTAAATGCAAAAGGCACAATGCCGACTTAAGTACAAGATGACTGGCTCTTCTTACTGTCTATGTTTAGAACCATTCCTGTGACACTAGTTACAGATTCCGATGCTTCACTTCAGGGTTACTATATCCTTTGGACCTTCTTATTCACGATGAAACACAGATATTGCATCGGAATTAAATGCAAGTGACACAATGCCGACTTAAGTACAAGAAGACTGACTCTTCCTACTGTCTATGTTTTGAACCATTCCTGTGACACTAGTTATAGATTCCGATGCTTCACTACAGATTCACTGTATCCCTCTGACCTTCTTTTTGACGATGAAACACAGAAATTGCCTCGGAATGAACACAAATGGCACAATACCCACTTAAGTACAAGAGGACTGACTCTTCTTACTGTCTATGTTTGAACGATTCCTGTGACATTAGTTATAGATTCCGATGCTTCACTTCAGGTTTACTATATCCTTTGGACTTTCTTATTGGCGACGAAATACAGAAATTGCATTGGAAGTAAATAGAGAAGGCACATTGCCGACGTAAGTACAAGAAGACTGATTCTTCTTACTGACTATGTTTGGAACCATTCCTGTGACACTAGTTATGGATTCCGATGCCTCACTTCAGGTTTACTGTATCCCTCTGACCTTCTTGTTGACGATGAAACACAGATATTGCATCGGAATTAAATAGAAAAAGCACAATGCCGACTTAAGTACAAGAAGACTGACTCTTCTTACAGACTACGTTTTGAACCATTCCTGTGTCACTAGTTATAGATTCCGATGCCTCACTTAAGGTTTACTGTATCCCTCTGACCTTCGTTTTGTTGATGAAACACAGAAATTGCATCGGAATTAAATAGAAAAGGTACAATGCCGACTTAAGTACAAGAAGATTCTCTCTTCTCACTGTCTATGTTTTGAACCATTCCTGTGACACTAGTTATAGATTCCGATGCGTCACTTCAGGTTTACTGTATCCCTTGGTTCTACTTATTGACGATGAAACACAGAAATTGCATCGGAATTAAATAGAAAAAGCACAATGCCGACTTAAGTACAAGAAGACTGACTCTTCCTACTGTCTATGTTTTGAACCATTCCAGTGGCACTAGTTACAGATTCCTATGCTTCACTTCAGGTTTACTGTATCCCTCTGAATTTCATTTTGACAATAAAGCACAGAAATGTCATCGGAATTAAATACAAAATGCACAATGCCGACTTAAGTACAAGGAGACTGACTCTTCCAACTGTCTATGTTTTGAACGATTCCTGTGACATTAGTTATTGATTCCGATGCTTCACTTCAGGTTTACTGTATCCTTTGGACCTTCGTATTGACGATGAAACACAGAAATTGCATCAGAATTAAATAGTAAAGGCACAATGCCGACTTAAGTACAAGAAGACTGACTCTTCTTACTGACTATGTTTTGAACCATTCATGTGACGCTAGTTACAGATTTCGATGCTTCACTTCAGGTTTACTGTATCCCTTGGACATTCTTATTGACGATGAAACACAGATATTGCATCGGAATTAAATACAAAAGGCACAATGCCGACTTAAGTACTAGAAGGCTGACTCTTCCTGCTGTCTATGATTTAAACCATTCCTGTGACACTAGTTACAGATTCCGATGCTTCAGTTCAGGTTTACTGTATCCCACTGACCTTCTTTTTGACGATGAAACACAGAAATTTCATCGGAATTAAATACAAAAGGCACAATGCCGACTTAAGTACAAGAAGACTGACTCTTCCTACTGTCTATGTTTTGAACGATTCCTGTGACATTAGTTATTGATTCCGATGCTTCACTTCAGGTTTACTGTATCCTTTGGACCTTCTAATTGGCGACGAAATGCAGAAATAGCTTCGGAATTTAATACAAAAGGCACAATGCCGACTTAAGTACAAGAAGATTGACTCTTAGTACTGACTGTTTTGAACCATTCCTGTGACACTTGTTATAGATTCCGAGGCTTCACGTCAGGTTTACTGTATCCCTCTGACCTTCTTTTTGACGATGAAACACAGAAATTGCATCGCAATGAAATACAAAAGGCACAATGCCGACTTAAGTACTGGAAGACTGACTCTTCCTACTGTCTATGTTTTGAACGATTCCTGTGACATTAGTTATAGATTCCGATGCTTCACATGAGGTTTACTGTATCCTTTGGACCTTCTTATTGACGATGAACCACAGAAATTGCATCGGAACTAAATACAAAAGGCACAATGCCGACTTAAGTTCAAGATGACTGACTCTTCCTACTGTCTATGTTTTGAACGATTCCTGTGACATTAGTTATAGATTCCGATGCTTCACTTCAGGTTCACCTTATCCCTAGGACCTTCTTATTGATGATGAAACACAGAAATTGCATCGGAACTAAATACAAAAGGCACAATGCCGACTTAAGTACAAGAAGACTGACTCTTCCTGCTGTCTATGTTTGAACGATTCCTGTGACATTAGTTATAGATTCCGATGCTTCACTTCAGGTTTACTATATCCTTTGGACTTTTTTATTGGCGTCGAAATACAGAAATTGCATTGGAATTAAATAGAAAAGGCACATTGCCGACGTAAGTACAAGAAGTCTGACTCTTCTTACTGTCTATGCTTTGAACCTTTCCTGTGACACTAGTTATAGATTCCGATGCTTCACTTCAGGTTTACTGTAACCCTTGGACTTTCTTATTGACGATGAAACACCGAAAATGCATCGGAATTAAATACAAAAGGCCAATACCGACTTATGTACAAGAAGATTGTCTCTTCTTACTGACTGTTCTGAACCATTCCTATGACACTAGTTATAGATTCCGATGCTTCACTTCAGGCTTACTGTATCCCTCTGACCTTCTTTTTGACGATGAAACACAGACATTGCATCGGAATTAAATACAAAAGGCACAATGCCGACTTAAGTACAAGAAGACTGACCCTTCTTACTGTCTATGTTTAGAACCATTCCTGTGACACTAGTTATAGATTCCGATGCTTCACTTCAGGTTTACTGTATCCCTTGCACCTTCTTATTGACGATGAAACACAGATATTGCATCGGAATTAAATGCAAAAGGCACAATGCCGACTTAAGTACAAGAAGACTGACTCTTCTTACTGTCTATGTTTAGAACCATTCCTGTGACACTAGTTACAGATTCCGATGCTTCACTTCAGGTTTACTGTAACCCTCTGACCTTCTTATTGACGTCGAAACACAGAAATTGCATCGGAATTAAATACAAAAGGCACAATGCCGACTTAAGTACAAGAAGACTGACTCTTCGTACTGACTATGTTTTGAACCATTCCTGTGACACTAGTTTTAGATTACGATGATTCACTTCAGGTTTACAGTATTCCTTGGACCGTCGTATTGACGATGAAACACAGAAATAGCATCGGAATTAAATAGAAAAGGCACAATGCCGACTTAAGTACAAGAAGACTGATTCTTCTTACTGACTATGTTTGGAACAATTCCTGTGACACTAGTTATAGATTCAGATGCCTCACTTAGGGTTTACTGTATCCCTCTGACCCTCTTATTGACGATGAAACACAGATATTGCATCGGAATTAAATAGAAAGGGCACAATGGCGACTTAAGTACAAGAAGACTGACTCTTCTTTCTGTCTATGTTTTGAACCATTCCTGTGACGCTAGTTACAGATTCCGATGCTTCACTTCAAAGTTACTGTTTCCCTTGGACCTTCTTATTGACGATGAAACACAAATATTGCATCGGAATTAAATACAAAAGGCACAATGCCGACTTAAGTACAATAAGACTGACTCTTCCTACTGTCTATGTTTTGAACCATTCCTGTGACACTAGTTATAGATTCCTATGGTTCACTTCAGGTTTACTGTATCCCTCGCACCTTCTTATTGACGATGAAACACAGATATTGCATCGGAAATAAATACAGAAGGCACAATGCCGACTTAAGTACAAGAAGGCAGACCCTTCATACTGTCTATGTTTAGAACCCTTCCTGTGGCACTAGTTACAGATTCCGATGCTTCGTTTCAGGTTTACTGTATCCCTCTGACCTTCTAATTGACAATGAAACACAGAAATTGCATCGGAATTAAATACAAAAGGCACAATGCCGACTTAAGTACAAGAAGACTGACTCTTCGTACTGACTATGTTTTGAACCATTCCTGTGACACTAGTTATAGATTAAGATGATTCACTTCAGGTTTTCTGTATCCCTTGGACCTTCTTATTGACGATGAAACACAGGAATTGCATCGGAATTAATTAGAAAAGGCACAGTGCCGACTTAAGTACAAGAAGACTGACTCTTCTTACTGACTATGTTTGGAACCATTCCTGTGACACTAGTTATAGATTCCGATGCTTCACTTCACGTTTATTGTATCCCTCTGTCCTTCGTACTGACGATGAAACACAGAAATTGCATCGGAATTAAATAGAGAAGGCACAATGCCGACTTAAGTACAAAAAGACGGACTCTTCTTGCTGTCTATGATTTGAACCATTCCTGTGACGCTAGTTACAGATTCCGATGCTTCACTTCAGGGTTACTATATTCTTTGGACCTTCTTATTCACGATGAAACACAGATATTGCATCGGAATTAAATGCAAGTGGCACAATGCCGACTTAAGTACAAGAAGACTGACTCTTCCTACTGTCTATGTTTTGAACCATTCCTGTGACACTAGTTATAGATTCCGATGCTTCACTTCAGGTTCACTGTATCCCTCTGACCTTCTTTTTGACGATGAAAGACAGAAATTGCATCGGAATTAAACACAAATGGCACAATACCCACTTAAGTACAAGAGGACTGACTCTTCTTACTGTCTATGTTTGAACGATTCCTGTGACATTAGTTATAGATTCCGATGCTTCACTTCAGGTTTACTATATCCTTTGGACTTTCTTATTGGCGACGAAATTCAGAAATTGCATTGGAATTAAATAGAAAAGGCACATTGCCGACGTAAGTACAAGAAGACTGATTCTTCTTACTGACTATGTTTGGAACCATTCCTGTGACACTAGTTATAGATTCCGATGCCTCACTTCAGGTTTACTGTATCCCTCTGAACTTCGTATTGACGATGAAACACAGATATTGCATCGGAATTAAATAGAAAAGGCACAATGCCGACTTAAGTACAAGAGGACTGACTCTTCTTACTGACTACGTTTTGAACCATTCCTGTGACACTAGTTATAGATTCCGATGCCTCACTTCAGGTTTACTGTATCGGTCTGACCTTCTTTTTGTTGATGAAACACAGAAATTGCATCGGAATTAAATAGAAAAGGTACAATGCCGACGTAAGTACAAGAAGACTCACTCTTCTTACTGTCTATGTTTTGAACCATTCCTGTGACACTAGTTATAGATTCCGATGCGTCACTTCAGGTTTACTGTATCCCTTGGTTCTACTTATTGACGATGAAACACAGAAATTGCATCGGAATTAAATAGAAAAAGCTCAATGCCGACTTAAGTACAAGAAGACTGACTCTTCCTACTGTCTATGTTTTGAACCATTCCAGTGACACTAGTTACAGATTCCTATGCTTCACTTCAGGTTTACTGTATCCCTCTGAATTTCATTTTGACAATAAAGCACAGAAATTTCATCGGAATTATATACAAAAGGCACAATGCTGACTTAATTACAAGGAGACTGACTCTTCCAACTGTCTATGTTTTGAACGATTCCTGTGACATTAGTTATTGATTCCGATGCTTCACTTCAGGTTTACTGTATCCCTCTCACCTTGTTATTGACGATGAAACACAGAAATTGCATCGGAATTAAATACAAAATGCATAATGCCGACTTTTGTACAAGAAGACTGACCCTTCTTGCTGTCTATGGTTAGAACCATTCCTGTGACACTAGTTATAGATTCCGATGTTTCACTTCAGGTTTACTCTATCCCTAGGACCTTCTTATTAACGATGAAAAACAGAAATTGCATCGGAATTAAATACAAAAGGCACAATGCCGACTTAAGTACAAGAAGACTGACTCTTCTTACTGAATATGATTTGAACCTTTCCTGTGACACTAGTTATAGATTCAGATGCTTCACTTCAGGTTTACTCTATCCCTAGGACCTTCTTATTGACGATGAAACACAGAAATTGCATCGGAATTAAATACAAAAGGCACAATGCTGACATAAGTACAAGGAGACTGACTCTTCCTACTGTCTATGTTTTGAACGATTCCTGTGACATTAGTTGTTGATTCCGATGCTTCACTTCAGGTTTACTGTATCCTTTGTACCTTCTAATTGGCGGCGAAATGCAGAAATAGCTTCGGAATTAAATACAAAAGGCACAATGCCGACTTAAGTACAAGAAGACTGACTCTTCTTACTGACTGTTTTGAACCAATCCTGTGACATTTGTTATAGATTCCGAGGCTTCACTTCAGGTTTACTGTATCCCTTGGACCTTCTTATTAACGATGAAACACAGAAAATGCACCGGAATTGAATACAAAAGGCACAATGCCGACTTAAGTACAAGAAGATTGACTCTTCTTACTGACTGTTTTGAACCATTCTTGTGACACTAGTTATAGATTCCGATGCTTCACCTCAGGTTTTCTGTATCCCTCTCACCTTGTTATTGACGGTGAAACACAGAAATTGCATCGGAATTAAATACAAAAGGCACAATGCCGACTTTTGTAGAAGAAGACTGACCCTTCTTACTGTCTTTGCTTAGAACCATCCCTGTGACACTAGTTATAGATTCCGATGCTTCACTTCAGGTTTACTCTATCCCTAGGACCTTCTTATTGACGATGAAACACAGAAGGTGCATCGGAACTAAATACAAAAGGCACAATGCCGACTTAAGTACAAGAAGACTGACTCTTCTTACTGAATATGTTTTGAACCATTCCTGTGACACTAGTTATAGATTCAGATGCTTCACTTCAGGTTTACTCTATCCCTAGGACCTTCTTATTGACGACGAAACACAGAAATTGCATCGGAATTAAATACAAAAGGCACAATGCCGACTTAAGTACAAGAAGATTGACTCTTCTTACTGACCGTTTTGAACCGTTCCTGTGACACTAGTTATAGATTCCGATGCTTCACTTCAAGTTTACTGTATCCCTCTGACCTTCTTATTGATGATGAAACACAGAAATTGCATCGGAATTAAATACAAAAGGCACAATGCCGACTTAAGTACAAGAAGACTGACCCTTCTTACTGTCTATGTTTAGAACCATTCCTGTGACACTAGTTATAGATTCCGATGCTTCAGATAAGGTTTACTGTATCCCTTGGACCTTCTTATTGACGATGAAACACAGAAAATGCATCGTAATTATGTACAAAAGGCACAATGCCGACTTAAGTACAAGAAGATTGACTCTTTTACTGACTGTTTTGAACCATTCCAGTGACACTAGTCATAGTTTCCGATGCATCACTTCAGCTTTACTGTATCCCTCTGACCTTGTTATTGACGATGAAACACAGAAATTGCATCGGAATTAAATACAAAAGGCACAATGCCGACTTAAGTACAAGAAGACTGACCCTTCTTACTGTCTATGTTTAGAACCATTCCTGTGACACTAGTTATAGATTCCGATGCTTCACTTCATGTTTACTGTATCCCTTGCACCTTCTTATTGACGATGAAACACAGATATTGCATCGGAATTAAATACAAAAGGCACAATGCCGGCTTAAGTACAAGAAGATTGACCCTTCTTACTGTCTATGTTTAGAACCATTCCTGTGACACTAGTTATAGATTCCGATGCTTGACTTCAGGTTTACTGTATCCCTCTGACCTTCTTATTGACGATGAAACACAGAAATTGCATCGGAATTAAATACAAAAGGCACAATGCCGACTTAAGTACAAGAAGACTGCCTCTTCGTACTGACTATGTTTTGAACCATTCCTGTGGCACTAGTTATAGATTACGATGATTCACTTCAGGTTTACTGTATCCCTTGGACCTTCTCATTGACGATGAAACACAGAAATTGCATCGGAATTAAATAGAAAAGGCACAATGCCGCCTTAAGTACAAGAAGACTGATTCTTCTTACTGACTATGTTTGGAACCATTCCTGTGACACTAGTTATAGATTCCGATGTCTCACTTCAGGTTTACCGTATCCCTCTGACCTTCTTATTGACGATGAAACACAGATATTGCATCGGAATTAAATGGAAAAGGCACAATGCCGACTTAAGTACAAGAAGACTGACTCTTCTTACTGACTATGATTTGAACCATTCCTGTGACACTAGTTATAGATTCCAACGCTTCACTTCAGGTTTACTGTATCCCTTGCACCTTCTTATTGACGGTGAAACACAGATATTGCATCGGAACTAAATACAAAAGGCACAATGCCGACTTAAGTACAAGAAGACTGACTCTTCTTACTGAATATGGTTTGAACCAATCCTGTGACACTAGTTATAGATTCCGATGCTTCACTTCAGGTTTACTCTATCCCTAGGACCTTCTTATTGACGATGAAACACAGATATTGCATCGGAATTAAATACAAAATGCACAATGCCGACTTAAGTACAAGAAGATTGACTCTTCTTACTGACTGTTTTGAACCATTCCTGCGACACTAGTTTTAGATTCCGATGCTTCACTTCAGGTTTACTGTATCCCTCTGACCTTCCTATTGACGATGATACACAGAAATTGCATCGGAATTAAATACAAAAGGCACAATGCCGACTTAAGTACAAGAAGACTGACTCTTAGTACTGACTATGTTTTGAACCATTCCTGTGTCACTAGTTATAGATTACGATGATTCACTTCAGATTTACTGTATCCCTTGGACCTTCTTATTGACGATGAAACACAGATATTGCATCGGAATTAAATGCAAAAGGCACATTGACGACTTAAGTACAAGAAGACTGACTCTTCCTGCTGTCTATGTTTTGAACCATTCCTGTGGCACTAGTTACAGATTCCGATGCTTCACTTCAGGTTTACTGTATCCCTCTGAACGTCTGTTTGACGATGAAACACAGAAATTGCATCGGAATTAAATACAAAAGGCCCAATGCCGACTTAAGTACAAGAAGACAGACTCTTCCTACTGTATATGTTTTGAACGATTCCTGTGACATTAGTTATTGATTCCGAGGCTTCACTTCAGGTTTACTGTATCCTTTGGACCTTCTAATTGGCGACGAAATGCAGAAATAGCTTCGGAATTAAATACAAAAGGCACAATGCCGACTTAAGTACAAGAAGACTGACTCTTCTTACTGACTGTTTTGAACCATTCCTGTGACACTTGTTATAGATTCCGAGGCTTCACTTCAGGTTTACTGTATCCCTCTGACCTCCTTTTTGACGATGAAACACAGATATTGCATTGGAATTGAATAGAAAAGACACAATGCCGAGTTAAGCACAAGAAGACTGACTCTTCTTACTGACTATGTTTTGAACCAATCCTGTGACACTAGTTATAGATTCCGATGCTTCACTTCAGGTTTACTGTATCCCTTGCACCTTCTTATTGACGGTGAAACACAGGTATTGCATCGGAATTAAATACAAAAGGCACAATGCCGACTTAAGTACAACAAGACTGACCCTTCTTACTGTCTACGTTTTGAACCATTCCTGTGACACTAGTTATAGATTCCGATGCTGCACTTTAGGTTTACTGTATCCCTTGGACCTTCGTATTGCCGAAGAACACAGAAATTGCATCGGAATTAAATAGGAAAGGCACAATGCCGACTTAAGTACAAGGAGACTGACTCTTCCTACTGTCTATGTTTTGAACCATTCCTGTGACACTAGCTATAGATTCCGATGCTTCACTTCAGGTTTACTGTATTCCTCTGACCTTCTTTTTGACGATGAAACACAGAAATTGAATCGGAATTAAATACAAAAGGCACAATGCCGACTTAGGTACAAGAAGACTGACTCTTCCTACTGTCTATGTTTGAACAACTCCTGTGACATTAGTTATAGATTCCGATGCTTCACTTCAGGTTTACTATATCCTTTGGGCTTCCTTATTGGCGACGAAATACAGAAATTGCATTGGAATTAAATAGGTAAGGCACATTGATGACGTAAGTAGAAGAAGACTGACTCTTCTTACTGTCTATGTTTAGAACCATTCCTGTGACACTAGTTATACATTCCGATGCTTCACTTCACGTTTACTGTATCCCTTGCACCTTCGTATTGACGATGAAACACAGATATTGCATCGGAATAAAATACAAAACTCACAATGCCGGCTTTAGTACAAGAAGACTGACCCTTCTTACTGTCTATGTTTAGGACCATTCCTGTGACACTAGTTATAGATTCCGATGCTTCACTTCAG
This sequence comes from Schistocerca americana, assembly GCF_021461395.2. Classification (NCBI taxonomy): domain Eukaryota; kingdom Metazoa; phylum Arthropoda; class Insecta; order Orthoptera; family Acrididae; genus Schistocerca; species Schistocerca americana. The sequence continues at coordinate 1,120,755,323 of NC_060120.1, forward strand.
GTTTACTGTATCCCTTGGACCTTCTTATTGACGATGAGACACAGAAATTGCATTGGAATTAAATACAAAAGGCACAATTCCGACTTAAGTACAAGAAGATTGACTCTTCTTACTGACTGTTTTGAACCATTCCTGTGACACTAGTTATAGATTACGATGTTTCACTTCAGGTTTACTGTATCCCTTGGACCTTCTTATTGACGATGAAACATAGAAATTGCATCGGAATTAAGTACAAAAGGCACAATGCCGACTTAAGTACAAGAAGACTGACCCTTCTTACTGTCTATGTTTAGAACCATCCCTGTGACACTAGTTATAGATTCCGAGGCTTCACTTCTGGTTTACTGTATCCCTTGCACCTTCTTATTGAGGATGAAACGCAGATATTGCATCGGAATTAAATACAAAAGGCACAATGCCGACTTAAGGACAAGAAGACTGACCCTTCTTACTGTCTATGTTTAGAACCATTCCTGTGACACTAGTTATAGATTCCGATGCTTCACTTCAGGTTTACTGTATCCCTTGGACCTTCTTATTGACGATGAAACACAGAAAATGCCTCGGAATTAAATACAAAAGGCACAATGCCGACTTATGTACAAGAAGACTGACTCTTCGTACTGACTATGTTTTGAACCATTCCTGTGACACTAGTTATAGATTACGATGATGCACTTCAGCTTTACTGTATCCCTTGGACCTTCTTATTGACGATGAAACACAGATATTGCATCGGAATTAAATACAAAAGGCACATTGCCGACTTAAGTACAACAAGACTGACTCTTCCTACTGTCTATGTTTTGAACCATTCCTGTGGCACTAGTTACAGATTCCGACGCTTCACTTCAGGTTTACTGTATCCCTCTGAACGTCTTTTTGACGATGAAGCACAGAAATTGCATCGGAATTAAATACAAAAGGCCCAATGCCGACTTAAGTACAAGAAGACTGACTCTTCCTACTGTATATGTTTTGAACGATTCCTGTGACATTAGTTATTGAATCCGATGCTTCACTTCAGGTTTACTGTATCCTTTGGGCCTTCTAATTGGCGACGAAATGCAGAAATAGCTTCGGAATTAAATACAAAAGGCACAATGCCGACATAAGTACAAGAAGACTGACTCTTCTTACTGACCATGTTTCGAACCATTCCTATGACACTAGTTATAGATTCCGATGCTTCACTTCAGGTTTACTGTATCCCTTGCGCCATCTTATTGACGGTGAAACACAGATATTGCATCGGAATTAAATACAAAAGGCACAATGCCGACTTAAGTACAAGAAGACTGACCCTTCTTACTGTCTACGGTTTGAACCATTCCTAAGACACTAGTTATAGATTCCGATGCTTCACTTCAGGTTTACTCAATCCCTAGGACATTCTTATTGCCGATGAAACACAGAAATTGCATCGGAACTAAATACAAAAGGCACAATGCCGACTTAAGTACAAGAAGACTGACTCTTCCTACTGTCTATGTTTGAACGATTCCTGTGACACTAGTTATAGATTCCAACGCTTCACTTTAGGTTTACTGCGTCCCTTGGACCTTGGTATTGCCGAAGAACACAGAAATTGCATCGGAATTAAATAGGACAGGCACAATGCCGACTTAAGTACAGGGAGACTGACTCTTCCTACTGTCTATGTTTTGAACCATTCCTGTGACACTAGCTATAGATTCCGATGCTTCACTTCAGGTTTACTGTATCCCTCTGACCTTCGTTTTGACGATGAAACACAGAAATTGCATCGGAATTAAATACAAAAGGCACAATGCCGACTTAAGTACAAGAAGACTGACCCTTCTTACTGACTATGTTTTGAACCATTACTGTGACACTAGTTATAGATTACGATGATGCACTTCAGCTTTACTGTATCCCTTGGACCTTCTTATTGACGATGAAACACAGATATTGCATCGGAATTAAATACAAAAGGCACATTGCCGACTTAAGTACAACAAGACTGACTCTTCCTACTGTCTATGTTTTGAACCATTCCTGTGGCACTAGTTACAGATTCCGACGCTTCACTTCAGGTTTACTGTATCCCTCTGAACGTCTTTTTGACGATGAAGCACAGAAATTGCATCGGAATTAAATACAAAAGGCCCAATGCCGACTTAAGTACAAGAAGACTGACTCTTCCTACTGTATATGTTTTGAACGATTCCTGTGACATTAGTTATTGAATCCGATGCTTCACTTCAGGTTTACTGTATCCTTTGGGCCTTCTAATTGGCGACGAAATGCAGAAATAGCTTCGGAATTAAATACAAAAGGCACAATGCCGACATAAGTACAAGAAGACTGACTCTTCTTACTGACCATGTTTCGAACCATTCCTATGACACTAGTTATAGATTCCGATGCTTCACTTCAGGTTTACTGTATCCCTTGCACCATCTTATTGACGGAGAAACACAGATATTGCATCGGAATTAAATACAAAAGGCACAATGCCGACTTAAGTACAAGAAGACTGACCCTTCTTACTGTCTACGGTTTGAACCATTCCTAAGACACTAGTTATAGATTCCGATGCTTCACTTCAGGTTTACTCAATCCCTAGGACATTCTTATTGCCGATGAAACACAGAAATTGCATCGGAACTAAATACAAAAGGCACAATGCCGACTTAAGTACAAGAAGACTGACTCTTCCTACTGTCTATGTTTGAACGATTCCTGTGACACTAGTTATAGATTCCAACGCTTCACTTTAGGTTTACTGCGTCCCTTGGACCTTGGTATTGCCGAAGAACACAGAAATTGCATCGGAATTAAATAGGACAGGCACAATGCCGACTTAAGTACAGGGAGACTGACTCTTCCTACTGTCTATGTTTTGAACCATTCCTGTGACACTAGCTATAGATTCCGATGCTTCACTTCAGGTTTACTGTATCCCTCTGACCTTCGTTTTGACGATGAAACACAGAAATTGCATCGGAATTAAATACAAAAGGCACAATGCCGACTTAAGTACAAGAAGACTGACCCTTCTTACTGACTATGTTTTGAACCATTACTGTGACACTAGTTATAGATTACGATGATTCACTTCAGGTTTACTGTATCCCTTGGACCTTCTTATTGACGATGAAACACAGAAATAGCATCGGAATTAAATAGAAAAGGCACAATGCCGACTTAAGTACAAGAAGACTGACTCTTCTATCTCTCTATGTTTTGAACCATTCCTGTGACGCTAGTTACAGATTCCGATGCTTCACTTCAGGGTTACTGTATCCCTAGGACCTTCTTATTGACGACGAAACACAGTAATTGCATCGGAATTAAATACATAAGGCACAATGCCGACTTAAGTACAAGAAGACTGACTCTTCCTACCGTCTACGTTTTGAACGATTTCTGAGACATTAGTTATTGATTCCGATGCTTCACTTCAGGTTTACTGTATCCTTTGGACCTTCTAATTGGCGACGAAATGCAGAAATAGCTTCGAAATTAAATGCAAAAGGCACAATGCCGACATAAGTACGAGAAGGCTGACTCTTCTTACTGACTGTTTTGAACCATTCCTGTGACACTTGTTATGGATTCCGATGCTTCACTTCAGGTTAACTGTATTCCTCTGACCTTCTTTTTGACGATGAAATACAGAGATTGCATCGGAATTAAATACAAAATGCACAATGCCGACCTAAGTACAAGAAGACTGACTCTTCGTACTGACCATGTTTTGAACCATTCCTGTGATACTAGTTATAGATTACGATGATTCACTTCAGGTTTACTGTATCCCTTGGACGTTCTTATTGACGATGAAACACAGAAATTGCATCGGAATTAAATAGAAAAGCACAATGCCGACTTAAGTACAAGAAGACTGACTCTTCTTACTGACTATGCTTTGAACCATTCCTGTGACGCTAGTTACAGATTCCGATGCTTCACTTCAGGGTTACTGTATCCCTAGGACCTTCTTATTGACGACGAAACACAGTAATTGCATCGGAATTAAATACATAAGGCACAATGCCGACTTAAGTACAAGAAGACTGACTCTTCCTACTGTCTACGTTTTGAACGATTTCTGAGACATTAGTTATTGATTCCGATGCTTCACTTCAGGTTTACTGTATCCTTTGGACCTTCTAATTGGCGACGATATGCAGAAATAGCTTCGAAATTAAATGCAAAAGGCACAATGCCGACTTAAGTACAAGAAGACTGACTCTTCTTACTGACTATGCTTTGAACCATTCCTGTGACGCTAGTTACAGATTCCGATGCTTCACTTCAGGTTTACTGTATCCCTTGGACCTTCTTATTGACGATGAAACACAGATATTGCATCAGAATTAAATACAAGAGGCACAATGCCGACTTAAGTACAAGAAGAAAGGCTCTTCCTACTGTCTATGTTTTGAACGATTTCTGTGACATTAGTTATTGATTCCGATGCTTCACCTTAGGTTTACTGTATTCTTTGGACCTTCTAATTGGCGACGAAATGCATAAATAGCTTCGAAACTAAATACAAAAGGCACAATGCCGACTTAAGTACAAGAAGACTGACTCTTCTTACTGACTGATTTGAACCATTCCTGTGACACTTGTTATAGATTCCGATGCTTCACTTCAGGTTTACTGTATCCCTCTGACCTTCTTTTTGACGATGAAATACAGAAATTGCATCGGAATTAAATACAAAATTCAAAATGCCGACTTAAGTACAAGAAGACTGACTCTTCGTACTGACCATGTTTTGAACCATTCCTGTGACACTAGTTATAGATTACGATGATTCACTTCAGGTTTACTGTATCCCTTGGACCTTCTTAACGACGATGAAACACAGATATTGCATCGGAATTAAATAGAAAATTCACAATGCCGACTTATGTACAAGAAGACTGACTCTTCTTACTGACTATGTTTTGAACCATTCCTGTGACACTAGTTATAGATTCCGATGCTTCACTTCAGGTTTACTCAATCCCTATGACCTTCTTATTGACGATGAAACACAGAAATTGCATCGGAAGTAAATAGAAACGGCACAATGCTGACTTAAGTACAAGAAGACTGACTCTTCTTACTGTCTATGTTTTGAACCATTCCTGTGACACTAGTTATAGATTCCGATGCTTCACTTCAGGTTTACTGTATCCCTTGGACCTTCTTATTGACGATGAAACACAGAAATTGCATCGGAATTAAATAGAAAAGGCACAATGCCGACTTAAGTGCTAGAAGACTGACACTTCTTTCTGTCTATGTTTTGAACCATTCCTGTGACGCTAGTTACAGATTCCAATGCTCCACTTCAGGGTTACTGTATCCCTCTGACATTCTTATTGACGATGAAACACTGAAATTGCATCGGAATTAAATAGAAAAGGCACAATGCCAACTTAAGTACAAGAAGACTGACTCTTCCTACTGTCTATGGTTTGAACCATTCCTGTGACACTAGTTATAGATTCCGATGCTTCACTTCAGGTTTAATGTATCCCTTGGAAGATCTTATTGACGATGAAACACAGAAATTGCATCGGAATTAAATAGAAAAGGCACAATGCCGACTTAAGTTCAAGAAGACTGACTCTTCTTACTTACTATGTTTTGAACCATTCCTGTGACGCTAGTTACAGATTCCGATGCTTCACTTCAGGTTTACTGTATCCCTCTGACCTTCTTATTGACTATGGGGCACAGAAATAGCATCGGTATTAAATACAAATGGCACAATGCCGACTTAAGTACAAGAAGACTGACTCTTCTTACTGACTATGTTTTGAACCATTCCTGTGACACTAGTTATAGATTACGATAATTCACTTCAGGTTTACTGTATCCCTTGGACCTACTTATTGACGATGAAACACAGAAATTGCATCGGAAAAAATTAGAAAAGGCACAATGCCGACTTAAGTACAAGAAGACTGACTCTTCTTACTGACCATGTTTGGAACCATTCCTGTGACACTAGTTATAGATTCCGATGCCTCACTTCAGGTTTTCTGTATCCCTCTGACCTTCTTATTGACGATCGATCTCAGATATTGCCTCGGAATTAAATATATAAGGCACAATGCCGACTTAAGTACAAGAAGACTGACTCTTCTTACTTACTATGTTTTGAACCATTCCTGTGACACTAGTTATAGATTCCGATGCTTCACTTCAGGTTTACTCAATTCCTATGACCTTCTTACTGACGATGAAACACAGAAATTGCATCGGAAGTAAATAGAAAAGGCACAATGCTGACTTAAGTACAAGAAGACTGACTCTTCTTACTGTCTATGTTTTGAACCATTCCTGTGACACTAGTTATAGATTCCGATGCTTCACTTCAGGTTTACTGTATTCCTTGGACCATCTTATTGACGATGAAACACAGAAATTGCAACGGAATTAAATAGAAAAGGCACAATGCCGACTTAAGTACAAGAAGACTGACACTTCTTTCTGTCTATGTTTTGAACCATTCCTGTGACGCTAGTTACAGATTCCAATGCTCCACTTCAGGGTTACTGTATCCCTCTGACTTTCTTATTGACGATGAAACGCTGAAATTGCATCGGAATTAAATAGAAAAGGCACAATGCCGACTTGAGTACAAGAAGACTGACTCTTACTACTGTCTGTGTTTTGAACCATTCCTGTGTCACTAGTTACAGATTCCGATGCTTCACTTCAGGTTTACTGTATCCTTTGGACCGTCTAATTGGCGACGAAATGCAGAAAAAGCTTCAGAATTAAATACAAAAGGCACAATGCCGACTTACGTACAAGAAGACTGACTCTTCTTACTGTCTGTTTTGAACCATTCCTGTGACGCTTGTTATAGATTCCGTGGCTTCACTTCAGGTTTACTGTATCCCTCTGACCTTCTTTTTGACGACGAAACACAGAAATTGCATCGGAATTAAATACAAAAGGCACAATGCCGACTTAAGTACAAGAAGACTGACTCTTCCTACTGTCGATGTTTTGAACGATTCCTGTGACGTTAATTATAGATTCCGATGATTCATTTCAGGTTTACTGTATTATATGGACTTTCTTATTGACGATGAAACACAGAAAATGCATCGGAATTAAATACAAAAGGCACAATGCCGACTTAAGTACAAGAAGACTGACCCTTCTTAATGTCTATGTTTTGAAAAATTTCTGTGACACTAGATATAGATTCCGATGCTTCACTTCAGGTTTACTGTATCCCTCTGACCTTCTTATTGACTATGGGGCACAGAAGTAGCATCGGTATTAAATACAAATGGCACAATGCCGACTTAAGTACAAGAAGACTGACTCTTCTTACTGACTATGTTTTGAACCATTCCTGTGACACTAGTTACAGATTACGATGATTCACTTCAGGTTTACTGTATCCCTTGGACCTTCTTATTGACGATGAAACACAGAAATTGCATCGGAAAAAATTAGAAAAGGCACAATGCCGACTTAAGTACAAGTAGACTGACTCTTCTTACTGACCATGTTTGGAACCATTCCTGTGACACTAGTTATAGATTCCGATGCCTCACTTCAGGTTTTCTGTGTCCCTCTGACCTTCTTATTGACGATCAATCTCAGATATTGCCTCGGAATTAAATATATAAGGCACAATGCCGACTTAAGTACATGAAGACTGACTCTTCTCACTTACCATGTTTTGAACCATTCCTGTGACACTAGTTATAGATTCCGATGTTTCACTTCAGGTTTACTGTATCCCTGTGACCTTCTTATTGACGACGAAACACAGAAATTGCATCGGAATTAAATAGAAAAGGCACAATGCCGACTTAAGTACAGGAAGACTGACTCTTCTTACTGCCTATGTTTTGAACCATTCCTGTCACGCTAGTTACAGATTCCGATGCTTCACTTCAGGGTTACTGTATCCCTCTGACATTCTTATTGACGATGAAACACAGTAATTGCATCGGAATTAAACACAAAAGGCACAATGCCGACTTATGTATAAGAAGACTGACTCTTCTTACTGACTGTTTTGAACCATTCCTGTCACACCAGTTATAGATTCCGATGCTTCACTTCAGGTTTACTGTATCCCTCTGACCTTCTTTTTGACGATGAAACACAGAAATTGCTTCGGAAGTAAATACAAAATTCACAATGTCGACTTAAGTACAAGAAGACTGACTCTTCCTACTGTCTATGTTTTGAACCATTCCTGTGTCACTAGTTACAGATTCCGATGCTTCACTTCAGGGTTACTGTATCCCTCTGACATCCTTATTGAGGATGAAACACTGAAATTGCATCGGAATTAAATAGAAAAGGTCCAATGCCGACTTAAGTACGAGAAGACTGACTCATCCTACTGTCTATGTTTTGAACCATCCCTGTGACACTAGTTATAGATTCCGATGCTTCACTTCAAGATTACTGTATCCCTTGGACGTTCTTATTGATGAAAAAACACAGAAATTGCATCGGTATCAAATAGAAAAGCCACAATGCAAACATAAAAACAAGAAGACTGTCTCTTCTTACTGACTATGTTTTGAACCATTCCTGTGACGCTAGTTACAGATTCCGATGCTTCACTTCAGGTTTACTGTATCCCTTGGACCTTCTTATTGACGATGAAACACAGATATTGCATCGGAATTAAATACAAAAGGCAAAATGCCGACTTAAGTACAAAAAGACTGACTCTCCCTACTGGCTATGTTCTGAACCATTCCTGTGACACTAGTTACGGATTCCGATGCTTCACTTCAGGTTTACTGTATCCCTTGGACCTTCTTATTGACGATGAAACACAGATATTGCATCGGAAATAAATACAAAAGGCACAATGCCGACTTAAGTACAAGAAGACTGACTCTAACTACTGTCTATCTTTTGAACCATTCCTGTGTCACTAGTTACAGATTCCGATGCTTCACTTCAGGTTTACTGTATTCCTCTGACCTTCTTTTTGACGATGAAACACAGAAATTGCATCGGAATTAAATACAAAAGGCACAATGCCCACTTAAGTACAAGAAGACTGACTCTTCCTACTATCTATGATTTGAACGATTCCTGTGACATTAGTTATTGATTCTGATGCTTCACTTTAGGTTTACTGTATCCTTTGGACCTTCTAATTGGCGACGAAGTGCAGAAATAACTTCGGAATTAAATACAAAAGGCACAATGCCGACATAAGTACAAGAAGAATGACTCTTCTTACTGACTGTTTTGAACCATTCCTGTGACACTTGTTATAGATTCCGTGGCTTCACATCAGGTTTACTGTATCCCTCTGACCTTTTTTTTGACGATGAAACACAGAAATTGCACCGGAATTAAATACAAAAGGCACAATGCCGACATAAGTACAAGAAGACTGACTCTTCCTACTGTCTATGTTTTGAACGATTCCTGTGACATTAATTATAGATTCCGATGCTTCACTTCAGGTTTACTGTATCCTATGGACCTTCTTATTGACGATGAAACACAGAAAATGCATCGGAATTAAATACAAAAGGCACATTGGCGACTTAAGTACAAGAAGACTGACTCATCTTACTGTCTAAGTTTTGAACCAATCCTGTGACACTAGTTATAGATTCCGATGCTTCACTTCAGATTTACTCTATAACCTTGCACCTTCTTATTGACGATGAAACACAGATATTGCATCGGAATTAAGTACAAAAGGCACAATGCCGACTTAAGTACAAGAAGACTAACCCTTCTTAATGTCTATGTTTTGAACCATTCCTGTGACACTAGTTATAGATTCCGATGCTTCATTTCAGGTTTACTGTATCCCTCTTACCTTCCTATTGACCATGAAACACAGAAATAGCATCGGTATTAAATACAAAAGGCACAATGCCGACTTAAGTACTAGAAGAGTGACTCTTAGTACTGACTATGTTTTGAACCATTCCTGTGACACTAGTTATAGATTACGATGATTCACTTCAGGTTTACTGTATCCCTTGGACCTTCTTATTGACGATGAAACACAGAAATTGCATGGGAAAAAAATAGAAAAGGCACAATGCCGACATAAGTACCAGAAGACTGACTCTTCTTACTGACTACGTTTGGAACCATTCCTGTGACACTAGTTATAGATTCCGATGCCTCACTTCAGGTTTTCTGTATCCCTCTGACATTCTTATTGACGATGAAACACAGATATTGCATCGGAATTAAATAGATAAGGCACAATGCCGACTTAAGTACAAAAAGACTGATTCGTCCTACTGGCTATGTTTTGAACCATTCCTCTGACACTAGTTACGGATTCCGATGCTTCACTTCAGGTGTACTGTATCCTTCTGACCTTCTTTTTGACGATGAAACACAGAAATTTCATCGGAATTAAATACAAAAGGCACAGTGCCGACTTAAGTACAAGAAGACTGACTCTTCCTACTGTCTATGTTTTGATCGATTCCTGTGACTTTAGTTATTGATTCCGATGCTTCACTTCAGGTTTACTGTATCCTTTGGACCTTCTAATTGGCGACGAAATGCAGAAATAGCTTCGGAATTAAATACAAAAGGCACAATGCCGACTTAAGTACAAGAAGACTGACACTTCTTACTGACTATTTTGAACTTCTCCTGTGACACTTGTTATAGATTCCATGGCTTCACTTCAGGTTTACTGTATCCCTCTGACCTTCTTTTTGACGATGAAAGACAGAAATTGCATCGGAATTAAATACAAAAGGCACAATGCCGACTTAAGTACAAGAAGACTGACTCTTCTTACTGACTATGTTTTGAACCATTCCTGTGACGCTAGTTACAGATTCCGATGCTTTACTTCAGGTTTACTGTATCCCTCGGACCTGCTTCATGACGATGAAACACAGATATTGCATCGGAATTAAATACAAAAGGCAAAATGCAGACTTAAGTACAAGAAGACTGACCCTTACTACTGTCCATGTTTTGAACCATTCCTGTGTCACTAGATACAGATTCCGATGCTTCACTTCAGGTTTACTGTATCCCTCTGACCTTCTTTTTGACGACGAAACACAGAAATTGCATCGGAATTAAATACAAAAGGCACAATGCCGACTTAAGTACAAGAAGACTGACTCTTCTTACTGACTATGTTTTGAACCATTCCTGTGACACTAGTTATAAATTCCGATGTTTCACTTCAGGTTTACTGTATCCCTGTGACCTTTTTATTGACGACGAAACACAGAAATTGCTTCGGAATTAATAGAAAATTCACAATGCCGACTTAAGTACAAGAAGACTGACTCTTCTTACTGTCTATGTTTTGAACCATTCCTGTGACACTAGTCATAGATTCCGATGCTTCACTTCAGGGTTACTGTATCCCTCTGACATTCTTATTGACGATGAAACAGAGAAATTGCATCGGAATTAAATACAAAAGGCACAATGCCGACTTAAGTACAAAAAGACTGACTCTTCCTACTGTCTATGTTTTGAATCAATCCTGTGACACTAGTTATAGTTGCCGACTCTTCACTTCAGGTTTACTGCATACCTCAGACCTTCTTATTGTCGATGAAACACAGAAATTGCACCGGAAATAAATAAAAAAGGCACAACGCCGACTTAACTACAAGAAAACTGACTCTTCTTACTGTCTATGATTTGATCCACTCCTCTGACATTAGTTGTGGATTCCGATGCTTCACTTCCGGTTTACTGTATCCTTTGGACCTTCTTATTGGCGACGAAGTACAGAAATTGCATCGGAATTAAATACAAAATGCACAATGCCGACTTAAGTGCAAGAAAACTGACTCTTCTTACAGTCTATGCTTTGAACCATTCCTGTGACACTAGTTATAGATTCCGATGCTTCATTTCAAGTTTACTGTATTCCTCTGACCCTCTTAGTGACGATGAAAGACAGAAATTGCATCTGAATTAAATACAAAAGGCACAATGCCGACATAAGTACAAGAAAACTGACTCTTCTTACTGTCTATGTTTTGAACTATTCCTGTGACACTAGTTATATATTCCGATGCATCACTTCAGGTTTACTGTATCCCTCTGACCGTCTTATTGACGATGAAACACAGAAATTGCATCGGAATTAAATACAAAAGGCACAATGCCGACTTAAGTACAAGGAAACTGACTCTTCTTACTGTCTATGTTTTGAACCATTCCTCTGACACTAGTTATAGTTGCCGGCTCTTCACTTCAGGTTTACTGCATACCTCTGACCTTCTTATTGTTGATGAAACACAGAAATTGCACCGGAATTAAATACAAAAGGCACAACGCCGACTTAAGTACAAGAAGACTGACTCTTCTTACTGTCTATGATTTGATCCACTCCTGTGACACTAGTTGTGGATTCCGATGCATCACTTCAGGTTTACTGTATCCCTCTGACCTTCTTATTGACGATGAAACATAGAAATTGCATCGGAATTAAATAGAAAAGGAACAATGCCAAATTAAGTACAGGAAAACTGACTCTTCTTACTGTCTATGTTTGAACCATTCCTGTGACACTAAATAGTGATTCCGATGCCTCACTTCAGGTTTACTGTATCCCTCTGACCTTCTTATTGAAGATGAAACACAGAAATTGCAACGGAATTACATAAAAAAAGCACAACGCCGACTTAAGTACAAGAAAACTGACTCTTCTTACTGTCTATGATTTGATCCACTCCTGTGACACTAGTTGTGGATTGCGATGCTTCACTTCAGGTTTACTGTTTCCCTCTGACCTTCTTATTGACGATGAAACACAGAAATTGCATCGGAGTTAAATACAAAGGGAACAATGCCGACATAAGTACAAGAAAACTGACTCTTCTTACTGTCTAAGTTTTGAACCATTCCTGCGACACTAGATATAGATTCCGATGCTTCACTTCAGCTTTACTGTATCCCTCTGCCCTTGTTATTGACGATGAAACACAGAAATTTCATCGGAATTAAATACATAAGGCACAACTCCGACTTAAGTACAAGAAAACTGACTCTTGTTACTGTCTATGTTTTGAACCATTCCTGTGACACTAGTTATAGATTCCGATGCTTCACTTCAGACTTACTGTATCCCTCTGACCTTCTTATTGACGATGAAACACAGATATTGCGTCGGAACTAAATACAAATGGCACAATGACGACTTAAGTACAAGAAAACTGACTCTTCTTACTGTCTATGTTTTGAACCATTCCTGTGACACCAGTTATAGATTCCGATGCTTCACTTCATGTTTACTGTATCCCTCTGACCTTCTTATTGACGATGAAACACAGATATTGCATCGGAATTAAATACAAAAGGCACAATGCCGACTTAAGTACAAATAGACTGACTCTTCCTACTGGCTATGTTTTGAACCATTCCTGTGACACTAGTTACGGATTCCGATGCTTCACTTCAGGTTTACTGTATCCCTCCGACCTTCTTTTTGACGATGAAACACAGAAATTGCATCGGAATTAAATACAAAAGGCACAATGCCGACTTAAGTACAAGAAGACTGACTCTTCTTACTGACTATGTTTTGAACCATTCCTGTGACGCTAGTTGCAGATTCCGATGCTTCACTTCAGGTTTACTGTATCATTTGGACCTTCTTATTGACGATGAAACACAGATATTGCATCGGAATTAAATACAAAAGGCACAATGCCGACTTAAGTACAAGAAGACTGACTCTTACTACTGTGTATGTTTTGAACCATTCCTGTGTCACTAGTTACAGATTGCGATGCTTCACTTCAGGTCTACTGTATCCCTCTGACCTTCTTTTTGACGATGAAACACAGAAATTGCATCGGAATTAAATACAAAAGGCACAATGCCGACTTAAGTACAAGAACACTGACTCTTCCTACTGTCTATGTTTTGAACGATTCCTGTGACATTAGTTATTGATTCCGATGCTTCACTTCAGGTTTACTGTATTCTTTGGACCTTCTAATTGGCGACGAAATGCAGAAATTGCTTCGGAATTAAATACAAACGGCACAATGCCGACTTAAGTACAAGAAGACTGACTCTTCTTACTGACTGTTTTGAACCATTCCTGTGACACTTGTTATAGATTCCGTGGCTTCACTTCAGAGTTACTGTATCCCTCTGACCTTTTTTTTGACGATGAAACACAGAAATTGCACCGGAATTAAATACAAAAGGCACAATGCCGACTTAAGTACAAGAAGACTGACTCTTCCTACTGTCTATGTTTTGAACGGATCCTGTGACAATAATTATAGATTCCGATGCTTCACTTCAGGTTTACTGTATCCTATGGACCTTCTTATTGACGATGAAACACAGAAAATGCATCGGAATTAAATACAAAAGGCACAATGCCGACTTAAGTACAAGAAGACTGACTCTTCTTACTGTCTAAGTTTTGAACCAATCCTGTGACACTAGTTATAGATTCCGATGCTTCACTTCATATTTACTGTATAACCTTGCACCTTCTTATTGACGATGAAACACAGAAATTGCATCGGAATTAAGTACAAATGGCACAATTCCGACTTAAGTACAAGAAGACTAACCCTACTTAATGTCTATGTTTTGAACCATTCCTGTGACACTAGTTATAGATTCCGATGCTTCACTTCAGGTTTACTGGATCCCTCTGACCTTCCTATTGACCATGAAACACAGAAATAGCATCGGTATTAAATACAAAAGGCACAATGCCGACTTAAGTACAAGAAGACTGACTCTTCGTACTGACTATGTTTTGAACCATTCCTGTGACACTAGTTATAGATGACGATGATTCACTTCAGGTTTACTGTATCCCTCGTACCTTCTTATTGATGGCGAAACACAGAAATTGAACCGGAATTAAATACAAAAGGCACAATGCCGACTTAAGTACAAGAAGACTGACTCTTTGTACTGACTATTTTTGGAACCATTCCTGTGACACTAGTTATAGATTGCGATGCCTCACTTCAGGTTTACTGTATCCCTCTGACCTTCTTATTGACGATGAAACACAGATATTGCATTGGAATGTAATAGAAAAGGCACAATGCCGACTTAAGCACAAGAAGACTGTCTCTTCTTACTGACTATGTTTTGAACCATTCCTGTGACACTAGTTATAGATTCCGATGCTTCACTTCAGGTTTACTGTATCCCTTGCACCTTCTTCTTGACGATGAAACACAGATATTGCATCGGAATTAAATACAAAAGGCACAATGCCGACTAAAGTACAAGAAGACTGACCCTTCTTACTGTCTATGTTTTGAACCATTCCTGTGACACTAGTTATAGATTCCGATGCTTCACTTCAGGTTTACTGTATCCCTCTGACCTTCTTATTGAGCATGAAGCACAGAAATAGCATCGGAAATAAATAAAAAGGCACAATACCGACGTAAGTACAAGAATGACTCATCGTACTGTTTATGTTTTGAACCACTCCTGTGACACTAGTTTTAGATGACGATGATTCACTTCAGGTTTACTGTATCCCTTGGACCTTCTTATTGACGATGAAACACAGAAATTGCATCGGAATTAAATAGAAAAGGCACAATGCCGACTTAAGTACAAGAGGACTGACTCTTATTACTGACTATGTTTGGAACCATTCCTGTGACACTAGTTATAGATTCCGATGCTTCACTTCTGGTTTACTGTATCCGTTGGACCTTCTTATTGACGATGAATCACAGAAAATGCATCGGAATTAAATACAAAAGGCACATTGCCGACATAAGTACAAGAAGATTGACTCTTTTATTGACTGTTTTGAACCATTCCTGTGACACTTGTTATAGATTCCGATGCTTCACTTCAGGTTTACTATATCCCTCTGACCTTCTTATTGACGATGAAACACAGAAATTGCATCGGAATTAAATACAAAAGGCACAATGCCGAGTTAAGTACAAGAAGACTGAAACTTCTTACTGTCTATGTTTTGAACCATTTCTGTGACACTAGTTATAGATTCCGATGCTTCACTTCAGGTTTACTGTATCCCTCTTACCTTCTTATTGACGACGAAACACAGAAATTGCATCGGAATTAAATACAAAACGCACAATGCCGACTTAAGTACAAGAACACTGACCCTTCGTACCGACTATGTTTTGAACCATTCTTGTGACACTAGTTATAGATTACGATGATTCACTTCAGGTTTACTGTATCCCTTGGACCTTCTTATTGACGATGAAACACAGAAATTGCATCGGAATTAAATAGAAAAGGCACAATGCCGACTTAAGTACGAGAGGACTGACTCTTCTTACTGACTATGTTTTGAACCATTCTTGTGACACTAGTTATAGATTACGATGATTCACTTTAGGTTTACTGTATCCCTCTGACCTTCTTCTTGACGATGAAACACAGATATTGCATCGGAATTAAATACAAAAGGCACAATGCCGACTTAAGTACAAGAAGACTGACTCTTCCTACTGTCTATGTTTTGAACGATTCCTGTGACATTAGTTATAGATTCCGATGCTTCACTTCAGGTTTACTGTACCCTTTGGACCTTCTTATTGGCGACGAAATACAGAAATTGCATTGGAATTAAATAGACAAGGCACGTTGCCGACTTAAGTACAAGAAGACTGACTCTTCTTACTGCCTATGATTTGAACCATTCCTGTGACACTAGTTATAGATTCCGATGCTTCACTTCATGTTTACTGTATCCCTCTTACCTTCTTATTGACGACGAAAAACAGAAATTGCATCGGAATTAAATACAAAAGGCACAATGCCGACTTAAGTACAACAAGACTGACTCTTCGTACTGACTATATTTTGAACCATTCCTGTGACACTAGTTATAGATTCCGATGCTTCACTTCAGGTTTACTGTATCCCTCGGACCTTCTTATTGCCGATGAAACACAGAAAATGCATCGGAATTAAAGACAAAAGGCACAATGCCGACTTAAGTACAAGAAGAATGACTCTTCTTACTGTCTGTGTTTTGAACCATCCCTGTGACACTAGTTATAGATTTCGATGCTTCACGTCTGGTTTACTGTACCCCTTAGACCTTCGTATTGACGATGAAACACAGAAATTGCATCGGAATTAAATAGAAAAAGCACAATGCCGACTTAAGTATAAGAAGACTGACTCTTCCTACTGTCTACGATTTGAACCATACCTGTGACACTAGTTATAGATTCCGATGCTTCACTACAGGTTCACTGTATCCTTGGACCTTCTTATTGACGATGAAACACAGAAATTGCATCGGAATTAAATAGAAAAGCCACAATTTCGACTTCAGTACAGGAAGACTGACTCTTCCTACTGTCTATGTTTTGAACCATTCCTGTGACACTAGTTATAGATTCCGATGCTTCACTTCAGGTTTACTGTATCCCTCTGACCTAGTTTTTGACGACGAAACACAGAAATTGCATCGGAATTAAATAGAAAAGGCACATTGCCGACTTCAGTACAAGAAGACCGACTCTTCTTACTGCCTTTGTTTTGAACCATTCCTGTGACACTAGTTATAGATTCCGATGCTTCACTTCATGTTTACTGTATCCCTTGGACCTTCTTATTGACGATGACACACAGAAATTGCATCGGAATTAAATACAAACTTCACAATGCCGACTTAAGTATAAGAAGACTGACTCTTCTTACTGACTGTTTTGAACCATTCCTGTGATACTAGTTATAGATTCCGATGCTTAACTTCCGGTTTACTGTATCCCTCTGACCTACCTATTGACGATGAAACACAGAAATTGCATCGGAATTAAATACAAAAGGCACAATGCCAACATAAGTACAAGAAGACTGACTCTTCTTACTGACTATGTTTTGATCAATTCCTGTGACACTAGTTTTAGATTCCGATGCTTCACTTAAGGTTTATTGTATCCCTTGGACCTTTGTATTGACGATGAAACACAGAAATTGCATCGGAATTAAATACAAAATGCACAGTGCCGACTTAAGTACAAGAAGACTGACTCTTCATACTGACTATGACTTGAACCATTCCTGTGACACTAGTTATAGATTCCGATGCTTCACTTCAGGTTTACTCTATACCTAGGACCTTCTTATTGACGATGAAACACAGAAATTGCATCGGAACTAAATACAAAAGGCACAATGCCGACTTAAGTACAAGAAGGATGACTCTTCCTACTGTCTATGTTTTGAACGATTCCTGTGACATTAGTTATAGATTCCGATGCTTCACTTCAGGTTTACTGTATATTTTGGACCTTCTTTTTGGCGACGATATACAGAAATTGCATCGGAATTAAATAGAAAAGGCACAATGCCGACCTAAGTACAAGAAGACTGACTCTTCTTACTGACTATGTTTGGAACCATTCCTGTGACACTAGTTATAGATTCCGATGCTTCACTTCAGGTTTACTGCATCCTTCTGACCTTCTTATTGACGATGAAACACAGATATTGCATCGGCATTAAATAGAAAAGGCACAATGCCGACTTAAGAACATGAAGACCGACTCTTCTTACTGACTATGTTTTCAACCATTCCTGTGACACTAGTTATAGATTCCGATGCTTCACTTCAGGTTTACTGTATCCCTCTGACCTTCGTATTGTCGATGCAACACAGAAATTACATCGGAATTAAATAGAAAAGGCACAATGCCGACTTAAGTACAAGAAGACTGTCTCTTTCTACTGTCTTTGATTTGAACGATTCCTGTGACATTAGTTTTAGATTCCGAACATTGCCGACTTAAGTACAAGAAGACTGACTCTTCTTACTGTCTATGATTTGAACCATTCCTGTGACACTAGTTATAGATTCCGATGCTTCACTTCAGGTTTACTGTATCCGTTGGACATTCTTATTGACGATGTAACATAGAAAATGCATCGGATTTAAATACAAAAGGCAGAATGCCGGCTTAAGTACAAGAAGACTGACTCTTCTTACTGACTGTTTTGAACTATTCCTGTGACACTAGTTATAGATTCCGATGCTTCACTTCAGGTTTACTGTATCCCTCTTACCTTCTTATGGACGATGAAACACAGAAATTGCATCGGAATTAAAAACAAAATGCACAATGCCGACTTAAGTACAAGAAGACTGACTCTTCTTACTGTCTATGTTTTGAACCATTCCTGTGACACTAGTTATAGATTCCGATGCTTCACTTCAGGTTTACTGTATCCCTCTTACCTTCTTATTGACGATGAAACACATATATTGCATCGGAATGAAATGGATAAGGCACAAGGCCGACTTAAGTACAAGAAGACTGACTCTTCGTACTGACTATGTTTAGAACCATTCTTGTGACACTAGTTACAGATTACGATGTTTCACTTCAGGTTTACTGTATCCCTTGGACGTTCTTATTGATGATGAAACACAGAAATTGCATCGCAAATAAATAGAAAAGGCACAATGCCGACTTAAGTACAAGAAGACTGACTCTTCTTACTGACTATGATTGGAACCATTCCTGTGACACTAGTTATAGATTCCGATGCCTCACTTCAGGTTTACTGTATCCCTCTTACCTTCTTATTGACGATGAAACACAGATATTGCATCGGAATTAAATGGATAAGGCACAATGCCGACTTAAGCACAAGAAGACTGACTCTCCTTACTGACTATCTTGTGAACGATTCCTGTGACACTAGTTAAAAATTCCGATGCTTCACTTCAGGTTTACTGTATCCCTCTGACATTCTTTTTGACGATGAAACACAGAAATTGCATCGGAATTAAATACAAAAGGCACAATGCCGACTTAAGTACAAGAAGACTATCTCTTTCTACTGTCTATGCTTTGAACGATTCCTGTGACATTAGTTATAGATTCCGATGCTTCACTTCAGGTTTACTGTATCCTTTGGACCTTCTTATTGGCGACGAAATACAGAAATTGCGTTGGAATTAAATAGAAAAGGCACATTGCCGACTAAAGTACAAGAAGCCTGACTCTTCTTACTGTCCATGATTTGAACCATTGCTGTGACACTAGTTATAGATTCCGATGCTTCACTTCAGGTTTACTGTATCCCTCGGACCTTCTTATTGCCGATGAAACACAGAAAATGCATCGGAATTAAATACAAAAGGCACAATGCCGACTTAAGTACAAGAAGACTGACTCTTCTTTCTGTGTATGTTTTGAACCTTTCCTGTGTCGCTAGTTACAGATTCCGATGCTTCACTTCAGGGTTACTGTAGAACTCTGACATTCTTATTGACGATCAATCACAGAAATTGCATCGGAATTAAATACAAGAGGCACAATGCCGACTTAAGTACAAGAAGACTGACTCTTCTTACTGTCTATGTTTTGAACCATCCCTGTGACACTAGTTATAGATTTCGATGCTTCACGTCTGGTTTACTGTACCCCTTGGACATTCGTATTGACGATGAAACACAGAAATTGCATCGGAATTAAATACAAAAGGCACAATGCCGACTTAAGTACAAGAAAACTGACTCTTCTTACAGACTGCTTTGAACCATTCCTGTGACACTAGTTATAGATTCCGATGCTTCACTTCAGGTTTACTGTATCCCTCTGACCTTCTTATTGACGATGAAACACAGAGATTGGATCGGAATTAAATACAAGAGGCACAATGCCGACTTAAGTACAAGAAGACTGACTCTTCTTACTGTCTATGTTTTGAACCATCCCTGTGACACTAGTTGTAGATTTCGATGCTTCACGTCTGGTTTACTGTACCCCTTGGACCTTCGTATTGACGATGAAACACAGAAATTGCATCGGAATTAAATAGAAAAAGCACAATGCCGACTTAAGTATAAGAAGACTGACTCTTCCTACAGTCTACGATTTGAACCATACCTGTGACACTAGTTATAGATTCCGATGCTTCACTACAGGTTCACTGTATTCTTGGACCCTCCTATTGACGCTGAAACACAGAAATTGCATCGGAATTAAATAGGAAAGCCACAATTTCGACTTCAGTACAGGAAGACTGACTCTTCCTACTGTCTATGTTTTGAACCATTCCTGTGACACTAGTTATAGATTCCGATGCTTCACTTCAGGTTTACTGTATCCCTCTGACCTACTTTTTGACGACGAAACACAGAAATTGTATCGGAATTAAATAGAAAAGGCACAATGCCACCTTAAGTACAAGAAGTCTGACTTTTCTTACTGCCTTTGTTTTGAACCATTCCTGTGACACTAGTTATAGATTCCGATTCTTCACTTCAGGTTTACTGTATCCCTTGGACCTTCTTATTGACGATGACACACAGAAATTGCATCGGAATTAAATACAAACTTCACAATGCCAACTTAAGTACAAGAAGACTGACTCTTCTTACTGACTATGTTTTGATCAATTCCTGTGACACTACTTTTAGATTCCGATGCTTCACTTAAGGTTTACTGTATCCCTTGGACCTTTGTATTGGCGATGAAACACAGAAATTGCATCGGAATTAAATACAAAAGGTACAATGCCGACTTAAGTACAAGAAGACTGACTCTTCATACTGACTATGATTTGAACCATTCCTGTGACACTAGTTATAGATTCCGATGCTTCACTTCAGGTTTACTCTATACCTAGGACCTTCTTATTGACGATGAAACACAGAAATTGCTTCGGAATTAAATACAAAAGGCACAATGCCGACTTAAGTACAAGAAGAGTGACTCTTCTTACTGACTGCTTTGAACCATTCCTGTGACCCTAGTTATAGATTCCGATGTTTCACTTCAGGTTTACTGTATCCCTCTGACCTTCTTATTGACGATGAAACACATAAATTGCATCGGAATTAAATACAAAAGGCACAATGCCGACTTAAGTACAAGAAGACTGACTCTTTTTACTGACTATGTTTTGAACCATTCCTGTGACACTAGTTATAGATTCCGATGCTTCACTTCAGGTTTACTGTATCCCTCAGACCTTCTTATTGACGACGAAACACAGAAATTGCATCGGAATTAAATACAAAAGGCACAATGCCGACTGAAGTACAAGAAGACTGACTCTTCATACTGACTATGCTCAGAACCAATCTTGCGACACTAGTTATAGATTCCGATGCCTCACTTCAGGTTTACTGTATCCCTTGGACCTTATTATTGACGATGAAACACAGAAATTGCATCGGAATTAAATAGAAAAGGCACAATGCCGACTTAAGTACAAGAAGACTGACTCTTCTTTCTGTGTATGTTTTGAACCTTTCCTGTGACGCTAGTTACAGATTCCGATGCTTCACTTCAGGGGTACTGTAGAACTCTGACATTCTTATTGACGATGAATCACAGAAATTGCATCGGAATTAAATAGAATAGGCACAATGCCGTCTTAAGTACAAGAAGACTGACTCTTCCTACAGTCTATGTTTTGAACGATTCCTGTGACATTAGTTATAGATTCCGATGCTTCACTTCAGGTTTACTGTATCCTTTGGTCCTTCTTATTGGCGACGAAATACAGAAATTGCATCGGAATTAAATGCAAAAGGCACAATGCCGACTTAAGTACAAGAAGACTGACTCTTCTTACAGACTGCTTTGAACCATTCCTGTGACACTAGTTATAGATTCCATTGCTTCACTTCAGGTTTACTGTATCCCTCTGACCTTCTTATTGACGATGAAACACAGAAATTGGATCGGAATTAGATACAAAAGGCACAATGCCGACTTAAGTACAAGAAGACTGACTCTTCTTACTGTCTATGTTTTGAACCATTCCTGTGACACCAGTTATAGATTCCGATGCTTCACGTCAGGTTTACTGTACCCCTTGGACCTTCGTATTGACGATGAAACACAGAAATTGCATCGGAATTAAATAGAAAAGCCACAATGCCGACTTCAGTACAGGAAGACCGACTCTTCCTACTGTCTATGTTTTGAACCATTCCTGTGAACTAGTTATAGATTACGATGCTTCACTTCAGTTTTACTGTATCCCTCTGACCTTCTTTTTGACGATGAAACACAGAAATTGCATCGGAATTAAATAGAAAAGGCACAATGCCGACTTAAGTACAATAAGACTGACTCTTCCTACTGTCTATGTTTGAACCATTCCTGTGACACTAGTTATAGATTCCGATGCTTCACTTCAGGTGTACTGTATCCCTCTGACCTTCTTTTTGACGATGAAACACAGAAATTGCATCGGTATTAAATACAAAAGGCACAATGCCGACTTAAGTACAAGAAGACTGACTCTTCTTACTGTCAATGATATGAACCATTCCTGTGACACTAGTTATAGATTCCGATGCTTCACTTCAGGTCTACTGTATCCCTTGGACCTTCTTATTGACGATGAAACACAGAAATTGCATCTGAATTAAATACAAAATTCACAATGCCGACTTAAGTACAAGAAGACTGACTCTTATAACTGACTGTTTTGAACCATTCCTGTGACTCTGGTTATAGATTCCGATGCTTCACTTCAGGTTTACTGATTCCCTCTGACCTACTTATTGACGATGAAACACAGAAATTGCATCGGAATTAAATACAAAAGGCACAATGCCAACTGAAGTACAAGAAGACTGACTCTTCTTACTGACTATGTTTTGATCAATTCCTGTGACACTAGTTTTAGATTCCGATGCTTCACTTAAGGTTTACTGTATCCCTTGCACCTTCTTTTTGACGATGAAACACAGAAATTGCCTCGGAATTAAATACAAAAGGCACAATGCCGACTTCAGTACAAGAAGACTGACACTTCTTACTGTCTATGTTATGAACCATTCCTGTGACACTAGTTATAGATTCCGATGCTTCACTTCAGGTTTACTGTATCCCTCTGACCTTCTTATTGACGATGAAACACAGAATATGCTTCGGAATTAAATACAAAAGGCACAATGCCGACATAAGTACAAGAAGACTGACTCTTCTTACTGACTGTTTTGAACCATTCCTGTGACGCTAGTTATAGATTCCGATGCTTCACTTCAGGTTTACTGTATCCCTCAGACCTTCTTATTGACGACGAAACACAGAAATTGCATCGGAATTAAATACAAAAGGCACAATGACGACATAAGTACAAGAAGACTGACTCTTCGTACTGACTATGTTTAGAACCATTCTTGTGACACTAGTTATAGATTCCGATGCCTCACTTCAGGTTTACTGTATCCCTTGGACCTTCTTATTGACGATGAAATACAGATATTGCATCGGAATTAAATGGAAAAGGCACAATGCCGACTTAAGCAAAAGAAGACTGACTCTTCTTACTGACTATCTTCTGAACCATTCCTGTGACACTAGTTATAGATTCCGATGCTTCACTTTAGGTTTACTTTATCCCTTGAACCTTCTTATTGACGATGAAACACAGAAATTGCATCGGAATTAAATAGAAAAGGCACAATGCCGACTTAAGTACAAGAAGACTGACTCTTCTAACTGACTATGTTTTGATCAATTCCTGTGACACTAGTTTTAGATTCCAATGCTTCACTTAAGGTTTACTGTATCCCTTGCACCTTCTTATTGACGATGAAACACGGAAATTGCCTCGGAATTTACTACAAAAGGCACAATGCCGACTTCAGTACAAGAAGACTGACACTTCTTACTGTCTATGTTTTGAACCATTCCTGTGACACTAGTTATAGATTCCGATGTTTCACTTTAGGTTTACTGTATCCCTCTGACCTTCTTATTGACGATGAAACACAGAAATTGCATCGGAATTAAATACAAAAGGCACAATGCCGACTTAAGTACAAGAAGACTGACTCTTCTCACTGACTATGATTTGAACCATTCCTGTGACACTAGTTGTAGTTTCCGATGCTTCACTTCAGGTGTACTGTATCCCTCTGACCTTCGTTTTGACGATGAAACACAAAAAATTCCATCGGAATTAAATAGAAAAGGCACAATGCCGACTTAAGTACAAGAAGACTGACTCTTCTTACTGCCTTCGTTTTGAACCATTCCTGTGACACTAGTTACAGATTCCGATGCTTCACTTCAGGGTTACTGTATCCCTCAGACCTTCTTATTGGCGATGAAACACAGAAATTGCATCGGAATTAAATAGAAAAGGCACAAGGCCGACTTAAGTACAAGAAGACTGACTCTTCCTACTGTCTACGTTTGAACCATTCCTGTGACACTAGTTATAGATTCCGATGTTTCACTTTAGGTTTACTGTATCCCTCTGACCTTCTTTTTGACGATGAAACACAGAAATTGCATCGGAATTAAATACAAAAGGCACAATGCCGACTTAAGTAAAAGAAGACTGACTCTTCTTACTGTCTATGATATGAACCATTCCTGTAACACTAGTTATAGATTCCGATGCTTCACTTCAGGTCTACTGTATCCCTTGGACCTTCTTATTGACGATGAAACACAGAAATCTCATAGGAATTAAATACAAAAGGCACAATGCCGACTTAAGTACAAGAAGACTGACTCTTCTTACTGACTATGATTTGAACCATTCCTGTGACACTAGTTATGGATTCCGACGCTTCAATTGAGGTTCACTCTATCCCTAGGACCTTCTTATTGACGATGAAACACAGAAATTGCATCGGAATTAAATATAAAAGGCACAATGCCGACTTAAGTACAAGAAGGATTACTCTTCCTACTGTCTATGTTTTGAACGATTCCTGTGACATTAGTTATAGATTCCGATGCTTCACTTCAGGTTTACTGGATCCCTTGGTCCTTCTTATTGACGATGAAACACAGAAATTGCTTCGGAATTAAATACAAAAGGTACAACGCCGACTTAAGTACAAGAAGACTGACTCTTCTTACTGACTGTTTTGAACCATTCCTGTGACACTAGTTATAGATTCCGATGTTTCACTTTACGTTTACTGTATCCCTCTGACCTTCTTATTGACGATGAAACACAGAAATTGCATCGGAATTAAATAGAAGAGGCACAATGCCGACTTAAGTACAAGAAGTCTGACTCTTCTTATTGCCTATGTTATGAACCATTCCTGTGACGCTAGTTACAGATTCCGATGCTTCACTTCCGATTTACTGTATCCCTCTGACCTTCTTATTGACGATGAAACATAGAAATTGCATCGGAATTAAATAGAAAAGGCACAATGCCGACTTAAGTACATGAAGACTGACTCTTCCTACTGTCTATGCTTTGATACCAATCCTGTGACACTAGTTATAGATTCCGATGCTTCACTTCAGGTTCACTGTATCCCTTGGACATTCGTGTTGACGATGAAACACAGAAATTGCATCGGAATTAAATAGAAAAGGCACAATGCCGACATAACTATAATAAGAATGACTCTTCTTACTGACTATGCTTTGAACCATTCCTCTGACGCTAGTTGCAGATTCCGATGCTTCACTTCGGGTTTACTGTATCCCTTGGACCTTCTTCTTGACGATGAGACACAGATATTGCATCCGAATTTAATAGAAATTGCACAATGCCGACGTAAGTACAAGAAGACTGACTCTTCTTACTGTCTATGTTTTGAACCATTCCTGTGACGCTAGTTACAGATTCCGATGCTTCACTTCAGGTTTACTGTATCCCTTGGACCTTCTTATTGACGATGAAACACAGATATTGCATCGGAATTAAATAGAAATTGCACAATGCCAACGTAAGTACAAGAAGACTGACTCTGCCTACTGACTATGTCTTGAACCACTCCTGTGACACTAGTTAGAGATTCCAAAGCTTCACTTCAGGTTTACTGTATCCCTTGGACTTTCTTATTGACGAAGAAACACCGAAATTGCATCGGAATTAAATACAAAAGGCACAATGCCGACTTGAGTACGAGAAGACTGACTCTTCTTACTGACTATGTTATGAACCATTCCTGTGCCACTAGTTATAGATTCCGATGCTTCACTTCAGGTTTACTGTATCCCTCTCACCTTCTTATTGGCGATGAAACAGAAATTGCATCGGAATTAAATACATAATGGACAATGCCGACTTAAGTACAAGAAGACTGACTCTTCTTACTGACTACTTTGAACCATTCCTGTGACACTAATTATAGATTCCGATGCTTCACTTCAGGTTTACTGTATCCCTCTGACCTTCTTATTGACGATGAAACACAGAAATTGCATCGGAATTAAATGGAAAAGGCACAATGCCGACATAAGTACAAGAAGACTGACTGTTGCTACTGTCAATGTTTTGAACCATTCCTGTGTCACTAGTTATAGATTCCGATGCTTCACTTCAGGTTTACTGTATCCCTCTGACCTTCTTATTGAAGATGAAACAAAGATATTGCATCGGAATTAAATAGAAATTGCACAATGCCGACTTAAGTACAAGAAGACTGACTCCTCTTACTGACTGTTCTGAACCATTCCTGTGACACTAGTTATAGATTACGATGCTTCACTTCAGGTTTACTGTATCCCTCTGACCTTCTTATTGACGATGAAACACAGAAATTGAATGGGAATTAAATACAAAATGCACAATGCCAACTTAAGTACAAGAAGACTGACTCTTCTTTCTGACTATGATTTGAACCATTCCTGTGGCACCAGTTATAGATTCCGATGCTTCTCTTCAGGTTTACTGTATCCCTTGGACCTTCTTATTGACGATGAAACACAGAAATTGCTTCGGAATTAAATAGAAAAGGCACAATGCCGACTTAAGTACAAGAAGACTGACTCTTCTTACTGACTACGTTTTGAACCATTCCTGTGACACTAGTTATAGATTCCGATGCTTCACCTCAGGTTTACTGCATCCCTCTGACTTTCTTATTGACGATAAAACACAGAAATTGCATCGGAAATAAATACAAAAGGCACGATGCCGACTTAAGTACATGTAGACTGAATCTTCCAACTGTCTATGTTTTGAACCATTCCTGTGTCACTAGTTATAGATTCCGATGTTTCACTTCAGGTTTACTGTATCCCTCTGACCTTCTTATTGACGATGAAACAAAGATATTGCATAGGAATTAAATAGAAATTGCACATTGCCGCCTTAAGTACAAGAGGACTGACTCTTCTTACTGACAATGTTTGGAACCATTCCTGTGACACTAGTTATAGATTCCAATGCTTCACTTCAGGTTTACTGTATTACTTGGACCTTCTTATTGAAGATGAAACACAGAAATGTCAACGGAATAAAATAGAAAAGGCACAATGCCGACTTAAGTACAATAAGACTGACTCTTCTTACTGTCTATGTTTTGAACCATTCCTGTGACGCTAGTTACAGATTCCGATGTTGCACTTAGGATTTACTGTATCCGTCTGACCTTCTTATTGACGATGAAACACAGAAATTGCATCGGAATTAAATAGAAAAGGCACAATGCCGACTTAAGTACATGAAGACTGACTCTTCCTACTGTCTATGTTTTGAATCAATACTGTGACACTAGTTATAGATTCCGATGCTTATCTTCAGGTTCACTATATCCCTTGGACGTTCTTATTGACGATGAAACACAGAAATTGCATCGGAATTAAATAGAAAAGGCACAATGCCGACGTAAGTACAAGAAGACTGACTCTTCCTACTGACTATGTCTTGAACCGCTCCTGTGACACTAGTTAGAGATTACAAAGCTTCACTTCAGGTTTACTGTATCCCTTGGACTTTCTTATTGACGATGAAACACCGAAATTGCATCGGAATTAAATACAAAAGGCACAATGCTGACTTAAGTACGAGAAGACTGACTCTTCTTACTGACTATGTTTTGAACCATTCCTGTGACACTAGTTATAGACTCCGATGCTTCACTTCAGGTTTACTGTATCCCTCTCACCTTCTTATTGGCGATGAAACTGAAATTGCATCGGAATTAAATACATAATGCACAAAGCCAACTTAAGTACAAGAAGACTGACTCTTCTTACTGACTATGATTTGAACCATTCCTGTGACACCAGTTATAGATTCCGATGCTTCTCTTCAGGTTTACTATATCCCTTGGACATTCTTATTGACGATGAAATACAGAAATTGCATCGGAATTAAATAGAAAAGGAACAGTGCCGACTTAAGTACAAGAAGACTGACTCATCTTACTGACTATGTTTTGAGCCATTCCTGTGACACTAGTTAGAGATTCCAAAGCTTCACTTCAGGTTTACTGTATCCCTTGGACCTTCTTTTTGACGACGAAACACCGAAATTGCATCGGAATTAAATACAAAAGGCACAATGCCGACTTAAGTTCAAGAAGACTGACTCTTCTTACTGACTATGTTTTGAACCATTCCTGTGACACTAGTTATAGATTCCGATGCTTCACTTCAGATTTACTGTATCCCTCTGACCTTCTTATTGGCGATGAAACAGAAATTGCATCGGAAATTAATACAAAATGCACAATGCCGACTTAAGTACAAGAAGACTGACTCTTCCTACTGTCTATGTATTGAATCATTCCTGTGTCACTAGTTATTGATTCCGATGCTTCACTTCAGGTTTACTGTATCCCTTGGACGTTCTTATTAACGATGAAACACAGAAATTGCATCGGAATTAAATAGAAAAGGCACAATGCCGACTTAAGTACAAGAAGACTTACTCTTCTTACTGACTATGTTTTGAACCACACCTGTGACACTAGTTATAGATTCCGATGCTTCACTTCAGATTTACTGTATCCCTTGTACCTTCTTATTGACGATGAAACACAGAAATTGCATCGGAATTAAATACAAAAGGCTCAATGACGACTTAAGTACAAGAAGACTGACTCTTCTGACTGACTGTTTTGAACCGTTCCTGTGACACTAGTTATAGATTCCGATGCTTCACTTCAGGTTTACTGTATCCCTCTGACATTCTAATTGACGATGAATCACAGAAATTGTATCGGAATTAAATACAAAAGGCACAATGCCGACTTAAGTACAAGAAGACTGACTCTTCTTATTGTCTATAATTTGAACCATTCCTGTGACACTAGTTAGAGATTCCGATGCTTCCCTTCAGGTTTAGTGTATCCCTCTGACCTTCTTATTGACGATGAAAAACAGAAATTGCATCGGAATTAAATACAAAAGGCACAATGCCGACATAAGAACAAAAAGACTGACTCTTCTTGCTGACTATGTTTTGAACCACTCCTGTGACGCTAGTTACAGATTCCGATGCTTCACTTCAGGTTTACTGTATCCCTTGGACCTCCTTATTGACGATGAAACACAGATATTGCATCGGAATTAAATACACAAGGCACAATGCCGACTTAAGTACAAGAAGACTGACTGTTCCTACTGTCTATATTTTGAACCATTCCTGTGACACTAGTTATAGATTCCGATGCTTCACTTCAGGTTTACTGTATCCCTTGGACGTTCATATTGACGATGAAATACAGAAATTGCATCGGAATTAAATAGAAAAGGCACAATGCCGACTTACGTACAAGAAGACTGACTCTTCTTACTGTCTATGTTATGAACCATTCCTGTGTCACTAGTTATAGATTCCGATGCTTCACTTCAGGTTTACTGTATCCCTCTGACCTTCTTATTGACGATGAAACAAAGATATTGCATCGGAATTAAATAGAAATTGCACAATGCCGACAGAAGTACAAGAAGACTGACTCTTCTTACTGACTGCTCTGAACCATTCCTGTGACACTAGATATAGTTTCCGATGCTTCACTTCAGGTTTACTGTATCCCTCTGACCTTCTTATTGACGATGAAACACAGAAATTGCATCGGATTTAAATTGAAAAGGCACAATGCCGACTTAAGTACAAGAGGACTGACTCTTCTTACTGTCTATGTTTGGAACCATTCCTGTGACACTAGTTATAGATTCCAATGCTTCACTTCAGGTTTACTGTATTACTTGGACCTTCTTATTGACGATGAAACACAGAAATGTCAACGGAATTAAATAGCAAAGGCACAATGCCGACTTAACTACAAGAAGACTGACTCTTCTTACTGTCTATGTTTTGAACCATTTCTGTGACGCTAGCTACAGATTCCGATGCTTCACTTAGGATTTACTGTATCCCTCTGACCTTCTTATTGACGATGAAACACAGAAATTGCATCGGAATTAAATAGAAAAGGCACAATGCCGACTTAGGTACAAGAAGACTGACTCTTCTTACTGACTATGATTTGACCCATTCCTGTGACACTAGTTATAGATTCCGATGCTTCACTTCAGGTTTACTGTATCCCTTGGACGTTCATATTGACGATGAAATACAGAAATTGCATCGAAATTAAATAGAAAAGGCACAATGCCGACTTAAGTACAATAAGACTGACTCTCCTTACTGTCTATGTTTTGAACCATTCCTGTGACGCTAGTTACAGATTCCGATGCTTCACATCAGAGTTACTGTATCCCTCTGACCTTCTTATTGACGATGAAACACAGAAATAGCATCGGAATTAAATAAAAAAGGCACAATGCCGACTTAAGTACAAGAAGACTGACTCTTCCTACTGTCTATGTTTTGAACCATTCCTGTGTCACTAGTTATAGTTTCCGATGCTTCACTACAGGTTTACTGTATCCCTCTGACCGTCTTATTGACGATGAAACAAAGATATTGCATCGGAATTGAATAGAAATTTCACAATGCCGACTTAAGTACAAGAAGACTGACTCTTCTTACTGACTGCTCTGAACCATTGCTGTGACACTAGTTATAGATTCCGATGCTTCACTTCAGGTTTACTGTATCCCTCAGACCTTCTTATTGACGATGAAACACAGAAATTGCATCGGATTTAAATAGAAAAGGCACAACGCCACTTAAGTACAAGAGGACTGACTCTTCTCATTGTCTATGTTTGGAACCATTCCTGTGACTCTTACTGACTTCACTTCAGGTTTACTGTATTACTTGGACCTTCTTATTGACGATGAAACACAGAAATGTCAACGGAATTAAATTGAAAAGGCACAATGCCGACTTAAGTACAGGAAGACTGACTCTTCTTACTGTCTATGTTTTGAACTATTCCTGTGACACTAGTTATAGATTCCGATGCTTCACTTCAGGTTTACTGTATCCCTCTGACATTCTTATTGACGATGAATCACAGAAATGGTATCGGAATTAAATACAAAAAGCACAATGCCGACTTAAGTACAAGAAGACTGACTCTTCTTACTGACTATGTTTTGTACCATTCCTGTGACACTAGTTATAGATTCCGATGCTTCACTTCAGGTTTACTGTATCCCTCTGACCTTCTTATTGACGATGAAACACAGATATTGCATCGGAATTAAATACAAAAGGCACAATGCCGACTTAAGTACAAGAAGACTGACTGTTCCTACTGTTTATATTTTGAACCATTCCTGTGTTACTAGTTATATATTCCGATGCTTCACTTCAGGTTTACTGTATCCCTCTGACCTTCTTATTGACGATGAAATACAGAAAATGCATCGGAATTAAATACGAAAGGCACAATGCCAACTTAAGAACAAGATGACTGACTCTTCTTACTGACTATGATTTGAACCATTCCTGTGACACTAGTTATAGATTCCGATGCTTCACCTTAGGTTTACTGCATCCCTCTGACTTTCTTATTAACGATAAAACACAGAAATTGCATCGGAAATAAATACAAAAGGCACAATGCCGACTTAACTACAAGAAGACTGACTCTTCTTACTGTCTATGTTTTGAACCATTCCTGTGACGCTAGCTACAGATTCCGATGCTTCACTTAGGATTTACTGTATCCCTCTGACCTTCTTATTGACGATGAAACACAGAAATTGCATCGGAATTAAATAGAAAAGGCACAATGCCGACTTAGGTACAAGAAGACTGACTCTTCTTACTGACTATGATTTGACCCATTCCTGTGACACTAGTTATAGATTCCGATGCTTCACTTCAGGTTTACTGTATCCCTTGGACGTTCATATTGACGATGAAATACAGAAATTGCATCGAAATTAAATAGAAAAGGCACAATGCCGACTTAAGTACAATAATACTGACTCTTCTTACTGTCTATGATTTGAACCATTCCTGTGACGCTAGTTACAGATTCCGATGCTTCACATCAGGGTTACTGTATCCCTCTGACCTTCTTATTGACGATGAAACAGAAATTGCATCGGAAGTAAATACATAATGCACAATGCCGACTTAAGTACAAGAAGACTGACTCTTCTTACTGACTACTTTGAACCATTCCTGTGACACTAATTATAGATTCCGATGCTTCACTTCAGGTTTACTGTATCCCTCTGACCTTCTTATTGACGATGAAACACAGAAATTGCATCGGAATTAAATGGAAAAGGCACAATGCCGACTTAAGTACAAGAAGACTGACTCTTGCTACTGTCAATGTTTTGAACCATTCCTGTGTCACTAGATATAGATTCCGATGCTTCACTTCAGGTTTACTGTATCCCTCTGACCTTCTTATTGAAGAAGAAACAAAGATATTGCATCGGAATTAAATAGAAATTGCACAATGCCGACTTAAGTACAAGAAGACTGACTCCTCTTACTGACTGTTCTGAACCATTCCTGTGACACTAGTTATAGATTACGATGCTTCACTTCAGGTTTACTGTATCCCTCTGACCTTCCTATTGACGATGAAACACAGAAATTGCATCGGATTTAAATAGAAAAGGCACAATGCCGACTTAAGTACAAGAGGACTGACTCTTCTTACTGTCTATGTTTGGAACCATTCCTGTGACCCTAGTTACAGATTCCGATGCTTCACTTAGGATTTACTGTATCCCTCTGACCTTCTTATTGACGATGAAACACAGAAATTGCATCGGAATTAAATAGAAAAGGCACAATGCCGACTTAAGTACATGAAGACAGACTCTTCATACTGTCTATGTTTTGAATCAATACTGTGACACTAGTTATAGATTCCGATGCTTCACTTCAGGTTCACTGTATCCCTTGGACGTTCTTATTGACGATGAAACACAGAAATTGCATCGGAATTAAATAGAAAAAGCGTAATGCCGACTTAAGCACAATTAGACTGACCCTTCTTACTGACTATGTTTTGAAGCATTCCTGTGACGCTTGTTACTGATTCCGATGCTTCACTTCAGGTTTACTGTATCCCTTGGACCTTCTTATTGACGATGAAACACAGATATTGCATCGGAATTAAATAGAAATTGCACAATGCCGACGTAAGTACAAGAAGACTGACTCTGCCTACTGACTATGCCTTGAACCACTCCTGTGACACTAGTTAGAGATTCCAAAGCTTCACTTCAGGTGTACTGTATCCCTTGGACCTTCTTATTGACGATGAAACACCGAAAATGCATCGGAAATAAATAAAAAAGGCACAATGCCGACTTAAGTACGAGAAGACTGACTCTTCTTACTGACTATGTTTTGAACCATTCCTGTGACACTAGTTATAGATTCCGATGCTTCACTTCAGGTTTACTGTATCCCTCTCACCTTCGTATTGGCGATGAAACAGATATTGCATCGGAATTAAATACATAATGCACAATGCCGACTTAAGTACAAGAAGACTGACTCTTCTTACTGACTGTTTTGGACCATTCCTGTGACATTAATTATAGATTCCGATGCTTCACTTCAGGTTTACTGTATCCCTCTGACCTTCTTATTGACGATGAAACACAGAAATTGAATCGGAATTAAATACAAAATGCGCAATGCCAACTTAAGTACAAGAAGACTGACTCTTCTTTCTGACTATGATTTGAACCATTCCTGTGGCACCAGTTATAGATTCCGATGCTTCTCTTCAGGTTTACTGTATCCCTTGGACCTTCTTATTGACGATGAAACACAGAAATTGCTTCGGAATTAAATAGAAAAGGCACAATGCCGACTTAAGTACAAGAAGACTGACTCTTCTTACTGACTACGTTTTGAACCATTCCTGTGACACTAGTTATAGATTCCGATGCTTCACCTCAGGTTTACTGCATTCCTCTGACTTTCTTATTGACGATAAAACACAGAAATTGCATCGGAAATAAATACAAAAGGCACGATGCCGACTTAAGTACATGTAGACTGAATCTTCCAACTGTCTATGTTTTGAACCATTCCTGTGTCACTAGTTATAGATTCCGATGTTTCACTTCAGGTTTACTGTATCCCTCTGACCTTCTTATTGACGATGAAACAAAGATATTGCATAGGAATTAAATAGAAATTGCACATTGCCGCCTTAAGTACAAGAGGACTGACTCTTCTTACTGACAATGTTTGGAACCATTCCTGTGACACTAGTTATAGATTCCAATGCTTCACTTCAGGTTTACTGTATTACTTGGACCTTCGTATTGACGATGAAACACAGAAATGTCAACGGAATAAAATAGAAAAGGCACAATGCCGACTTAAGTACAATAAGACTGACTCTTCTTACTGTCTATGTTTTGAACCATTCCTGTGACGCTAGTTACAGATTCCGATGTTTCACTTAGGATTTACTGTATCCGTCTGACCTTCTTATTGACGATGAAACACAGAAATTGCATCGGAATTAAATAGAAAAGGCACAATGCCGACGTAAGTACAAGAAGACTGACTCTTCCTACTGACTATGTCTTGAACCGCTCCTGTGACACTAGTTAGAGATTACAAAGCTTCACTTCAGGTTTACTGTATCCCTTGGACTTTCTTATTGACGATGAAACACCGAAATTGCATCCGAATTAAATACAAAAGGCACAATGCTGACTTAAGTACGAGAAGACTGACTCTTCTTACTGACTATGTTTTGAACCATTCCTGTGACACTAGTTAGAGATTCCAAAGCTTCACTTCAGGTTTACTGTATCCCTTGGACCTTCTTTTTGACGACGAAACACCGAAATTGCATCGGAATTAAATACAAAAGGCACAATGCCGACTTAAGTTCAAGAAGACTGACTCTTCTTACTGACTATGTTTTGAACCATTCCTGTGACACTAGTTATAGATTCCGATGCTTCACTTCAGATTTACTGTATCCCTCTGACCTTCTTATTGGCGATGAAACAGAAATTGCATCGGAAATTAATACAAAATGCACAATGCCGACTTAAGTACAAAAAGACTGACTCTTCTTACTGACTATGATTTGAACCATTCCTGTGACGCAAGTTATAGATTCCGATGCTTCACTTCAGGTTTACTCTATCCCTTGGACCTTCTTATTGACGATGAAACAAAGATATTGCATCGGAATTGAATAGAAATTGCACAATGCCGACTTAAGTACAAGAAGACTGACTCTTCTTACTGACTGCTCTGAACCATTCCTGTGACACTAGTTATAGATTCCGATGCTTCACTTCAGGTTTACTGTATCCCTCTGACCTTCTTATTGACGATGAAACACAGAAATTGCATCGGATTTAAATAGAAAAGGCACAACGCCACTTAAGTACAAGAGGACTGACTCTTCTTACTGTCTATGTTTGGAACCATTCCTGTGACTCTTACTGACTTCACTTCAGGTTTACTGTATTACTTGGACCTTCTTATTGACGATGAAACACAGAAATGTCAACGGAATTAAATAGAAAAGGCACAATGCCGACTTAGGTACAAGAAGACTGACTCTTCTAACTGTCTATGTTTTGAACCATTCCTGTGACGCTAGTTACAGATTCCGATGCTTCACTTCAGGGTTACTGTATCCCTCTGACCTTCTTATTGACGATGAAACACAGAAATTGCATCGGAATTAAATAGAAAACGCACAATGCCGACTTAAGTACAAGAAGACTGACTCTTCCTACTGTCTATGTATTGAATCATTCCTGTGTCACTAGTTATAGATTCCGATGCTTCACTTCAGGTTTACTGTATCCCTCTGACCTTCTTATTGACGATGATACCTAGTAATTGCATCGGATTTAAACTGAAAACGGCATAGTGCCGACTTAAGTACAAAAAGTCTGACTCTTCTTACTGTCTATGTTTTGAACCATTCCTGTGACTCTAGTTATAGATTCCGATGCTTCACTTCAGGTTTATTGTATCCCCTGGACCTTCTTATTGACGATGAAACTTAGAAATCGCATCGGAATTAAACACAAAACTCACAATGCCGACATAAGTACAAGAAGACTGACTTTTCTTACTGCCTATGTATTGAACCATTCCTGTGACACTAGTTATGGATTCCGATGCTTCACTTCAGGTTTACTGTATCCCTCTGACCTTCGTATTGACGATGAAACACAGAAATTGCATCGGAATTAAATACAAAAGGCACAATGCCGAATTAAGTACATGTAGACTGACTCTTCCCACTCTCTTTGTTTTGAAAAATTCCTGTGACACTAGTTATAGATTCCGATGCTTCATTTCAGGTTTACTGTATCCCTTGGACCATCTTATTGACCATGAATTCCAGAAAGTGCATCGGAATTAAATAGAACAGTCACAATGCTGACTTAAGTACAAGAAGACTGTCTCTTCCTACTGTCTATGTTTTGAACCATTCCTGTGACACTAGTTATAGATTCCGATGCTTCACTTCAGGTTTACTGTATCCCTCTGACCTTCTTTTTGACGATGAAACACAGAAATTGCATCGGAATTAAATACAAAAGTCACAATGCCGACTTAAGTACAAGAAGACTGACTCTTCTTTTTGTCTATGTTTTGAACCATTCCTGTGACACTAGTTATAGATTCCGATGCTTCACTTCAGCTTTACTGTATCCCTTGGACCTTCTTATTGACGATGAAACACAGATATTGCATCGGAATTAAATACAAAAGGCACAATGCCGACTTAAGTGCAAGAAGACTGACTCTTCTTACTGTCTAAGTTTTGAACCATTCCTGTGACACTAGTTATAGATTCCGATGCTTCACTTCAGATTTACTGTATCCCTCTGACCTTCTTTTGACGATGGAACACAGAAATTGCATCGCAATTAAATACAAAAGGCACCACGCCGACTTAAGTACAAGAAGACTGACTCTTCCTACTGTCTATGTTTTGAACGATTCCTGTGACATTAGTTATAGACTCCAATGCTTCACTTCAGGTTTACTGTATCCCTTGGACCTTCTTATTGGCGACGAAATACAGAAATTGCATCGGAATTAAATAGAAAAGGCACAATGCCGACTTAAGTACAAGAAGACTGACTCTTCCTACTGTCTATGTTTGGAACCATTCCTGTGACACTAGTTATAGATTCCGATGCTTCACCTCAGGTTCAATGTATCCCTCTGACCTTCTTATTGACGATGAAACACAGAAATCGCATCGGAATTACATAGAAAATGCACAATGCCGTCTTAAGTACAAGCTGACTGACTCTTCTTACTGTCTATGCTTTGAACCATTCCTGTGACGCAAGTTACAGATTCCGATGCTTCACTTGAGGTTTATTGTATCCGTTGGACCTTCTTATTGACGATGAAACACAGAAATTGCATCGTAATTAAATACAAAAATCACAATGCCGGCTCAAGTGTATGTAGACTGACTCTTCCTACTGTCTATGATTTGTAACATTCCTGTGACACTAGTTATAGATTCCGATGCTTCATTTCAGGTTTACTGTATCCTTCGGACCTTCTTATTGTCCATGAAACACAGAAAGTGCATCCGAATTAAATAGAAAAGGCACAATGCTGACTTAAGTACAAGAAGTCTGACTCTTCCTACTGTCTATGTTTTGAACCATTCCTGTGACACTAGTTATAGATTCCGATGCTTCACTTCAGGTTTACTGTATTGCTCTGACCTTCTTTTTGTCGATGAATCACAGAAATTGCATCGGAATTAAATACAAAAGGCACAATGCCGACTTAAGTACAAGAAGACTGACTCTTCCTACTGTCTATGTTTTGAACGATTCCTGTGCCACTAGTTATGGATTCCGATGCATCACTTCAGGTTTAAAGTATTCTTTAGACCTTCTTATTGGCGACGAAATATAGAAATTGCATCGGAATTAAATAGAAAAGGAACAATGCCGACTTAAGTACAAGAAGACTGACTCTTCCTACTGTCCATGTTTTGAACCATTCTGGTGACACTAGTTATAGATTCCGATGCTTCACTTCAGATTTACTGTATCCCTTGGACCTTCTTATTGACGATGAAACACAGAAATTGCATCCGAATTAAATACAAAAGGCACAATGCCGACTTAAGTCCAAGAAGACTGACTCTTCTTACTGACTGCTACGAACCATTCCTGTGACACTAGTTATAGATTTCGATGCTTCATTTCAGGTTTACTGTATCCTTCGGACCTTCTTATTGTCCATGAAACACAGAAAGTGCATCGGAATTAAATAGAAAAGGCACAATGCTGACTTAAGTACAAGAAGTCTGACTCTTCCTACTGTCTATGTTTTGAACCATTCCTGTGACACTAGTTATAGATTCCAATGCTTCACTTCAGGTTTACTGTTTCCCTCTGACCTTCTTTTTAACGATGATACACAGAAATTACATCGTAATTAAATGCTATAGACACAATGCCGACTTAAGTACAAGAAGACTGACTCTTCCTACTGTCTATGTTTTGAACCATTCCTGTGACACTAGTTATAGATTCCGATGCTTCACTTCAGGTTTACTGTATTGCTCTGACCTTCTTTTTGTCGATGAATCACAGAAATTGCATCGGAATTAAATACAAAAGGCACAATGCCGACTTAAGTACAGAGAGACTGACACTTCCTACTGTCTATGATTTGAACGATTCCTGTGACATTAGTTATAGATTCCGATGGTTCACTTCAGCTTTACTGTATCCTTTGCATCTTCTTATTGGCGACGAAATACAGAAATTGCATCGGAATTAAATAGAAAAAATGCACAATGCCGACTTAAGTTCAAGAAGACTGACTCTTCCTACTGTCTATGTTTTGGACCATTCCTGTGACACTAGTTATAGATTCCGATGCTTCACCTCAGGTTCACTGTATCCCTCTGACCTTCTTTTTGACGATGGCACAC
This sequence comes from Schistocerca americana, assembly GCF_021461395.2. Taxonomy (NCBI): domain Eukaryota; kingdom Metazoa; phylum Arthropoda; class Insecta; order Orthoptera; family Acrididae; genus Schistocerca; species Schistocerca americana. The sequence goes on from NC_060120.1 coordinate 1,120,795,254, forward strand.
AGAAAATGCATCGGAATCAATTAGAAAAGGCACAATGCCGACTTAAGTATAAGAGGACAGACTCTTCTTACAGTGTATGATTTGAACCGTTCCTGTGACACTAGTTATAGATTCCGATGCTTCACTTCAGATTTATTGTATCCCTTGGAACTTCTTATTGACGATGAAACACAGAAATTGCATCGGAATTAAATACAAAAGGCACAATGCCGACTTAAGTCCAAGAAGACTGACTCTTCTTACTGACTGATTTGAACCATTCCTGTGACACTAGTTATAGATTCCGATGCTTCACTTCAGGTTTACTGTATCCCTCTGGCCTTCTTATTGACGATGAATCACAAAAATTGCATCGGAATTAAATACAAAAGGCACAATGCCGACTTAAGTAAAAGAAGACTGACTCTTCTTTTTGTCTATGTTGTGAACCATTCCTTTGACACTAGTTATAGATTCCGATGCTTCACTTCAGGTTTTGTGTATCCCTCTGACCTTCTTATTGACGATGAAACACAGAAATTGCATCGGAATTAAATACAAAAGGCACAATGCCGACATAAGTACAAGAAGACTGACTCTTCTTACTGACTGATTTGAACAATTCCTGTGACACTAGTTATAGATTCCGATGCTTCACTTCAGGTTTACTGTATCCCTCTGGCCTTCTTATTGACGATGAATCACAAAAATTGCATCGGAATTAAATACAAAAGGCACAATGCCGACTTAAGTACAAGAAGACTGACTCTTCTTACTGTCTATGTTTTGATCCAATCCTGTGACGCTAGTTACAGATTCCGATGCTTCACTTCAGGTTCACTGTAGCCCTTGGACCTTCTTATTGACGATGAAACACAGATATTGCATCGTTATTAAATACAAAAGGAACAATGCCGACTTAAGTACAAGAAGACTGACTCTTCCTACTGTCTATGTTTTGAACCATTCCTGTGACACTAGTTATTGATTCCGATGCTTCACTTCAGGTTTACTGTATCCCTCTGACCTTCTTTTTGACGATGAAACACTGAAATTGCATCGGAATTAAATACAAAATGCACAATGCCGACTTATGTACAAGAAGACTGACTCATCCTACTGTCTATGCTTTGAACGATTCCTGTGACGCTAGTTACAGATTCCGATGTTTCACTTCAGGTTTACTGTATCCTTCTGACATAATTATTGACGATGAAACACTGAAATTGCATCGGAATGAAATAGAAAAAGCACAATGCCGACATAAGTACAAGAAGACTGACTCTTCTTACTGTCTATGTTTTGATCCTTTCCTGTGACACTAGTTATAGATTCCGATGCTTCACTTCAGGTTTTCTGTATCCCTCTGACCTTCTTATTGACGATGAAAGACAGAAATTGCATCGGAAATAAATAGAAAAGGCACAATGCCGACTAAAGTACAAGAAGACTGACTCTTCTTACTGACTATGTTTTGAACCACTCCTGTTACGCTAGTTACAGATTCCGATGATTCACTTCAGGTTTACTGTAGCTATTGGACCTTCTTATTGACGATGAAACACAGATATTGCATCGTTAATAAATACAAAAGGAACAATGCCGACTTAAGTACAAGAAGACTGACTCTTCCCACTGTCTATGATTTGAACCATTCCTGTGACACTAGATATAGATTCCGATGCTTCACTTCAGGTCTACTGTAGCTCTTGGACCTTCTTATTGACGATGAAACACAGATATTGCATCGGAATTAAATAGAAAAGCACAATGCCGACATAAGTACAAGAAGGTTGACTCTTCTTACTTTCTATGCTTTGAACTATTCCTCTGACTCAAGTTACAGATCCCGATGCTTCACTTCAGGTTTACTGTATCCCTCTGACATTCGTATTGACGATGAAACACTGGAATTGCATCGGTATGAAATAGAAAAAGCACAATGCCGACTTAAGTACAAGAAGTCTGACTCTTCTTACTGACTATGATTTGAACCATTCCTGCGACACTAGTTATAGATTCCGTTGCTACACTTTAGGTTTACTGTATCCCTCTGACCTTCTTATTGACGACGAAACACAGAAATTGCATCGGAATTTAATAGAACAGGCACAATGCCGACTTAAGTACAAGAAGACTGACTCCTCTTACTGACTATGCTTTCAACCAATCCTTTGACGCAAGTTACAGATTCCAATTTTTCCCTTCAGGTTTACTGTATCCCTCTGACATTCTTATTGACGATGAATCACTGAAATTGCATCGAAATGAAATGGAAAAAGCACAATGCCGACTTAAGTACAAGATGACTGACTTTTCTTACTGACTATGATTTGAACAATTCCTGTGACACTAGTTATAGATTCCGATGCTACACTTCAGGTTTACTGTATCCCTCTGACCTTCTTATTGGCGATGAAACACAGAAATTGCATCGGAATTAAATAGAAAAAGCACAATGCCGACTTCAGTAATGGAAGACTGACTCTTCCTACTGTCTATGTTTTGAACCATTCCAGTGACACTAGATGTAGATTCCGATGCTTCACTTCAGGTTTACTGTATCCCTTGGACCTTATTATTGACGATGAAACACAGAAATTGCATCGGAATTAAATAGAAAAGCACAATACCGACTTAAGTACAGGAAGGCTGACTCTTCTTACTGTCAATGTTTTGAACTATTCCTCTGACGCAAGTTACAGCTTCCGATGCTTCACTTCAGGTTTACTGTATCCCTCTGACATTCATATTGACGATGAAACACTGGAATTGCATCGGTATGAAATAGAAAAAGCTCAATGCCGACTTAAGTACAAGAAGACTGACTCTTCTTACTGACTATGTTTTGAACCACTCCTGTGACGCTAGTTACAGAATCCGATGCTTCACTTCAGGTTTACTGTAGCCCTTGGACCTTCTTATTGACGATGAAACACAGATATGGCATCGGAATAAAATGCAAAAGGCACAATGCCGACTTAAGTACAGGAAGACCGACTCTTCCTACTGTCTATGTTTTGAACCATTCCTGTGACACTAGTTATAGTTTCCGATGCTTCACTTCAGGTTTACTGTATCCTTTGGACCTTCTTATTGGCGACGAAATACAGATATTGCATCGGAATTAAATGGAAAAGGCACAATGCCGACTTAGGTACAAGCAGACTGACTCTTCTTACTGACTATGTTTTGAACCATTCCTGTGACACTAGTTATAGATTCCGATGTTTCACTTCAGGTTTACTGTTTCCCTTGGACCTTCTTATTGACGATGAAACACAGAAATTACATCGGAATTATATAGAAAAGGCACAATGCCGACTTAAGTACAAGAAGACTGACTCTTCTTAATGTCTATGTTTTGAACCATTCCTGTGACGCTAGCTAAGTTTCCGATGCTTCACTTCAGGTTTTCAGTATCCCTCTGACCTTCTTATTGACGATGAAACACAGAAATTGCATCGGAATTAAATACAAAAGGCACAATGCCGACTTAAGTACAAGGAGACTGACTTATCTTACTGACTGTTTTGAACCATTCCTGTGACACTAGCTATAGATTCCGATGCTTCACTTCAGGTTTACTGTATCCCTCTGACCTTCTTATCGACGTTGAAACACAGAAATTGCATCGGAATTAAATACAAATGGCACAATGCCGACTTAAGTACAAGAAGACTGACTCTACTTACTGTCTATGTTTTGAACCATTCCTGTGACACTAGATATAGATTCCGATGCTTCACTTCACGTTTACTGTATCCCTCTGACATTCTTAGCGACGATGAAACACTGAAATTTCATCGGAATTAAATAGAAAAAGCACAATGCCGACTTAAGTACAAGAAGACTGACTCTTCTTAATGACTATGTTTTGAACCACTCCTGTGACGCTAGTTACAGATTCCGTTGCTTCACTTCAGGTTTACTGTATCCCTTGGACCTTCTTGTTGACGATGAAACACAGAAATTGCATCGGATTTAAATAGAAAAGGCACAATGCCGACTTAAGTACAAGAAGACTGACTCTTCTTAATGACTATGTTTTGAACCACTCCTGTGACGCTAGTTACAGATTCCGATGCTTCACTTCAGGTTTACTGTATCCCTTGGACCTTCTTGTTGACGATGAATCACAGAAATTGCATCGGAATTAAATAGAAAAGGCACAATGCTACTTAAGTACAAGAAGACTGACTTTTCCTACTGTCTATGTTTTGAACTGTTCTTGTGACACTAGTTATAGATTCCGATGTTTCACTTCAGGTTTACTGTAGCCCTTGGACCTTCTTATTGACGATGAAACACAGATATGGCATCGGAATAAAATGCAAAAGGCACAATGCCGACTTAAGTACAAGAAGACCGACTCTTCCTACTGTCTATGTTTTGAACCATTCCTGTGACACTAGTTATAGATTGAGATGCTTCACTTCAGGTTTACTGTATCCTTTGGACTTTCTTACTGGCGACGAAATACAGAAATTGCATCGGAATTAAATGGAAAAGGCACAATGCCGACTAAAGTACAAGAAGACTGACTCTTCTTACTGACTATGTTTTGAACCATTCCTGTGACACTAGTTATAGATTCCGATGCTTCACTTCAGGTTTACTGTTTCTCTTGGACCTTCTTATTGACGATGAAACACAGAAATTGCATCGAAATTAAATAGAAAAGGCACAGTGTCGACTTAAGTACAAGAAGACTGACTCTTCTTAATGTCTATGTTTTGAACCATTCCTGTGACGCTAGTTAAAGTTTCCGATGCTTCACTTCAGGTTTACTGTATACCTCTGACCTTCTTATTGACGATGAAATACAGAAATTGCATCGGAATTAAATAGAAAAGGCACAACGCCACTTAATTACAAGAAGACTGACTCTTCCTACTGTCTATATTTTTAACCGTTCCTGTGACACTAGTTTTAGATTCAAATGCTTCACTTCAGGCTCACTGTATCCCTTGGACGTTCTTATCGACGATGAAACACAGATACTGCACCGGAATTAAATACAAAAGGCACAAAGCCGACATATGTACAACAAGACTGACTCTTCTTATTGACTTTGCTTTGAACCACTCCTGTGACACTAGTTATAGATTCCGATGCTTCCCTTCAGGTCTACTGTATCCCTCTGACCGTCTTATTGACAATGAAACACAGAAATTGCATCTGAATTAAATAGAAAAGGCACAATGCTACTTAAGTACAAGAAGACTGACTTTTCCTACTATCTATGTTTTGAACCGTTCTTGTGACACTAGTTATAGATTCCGATGTTTCACTTCAGGTTTACTGTATCCCTTGGACGGTCTTATTGACGATAAACACAGAAATTGCATCGGAATTAAATAGAAATGCACAATGCCGACTTAAGTACAACAAGACTGACTCTTCTTACTGTCAATGTTTTGAACTATTCCTCTGACGCAAATTACAGATTCCGATGCTTCACTTCAGGTTTACTGTATCCCTCTGACATTCTTATTGACGATGAAACACTGGAATTGCATCGGTATGAAATAGAAAAAGCACAATGCCGACTTAAGTACAAGAAGACTGACTCTTCTTACTGACTATGATTTGAACCCTTCCTGTGACACAAGTTATAGATTCCGTTGCTACACTTCAAGTTTACAGTATCCCCCTACCTTCTTATTGACGATGAAACACAGAAATTGCTTCGGAATTAAATAGAAAAGGCACAATGCTACTTAAGTACAAGAAGACTGACCCTTCCTACTGTCTATATTTTTAACCGTTCCTGTGACACTAGTTTTAGATTCAAATGCTTCACTTCAGGTTTACTGTATCCCTTGGACGTTCTTATCGACGATGAAACACAGAAACTGCATCGGAATTAAATACAAAACGGCACAAAGCCGACATATGTACAAGAAGACTGACTCTTCTTATTGACTTTGCTTTGAACCACTCCTGTGACACTAGTTATAGATTCCGATGCTTCCCTTCAGGTTTACTGTATCCCTCTGACCTTCTTATTGACAATGAAACACAGAAATTGCATCTGAATTAAATACAAAAGGCACAATGCAACTTAAGTACAAGAAGACTGACTTTCCCTACTGTCTATGTTTTGAACCGTTCTTGTGACACTAGTTATAGATTCCGATGTTTCACTTCAGGTTTACTGTATCCCTCTCACCTTCTTATTGACGATGAAACACAGAAATTGCATCGTAATTAAATACAAAAGGCACAATACCGACTTAAGTAAATGTAGACTGACTCTTCCTACTGTGTATGTTTGAAACATTCCTGTGACACTAGTTATAGATTCCGATGCTTCATTTCAGGTTTACTGTATCCCTTGGACCTTCTTATTGACCATGAAACACAGAAAGTGCATCGGAATGAAATACAAAAGGCACAATGCTGACTTAAGTACAAGAAGACTGACGCTTCCTACTGTCTATGTTTTGAACCATTCCTGTGACACTAGTTATATATTCCGATGCTTCACTTCAGGTTTTCTGTAATTCTCTGACCTTCTTATTGACGATGAAACACAGAAATTGCATCGGAATTATATACAAAAGGCACAATGCTGACTTAAGCACAATAAGACTGACTCTTCACACTGTCCATGTTTGATCCATTCCTGTGACACTAGTTATAGATTCCGATGCTTCACTTCAGGTTTACAGTATCCCTCTGACCTTCTTATTGACGTTGAAGCACAGAAATTGCATCGGAATTAAATACAAATGGCACAATGCCGACTTAAGTACAAGAATACTGACTCTCCTTACTGTCTATGTTTTGAACCATTCCTGTGACACTAGATATAGATTTCGATGCTTCACTTCAGGTTTACTGTATGCCACTGACATTCTTCTTGACGATGAATCACTGAAATTGCATCGGAATTAAATAGAAAAAGCACAATGCCGACATAAGTACAAGAAGACTGACTCTTCTTACTGACTATGATTTGAACCATTCCTGTGACACTAGTTATAGATTCCGATGCTACACTTCAGGTTTACTTTATCCCTCTGACCTTCTTATTGACGATGAAACACAGAAATTGCATCGGAATTAAATAGAAAAGGCACAATGCCGACTTAAGTACAAGAAGACTGACTCTTTTACTGACTATGTTTTGAACCATTCCTGTGACACTAGTTATAGATTCCGATGCTTCACTTCAGGTTTACTGTATCCCTTGGACGTTCTTATCGACGATGAAACACAGAAACTGCATCGGAATTAAATACAAAAGGCACAATGCCGACATATGTACAAGAAGACTGACTCTTCATACTGACTATGTTTTGAACCACTCCTGTGACAATAGTTATAGATTCCGATGCTTCCCTTCAGGTTTACTGTATCCCTCTGACCTTCTTATTGACAATGAAACACAGAAATTGCATCTGAATTAAATACAAGAGGCACAATGCCGACCTAAGTACGTGTAGACTGACTCTTCCTACTGTCTATGTTTTGAAATATTCCTGTGACACTAGTTATAGATTCCGATGCTTCATTTCAGGTTTACTGTATCCATTGGACCATCTTATTGACCATGAAACACAGAAAGTGCATCGGAATTATTAAGGGAAGGCACAATGCTGACTTAAGTACAAGAAGACTGACTCTTCCTACTGCCTTTGTTTTAACCATTCCTATGACACTAGTTATAGATTCTGATGCTTCACTTCAGGTTTTCTGTAATTCTCTGACTTTCTTATTGACGATGAAGCACAGAAATTGCATCGGAATTAAATACAAAAGGCACAATGCTGACTTAAGTACAAGAAGACTGACTCTTCACACTGTCTATGTTTGAAATATTGCTGTAACACTAGTTATAGATTCCGATGCTTCACTTCAGGTTTTCAGTATCACTCGGACCTTCTTATTGACGTTGAAACACAGAAATTGCATCGGAATTGAATACAAATGGCACAATGTTGATTTAAGTACAAGAAGACTGACTCTCCTTACTGTCTATGTTTTGAACCATTCCTGTGACTCTAGATATAGATTCCGATGCTTCACTTCAGGTTTACTGTATCCCTCTGACATTCTTATTGACGAAGAAACACTGAAATTGCATCGGAATGAAATAGAAAAAGCACAATGCCGACTTAAGTACAAGAAGACTGACCCTTCTTACTGACTATGATTTGAACCATTCCTGTGACACTAGTTATAGATTCCGATGCTACACTTCAGGTTAACTGTATCCCTCTGACCTTCTTATTGACGATGAAACACAGAAATTGCATCGGATTTAAATAGAAAAGGCACAATGCCGACTTAAGTACAAGAAGACTGTCTCTTCTTACTGACTATGTTTTGAACCACTCCTGTTACGCTAGTTACAGATTCCGATGCTTCACTTCAGGTTTACTGTATCCCTTGGACCTTCTTATTGACGATGAAACACAGAAATTGCATCGGAATTAAATAGAAAAGGCACAATGCTACTTAAGTACAAGAAGACTGACTCTTCCTACTGTCTATGTTTTGATCCGTTCCTGTCACACTAGTTATAGATTACCATGCTTCACTTCAGGTTTACTGTATCCCTTGGACTTTCTTATTGACCATGAAACACAGAAAGTGCATCGGAATTAAATACAAAAGGCACAATGCTGACTTAAGTACAAGAAGACTGACTCTTCACACTGTCTATGTTTGAAATATTGCTGTAACACTAGTTATAGATTCATATGCTTCACGTCAGGTTTACTGTATCCCTCTGACATTCTTATTGACGAAAAAACACTGAAATTGCATCGGAATGAAATAAAAAAAGCACAATGCCAACTTAAGTACAAGAAGACTGGCCCTTCTTACTGACTATGATTTGAACCATTCCTGTGACACTAGTTATAGATTCCGATGCTACACTTCAGGTTTACGGTATCCCTCTGACCTTCTTACTGACGATGAAACACAGAAATTGCATCGGAATTAAATAGAAAAGGCACAATGCTACTTAAGTACAAGAAGACTGACTCTTCCTACTGTCCATGTTTTGAACCGTTCCTGTCACACTAGTTATAGATTCCGATGCTTCACTTCTGGTTTACTGTATCCCTTGGACTTTCTCATTGACGACGAAACACAGAAATTGCATCGGAATTAAATACAAAAGGCACAATGCTACTTAAGTACAAGAAGACTGACTCTTCCTACTGTCTATGTTTTGAACCGTTCCTGTGACACTAGTTATAGATTCCGATGCTTCACTTAAGTTTTACTGTATCCCTTGGACGTTCTTATTGACGATGAAGCACAGAAATTGCATCGGAAGTAAATACAAAAGGCACAATGCCGACATAAGTACAAGAAGGCTGACTCTTCTTACTGACTATGATTTGAACCATTCCTGTGGCACTAGTTATAGATTCCGATGCTTCACTTCAGGTTTACTGTATCCCTCTGACCTTCTTTTTGACGACGAAACACAGAAATCGCATTGGAATTATATAGAAAAGGCACAATGCCGTCTTCAGTACACGCTGACTGACTCTTATTAGTGTCTATGCTTTGAACCATTCCTGAGACGCTAGTTACAGTTTCCGATGCTTCACTTCAGGTTTTCAGTATCCCTCTGACCTTCTTACTGACGATGAAACACAGAAATTGCATCGGAATTTAATACAACAGGCACAATGCCGACTTACATTCAAGAAGACTGACTCTTCCTACTGTCTATGTTTTGAACGATTCCTGTGACATTAGTTATAGATTCCGATGCTTCACTTCATGTTTACTGTATCCCTCTGACCTTCTTATTGGCAACGAAATACAGAAATTGCATCGGAATTAAATAGAAAAGGCACAATGCCGACTTATGTACAAGAAGACTGACTCTTCCTACTGACTATGATTTGAACCACTCCTGTGACACTAGTTATAGATTCCGATGCTTCACTTCAGGTTTACTGAAACCCTCTGACCTTCTTATTGAGAATGAAACACAGAAATTGCATCGGAGTGAAATACAAAAGGCACAATGTCGACTTAAGTACAAGAAGACTGACTCTTCTTTCTGACTATGTTTTGAACCATTCCTGTGACACTAGTTACAGATTCCGATGCTTCACTTATGTTTTACTGTATCCCTTGGACCTTCTTATTGACGATGAAACACAGAAATTGCATCGGAATTAAATAGAAAAGGCACAATGCCGATTTAAGTACAAGAAGACTGACTCTTCTTAATGTATATGTTTTGAACCATTGCTGTGACGCTAGTTAAAGTTTCCGATACTTCAATTCAGGTTTTCTGTATCCCTCTGACCTTCTTATTGACGATGAAACACAGAAATTGCCTTGGAATTAAATAGAAAAGGCCCAATGCCGACTTAAGTACATGTAGACTGACTCTTCCTACTGTCTATGTTTGAAACATTCCTCTGACACTAGTTATAGATTCCGATGCTTCTTTTCAGGTTTACTGTATCCCTTGGACCATCTTCTTGACCATGAAACACAGAAAGTGCATCGGAATTATATAGAAAAGGCGCAATGCTTACTTAAGTACAAGAAGACTGACTCTTCTTACTGTCTATGTTTTGAACCATTCCTGTGACACTAGTTATGGATTCCGATGCTTCACTTCAGGTTTACTGTATCCCTTGGACGTTCGTATTGACGATGAAACACAGAAATTGCATCGGAATTAAATAGAAAAGGCACAATGCCGACTTAAGTACAAGAATTCTGACTCTTCTTACTGTCTGTTATGAACCATTCCTGTGACACTAGTTATAGATTCCGATGCTTCACTTCAGGTTTACTGTATCCCTCTGACCTTCTTATTGACGTTGAAACTCAGAAATTGCATCGGAAGTAAATACAAATGGCACAATGCCGACTTAAGTACAAGAAGACTGACTCTCCTTAGTGTCTATGTTTTGAACCATTCCTGTGACACTAGTTATAGATTCCGATGCTTCACTTCAGGTTTACTGTATCCCTTGGACCCCCTTATTGACGATGAAACACAGAAATTGCATGGGAATTAAATAGAAAAGGCACAATGCCGACTTAAGTACAAGAAGACTGACTCTTCTTAATGTCTACGTTTTTAACCGTTCCTGTGACGCTAGTTAAAGTTTCCGATGCTTCACTTCAGGTTTACTGTATACCTCTGCCCTTCTTATTGACGATGAAATACAGAAATTGCATCGGAATTAAATAGAAAAGGCACAATGCTACTTAAGTACAAGACGACTGACTCTTCCTACTGTCTATGTTTTGAACCGTTCCTGTGACGCTAGTTACAGATTCCGATGCCTCACTTCAGGTTTACTGTATCCCTTGGACCTTCTTATTGACGATGAAACACAGAAATTGCATCGGAATTAAATACAGAAGGCACGATGCCGACTTAAGTACAAGAAGACTGATTCTTCTTACTGACTATGTTTTGAACCATTCCTGTGACACTAGTTAGAGATTCCGATGCTTCCCTTCAGGTTTACTGTATCCCTCTGTCCTTCTTATTGAGAATGAAACACAGAAATTGCATCGGAATTAAATACAAAAGGCACAATGCCGACTTAAGTACAAGAAGACTGACTCTTCTTACTGACTATGTTTTGAACCATTCCTGTGACACTAGTTATAGATTCCGATGCTTCACTTCAGGTTTACTGTATCCCTTGGACCCCCTTATTGACGATGAAACACAGAAATTGCATGGGAATTAAATAGAAAAGGCACAATGCCGACTTAAGTACAAGAAGACTGACTCTTCTTAATGTCTACGTTTTTAACCATTCCTGTGACGCTAGTTAAAGTTTCCGATGCTTCACTTCAGGTTTACTGTATACCTCTGCCCTTCTTATTGACGATGAAATACAGAAATTGCATCGGAATTAAATAGAAAAGGCACAATGCTACTTAAGTACAAGACGACTGACTCTTCCTACTGTCTATGATTTGAACCGTTCCTGTGACACTAGATATAGATTCCGATGCTTCACTTCAGGTTTGCTGTATCCCTTGGACCTTCTCATTGACGATGAAACACAGAAATTGCATCGGAATTAAATAGAAAAGGCACAATGCCGACTTAAGTACAAGAAGTCTGTCTCTTCTTACTGTCTGTTATGAACCATTCCTGTGACACTAGTTATAGATTCCGATGCTTCACTTCAGGTTTACTGTATCCCTCTGACCTTCTTATTGACGTGGAAACACAGAAATTGCATCGGAATTAAATACAAATGGCACAATGCCGACTTAAGTACAAGAAGACTGACTCTCCTTACTGTCTATGTTTTGAACCATTCCTGTGACACTAGATATAGATTCCGATGCTTCACTTCATGTTTTCTGTATCCCTTGGATCTTCTTATTGACGATGAAACGCAGAAATTGCATCGGAATTAAATAGAAAAGGCACAAAGCCGACTTAAGTACAAGAAGACTGACTCTTCTTACTGTCTATGTTTTGAACCATTCCTCTGACGCAAGTTACAGATTCCGATGCTTCACATCAGGTTTACTGTATGTCTCTGACATTCTTATTGACGATGAAACACTGAAATTGCATCGGAATGAAATAGAAAAAGCACAATGCCGACTTAAGTACAAGAAGACTGACTCTTCTTACTGACTATGATTTGAACCATTCCTGTGACACTAGTTATAGATTCCGATGCTACACTTTAGGTTTTCTGTATCCCTCTGACCTTCTTATTGACGATGAAACGCAGAAATTGCATCGGAATTAAATAGAAAAGGCACAAAGCCGACTTAAGTACAAGAAGACTGACTCTTCTTACTGTCTATGTTTTGAACCATTCCTCTGACGCAAGTTACAGATTCCGATGCTTCACATCAGGTTTACTGTATGTCTCTGACATTCTTATTGACGATGAAACACTGAAATTGCATCGGAATGAAATAGAAAAAGCACAATGCCGACTTAAGCACAAGAAGACTGACTCTTCTTACTGTCTATGTTTTGAACCATTCCTGTGACGCTAGTTACAGATTCGGATGCTTCACTTCAGGCTTACTGTATCCCTTGGGCCTTCTTATTGACGATGAAACACAGATATTGCATCGGAATTAACTACAAAAGGCACAATGCCGACGTAAGTACAAGAAGACTGACTCTTCTTACTGACTATGTTTTGAAATATTACTGTGACACTAGTTATAGATTCCGATGCTACACTTCAGGTTTTCTGTATCCCTCTGACCTTCTTATAGACGATGAAACACAGAAATTGCATCGGAATTAGGTAGAAAAGGCACAATGCCGACTTAAGTACAAGAAGACTGACTCTTCTTTCTGACTATGTTTTAAACAAATCCTCTACACTAGCTATAGATTCCGATTCTTCACTTCAGGTTTACTGTATCCCTCTGACCTTCTTATTGACGATGAAACACAGAAATTGCATCGGAATTAAATAGAAAAGGCACAATGCCGACTTAAGTACAAGAAGACTGACTCTTCTTACTGACTGTGTTTTGAACCATTCCTGTGACCCTAGTTATAGATTCCGATGCTACACTTCAGGTTTACTGCATCCCTTGGACCCTCTTATTGACGATGAAACACAGAAATTGCATCGGAATTAAATAGAAAAGGCACAATCCTGACTTAAGTACAAGAAGACTGACTCTTCTTAATGTCTATGTTTTGAACCATTCGTGTGACGCTAGTTAAAGTTTCCGATGCTTCACTTCAGGTTTACTGTATACCTCTGACCTTCTTATTGAAGATGAAATACAGAAATTGCAATGGAATTAAATAGAAAAGCCACAACGCTACTTAAGTACCAAAAGACTGACTCTTCCTACTGTCTATATTTTGAACCACTCCTGTGACACTAGTTATAGATTCCGATGCTTCCCTTCAGGTTTACTGTATCCCTCTGACCTTCTTATTGACAATGAAACACAGAAATTGCATCTGAATTAAATACAAAAGGCACAATGCCGACTTAAGTACAAGAAGACTGACTCTTCTTACTGACTATGTTTTGAACCATTCCTGTGACACTAGTTATAGATTCCGATGCTTCACTTCAGGTTTACTGTATCCCTTGGACCTTCTTATTGACGATGAAACACAGAAATTGCATCGGAATTAAATAGAAAAGGCACAATGCCGACTTAAGTACAAGAAGACTGACTCTTTTACTGACTATGTTTTGAACCATTCCTGTGACACTAGTTATAGATTCCGATGCTTCACTTCAGGTTTACTGTATCCCTTGGACGTTCTTATCGACGATGAAACACAGAAACTGCATCGGAATTAAATACAAAAGGCACAATGCCGACATATGTACAAGAAGACTGACTCTTCATACTGACTATGTTTTGAACCACTCCTGTGACAATAGTTATAGATTCCGATGCTTCCCTTCAGGTTTACTGTATCCCTCTGACCTTCTTATTGACAATGAAACACAGAAATAGCATCTGAATTAAATACAAAAGGCACAATGCCGACCTAAGTACGTGTAGACTGACTCTTCCTACTGTCTATGTTTTGAAATATTCCTGTGACACTAGTTATAGATTCCGATGCTTCATTCCAGGTTTACTGTATCCATTGGACCATCTTATTGACCATGAAACACAGAAAGTGCATCGGAATTATAAAGGAAAGGCACAATGCTGACTTAAGTACAAGAAGACTGACTCTTCCTACTGCCTTTGTTTTTAACCATTCCTATGACACTAGTTATAGATTCTGATGCTTCACTTCAGGTTTTCTGTATTCTCTGACTTTCTTATTGACGATGAAGCACAGAAATTGCATCGGAATTAAATACAAAAGGCACAATGCTGACTTAAGTACAAGAAGACTGACTCTTCACACTGTCTATGTTTGAAATATTGCTGTAACACTAGTTATAGATTCCGATGCTTCACTTCAGGTTTTCAGTATCACTCTGACCTTCTTATTGACGTTGAAACACAGAAATTGCATCGGAATTGAATACAAATGGCACAATGTCGATTTAAGTACAAGAAGACTGACTCTCCTTACTGTCTATGTTTTGAACCATTCCTGTGACACTAGATATAGATTCCGATGCTTCACTTCAGGTTTACTGTATCCCTCTGACATTCTTATTGACGAAGAAACACTGAAATTGCATCGGAATGAAATAGAAAAAGCACAATGCCGACTTAAGTACAAGAAGACTGACCCTTCTTACTGACTATGATTTGAACCATTCCTGTGACACTAGTTATAGATTCCGATGCTACACTTCAGGTTAACTGTATCCCTCTGACCTTCTTATTGACGATGAAACACAGAAATTGCATCGGATTTAAATAGAAAAGGCACAATGCCGACTTAAGTACAAGAAGACTGTCTCTTCTTACTGACTATGTTTTGAACCACTCCTGTGACGCTAGTTACAGATTCCGATGCTTCACTTCAGGTTTACTGTATCCCTTGGACCTTCTTATTGACGATGAAACACAGAAATTGCATCGGAATTAAATAGAAAAGGCACAATGCTACTTAAGTACAAGAAGACTGACTCTTCCTACTGTCTATGTTTTGATCCGTTCCTGTCACACTAGTTATAGATTACCATGCTTCACTTCAGGTTTACTGCATCCCTTGGACTTTCTTATTGACCATGAAACACAGAAAGTGCATCGGAATTAAATACAAAAGGCACAATGCTGACTTAAGTACAAGAAGACTGACTCTTCACACTGTCTATGTTTGAAATATTGCTGTAACACTAGTTATAGATTCATATGCTTCACGTCAGGTTTACTGTATCCCTCTGACATTCTTATTGACGAAGAAACACTGAAATTGCATCGGAATGAAATAAAAAAAGCACAATGCCAACTTAAGTACAAGAAGACTGGCCCTTCTTACTGACTATGATTTGAACCATTCCTGTGACACTAGTTATAGATTCCGATGCTACACTTCAGGTTTACGGTATCCCTCTGACCTTCGTACTGACGATGAAACACAGAAATTGCATCGGAATTAAATAGAAAAGGCACAATGCTACTTAAGTACAAGAAGACTGACTCTTCCTACTGTCCATGTTTTGAACCGTTCCTGTCACACTAGTTATAGATTCCGATGCTTCACTTCTGGTTTACTGTATCCCTTGGACTTTCTCATTGACGACGAAACACAGAAATTGCATCGGAATTAAATACAAAAGGCACAATGCTACTTAAGTACAAGAAGACTGACTCTTCCTACTGTCTATGTTTTGAACCGTTCCTGTGACACTAGTTATAGATTCCGATGCTTCACTTAAGTTTTACTGTATCCCTTGGACGTTCTTATTGACGATGAAGCACAGAAATTGCATCGGAAGTAAATACAAAAGGCACAATGCCGACATAAGTACAAGAAGGCTGACTCTTCTTACTGACTATGATTTGAACCATTCCTGTGGCACTAGTTATAGATTCCGATGCTTCACTTCAGGTTTACTGTATCCCTCTGACCTTCTTTTTGACGACGAAACACAGAAATCGCATTGGAATTATATAGAAAAGGCACAATGCCGTCTTCAGTAAACGCTGACTGACTCTTATTAGTGTCTATGCTTTGAACCATTCCTGAGACGCTAGTTACAGTTTCCGATGCTTCACTTCAGGTTTTCAGTATCCCTCTGACCTTCTTACTGACGATGAAACACAGAAATTGCATCGGAATTTAATACAACAGGCACAATGCCGACTTACATTCAAGAAGACTGACTCTTCCTACTGTCTATGTTTTGAACGATTCCTGTGACATTAGTTATAGATTCCGATGCTTCACTTCATGTTTACTGTATCCCTCTGACCTTCTTATTGGCAACGAAATACAGAAATTGCATCGGAATTAAATAGAAAAGGCACAATGCCGACTTATGTACAAGAAGACTGACTCTTCCTACTGACTATGATTTGAACCACTCCTGTGACACTAGTTATAGATTCCGATGCTTCACTTCAGGTTTACTGAAACCCTCTGACCTTCTTATTGAGAATGAAACACAGGAATTGCATCGGAGTGAAATACAAAAGGCACAATGTCGACTTAAGTACAAGAAGACTGACTCTTCTTTCTGACTATGTTTTGAACCATTCCTGTGACACTAGTTACAGATTCCGATGCTTCACTTCAGGTTTACTGTATCCCTTGGACCTTCTTATTGACGATGAAACACAGAAATTGCATCGGAATTAAATAGAAAAGGCACAATGCCGATTTAAGTACAAGAAGACTGACTCTTCTTAATGTATATGTTTTGAACCATTGCTGTGACGCTAGTTAAAGTTTCCGATGCTTCAATTCAGGTTTTCTGTATCCCTCTGACCTTCTTATTGACGATGAAACACAGAAATTGCCTTGGAATTAAATAGAAAAGGCCCAATGCCGACTTAAGTACATGTAGACTGACTCTTCCTACTGTCTATGTTTGAAACATTCCTCTGACACTAGTTATAGATTCCGATGCTTCTTTTCAGGTTTACTGTATCCCTTGGACCATCTTCTTGACCATGAAACACAGAAAGTGCATCGGAATTATATAGAAAAGGCGCAATGCTTACTTAAGTACAAGAAGACTGACTCTTCTTACTGTCTATGTTTTGAACCATTCCTGTGACACTAGTTATAGATTCCGATGCTTCACTTCAGGTTTACTGTATCCCTTGGACGTTCGTATTGACGATGAAACACAGAAATTGCATCGGAATTAAATAGAAAAGGCACAATGCCGACTTAAGTACAAGAATTCTGACTCTTCTTACTGTCTGTTATGAACCATTCCTGTGACACTAGTTATAGATTCCGATGCTTCACTTCAGGTTTACTGTATCCCTCTGACCTTCTTATTGACGTTGAAACTCAGAAATTGCATCGGAAGTAAATACAAATGGCACAATGCCGACTTAAGTACAAGAAGACTGACTCTCCTTAGTGTCTATGTTTTGAACCATTCCTGTGACACTAGTTATAGATTCCGATGCTTCACTTCAGGTTTACTGTATCCCTTGGACCCCCTTATTGACGATGAAACACAGAAATTGCATGGGAATTAAATAGAAAAGGCACAATGCCGACTTAAGTACAAGAAGACTGACTCTTCTTAATGTCTACGTTTTTAACCATTCCTGTGACGCTAGTTAAAGTTTCCGATGCTTCACTTCAGGTTTACTGTATACCTCTGCCCTTCTTATTGACGATGAAATACAGAAATTGCATCGGAATTAAATAGAAAAGGCACAATGCTACTTAAGTACAAGACGACTGACTCTTCCTACTGTCTATGTTTTGAACCGTTCCTGTGACGCTAGTTACAGATTCCGATGCCTCACTTCAGGTTTACTGTATCCCTTGGACCTTCTTATTGACGATGAAACACAGAAATTGCATCGGAATTAAATACAGAAGGCACGATGCCGACTTAAGTACAAGAAGACTGATTCTTCTTACTGACTATGTTTTGAACCATTCCTGTGACACTAGTTAGAGATTCCGATGCTTCCCTTCAGGTTTACTGTATCCCTCTGTCCTTCTTATTGAGAATGAAACACAGAAATTGCATCGGAATTAAATACAAAAGGCACAATGCCGACTTAAGTACAAGAAGACTGACTCTTCTTACTGACTATGTTTTGAACCATTCCTGTGACACTAGTTATAGATTCCGATGCTTCACTTCAGGTTTACTGTATCCCTTGGACCCCTTATTGACGATGAAACACAGAAATTGCATGGGAATTAAATAGAAAAGGCACAATGCCGACTTAAGTACAAGAAGACTGACTCTTCTTAATGTCTACGTTTTTAACCATTCCTGTGACGCTAGTTAAAGTTTCCGATGCTTCACTTCAGGTTTACTGTATACCTCTGCCCTTCTTATTGACGATGAAATACAGAAATTGCATCGGAATTAAATAGAAAAGGCACAATGCTACTTAAGTACAAGACGACTGACTCTTCCTACTGTCTATGTTTTGAACCGTTCCTGTGACACTAGATATAGATTCCGATGCTTCACTTCAGGTTTACTGTATCCCTTGGACCTTCTCATTGACGATGAAACACAGAAATTGCATCGGAATTAAATAGAAAAGGCACAATGCCGACTTAAGTACAAGAAGTCTGTCTCTTCTTACTGTCTGTTATGAACCATTCCTGTGACACTAGTTATAGATTCCGATGCTTCACTTCAGGTTAACTGTATCCCTCTGACCTTCTTATTGACGTGGAAACACAGAAATTGCATCGGAATTAAATACAAATGGCACAATGCCGACTTAAGTACAAGAAGACTGACTCTCCTTACTGTCTATGTTTTGAACCATTCCTGTGACACTAGATATAGATTCCGATGCTTCACTTCATGTTTTCTGTATCCCTTGGATCTTCTTATTGACGATGAAACGCAGAAATTGCATCGGAATTAAATAGAAAAGGCACAAAGCCGACTTAAGTACAAGAAGACTGACTCTTCTTACTGTCTATGTTTTGAACCATTCCTCTGACGCAAGTTACAGATTCCGATGCTTCACATCAGGTTTACTGTATGTCTCTGACATTCTTATTGACGATGAAACACTGAAATTGCATCGGAATGAAATAGAAAATGCACAATGCCGACTTAAGTACAAGAAGACTGACTCTTCTTACTGACTATGATTTGAACCATTCCTGTGACACTAGTTATAGATTCCGATGCTACACTTTAGGTTTTCTGTATCCCTCTGACCTTCTTATTGACGATGAAACACAGAAATTGCATCGGAATTAAATAGAAAAGGCACAATGCTGACTTAAGCACAAGAAGACTGACTCTTCTTACTGTCTATGTTTTGAACCATTCCTGTGACGCTAGTTACAGATTCGGATGCTTCACTTCAGGCTTACTGTATCCCTTGGGCCTTCTTATTGACGATGAAACACAGATATTGCATCGGAATTAACTACAAAAGGCACAATGCCGACGTAAGTACAAGAAGACTGACTCTTCTTACTGACTATGTTTTGAAATATTACTGTGACACTAGTTATAGATTCCGATGCTACACTTCAGGTTTTCTGTATCCCTCTGACCTTCTTATAGACGATGAAACACAGAAATTGCATCGGAATTAGGTAGAAAAGGCACAATGCCGACTTAAGTACAAGAAGACTGACTCTTCTTTCTGACTATGTTTTAAACAAATCCTCTACACTAGCTATAGATTCCGATTCTTCACTTCAGGTTTACTGTATCCCTCTGACCTTCTTATTGACGATGAAACACAGAAATTGCATCGGAATTAAATAGAAAAGGCACAATGCCGACGTAAGTACAAGAAGACTGACTCTTCTTACTGACTGTGTTTTGAACCATTCCTGTGACCCTAGTTATAGATTCCGATGGTACACTTCAGGTTTACTGTATCCCTTGGACCCTCTTATTGACGATGAAACACAGAAATTGCATCGGAATTAAATAGAAAAGGCACAATCCTGACTTAAGTACAAGAAGACTGACTCTTCTTAATGTCTATGTTTTGAACCATTCCTGTGACGCTAGTTAAAGTTTCCGATACTTCACTTCAGGTTTACTGTATTCCTCTGACCTTCTTATTGACGATGAAATACAGAAATTGCAACGGAGTTAAATACAAAAGGCACTATGACGACTTAAATACAAGAAGACTGACTCTTCTTACTGTCTATGTTTTGAACCATTCCTCTGACGCAAGTTACAGATTCCGATGCTTCACATCAGGTTTACTGTATCTCTCTGACATTCTTATTGACGATGAAACACTGAAATTGCATCGGAATGAAATAGAAAAAGCACAATGCCGACTTAAGTACAAGAAGACTGACTCTTCTTACTGACTATGATTTGAACCATTCCTGTGACACTAGTTATAGATTCCGATGCTACACTTCAGGTTGTCTGTATCCCTCAGACCTTCTTATTGACGATGAAACACAGAAATTGCATCGGAATTAAATAGAAAAGGCACAATGCCGACTTAAGTACAAGAAGACTGACTCTTCTTTCTGACTATGTTTTAAACCAATCCTGTACACTAGCTATAGATTCCGATGCTTCACTTCAGGTTTACTGTATCCCTCTGACCTTCTTATTGACAATGAAACACAGAAATTGCATCTGAATTAAATACAAAAGGCACAATGCCGACCTAAGTACGTGTAGACTGACTCTTCCTACTGTCTATGTTTTGAAATATTCCTGGGACACTAGTTATAGATTCCGATGCTTCATTTCAGGTTTACTGTATCCATTGGACCATCTTATTGACCATGAAACACAGAAAGTGCATCGGAATTATAAAGGAAAGGCACAATGCTGACTTAAGTACAAGAAGACTGACTCTTCCTACTGCCTTTGTTTTTAACCATTCCTATGACACTAGTTATAGATTCTGATGCTTCACTTCAGGTTTTCTGTAATTCTCTGACTTTCTTATTGACGATGAAGCACAGAAATTGCATCGGAATTAAATACAAAAGGCACAATGCTGACTTAAGTACAAGAAGACTGACTCTTCACACTGTCTATGTTTGAAATATTGCTGTAACACTAGTTATAGATTCCGATGCTTCACTTCAGGTTTTCAGTATCACTCTGACCTTCTTATTGACGTTGAAACACAGAAATTGCATCGGAATTGAATACAAATGGCACAATGTCGATTTAAGTACAAGAAGACTGACTCTCCTTACTGTCTATGTTTTGAACCATTCCTGTGACACTAGATATAGATTCCGATGCTTCACTTCAGGTTTACTGTATCCCTCTGACATTCTTATTGACGAAGAAACACTGAAATTGCATCGGAATGAAATAGAAAAAGCACAATGCCGACTTAAGTACAAGAAGACTGACCCTTCTTACTGACTATGATTTGAACCATTCCTGTGACACTAGTTATAGATTCCGATGCTACACTTCAGGTTAACTGTATCCCTCTGACCTTCTTATTGACGATGAAACACAGAAATTGCATCGGATTTAAATAGAAAAGGCACAATGCCGACTTAAGTACAAGAAGACTGTCTCTTCTTACTGACTATGTTTTGAACCACTCCTGTGACGCTAGTTACAGATTCCGATGCTTCACTTCAGGTTTACTGTATCCCTTGGACCTTCTTATTGACGATGAAACACAGAAATTGCATCGGAATTAAATAGAAAAGGCACAATGCTACTTAAGTACAAGAAGACTGACTCTTCCTACTGTCTTTGTTTTGATCCGTTCCTGTCACACTAGTTATAGATTACCACGCTTCACTTCAGGTTTACTGTATCCCTTGGACTTTCTTATTGACCATGAAACACAGAAAGTGCATCGGAATTAAATACAAAAGGCACAATGCTGACTTAAGTACAAGAAGACTGACTCTTCACACTGTCTATGTTTGAAATATTGCTGTAACACTAGTTATAGATTCATATGCTTCACGTCAGGTTTACTGTATCCCTCTGACATTCTTATTGACGAAGAAACACTGAAATTGCATCGGAATGAAATAAAAAAAGCACAATGCCAACTTAAGTACAAGAAGACTGGCCCTTCTTACTGACTATGATTTGAACCATTCCTGTGACACTAGTTATAGATTCCGATGCTACACTTCAGGTTTACGGTATCCCTCTGACCTTCTTACTGACGATGAAACACAGAAATTGCATCGGAATTAAATAGAAAAGGCACAATGCTACTTAAGTACAAGAAGACTGACTCTTCCTACTGTCCATGTTTTGAACCGTTCCTGTCACACTAGTTATAGATTCCGATGCTTCACTTCTGGTTTACTGTATCCCTTGGACTTTCTCATTGACGACGAAACACAGAAATTGCATCGGAATTAAATACAAAAGGCACAATGCTACTTAAGTACAAGAAGACTGACTCTTCCTACTGTCTATGTTTTGAACCGTTCCTGCGACACTAGTTATTGATTCCGATGCTTCACATAAGTTTTACTGTTCCCTTGGACGTTCTTATTGACGATGAAGCACAGAAATTGCATCGGAAGTAAATACAAAAGGCACAATGCCGACATAAGTACAAGAAGGCTGACTCTTCTTACTGACTATGATTTGAACCATTCCTGTGGCACTAGTTATAGATTCCGATGCTTCACTTCAGGTTTACTGTATCCCTCTGACCTTCTTTTTGACGACGAAACACAGAAATCGCATTGGAATTATATAGAAAAGGCACAATGCCGTCTTCAGTACACGCTGACTGACTCTTATTAGTGTCTATGCTTTGAACCATTCCTGAGACGCTAGTTACAGTTTCCGATGCTTCACTTCAGGTTTTCAGTATCCCTCTGACCTTCTTACTGACGATGAAACACAGAAATTGCATCGGAATTTAATACAACAGGCACAATGCCGACTTACATTCAAGAAGACTGACTCTTCCTACTGTCTATGTTTTGAACGATTCCTGTGACATTAGTTATAGATTCCGATGCTTCACTTCATGTTTACTGTATCCCTCTGACCTTCTTATTGGCAACGAAATACAGAAATTGCATCGGAATTAAATAGAAAAGGCACAATGCCGACTTATGTACAAGAAGACTGACTCTTCCTACTGACTATGATTTGAACCACTCCTGTGACACTAGTTATAGATTCCGATGCTTCACTTCAGGTTTACTGAAACCCTCTGACCTTCTTATTGAGAATGAAACACAGAAATTGCATCGGAGTGAAATACAAAAGGCACAATGTCGACTTAAGTACAAGAAGACTGACTCTTCTTTCTGACTATGTTTTGAACCATTCCTGTGACACTAGTTACAGATTCCGATGCTTCACTTCAGGTTTACTGTATCCCTTGGACCTTCTTATTGACGATGAAACACAGAAATTGCATCGGAATTAAATAGAAAAGGCACAATGCCGATTTAAGTACAAGAAGACTGACTCTTCTTAATGTATATGTTTTGAACCATTGCTGTGACGCTAGTTAAAGTTTCCGATGCTTCAATTCAGGTTTTCTGTATCCCTCTGACCTTCTTATTGACGATGAAACACAGAAATTGCCTTGGAATTAAATAGAAAAGGCCCAATGCCGACTTAAGTACATGTAGACTGACTCTTCCTACTGTCTATGTTTGAAACATTCCTCTGACACTAGTTATAGATTCCGATGCTTCTTTTCAGGTTTACTGTATCCCTTGGACCATCTTCTTGACCATGAAACACAGAAAGTGCATCGGAATTATATAGAAAAGGCGCAATGCTTACTTAAGTACAAGAAGACTGACTCTTCTTACTGTCTATGTTTTGAACCATTCCTGTGACACTAGTTATAGATTCCGATGCTTCACTTCAGGTTTACTGTATCCCTTGGACGTTCGTATTGACGATGAAACACAGAAATTGCATCGGAATTAAATAGAAAAGGCACAATGCCGACTTAAGTACAAGAATTCTGACTCTTCTTACCGTCTGTTATGAACCATTCCTGCGACACTAGTTATAGATTCCGATGCTTCACTTCAGGTTTACTGTATCCCTCTGACCTTCTTATTGACGTTGAAACTCAGAAATTGCATCGGAAGTAAATACAAATGGCACAATGACGACTTAAGTACAAGAAGACTGACTCTCCTTAGTGTCTATGTTTTGAACCATTCCTGTGACACTAGTTATAGATTCTGATGCTTCACTTCAGGTTTACTGTATCCCTTGGACCCCCTTATTGACGATGAAACACAGAAATTGCATGGGAATTAAATAGAAAAGGCACAATGCCGACTTAAGTACAAGAAGACTGACTCTTCTTAATGTCTACGTTTTTAACCATTCCTGTGACGCTAGTTAAAGTTTCCGATGCTTCACTTCAGGTTTACTGTATACCTCTGCCCTTCTTATTGACGATGAAATACAGAAATTGCATCGGAATTAAATAGAAAAGGCACAATGCTACTTAAGTACAAGACGACTGACTCTTCCTACTGTCTATGTTTTGAACCGTTCCTGTGACGCTAGTTACAGATTCCGATGCCTCACTTCAGGTTTACTGTATCCCTTGGACCTTCTTATTGACGATGAAACACAGAAATTGCATCGGAATTAAATACAGAAGGCACGATGCCGACTTAAGTACAAGAAGACTGATTCTTCTTACTGACTATGTTTTGAACCATTCCTGTGACACTAGTTAGAGATTCCGATGCTTCCCTTCAGGTTTACTGTATCCCTCTGTCCTTCTTATTGAGAATGAAACACAGAAATTGCATCGGAATTAAATACAAAAGGCACAATGCCGACTTAAGTACAAGAAGACTGACTCTTCTTACTGACTATGTTTTGAACCATTCCTGTGACACTAGTTATAGATTCCGATGCTTCACTTCAGGTTTACTGTATCCCTTGGACCCCCTTATTGACGATGAAACACAGAAATTGCATGGGAATTAAATAGAAAAGGCACAATGCCGACTTAAGTACAAGAAGACTGACACTTCTTAATGTCTACGTTTTTAACCATTCCTGTGACGCTAGTTAAAGTTTCCGATGCTTCACTTCAGGTTTACTGTATACCTCTGCCCTTCTTATTGACGATGAAATACAGAAATTGCATCGGAATTAAATAGAAAAGGCACAATGCTACTTAAGTACAAGACGACTGACTCTTCCTACTGTCTATGTTTTGAACCGTTCCTGTGACACTAGATATAGATTCCGATGCTTCACTTCAGGTTTACTGTATCCCTTGGACCTTCTCATTGACGATGAAACACAGAAATTGCATCGGAATTAAATAGAAAAGGCACAATGCCGACTTAAGTACAAGAAGACTGACTCTTCTTAATGTCTACGTTTTTAACCATTCCTGTGACGCTAGTTAAAGTTTCCGATGCTTCACTTCAGGTTTACTGTATACCTCTGCCCTTCTTATTGACGATGAAATACAGAAATTGCATCGGAATTAAATAGAAAAGGCACAATGCTACTTAAGTACAAGACGACTGACTCTTCCTACTGTCTATGTTTTGAACCGTTCCTGTGACACTAGTTACAGATTCCGATGCCTCACTTCAGGTTTACTGTATCCCTTGGACCTTCTTATTGACGATGAAACACAGAAATTGCATCGGAATTAAATACAGAAGGCACGATGCCGACTTAAGTACAAGAAGACTGATTCTTCTTACTGACTATGTTTTGAACCATTCCTGTGACACTAGTTAGAGATTCCGATGCTTCCCTTCAGGTTTACTGTATCCCTCTGTCCTTCTTATTGAGAATGAAACACAGAAATTGCATCGGAATTAAATACAAAAGGCACAATGCCGACTTAAGTACAAGAAGACTGACTCTTCTTACTGACTATGTTTTGAACCATTCCTGTGACACTAGTTATAGATTCCGATGCTTCACTTCAGGTTTACTGTATCCCTTGGACCCCCTTATTGACGATGAAACACAGAAATTGCATGGGAATTAAATAGAAAAGGCACAATGCCGACTTAAGTACAAGAAGACTGACTCTTCTTAATGTCTACGTTTTTAACCATTCCTGTGACGCTAGTTAAAGTTTCCGATGCTTCACTTCAGGTTTACTGTATACCTCTGCCCTTCTTATTGACGATGAAATACAGAAATTGCATCGGAATTAAATAGAAAAGGCACAATGCTACTTAAGTACAAGACGACTGACTCTTCCTACTGTCTATGTTTTGAACCGTTCCTGTGACACTAGATATAGATTCCGATGCTTCACTTCAGGTTTTCTGTATCCCTTGGACCTTCTCATTGACGATGAAACACAGAAATTGCATCGGAATTAAATAGAAAAGGCACAATGCCGACTTAAGTACAAGAAGTCTGTCTCTTCTTACTGTCTGTTATGAACCATTCCTGTGACACTAGTTATAGATTCCGATGCTTCACTTCAGGTTTACTGTATCCCTCTGACCTTCTTATTGACGTGGAAACACAGAAATTGCATCGGAATTAAATACAAATGGCACAATGCCGACTTAAGTACAAGAAGACTGACTCTCCTTACTGTCTATGTTTTGAACCATTCCTGTGACACTAGATATAGATTCCGATGCTTCACTTCAGGCTTACTGTATCCCTTGGGCCTTCTTATTGACGATGAAACACAGATATTGCATCGGAATTAACTACAAAAGGCACAATTCCGACGTAAGTACAAGAAGACTGACTCTTCTTACTGACTATGTTTTGAAATATTACTGTGACACTAGTTATAGATTCCGATGCTACACTTCAGGTTTTCTGTATCCCTCTGACCTTCTTATAGACGATGAAACACAGAAATTGCATCGGAATTAGGTAGAAAAGGCACAATGCCGACTTAAGTACAAGAAGACTGACTCTTCTTTCTGACTATGTTTTAAACAAATCCTCTACACTAGCTATAGATTCCGATTCTTCACTTCAGGTTTACTGTATCCCTCTGACCTTCTTATTGACGATGAAACACAGAAATTGCATCGGAATTAAATAGAAAAGGCACAATGCCGACTTAAGTACAAGAAGACTGACTCTTCTTACTGACTGTGTTTTGAACCATTCCTGTGACCCTAGTTATAGATTCCGATGCTACACTTCAGGTTTACTGTATCCCTTGGACCCTCTTATTGACGATGAAACACAGAAATTGCATCGGAATTAAATAGAAAAGGCACAATCCTGACTTAAGTACAAGAAGACTGACTCTTCTTAATGTCTATGTTTTGAACCATTCCTGTGACGCTAGTTAAAGTTTCCGATACTTCACTTCAGGTTTACTGTATTCCTCTGACCTTCTTATTGACGATGAAATACAGAAATTGCAACGGAGTTAAATACAAAAGGCACTATGACGACTTAAATACAAGAAGACTGACTCTTCTTACTGTCTATGTTTTGAACCATTCCTCTGACGCAAGTTACAGATTCCGATGCTTCACATCAGGTTTACTGTATCTCTCTGACATTCTTATTGACGATGAAACACTGAAATTGCATCGGAATGAAATAGAAAAAGCACAATGCCGACTTAAGTACAAGAAGACTGACTCTTCTTACTGACTATGATTTGAACCATTCCTGTGACACTAGTTATAGATTCCGATGCTACACTTCAGGTTGTCTGTATCCCTCAGACCTTCTTATTGACGATGAAACACAGAAATTGCATCGGAATTAAATAGAAAAGGCACAATGCCGACTTAAGTACAAGAAGACTGACTCTTCTTTCTGACTATGTTTTAAACCAATCCTGTACACTAGCTATAGATTCCGATGCTTCACTTCAGGTTTACTGTATCCCTCTGACCTTCTTATTGACGATGAAACACAGAAATTGTATCGGAATTAAATAGAAAAGGCACAATGCCGACTTAAGTACAAGAAGACTGACTCTTCTTACTGACAATGATTTGAACCAATCCTGTGATACTACTTATAGATTTCGATGCTACACTTCATGTTTTCTGTTACCCTCTGACCTTCTTATTGACGATGAAACACAGAAATTGCATCGGAATTAAATAGAAAATACACAATGCCGACTTAAGTACAAGAAGACTGACTCTTCTTTCCGACTATGTTTTAAACCATTCCTGTACACTAGCTACAGATTCCGATGCTTCACTTCAGGTTTACTGTAATCCTCTGAACTTCTTATTGACGATGAAACACAGAAAGCGCATGGGAATTAAATAGAAAAATCACAATGCCGTTTTAAGTACACGCTGACTGACTCTTCTTAATGTCTATGCTTTGAACCATTCCTGTGACGCTAGTTTCAGATTCAGATGCTTCACTTCAGGTTTACTGTATCCCTTGGACCATCTTATTTACCATGAAACACAGAAAGTGCATCGGAATTATATAGAAAAGGCACAATGCTGACTTAAGTACAAGAAGACTGACTCTTCTTACTGTCTACGTTTTGATATATTCCTCTGACGCAAGTTGCAGATTCCGATGCTTCACATCAGGTTTACTGTGTCTCTTGGACCTTCTTATTGACGATGAAACACAGATATTGCATCGGAATTAACTACAAAAGGCACAATGCCGACGTAAGTGCAAGAAGACTGACTCTTCTTACTGACTATGTTTGAACCATTACTGTGACTCTAGTTAGAGATTCTGATGCTTCACATCAGGTTTACGGTATCCCTCTGACCTTCTTATTGACGATGCAACACAGTAATTACATCGGAATTAAATTGAAAAAGGCACAATGCCGACTTAAGTACAAGAAGACTGACTCTTCTTACTGTCCATGCTTTTAACCATTCCTGTGACACAAGTTATAGATTCCGATGCTTCACTGCACGTTTACTGTATCCCTTGGACCTTCTTATGCACGATGAAACACAGAGATTGCATCGGAATGAAATAAAAATGGCACAATGCCAACTTGAGTACAAGAAGACTGACTCTTCTTACTGACAATGTTTTCAACCATTCCTGTGACACTAGTTATAGATTCCGATGCTACACTTCAAGTTTACTGTATCCCTCTGACCTTCTTATTGACGATGAAACTCAGAAATTGCATTGGAATTAAATACAAAAGGCACAATGCCGACTTAAGTACAATAAGACTGACTCATCTTACAGACTGTTTTGAACCATTCCTGTGACACTAGTTGTAGCTTCCGATGGTTCACTTCAGGTTTACTGTATCCCTCTGACCTTCTTATTGACGTTGAAACACAGAAATTGCATCGGAATTAAATACAAATGGCACAATGCTGACTTAAGTACAAGAAGACTGACTCTCCTTACTGTCTATGTTTTGAACCATTCCTGTGACACTAGATATAGATTCCGATGCTTCACCTCAGGTTTA
Organism: Schistocerca americana; assembly: GCF_021461395.2. Lineage (NCBI taxonomy): Eukaryota > Metazoa > Arthropoda > Insecta > Orthoptera > Acrididae > Schistocerca > Schistocerca americana. Next base: position 1,120,825,074 of record NC_060120.1, read on the forward strand.
CTGTTTCCCTTGGGCCTTCTTATTGACGATGAAACACAAAAATTGCATCGGAAATAAATAGAAAAGCACAATGTCGACTTAAGTACAAGAAGACTGACTCTTCTTACTGTCTATGATTTGAACCACTCCTCTGACGCAAGTTACAGATTCCGATGCTTCACTTCAGGTTTACTGTAACCCTCTGACATTCTTATTCACGATGAAACACTGAAATTGCATCGGAATGAAATAGAAAAAGCACAATGCCGACTTAAGTACAAGAAGACTGCCTCTTCTGACTGACTATGATTTGAACCATTCCTGTGACACTAGTTATAGATTCCGATGCTTCACGTCAGGTTCACTGTATCCCTCTGACCTACTTATTGACGATGAAACACAGAAATCGCATCGGAATTAAATAGAAAAGGCACAATGCCGTCTTAAGTACAAGCAGACTGACTCTTCTTAGTGTCTATGCTTTGAACCATTCCTGAGACGCTAGTTACAGATTCCGATGCTTCACTTCAGGTTTACTGTATCACTTGGACCTTCTTATTGACGATGAAAAACAGAAATTGCATCGGAATTAAATACAAAAGGCACAAAGCCGACTTAAGTACAAGAAGACTGACTCTTCTTACTAAGTATGTTTTGAACCATTCCTGTGACACTAGTTAGAGATTCCGATGCTTCCCTTCAGGTTTACTGTATCCCTCTGACCTTCTTAATGATGATGATACACAGAAATTGCATCGGAATCAAATACAAAAGGCACAATGCCGACTTAATTACAAGAAGACTGACTCTTCTTACTGACTATGTTTTGAACCATTCCTCTGACACTAGTTATAGATTCCGATGCTTCACTTCAGGTTTATTGTATCCCTCTGACCTTCGTATTGACGATGAAACACAGATATTGCAGCGGAATTGAATTGAACAGGCACAATGCCGACTTAAGTACAAGAAGACTGACTCTTCTTACTGACTATGATTTGAACCATTCCTGTCACACTAGTTATAGATTCCAATGCTTCACTTCAGGTTTACTGTATCCCGCTGATCTACTTATTGACGATGAAACACAGAAATTGCATCGGAATTAAATAGAAAAGGCACAGCGCCGACTTAAGTACGAGAAGCCTGACTCTTCTTGCTGTCTATGATTTGAACCATTCCTGTGACACTAGTTATAGATTCCGATGCTTCACTTCAGGTTTACTGTATCCCTTGGACCTTCTTATTGACGATGAAACACAGAAATTGCATCGGAATTAAATATAAAAGGCACAATGCCGACTTAAGTACAAGAAGACTGACTTTTCTTACTGTCTATGTTTTGAACCATTCCTGTGACGCTAGTTACAGATTCCGATGCTTCACTCCAGGTTTACTGTATCCCTGGGACCTTCTTATTGACGATGAAACACAGAAATTGCATCGGAATTAAATAGAAAAGGCACAATGCCGACTTAAGTACAAGAAGACTGACTCTTCCTACTGTCTATGTTTTGAACCATTCCTGTGACACTAGTTATAGATTCCAATGCTTCACTTCAGGTTTACTGTATCCCTTGGACGTTCTTATTGACGATGAATCACAGAAATTGCATCGGAATTAAATAGAAGAGGCACAATGCCGACATAAGTACAAGAAGACTGACTCTTCTTACTGACTATGTTTTGAACCATTCCTAAGACGCTAGTTACAGATTCCGATGCTTCACTCCAGGTTTACTGTATCCCTTGGACCTTCTTATTGTCGATGAAACACAGATATTGCATCGGAATTAAATACAATAGACACAATGCCGACTTAAGTGCAAGAAGACTGACTCTTCTTACTTACTATGTTTTGAACCATTCCTGTGACACTAGTTACAGATTCCGATGCTTCACTTCAGGTTTACTGTATCCCTTGGACCTTCTTATTGAAGATGAAACACAGAAATTGCATCGGAATTAAATACAAAAGGCTCAATCCCGACTTAAGTGCAAGAAGACTGACTCTTCTTACTGACTTTGCTTGGAACCATTCCTGTGACACTAGTTACAGATTCCGATGCTTCACTTCAGGTTTACTGTATCCCTCAGACCTTCTTATTGACGATGAAACACAGATTTTGCATCCGAATGAAATAGTAAAGGCACAATGCTGACTTAAGTACAAGAAGACTGGCTCTTCCTACTGTCTATGTTTGAACCATTCCTGTGACACTAGTTATAGATTCCGATGCTTCACTTCAGGTTTTCTGTATCCCTCTGACCTTCTTATTGACGATGAAACACAGATATTGCATCGGAATTAAATACAAAAGGCACAATGCCGACTGAAGTACAAAAAGACTGACCTTTCTTACTGTCTATGCTTTGAACCATTCCTGTGACACTAGTTATAGATTCCGATGCTTCACTTCAGGTTAACTGTATCCCTTGGACGTTCTTATTGAAGATGAAACACAGAAATTGCATCGGAATTAAATACAAAAGCACAATGACGACATAAGTACAAGAAGACAGACTCTTCCTACTGTCTATGTTTTGAACCATTCCTGTTACACTAGTTACAGATTCCGATGATACAATTCAGGTTTACTGTAACCCTTTGACCTTCTTATTGACGTTGAAACACAGAAATAGCATCGGAATTAAATACAAATGGCACAATGCCGACTTAAGTACAAGAAAACTGACTCTCCTTCCTGTCTATATTTTGAACCATTCCTGTGACACTAGTTATAGATTCCGATGCTTCACTTCAGGTTTACTGTATCCCTTGGACCTTCTTATTGACGATGAAACACAGAAAATAATCGGAATTAAATAGAAAGGGCACAATGCCGACTGAAGTACAAGAAGACTGACCCTTCTTACTGTCTATGTTTTGAACCATTCCTCTGACGCAAGTTACAGTTTCCGATGCTTCACATCAGGTTTACTGTATGCCCTGGACCTTCTTATTGACGATGAAACACTAAAATTGAATCGGAATGAAATAGAAAAAGCACAATGCCGACTTAAGTACAAGAGGACTGACTCTTCTTACTGACTATGATTTGAACCATTCCTGTGACACTAGTTATAGAATCCAACGCTTCACTTCAGGTTTACTGTATCCCTCAGACCATCTTATTGGCGATGAAACACAGAAATTGCATTGGAATTAAATAGAAAAGGCGCAATGCCGACTTAAGTACAAGAAGACTAACTCTTCTTACCGTCTATGTTTTAAACCATTCCTATGACGCTAGTTAAAGATTCCGATGCTTCACTTCAGGTTTACTGTATCCCTCTGACCTTCTTATTGACGATGAAACACAGAAATTGCATCGGAATTAAATAGAAAAGGCACAATGCCGACATACGTACAAGAAGACTGACTCTTCTTACTGACTATGATTTGAACCATTCCTGTGACACTAGCTATAGATTCCGATGCTTCACTTCTGGTTTACTGTATCCCTCTGACCTTCTTGTTGACGATGAAACACAGAAATTGCATCGGAATTAAATACAAAAGGCACAGTGCTGACTTAAGTACAAGGACACAGACACTTCTTACTGACTATGTTTTGAACCATTCCTGTGACACTAGTTATAGATTCCGATGCTTCACTGCAGGTTTACTGTATCCCTCTGACCTTCGTATTGACGCTGAAACACAGAAATTGCATAGGAATTTAATTTAAAAATGCACAATGCCGACTTAAGTGCAAGAAGACTGACTCTTCGTACTGACTATGTTTTGAACCACTCCTGTGACACTAGTTATAGATTCCGGTGCTTCACTTCAGGTTTACTGTATCCCTTGGACCTTCTTATTGACGATGAAACACAGAAATTGCATCGGAATTAAATACAAGAGGCACAATGCCGACTTAAGTACAAGAAGACTGACTCTTCGTACTGACTATGTTTTGAACCATTCCTGTGACACTAGTTATAGATTCCGATGATTCACTTGAGGTTTACTCTATCCCTTGGACCACCTTATTGACGATGTAACACAGAAATTGCATAGGAAATAAATAGAAAAGGCACAATCCCGACTTAAGTGCAAGAAGACTGACTCTTCTTACTGTCTATGATTTGAGCCATTCCCGTGACACTAGTTATAGATTCCGATGCTTCACTCCAGGTTTACTGTATCCCTGGGATCTTCTTAATAACGATGAAACACAGAAATTGCATCGGAAGTAAATAGAAAAGGCACAATGCCGACTTAAGTACAAGAAGACTGACTCTTCCTACGGTCTATGTTTTGAACGATTCCTGTGACATTAGTTATTGATTCCGATGCTTCACTTCAGGTTTACTGTATCCTTTGGACCTTCTAATTGGCGACAAAATGCAGAAATAGCTTCGGAATTAAATACAAAAGGCACAATGCCGACTTAAGTACAAGAAGACTGAGTCTTCTTACTGACTGTTTTGAACCATTCCTGTGACACTTGTTATAGATTCCGTGGCTTCACTTCAGGTTTACTGTATCCCTCTGACCTTCTTTTTGACGATGAAAGACAGAAATTGCATCGGAATTAAATACAAAAGGCACAATGCCGACTTAAGTACAAGAAGACTGACTCTTCTTACTGACTATGTTTGAAACATTCCTGTGACACTAGTTATAGATTCCGATGCTTCACTTCAGATTTACTGTATCCCTTCGACCTTCTTATTGACGATGAAACACAGAAAGTGCATCGGAATGAAATAGGAAAGGCACAATGCTGACTTAAGTACAAGAAGACTGACTCTTCCTACTGTCTATGTTTTGAACCATTCCTGTGACACTAGTTATAGATTCCGATGCTTCACTTCAGGTTTTCTGTTTCCCTCTGACCTTCTTATTGACGATGAAACACAGAAATTGCATCGGAATTAAATACAGAAGGCACAATGCCGACTGAAGTACAAGAAGACTGACTCTTCTTACTGACTATGTTTTGAACCATTCCTAAGACGCTAGTTACAGATTCCAATGCTTCACTTCAGGTTTACTGTATCCCTTGGACCTTCTTATTGACGATGAAACACAGATATTGCATCGGAATTAAATACAATAGATACAATGCCGACTTAAGTGCAAGAAGACTGACTCTTCTTACTGACTATGTTTTGAACCATTCCTGTGACACTAGTTATAGATTCCGATGTTTACTTCAGGTTTACTGTATCCCTTGGACCTTCTTATTGAAGATGAAACACAGAAATTGCATCGGAATTAAATACAAAAGGCTCAATGCCGACTTAAGTACAAGAAGATTGACTCTTCTTACTGACTATGTTTGAAACATTCCTGTGACACTAGTTATAGATTCCGATGCTTCACTTCAGATTTGCTGTATCCCTTCGACCTTCTTATTGACGATGAAACACAGAAAGTGCATCGGAATGAAATAGGAAAGGCACAATGCTGACTTAAGTACAAGAAGACTGACTCTTCCTACTGTCTATGTTTTGAACCATTCCTGTGACACTAGTTTTAGATTCCGATGCTTCACTTCAGGTTTTCTGTTTCCCTCTGACGTTCTTATGGACGATGAAACACAGAAATTGTATCGGAATTAAATACAGAGGGCACAATGCCGACTGAAGTACAAAAAGACTGACCTTTCTAACTGTCTATGCTTTGAACCATTCCAGTGACACTAGCTGTAGATTCCGATGCTTCACTTCTGGTTTACTGCATCCCTCTGGCCTTCTTATTGACGATGAAACACAGAAATTGCATCGGAATTAAATACAAAAGGCACAGTGCCGACTTAAGTACAAGAACATAGACTCTTCTTACTGACTATGTTTTGAACCATTCCTGTGACACTAGTTATAGATTCCGATGCTTCACTGCAGGTTTACTGTATCCCTCTGACCTTCTTATTGACGCTGAAACACAGAAATTGCATCGGAATTTAATTTAAAAATGCACAATGCCGACTTAAGTGCAAGAAGACTGACTCTTCGTACTGACTATGTTTTGAACCACTCCTGTGACACTAGTTATAGATTCCGGTGCTTCACTTCAGGTTTACTGTATCCCTTGGACATTCTTATTGACGTTGAAACACAGAAATTGCTCCGGAATAGAATACAAAATCCACAATGCCGACTTAAGTACAAGAAGACTGACCCTTCTTACTGACGGCTTTCAACCATTCCTGTGACACTAGTTATAGATTCCGATGCCTCACTTCAGGTTTACAGTATCCCTCCGACCTTCTTATTCACGTTGAAACCCAGAAATTGCATCGGAATTAAATACAAATGGCACAATGCCGACTTAAGTACAAGAAGACTGACTCTCCTTACTGTCTATGTTTTGAACCATTCCTGTGGCACTAGTTATAGATTCCGATGCTTCACTTCAGGTTTACTGTATCCCTTGGACCTTCTTATTGACGATGAAACACAGAAATTGCATCGGAATTAAATAGAAAAAGCACAATGCCGACTTAAGTACAAGAAGACTGACACTTCTTACTGTCTATGTTTTGAACCATTCCTCTGACGCAAGTTACAGATTCCGATGCTTCACTTCAGATTTACTGTATCCCTCTGACACTCTTATTGGCGATGAAACACTGACATTGCATCGGAATGAAATAGAAAAAGCACAATGCCGACTTTAGTACAAGAAGACTGACTCTTCTTAGTCGCTATGATTTGAACCATTCCTCTGACACTAGATATAGATTCGGATGCTTCACTTCAGGTTTACTGTATCCCACTGACCATCTTATTGGCGATGAAACACAGTATTGCATCGGAATTATATTGAAAAGGGCACAAAGCCGACTTAAGTACAAAAAGACTGACTCTACTTACTGTCTATGATTTGAACCATTCCTGTGACACTAGTTATAGATTCAGATGCTACACTTCAGGTTACCTGTATCCCTTGGACCTTCTTATTGGCGATGAAACACAGAAATTGCATCGGGATTAAATACAAGAGGCACAATGCCGACTTAAGTACAAGAAGACTTACTCTTCTTACTGACTATGATTTGAACCATTCCTGTGACACTAGTTATAGATTCCGATGCTTCACTTCAGGTTTTCTGTATCCCTCTGTCCTTCTTATTGACGCTGAAACACAGAAATTGCATCGGAATTAAATTCAAAAGGCACAATGCCGACTTAAGTGCAAGAAGACTGACTCTTCGTACTGACTATGTTTTGAACTATTCCTGTGACACTAATTATAGATTCCGATGGTTCACTTCAGGTTTACTGTATCGCTCTGACCTTCTTATTGACGATGAAACACAGATATTGCATCGAAATTAAATAGAAAAGGCACAATGCCGACATAAGTACAAGAAGACTGACTCTTCTTACTGTCTATGACATGAACTATTCCTGTGACACTAGTTATAGATTCCGATGCTTCACTTCAGATTTACTGTATCCCTTGGACCTTCTTATTAACGATGAAACTCAGAAATTGCATCGGAATTAAATAGAAAAGGCACAATGCCGACTTAAGTACAAAAAGACTAACTCTTCTTACTGTCTATGTTTTGAACCATTCCTGTGACGCTAGTTACAGATTCCGATGCTTCACTTTAGGTTTACTGTATCCCTCTGACCTTCTTATTGACGATGAAACACAGATATTGCATCGGAATTAAATAGAAAACGCATAATGCCGACTTAAGTACAAGATGACTGACTCTTCTTACTGACTATGATTTGAACCATTCCTGTGACACTAGCTATAGATTCCGATGCTTCACTTCAGTTTTACTGTATACCTCTGATCTTCTTATTGACGATGAAACACAGAAATTGCATCGGAATTAAATACAAAAGGCACAGTGCTGACTTAAGTACAAGAACACAGACACTTCTTACTGACTATGTTTTGAACCATTCCTGTGACACTAGTTATAGATTCCGATGCTTCACTGCAGGTTTACTGTATCCCTCTGACCTTCGTATTGACGCTGAAACACAGAAATTGCATCGGAATTTGATTTAAAAATGCACAATGCCGACTTAAGTGCAAGAAGACTGACTCTTCGTACTGACTATGTTTTGAACCACTCCTGTGACACTAGTTATAGATTCTGGTGCTTCACTTCAGGTTTACTGTATCCCTTGGACATTCTTATTGACGATGAAACACAGAAATTGCATCGGAATTAAATACAAAAGGCACAATGCCGACTTAAGTACAAGAAGACTGACTCTTCGTACTGACTATGTTTTGAACCATTCCTGTGACACTAGTTATAGATTCCGATGATTCACTTGAGGTTTACTCTATCCCTTGGACCACCTTATTGACGATGTAACACAGAAATTGCATAGGAAATAAATAGAAAAGGCACAATCCCGACTTAAGTGCAAGAAGACTGACTCTTCTTACTGACTATGTTTGGAACCATTCCTGTAACACTAGTTACAGATTCCGATGCTTCACTTCAGGTATACTGTATCCCTCAGACCTTCGTATTGACGATGAAACACAGATTTTATAACGGAATTAAATGGAGAAGGCACAATGCCGACTTAAGTACAAGAAGACTGACTCTTCCTACTGTCTATGTTTTGAACGATTCCTGTGACATTAGTTATTGATTCCGATGCTTCACTTCAGGTTTACTGTATCCCTGGGATCTTCTTAATAACGATGAAACACAGAAATTGCATCGGAAGTAAATAGAAAAGGCACAATGCCGACTTAAGTACAAGAAGACTGACTCTTCCTACTGTCTATGTTTTGAACGATTCCTGTGACATTAGTTATTGATTCCGATGCTTCACTTCAGGTTTACTGTATCCTTTGGACCTTCTAATTGGCGACAAAATGCAGAAATAGCTTCGGAATTAAATACAAAATGCACAATGCCGACTTAAGTACAAGAAGACTGAGTCTTCTTACTGACTGTTTTGAACCATTCCTGTGACACTTGTTATAGATTCCGTGGCTTCACTTCAGGTTTACTGTATCCCTTTGACCTTCTTTTTGACGATGAAAGACAGAAATTGCATCGGAATTAAATACAAAAGGCACAATGCCGACTTAAGTACAAGAAGACTGACTCTTCTTACTGACTATGTTTGAAACATTCCTGTGACACTAGTTATAGATTCCGATGCTTCACTTCAGATTTACTGTATCCCTTCGACCTTCTTATTGACGATGAAACACAGAAAGTGCATCGGAATGAAATGGGAAAGGCACAATGCTGACTTAAGTACAAGAAGACTGACTCTTCCTACTGTCTATGTTTTGAACCATTCCTGTGACACTAGTTATAGATTCCGATGCTTCACTTCAGGTTTTCTGTTTCCCTCTGACCTTCTTATTGACGATGAAACACAGAAATTGCATCGGAATTAAATACAGAAGGCACAATGCCGACTGAAGTACAAGAAGACTGACTCTTCTTACTGACTATGTCTTGAACCATTCCTAAGACGCTAGTTACAGATTCCGATGCTTCACTTCAGGTTTACTGTATCCCTTGGACCTTCTTATTGACGATGAAACACAGATATTGCATCGGAATTAAATACAATAGATACAATGCCGACTTAAGAGCAAGAAGACTGACTCTTCTTACTGACTATGTTTTGAACCATTCCTGTGACACTAGTTATAGATTCCGATGCTTCACTTCAGGTTTACTGTATCCCTTGGACCTTCTTATTGACGATGAAACACAGAAATTGCATCGGAATTAAATATAAAAGGCACAATGCCGACTTAAGTACAAGAAGACTGACTTTTCTTACTGTCTATGTTTTGAACCATTCCTGTGACGCTAGTTACAGATTCCGATGCTTCACTCCAGGTTTACTGTATCCCTGGGACCTTCTTATTGACGATGAAACACAGAAATTGCATCGGAATTAAATAGAAAAGGCACAATGCCGACTTAAGTACAAGAAGACTGACTCTTCCTACTGTCTATGTTTTGAACCATTCCTGTGACACTAGTTATAGATTCCAATGCTTCACTTCAGGTTTACTGTATCCCTTGGACGTTCTTATTGACGATGAATCACAGAAATTGCATCGGAATTAAATAGAAGAGGCACAATGCCGACATAAGTACAAGAAGACTGACTCTTCTTACTGACTATGTTTTGAACCATTCCTAAGACGCTAGTTACAGATTCCGATGCTTCACTCCAGGTTTACTGTATCCCTTGGACCTTCTTATTGTCGATGAAACACAGATATCGCATCGGAATTGAATACAATAGACACAATGCCGACTTAAGTGCAAGAAGACTGACTCTTCTTACTGACTATGTTTTGAACCATTCCTGTGACACTAGTTACAGATTCCGATGCTTCACTTCAGGTTTACTGTATCCCTTGGACCTTCTTATTGAAGATGAAACACAGAAATTGCATCGGAATTAAATACAAAAGGCTCAATCCCGACTTAAGTGCAAGAAGACTGACTCTTCTTACTGACTATGCTTGGAACCATTCCTGTGACACTAGTTACAGATTCCGATGCTTCACTTCAGGTTTACTGTATCCCTCAGACCTTCTTATTGACGATGAAACAGATTTTGCATCCGAATGAAATAGTAAAGGCACAATGCTGACTTAAGTACAAGAAGACTGGCTCTTCCTACTGTCTATGTTTTGAACCATTCCTGTGACACTAGTTATAGATTCCGATGCTTCACTTCAGGTTTTCTGTATCCCTCTGACCTTCTTATTGACGATGAAACACAGAAATTGCATCGGAATTAAATACAAAAGGCACAATGCCGACTGAAGTACAAAAAGACTGACCTTTCTTACTGTCTATGCTTTGAACCATTCCTGTGACACTAGTTATAGATTCCGATGCTTCACTTCAGGTTAACTGTATCCCTTGGACGTTCTTATTGAAGATGAAACACAGAAATTGCATCGGATTTAAATACAAAAGGACAATGACGACATAAGTACAAGAAGACAGACTCTTCCTACTGTCTATGTTTTGAACCATTCCTGTTACACTAGTTACAGATTCCGATGATACAATTCAGGTTTACTGTAACCCTTTGATCTTCTTATTGACGTTGAAACACAGAAATAGCATCGGAATTAAATACAAATGGCACAATGCCGACTTAAGTACAAGAAAACTGACTCTCCTTCCTGTCTATATTTTGAACCATTCCTGTGACACTAGTTATAGATTCCGATGCTTCACTTCAGGTTTACTGTATCCCTTGGACCTTCTTATTGACGATGAAACACAGAAAATAATCGGAATTAAATAGAAAGGGCACAATGCCGACTGAAGTACAAGAAGACTGACTCTTCTTACTGTCTATGTTTTGAACCATTCCTCTGACGCAAGTTACAGTTTCCGATGCTTCACATCAGGTTTACTGTATGCCCTGGACCTTCTTATTGACGATGAAACACTAAAATTGAATCGGAATGAAATAGAAAAAGTACAATGCCGACTTAAGTACAAGAGGACTGACTCTTCTTACTGACTATGATTTGAACCATTCCTGTGACACTAGTTATAGAATCCAACGCTTCACGTCAGGTTTACTGTATCCCTCAGACCATCTTATTGGCGATGAAACACAGAAATTGCATTGGAATTAAATAGAAAAGGCACAATGCCGACTTAAGTACAAGAAGACTAACTCTTCTTACTGTCTATGTTTTGAACCATTCCTATGACGCTAGTTAAAGATTCCGATGCTTCACTTCAGGTTTACTGTATCCCTCTGACCTTCTTATTGACGATGAAACACAGAAATTGCATCTGAATTAAATAGAAAAGGCACAATGCCGACATACGTACAAGAAGACTGACTCTTCTTACTGACTATGATTTGAACCATTCCTGTGACACTAGCTATAGATTCCGATGCTTCACTTCTGGTTTACTGTATCCCTCTGACCTTCTTATTGTCGATGAAACACAGAAATTGCATCGGAATTAAATACAAAAGGCACAGTGCTGACTTAAGTACAAGAACACAGACACTTCTTACTGACTATGTTTTGAACCATTCCTGTGACACTAGTTATAGATTCCGATGCTTCACTGCAGGTTTACTGTATCCCTCTGACCTTCGTATTGACGCTGAAACACAGAAATTGCATCGGAATTTAATTTAAAAATGCACAATGCCGACTTAAGTGCAAGAAGACTGACTCTTCGTACTGACTATGTTATGAACCACTCCTGTGACACTAGTTATAGATTCCGGTGCTTCCCTTCAGGTTTACTGTATCCCTTGGACCTTCTTATTGACGATGAAACACAGAAATTGCATCGGAATTAAGTACAAAAGGCACAATGCCGACTTAAGTACAAGAAGACTGACTCTTCGTACTGACTATGTTTTGAACCATTCTTGTGACACTAGTTATAAATTCCGATGATTCACTTGAGGTTTACTCTATCCCTTGGACCACCTTATTGACGATGTAACACAGAAATTGCATAGGAAATAAATAGAAAAGGCACAATCCCGACTTAGGTGCAAGAAGACTGACTCTTCTTACTGACTATGTTTGGAACCATTCCTGTGACACTAGTTACAGATTCCGATGCTTCACTTCAGGTATACTGTATCCCTCAGACCTTCGTATTGACGATGAAACACAGATTTTGTAACGGAATTAAATGGAGAAGGCACAATGCCGACTTAAGTACAAGAAGCCTGACTCTTCTTACTGTCTATGATTTGAGCCATTCCCGTGACACTAGTTATAGATTCCGATGCTTCACTCCAGGTTTACTGTATCCCTGGGATCTTCTTAATAACGATGAAACACAGAAATTGCATCGGAAGTAAATAGAAAAGGCACAATGCCGACTTAAGTACAAGAAGACTGACTCTTCCTACTGTCTATGTTTTGAACGATTCCTGTGACATTAGTTATTGATTCCGATGCTTCACTTCAGGTTTACTGTATCCTTTGGACCTTCTAATTGGCGACAAAATGCAGAAATAGCTTCGGAATTAAATACAAAATGCACAATGCCGACTTAAGTACAAGAAGACTGAGTCTTCTTACTGACTGTTTTGAACCATTCCTGTGACACTTGTTATAGATTCCGTGGCTTCACTTCAGGTTTACTGTATCCCTTTGACCTTCTTTTTGACGATGAAAGACAGAAATTGCATCGGAATTAAATACAAAAGGCACAATGCCGACTTAAGTACAAGAAGACTGACTCTTCTTACTGACTATGTTTGAAACATTCCTGTGACACTAGTTATAGATTCCGATGCTTCACTTCAGATTTACTGTATCCCTTCGACCTTCTTATTGACGATGAAACACAGAAAGTGCATCGGAATGAAATGGGAAAGGCACAATGCTGACTTAAGTACAAGAAGACTGACTCTTCCTACTGTCTATGTTTTGAACCATTCCTGTGACACTAGTTATAGATTCCGATGCTTCACTTCAGGTTTTCTGTTTCCCTCTGACCTTCTTATTGACGATGAAACACAGAAATTGCATCGGAATTAAATACAGAAGGCACAATGCCGACTGAAGTACAAGAAGACTGACTCTTCTTACTGACTATGTCTTGAACCATTCCTAAGACGCTAGTTACAGATTCCGATGCTTCACTTCAGGTTTACTGTATCCCTTGGACCTTCTTATTGACGATGAAACACAGATATTGCATCGGAATTAAATACAATAGATACAATGCCGACTTAAGAGCAAGAAGACTGACTCTTCTTACTGACTATGTTTTGAACCATTCCTGTGACACTAGTTATAGATTCCGATGCTTCACTTCAGGTTTACTGTATCCCTTGGACCTTCTTATTGACGATGAAACACAGAAATTGCATCGGAATTAAATATAAAAGGCACAATGCCGACTTAAGTACAAGAAGACTGACTTTTCTTACTGTCTATGTTTTGAACCATTCCTGTGACGCTAGTTACAGATTCCGATGCTTCACTCCAGGTTTACTGTATCCCTGGGACCTTCTTATTGACGATGAAACACAGAAATTGCATCGGAATTAAATAGAAAAGGCACAATGCCGACTTAAGTACAAGAAGACTGACTCTTCCTACTGTCTATGTTTTGAACCATTCCTGTGACACTAGTTATAGATTCCAATGCTTCACTTCAGGTTTACTGTATCCCTTGGACGTTCTTATTGACGATGAATCACAGAAATTGCATCGGAATTAAATAGAAGAGGCACAATGCCGACATAAGTACAAGAAGACTGACTCTTCTTACTGACTATGTTTTGAACCATTCCTAAGACGCTAGTTACAGATTCCGATGCTTCACTCCAGGTTTACTGTATCCCTTGGACCTTCTTATTGTCGATGAAACACAGATATCGCATCGGAATTGAATACAATAGACACAATGCCGACTTAAGTGCAAGAAGACTGACTCTTCTTACTGACTATGTTTTGAACCATTCCTGTGACACTAGTTACAGATTCCGATGCTTCACTTCAGGTTTACTGTATCCCTTGGACCTTCTTATTGAAGATGAAACACAGAAATTGCATCGGAATTAAATACAAAAGGCTCAATCCCGACTTAAGTGCAAGAAGACTGACTCTTCTTACTGACTATGCTTGGAACCATTCCTGTGACACTAGTTACAGATTCCGATGCTTCACTTCAGGTTTACTGTATCCCTCAGACCTTCTTATTGACGATGAAACAGATTTTGCATCCGAATGAAATAGTAAAGGCACAATGCTGACTTAAGTACAAGAAGACTGGCTCTTCCTACTGTCTATGTTTTGAACCATTCCTGTGACACTAGTTATAGATTCCGATGCTTCACTTCAGGTTTTCTGTATCCCTCTGACCTTCTTATTGACGATGAAACACAGAAATTGCATCGGAATTAAATACAAAAGGCACAATGCCGACTGAAGTACAAAAAGACTGACCTTTCTTACTGTCTATGCTTTGAACCATTCCTGTGACACTAGTTATAGATTCCGATGCTTCACTTCAGGTTAACTGTATCCCTTGGACGTTCTTATTGAAGATGAAACACAGAAATTGCATCGGATTTAAATACAAAAGGACAATGACGACATAAGTACAAGAAGACAGACTCTTCCTACTGTCTATGTTTTGAACCATTCCTGTTACACTAGTTACAGATTCCGATGATACAATTCAGGTTTACTGTAACCCTTTGATCTTCTTATTGACGTTGAAACACAGAAATAGCATCGGAATTAAATACAAATGGCACAATGCCGACTTAAGTACAAGAAAACTGACTCTCCTTCCTGTCTATATTTTGAACCATTCCTGTGACACTAGTTATAGATTCCGATGCTTCACTTCAGGTTTACTGTATCCCTTGGACCTTCTTATTGACGATGAAACACAGAAAATAATCGGAATTAAATAGAAAGGGCACAATGCCGACTGAAGTACAAGAAGACTGACTCTTCTTACTGTCTATGTTTTGAACCATTCCTCTGACGCAAGTTACAGTTTCCGATGCTTCACATCAGGTTTACTGTATGCCCTGGACCTTCTTATTGACGATGAAACACTAAAATTGAATCGGAATGAAATAGAAAAAGTACAATGCCGACTTAAGTACAAGAGGACTGACTCTTCTTACTGACTATGATTTGAACCATTCCTGTGACACTAGTTATAGAATCCAACGCTTCACGTCAGGTTTACTGTATCCCTCAGACCATCTTATTGGCGATGAAACACAGAAATTGCATTGGAATTAAATAGAAAAGGCACAATGCCGACTTAAGTACAAGAAGACTAACTCTTCTTACCGTCTATGTTTTGAACCATTCCTATGACGCTAGTTAAAGATTCCGATGCTTCACTTCAGGTTTACTGTATCCCTCTGACCTTCTTATTGACGATGAAACACAGAAATTGCATCTGAATTAAATAGAAAAGGCACAATGCCGACATACGTACAAGAAGACTGACTCTTCTTACTGACTATGATTTGAACCATTCCTGTGACACTAGCTATAGATTCCGATGCTTCACTTCTGGTTTACTGTATCCCTCTGACCTTCTTATTGTCGATGAAACACAGAAATTGCATCGGAATTAAATACAAAAGGCACAGTGCTGACTTAAGTACAAGAACACAGACACTTCTTACTGACTATGTTTTGAACCATTCCTGTGACACTAGTTATAGATTCCGATGCTTCACTGCAGGTTTACTGTATCCCTCTGACCTTCGTATTGACGCTGAAACACAGAAATTGCATCGGAATTTAATTTAAAAATGCACAATGCCGACTTAAGTGCAAGAAGACTGACTCTTCGTACTGACTATGTTATGAACCACTCCTGTGACACTAGTTATAGATTCCGGTGCTTCCCTTCAGGTTTACTGTATCCCTTGGACCTTCTTATTGACGATGAAACACAGAAATTGCATCGGAATTAAGTACAAAAGGCACAATGCCGACTTAAGTACAAGAAGACTGACTCTTCGTACTGACTATGTTTTGAACCATTCCTGTGACACTAGTTATAAATTCCGATGATTCACTTGAGGTTTACTCTATCCCTTGGACCACCTTATTGACGATGTAACACAGAAATTGCATAGGAAATAAATAGAAAAGGCACAATCCCGACTTAGGTGCAAGAAGACTGACTCTTCTTACTGACTATGTTTGGAACCATTCCTGTGACACTAGTTACAGATTCCGATGCTTCACTTCAGGTATACTGTATCCCTCAGACCTTCGTATTGACGATGAAACACAGATTTTGTAACGGAATTAAATGGAGAAGGCACAATGCCGACTTAAGTACAAGAAGCCTGACTCTTCTTACTGTCTATGATTTGAGCCATTCCCGTGACACTAGTTATAGATTCCGATGCTTCACTCCAGGTTTACTGTATCCCTGGGATCTTCTTAATAACGATGAAACACAGAAATTGCATCGGAAGTAAATAGAAAAGGCACAATGCCGACTTAAGTACAAGAAGACTGACTCTTCCTACTGTCTATGTTTTGAACGATTCCTGTGACATTAGTTATTGATTCCGATGCTTCACTTCAGGTTTACTGTATCCTTTGGACCTTCTAATTGGCGACAAAATGCAGAAATAGCTTCGGAATTAAATACAAAAGGCACAATGCCGACTTAAGTACAAGAAGACTGAGTCTTCTTACTGACTGTTTTGAACCATTCCTGTGACACTTGTTATAGATTCCGTGGCTTCACTTCAGGTTTACTGTATCCCTCTGACCTTCTTTTTGACGATGAAAGACAGAAATTGCTTCGGAATTAAATACAAAAGGCACAATGCCGACTTAAGTACAAGAAGACTGACTCTTCTTACTGACTATGTTTGAAACATTCCTGTGACACTAGTTATAGATTCCGATGCTTCACTTCAGATTTACTGTATCCCTTCGACCTTCTTATTGACGATGAAACACAGAAAGTGCATCGGAATGAAATAGGAAAGGCACAATGCTGACTTAAGTACAAGAAGACTGACTCTTCCTACTGTCTATGTTTTGAACCATTCCTGTGACACTAGTTATAGATTCCGATGCTTCACTTCAGGTTTTCTGTTTCCCTCTGACCTTCTTATTGACGATGAAACACAGAAATTGCATCGGAATTAAATACAGAAGGCACAATGCCGACTGAAGTACAAGAAGACTGACTCTTCTTACTGACTATGTTTTGAACCATTCCTAAGACGCTAGTTACAGATTCCGATGCTTCACTTCAGGTATACTGTATCCCTTGGACCTTCTTATTGACGATGAAACACAGATATTGCATCGGAATTAAATACAATAGATACAATGCCGACTTAAGTGCAAGAAGACTGACTCTTCTTACTGCCTATGTTATGAACCATTCCTGTGACACTAGTTATAGATTCCGATGTTTACTTCAGGTATACTGTATCCCTTGGACCTTCTTATTGAAGATGAAACACAGAAATTGCATCGGAATTAAATACAAAAGGCTCAATGCCGACTTAAGTATAAGAAGACTGACTCTTCTTACTGACTATGTTTGAAACATTCCTGTGACACTAGTTATAGATTCCGATGCTTCACTTCAGATTTACTGTATCCCTTCGACCTTCTTATTGACGATGAAACACAGAAAGTGCATCGGAATGAAATAGGAAAGGCACAATGCTGACTTAAGTACAAGAAGACTGACTCTTCCTACTGTCTATGTTTTGAACCATTCCTGTGACACTAGTTATAGATTCCGATGCTTCACTTCAGGTTTTCTGTTTCCCTCTGACGTTCTTATTGACGATGAAACACAGAAATTGTATCGGAATTAAATACAGAGGGCACAATGCCGACTGAAGTACAAAAAGACTGACCTTTCTAACTGTCTATGCTTTGAACCATTCCTGTGACACTAGCTGTAGATTCCGATGCTTCACTTCTGGTTTACTGTATCCCTCTGACCTTCTTATTGACGATGAAACACAGAAATTGCATCGGAATTAAATACAAAAGGCACAGTGCCGACTTAAGTACAAGAACATAGACTCTTCTTACTGACTATGTTTTGAACCATTCCTGTGACACTAGTTATAGATTCCGATGCTTCACTGCAGGTTTACTGTATCCCTCTGACCTTCTTATTGACGCTGAAACACAGAAATTGCATCGGAATTTAATTTAAAAATGCACAATGCCGACTTAAGTGCAAGAAGACTGACTCTTCGTACTGACTATGTTTTGAACCACTCCTGTGACACTAGTTATAGATTCCGGTGCTTCACTTCAGGTTTACTGTATCCCTTGGACCTTCTTATTGACGTTGAAACACAGCAATTGCTCAGGAATTGAATACAAAATCCACAATGCCGACTTAAGTACAAGAAGACTGACTCTTCTTACTGACGGCTTTGAACCATTCCTGTGACGCTAGTTATAGATTCCGATGCCTCACTTCAGGTTTACAGTATCCCTCCGACCTTCTTATTCACGTTGAAACCCAGAAATTGTATCGGGATTAAATACAAATGGCACAATGCCGACTTAAGTACAAGAAGACTGACTCTCCTTACTGTCTATGTTTTGAACCATTCCTGTGACACTAGTTATAGATTCCGATGCTTCACTTCAGGTTTACTGTATCCCTTGGACCTTCTTATTGACGATGAAACACAGAAATTGCATCGGAATTAAATAGAAAAAGCACAATGCCGACTTAAGTACAAGAAGACTGACACTTCTTACTGTCTATGTTTTGAACCATTCCTCTGACGCAAGTTACAGATTCCGATGCTTCACTTCAGGTTTACTGTATCCCTCTGACACTCTTATTGGCGATGAAACACTGACATTGCATCGGAATGAAATAGAAAAAGCACAATGCCGACTTTAGTACAAGAAGACTGACTCTTCTAAGTCGCTATGATTTGAACCATTCCTCTGACACTAGATATAGATTCGGATGCTTCACTTCAGGTTTACTGTATCCCACTGACCATCTTATTGGCGATGAAACACAGTATTGCATCGGAATTATATTGAAAAGGGCACAAAGCCGACTTAAGTACAAAAAGACTGACTC
Organism: Schistocerca americana; assembly: GCF_021461395.2. Classification (NCBI taxonomy): domain Eukaryota; kingdom Metazoa; phylum Arthropoda; class Insecta; order Orthoptera; family Acrididae; genus Schistocerca; species Schistocerca americana. Next base: position 1,120,844,585 of record NC_060120.1, read on the forward strand.
TACTTACTGTCTATGATTTGAACCATTCCTGTGACACTAGTTATAGATTCAGATGCTACACTTCAGGTTACCTGTATCCCTTGGACCTTCTTATTGGCGATGAAACACAGAAATTGCATAGGAATTAAATACAAGAGGCACAATGCCGACTTAAGTACAAGAAGACTTACTCATCTTACTGACTATGATTTGAACCATTCCTGTGACACTAGTTATAGATTCCGATGCTTCACTTCAGGTTTACTATATCCCTCTGTCCTTCTTATTGACGCTGAAACACAGAAATTGCATCGGAATTAAATTCAAAAGGCACAATGCCGACTTAAGTGCAAGAAGACTGACTCTTCGTACTGACTATGTTTTGAACTATTCCTGTGACACTAATTATAGATTCCGATGGTTCACTTCAGGTTTACTGTATCCCTCTGACCTTCTTATTGACGATGAAACACAGATATTGCATCGAAATTAAATAGAAAAGGCACAATGCCGACATAAGTACAAGAAGACTGACTCTTCTTACTGTCTATGACTTGAACTATTCCTGTGACACTAGTTATAGATTCCGATGCTTCACTTCAGATTTACTGTATCCCTTGGACCTTCTTATTAACGATGAACTCAGAAATTGCATCGGAATTAAATAGAAAAGGCACAATGCCGACTTAAGTACAAAAAGACTAACTCTTCTTACTGTCTATGTTTTGAACCATTCCTGTGACGCTAGTTACAGATTCCGATGCTTCACCTTAGGTTTACTGTATCCCTCTGACCTTCTTATTGACGATGAAACACTGAAATTGCATCGGAAGTAAATAGAAAACGCATAATGCCGACTTAAGTACAAGATGACTGACTCTTCTTACTGACTATGATTTGAACCATTCCTGTGACACTAGCTATAGATTCCGATGCTTCACTTCAGTTTTACTGTATACCTCTGATCTTCTTATTGACGATGAAACACAGAAATTGCATCGGAATTAAATACAAAAGGCACAATGCCGACTTAAGTACAAGAAGACTGACTCTTCTTACTGACTATGATTTGAACCATTCCTGTGACACTAGTTATAGATTCCGATGCCTCACTTCAGGTTTACTGTATCCCTCTGACCTTCGTATTGACGATGAAACACAGAAATTGCATCTGAATTAAATTTAAAAATGCACAATGCCGACTTATGTGCAAGAAGACTGACTCTCCGTTATGACTATGTTTTGAACCACTCCTGTGACAATAGTTATAGATTCCGATGCTTCACTTCAGGTTTACTGTATCCCTTGGACCTTCTTATTGACGATGAAACACAGAAATTGCATCGGAATTAAATACAAATGGCACAATGCCGACTTAAGTACAAGAAGACTTACTCTTCGTACTGACTATGTTTTGAACCATTCCTGTGACACTAGTTATAGATTCCGATGATTCACTTCAGGTTTACTCTATCCCTTGGACCTTCTTATTGACGATGAAACACAGAAATTGCATCGGAAATAAATAGAAAAGGCACAAAGCCGACATAAGTGCAAGAAGACTGACTCTTCTTATTGACTATGTTTGGAACCATTCCCCTGACACTAGTTATAGATTCCGTTGCTTCACTTCAGGTTTACTGTATCCCTCTGACCTTCGTATTGACGATGAAACACAGATACTGCATCGCAATGAAATAGAAAAGGCACAATGCCGATTTAAGTACAGGAAGACTGACTCTTCTTACTGACTTTGATTTGAACCATTCCTGTGACACTAGTTATAGATTCCGATGCTTCACTTCAGGTTTACTGTATCCCTTGGAAATTCTTATTGACGATGAAACACAGAAATTGCATCGGAATTAAATAGAAATGGCACAATGCCGACTTAAGTGCAAGAAGACTGACTCTTGTCACTGACTATGTTTTGAACCATTCCTGTGACGCTAGTTACAGATTCCGATGCTTCATTTCAGGTTTCCTGTAACCCTTGGACCGTCTTATGGACGATGAAACACAGATATTGCATCGGAATTAAATACAATAGGCACAATGCGCGACTTAAGTGCAAAAAGACTGTCTCTTCTTACTGACTATGTTTTGAACCATTCCTGTGACACTAGTTATAGATTCCGATGCTTCACTTCAGGTTTACTGTATCCTTTGGACCTTCTTATTGAAGATGAAACACAGAAATTGCATCGGAATTAAATACAAAAGGCACAATGCCGACTTAAGTACAAGAAGACTGACTCTTCTTACTGACGATGTTTGAAACATTCCTGTGACACTAGTTATAGATTACGATGCTTCACTTCAGATTTACTGTATCCCTTCGACCTTCTTATTGACGATGAAACACAGCAAGTGCATCGGAATGAAATACAAAAGGCACAATAACGACTGAAGTACAAAAAGACTGACCTTTCTAACTGTCTATGCTTTGAGCCATTCCTGTGACACTAGTTATAGATTCCGATGCTTCACTTCAGGTTAACTGTATCCCTTGGACCTTCTTATTGACGATGAAACACAGAAATTGCATCGGAATTAAATAGAAAAAGCACAATGCCGACTTAAGTACAAGAAAACTGACACTTCTTACTGTCTATATTTTGAACCATTCCTCTGACGCAAGTTACAGATTCCGATGCTTCACTTCAGGTTTACTGTATCCCTCTGACACTCTTATTGACGATGAAACACTGAAATTGCATCGGAATGAAATTGAAAAAGCACAATGCCGACTTAAGTACAAGAAGACTGACACTTCTTACTGGCTATGATTTGAACCATTCCTGTGACACGAGATATGGATTCGGATGCTTCACTTCAGGTTTACTGTATCCCACTGACCATCTTATTGGCGATGAAACACAGTATTGCATCGGAATTATATTGAAAAGGGCACAACGCCGACTTAAGTACAAGAAGACTGACTCTTCTTACTGTCTATGATTTGAACCATTCCTGTGACACTAGTTATAGATTCAGATGCTACACTTCAGGTTACCTGTATCCCTTGGACCTTCTTATTGACGATGAAACACAGAAATTGCATCGGAATTAAATACAAGAGGCACAAGGCCGACTTAAGTACAAGAAGGCTGACTCTTCTTACTGACTATAATTTGAACCATTCCTCTGACACTAGTTATAGATTCCGATGCTTCACTTCAGGTTTACTGTATCCCTCTGACCTTCTTATTGACGATGAAACACAGAAATTGCATCGGAATTAAATAGAAAATGCGTAATGCCGACTTAAGTACAAGAAGACTGACTCTTCTTACTGTCTATGATTTGAACTATTCCTGTGACACTAGTTATAGATTCCGATGCTTCACTTCAGATTTACTGTACCCCCTGGACCTTCTTATTGACGATGAAACACAGAAATTGCATCGGAATTAAATCGAAAAGGCACAATGCCGACTTAAGTACAAGAAGACTAACTCTTCTTCCTGTCTATGTTTTGAACCATTCCTGTGACGCTAGTTACAGATTCCGATGCTTCACTTCAGGTTTACTGTATCCCTCTGACCTTCTTATTGACGATGAAACACAGAAATTGCATCGGAATTAAATAGGAAACGCATAATGCCGACTTAAGTACAAGATGACTGACTCTTCTTACTGACTATGCTTTGAACCATTCCTGTGACACTAGCTATAGATTCCGATGCTTCACCTCAGGTTTACTGTATCCCTCTGACCTTCTTATTGTCGATGAAACACAGAAATTCATCGGAATTAAATACAAAAGGCACAATGCCGACTTAAGTAAAAGAAGACTGACTCTTCTTACTGACTATGATTTGAACCATTCCTGTGACACTAGTTATAGATTCCGATGCTTCACTTCAGGTTTACTGTATCCCTCTGACCTTCTTATTGACGTTGAAACACCGAAATTGCATCGGAATTAAATTTAAAAATGCACAATGCCCTATTAAGTGCAAGAAGACTGACTCTTCGTAATGACTATGTTTTGAACCACTCCTGTGACACTAGTTATAGATTCCGATGCTTCACTTCAGGTTTACTGTATCCCTTGGACCTTCTTATTGACGATGAAACACAGAAATTGCATCGGAATTAAATACAAAAGGCACAATGCCGACTTAAGTACAAGAAGACTGACTCTTCGTACTAACTATGTTTTGAACCATTCCTGTGACACTAGTTATAGATTCCGATGATTCACTTCAGGTTTACTCCATCCCTTGGACCTTCTTATTGACGATGAAACACAGAAATTGCATCGGAAATAAATAGAAAAGGGACAAAGCCGACTTAAGTGCAAGAAGACTGACTCTTCTTACTGACTATGTTTTGAACCATTCCCCTGACACTAGTTATAGATTCCGATGATACAATTCGGGTTTACTGTAACCCTCTGACATTCTTATTGACGATGAAACACAGAAATTGCTTCGGACTTAAATACAAAAGGCACAATGCCGACTTAAGTACAAGAAGACTGACTCTTCTTACTGACTGCTTTGAACCATTCCTGTGACACTAGTTATAGATTCCGATGCTTCACTTCAGGTTTACAGTATCCCTCTCACCTTCTTATTCACGTTGAAACCCAGAAATTGCATCGGAATTAAATACAAGTGGCACAATGCCGACTTAAGTACAAGAAGACTGACTCTCCTTACTGTCTATGTTTTGAACCATTCCTGTGACACTAGTTATAGATTCCGATGCTTCACTTCAGGTTTATTGTATCCCTTGGACCTTCTTATTGACGATAAAACACAGAAATTGCATCGGAATTAAATAGAAAAAGCACAATGCCGACTTAAGTAAAAGAAGACTGACTCTTCTTACTGTCTATGTTTTGAACCATTCCTCTGACGCAAGTTACAGATTCCGATGCTTCACTTCAGGTTTACTGTATCCCTCTGACACTCTTATTGACAATGAAACACTGAAATTGCATCGGAATGAAATAGAAAAAGCACAAGGCCGACTTAAGTACAAGAAGACTGACACTTCTTACTGGCTATGATTTGAACCATTCCTGTGACACTAGATATAGATTCGGATGCTTCACTTCAGGTTTACTGTATCCCACTGACCATCTTATTGGCGATGAAACACAGTATTGCATCGGAATTATGTTGAAAATGCCACAATGCCGACTTAAGTACAAGAAGACTGACTCTTCTTATTGTCTATGATTTGAACCATTCCTGTGACACTAGTTATAGATTCAGATGCTACACTTCAGGTTAACTGTATCCCTTGGACCTTCGTATTGACGATGAAACACAAAAATTGCATCGAAATTAAATACAAATGGCACAATGCCGACTTAAGTACAAGAAAACTGACTCTTCGTACTGACTATGTTTTGAACCATTCCTGTGACACTAATTATAGATTCCGATTTTTCACTTCAGGTTTACTGTATCCCTCTGACCTTCTTATTGACGATGAAACACAGATATTGCATCGGAAATAAATAGAAAAGGCACAATGCCGACTTAAGTGCAAGAAGACTGAGTCTTGTTACTGACTTTGTTTGGAGCCATTCCTGTGGCACTAGTTATAGATTCCGATGCTTCACTTCAGGTTTACTGTATCACCCTGACCTTCTTATTGACGATGAAACACAGAAATTGCATCTGAATTAAATAGAAAAGGCACAATGCCGACTTAAGTACAAGAAGACTGACTCTTCTTACTGTCTATGATTTGAACTATTCCTGTGACACTAGTTATAGATTCCGATGCTTCACTTCAGATTTACTGAATCCCTTGGACCTTCTTATTGACGATGAAACACAGAAATTGCATCGGAATTAAATAGAAAAGGCACAATGCCGACTTAAGTACAAGAAGACTAACTCTTCTTACTGTCTATGTTTTGAACCATTCCTGGGACGCTAGTTACAGATTCCGATGCTTCACTTCAGGTTTACTGTATCCCTCTGACCTTCTTATTGACGATGATAAAACAGAAATTGCATCGGAATTAAATAGAAAACGCATAATGCCGACTTAAGTACCAGATGACTGACTCTTCTTACTGACTATGATTCGAACCATTCCTGTGACACTAGCTATAGATTCCGATGCTTCACTTCAGGTTTACTGTATCCCTCTGACCTTCTTATTGACGATGAAACACAGAAATTGCATCGGAATTAAATACAAAAGGCACAATGCCGACTTAAGTACAAGAAGACTGACTCTTCTTACTGACTATGATTTGAACCATTCCTGTGACACTACTTATAGATACCGATGCTTCACTTCAGGTTTACTGAATCCCTCTGACCTTCTTATTGACGATGAAACACAGAAGTTGCATCGGAATTAAATTTAAAAATGCACAATGCCGACTTAAGTGCAAGAAGACTGACTCTTCGTAATGACTATGTTTTGAACCACTCCTGTGACACTAGTTATAGATTCCGATGCTTCACTTCAGGTTTACTGTATCCCTTGGACCTTCTTATTGACGATGAAACACAGAAATTGAATCGGAATTAAATACAAAAGGCACAATGCCGACTTAAGTACAAGAAGACTGACTCTTCGTACCGACTATTTTTTGAACCAATCCTGTGACACTAGTTATAGATTCCGATGATTCACTTCAGGTTTACTCTATCCCTTGGACCTTCTTATTGACGATGAAACACAGAAATTGCATCGGAAATAAATAGAAAAGGCACAAAGCCGACTTAAGTGCAAGAAGACTGACTCTTCTTACTGGCTATGTTTGGAACCATTCCCCTGACACTAGTTATAGATTCCGATGCTTCACTTCAGGTTTACTGTATCCCTCTGACCTTCGTATTGACGATGAAACACAGAAATTGCATCGGAATTAAATAGAAATGGCACAATGCCGACTTAAGTACAAGAAGATTGACTCTTCTTACTCTCTATGTTTTGAACCATTCCTGTGACGCTAGTTACAGATTCCGATGCTTATCTTCAGGTTTAATTTATCCCTCTGACCTTCTTATTGACGATGAAACACAGAAATTGCATCGGAAATAAATAGAAAAGCCACATTGATGACTTAAGTGCAAGAAGACTGACTCTTGTTACTGACTTTGTTTGGAGCCATTCCTGTGACACTAGTAATAGATTCCGATGCTTCACTTCAGGTTTTCTGTATCCCTCTGACCTTCTTATTGACGATGAAACACAGAAATTGCATCGGAATTAAATAGAAAAGGCACAATGCCGACTTAAGTACAAGAAGACTGACTCTTCTTACTGACTATAATTTGAACCATTCCTCTGACACTAGTTATAGATTCCGATGCTTCACTTCAGGTTTACTGTATCCCTCTGACCTTCTTATTGACGATGAAACACAGAAATTGCATCGGAATTAAATAGAAAAGGCGTAATGCCGACTTAAGTACAAGAAGACTGACTCTTCTTACTGTCTATGATTTGAACTATTCCTGTGACACTAGTCATAGATTCCGATGCTTCACTTCAGATTTACTGTAAACCTTGGACCTTCTTATTGACGATGAAACACAGAAATTGGCTCGGAATTAAATAGAAAAGACACAATGCCGACTTAAGTACAAGAAGACTGACTCTTCGTAATGACTATGTTTTGAACCACTCCTGCGACACTAGTTATAGATTCCGATGCTTCACTTCAGGTTTACTGTATCCCTTGGTTCTTCTTATTGACGCTGAAACACAGAAATTGCATCGGAATTAAATTCAAAAGGCACAATGCCGACTTAAGTGCAAGAAGACTGACTCCTCGTAGTGACTATGTTTTGAACCACTCCTGTGACACTAGTTATAGATTCCGATGCTTCACTTCAGGTTTACTGTCTCCCTTGGACCTTCTTAGTGACGATGAAACACAAAAATTGCATCGAAATTTAATACAAAGGGCACAATGCCGACTTAAGTACAAGAAGACTGACTCTTCGTACTGACTATGTTATGAACCACTCCTGTGACACTAATTATAGATTCCGATGCTTCACTTCAGGTTTACTGAATCCCTTGGACCCTCTTCTTGACGATGATACACAGAAATTGCATCGGAATTAAATAGAAAAGGCGTAATGCCGACTTAAGTACAAGAAGACTGACTCTTCTTACTGTCTATGATATGAACTATTCCTGTGACACTAGTTACAGACTCCGATGCTTCACTTCAGATTTACTGTATCCCATGGACCTTCTTATTGACGATGAAACACAGAAATTGCATCGGAATGAAATAGAAAAGGCACAATGCCGACTTAAGTACAAGAAGACTAACTCTTCTTACTGTCTGTGTTTTGAACCGTTCCTGTGACGCTAGTTACAGATTCCGATGCTTCACTTCAGGTTTACTGTATCCCTCTGACCTTCTTATTGACGATGAAACACAGAAATTGCATCGGAATTACATTTAAAAATGCACAATGCCGACTTAAGTGCAAGAAGACTGACTCTTCGTAATGACTATGTTTTGAACCACTCCTGTGACACTAGTTATAGATTCCTATGCTTCACTTCAGGTTTACTGTATCCCTTGGACCTTCTTATTGACGATGAAACACAGAAATTGCATCGGAATTAAATACAAAAGGCACAATGCCGAATTAAGTGCAAGAAGACTGACTCTTCTTACTGACTATGATTTGAACCATTCATCTGACACTAGTTATAGAATCCGATGCTTCACTTCAGGTTTACTGTATCTCTTGGACCTTCTTATTGACGATGAAACACAGAAATTGCATCGTAATTAAATAGAAATGGCACAATGCCGACTTAAGTACAAGAACACTGACTCTTCTTACTCCTTATGTTTTGAACCATTCCTCTGACGCTAGTTACAGATTCCGATGCTTATCTTCAGGTTTACTGTATCCCTCTGACCTTCTTATTGACGATGAAACACAGAAATTGCATCGGAATTAAATAGAAAATGCACAATGCCGACTTAAGTTCAAGAAGACTGACTGTTGTTACTGACTATGTTTTTAACCATTCCTGTGACGCTAGTTACAGATTCCGATGCTTCACTTCAGGTTTACTGTATCCCTTGGACCTTCTCATTGACGATGAAACACAGATATTGCATCGGAATTAAATAGAAGAGGCACAATGCCGACTTAAGTACAAGAAGACAGACTCTTCCTACTGTCTATGTTTTGAACCAATCCTGTGACACTAGTTATAGATTCCGATGATACAATTCAGGTTTACTGTAACCCTCTGACCTTCGTATTGACGAAGAAACACAGAAATTGCTTCGGAATTAAATACAAAAGGCACAATGCCGACTTAAGTACAAGAAGACTGACTCTTCTTACTGACTGCTTTGAACCATTCCTGTGACACTAGTTATAAATTCCGATGCTTCACTTCAGGTTTACAGTATCCCTCTGACCTTCTTATTGACGATGAAACACAGAAATTGCATCGGAATTAATTAGAAAAGCCACAATGCCGACTTAAGTGCAAGAAGACTGACTCTTGTTACTGACTTTGTTTGGAGCCATTCCTGTGACACTAGTTATAGATTCCGATGATTCACTTTCGGTTTACTGTATCCCTCTGACCTTCTTATTGACGATGAAACACAGAAATTGCATCGGAATTAAATAGAAAAGGCACAATGCCGACTTAAGTACAAGAAGACTGACTCTTCTTACTGACTATAATTTGAACCATTCCTCTGACACTAGTTATAGATTCCGATGCTTCACTTCAGGTTTACTGTAACCCTCTGACCTTTTTATTGACGATGAAACACAGAAATTGCATCGGAATTAAGTAGAAAAGGCGTAATGCCGACTTAAGTACAAGAAGACTGACTCTTCTTACTGTCTATGATTTGAACTATTCCTGTGACACTAGTTATAGATTCCGATGCTTCACTTCAGATTTACTGTAAACCTTGGACCTTCTTATTGACGATGAAACACAGAAATTGCATCGGAATTAAATAGAAAAGACACAATGCCGACTTAAGTACAAGAAGACTAACTCTTCTTACTGTCTATGTTTTGAACCATTCCTGTGACGCTAGTTACGGATTCCGATGCTTCACTTCAGGTTTACTGTATCCCTCTGACCTTCTTATTGACGATGAAAAACAGAAATTGCATCGGAATTAGATAGAAAACGCATAATGCCGACTTCAGTACAAGGTGACTGACTCTTCTTACTGTCTATGATTTGAACCATTCCTGTGACACTAGCTATAGATTCCGATGCTTCACTTCAGGTTTACTGTATCCCTCTGACCTTCTTATTGACGATGAAACACAGAAATTGCATCGGAATTAAATACAAAAGGCACAATGCCGACTTATGTACAAGAATACTGACTCATCTTACTGTCTATGTTTTAAAACATTCCTGTGACACTAGTTATAGATTCCGATGCTTCACTTCAGGTTTACTGTATCCCTTGGACCTTCTTATTGACGATGAAACACAATAATTGCATCGAAATTAAATACAAAAGGCACAATGCCGACTTAAGTACAAGAAGACTGACTCTTCGTACTGACTATGTTTTGAACCACTCCTGTGACACTAATTATAGATTCCGATGCTTCACTTCAGGTTTACTGTATCCCTTGGACCCTCTTATTGACGATGAAACACAGAAATTGCATCGGAAATAAGTAGAAAAGGCACAATGCCGAATTAAGTGCAAGAAGACGGACTCTTCTTACTGACTATAATTTGAACCATTCCTCTGACACTAGTTATAGATTCCGATGCTTCACTTCAGGTTTACTGTATCCCTCTGACTATCTTATTGACGATGATACACAGAAATTGCATCGGAAATAAATAGAAAAGGCACAAAGCCGACTTAAGTGCAAGAAGACTGACTCTTCTTACTGACTATGTTTGGAACCATTCCCTGACACTAGTTATAGATTCCGATGCTTCACTTCAGGTTTACTGTATCCCTCTGACCTTCGTATTGACGATGAAACACAGATATTGCATCGGAATGAAATAGAAAAGGCACAATGCCGACTTAAGTACAAGAAGACTGACTCTTCTTACTGACTATGATTTGAACCATTCCTGTGGCACTAGTTATAGATTCCGATGCTTCACTTCAGGTATACTGTATCCCTTGGACCGTCTTATTGACGATGAAACACAGAAATTGCATCGGAATTAAATACAAAGGCGTAATGCCGACTTAAGTACAAGAAGACTGACTCTTCTTACTGTCTATGATTTGAACCATTCCTGTGACACTAGTTATAGACTCCGATGCTTCACTTCAGATTTACTGTATCCCTCTTACCTTCTTATTGACGATGAAACACAGAAATTGCATCGGAATTAAATAGAAAAGGCACAATAACGACTTAAGTTCAAGAAGACTGACTGTTGTTACTGACTATGTTTTTAACCATTCCTGTGACGATAGTTACAGATTCCGATGCTTCACTTCAGGTTTACTGTATCCCTTGGACCTTCTCATTGACGATGAAACACAGATATTGCATCGGAATTAAATAGAAAAGGCACAATGCCGACTTAAGTTCAAGAAGACTGACTGTTGTTACTGACTATGTTTTTAACCATTCCTGTGACGCTAGTTACAGATTCCGATGCTTCACTTCAGGTTTACTGTATCCCTTGGACCTTCTCATTGACGATGAAACACAGATATTGCATCGGAATTAAATAGAAAAGGCACAATGCCGACTTAAGTACAAGAAGACAGACTCATCCTACTGTCTATGTTTCGAACCAATCCTGTGACACTAGTTATAGATTCCGATGATACAATTCAGGTTTACTGTAACACTCTGACCTTCTTATTGACGATGAAACACAGAAATTGCTTCGGAATTAAATACAAAAGGCACAATGCCGACTTAAGTACAAGAAGACCGACTCTTCTTACTGACTGCTTTGAACCATTCCTGTGACACTAGTTATAGATTCCGATGCTTCACTTCAGGTTTACAGTATCCCTCTGACCTTCTTATTGACGATGAAACACAGAAATTGCATCGGAATTAAATAGAAATGGCACAATGCCGACTTAAGTACAAGAAGACTGACTCTTCTTACTGACTATGATTTGAACCATTCCTGTGACACTAGTTATAGAATCCGATGCTTCACTTAAGGTTTACTGTATCCCTTGGACCTTCTTATTGACGATGAAACACAGATATTGCATCGTAATTAAATAGAAATGGCACAATGCCGACTTAAGTACAAGAAGACTGACTCCTCTTACTCTCTATGCTTTGAACCATTCCTGTGACGCTAGTTACAGATTCCGATGCTTATCTTCAGGTTTACTGTATCCCTCTGACCTTCTTATTGACGATGAAACACAGAAATTGCATCGGAATTAAATAGAAAAGGCACAATGCCGACTTAAGTTCAAGAAGACTGACTGTTGTTACTGACTATGTTTTTAACCATTCCTGTGACGCTAGTTACAGATTCCGATGCTTCACTTCAGGTTTACTGTATCCCTTGGACCTTCTCATTGACGATGAAACACAGATATTACATCGGAATTAAATAGAAAAGGCACAATGCCGACTTAAGTACAAGAAGACAGACTCTTCCTGCTGTCTATGTTTTGAACCAATCCTGTGACACTAGTTATAGATTCCGATGATACAATTCAGGTTTACTGTATCCCTCTGACCTTCTTATTGACGATGAAACACAGAAATTGCATCGGAATTAAATAGAAAAGGCACAATGCCGACTTAAGTACAAGAAGACTGACTCTTCTTACTGACTATAATTTGAACCATTCCTCTGACACTAGTTATAGATTCCGATGCTTCACTTCAGGTTTACTGTAACCCTCTGACCTTCTTATTGACGATGAAACACAGAAATTGCATCGGAATTAAGTAGAAATGGCGTAATGCCGACTTAAGTACAAGAAGACTGACTCTTCTTACTGTCTATGATTTGAACTATTCCTGTGACACTAGTTATAGAATCCGATGCTTCACTTCAGGTTTACTGTATCCCCTGGACCTTCTTATTGACGATGAAACACAGAAATTGCATCGTAATTAAATAGAAATGGCACAATGCCGACTTAAGTACAAGAAGACTGACTCTTCTTACTCTCTATGTTTTGAACCATTCCTGTGACGCTAGTTACAGATTCCGATGCTTATCTTCAGGTTTACTGTATCCCTCTGACCTTCTTATTGACGATGAAACACAGAAATTGCATCGGAATTAAATAGAAAAGGCACAATGCCGACTTAAGTTCAAGAAGACTGACTGTTGTTACTGACTATGTTTTTAACCATTCCTGTGACGCTAGTTACAGATTCCGATGCTTCACTTCAGGTTTACTGTATCCCTTGGACCTTCTCATTGACGATGAAACACAGATATTGCATCGGAATTAAATAGAAAAGGCACAATGCCGACTTAAGTACAAGAAGACAGACTCTTCCTACTGTCTATGTTTTGAACCAATCCTGTGACACTAGTTATAGATTCCGATGATACAATTCAGGTTTACTGTATCCCTCTGACCTTCTTATTGACGATGAAACACAGAAATTGCATCGGAATTAAATAGAAAAGGCACAATGCCGACTTAAGTACAAGAAGACTGACTCTTCTTACTGACTATAATTTGAACCATTCCTCTGACACTAGTTGTAGAATCCGATGCTTCACTTCAGGTTTACTGTATCCCTTGGACCTTCTTATTGACGATGAAACACAGAAATTGCATCGTAATTAAATAGAAATGGCACATCGCCGACTTAAGTACAAGAAGACTAACTCTTCTTACTGTCTATGTTTTGAACCATTCCTGTGACGCTAGTTACGGATTCCGATGCTTCACTTCAGGTTTACTGTATCCCTCTGACCTTCTTATTGACGATGAAAAACAGAAATTGCATCGGAATTAAATAGAAAACGCATAATGCCGACTTCAGTACAAGATGACTGACTCTTCTTACTGTCTATGATTTGAACCATTCCTGTGACACTACCTATTGATTCCGATGCTTCACTTCAGGTTTACTGTATCCCTCTGACCTTCTTATTGACGATGAAACACAGAAATTGCATCGGAATTAAATTTAAAAATGCACAATGCCGACTTAAGTGCAAAAAGACTGACACTTCGTAATGACTATGTTTGAACCACTCCTGCGACACTAGTTATAGATTCCGGTGCTTCACTTCAGGTTTACTGTATCCCTTGGACCTTCTTATTGACGCTGAAACACAGAAATTGCATCGGAATTAAATTCAAAAGGCACAATGCCGACTTAAGTGCAAGACGACTGACTCTTCGTAGTGACTATGTTTTGAACCACTCCTGTGACACTAGTTATAGATTCCGATGCTTCACTTCAGGTTTACTGTATCCCTTGGACCTTCTTATTGACGATGAAACACAATAATTGCATCGAAATTAAATACAAAAGGCACAATGCCGACTTAAGTACAAGAAGACTGACTCTTCGTACTGACTATGTTTTGAACCACTCCTGTGACACTAATTATAGATTCCGATGCTTCACTTCAGGTTTGCTGTATCCCTTGGACCCTCTTATTGACGATGAAACACAGAAATTGCATCGGAAATAAGTGGAAAAGGCACAATGCCGAATTAAGTGCAAGAAGACGGACTCTTCTTACTGACTATAATTTGAACCATTCCTCTGACACTAGTTATAGATTCCGATGCTTCACTTCAGGTTTACTGTATCCCTCTGACCATCTTATTGACGATGATACACAGAAATTGCATCGGAAATAAATAGAAAAGGCACAAAGCCGACTTAAGTGCAAGAAGACTGACTCTTCTTACTGACTATGTTTGGAACCATTCCCCTGACACTAGTTATAGATTCCGATGCTTCACTTCAGGTTCACTGTATCCCTCTGACCTTCGTATTGACGATGAAACACAGATATTGCATCGGAATGAAATAGAAAAGGCACAATGCCGACTTAAGTACAAGAAGACTGACTCTTCTTACTGACTATGATTTGAACCATTCCTGTGACACTAGTTATAGATTCCGATGCTTCACTTCAGGTTTACTGTATCCCTTGGACCGTCTTATTGACGATGAAACACAGAAATTGCATCGGAATTAAATACAAAGGCGTAATGCCGACTTAAGTACAAGAAGACTGACTCTTCTTACTGTCTATGATTTGAACCATTCCTGTGACACTAGTTATAGACTCCGATGCTTCACTTCAGATTTACTGTATCCCTTGGACCTTCTTATTGACGATGAAACACAGAAATTGCTTCGGAATTAAATAGAAAACGCACAATGCCGACTTAAGTACAAGAAGACTAACTCTTCTTACTGTCTATGTTTTAACCATTCCTGTGACGCTAGTTACAGATTGCGATGCTTCACTTCAGGTTAACTGTATCCCTCTGAACTTCTTATTGACGATGAAACACAGAAATTGCATCGGAATTAAATTTAAAAATGCACAATGCCGACTTAAGTGCAAGAAGACTGACTCTTCGTAATGACTATGTTTTGAACCACTCCTGTGACACTAGTTATAAATTACGATGCTTCACTTCAGGTTTACTGTATCCCTTGGACCTTCTTATTGACGATGAAACACAGAAATTGCATCGGAATTAAATACAAAAGGCACAATGCTGACTTAAGTACAAGAAGACTGACTCTTCGTACTGACTATGTTTTGAACCATTCCTGTGACACTAGTTATAGATTCCGATGATTCACTTTAGGTTTACTCTATCCCTTGGACCTTCTTATTGACGATGAAACACAGAAATTGCATCGGAAATAAATAGAAAAGGCACAAAGCCGACTTAAGTGCAAGAAGACTGACTCTTCTTACTGACTATGTTTGGAACCATTCCCCTGACACTAGTTATAGATTCCGATGCTTCACTTCAGGTTTACTGTATCCCTCTGACCTTCGTATTGACGATGAAACACAGATATTGCATCGGAATGAAATAGAAAAAGCACAATGCCGACTTAAGTACAAGAAGACTGACTCTTCTTACTGACTGTGATTTGAACCATTCCTGTGACACTAGTTATAGATTCCGATGCTTCACTTCAGGTTTACTGCATCCCTTGGACCGTCTTATTGACGATGAAACACAGAAATTGCATCGGAATTAGATAGAAATGGCACAATGCCGACTTAAGTACAAGAAGACTGACACTTCTTACTCTCTATGTTTTGAACCATTCCTGTGACGCTAGTTACAGATTCCGATTCTTATCTTCAGGTTTACTGTATCTCTCTGACCTTCTTATTGACGATGAAACACAGAAATTGCATCGGAATTAAATAGAAAAGGTACAATGCCGACTTAAGTTCAAGAAGACTGACTGTTGTTACTGACTATGTTTTGAACCATTCCTGTGACGCTAGTTACAGATTCCGATGCTTCACTTCAGGTTTACTGTATCCCTTGGACCTTCTTATTGACGATGAAACACAGATATTGCATCGGAATTAAATAGAAAAGGCACAATGCCGACTTAAGTACAAGTAGACAGACTCTTCCTACTGTCTATGTTTTGAACCATTCCTGTGACACTAGTTATAGATTCCGATGATACAATTCAGGTTTACTGTAACCCTCTGACCTTCTTATTGACGATGAAACACAGAAATTGCTTCGGAATTAAATACAAAAGGCACAATGCCGACTTAAGTACAAGAAGACTGACTCTTCTTACTGACTGCTTTGAACTGTTCCTGTGACACTAGTTATAGATTCCGATGCTTCACTTCAGGTTTACAGTATCCCTCTGACCATCTTATTCACGTTGAAAGCCAGAAATTGCATCGGAATTAAATACAAATGGCACAATGCCGACTTAAGTACAAGAAGACTGACTCTCCTTACTGTCTATGTTTGAACTATTCCTGTGACACTAGTTATAGATTCCGATGCTTCACTTCAGGTTTACTGTATCCCTTGGACCTTAATATTGACGCTAAAACACAGAAATTGCATCGGAATTAAATAGAAAAAGCACAATGCCGACTTAGGTAAAGGAAGACTGACTCTTCTTACTGTCTATGTTTTGAACCATTCCTGTGACACTAGTTATAGATTCGGATGCTTCACTTCAGGTTTGCTGTATACCACTGACCATCTTATTGGCGATGAAACACAGTATTGCATCGGAATAATATTGAAAAGGCCACAATGCCGACTTAAGTACAAGAAGACTGACTCTTCTTACTGTCTATGATTTGAACCATTCCTGTGACACTAGTTATAGATTCAGGTGCTACACTTCAGGTTAACTGTATCCCTTGGACCTTCTTATTGACGATGAAACACAGAAATTGCATCGGAATTAAATTCAAAAGGCACAATGCCGACTTAAGTGCAAGAAGACTGACTCTTCGTACTGACTATGTTTCGAACCACTCATGTGACACTAGTTATAGATTCCGATGCTTCACTTCAGGTTTACTGTATCCCTTGGACCTTCTTATTGACGGTGAAACACAAAAATTGCATCGAAATTAGATACAAAAGGCACAATGCCGACTTAAGTACAAGAAGACTGACTCTTCGTACTGACTATGTTTGGAAATATTCCTGTGACACTAATTATAGATTCCGATTTTTCACTTCAGGTTTACTGTATCCCTCTTACCTTCTTATTGACGATGAAACACAGAAATTGCATCGGAAATAAATAGAAAAGGCACAATGCCGACTTAAGTGCAAGAAGACTGACTCTTGTTACTGACTTTGTTTAGAGCCATTCCTGTGAGACTAGTTATAGATTCCGATACTTCACTTCAAGTTTACTGTATCCCTCTGACCTTCTTATTGACGATGAAACACAGAAATTGCATCGGAATTAAATAGAAAAGGCACAATGCCGACTTAAGTACAAGAGGACTGACTCTTCTTACTGACTATAATTTGAACCATTCTTCTGACACTAGTTATAGATTCCGATGCTTCACTTCAGGTTTACTGTATCCCTCTGACGTTCTTATTGACGATGAAACACAGAAAATGCATCGGAATGAAATAGAAGAGGCGTAATGCCGACTTAAGTACAAGAAGACTGACTCTTCTTACTGTCTATGATTTGAACTATTCCTGTGACACTAATTATAGATTCCGATGCTTCACTTCAGATTTACTGTATCCCTTGGACCTTCTTATTGACGATGAAACACAGAAATTGCATCGGAATTAAATAGAAAAGGCACAATGCCGACATAAGTACAAGAAGACTAACTCTTCTTACTGGCTATGTTTTGAACCATTCCTGTGACGCTAGTTACAGATTCCGATGCTTCACTTCAGGTTTACTGTATCCCTCTGACCTTCTTATTGACGATGAAACACAGAAATTGCATCGGAATTAAATTTAAAAATCCACAATGCCGACTTAAGTGCAAGAAGACTGACTCTTCGTAATGACTATGTTTTGAACCACTCCTGTGACACTAGTTATAGATTCCGATGCTTCACTTCAGGCTTACTGTATCCCTTGGACCTTCTTATTGACGATGAAACACAGAAATTGCATCGGAATTAAATAGAAAAGGCAAAATGCCGACTTAAGTACAAGAAGACTGACTCTTCGTACTGACTATGTTTTGAACCATTCCTGTGACACTAGTTATAGATTCCGATGATTCACTTCAGGTTTACTCCATCCCTTGGACCTTCTTATTGACGATGAAACACAGATATTGCATTGGAAATAAACAGAAAAGGCACAAATCCGACTTAAGTGCAAGAAGACTGACTCTTCTTACTGACTATGTTTGGAACCATTCCCCTGACACTAGTTATAGATTCCGATGCTTCACTTCAGGTTTACTGTATCCCTCTGACCTTCGTATTGACGATGAAACACAGATATTGCATCGGAATGAAATAGAAAAGGCACAATGCCGACTTAAGTGCAAGAAGACTGACTCTTGTTACTGACTATGTTTTGAACCATTCCTGTGACGCTAGTTACAGATTCCGATGCTTCACTTCAGGTTTACTGTATCCCTTGGACCTTCTTATTGACGATGAAACACAGATATTGCATCGGAATTAAATAGAAAAGGCACAGTGCCGACTTAAGTACATGAAGACTGACTCTTCTTACTGACTATGATTTGAACCATTCCTGTGACACTAGTTATAGATTCCGATGCTTCACTTCAGGTTTACTGTATCCCTTGGACCGTCTTATTGACGATGAAACACTGAAATTGCATCGGAATTAAATACAAAGGCGTAATGCCGACTTAAGTACAAGAAGACTGACTCTTCTTACTGTCTATGATTTGAACCATTCCTGTGACACTAGTTATAGACTCCGATGCTTCACTTCAGATTTACTGTATCCCTTGGACCTTCTTATTGACGATGAAACACAGAAATTGCATCGGAATTAAATAGAAAAGGCGCAATGCCGACTTAAGTACAAGAAGACTAACTCTTCTTACTGTCTATGTTTTAACCATTCCTGTGACGCTAGTTACAGATTCAGATGCTTCACTTCAGGTTTACTGTATCCCTCTGACCTTCTTATTGACGATGAAACACAGAAATTGCATCGGAATTAAATTTAAAAATGCACAATGCCGACTTAAGTGCAAGAAGACTGACTCTTCGTAATGACTAGGTTTTGAACCACTCCTGTGACACTAGTTATAGATTCCGATGCTTCACTTCAGGTTTACTGTATCCCTTGGACCTTCTTATTGACGATGAAACACAGAAATTGCATCGGAATTAAATACAAAAGGCACAATGCCGACTTAAGTACAAGAAGACTGACTCTTCTTACTCTCTATGTTTTGAACCATTCCTGTGACGCTAGTTACAGATTCCGATGCTTATCTTCAGGTTTACTGTATCTCTCTGACCTTCTTATTGACGATGAAACACAGAAATTGCATCGGAATTAAATAGAAAAGGTACAATGCCGACTTAAGTTCAAGAAGACTGACTGTTGTTACTGACTATGTTTCGAACCATTCCTGTGACGCTAGTTACAGATTCCGATGCTTCACTTCAGGTTTACTTTATCCCTTGGACCTTCTTATTGACGATGAAACACAGATATTGCATCGGAATTAAATAGAAAAGGCACAATGCCGACTTAAGTACAAGAAGACAGACTCTTCCTACTGTCTACGTTTTGAACCATTCCTGTGACACTAGTTATAGATTCCGATGATACAATTCAGGTTTACTGTAACCCTCTGACCTTCTTATTGACGATGAAACACAGAAATTGCTTCGGAATTAAATACAAAAGGCACAATGCCGACTTAAGTACAAGAAGACTGACTCTTCTTACTGACTGCTTTGAACCATTCCTGTGACACTAGTTATAGATTCCGATGCTTCACTTCAGGTTTACAGTATCCCTCTGACCATCTTATTCACGTTGAAACCCAGAAATTGCATCGGAATTAAATACAAATGGCACAATGCCGACTTAAGTACAAGAAGACTGACTCTCCTTACTGTCTATGTTTGAACCATTCCTGTGACACTAGTTATAGATTCCGATGCTTCACTTCAGGTTTACTGTATCCCTTGGACCTTAATATTGACGCTAAAACACAGAAATTGCATCGGAATTAAATAGAAAAATCACAATGCCGACTTAGGTAAAGGAAGACTGACTCTTCTTACTGTCTATGTTTTGAACCATTCCTGTGACACTAGATATAGATTCGGATGCTTCACTTCAGGTTTACTGTATACCACTGACCTTCTTATTGGCGATGAAACACAGTATTGCATCGGAATAACATTGAAAAGGCCACAATGCCGACTTAAGTACAAGAAGACTGACTCTTCTTACTGTCTATGATTTGAACCATTCCTGTGACACTAGTTATAGATTCAGGTGCTACACTTCAGGTTAACTGTATCCCTTGGACCTTCTTATTGACGATGAAACACAGAAATTGCATCGGAATTAAATTCAAAAGGCACAATGCCGACTTAAGTGCAAGAAGACTGACTCTTCGTACTGACTATGTTTCGAACCACTCATGTGACACTAGTTATAGATTCCGATGCTTCACTTCAGGTTTACTGTATCCCTTGGACCTTCTTATTGACGATGAAACACAAAAATTGCATCGAAATTAGATACAAAAGGCACAATGCCGACTTAAGTACAAGAAGACTGACCCTTCGTACTGACTATGTTTGGAAATATTCCTGTGACACTAATTATAGATTCCGATTTTTCACTTCAGGTTTACTGTATCCCTCTTACCTTCTTATTGACGATGAAACACAGAAATTGCATCGGAAATAAATAGAAAAGGCACAATGCCGACTTAAGTGCAAGAAGACTGACTCTTGTTACTGACTTTGTTTAGAGCCATTCCTGTGACAGTAGTTATAGATTCCGATACTTCACTTCAGGTTTACTGTATCCCTCTGACCTTCTTATTGACGATGAAACACAGAAATTGCATCGGAATTAAATAGAAAAGGCACAATGCCGACTTAAGTACAAGAGGACTGACTCTTCTTACTGACTATATTTTGAACCATTCTTCTGACACTAGTTATAGATTCCGATGCTTCACTTCAGGTTTACTGTATCCCTCTGACGTTCTTATTGACGATGAAACACAGAAAATCCATCGGAATGAAATAGAAGAGGCGTAATGCCGACTTAGGTACAAGAAGACTGACTCTTCTTACTGTCTATGATTTGAACTACTCCTGTGACACTAATTATAGATTCCGATGCTTCACTTCAGATTTACTGTATCCCTTGGACCTTCTTATTGACGAAGAAACACAGAAATTGCATCGGAATTAAATAGAAAAGGCACAATGCCGACATAAGTACAAGAAGACTAACTCTTCTTACTGGCTATGTTTTGAACCATACCTGTGACGCTAGTTACAGATTCCGATGCTTCACTTCAGGTTTACTGTATCCCTCTGACCTTCTTATTGACGATGAAACACAGAAATTGCATCGGAATTAAATTTAAAAATGCACAATGCCGACTTAAGTGCAAGAAGACTGACTCTTCGTAATGACTATGTTTTGAACCACTCCTGTGACACTAGTTATAGATTCCGATACTTCACTTCAGGTTTACTGTATCCCTTGGACATTCTTATTGACGATGAAACACAGAAATTGCATCGGAATTAAATAGAAAGGCACAATGCCGACTTAAGTACAAGAAGACTGACTCTTCGTACTGACTATGTTTTGAACCATTCCTGTGACACTAGTTATAGATTCCGATGATTCACTTCAGGTTTACTCCATCCCTTGGACCTTCTTATTGACGATGAAACACAGATATTGCATCGGAAATAAACAGAAAAGGCACAAAGCCGACTTAAGTGCAAGAAGACTGACTCTTCTTACTGACTATGTTTGGAACGATTCCCCTGACACTAGTTATAGATTCCGATGCTTCACTTCAGGTTTACTGTATCCCTCTTACCTTCGTATTGACGATGAAACACAGATATTGCATCGGAATGAAATAGAAAAGGCACAATGCCGACTTAAGTGCAAGAAGACTGACTATTGTTACTGACTATGTTTTGAACCATTCCTGTGACTCTAGTTACAGATTCCGATGCTTCACTTCAGGTTTACTGTACCCCTTGGACCTTCTTATTGACGATGAAACACAGATATTGCACCGGAATTAAATAGAAAAGGCACAGTGCCGACTTAAGTACATGAAGACTGACTCTTCTTACTGACTATGTTTTGAACCATTCCTGTGACACTAGTTAGAGATTCCGATGCTTCACTTCAGGTTTACTGTATCCCTCTGACCTTTTTATTGACGATGAAACACAGTTATTGCATCGGAATTAAATTGAAAAGGACATGATGCCGACTTAAGTATAAGAAGTCTGACTCTTCTTACTGCTATGTTTTGAACCATTCCTGTGACACTAGTTACAGATTCCGATGCTTCACTTCAGATTTACTGTATTCCTCTGACCTTCTTATTGACGATGAAACACAGAAATTGCATCGGAATTAAATACAAACGGCACAATGCCGACATAAGTGCAAGAAGACTGACTCTTGTTACTGACTATGATTTGATCCATTCCTGTGACGCTAGTTACAGATTCCGATGCTTCATTTCAGGTTTACTGTATCCCTTGGACCATCTTATTGACGATGAACACAGAAATTGCATCGGAATTAAATACAAAGGGCACAATGCCGGCCAAAGTACAAGAAGACTGACTCTTCTTACTGACTATGTTTTGAACCATTCCTGTGACACTAGTTATAGATTCCGATGCTTCACTTCAGGTTTACTGTATCCCTCTGACCTTCTTATTGACGATGAAACACGGAAATTGCATCGGAATTAGATACAAAAGGCACAATGAAGACTTAAGTACATGTTGACTGACTCTTCCTACTGTCTATGTTTTGAAACATTCCTGTGACCTTAGTTATATATTCCGATGCTTCATTTCAGGTTTACTGTATCCCTTGGACCTTCTTGTTGACGATGAAACACAGAAAGTGCATCGGAATTAAATAGAAAAGGCACAATGCCGACTTAAGTACAAGAAGACTGACTCTTCCTATTGTCTATGTTATGAACCATATCTGTGACACTAGTTATTGATTCCGATGCTTCACTTCAGGTTTACTGTATCCCTCTGACCTTCTTATTGACGATGAAACATAGAAATTGCATCGGAATTAAATACAAAAGGCACAATGCCGACTTAAGTACAGGAGGACTGACCTTTCTTACTGTCTATGCTTTGAACCATTCCTGTGACACTAATTATAGATTCCGATGCTTCACTTCAGGTTAACTGTATCCCTTGGACCTTCTTATTGACGATGAAACACAGATATTGCATCGGAATTAAATACAAAAGGCACAATGCCGACTTAAGTACAAGAAAACTGACTCTTCCTACTATATATGCTTTGAACCATTCCTGTGACACTAGTTATTGATTCCGATGCTTTACTTCAGGTTTACTGTATCCCCCTGACCTTCTTATTGACGATGAAACACAGAAATTGCATCGGAATTAAATAGAAAAGGCACAATGCCGACTTAAGTACAAGAAGACTGACTCTTCTTACAGACTATGTTTTGTACCATTTCAGTGACACTAGTTATAGATTCTGATGCTTCAGGTTTACTGTATCCCTTGGACCTTCTTATTGACGATGAATCACAGAAATTGCATCGGAATGAAATAAAAAGGCACAATGCCGAATTAAGTACAAGAAGACTGACTCTTCTTACTGACTATGTTTTGAACCATTCCTGTGACACTAGTTATAGATTCCGATGATTCACTTCAGGTTTACTGTATCCCTCTGACCTTCTTATTGACGATGAAACACAGAAATTGCATCGGAATTAAATTTAAAAATGCACAATGCCGAGTTAAGTGCAAGAAGACTGACTCTTCGTAATGACTATGTTTTGAACCATTCCTGTGACACTAGTTATAGATTCCGATGCTTCACTTCAGGTTTACTGTATCCCTTGGACCTTCTTATTGACGATGAAACACAGAAATTGCATCGGAATTAAATACAAAAGGCACAATGCCGACTTAAGTACAAGAAGACTGACTCTTCGTACTGACTATGTTTTGAACCATTCCTGTTGTAAGTAGGCTGTTTATGTTTTCTCTATGTAAGTAGGCTGTTTAGGTTTTTTATTGGTAACGCCACCTCTGTATGACAATCACTGGCTGTGCTGTGGGCAGTCTGTGTCTGCTTTGCATTGTTGTAATACTCGCCATTGTAGGGTTAGGCAGCTGGCTGTGAACAGCGTGTAGCGTTGCGCAGTTGGAGGTGAGCCGCCAGCATTGGTGGATGTGGGGAGAGAGATGGCGGAGGTTTCTAATTTGTCATGAACTGATATATATATTATGACTTGTGATGATATCAAGGTAAATACATTGTTTGTTCTCTATTAATATCTTTCATTTGCTAACTATCCCTATCAGTAGTTAGTGCCTTCCATAGTTTGAATCTTTTATTTAGCTGGCAGTAGTGGCGCTCGCTGTATTGCAGTAGCTTGAGCAGCGAAGATTTTTGTGAGGTAAGTGATTTGTGAAAGGTATAGTTTAATGTTTGTCAGGGCCATTCTTTAGTAGGGAATTTTGAAAGTCAGATTGCGTTGCGCTAAAAAATATTGTGTGTCAGTTTAAGCACAGTCCTGTATAATTGTTGAAAGGGGACGTTTCATATGGCACACGTTTCTGTTGGTCATAGTATATGGACAATATGTGAGAAGTAGGGACTGATAGTGTTTGCACGTTTGTTAATAATTCTGCAAGGGACTGGATAACAGCATTGCTGTTTCTAAGGACAATTCCAAAAACTTTGTGAGTGCACAAGTGATGGTTTATGGACTTGCTATATTATCCGCAAGACTCTTCGATGGTGAATGTGCACCTGCACAATCGCAACAGATGGCTGCTGGCAATCTCTACAAGGACTACAGTGGGTCTGCACCTCTGGTGGCCCACCAATGCCATTATCTCTACAAGGACTACAGTGGGTGTGCGTCTTTGCTGACTCACCAGTACCATTATTTCTACAAGGACTGCAGTGGGTCTGCACCTCTGGTGGCCCACCAATACCGTAATCTCTACCAGGACTCCAGTGGGTCTGCTCTGTGATGACCTACCTACCAATATTCTTCCAAACTTCGAATGACTCTGCTGTGGGTTTGCTCTGTTGTGGCCCATTACCTGTCTGCATGTCGAGAGTCAGCACTGTCTTTCCGTTGGAAGGTCAACACTACTTCTTCAAGACTGCATGGAAATCCACTACTTCTATGTGCATTTTCTTTTACTGCTTGGACTTTGAGAAAAACTCTGCATTTTTACTGTGATGAACAATGTGGACTGTCTTTATGGACTGTGAGAAATTTTGATCTTTTGACCAACATAATATTAATAAGTGTGTGAATTTTATATCTTTGTTACTGTAATTGTGAAAAATTTTTGTCAAATCTGTATTGGCCAGTGCCCAACACCATTTGTAAAAATTTTTGTGGGGAGCATGGGGGCTATGTAAGTAGGCTGTTTATGTTTTCTCTATGTAAGTAGGCTGTTTAGGTTTTTTATTGGTAACGCCACCTCTGTATGACAATCACTGGCTGTGCTGTGGGCAGTCTGTGTCTGCTTTGCATTGTTGTAATACTCGCCATTGTAGTGTTAGGCAGCTGGCTGTGAACAGCGTGTAGCGTTGCGCAGTTGGAGGTGAGCCGCCAGCAGTGGTGGATGTGGGGAGAGAGATGGCGGAGGTTTCTAATTTGTCATGAACTGATATATATATTATGACTTGTGATGATATCAAGGTAAATACATTGTTTGTTCTCTATTAATATCTTTCATTTGCTAACTATCCCTATCAGTAGTTAGTGCCTTCCATAGTTTGAATCTTTTATTTAGCTGGCAGTAGTGGCGCTCGCTGTATTGCAGTAGCTTGAGCAGCGAAGATTTTTGTGAGGTAAGTGATTTGTGAAAGGTATAGTTTAATGTTTGTCAGGGCCATTCTTTAGTAGGGAATTTTGAAAGTCAGATTGCGTTGCGCTAAAAAATATTGTGTGTCAGTTTAAGCACAGTCCTGTATAATTGTTGAAAGGGGACGTTTCACTGTGACACTAGTTATAGATTCCGATGATTCACTTCAGGTTTACTCCATCCCTTGGACATTCTTATTGACGATGAAACACAGATATTGCATCGGAAATAAATAGAAAAGGCACAAAACCGACTTAAGAGCAAGAAGACTGACTCTTCTTACTGACTATGTTTGGAACCATTCCCCTGACACTAGTTATAGATTCCGATGCTACACTTCAGGTTTACTGTATCCCCCTGACTTTCGTATTGACGATGAAACACAGATATTGCATCGGAATGAAATAGAAAAGGCACAATGCCGACTTAAGTGCAAGAAGACTGACTCTTGTTACTGACTATGTTTTGAACCATTCCTGTGACGCTAGTTACAGATTCCGATGCTTCACTTCAGGTTTACTGTATCCCTTGGACCTTCTTATTGACGATGAAACACAGATATTGCATCGGAATTAAATAGAAAAGGCACAATGCCGACTTAAGTACATGAAGACTGACTCTTCATACTGACTATGTTTTGAACCATTCCCGTGACACTAGTTAGAGATTCCGATGCTTCACTTCAGGTTTACTGTATCCCTCTGACCTTTTTATTGACGATGAAACACAGTTATTGCATCGGAATTAAATTGAAAAGGGCATGATGCCGACTTAAGTACAAGAAGTCTGACTCTTCTTACTGCCTATGTTTTGAACCATTCCTGTGACACTAGTTATAGATTCCGATGCTTCACTTCAGATTTACTGTATTCCTCTGACCTTCTTATTGACGATGAAACACAGAAATTGCATCGGAATTAAATTTAAAAATGCACAATGCCGACTTAAGTGCAAGAAGACTGACTCTTCGTAATGACTAGGTTTTGAACCACTCCTGTGACACTAGTTATAGATTCCGATGCTTCACTTCAGGTTTACTGTATCCCTTGGACCTTAATATTGACGCTAAAACACAGAAATTGCATCGGAATTAAATAGAAAAATCACAATGCCGACTTAGGTAAAGGAAGACTGACTCTTCTTACTGTCTATGTTTTGAACCATTCCTGTGACACTAGATATAGATTCGGATGCTTCACTTCAGGTTTACTGTATACCACTGACCTTCTTATTGGCGATGAAACACAGTATTGCATCGGAATAACATTGAAAAGGCCACAATGCCGACTTAAGTACAAGAAGACTGACTCTTCTTACTGTCTATGATTTGAACCATTCCTGTGACACTAGTTATAGATTCAGGTGCTACACTTCAGGTTAACTGTATCCCTTGGACCTTCTTATTGACGATGAAACACAGAAATTGCATCGGAATTAAATTCAAAAGGCACAATGCCGACTTAAGTGCAAGAAGACTGACTCTTCGTACTGACTATGTTTCGAACCACTCATGTGACACTAGTTATAGATTCCGATGCTTCACTTCAGGTTTACTGTATCCCTTGGACCTTCTTATTGACGATGAAACACAAAAATTGCATCGAAATTAGATACAAAAGGCACAATGCCGACTTAAGTACAAGAAGACTGACCCTACGTACTGACTATGTTTGGAAATATTCCTGTGACACTAATTATAGATTCCGATTTTTCACTTCAGGTTTACTGTATCCCTCTTACCTTCTTATTGACGATGAAACACAGAAATTGCATCGGAAATAAATAGAAAAGGCACAATGCCGACTTAAGTGCAAGAAGACTGACTCTTGTTACTGACTTTGTTTAGAGCCATTCCTGTGACAGTAGTTATAGATTCCGATACTTCACTTCAGGTTTACTGTATCCCTCTGACCTTCTTATTGACGATGAAACACAGAAATTGCATCGGAATTAAATAGAAAAGGCACAATGCCGACTTAAGTACAAGAGGACTGACTCTTCTTACTGACTATATTTTGAACCATTCTTCTGACACTAGTTATAGATTCCGATGCTTCACTTCAGGTTTACTGTATCCCTCTGACGTTCTTATTGACGATGAAACACAGAAAATCCATCGGAATGAAATAGAAGAGGCGTAATGCCGACTTAGGTACAAGAAGACTGACTCTTCTTACTGTCTATGATTTGAACTACTCCTGTGACACTAATTATAGATTCCGATGCTTCACTTCAGATTTACTGTATCCCTTGGACCTTCTTATTGACGAAGAAACACAGAAATTGCATCGGAATTAAATAGAAAAGGCACAATGCCGACATAAGTACAAGAAGACTAACTCTTCTTACTGGCTATGTTTTGAACCATACCTGTGACGCTAGTTACAGATTCCGATGCTTCACTTCAGGTTTACTGTATCCCTCTGACCTTCTTATTGACGATGAAACACAGAAATTGCATCGGAATTAAATTTAAAAATGCACAATGCCGACTTAAGTGCAAGAAGACTGACTCTTCGTAATGACTATGTTTTGAACCACTCCTGTGACACTAGTTATAGATTCCGATACTTCACTTCAGGTTTACTGTATCCCTTGGACATTCTTACTGACGATGAAACACAGAAATTGCATCGGAATTAAATAGAAAGGCACAATGCCGACTTAAGTACAAGAAGACTGACTCTTCGTACTGACTATGTTTTGAACCATTCCTGTGACACTAGTTATAGATTCCGATGATTCACTTCAGGTTTACTCCATCCCTTGGACCTTCTTATTGACGATGAAACACAGATATTGCATCGGAAATAAACAGAAAAGGCACAAAGCCGACTTAAGTGCAAGAAGACTGACTCTTCTTACTGACTATGTTTGGAACGATTCCCCTGACACTAGTTATAGATTCCGATGCTTCACTTCAGGTTTACTGTATCCCTCTTACCTTCGTATTGACGATGAAACACAGATATTGCATCGGAATGAAATAGAAAAGGCACAATGCCGACTTAAGTGCAAGAAGACTGACTATTGTTACTGACTATGTTTTGAACCATTCCTGTGACTCTAGTTACAGATTCCGATGCTTCACTTCAGGTTTACTGTACCCCTTGGACCTTCTTATTGACGATGAAACACAGATATTGCACCGGAATTAAATAGAAAAGGCACGGTGCCGACTTAAGTACATGAAGACTGACTCTTCTTACTGACTATGTTTTGAACCATTCCTGTGACACTAGTTAGAGATTCCGATGCTTCACTTCAGGTTTACTGTATCCCTCTGACCTTTTTATTGACGATGAAACACAGTTATTGCATCGGAATTAAATTGAAAAGGACATGATGCCGACTTAAGTATAAGAAGTCTGACTCTTCTTACTGCTATGTTTTGAACCATTCCTGTGACACTAGTTACAGATTCCGATGCTTCACTTCAGATTTACTGTATTCCTCTGACCTTCTTATTGACGATGAAACACAGAAATTGCATCGGAATTAAATACAAACGGCACAATGCCGACATAAGTGCAAGAAGACTGACTCTTGTTACTGACTATGATTTGATCCATTCCTGTGACGCTAGTTACAGATTCCGATGCTTCATTTCAGGTTTACTGTATCCCTTGGACCATCTTATTGACGATGAACACAGAAATTGCATCGGAATTAAATACAAAGGGCACAATGCCGGCCAAAGTACAAGAAGACTGACTCTTCTTACTGACTATGTTTTGAACCATTCCTGTGACACTAGTTATAGATTCCGATGCTTCACTTCAGGTTTACTGTACCCCTTGGACCTTCTTATTGACGATGAAACACAGATATTGCACCGGAATTAAATAGAAAAGGCACGGTGCCGACTTAAGTACATGAAGACTGACTCTTCCTATTGTCTATGTTATGAACCATATCTGTGACACTAGTTATTGATTCCGATGCTTCACTTCAGGTTTACTGTATCCCTCTGACCTTCTTATTGACGATGAAACATAGAAATTGCATCGGAATTAAATACAAAAGGCACAATGCCGACTTAAGTACAGGAGGACTGACCTTTCTTACTGTCTATGCTTTGAACCATTCCTGTGACACTAGTTATAGATTCCGATGCTTCACTTCAGGTTAACTGTATCCCTTGGACCTTCTTATTGACGATGAAACACAGATATTGCATCGGAATTAAATACAAAAGGCACAATGCCGACTTAAGTACAAGAAAACTGACTCTTCCTACTATATATGCTTTGAACCATTCCTGTGACACTAGTTATTGATTCCGATGCTTTACTTCAGGTTTACTGTATCCCCCTGACCTTCTTATTGACGATGAAACACAGAAATTGCATCGGAATTAAATAGAAAAGGCACAATGCCGACTTAAGTACAAGAAGACTGACTCTTCTTACAGACTATGTTTTGTACCATTTCAGTGACACTAGTTATAGATTCTGATGCTTCAGGTTTACTGTATCCCTTGGACCTTCTTATTGACGATGAATCACAGAAATTGCATCGGAATGAAATAAAAAGGCACAATGCCGAATTAAGTACAAGAAGACTGACTCTTCTTACTGACTATGTTTTGAACCATTCCTGTGACACTAGTTATAGATTCCGATGATTCACTTCAGGTTTACTGTATCCCTCTGACCTTCTTATTGACGATGAAACACAGAAATTGCATCGGAATTAAATTTAAAAATGCACAATGCCGAGTTAAGTGCAAGAAGACTGACTCTTCGTAATGACTATGTTTTGAACCATTCCTGTGACACTAGTTATAGATTCCGATGCTTCACTTCAGGTTTACTGTATCCCTTGGACCTTCTTATTGACGATGAAACACAGAAATTGCATCGGAATTAAATACAAAAGGCACAATGCCGACTTAAGTACAAGAAGACTGACTCTTCGTACTGACTATGTTTTGAACCATTCCTGTTGTAAGTAGGCTGTTTATGTTTTCTCTATGTAAGTAGGCTGTTTAGGTTTTTTATTGGTAACGCCACCTCTGTATGACAATCACTGGCTGTGCTGTGGGCAGTCTGTGTCTGCTTTGCATTGTTGTAATACTCGCCATTGTAGTGTTAGGCAGCTGGCTGTGAACAGCGTGTAGCGTTGCGCAGTTGGAGGTGAGCCGCCAGCATTGGTGGATGTGGGGAGAGAGATGGCGGAGGTTTCTAATTTGTCATGAACTGATATATATATTATGACTTGTGATGATATCAAGGTAAATACATTGTTTGTTCTCTATTAATATCTTTCATTTGCTAACTATCCCTATCAGTAGTTAGTGCCTTCCATAGTTTGAATCTTTTATTTAGCTGGCAGTAGTGGCGCTCGCTGTATTGCAGTAGCTTGAGCAGCGAAGATTTTTGTGAGGTAAGTGATTTGTGAAAGGTATAGTTTAATGTTTGTCAGGGCCATTCTTTAGTAGGGAATTTTGAAAGTCAGATTGCGTTGCGCTAAAAAATATTGTGTGTCAGTTTAAGCACAGTCCTGTATAATTGTTGAAAGGGGACGTTTCATATGGCACACGTTTCTGTTGGTCATAGTATATGGACAATATGTGAGAAGTAGGGACTGATAGTGTTTGCACGTTTGTTAATAATTCTGCAAGGGACTGGATAACAGCATTGCTGGTTCTAAGGACAATTCCAAAAACTTTGTGAGTGCACAAGTGATGGTTTATGGACTTGCTATATTATCCGCAAGACTCTTCGATGGTGAATGTGCACCTGCACAATCGCAACAGATGGCTGCTGGCAATCTCTACAAGGACTACAGTGGGTCTGCACCTCTGGTGGCCCACCAATGCCATTATCTCTACAAGGACTACAGTGGGTGTGCGTCTTTGCTGACTCACCAGTACCATTATTTCTACAAGGACTGCAGTGGGTCTGCACCTCTGGTGGCCCACCAATACCGTAATCTCTACCAGGACTCCAGTGGGTCTGCTCTGTGATGACCTACCTACCAATATTCTTCCAAACTTCGAATGACTCTGCTGTGGGTTTGCTCTGTTGTGGCCCATTACCTGTCTGCATGTCGAGAGTCAGCACTGTCTTTCCGTTGGAAGGTCAACACTACTTCTTCAAGACTGCATGGAAATCCACTACTTCTATGTGCATTTTCTTTTACTGCTTGGACTTTGAGAAAAACTCTGCATTTTTACTGTGATGAACAATGTGGACTGTCTTTATGGACTGTGAGAAATTTTGATCTTTTGACCAACATAATATTAATAAGTGTGTGAATTTTATATCTTTGTTACTGTAATTGTGAAAAATTTTTGTCAAATCTGTATTGGCCAGTGCCCAACACCATTTGTAAAAATTTTTGTGGGGAGCATGGGGGCTATGTAAGTAGGCTGTTTATGTTTTCTCTATGTAAGTAGGCTGTTTAGGTTTTTTATTGGTAACGCCACCTCTGTATGACAATCACTGGCTGTGCTGTGGGCAGTCTGTGTCTGCTTTGCATTGTTGTAATACTCGCCATTGTAGTGTTAGGCAGCTGGCTGTGAACAGCGTGTAGCGTTGCGCAGTTGGAGGTGAGCCGCCAGCAGTGGTGGATGTGGGGAGAGAGATGGCGGAGGTTTCTAATTTGTCATGAACTGATATATATATTATGACTTGTGATGATATCAAGGTAAATACATTGTTTGTTCTCTATTAATATCTTTCATTTGCTAACTATCCCTATCAGTAGTTAGTGCCTTCCATAGTTTGAATCTTTTATTTAGCTGGCAGTAGTGGCGCTCGCTGTATTGCAGTAGCTTGAGCAGCGAAGATTTTTGTGAGGTAAGTGATTTGTGAAAGGTATAGTTTAATGTTTGTCAGGGCCATTGTTTAGTAGGGAATTTTGAAAGTCAGATTGCGTTGCGCTAAAAAATATTGTGTGTCAGTTTAAGCACAGTCCTGTATAATTGTTGAAAGGGGACGTTTCACTGTGACACTAGTTATAGATTCCGATGATTCACTTCAGGTTTACTCCATCCCTTGGACCTTCTTATTGACGATGAAACACAGATATTGCATCGGAAATAAATAGAAAAGGCACAAAACCGACTTAAGAGCAAGAAGACTGACTCTTCTTACTGACTATGTTTGGAACCATTCCCCTGACACTAGTTATAGATTCCGATGCTACACTTCAGGTTTACTGTATCCCCCTGACTTTCGTATTGACGATGAAACACAGATATTGCATCGGAATGAAATAGAAAAGGCACAATGCCGACTTAAGTGCAAGAAGACTGACTCTTGTTACTGACTATGTTTTGAACCATTCCTGTGACGCTAGTTACAGATTCCGATGCTTCACTTCAGGTTTACTGTAACCCTTGGACCTTCTTATTGACGATGAAACACAGATATTGCATCGGAATTAAATAGAAAAGGCACAATGCCGACTTAAGTACATGAAGACTGACTCTTCTTACTGACTATGTTTTGAACCATTCCCGTGACACTAGTTAGAGATTCCGATGCTTCACTTCAGGTTTACTGTATCCCTCTGACCTTTTTATTGACGATGAAACACAGTTATTGCATCGGAATTAAATTGAAAAGGGCATGATGCCGACTTAAGTACAAGAAGTCTGACTCTTCTTACTGCCTATGTTTTGAACCATTCCTGTGACACTAGTTATAGATTCCGATGCTTCACTTCAGATTTACTGTATTCCTCTGACCTTCTTATTGACGATGAAACACAGAAATTGCATCGGAATTAAATTTAAAAATGCACAATGCCGACTTAAGTGCAAGAAGACTGACTCTTCGTAATGACTAGGTTTTGAACCACTCCTGTGACACTAGTTATAGATTCCGATGCTTCACTTCAGGTTTACTGTATCCCTTGGACCTTCTTATTGACGATGAAACACAGAAATTGCATCGGAATTAAATACAAAAGGCACAATGCCGACTTAAGTACAAGAAGACTGACTCTTCTTACTCTCTATGTTTTGAACCATTCCTGTGACGCTAGTTACAGATTCCGATGCTTATCTTCAGGTTTACTGT
Organism: Schistocerca americana; assembly: GCF_021461395.2. Classification (NCBI taxonomy): domain Eukaryota; kingdom Metazoa; phylum Arthropoda; class Insecta; order Orthoptera; family Acrididae; genus Schistocerca; species Schistocerca americana. The sequence continues at coordinate 1,120,879,100 of NC_060120.1, forward strand.
ATCTCTCTGACCTTCTTATTGACGATGAAACACAGAAATTGCATCGGAATTAAATAGAAAAGGTACAATGCCGACATAAGTTCAAGAAGACTGACTGTTGTTACTGACTATGTTTCGAACCATTCCTGTGACGCTAGTTACAGATTCCGATGCTTCACTTCAGGTTTACTTTATCCCTTGGACCTTCTTATTGACGATGAAACACAGATATTGCATCGGAATTAAATAGAAAAGGCACAATGCCGACTTAAGTACAAGAAGACAGACTCTTCCTACTGTCTACGTTTTGAACCATTCCTGTGACACTAGTTATAGATTCCGATGATACAATTCAGGTTTACTGTAACCCTCTGACCTTCTTATTGACGATGAAACACAGAAATTGCTTCGGAATTAAATACAAAAGGCACAATGCCGACTTAAGTACAAGAAGACTGACTCTTCTTACTGACTGCTTTGAACCATTCCTGTGACACTAGTTATAGATTCCGATGCTTCACTTCAGGTTTACAGTATCCCTCTGACCATCTTATTCACGTTGAAACCCAGAAATTGCATCGGAATTAAATACAAATGGCACAATGCCGACTTAAGTACAAGAAGACTGACTCTCCTTACTGTCTATGTTTGAACCATTCCTGTGACACTAGTTATAGATTCCGATGCTTCACTTCAGGTTTACTGTATCCCTTGGACCTTAATATTGACGCTAAAACACAGAAATTGCATCGGAATTAAATAGAAAAATCACAATGCCGACTTAGGTAAAGGAAGACTGACTCTTCTTACTGTCTATGTTTTGAACCATTCCTGTGACACTAGATATAGATTCGGATGCTTCACTTCAGGTTTACTGTATACCACTGACCTTCTTATTGGCGATGAAACACAGTATTGCATCGGAATAACATTGAAAACGCCACAATGCCGACTTAAGTACAAGAAGACTGACTCTTCTTACTGTCTATGATTTGAACCATTCCTGTGACACTAGTTATAGATTCAGGTGCTACACTTCAGGTTAACTGTATCCCTTGGACCTTCTTATTGACGATGAAACACAGAAATTGCATCGGAATTAAATTCAAAAGGCACAATGCCGACTTAAGTGCAAGAAGACTGACTCTTCGTACTGACTATGTTTCGAACCACTCATGTGACACTAGTTATAGATTCCGATGCTTCACTTCAGGTTTACTGTATCCCTTGGACCTTCTTATTGACGATGAAACACAAAAATTGCATCGAAATTAGATACAAAAGGCACAATGCCGACTTAAGTACAAGAAGACTGACCCTTCGTACTGACTATGTTTGGAAATATTCCTGTGAAACTAATTATAGATTCCGATTTTTCACTTCAGGTTTACTGTATCCCTCTTACCTTCTTATTGACGATGAAACACAGAAATTGCATCGGAAATAAATAGAAAAGGCACAATGCCGACTTAAGTGCAAGAAGACTGACTCTTGTTACTGACTTTGTTTAGAGCCATTCCTGTGACACTAGTTATAGATTCCGATACTTCACTTCAGGTTTACTGTATCCCTCTGACCTTCTTATTGACGATGAAACACAGAAATTGCATCGGAATTAAATAGAAAAGGCACAATGCCGACTTAAGTACAAGAGGACTGACTCTTCTTACTGACTATATTTTGAACCATTCTTCTGACACTAGTTATAGATTCCGATGCTTCACTTCAGGTTTACTGTATCCCTCTGACGTTCTTATTGACGATGAAACACAGAAAATCCATCGGAATGAAATAGAAGAGGCGTAATGCCGACTTAGGTACAAGAAGACTGACTCTTCTTACTGTCTATGATTTGAACTACTCCTGTGACACTAATTATAGATTCCGATGCTTCACTTCAGATTTACTGTATCCCTTGGACCTTCTTATTGACGAAGAAACACAGAAATTGCATCGGAATTAAATAGAAAAGGCACAATGCCGACATAAGTACAAGAAGACTAACTCTTCTTACTGGCTATGTTTTGAACCATTCCTGTGACGCTAGTTACAGATTCCGATGCTTCACTTCAGGTTTACTGTATCCCTCTGACCTTCTTATTGACGATGAAACACAGAAATTGCATCGGAATTAAATTTAAAATTGCACAATGCCGACTTAAGTGCAAGAAGACTGACTCTTCGTAATGACTATGTTTTGAACCACTCCTGTGACACTAGTTATAGATTCCGATACTTCACTTCAGGTTTACTGTATCCCTTGGACATTCTTATTGACGATGAAACACAGAAATTGCATCGGAATTAAATAGAAAAGGCACAATGCCGACTTAAGTACAAGAAGACTGACTCTTCGTACTGACTATGTTTTGAACCATTCCTGTGACACTAGTTATAGATTCCGATGATTCACTTCAGGTTTACTCCATCCCTTGGACCTTCTTATTGACGATGAACCACAGATATTGCATCGGAAATAAACAGAAAAGGCACAAAGCCGACATATGTGCAAGAAGACTGACTCTTCTTACTGACTATGTTTGGAACGATTCCCCTGACACTAGTTATAGATTCCGATGCTTCACTTCAGGTTTACTGTATCCCTCTTACCTTCGTATTGACGATGAAACACAGATATTGCATCGGAATGAAATAGAAAAGGCACAATGCCGACTTAAGTGCAAGAAGACTGACTCTTGTTACTGACTATGTTTTGAACCATTCCTGTGACGCTAGTTACAGATTCCGATGCTTCACTTCAGGTTTACTGTATCCCTTGGACCTTCTTATTGACGATGAAACACAGATATTGCACCGGAATTAAATAGAAAAGGCACAGTGCCGACTTAAGTACATGAAGACTGACTCTTCTTACTGACTATGTTTTGAACCATTCCTGTGACACTAGTTAGAGATTCCGATGCTTCACTTCAGGTTTACTGTATCCCTCTGACCTTTTTATTGACGATGAAACACAGTTATTGCATCGGAATTAAATTGAAAAGGACATGATGCCGACTTAAGTATAAGAAGTCTGACTCTTCTTACTGCTATGTTTTGAACCATTCCTGTGACACTAGTTACAGATTCCGATGCTTCACTTCAGATTTACTGTATTCCTCTGACCTTCTTATTGACGATGAAACACAGAAATTGCATCGGAATTAAATACAAACGGCACAATGCCGACATAAGTGCAAGAAGACTGACTCTTGTTACTGACTATGATTTGAACCATTCCTGTGACGCTAGTTACAGATTCCGATGCTTCATTTCAGATTTACTGTATCCCTTGGACCATCTTATTGACGATGAACACAGAAATTGCATCGGAATTAAATACAAAGGGCACAATGCCGGCCAAAGTACAAGAAGACTGACTCTTCTTACTGACTATGTTTTGAACCATTCCTGTGACACTAGTTATAGATTCCGATGCTTCACTTCAGGTTTACTGTATCCCTCTGACCTTCTTATTGACGATGAAACACGGAAATTGCATCGGAATTAGATACAAAAGGCACAATGAAGACTTAAGTACATGTTGACTGACTCTTCCTACTGTCTATGTTTTGAAACATTCCTGTGACCTTAGTTATATATTCCGATGCTTCATTTCAGGTTTACTGTATCCCTTGGACCTTCTTGTTGACGATGAAACACAGAAAGTGCATCGGAATTAAATAGAAAAGGCACAATGCCGACTTAAGTACAAGAAGACTGACTCTTCCTATTGTCTATGTTGTGAACCATATCTGTGACACTAGTTATTGATTCCGATGCTTCACTTCAGGTTTACTGTATCCCTCTGACCTTCTTATTGACGATGAAACATAGAAATTGCATCGGAATTAAATACAAAAGGCACAATGCCGACTTAAGTACAGGAGGACTGACCTTTCTTACTGTCTATGCTTTGAACCATTCCTGTGACACTAGTTATAGATTCCGATGCTTCACTTCAGGTTAACTGTATCCCTTGGACCTTCTTATTGACGATGAAACACAGATATTGCATCGGAATTAAATACAAAAGTCACAATGCCGACTTAAGTACAAGAAAACTGACTCTTCCTACTATATATGCTTTGAACCATTCCTGTGACACTAGTTATTGATTCCGATGCTTCATTTCAGGTTTACTGTATCCCCCTGACCTTCTTATTGACGATGAAACACAGAAATTGCATCGGAATTAAATAGAAAAGGCACAATGCCGACTTAAGTACAAGAAGACTGACTCTTCTTACAGACTATGTTTTGTACCATTTCAGTGACACTAGTTATAGATTCTGATGCTTCAGTTTTACTGTATCCCTTGGACCTTCTTATTGACGATGAATCACAGAAATTGCATCGGAATGAAATAAAAAGGCACAATGCCGAATTAAGTACAAGAAGACTGACTCTTCTTACTGACTATGTTTTGAACCATTCCTGTGACACTAGTTATAGATTCCGATGATTCACTTCAGGTTTACTGTATCCCTCTGACCTTCTTATTGACGATGAAACACAGAAATTGCATCGGAATTAAATTTAAAAATGCACAATGCCGAGTTAAGTGCAAGAAGACTGACTCTTCGTAATGACTATGTTTTGAACCATTCCTGTGACACTAGTTATAGATTCCGATGCTTCACTTCAGGTTTACTGTATCCCTTGGACCTTCTTATTGACGATGAAACACAGAAATTGCATCGGAATTAAATACAAAAGGCACAATGCCGACTTAAGTACAAGAAGACTGACTCTTCGTACTGACTATGTTTTGAACCATTCCTGTGACACTAGTTATAGATTCCGATGATTCACTTCAGGTTTACTCCATCCCTTGGACCTTCTTATTGACGATGAAACACAGATATTGCATCGGAAATAAATAGAAAAGGCACAAAACCGACTTAAGTGCAAGAAGACTGACTCTTCTTACTGACTATGTTTGGAACCATTCCCCTGACACTAGTTATAGATTCCGATGCTACACTTCAGGTTTACTGTATCCCCCTGACCTTCGTATTGACGATGAAACACAGATATTGCATCGGAATGAAATAGAAAAGGCACAATGCCGACTTAAGTGCAAGAAGACTGACTCTTGTTACTGACTATGTTTTGAACCATTCCTGTGACGCTAGTTACAGATTCCGATGCTTCACTTCAGGTTTACTGTATCCCTTGGACCTTCTTATTGACGATGAAACACAGATATTGCATCGGAATTAAATAGAAAAGGCACAATGCCGACTTAAGTACATGAAGACTGACTCTTCTTACTGACTATGTTTTGAACCATTCCCGTGACACTAGTTAGAGATTCCGATGCTTCACTTCAGGTTTACTGTATCCCTCTGACCTTTTTATTGACGATGAAACACAGTTATTGCATCGGAATTAAATTGAAAAGGGCATGATGCCGACTTAAGTACAAGAAGTCTGACTCTTCTTACTGCCTATGTTTTGAACCATTCCTGTGACACTAGTTATAGATTCGGATGCTTCACTTCAGATTTACTGTATTCCTCTGACCTTCTTATTGACGATGAAACACAGAAATTGCATCGGAATTAAATACAAACGGCACAATGCCGACTTAAGTGCAAGAAGACTGACTCTTGTTACTGACTATGATTTGAACCATTCCTGTGACGCTAGTTACAGATTCCGATGCTTCATTTCAGGTTTACTGTATCCCTTGGACCTTCTTATTGACGATGAAATAAAGAAAGTGCATCGGAATTAAATAGAAAAGGCACAACGCCGACTTAAGTACAAGAAGACTGACTCTTCTTTCTGACTATCTTTTGTACGATCCCTGTGACACTAGTTACAGATTCCGATGCTTCACTTCAGGTTTACTGTATCCCTTGGACCATCTTATTGACGATGAAACACAGAAATTGCATCGGAATTAAATACAAAGGGCACAATGCCGACCAAAGTACAAGAAGACTGACTCTTCTTACTGACTATGTTTTGAACCATTCCTGTGACACTTGTTATTGATTCCGATGCTTCACTTCAGGTTTACTGTATCCCTCTGACCTTCTTATTGACGATGAAACATAGAAATTGCATCGGATTTAAATACAAAAGTCACAATGCCGACTTAAGTACAGGAAGACTGACCTTTCTTACTGTCTATGCTTTGAACCATTCCTGTGACACTAGTTATAGATTCCGATCCTTCACTTCAGGTTTACTGTATCCCGCTGACCTTCTTATTGACGATGAAACACAGAAATTGCATCGGAATTAAATTTAAAAATGCACAATGCTGACTTAAGTGCACGATGACTGACTCTTCGTAATGACTATGTTTTGAACCACTCCTGTGACACTAGTTATAGATTCCGATGCTTCACTTCAGGTTTACTGTATCCCTTGGACCTTCTTATTGGCGATGAAACACAGAAATTGCATCGGAATTAAATACAAAAGACACAATGCCGACTTAAGTACAAGAAGACTAACTCTTCGTACTGACTATGTTTTGAACCATTCCTGTGACACTAGTTATAGATTCGGATGATTCACGTTAGGTGTACTCTATCCCTTGGACCTTCTTATTGACGATGAAACACAGAAATTGCATCGGAAATAAATAGAAAAGGCACAAAGCCGACTTAAGTGCAAGAAGACTGACTCTTCTTACTGACTATGTTTGGAACCATTCCCCTGACACTAGTTATAGATTCCGATGCTTCACTTCAGGTTTACTGTATCCCTCTGACCTTTGTATTGACGATGAAACACAGATATTGCATCGGAATGAAATAGAAAAGGCACAATGCCGACTTAAGTACAAGAAGACTGACTCTTCTTACTGACTATGATTTGAACCATTCCTGTGACACTAGTTATAGATTCCGATGCTTCACTTCAGGTTTACTGTATCCCTCTGACCTTCTTATTGACGATGAAACACAGAAATTGCATCGGAATTAGATACAAAAGGCACAATGAAGACTTAAGTACATGTTGACTGACTCTTCTTACTGTCTATGTTTTGAAACATTCTTGTGACCTTAGTTATATATTCCGATGCTTCATTTCAGGTTTACTGTAACCCTTGGACCTTCTTATTGACGATGAAACACAGAAAGTGCATCGGAATTAAATAGAAACGGCACAATGCCGACTTAAGTACAAGAAGACTGACTCTTCCTATTGCCTATGTTATGAACCATATCTGTGACACTAGTTATTGATTCCGATGCTTCACTTCAGGTATACTGTATCCCTCTGACCTTCTTATTGACGATGAAACATAGAAATTGCATCGGAATTAAATACAAAAGTCACAATGCCGACTTAAGTACAGGAAGACTGACCTTTCTTACTGTCTATGCTTTGAACCATTCCTGTGACACTAGTTATAGATTCCGATGCTTCACTTCAGGTTAACTGTATCCCTTGGACCTTCTTATTGGCGATGAAACACAGTATTGCATCGGAATTATATTGAAAAGGCCACAATGCCGACTTAAGTTCAAGAAGATTGACTCTTCTTACTGTCTATGATTTGAACCATTCCTGTGACACTAGTTATAGATTCAGATGCTACACTTCAGGTTAACTGTATCCCTTGGACCTTCTTATTGACGATGAAACACAGAAATTGCATCGGAATTAAATTCAAAAGGCACAATGCCGACTTAAGTGTAAGAAGACTGACTCTTCGTACTGACTATGTTTCGAACCACTCCTGTGACACTAGTTATAGATTCCGATGCTTCACTTCAGGTTTACTGTATCCGTTGGACCTTCTTATTGACGATGAAACACAGAAATTGCATCGGAATTAAATACAAAAGACACAATGCCGACTTAAGTACAAGAAGACTAACTCTTCGTACTGACTATGTTTTGAACCATTCCTGTGACACTAGTTATAGATTCGGATGATTCACGTTAGGTGTACTCTATCCCTTGGACCTTCTTATTGACGATGAAACACAGAAATTGCATCGGAAATAAATAGAAAAGGCACAAAGCCGACTTAAGTGCAAGAAGACTGACTCTTCTTACTGACTATGTTTGGAACCATTCCCCTGACACTAGTTATAGATTCCGATGCTTCACTTCAGGTTTACTGTATCCCTCTGACCTTTGTATTGACGATGAAACACAGATATTGCATCGGAATGAAATAGAAAAGGCACAATGCCGACTTAAGTACAAGAAGACTGACTCTTCTTACTGACTATGATTTGAACCATTCCTGTGACACTAGTTATAGATTCCGATGCTTCACTTCAGGTTTACTGTATCCCTCTGACCTTCTTATTGACGATGAAACACAGAAATTGCATCGGAATTAGATACAAAAGGCACAATGAAGACTTAAGTACATGTTGACTGACTCTTCTTACTGTCTATGTTTTGAAACATTCTTGTGACCTTAGTTATATATTCCGATGCTTCATTTCAGGTTTACTGTAACCCTTGGACCTTCTTATTGACGATGAAACACAGAAAGTGCATCGGAATTAAATAGAAACGGCACAATGCCGACTTAAGTACAAGAAGACTGACTCTTCCTATTGCCTATGTTATGAACCATATCTGTGACACTAGTTATTGATTCCGATGCTTCACTTCAGGTATACTGTATCCCTCTGACCTTCTTATTGACGATGAAACATAGAAATTGCATCGGAATTAAATACAAAAGTCACAATGCCGACTTAAGTACAGGAAGACTGACCTTTCTTACTGTCTATGCTTTGAACCATTCCTGTGACACTAGTTATAGATTCCGATGCTTCACTTCAGGTTAACTGTATCCCTTGGACCTTCTTATTGGCGATGAAACACAGTATTGCATCGGAATTATATTGAAAAGGCCACAATGCCGACTTAAGTTCAAGAAGATTGACTCTTCTTACTGTCTATGATTTGAACCATTCCTGTGACACTAGTTATAGATTCAGATGCTACACTTCAGGTTAACTGTATCCCTTGGACCTTCTTATTGACGATGAAACACAGAAATTGCATCGGAATTAAATTCAAAAGGCACAATGCCGACTTAAGTGTAAGAAGACTGACTCTTCGTACTGACTATGTTTCGAACCACTCCTGTGACACTAGTTATAGATTCCGTTGCTTCACTTCAGGTTTACTGTATCCCTTGGACCTTCTTATTGACGATGAAACACAAAAATTGCATCGAAATTAAATACAAAAGGCACAATGCCGACTTAAGTACAAGAAGACTGACTCTTCGTACTGACTATGTTTTGAAATATTCCTGTGACACTAATTATAGATTCCGATTTTTCACTTCAGGTTTACTGTATCCCTCTGACCTTCTTATTGACGATGAAACACTGATATTGCATCGGAAATAAATAGAAAAGGCACAGTGCCGACTTAAGTGCAAAAGACTGACTCTTGTTACTGACTTTGTTTAGAGCCATTCCTGTGACACTAGTTATAGATTCCGATGCTTCACTTCAGGTTTACTGTATCCCTCTGACCTTCTTATTGACGATGAAACACAGAAATTGCATCGGAATTAAATAGAAAAGGCACAATGCCGACTTAAGTACAAGAAGACTGACTCTTCTTACTGACTATAATTTGAACCATTCCTCTGACACTAGTTATGGATTCCGATGCTTCACTTCAGGTTTACTGTATCCCTCTGACCTTCTTATTGACGATGAAACACAGAAATTGCATCGGAATGAAATAGAAGGGGCGTAATGCCGACTTAAGTACAAGAAGACTGACTCTTCTTACTGTCTATGATTTGACCTATTCCTGTGACACTAGTTATAGATTCCGATGCTTCACTTCAGATTTACTGTATCCCTTGGACCTTCTTATTGACGATGAAACACAGAAATTGCATCGGAATTAAATAGAAAAGGCACAATGCCGACTTAAGTACAAGAAGACTAACTCTTCTTACTGGCTATGTTTTGAACCATTCCTGTGACGCTAGTTACAGATTCCGATGCTTCACTTCAGGTTTACTGTATCCCTCTGACCTTCTTATTGACGACGAAAAACAGAAATTGCATCGGAATTAAATAGAAAACGCATAATGCCAACTTAAGTACAAGATGACTGACTCTTCTTACTGACTATGATTTGAACCATTCCTGTGTCACTAGCTATAGATTCCGATGCTTCACTTCAGGTTTACTGTATCCCTCTGACCTTCTTATTGACGATGAAACACATAAATTGCATCGGAATTAAATACAAAAGGCACAATGCCGACTTAAGTACAAGAAGACTGACTCTTCTTACTGACTATGATTTGAACCACTCCTGTGACACTAGTTATAGATTCCGATGCATCACTTCAGGTTTACTGTATCCCTCTGACCTTCTTATTGTCGATGAAACACAGAAATTGCATCGGAATTAAATTTAAAAATGCACATTGCCGACTTAAGTGCAAGAAGACTGACTCTTCGTAATGACTATGTTTTGAACCACTCCTGTGACACTAGTTATAGATTCCGATGCTTCACTTCAGGTTTACTGTATCCCTTGGACCTTCTTATTGACGATGATACACAAAAATTGCATCGGAATTAAATACAAAAGGCACAATGTCGACTTAAGTGCAAGAAGACTGACACTTCTTACTGACTATGTTTGGAACCATTCCCCTGACACTAGTTATAGATTCCGATGCTTCACTTCAGGTTTACTGTATCCCTCTGACCTTCGTATTGACGATGAAACACAGATATTGCATCGGAATGAAATAGAAAAGGCACAATGCCGACTTAAGTGCAAGAAGACTGACTATTGTTTCTGACTATGTTGTGAACCATTCCTGTGACGCTAGTTACAGATTCCGATGCTTCACTTCAGGTTTACTGTATCCCTTGGACCTTCTTATTGACGATGAAACACAGATATTGCATCGGAATTAAATAGAAAAGGCACAATGCCGACTTAAGTACATGAAGACTAACTCTTCTTACTGACTATGTTTTGAACCATTTCTGTGACACTAGTTAGAGATTCCGATGCTTCACTTCAGGTTTACTGTATCCCTCTGACCTTTTTATTGGCGATGAAACACAGTTATTGCATCGGAATTAAATTGAAAAGGGCATGATGCCGACTTAAGTACAAGAAGTCTGACTCTTCTTACTGCCTATGTTTTGAACCATTCCTGTGACACTAGTTATAGATTCCGATGCTTCACTTCAGATTTACTGTATTCCTCTGACCTTCTTATTGACGATGAAACACAGAAATTGCATCGGAATCAAATACAAACGGCACAATGCCGACTTAAGTGCAAGAAGACTGACTCTTGTTACTGACTATGATTTGAACCATTCCTGTGACGCTAGTTACAGATTCCGATGCTTCATTTCAGGTTTACTGTATCCCTTGGACCTTCTTATTGACGATGAAATAAAGAAAGTGCATCGGAATTAAATAGAAAAGGCACAACGCCGACTTAAGTACAAGAAGACTGACTCTTCTTTCTGACTATCATTTGTACGATTCCTGTGACACTAGTTACAGATTCCGATGCTTCACTTCAAGTTTACTGTATCGCTTGGACCATCTTATTGAGGATGAAACACAGAAATAGCATCGGAATTAAATAGAAAGGGCACAATGCCGACCAAAGTACAAGAAGACTGACTCTTCTTACTGACTATGTTTTGAACCATTCCTGTGACAATGGTAATAGATTCCGATGCTTCACTTCAGGTTTACTGTATCCCTTGGACCTTCTTATTGACGATGAAACACAGAAATTGCATCGGAATTAGATACAAAAGGCACAATGAAGTCTTAAGTACATGTTGACTGACTCTTCCTACTGTCTATGTTTGAAACATTCCTGTGACCTTAGTTATATATTCCGATGCTTCATTTCAGGTTTACTGTATCCCTTGGACCTTCTTATTGACGATGAAACACGGAAAGTGCATCGGAATTAAATAGAAAAGGCACAATGTTGACTTAAGTACAAGAAGACTGACTCTTCCTATGGTCTATGTTATGAACCATATCTGTGACACTAGTTATTGATTCCGATGCTTCACTTCAGGTTTACTGTATCCCTTGGACCTTCTTATTGACGATGAAACACAGAAATTGCATCGGAATTAAATAGAAAAGGCACAATGCCGACTTAAGTACAAGAAGACTGACTCTTCTTACAGACTATGTTTTGTACCATTTCAGTGACACTAGTTATAGATTCCGATACTTCAGGTCTACTGTATCCCTCTGACCTTCTTATTGACGATGAATCACAGAAATTGCATCGGAATGAAATAAATAGGCACAATGCCGAATTAAGTACAAGAAGACTGACTCTTCTTACTAACTATGTTTTGAACCATTCCTGTGACACTAGTTATAGATTCCGATGCTTCACTTCAGGTTTACTGTATCCCTCTGACCTTCGTGTTGGCGATGAAACACAGAAATTGCAACCGAATGAAATACAAAAGGCACAATGCCGGCTTAAGTACAAGAAGACTGACTCTTATAACTGTCTATGTTTTGAACCATTCCTGTGACACTAGTTATAGATTCCAATGCTTCACTTCAGGTTTACTGTATCCATTGGACCTTCTTATTGACGAGGAAACACAAAAATTGCTTCGGAATTAAATAGAAAAGGCACAATGCTGACTTATGTACAAGAAGACTGACTCTTCCTACTGTCTATGTTTGAACCATTCCTGTGACACTAGTTATAGATTCCGATGCCTCACTTGACGTTCACTTTATCCCTCTGACCTTCTTATTGTCGATGAAACACAGAAATTGCATCGGAATCAAATACGAAATGCACAATGCCGACTTAAGTACAAGAAGACTGACTCTTTCTACTGTCTATGTTTTGAACCACTCCTGTGACACTAGTTATAAATTCCGATGCTTCACTTCAGGTTTAGTGTATCCCTCAGACCTTCTTACTGACGATGAAACACAGAAATTGCATCGGAATTAAATAGAAAAGGCCCAATGCTGACTTAAGTACAAGAAGACTGACACTTCTTACTGTCTATGATTTGAACCATTCCTGTGACACTAGTTATAGATTCCGATGCTTCGCTTCAGGTGTACTATATCCCTTGGACCTTCTTATTGACGATGAAACACAGAAGTTGCATCGGAATTAAATACAAAAGGCACAATGCCGACTTAAGTACAGGAAGACTGACTCTTCTTACAGACTATGTTTCGTACCATTTCAGTGACACTAGTTATAGATTCCGATGCTTCAGGTTTACTGTATCCCTTGGACCTTCTTATTGACGATGAATCACAGAAATTGCATCGGAATGAAATAAAAAGGCACAATGCCGAATTAAGTACAAGAAGACTGACTCTTCTTACTGACTATGTTTTGAACCATTCCTGTGACACTAGTTATAGATTCCGATGCTTCACTTCAGGTTTACTGTATCCTTCTGACCTTCTTGTTGGCGATGAAAAACAGAAATTGCATCCGAAATTAATACCAAAGGCACAATGCCGGCTTAAGTACAAGAAGACTGACTCTTATAACTGTCTATGTTTTGAACCATTCCTGTGACACTAGTTATAGATTCCGATGCTTCACTTCAGGTTTACTGTATCCCTTGGACCTTCTTATTGACGATGATACACAAAAATTGCTTCGGAATCAAGTGGAAAAGGCACAATGCCGACTTAAGTACAAGAAGACTGAGTCTTCCTACTGTCTATGTTTGAACCATTCCTGTGACACTAGTTATAGATTCCGATGCCTCACTTGACGTTCACTTTATCCCTCTGACCTTCTTATTGTCGATGAAACACAGAAATTGCATCGGAATTATATACGAAAGGCACAATGCCGACTTAAGTAAAAGAAGACTGACTCTTCTTACTGACTATGTTTTAACCATTCCTGTGACACCACTTATAGTTTCCGATGCTTCACTTCAGGTTTACAGTATCCCTCTGACCTTCTTATTGACAATGAAACACAGAAGTTGCGTCGGAATTAAATAGAAAAGGCACAACGCCGTCTTATGTACAAGAAGACTGACTCTTCTTACTGTCTATGTTTTGAACCATTCCTGTGACACTAGATATAGATTCCGATGATTCACTTCAGGTGTACTGCATCCCTTGGACCTTCCTTTTGACGATGAAACACAGAAACTGCATCCGAATTAAATACATAAGGCACAATGCCGACTTAAGTACAAGAAGAATGACTCTTCTTACTGATTATGCTTTGAACCATTCCTGTGACACTAGTTATAGATTCCGATGCCTCACTTCAGGTTTACTGTATTCCTTGGACCTTGTTATTGACGATGAAACACAGAAATTGCATCGGAATTAAATACAAAAGTTACAATGCCGACTTAAGTATAAGAAGACTGACTCTTCCTACTGTCTATGTTTTGAACCATTCCTGTGACACTAGTTATAGATTCCGATGCTTCACTTCAGGTTTAGTGTATCCCTCTGACCTTCTTATTGACGATGAAACACAGAAATTGCATCGGAATTAAATAGAAAAGGCCAAATGCTGACTTAAGTACAAGAAGACTGACACTTCTAACTGTCTATGATTTGAACCATTCCTGTGACACTAGTTATAGATACCGATGCTTCGCTTCAGGTGTACTATATCGCTTGGACCTTCTTATTGACGATGAAACACAGAAATTGCATCGGAATTAAATACAAAAGGCACAATGCCGACCTAACTACAAGAAGACTGGCTCTTCTTACAGACTATGTTTTGTACCATTTCAGTGACACTAGTTATAGATTCCGATGCTTCAGGTTTACTGTATCCCTTGGACCTTCTTATTGACGATGAATCACAGATATTGCATCGGAATGAAATAAAAAGGCACAATGCCGAATTAAGTACAAGAAGACTGACTCTTCTTACTGACTATGTTTTGAACCATTCCTGTGACACTAGTTATAGATTCCGATGCTTCACTTCAGGTTTACTGTATCTCTCTGACCTTCTTGTTGGCGATGAAACACAGAAATTTTATCCGAATTAATTACAAAAGCCACAATGCCGGCTTAAGTACAAGAAGACTGACTCTTCCTACTGTCTATGTTTGAACCATTCCTGTGACACTAGTTATAGATTCCGATGCCTCACTTGACGTTCACTTTGTCCCTCTGACCTTCTTATTGTCGATGAAACACAGAAATTGCATCGGAATTAAATACGAAAGGCACAATGCCGACTTAAGTACAAGAAGACTGACTCTTGTTACTGACTACGTTTTAACCATTCCTGTGACACCACTTACAGATTCCGATGCTTCACTTCAGGTTTACAGTATCCCTCTGACCTTCTTATTGACGATGAAACACAGAAGTTGCGCCGGAATTAAATAGAAAAGGCATAATGCCGACTTAAGTACATGTAGACTGTTTCTTCCTGCTGTCTATGTTTTGAACCATTCCTGTGCCACTAGTTATCGATTCCGATGATTCACTTCAGGTTTACTGTATCCCTCTGACCTTCTTATTGACGATGAAACACAGAAATTGCATCGGAATTAAAAAGAAAAGGAACAATGCTGACTTAAGTACAAGAAGAATGACTCTTCCAACTGTCTATGTTTTGAACCATTCCTGTAACACTAGTTATACATTCCGATGCTTCACTTCAGGTTTACTGTATCCCTCTGACCTTCTTATTGATGATGAAACACAGAGATTGCATCGGAAATAAATACAAAAGGCACAATGCCGACTCAAGTACATGAAGACTAACTCTTCCTACTGTCTATGTTTGAACCATTCCTGTGTCACTAGTTATACATTCCGATGCTTCACTTCAGGTTTACTGTATCCCGCTGACCTTCTTATTGACGATGAAACACAGAAGTTGCATCCGAATTAAACACAAAAGGCACAATGCCGACTTAAGTACAAGTAGACTGACTCTTATTACTGTCTATGTTTTAAACCATTCCTGTGACACTAGTTATAGATTCCGATGCTTCACTTCAGGTTTACCGTATCCCTAGGACCTTCTTATTGACGATGAAACACAGAAATTGCATCGGAATTAAATACAAAAGGCACAATGCCGACTTATGTACAAGAATACTGACTCATCTTACTGTCTATGTTTTAAAACATTCCTGTGACACTAGTTATAGATTCCGATGCTTCACTTTAGGTTTACTCTATCCCTTGGACCTTCTTATTGACGACGAAACACAGAAATTGCATCGGAATTAAAGACAAAAGGCACAATGCCGACTTAAGTACAAGAAGACTGACTCTTCCTACTGTCTATGTTTTGAACCATTCCTGTGACAATAGTTATAGATTCCGATGCTTCACTTCAGGTTTACTGTATCCATCTGACATTCGTATAGACGATGAAACACAGAAATTGCATCGGAATTAAATAGAAAAGGCACAATGCCGACTTAAGTACATGCAGACTGATTCTTCCTACTGTCTATGTGTTGAGTCATTCCTGTGACACTAGTTATAACATTCCGCTGCTTCACTTCAGGTTTACTGTATCCCTCTGACCTACTTATTGACGATGAAACACAGAAATTGCATCGGAATTAGATACAAAAAGCACAATGCCGACATAAGTACATGAATACTGACTCTTCCTACCGTCTATGTTTTGAACCATTTCTGTGACACTAGTTTTAGATTCCGATGCTTATAAAGGCACATTTGCATGCCGTGCGTGAGTTTCCTCGGAAACGCGAAATCTTAATTAAATAATTAATCTGTGAGAAATGAATAAAGCCTATGGCACAGAACTGCAGCGCTGTGTCGCTGATAAAACAAAAACACAATTACGATACTCTTATGTTTGATTAAGGAGAGAGAGGACTTGGATAAGTGGTGCGGGAAGCACGTATATTTTATTGACTGGCACACCGCCATATTTAATGTTATATAAGATCACTGCGAGTTGCAATCTTACTAGGCACTCGAATCTGTAAAGAATTTATATTTATGAAAGTAAGTAGAATTATTTAACTGTAGGCTTATTCGTTGAATATATCTGATTTAACTAACTGTGTAAACTTTTTATGTTTAGTAGACAGTCACCGCTGTACGACGTATTGACATGGCTGGCAAATTATTCTAATATTGAGATTTAGATTTGAGTCCACACCTACCGCAGCAGTCTTTGGAAACGATTTAAATACGAAGTCCGATTATTTGAGTCTTATATCACGGTCAACTACGAATAACATTACATTTACGAAAAAGCCATTGTCAAGCGTCTGATACCGAATAATTAAACGTCACGCAAATATTAATTACAACCAATCACTATCATACAATAATACACAATTAATATTTCATTTTATTTTATTTTATTTTATTTATTTTATATGCTTCACTTCAGGTTTATTGTATCCCTTTGACCATCTTAATGACGATGAAATACAGAAACTGCATCGGAATTAAATACATAAGGCACAATGCCGACTTAAGTACAAGAAGACTGACTCTTCTTACTGATTATGCTTTGAACCATTCCTGTGACACTAGTTATAGATTCCGATGCTTCGCTTCAGGTGTACTATATCCCTTGGACCTTCTTATTGACGATGAAACACAGAAGTTGCATCGGAATTAAATACAAACGGCACAATGCCGACTTAAGTTCAAGAAGATTGACTCTTCTTACTGACTGTTTCGAACCATTCCTGTGACTCTAGTTACAGTTTCCGATGCTTCACCTCAGGTTTAGTGTATCCCTCTGACCTTCTTATTGACGATGAAACACAGAAATTGCATCGGAATTAAATACAAAAGTTACAATGCCGACTTAAGTACAAGAAGACTGACTCTTCCTACTGTCTATGTTTTGAACCATTCCTGTGACACTAGTTATAGATTCCGATGCTTCACTTCAGGTTTAGTGTATCCCTCTGACCTTCTTATTGACGATGAAACACAGAAATTGCATCGGAATTCAATAGAAAAGGCCCAATGCTGACTTAAGTACAAGAAGACTGACACTTCTTACTGTCTATGATTTGAACCATTCCTGTGACACTAGTTATAGATACCGATGCTTCGCTTCAGGTGTACTATATCCCTAGGACCTTCTTATTGACGATGAAACGCAGAAATTGCATCGGAATTAAATACAAAAGGCACAATGCCGACTTAAGTACAAGAACACTTGCTCTTCTTACAGACTATGTTTTGTACCATTTCATTGACACTAGTTATAGATTCCGATGCTTCAGGTTTACTGTATCCCTTGGACCTTCTTATTGACGATGAATCACAGAAATTGCATCGGAATGAAATAAAAAGGCACAATGCAGAATTAAGTAGAAGAAGACTGACTCTTCTTACTGACTATGTTTTGAACCATTCCTGTGACACTAGTTATAGATTCCGATGCTTCACTTCAGGTTTACTGTATCCCTCTGACCTTCTTGTTGGCGATGAAACACAGAAATTGCATCCGAATTAATTACAAAAGGCACAATGCCGGCTTAAGTACAAGAAGACTGACTCTTATAACTGTCTATGTTTTGAACCATTCCTGTGACACTAGTTATAGATTCCGATGCTTCACTTCAGGTTTACTGTATCCCTTGGACCTTCTTATTGACGATGAAACACACAAATTGCTTCGGAATTAAATAGAAAAGGGACAATGCCGACTTAAGTACAAGAAGACTGACTCTTCCTACTGTCTATGTTTGAACCATTCCTGTGACACTAGTTATAGATTCCGATGCCTCACTTGACGTTCACTTTATCCCTCTGACCTTCTTTTGTCGATGAAACACAGAAATTGCATCGGAATTAAATACGAAAGGCAGAATGCCGACTTAAGTACAAGAAGACTGACTCTTGTTACTGACTATGTTTTAACCATTCCTGTGACACCACTTACAGATTCCGATGCTTCACTTCAGGTTTACAGTATCCCTCTGACCTTCTTATTGACGATGAAACACAGAAGTTGCGTCGGAATTGAATGGAAAAGGCATAATGCCGACTTAAGTACATGTAGACTGACTCTTCCTACTGTCTATGTTTTGAACCATTCCTGTGCCACTAGTTATGGATTCCGATGATTCACTTCAGGTTTACTGTATCCCTCTAACCTTCTTATTGACGATGAAACACAGAAATTGCATCGGAATTAAAAAGAAAAGGAACAATGCTGACTTAAGTACAAGAAGAATGACTCTTCCAACTGTCTATGTTTTGAACCATTCCTGTAACACTAGTTATACATTCCGATGCTTCACTTCAGGTTTACTGTATCCCTCTGACCTTCTTATTGATGATGAAACACAGAGATTGCATCGGAAATAAATACAAAAGGCACAATGCCGACTCAAGTACATGAAGACTAACTCTTCCTACCGTCTATGTTTGAACCATTCCTGTGTCACTAGTTATACATTCCGATGCTTCACTTCAGGTTTACTGTATCCCTCTGACCTTCTTATTGACGATGAAACACAGAAGTTGCATCCGAATTAAATACAAAAGGCACAATGCCGACTTAAGTACAAGTAGACTGACTCTTATTACTGTCTATGTTTTAAACCATTCCTGTGATACTAGTTATAGATTCCGATGCTTCACTTCAGGTTTACTGTATCCCTAGGACCTTCTTATTGACGATGAAACACAGAAATTGCATCGGAATTAAATACAAAAGGCACAATGCCGACTTATGTACAAGAATACTGACTCATCTTACTGTCTATGTTTTAAAACATTCCTGTGACACTAGTTATAGATTCCGATGCTTCACTTCAGGTTTACTGTATCCCTTGGACCTTCTTATTGACGACGAAACACAGAAATTGCATCGGAATTAAATACAAAAGGCACAATGCCGACTTAAGTACAAGAAGACTGACTCTTCCTACTGTCTATGTTTTGAACCATTCCTGTGACAATAGTTATAGATTCCGATGCTTCACTTCAGGTTTACTGTATCCATCTGACCTTCTTATAGACGATGAAACACAGAAATTGCATCGGAATTAAATAGAAAAGGCACAATGCCGACTTAAGTACATGCAGACTGATTCTTCCTACTGTCTATGTGTTGAGTCATTCCTGTGACACTAGTTATAACATTCCGCTGCTTCTTTTCAGGTTTACTGTATCCCTCTGACCTACTTATTGACGATGAAACACAGAAATTGCATCGGAATTAGATACAAAAAGCACAATGCCGACATAAGTACATGAAGACTGACTCTTCCTACCGTCTATGTTTTGAACCATTTCTGTGACACTAGTTTTAGATTCCGATGCTTATAAAGGCACATTTGCATGCCGTGCGTGAGTTTCCTCGGAAACGCGAAATCTTGATTAAATAATTAATCTGTGAGAAATAAATAAAGCCTATGGCACAGAACTGCAGCGCTGTGTCGCTGATAAAACAAAAACACAATTACGATACTCTTATGTTTGATTAAGGAGAGAGAGGACTTGGATAAGTGGTGCGGGAAGCACGTATATTTTATTGACTGGCACACCGCCATATTTAATGTTATATAAGATCACTGCGAGTTGCAATCTTACTAGGCACTCGAATCTGTAAAAAATTTATATTTATGAAAGTAAGTAGAATTATTTAACTGTAGGCTTATTCGTTGAATATGTCTGATTTAACTAACTGTGTAAACTTTTTATGTTTAGTAGACAGTCACCGCTGTACGACGTATTGACATGGCTGGCAAATTATTCTAATATTGAGATTTAGATTTGAGTCCGCACCTACCGCAGCAGTCTTTGGAAACGATTTAAATACGAAGTCCGATTATTTGAGTCTTATATCACGGTCAACTACGAATAACATTACATTTACGAAAAAGCCATTGTCAAGCGTCTGATACCGAATAATTAAACGTCACGCAAATATTAATTACAACCAATCACTATCATACAATAATACATAATTAATATTTTATTTTATTTTATTTTATTTATTTTATATTGGCGACTGCGTGTCGGACTTGTTATTTTGTCATTTGTTACATTGTTCTCTTTGTTTCGTATGAAAACCTGGACGTGAATGTATGAGAAATAACAACGATCTGAAGATATTTGCCAATTATAAAATTTTGCGGGAAGACGCAATGAAGCTTCCAGCAAAATAAGGTAAGACGCAGCATCTTTGCATTGGCAGGCTTGACCAGACGCATAATTCAGTGTATTAGCTCTTCAGTAGATTCTGTAGTATTTCTTTCGCGCGTAGCAGTTTTCAGTGATAAATTTCATTCTCAGTACTTTTCCTTAAACAATAACTTCTGCAACAATACCAATACACGAGTGTACAATATTGCCGACTTCTGTACGATACGTTGTAACATGGACAGCAGCCATTAACAATAATCCCATATTCAGTTTACATTTTTAAATTAACAAACAGCCATTGTTGCTACGAGCGATTCATGCTCAACTGCATTTTATTTTAAAACCAGTGTCAAACATTAATTTCTTGAAATATGTATCACGTGTGGCATGGTCATAACTAGAAAACAATACGCAAAGATGGAACAGCAAAGACATACTATTCAGACGCAATCCGACTCGGACGAGAGACAAGTGTTAGAAAATGACTTTACGACAGCAACCGGTAGTGACGATTCATCAAATATTGACGCAAGTGTTAACGGAAGTTTTGACAATAGGCCGTCCACCACAAAAATTTCAAAGTCTCAGTCAGAGCCCATGTTAATACATGACGTCACGTCTAATGACGCGGCGGGGGCAGAGCCCTTGCAAACAGTAAACATTGCCAACATGTTACAAGTGCTAATGAAACAGAACGCGGAAAACATGGCAACCTTAAAGACACAAAATGACGAAATTAAATCTGACCTCATAGCAATCAAGGCATGTAATGACACTTTGTGTAAACTTGTGGAACTTATAGACGCCACACTGACCAAACAGATGACTGACCTCAGTACGAAATTTTCCAAGCTTAATACGAGACAAGAAAAGACTACAAATGACGTAGCACTTTTACAGACACAATTAAAAAACCTTAATGTCACGTGTGAAGCTCTTACTGAACAAATTCAAACATATCCTTCAGTACACGACAACCTTGAAAAACGAATTACTGACGTGCAGAATAAATTTGACGATGATGAACAACACCTGACTCACATCTTACAATCTGATGCCACAGCTCATTTTCAAAATATTAATAAAGAATTTCATGATTGGGTAGAGAACAAAGACAAACATTTTGATAGATGCATACGTGAAAATTTACCAACAATTGTGCACGACTCCGTAGCGGAATACATCACTAATAACAAACAGCTGATTAGTGATGCAGTACAATCCGTCACTGCACCCATGAGACAACTCACCGATCAACCACAGTCTGAATGTAACGAAAATATCAGTCAAAATGTACAGTTCAGAAACCAATATACATACGAGTGTGACGCACACATACCGCACACAACATACACACAAGAACAAAACACACCACGACAACAACACATACCACGACGTGCAACCACAAACCCAAGCTATTATCATGGTAAACCACAGCAACATTATCGTAATTACTCGCCAGCTGAGCATTGCAGTAATTACAGTGGAACAAATCCATATCATAATGCAATGGAAGAAGAAAGCTTAATAAAACACAGGCAATTTCAGGCTTTTATCCCAGAAAAACGAACCATTCATCCGGTGATTTTTCTTAAATCTTTTAGTAACGCATTTCCACGCACTTGGAGTGACCGGAAAAAGATTTCATATATTGTCGGTTACATCCAAGGCGATGCAGCTGTCTGGGCATACAGTCAAGCTGACGTATGTACCACGTACAGTGAGTTTGAGCGTGCTTTTCTGAACAAATTCTGGTCGGAATCCGTCCAGGAGCGACTCAGAAGACAAATTTTAGAACCTGAAACTTTTAACAGTAAAAATGGTAACTTACGCAGATATTTTGAAAAATACTTGAACATGGGACATTTTTTAGACGAACCAGTCGCAACGCGTGATATACTCCGAGCGTTGAAGGCCAAATTGCCTTTCAACATTAAGGAAAAACTTCTACATATCCCGGATGACGATTCAGATTATTTTTTAACAGCTTTAGATTCGGTTAACATGTTACTTGAAGATCAGCGCTTCGCGCGGCAAAACAGCAGCCACAATGTTTACACTAGTGGTATGCAAAACATGCAGGCTTGCCAACACAATTCTGGCGCGCCCACAGTTGGATACGCGGTACAGCAAAAACAGCAAACTCACATGCCGTCTCAATACGGAAATCAAAATCAACACGCGTATTCCAATACAAACAACAATTACAACAGTAATAACACTTCATGCGGCAATCCATACAAAAGGCACCGCGGTAATAACAACAACGGTAACAACGGATACAAATGTAACAACAAAAACACAAACAGAAATAGAAATAATAATAACTACGAGCCAAGACAGCATCAACGCTGGACTCGTAGCGATCAATACTTTCATTCAAATACTGCTTTACCACAGCAGCCACCAGGACAAAATTGGAGCATACCTTAGGACCGACAGGTAAGTTATAATGCGCAACAGCAACAACAACCGCAAAAGTTTGGAGATCATAATAGGCAATATCCGAATGTGAATATAATAGAAATGACACCTGATGCACAACCCCAATCTGTGTCAGTACCTAGTACAAATGATAATCCAACAAACTAGAAACAGTCACTACTTTGCCCCAGGTCGTGGCTGAAGAATTCTTGGGGGGCGACTTCAATGTTAATCAGTTATTTGACACCACAATTGAACAACAAAATATTGATGTGCCTAATAATTCTAAACAAAAGCTACCTGTTTTATTTATAAGATACAACCACAATAACAATATATCAGATGAACTTTTACAAGACAGTACACAATGTCGTTTAAACACAAATGAAACTGTTTTAGCATCTACTACTGGTGTAGTAGGTGGGATTCCAACTACTATTATCTTAGATACAGGTGCAGCTGTGAGCGTTTTGTCTTTTAATTTCTATAAAAAGATGTGTGAATTGGAACCTGTGCCTGAGTTTCCTGCCCAAAACTGTAAAATAACTACCGCTCTAGGTAATAAGTCATGTAGGGTTACAAAGCAAGTTTTTGTAAACGTTAAAATAGGTAATGGAACCGTACAATGGCCATTCCTGGTTGTACAAAACCTTGTGACAAATTGCATATTAGGAATAGATATTATGAGCGAGAAGGACTGCATTATAGACTTCTCCAAAGGTAAATGTATTTTAAATGATAAAGGCAGTGTAATTATTATTGATTTGGACAGGAGAACTCTAAAGCATGACAAACACTGTACAGGGTACAAGGTTCAGTTAGTACTTGACAAAGACATTCAAGACATGCAAACACACTCATCTGACACAGAGCTAATGGACTTGAAAACATTGCTTGATCATAAGATAATTGAAGCTACAGCTCTCAGTGTACATGAACGTATAAAACTACAGGAAGTGTTATCCAAATATTTACAAGTTTTTACCAAACGATTAGGTGTTATCAACACGTATGTGTACAAGATTGAAGTTAAGCCTCACAAGATCTTCTACCATAAGACATATAACGTACCGTTATCTCAACGACCTGCTGTGTGGCAAGAATTAAAACAAATGTTAGACTGGAAGGTCATTGAACCATCCACCTCACCTTATTGTAGTCCTCTACTTGTTGTCAAAAAATCAAATGGAAGCATTAGGTTAGTGTTAGACGCACGAGCTATTAATGAAATAATTTTACCGGTTCACACAAAACCTGAAAATTTAGAAGAGCAATTACAGAAATTTCTAGATGCAAAATATTTTTCCACAATAGATCTCGCTAATTCGTTTTGGCAGGTGGGTATCACTCCTGATTCTCGGAAATATACTGCATTTATGTTCGGGGGGCGAACCTATCAGTTTTGTGTTCTACCCTTCGGACTGAATGTCAGCTCTGGGGTATTCATTACAGCCCTGGATACCGTGCTTGGCGACGATTTAGTTGAGACAGTCACACACTATGTAGATGATATACTGATAGCTACACAATCTTGGAATGAACACGTTGACACTCTTCAAAGAATTTTAAACAAATTTGCACAAGCTGGAGTCACAGCCAACCTAAGAAAATAAAAATTTGGTTGCAGTGAGATAAAGTATTTAGGACATATCATTAATTCACAGGGCATACGTCCGGATCCCAGTAAATTAGATGCTATCAGAAACTTTCCTAGCCCTCGAACTAAAAAGCAGTTAAAATCATTCCTTGGGCTATGTTCATTTTTCAGACGTTTTTTGCCACAACCACTTTTGAACAGTAAACATCTGCTAAATCTACTCAGAAAGAATCAAGTTTGGATCTGGTCGGAACAGTGCCAGAATGACTTTAATACGATTAAACATGCTTTAGTGAATGCTAACATATTGAGCCATCCAGATTTCAATTTAGATTTTTGTATGACTTGTGACGCTTCACGTACTGGCTTGGGCTGTTGCTTATTTCAAGTTGTAAAGAATAAAGAGGAGGAACAGATAAGAATTATTGGGTTTGCGAGTCGCACTCTAACTGAATGTGAGCGTACATACTCCACTACTGAGTTAGAAACACTTTCCATAGTATGGGCATTCAAGAAATTCAATTATTATTTATTTGGAAAACATACGGTAATTTACACCGATCACCAGGCCCTGACATTTTTGTTAACTTGTAAACTTGTACATTCTAGACTATCACGATGGGCAGTTACACTTCAGAACTACTGTTTTGAAATTAAGTACATAAGAGGTAAGGACAACACCATTGCAGACACTTTGTCTAGACTTCCACAAGGTATGAATGATACCAACAGTGACTTAGAAAATATAAATGACTACAGGATTCTCTTAATGCAAGACAAGCAGTATCACCAATATTATATTGATATGTGCAGAAACATGGCTGAATTACAAAAATCTGATCCTCACTGGTATAAGATAATAACATTACTGGTATAAAAACACAACCATCCTTTGACTAAGTATTACAAGTTACACAATGATGTGTTATTTTACCGCCGACATCCAAATGCTACTAACTGGTGTGTATGCATTCCCAAAGAGTCTGAACGTAATCTAATTTGGCACACACACTTAGTTTGGGGTCATTATGAGACGAAAAAGTGTTTGGCAAAGCTCAGTACATACTGTTATTTTAGCAATATGAGAAGAAAAATTTATAGGGAACTAAAAACATGTGTCATATGTCAAAAATCAAAACCTCAGAATTTATCCACAAAAACAGATTTACATTCTATTTTACCAAGTAAACCCCTGGAAATTCTGTGTACTGACATCAGTGGACCGCATGCAGCAAGCTCTGGAGGCGTCAAATATATCTTAGCTTTTTAAGATATATTTTCTAAACATGTAAAACTTTATGCTTTAAAATCCGCCTCTGCAAATGCTATAATACGAAGATTCTCAAGTGATTACCTGACGCACGTGGGAAAACCTAAAGCAATTCTGTCAGATAATGCAGCATACTACTCTGGGTACAAATGGAGAAATTTCTTGAAGGACAATAACATTAAAAGTATATTTATTTCAAAGTTTAGTCCACAATGTAACGCGACTGAGAGACTTTTCCGAGAACTAAACCGATTCATGAGGACCTATATTTCATCAAAACATACTAATTGGGTGTCCTACCTAAGTCTTTTCGAAGACGTACACAATAACTTAAATATTTACAATACAAATTACACACCTAACGAGATCATGTTCAGTTGCAAACAGAACGATCAATGGATAGAACCATTACCTAAGTTGTCAGACAAGGAAATCACACCTGAACAGAAAATAAAAGAAGTATTGACTACACTGACACATCATGCACAGATACGAAACAAACATCACAGAAACATAATAAAAGGAAAACAAAAATTCGAGGTAGGAATGCTTGTACTACTTCGTACTCATCATAAATCTGTAGCACTCAAACGACGCAACGCTAAGTGGCGTCTGCTATATGAAGGACCTTATATAATTGTTAACATACCGCATCCTGGTGCGTATCTGTTACAACATCCTAGAACTAACAAAATTATTGGGCTATACGCACACCGAGATCTTAGAGCATTTCATGCCAAATAATGTCAAAGTCATACCCATGAAAACATTGCTAAGCAACTCGCAAAACTCTGTTTGCTACAACACAGATAATAAGCAGTATAGAAATTTTCATTTCAGCGGTTCCAGTGACGCAGTTGAAGACAGAAAAACTTTTCTTTCAACGCCGCGGCACCACCGAGAAGACTGAATATTGAAGTAAAATTTATGATTACGTAGCAGTGAATGATATATAAATTTTTCACGGAACATTTGTGACTGTAGGTACCACTGACTTGGTAAGACACCTGACGAACCGACAGACGTCATCTGTGAAGCGATCTTTTACTTCGAGAAATAGATTAGACGCACATCTCTCAGCAAGAAAAGCATCTACCAGTAGCCAAGGCCACACAGACACTATACACACACGCACAAAACGCGAGGAATCTAACAGCTTTCCGTCTCTTATTATTTTGAATATTTATTGAGTAGTGAAAACGCCTGGTCTTGCCTACTGATGTAATGAATGTTGTGTCTAACCTATCTTAATTTCAGATGACATCACAAAAAACATCGATAAAATCCCAGCAAAACCGTTAAAGAGGACGTAAATATCTGCAATCCATGTAATCAAATGTGACACAATGTAATAATTTATAGCTATGTAATAATGATGAAAACATGTTTATGTGTACCTGTATTATGTTTATGCTAAGAAAATATGTGACGTGTATATGTATGATTACTTATGTTTTTTTTTTAACTGATGTATAATGTAACTGTTACTGTGTGAAAATTTGAACGATAACGAGTGCCAAAATGTGAAAAACTTTTTAAAAAAAAAAATGCGTAGTGAACCACTGTTCACGGACATTAACGTACATTACTAAGTCTGCAACTACGCAGAAACCTATGTGAAAGAAACTGTTAATGACATTCATGATGCATCGTACCTTTGTAAACGCGATGAACGATTTCTTCGATGAGTAACTACGAACATTTAGGTGAGCTATATTTAAAAAAAAAAAAAAAAACTGAATATGTGAAGTGCATAATTCGTGCATCGTATAGTGACATTACTACAGTACCCAACTTCAAGATGTTAACTGGATTAAATGGACACAAAGTGCCTGTCCAGAAAACAACACGACAGGTGGAAGAATTTTGGTTGGAACTTCAGGGAATGAAATGTTCTCGAAATGTGACGGACACTCTTACCTGGACTGTCCAAGGATCGACGCCAGCTATGTGCCGTCCGAGGTTCTGCAACCAAGCTTCCACGGAATATCGAAAACGAACTGCATATGGACTAATTACTCGACGGGTCACGTCTGATCTGTAATAAACAATGCTTTTTGTCACAACGAACTGCATCACAACGACTATAATGGAAATAGGAAATGGACATGCTTATGTATCAATCACGTTGTTATACAGCGATGTTACTGTGATCAAAAAACTTTACCACGACGACACTAACCTGTGAAACAGTACTGTGCAGTAGATGAATATAAACTGTAATAACGACACGATGTGTATAGGTCAACGCACCTGAAACAACAGAACATTTTTCGTTGAAGCATTTCATTGCAATGCTATGTAACTAAGAACATTCAACAATCTAAAGTTGTATTGTATTATAACAAATATTGTAATTTTAAAACTAAGTTACCTGTCATAGAATGTAGTCTTCATATGTAATCTTGGTGGAATATTTTCTTTGTGCAACGACTAAGAAATGCGCGCGCACACGAACAATATGAACTGCAATACTGCGCCGCGTGATCTAAATTTAGGAAATAACGGCAGTGCCGTAGTTACACAGACGCTTCTGCGCATGCTCGCACTCTGTTTTGCCAACATAAGAACTTTTTCGGCGCACGCGCGTCATTCAAATTTTGTATATAATATACAGTATAATAAAAGTCATGTAAATAGTTGTAGATAACTTAGATTTTCTTGTGCCTTTAGGTGAATTGCTCGCCTGCAGGTGTGTCCTTTCGCCTCGCAATTCAGGTGGCAATATAAAGGCACATTTGCATGCCATGCGTGAGTTTCCTCGGAAACGCGAAATCTTAATTAAATAATTAATCTGTGAGAAATAAATAAAGCCTATGGCACAGAACTGCAGCGCTGTGTCGCTGATAAAACAAAAACACAATTACGATACTCTTATGTTTGATTAAGGAGAGAGAGGACTTGGATAAGTGGTGCGGGAAGCACGTATATTTTATTGACTGGCACACCGCCATATTTAATGTTATATAAGATCACTGCGAGTTGCAATCTTACTAGGCACTCGAATCTGTAAAGAATTTATATTTGTGAAAGTAAGTAGAATTATTTAACTGTAGGCTTATTCGTTGAATACATCTGATTTAACTAACTGTGTAAACTTTTTATGTTTAGTAGACAGTCACCGCTGTACGACGTATTGACATGGCTGGCAAATTATTCTAATATTGAGATTTAGATTTGAGTCCGCACCTACCGCAGCAGTCTTTGGAAACGATTTAAATACGAAGTCCGATTACTTGAGTCTTATATCACGGTCAACTACGAATAACATTACATTTACGAAAAAGCCATTGTCAAGCGTCTGATACCGAATAATTAAACGTCACGCAAATATTAATTACAAACAATCACTATCATACAATAATACACAATTAATATTTCATTTTATTTTATTT
Organism: Schistocerca americana; assembly: GCF_021461395.2. NCBI lineage: Eukaryota > Metazoa > Arthropoda > Insecta > Orthoptera > Acrididae > Schistocerca > Schistocerca americana. The sequence goes on from NC_060120.1 coordinate 1,120,908,852, forward strand.
TATTTTATTTATTTTATATGCTTCACTTCAGGTTTACTGTATCCCTTTGACCATCTTAATGACGATGAAACACAGAAATTGCATCGGAAATAAATACAAAAGGCACAATGCCGAATCAAGTAGAAGAAGACTGACTCCTCCTACTGTCTATGTTTTGAACGATTCCTGTGACACTAGTTATACATTCCGATTCTTCACTTCAGGTTTACTGTATCCCTCTAAACCTGCTTATTGACGATGAAACACAGAAATTGCATCGGAATTAAATAGAATAGGCACTATGCCGACTTAAGTACAAGAAGACTGACTCTTCCTACTGTCTATGTTTTGAACCATTTCTGTGGCACTAGTTATAGATTCCGATGCTTCACTTCAGGTTTACTGTATCCCTCTGACCTTCTTATTGACGATGAAACACAGAAATTGCATCGGAATTAAATAAAAATGCACAATGCCGAATTACGTACAAGAAGACTGACTTTTCATACTGACTATGTTTTGAACCATTCCTGTGACACTAGTTATAGATTCCGATGCTTCACTTCAGGTTTACTGTATACCTCTGACCTTCTTATTGACGATGAAACACAATAATTGCATCGGAATTAAATACAAAAAGCACATTGCCGACCTAAGTACAAGAAGACTGACACTTCCTACTCTCTATGTTAAGAATCATTCCTGTGACACTAGTTATAGATTACGATGCTTCACCTCAGGTTTACTGTATCCCTCTGACCTTCTTATTGACGATGAAACACAGAAATTGCATCGGAATTAAATACAAAAGGCACAATGCCAACTTAAGTACAAGATGACTGACTCTTCTTACTGACTATGTTGTGAACATTTCATGTGAGACCAGTTTTAGATTCGGATGCTTCACTATATGTTTACTGTATCCCTTGGACCTTCATATTGACGATGAAACACAGAAATTGCGTCGGAATTAAATACAAAAGGCACAATGCCGACTTAAGTACAAAAAGAATGACTCTTCTTACTGTCAATTTTTTAACCATTCCTGTGACACTAGTTATGGATTCCGATGCTTCACTTCAGGTTCACTGTATCCCTCTGACCTTCTTATTGACCATGAAACACAGAAATTGCATCGCAATTAAATAGAAAAGGCACAATGCCGACTTAAGTACAAGAAGACTGACTCTTCTTACTGTCTATGATTTAAACCATTCCTGTGACCCTAGTTATAGATTCCGAAGCTTCTCATCAGGTGTACTGTATCCCTTGGACCTTCTTATTGACGATGAAACACAGAAATTTTCATCGGAATTAAATACAAAAGGCACAATGACGACTTAAGTACAAGAAGACTGACTCTTCCTACTGTCTATGTTTTGAACCAATTCTGTGACACTAGTTATACATTCCGATTCTTCACTTCAGGTTTACTGTATCCCTCTGACCTTCTTATTGACGATTAAACACAGAATTTGATCGGAATTAGTTACAAAAAGCACAATGCCGACTTAAGTACATGAAGACTGGCTCTTCCTACTGTCTATGTTTTGAACCAGTTCTGTGACACTAGTTATAGATTCCGATGCTTCACTTCAGGTTTACTGTATCCCTCTGACCTTCTTATTGACCATGAAACACAGAAATGGCATCGCAATTAAATAGAAAAGGCAAAATGCTGACTTAAGTACAAGAAGACTGACTCTTCTTACTGTCTATGATTTGAACCATTCCTGTGGCACTAGTTATAGATTCTGATGCTTCACTTAAGGTTTAATGTATCCCTCTGCCCGTCTTATTGACGATGAAACACAGAAATTGCATCGGAAATTGAATAAAAAAGGCACAATGCCGACTTAAGTACAAGAAGACTGACTCTTCCTACTGTCTATGCTTTGAACGATTCCTGTGACACTAGTTATAGATTCCGATGCTTCACGTCAGGTTTACTGTATCCCTTGGACCTTCTTATTGAGGCTGAAACACAGAAATTGCATCGCAATGAATTACAAAAGGCACAATGCCAACTTAAGTACAAGAAGTCTGACTCTTATTACTGTCTATGTTTTGAACCATTCCTGTATCACTAGTTATAGATTCCGATGCTCCACTTCAGGTTTACTGTATCCCTTGGACCTTCTTATTGACGATGAAACACAGAAATTGCATCCGAATTAAATACAAAAGGCACAATGCCAACTTAAGTACAAGAAGACTGACTCTTCCTACTGTCTATGTTTTGAACCATTCCTGTGATACTAGTTACAGATTCCAATGCTTCACTTCAGGTTTACTGTATCCCTCTGTCCTTCTAATTGACGATGAAACACAGAAATTGCATCGGAATTAGATACAAATAGCACAATGCCGACTTAAGTACAAGAGGACTGACCCTTCCTATTGTCTATGCTTTGAACCACTCCTGTGACACTTCAGGTTTACCGTATCCCTCTAACCTTCTTATTGACGATGAAACACTGAAATTGCATCGGAATTAAACTGAAAAGGTACAATGCCGACTTAAGTTCAAGAAGACTGACCTTTCCTATTGTCTATGTTTTGAACCATTCCTGTGACACTAGTTATAGATTCCGATGCTTCACTTCAGAATTACTGTATCCCTTGGACCTTCTTATTGAGGCTGAAACACAGAAATTGCATCGGAATTAATTACAAAATGCACAATGCCGACTTAAGTACAAGAAGTCTGACTCTTATTACTGTCTATGCTTTGAAACATTCCTGTGACACTAGTTAAAGATTCCGATGCTTCACTTCAGGATTACTGTATCTCTTGGACCTTCTTGTTGACGACGAAACACAGAAATTGCATCGGAATAAATTATAAAGGGCACAATGCCGACCTAAGTACAAGAAGAATGACCCTTCCTATTGTCTATGCTTTGAACCATTCCTGTGACACTAGTTATAGATTCCGATGCTTCACTTCAGAATTACTGTATCCCTTGGACATTCTTATTGACGATGAATCACAGAAATTGCATCGGAATTAAATAGAAAAGGCACAATGCCGACTTATGTACAATAAGACTGACACATCTTACTGTCTATGATTTGAACCATTCCTGTGACACTAGTTATAGATTCCGATGCTTCACTTCAGGTTTACTGTATCCCTCTGGCCTTCTTATTGACGATGAAACACAAAAATTGCATCGGAATTTAATACAAAAGGCACAATGCCAACTTAAGTACAAGAAGACTGACTCTTCTTACTGTCTATGTTTTGCACCATTCCTGTGACACTAGTTATAGATTCCGAAGCTTCATTTCAGGTTTACCGTATCCCTCTAACCTTCTTATTGACGATGAAACACTGAAATTGCATCGGAATTAAATAGAAGAGGCACAATGCCGCCTTAAGTACAAGAAAACTGACTCTTATAACTGTCTATGTTTTGGACCATTCCTGTGACACTAGTTATAGATTCCGATGCTTCACGTCAGGTTTACTGTATCCCTCTGACTTTCCCATTGAAGATGAAACACAGAAATTGCATCGGAATTAAATAGAAAAGGCACAATGCCGACTTAAGTACAAGTTGACTGACTCTTCTTACTGCCTATGTTTTGAACCATTCCTGTGACACTAGTTATAGATTCCAATGCTTCACTTCAGAATTACTGTATCCGTCTGGCCTTCTTATTGACGATGAAACACAAAAATTGCATCGGAATTTAATACAAAAGGCACAATGCCGACTTAAGTACAAGAAGACTGACTCTTCTTACTGTCTATGTTTTGCACCATTCCTGAGACACTAGTTATAGATTCCGATGCTTCACTTCAGGTTTACTGTATCCCTCTGACACTGATATTGACGCTGAAACACAGAAATTGCATAGGAATTAAATACAAAAGGCACAATGCCGACTTAAGTACAAGAAGATTGACTCTTCTTACTGTCTATTTTTTAACCATTCCTGTGACACTAGTTATAGATTCCGGTGCTTCACTTCAGGTTTACTGCATCCCTCTGACCTTCTTATTGACAATGAAATACATAAATTGCATCGGAATTAAATACAATAGGCACAATGCCGACTCAAATACAAGATGACTGGCTCTTCTTACTCTCTATGTTTTGAACCTTTCCTGTGAGACCGGTTTTAGATTCCGATGCTTCACTTCAGGTTTACTGTATTACTTGTACCTTCCTATTGACGACGGAACACAGAACTTGCATCGGAATTAAATGGAAAAGGCACATTCCGACTTAAGTACAAGAAGACTGACTCCTCTTACTGTCTCTGTTTTGAACCATTCCTGTGACACTAGTTATAGATTCCGATGCCTCACTTCAGGTTTACTGTATCCCTTGGACCTTCTTATTGACGATGAACACAGAAATTGCATCGGAATTAAATACAAAAGGCACAATGCTGACTTAAGTACAAGAAGACTGACTCTTCCTACTGTCTATGCTTTGAACCATCCCTGTGACAACTAGTTATAGATTCCGATTCTTCACATCAGGTTTACTGTATCCCTCTGACCTTCCTATTGACGTTAAAACACAGAAATTGCATCGGAATTAAATAGAAAAGCAAAATGCCGACTTAAGAACAAGTTGACTGACTCTTCTTACTGTCTATGTTTTGAACCATTCCTGTGACACTAGTTATAGGTTCCGATGCTTCACTTCAGGTTTACTGTATCCCTAGGACCTTCTTATTGACGAGGAATCACAGAAATAGCATCGGAATTAAATAGAAAAGGCACAATGCCGACTTATGTACAATAAGACTGACACATCTTACTGTCTATGATTTGAACCATTCCTGTGACACTAGTTATAGATTCCGATGCTTCACTTCAGGTTTACTGTATCCCTCTGACCTTCTTATTGACGATGAAACACAGAAATTGCATCGGAATTAAACACAAAAGGCACAATGCCGACTTACGTACAAGAAGACTGACTCTTCTTACTGACTATGATGTGAACATTTCCTGTGAGACCAGTTTTAGATTCCGATGCTTCACTATATGTTTACTGTATCCCTTGGACCTTCTTATTGACGATGAAACACAGAAATTGCATCGGAATTAAATACAAAAGGCACAAGGCCGACTTAAGTACAAAAAGACTGACTCTTCTTACTGTCTATTTTTTAACCATTCCTGTGACACTAGTTATAGATACCGATCCTTCACTTCAGGTTTACTGTATCCCTCTGACCTTCTTATTGACCATGAAACACAGAAATGGCATCGCAATTAAATAGAAAAGGCAAAATGCTGACTTAAGTACAAGAAGACTGACTCTTCTTACTGTCTATGATTTAAACCATTCCTGTGACCCTAGTTATAGATTCCGAAGCTTCTCTTCAGGTGTACTGTATCCCTTGGACCTTCTTATTGACGATGATACACAGAAATTTCATCGGAATTAAATTCAAAAGGCACAATGACAACTTAAGTACAAGTAGACTGTCTCTTCTTACTGTCTATATTTTAAACCATTCGTGTGACACTAGTTATAGATTCTGATGCTTCACTTAATGTTTACTGTATCCCTCTGCCCTTCTTATTGACGATGAAACACAGAAATTGCATCGGAAATTAAATGAAAAAGGCACAATGCCGACTTAAGTACAAGAAGACTGACTCTTCCTACTGTATATGCTTTGAACGATTCCTGTGACACTAGTTATAGATTCCGATGCTTCACTTCAGGTTTACTGTATCCCTGTGACACTCTTATTGACGATGAAACACTGAAATTACATCGGAATTAAATACAAAAGGCACAATGCCGACTTAAGTACAAGAAGATTGACTCTTCTTACTGTCTATTTTTTAACCATTCCTGTGACACTAGTTATAGATTCCGGTGCTTCACTTCAGGTTTACTGAATCCCTCTGACCTTCTTATTGACAATGAAACACATAAATTGCATCGGAATTAAATACAATAGGCACAATGCCGCCTCAAATACAAGATGACTGGCTCTTCTTACTCTCTATGTTTTGAACCTTTCCTGTGAGACCGGTTTTAGATTCCGATGCTTCACTTCAGGTTTACTGTATTACTTGTACCTTCCTATTGACGAAGAAACACAGAACTTGCATCGGAATGAAATGGAAAAGGCACATTCCGACTTAAGTACAAGAAGACTGACTCTTCTTAATGACTATGTTTTGAACATTACCTGTGAGACAAGTTTTAGGTTCCGATGCTTCACTATATGTTTAATGTATCCCTTGAACCTCCTTATTGACGATGAAGCACAGATATTGCATCGGAATGAAATAGAAAAAGCACAATGCCGACATAAGTACAAGAAGACTGACTCTTCTTGCTGACTATGCTTTGAACCATTCCTGTGTCCCTAGTTATAGCCTCCGATGCTTCACTTCAGGTTTACTGTATCCCTCTGACCTTCTTATTGACGATGAAACACAGAAATTGCATCGGAATTAAATAGAAAAGGCACAATGCCGACTTAAGTACAAGAAGACTGACTCTTCTTACTGTCTCTGTTTTGAACCATTCCTGTGACACTAGTTATAGATTCCGATGCTTCGCTTCAGGTTTACTGTATCCCTCTGGCCTTGTTATTGACGATGAAACACAAAAATTGCATCGGAATTAAATACAAAAGCCACAATACCGACTTAAGTACAAGAAGACTGACTCTTCTTACTGTCTATGTTTTGAACCATTCCTGTGACACTAGTTATAGATTCCGATGCTTCACTTCAGGTTTAGTGTATCCCTCTGCCACTCTTATTGACGATGAAACACAGAAATTGCATCGGATTTAAATACAAAACGCACAATGCCGACTTAAGTACAAGATGATTGACTCTTCTTATTGTCTACTTTTTAACCATTCCTGTGACACTAGTTATTGATTCCGGTGCTTCACTTCAGGTTTACTGCATCCCTCTGACCTTCGTATTGACATTGAAACACATAAATTGCATCGGAATTAAATACAATAGGCACAATGCCGACTAAAATACAAGATGACTGGCTCTTCTTACTCTCTATGCTTTGAACCTTTCCTTTGAGACCGGTTTTAGATTCCGATGCTTCACTTCAGGTTTACTTTATTACTTGTACCTTCCTATTGAGGACGAAACACAGAAATTGCATCAAAATTAAATGGTAAAGGCACATTCCGACTTAAGTACAAGAAGACTGACTCTTCTTAATGACTATGAATTGAACATTTCCTGTGAGACAAGTTTTAGTTTCCGATGCTTCACTATACGTTTAATGTATCCCTTGGACCTCCTTATTGACGATGAAACACAGATATTGCATCGGAATTAAATAGAAAAAGCACAATGCCGACATAAGTACAAGAAGACTGACTCTTCTTGCTAACTATGCTTTGAACCATTCCTGTGTCCCTAGTTATAGCCTCTGATGCTTCACTTCAGGTTTACTGTATCCCTCTGACCTTCTTATTGACGATGATACACAGAAATTGCATCGGAATTAAATAGAAAAGGCACAATGCCGACATAAGTACAAGAAGACTGACTCTTCCTACTGTCTACGTTTTGAACCATCCCTGTGACACTAGTTATAGGTTCCGATTCTTCACTTCAGTTTTACTGTATCCCTCTGACCTTCTTATTGACGATTTAACACAGAAATTGCATCGGAATTAATTACAAAAGGCTCAATTACGACTTAAGTAGAGGAATACTGACTCTTCATACCGTCTATGTTTTGAACCATCCCTGTGACACTAGTTATAGATTCCGATTCTTCACTTCAGGTTTACTGTATCCCTCTGACCTTCTTATTGACGATAAAACACAGAAATTGCATCGGAATTAAATACAAAAGGCACAATTACGACTTAAGTAGAAGAAGACTGACTCTTCTTACTGTCTATGATTTGAACCATTCCAGTGACACTACTTATAGACTCTGATGCTTCACTTTAGGTTTACTGTATTCCTTGTACCTTCTTATTGACGATGAAACACAGAAATTGCATCGGAATTAAATACAAAAGGCACAATGATGACTTAAGTACAAGAAGACTGACTCTTCTTACTGACTATGTTTTGAACCATTCCTGTGACACTAGTTATGGATTCCGATGCCTCACTTCAGGTTTACTGTATCCCTTGGACCTTCTTATTGATAATGAAACACAGAAATAGCATCGGAATTAAATAGAAAAGGCACAATGCCGACTTAAGTACAAGAAGACTGACTCTCCCCACTGTCTTCATTTTGAACCATTCCTGTGACACTGGCTATAGATTCCGATGCTTATATTCAGGTTTACTGTATCCCTCTGACCTTCTTATTGACGATGAAATACAGAGATTGCTACGGAATTAAATACAAAAGGCACAATGCCGACTCAAGTACAAGAGGGCTGACTCTTCCTACTGTCTATGTTTTGAACCATTCCCATGACACTAGTTATAGATTCCGATGCTTCACTTCAGGTTTACTGTATCCCTCTGACCTTCTTATTGACGATGAAACACAGAAATTGCATCGGAATTAAATGGAAAAGGCACAAATCCGATTTAAGTACAAGAAGACTGACTCTTCTTACTGTCTATGATTTGAGCCATTCCTGTGACACTAGTTATAGATTCCGATGCTTCACTTCAGGTGTACTGTATTCCTTGGACCTTCTTATTGACGATGAAACACAGACATTGCATCGGAATTAAATACAAATTGCACAATGCCGACTTAAGTAGAAGTAGACTGATTCGTCTTACTGTCTATGCTTTGAACCATAACTGTGACACTAGTTATAGATTCTGATACTTCACTTCAGGTTTACTGTAACCCTCTGACCTTCTTATTGACGTTGAAAAACAGAAATTGCATCGGAATTAGATACAAAAAGCACAATGCCGACTTAAGTACAAGAGGACTGACTCTTCTTACTGTCTATGCTTTGAAACATTCCTGTGACACTAGTTACAGATTCCAATGCTTCACTTCAGGATTACTGTATCCCTTGGACCTTATTATTGACGACGAAACACAGAAGTTGCATTGGAATTAATTAGAAAAGGCACAATGCCGACTTAAGTACAAGAAGACTGACCCTTCCTATTGTCTATGCTTTTAACCACTCTTGTGACACTAGTTATAGATTCCGATGCTTATCTTCAGGTTTACTGTATCCCTCTGACACTCTTATTGACGATGGAACACAGAAATTGCATCGGAATTAAATACAAATGGCACAATGCCGACTTAAGTAAAAGAAGATTGACTCTTCTTACTGTCTATTTTTTAACCATTCCTGTGACACTAGTTATAGATTCCGGTGCTTCACTTCAGGTTTACTGCATCCCACTGACATTCTTATTGACAATGAAACACATAAATTGCATCGGAATTAAATACATTAGGCACAATGCCGACTCAAATACAAGATGACTGGCTCTACTTACTCTCTATGCTTTGAACCTTTCCTGTGAGACCGGTTTTAGATTCCGATGCTTCACTTCAGGTTTACTGTATTACTTGTACCTTCCTATTGACGACGAAACACGGAAATTGCATCGGAATTTAATGGAAAAGGCACATTCCGACTTAAGTACAAGAAGACTGACTATTCTTAATGACTATGATTTGAACATTTCCTGTGAGACAAGTTTTAGATTCCGATGCTTCACTATATGTTTAATGTATCCCTTGGACCTCCTTATTGACGATGTAACACAGATATTGCATCGGAATTAAATAGAAAAAGCACAATGCCGACACAAGTACAAGAAGACTGACTCTTCTTGCTGACTATGCTTTGAACCATTCCTGTGTCCATAGTTATAGCCTCCGATGCTTCACTTCTGGTTTACTGTATCCCTCTGACCTTCTTATTGACGATGAAACACAGAAGTTGCATCGGAATTAAACAGAAAAGGCACAATGCCGCCTTAAGTACAAGAAGACTGACTCTTCTTACTGTCTCTGTTTTGAACCTTTCCTGTGACACTAGTTATAGATTCCGATGCCTCACTTCAGGTTTACTGTATAACTTGGACCTTCTTATTGACGATTAACACAGATATTGCATCGGAATTAAATACAAAAGGCACAATGAAGACTTAAGTACAAGAAGACTGACTCTTCCTACTGTCTATGTTTTGAACCATCCCTGTGACACTAGTTATAGTTCCGATTCTTCACTTCAGGTTTACTGTATCCCTCTGACCTTCTTATTGACGATAAAACACAGAAATTGCATCGGAATTAAATACAAAAGGCACAATTACGACTTAAGTACAAGAAGACTGACTCTTCTTACTGTCTATGATTTGAACCATTCCAGTGACGCTACTTATAGACTCTGATGCTTCACTTTAGCTTTACTTTATCCCTTGTACCTGCTTATTGACGATGAAACACAGAAATTGCATCGGAATTAAATACAAAAGGCACAATGACGACTTAAGTACAAGAAGACTGATTCTTCTTACTGACTATGTTTTGAACCATTCCTGTGACACTAGTTATGGATTCCGATACCTCACTTCAGGTTTACTGTATCCCTTGGACCTTCTTATTGATAATGAAACACAGAAATTGCATCGGAATTAAATAGAAAAGGCACATGCCGACTTAAGTACAAGAAGAATGACTCTTCCCACTGTCTACGTTTTGAACCATTCCTGTGACACAAGTTATAGATACCGATGCTTCAATTCAGGTTTACTGTATCCCTCTGACCTTCTTATTGACGATGAAACACAGAGATTGCATCGGAATTAAATACAAAAGGCACAATGCCGACTCAAGTACAAGAAGGCTGACTCTTCGTACTGTCTATGTTTTGAACCATTCCTATGACACTACTTATAGATTCCGATGCTTCACTTCAGGTTTACTGTATCCCTCTGACCTTCTTATTGACGATGAAACACAGAAATTGCATCGGAATTAAATAGAAAAGGCACAATGCCGATTTAAGTACAAGAAGACTGACTCTTCTTACTGTCTATGATTTGAGCCATTCCTGTGACACTAGTTATGGATTCCGATGCCTCACTTCAGGTTTACTGTATCCCTTGGACCTTCTTATTGATAATGAAACACAGATATTGCATCGGAATTAAATAGAAAAGGCACATTGCCGACTTAAGTACAAGAAGACTGACTCTTCCCAATGTCTACGTTTTGAACCATTCCTGTGGCAGTAGTTATAGATTCCGATGCTTCACTTCAGGTTTACCGTAGCCCTCTAGTCTTCTTATTGACGATGAATCACAGAAATTGCATCGGAATTAAATAGAAAAGGCACAATGCCGACTTAAGTAGAAGTTGACTGACTCTTCTTACTGTCTCTGTTTTGAACCTTTCCTGTGACACTAGTTATAGATTCCGATGCCTCACTTCAGGTTTACTGTATAACTTGGACCTTCTTATTGACGATTAACACAGATATTGCATCGGAATTAAATACAAAAGGCACAATGCCGACTTAAGTACAAGAAGACTGAGTCTTCCTACTGTCTATGTTTTGAACCATCCCTGTGACACTAGTTATAGATCCGATTCTTCACTTCAGGTTTACTGTATCCCTCTGACCTTCTTATTGACGATAAAACACAGAAATTGCATCGGAATTAAATACAAAAGCACTATTACGACTTAAGTACAAGAAGACTGACTCTTCTTACTGTCTATGATTTGAACCATTCCAGTGACGCTACTTATAGACTCTGATGCTTCACTTTAGCTTTACTTTATCCCTTGTACCTTCTTATTGACGATGAAACACAGAAATTGCATCGGAATTAAATATAAAACTTACAATGCCGACTTAAGTACAAGAAGACTGACTCTTCTTACTGTCTATGCTTTTAACCATTCCTGTGACACTAGTTATAGATTCCGATGCTTCACTTCAGGTTTACTGTATCCCTCTGACCTTCTTATTGACGATGAAACACAGAAATTGCATCGGAATTAAATACAAAAGGCACAATGACGACTTATGTACAAGAAGACTGATTCTTCTTACTGACTATGTTTTGAACCATTCCTGTGACACTAGTTATGGATTCCGATACCTCACTTGAGGTTTACTGTATCCCTTGGACCTTCTTATTGATAATGAAACACAGAAATTGCATCGGAATTAAATAGAAAAGGCACAATGCCGACTTAAGTACAAGAAGACTGACTCTTCCCACTGTCTACGTTTTGAACCATTCCTGTGACACAAGTTACATATACCGATGCTTGAATTCAGGTTTACTGTATCCCTCTGGCCTTCTTATTGACGATGAAACACAGAGATTGCATCGGAATTCAATACAAAAGGCACAATGCCGACTCAAGTACAAGAAGGCTGACTCTTCGTACTGTCTATGTTTTGAACCATTCCTATGACACTACTTATAGATTCCGATGCTTCACTTCAGGTTTACTGTATCCCTCTGACCTTCTTATTGACGATGAAACACAGAAATTACATCGGAATTAAATAGAAAAGGCACAATGCCGATTTAAGTACAAGGAGATTGACTCTTCTTACTGTCTATGATTTGAGCCATTCCTGTGACACTAGTTATGGATTCCGATCCCTCACTTCAGGTTTACTGTATCCCTTGGACCTTCTTATTGATAATGAAACACAGAAATTGCATCGGAATTAAATAGAAAAGGCACATTGCCGACTTAAGTACAAGAAGAGTGACTCTTCCCGCTGTCTACGTTTTGAACCATTCCTGTGGCACTAGTTATAGATTCCGATGCTTCAATTCAGGTTTACTGTATCCCTCTGACCTTCTTATTGACGATGAAACACAGAGATTGCATCGGAATCAAATACAAAAGGCACAATGCCGATTTAAGTACAAGAAGACTGACTCTTCTTACTGTCTATGATTTGAGCCATTCCTGTGACACTAGTTATACATTCCGATGCTTCACTTAAGGTGTACTGTATCCCTTGGACCTTCTTATTGACGATGAAACACAGAAATTGTATCGGAAATAGATACAAAAGGCACAATGCTGACTTAAGTAGAAGTAGACTTACTCGTCTTACTGTCTATGCTTTGAACCATAACTGTGACACTAGTTATAGATTCTGATTTTTCACTTCAGGTTTACTGTAAGCCTCTGACCTTCTTATTGACGATGAAACACAGAAGTTGCATCGGAACTAAATAAAAAAGGCACGATGCCGACTTAAGTACAAGAAGACTGACTCTTCTTACAGTCTCTGTTTTGAACCTTTCCTGTGACACTAGTTATAGATTCCGATGCCTCACTTCAGGTTTACTGTATACCTTGGACCTTCTTATTGACGATGAAACACAGAAATTGCATCCGAATTAAATACAAAAGGCACAATGATGTCTTAAGTACAAGAAGACTGACTCTTCTTACTGACTATGTTTTGAACCATTCCTGTGACACTAGTTATGGATTCCGATGCCTCACTTCAGGTTTACTGTATCCCTTGGACCTTCTTGTTGATAATGAAACACAGAAATGGCATCGGAAATAAATAGAAAAGGCACAATGCCGACTTAAGTACAAGAAGACTGACTCTTCCCACTGTCTACGTTTTGAACCATTCCTGTGACACCAGTTATAGATTCCGATGCTTCAATGCAGGTTTACTGTATCCCTCTGACCCTCTTATTGACGATGAAACACAGAGGTTGCATCGGAATTAAATACAAAAAGCACAATGCCGACTCAAGTACAAGAAGGCTGACTCTTCGTACTGTCTATGTTTTGAACCATTCCTATGACACTAGTTATAGATTCCGATGCTTCACTTCAGGTTTACTGTATCCCTCTGACCTTCTTATTGACGATGAAACACAGAAATTGCATCGGAATTAAATAGAAAAGGCACAATGCCGATTTAAGTACAAGAAGACTGACTCTTCTTACTGTCTATGATTTGAGCCATTCCTGTGACACTAGTTATACATTTCGATGCTTCACTTCAGGTGTACTGTATCCCTTGGACCTTCTTATTGACGATGAAACACAGAAATTGCATCGGAATTAGATACAAAAGGCACAATGCCGACTTACGTAGAAGTAGACTTACTCGTCTTACTGTCTATGCTTTGAACCATAACTGTGACACTAGTTATAGATTCTGATTTTCCACTTCAGGTTTGCTGTAACCCTCTGTCCTTCGTATTGACGTTGAAACACAGAAATTGCATCGGAATTAAATACAAAATGCACAATGCCAACTTAAGTACAAGACGACTGACTCTTCCTACTGTCTATGTTTTGAAACAACCCTGTGACACAAGTTATAGATTCCGATGCTTCTCTTCAGGTTTACTGTATCCCTCTGACCTTCTTATTGACGATAAAACACAGTAATTGCATCGGATAATAATAGAAAAGGTATAATGCCGACATAAGTACAAGAAGACTGACTCTTCTTACTGACTATGTTTTGAATCATTCCTGTGACACTAGTTATAGAATCCGATGCTTCACTTCAGGTGTAATGTATCCCTCGGACCTTCGTATTGACGATGAAACACAGAAATTGCATCGGAATTAAATAGAAAATGCACAATGCCGACTTAAGTACAAGAAGACTGACTCTTCTTACTGACTATGTTTTGAACCATTCCTGTGACACTAGTTATAGATTCCGATGCCTCACTTCAGGTTTCCTGTATCCCTTGGACCTTCTTATTGATAATGAAACACAGAGATTCCATCGGAATTAAATGCAAAAGGCACAATGCCGACTCAAGTACAAGAAGGCTGACTCTTCCTACTGTCTATGTTTTGAACCATTCCTATGACACTAGTTATAGATTCCGATGCTTCACTTCAGGTTTACTGTATCCCTTGTACCTTCTTACTGACGATGAAACACAGAAAATGCGTCGGAATTAAATACAAAAGGCACAATGCCGACTTAAGTACAAGAAGTCTGACTCTTCTTACTGTCTATGTTTTTAACCATTTCTGTGACACTAGTTATAGATTCCGATGCTTCACTTCAGGTTTACTGTTTCCCCTCTGACCTTCTTATTGACGATGAAACACAGAAATTGCATCGGAATTAAATACAAAAGGCACAATGATGACTTAAGTGCAAGAAGACTGACTCTTCTTACTGACTATGTTTTGAACCATTCCTGTGACTCTAGTTATGGATTCCGATGCCTCACTTCAGGTTTACTGTATCCCTTGGACCTTCTTATTGATAATGAAACACAGAAATTGCAACGGAATTAAATAGAAAAGGCACAATGCCGAATAAAGTACAAGAAGACTGACTCTTCCCACTGTCTACGTTTTGAACCATTCCTGTGACACTAGTTATAGATTCCAAAGCTTCAATTCAGGTTTACTGTATCCCTCTGACCTTCTTATTGACGATGAAACACAGAGATTGCATCGGAATTAAATACAAAAGGCACAATGCCGACTCAAGTACAAGAAGGCTGACTCTTCCTACTGTCTATGTTTTGAACCTTTCCTATGACACTAGTTATAGATTCCGATGCCTCCCTTCAGGTTTACTGTATCCCTCTGACCTTCTTATTGACGATGAAACACAGAAATTGCATCGGAATTAAATAGAAAAGGCACAATGCCGACTTAAGTACAAGAAGACTGACTCTTCCCACTGTCTACGTTTTGAACCATTCCTGTGACACTAGTTATAGATTCCGATGCTTCAATTCAGGTTTACTGTATCCCTCTGACCTTCTTATTGACGATGAAACACAGAGATTGCATCGGAATTAATTACAAAAGGCACAATGCCGACTCAAGTACAAGGAGGCTGACTCTTCCTACTGTCTATGTTTTGAACCATTCCTATGACACTAGTTATAGATTCCGATGCTTCACTTCAGGTTTACTGTATCCCTCTGACCTTCATATTGACGATGAAACACAGACATTGCATCGGAATTAAATACAAAAGGCACAATGCCGACTTAAGTACAAGAAGACTGACTCTTCTTACTGACTATGTTTTGAACCATTCCTGTGACACTAGTTATAGGTTCCGATGCTTCACTCCAGGTTTACTGTATACCTCTGACCTTCTAATTGACGATGAAACACAGTAATTGCATCGGAATTAGATACAAAAAGCACAATGCCGATTTAAGTACAAGAGGACTGACTTTTCTTACTGTCTAAGTTTTGAAACATTCCTGTGACACTAGTTATAGATTCCGATGCTTCACTTTAGGTTTACCGTATCCCTTGGACCTACTTATTGAAGATGAAACACAGAAATTGCATCGGAATTAAATAGAAAAGGCACAATGCCGCCTTAAGTACAAGAAGACTGACTCTTCCTACTGTCTATGTTTTCAAACATCCCTGTGACACAAGTTATAGATTCCGATGCTTCTCTTCAGGTTTACTGTATCCCTCTGACCTTCTTATTGACGATAAAACACAGTAATTGCATCGGATAATAATAGAAAAGGTATAAAGCCGACATAAGTACAAGAAGTCTGACTCTTCTTACAGACTATGTTTTGAACCATTCCTGTGACACTAGTTATAGAATCCGAAGCTTCACTTCAAGTGTAATGTATCCCTCGGACCTTCGTATTGACGATGAAACACAGAAATTGCATCGGAATTAAATAGAAAATGCACAATGCCGACTTAAGTACAAGAAGACTGACTCTTCTTACTGACTATGTTTTGAACCATTCCTGTGACACTAGTTATAGATTCCGATGCCTCACTTCAGGTTTCCTGTATCCCTTGGACCTTCTTATTGATAATGAAACACAGAAATTGCATCGGAATTAAATAGAAAAGGCACAATGCCGACTTAAGTACAAGAAGACTGACTCTTCTTACTGTCTATGATTTGAGCCATTCCTGTGACACTAGTTATACATTTCGATGCTTCACTTCAGGTGTACTGTATCCCTTGGACCTTCTTATTGACGATGAAACACAGAAATTGCATCGGAATTAGATACAAAAGGCACAATGCCGACTTACGTAGAAGTAGACTTACTCGTCTTACTGTCTATGCTTTGAACCATAACTGTGACACTAGTTATAGATTCTGATTTTCCACTTCAGGTTTGCTGTAACACTCTGTCCTTCGTATTGACGTTGAAACACAGAAATTGCATCGGAATTAAATACAAAATGCACAATGCCAACTTAAGTACAAGACGACTGACTCTTCCTACTGTCTATGTTTTGAAACAACCCTGTGACACAAGTTATAGATTCCGATGCTTCTCTTCAGGTTTACTGTATCCCTCTGACCTTCTTATTGACGATAAAACACAGTAATTGCATCGGATAATAATAGAAAAGGTATAATGCCGACATAAGTACAAGAAGACTGACTCTTCTTACTGACTATGTTTTGAATCATTCCTGTGACACTAGTTATAGAATCCGATGCTTCACTTCAGGTGTAATGTATCCCTCGGACCTTCGTATTGACGATGAAACACAGAAATTGCATCGGAATTAAATAGAAAATGCACAATGCCGACTTAAGTACAAGAAGACTGACTCTTCTTACTGACTATGTTTTGAACCATTCCTGTGACACTAGTTATAGATTCCGATGCCTCACTTCAGGTTTCCTGTATCCCTTGGACCTTCTTATTGATAATGAAACACAGAGATTCCATCGGAATTAAATGCAAAAGGCACAATGCCGACTCAAGTACAAGAAGGCTGACTCTTCCTACTGTCTATGTTTTGAACCATTCGTATGACACTAGTTATAGATTCCGATGCTTCACTTCAGGTTTACTGTATCCCTTGTACCTTCTTACTGACGATGAAACACAGAAAATGCGTCGGAATTAAATACAAAAGGCACAATGCCGACTTAAGTACAAGAAGTCTGACTCTTCTTACTGTCTATGTTTTTAACCATTTCTGTGACACTAGTTATAGATTCCGATGCTTCACTTCAGGTTTACTGTTTCCCCTCTGACCTTCTTATTGACGATGAAACACAGAAATTGCATCGGAATTAAATACAAAAGGCACAATGATGACTTAAGTGCAAGAAGACTGACTCTTCTTACTGACTATGTTTTGAACCATTCCTGTGACTCTAGTTATAGATTCCAAAGCTTCAATTCAGGTTTACTGTATCCCTCTGACCTTCTTATTGACGATGAAACACAGAGATTGCATCGGAATTAAATACAAAAGGCACAATGCCGACTCAAGTACAAGAAGGCTGACTCTTCCTACTGTCTATGTTTTGAACCTTTCCTATGACACTAGTTATAGATTCCGATGCCTCCCTTCAGGTTTACTGTATCCCTCTGACCTTCTTATTGACGATGAAACACAGAAATTGCATCGGAATTAAATAGAAAAGGCACAATGCCGACTTAAGTACAAGAAGACTGACTCTTCCCACTGTCTACGTTTTGAACCATTCCTGTGACACTAGTTATAGATTCCGATGCTTCAATTCAGGTTTACTGTATCCCTCTGACCTTCTTATTGACGATGAAACACAGAGATTGCATCGGAATTAATTACAAAAGGCACAATGCCGACTCAAGTACAAGGAGGCTGACTCTTCCTACTGTCTATGTTTTGAACCATTCCTATGACACTAGTTATAGATTCCGATGCTTCACTTCAGGTTTACTGTATCCCTCTGACCTTCATATTGACGATGAAACACAGACATTGCATCGGAATTAAATACAAAAGGCACAATGCCGACTTAAGTACAAGAAGACTGACTCTTCTTACTGACTATGTTTTGAACCATTCCTGTGACACTAGTTATAGGTTCCGATGCTTCACTCCAGGTTTACTGTATACCTCTGACCTTCTAATTGACGATGAAACACAGTAATTGCATCGGAATTAGATACAAAAAGCACAATGCCGATTTAAGTACAAGAGGACTGACTTTTCTTACTGTCTAAGTTTTGAAACATTCCTGTGACACTAGTAATAGATTCCGATGCTTCACTTTAGGTTTACCGTATCCCTTGGACCTACTTATTGAAGATGAAACACAGAAATTGCATCGGAATTAAATAGAAAAGGCACAATGCCGCCTTAAGTACAAGAAGACTGACTCTTCCTACTGTCTATGTTTTCAAACATCCCTGTGACACAAGTTATAGATTCCGATGCTTCTCTTCAGGTTTACTGTATCCCTCTGACCTTCTTATTGACGATAAAACACAGTAATTGCATCGGATAATAATAGAAAAGGTATAAAGCCGACATAAGTACAAGAAGTCTGACTCTTCTTACAGACTATGTTTTGAACCATTCCTGTGACACTAGTTATAGAATCCGAAGCTTCACTTCAAGTGTAATGTATCCCTCGGACCTTCGTATTGACGATGAAACACAGAAATTGCATCGGAATTAAATAGAAAATGCACAATGCCGACTTAAGTACAAGAAGACTGACTCTTCTTACTGACTATGTTTTGAACCATTCCTGTGACACTAGTTATAGATTCCGATGCCTCACTTCAGGTTTCCTGTATCCCTTGGACCTTCGTATTGATAATGAAACACAGAAATTGCATCGGAATTAAATAGAAAAGGCACAATGCCGACTTAAGTACAAGAAGACTGACTCTTCCCACTGTCTACGTTTTGAACCATTCCTGTGACACTAGTTATAGATTCCGATGCTTCAATTCAGGTTTACTGTATCCCTCTGACCTTCTTATTGACGATGAAACACAGAGATTCCATCGGAATTAAATGCAAAAGGCACAATGCCGACTCAAGTACAAGAAGGCTGACTCTTCCTACTGTCTATGTTTTGAACCATTCCTATGACACTAGTTATAGATTCCGATGCTTCACTTCAGGTTTACTATATCCCTTGTACCTTCTTATTGACGATGAAACACAGAAATTGCATCGGAATTAAATACAAAAGGCACAATGCCGACTTAAGTACAAGAAGACTGACTCTTCTTACTGTCTATGTTTTCAACCATTCCTGTGACACTAGTTATAGATTCCGATGCTTCACTTCAGGTTTACTGTATCCCTCCGATCTTCTTATTGACGATGAAACACAGAAATTGCATCGGAATTAAATACAAAAGGCACAATGATGACTTAAGTACAAGAAGACTGACTCTTCTTACTGACTATGCTTTGAACCATTCCTGTGACACTAGTTATGGATTCCGATGCCTCACTTCAGGTTTACTGTATCCCTTGGACCTTCTTATTGATAATGAAACACAGAAATTGCAACGGAATTAAAAATAAAAGGCACAATGCCGACTAAAGTACAAGAAGACTGACTCTTCCCACTGTCTACGTTTTGAACCATTCCTGTGACACTAGTTATAGATTCCAAAGCTTCAATTCAGGTTTACTGTATCCCTCTGACCTTCTTATTGACGATGAAACACAGAGATTGCATCGGAATTAAATACAAAAGGCACAATGCCGACTCAAGTACAAGAAGGCTGACTCTTCCCGCTGTCTATGTTTTGAACCTTTCCTATGACACTAGTTATAGATTCCGATGCCTCACTTCAGGTTTACTGTATCCCTCTGACCTTCTTATTGACGATGAAACACAGAAATTGCATCGGAAATAAATAGAAAAGGTACAATGCCGACTTAAGTACAAGAAGACTGAATCTTCCCACGGTCTACGTTTTGAACCATTCCTGTGACACTAGTTATAGATTCCGATGCTTCAATTCAGGTTTACTGTATCCCTCTGACCTTCTTATTGACGATGAAACACAGAGATTGCATCGGAATTAAATACAAAAGGCACAATGCCGACTCAAGTACAAGAAGGCTGACTCTTCCCGCTGTCTATGTTTTGAACCTTTCCTATGACACTAGTTATAGATTCCGATGCTTCACTTCAGGTTTACTGTATCCCTCTGACCTTCTTATTGACGATGAAACACAGACATTGCATCGGAATTATATACAAAAGGCACAGTGCCGACTTAAGTATAAGAAGACTGACTCTTCTTACTGACTATGTTTTGAACCATTCCTGTGACACTAGTTATAGATTCCGATACCTCACTTCAGGTTTACTGTATACCTCTGACCTTCTTATTGACGATGAAACACAGATATTGCATCGGAATTAATTACAAAAGTCACAATGCCGACTTAAGTACAAGAAGACTGACTCTTATTACTGTCTATGTTTTGAACCATTCCTGTGACACTAGTTATAGATTCCGATGTTTCACTTTAGGTTTACTGTATCCCTTGGACCTTCTTATTGCCGATGATACACAGAATTTGCATCGGAATTAAATACAAAAGGCACAATGCCGACTTATGTACAAGAAGACTGAAACATCTTACTGTCTATGTTTTGAACCATTCCTCTGTTACTAGTTATAGATTCCGATGCTTCACTTCAGGTTGACTGTATCCCCTGGACCTTCTTATTGACGACGAAACACAGAAATTGCATCGGAATTAAATAGAAAAGGCACAATGCCGACTTAAGTACAAGAAGACTGACTCTTCCTACTGTCTATGTTTGGATCCATTCCTGTGACACTAGTTATAGGTTCCGATGCTTCACTCCAGGTTTACTGTATACCTCTGACCTTCTAATTGACGATGAAACACAGTAATAGCATCGGAATTAGATACAAAAAGCACAATGCCAATTTAAGTACAAGAGGACTGACTTTTCTTACTGTCTAAGTTTTGAAACATTCCTGTGACACAAGTTATAGATTCCGATGCTTCACTTTAGGTTTACTGTATCCCTTGGACCTACTTATTGACGACGAAACACGGAAGTTGCATCGTAATTAATTAGAAAAGGCACAATGCCGAGTTAAGTAAAAGAAGACTGACCCTTCCTATTGTCTATGCTTTGAACCATTCCTGTGACACTAGTTATAGATTCCGATGCTTCACTTCAGGTATACTGTATCCCTCTGATCTTCTAATTGACGATGAAACACAGAAATTGCATCGGAATTAAACAGAAAAGGCACAATGCCACTTAAGTACATGAAGACTGACTCTTCTTACTGTCTCTGTTTGAACTATTCCTAAGACACTAGTTATAGATTCCGATGCTTCACTTCAGGTTTACTGTATCCCTCTGACCTTCTTATTGAAGATGAAACACAGAAATTGCATCGGAATTAAATAGAAAAGGCACAATGCCGACTTAAGTACAAGAAGACTGACTCTTCTTACTGACTATGTTGTGAACATTTCCTGTGAGACTAGTTTTAGATTCCGATGCTTCACTATATGTTTACTGTACCCCTTGGACCTTCTTATTGACGATGAGACACAGAAATTGCATCGGATTTAAATACAAAAGGCACAATGCCGACTTAAGTACATGTAGACTGTTTCTTCTTACTGTCTATGATTTGAACCATTCCTGTTACACTAGTTTTAGATTCTGATGCTTCACTTCAGGTTTACTGTATCCCTCTGACCTTCGTAACGACGTTGAAACACAGAAATTGCATCGGAATTAAATACAAAAGGCACAATGCCGACTTAAGTACATGTAGACTGACTCTTCCTACTGTCTATGTTTTGAACCATTCCTGTGACACTAGTTTTAGATTACGATGATTTACTTCAGGTTTACTGTAGCCCTCTGACCTTCTTATTGACGATGAAACACAGAAATTGCATCAGAATAAAATAGAAAAGGCACAATGCCGACTCAAGTACAAGTAGACTGACTTTTCTTACTGTCTATGTTTTGAATCATTCCTCTGACACTAGTCATACATTCCGATGCCTCACTTCAGGTTTACTGTATCCCTCTGACCTTCTTATTGACGATGAAACACAGAAATTACATCGGTATTAAATAGAAAAGGCACAATGCCGACTTAAGAACAAGAAGACTGACTTTTCTTACTGACTATGTTTTGAACCATTCCTGTGACACTAGTTATAGATTCCGATGCTTCACTTCAGGTTTACTTTATCCCTCTGAATTTCTTATTGGCGATGAAACACAGAAATTGCATCGGAATTAAACAGAAAAGGCACAATGCCGACTTAAGTACAAGAAGACTGAGTCTTCTTACTGTCTATGTTTCAAACCATTCCTGTCCCACTAGTTATAGATTCCGATGCCTCCCTTCATATTTACTGTATCCCTTGGACCTTCATATTGACGATGAAACACAGAAATTGCATCGGAATGAAATACAAAAGGCACAATGCCGACTTCAGTACAAGATGACTGACTCTTCCTACTGTCTATGTTTTGAACCATTCCTGTGACACTAGTCATAGATTCCGATGCTTCACTTCAGGTGTACTGTATACCTCTGACCTTCTTATTGACGATGAAACACAGAAATTGCATCGGAATTAAATACGAAAGGCACAATGCCGACCTAAGTACAAGTATACTGACTCTTCTTACTGTCTATGTTTTGAACCATTCCTGTGACACTAGTTATAGATTCTGATGCTTCACTTCAGGTTTACTGTATCCCTCTGACCCTCTTATTGGCGATGAAACACAGAAATTGCATCGGAATTAAATACAAAGGGCACAATGCCGACTTAAGTACAAGAAGACTGACTCTTCTTGCTGACTATGTTTTGAACCATTCCTGTGACACTAGTTATAGATTCCGATGGCTCACTTCAGGTTTACTGTATACCTCTGACCTTCTTGTTGACGATGAAACACAGATATTGCATCGGAATTAATTACAAAGGGCACAATGCCGACTTATGTACAAGAAGACTGAATCATCTAACTGTCTATGATTTGAACCATTCCTCTGACACTAGTTATAGATTCCGATGCTTCACTTCGGGTTTACTGTATCCCTTGGACCTTCTTATTGACGACGAAACACAGAAATCGCATCGGAAATAAATAGAAAAGGCACAATGCTGACTTAAGTAAGAGAAGACTGACTCTTCCTACTGTCTATGCTTTGAACCATTCCTGTGACACTAGTTATAGGTTCCGATGCTT
Source organism: Schistocerca americana (assembly GCF_021461395.2). Classification (NCBI taxonomy): domain Eukaryota; kingdom Metazoa; phylum Arthropoda; class Insecta; order Orthoptera; family Acrididae; genus Schistocerca; species Schistocerca americana. The sequence continues at coordinate 1,120,932,744 of NC_060120.1, forward strand.
CACTTCAGGTTTACTGTATCCCTCTGACCTTCTAATTGACGATGAAACACAGAAATTGCATCGGAATTAGATACAAAAAGCACAATGCCGACTTAAGTACAAGAGGACTGAGTTTTCTTACTGTCTTTGTTTTGAAACATTCCTGTGACACTAATTATAGATTCCGATGCTTCACTTCAGGTTTACTGTATCCCGTGGACCTACTTATTGAAGACAAAACACAGAAATTGCATCGAAATTAATTAGAAAAGTCACAATGCCGACTTAAGTAAAAGAAGACTGACCCATCCTACTGTCTATGCTTTGAACCATTCCTGTGACACTAGTTATAGATTCCGATGCTTCACTTCAGGTTTACTGTATCCATCTGACCTTCTTATTGACGATGAAACACAGAAATTGCATCGGAAATAAACACAAAAGGCACAATGCCGGCTCAAGTACAAGTAGACTGACTTTTCTTACTGTCTATGATTTGAATCATTCCTGTGGCCCTAGTTATACATTCCGATGCTTCACTTCAGGTTTACTGTATCCCTTGGACCTTCTTATTGATAATGAAACACAGAAATTGCATCGGAATTAAATAGAAAAAGCACAATGCCGACTTAAGTACAAGAAGACTGACTCTTCCCGCTGTCTACGATTTGAACCATTCCTGTGACACTAGTTATAGATTCCGATGCTTCAATTCAGGTTTACTGTATCCCTCTGACCTACTTATTAACGATGAAACACAGAGATTGCATCGGAATTAAACACAAAAGGCACAATGCCGACTCAAGTACAAGAAGGCTGACTCTTCGTACTGTCTATGTTTTGAACCATTCCAATGACACTAGTTATAGATTCCGGTGCTTCACTTCAGGTTTACTGTATCCCTCTGACCTTCTTATTGACGATGAAACACAGAAATTGCATCGGAATTAGATACAAAAGGCACAATGCCGACTTAAGTAGAAGTAGACTTACTCGTCTTACTGTCTATGCTTTGAACCATAACTGTGACACTAGTTACAGATTCTGATTTTTCACTTCAGGTTTACTGTAACCCTCTGACCTTCGTATTGACGTTGAAACACAGAAATTGCATCGGAATTAAATACAAAAGGCACAATGCCGACTCAAGTACAAGAAGGCTGACTCTTCCTACTGTCTATGTTTTGAACCATTCCTATGACACTAGTTATAGATTCCGATGCTTCAATTCAGGTTTACTGTATCCCTATGACCTTCTTATTGACGATGAAACACAGAGATTCCATCGGAATTAAATACAAAAGGCACAATGCCGACTCAAGTACAAGAAGGCTGACTCTTCCTACTGTCTATGTTTTGAACCATTCCTATGACACTAGTTGTAGATTCCGATGCTTCACTTCAGGTTTACTGTATCCCTTGTACCTTCTTATTGACGATGAAACACAGAAATTGCATCGGAATTAAATACAAAAGGCACAATGCCGACTTAAGTACAAGAAGACTAAATCTTCTTACTGTCTATGTTTTTAACCATTCCTGTGACACTAGTTATAGATTCCGATGCTTCACTTCAGGTTTACTGTATCCCTCTGACCATCTTATTGACGATGAAACACAGAAATTGCATCGGAATTAAATACAAAAGGCACAATGATGACTTAAGTACAAGAAGACTGACTCTTCTTACTGACTATGTTTTGAACCATTCCTGTGACACTAGTTATGGATTCCGATGCCTCACTTCAGGTTTACTGTATCCCTTGGACCTTCTTATTGATAATGAAACACAGAAATTGCAACGGAATTAAATTGAAAAGGCACAATGCCGACTAAAGTACAAGAAGACTGACTCTTCCCACTGTCTACGTTTTGAACCATTCCTGTGACACTAATTATAGATTCCAAAGCTTCAATTCAGGTTTACTGTATCCCTCTGACCTTCTTACTGACGATGAAACACAGAGATTGCATCGGAATTAAATACAAAAGGCACAATGCCGACTCATGTACAAGAAGGCTGACTCTTCCTACTGTCTATGTTTTGATCCTTTCCTATGACACTAGTTATAGATTCCGATGCTTCACTTCAGGTTTACTGTATCCCTCTGACCTTCTTATTGACGATGAAACACAGACATTGCATCGGAATTAAATACAAAAGGCACAATGCCGACTTAAGTACAAGAAGACTGACTCTTCTTACTGACTATGTTTTGAACCATTCCTGTGACACTAGTTATAGATTCCGATACCTCACTTCAGGTTTACTGTATACCTCTGACCTTCTTATTGACGATTAAACACAGATATTGCATCGGAATTAATTACAAAAGTCACAATGCCGACTTAAGTACAAGAAGACTGACTCTTATTACTGTCTATGTTTTGAACCATTCCTGTGACACTAGTTATAGATTCCGATGTTTCACTTTAGGTTTACTGTATCCCTTGGACCTTCTTATTGCCGATGATACACAGAATTTGCATCGGAATTAAATACAAAAGGCACAATGCCGACTTATGTACAAGAAGACTGAAACATCTTACTGTCTATGTTTTGAACCATTCCTCTGTTACTAGTTATAGATTCCGATGCTTCACTTCAGGTTGACTGTATCCCCTGGACCTTCTTATTGACGACGAAACACAGAAATTGCATCGGAATTAAATAGAAAAGGCACAATGCCGACTTAAGTACAAGAAGACTGACTCTTCCTACTGTCTATGTTTGGATCCATTCCTGTGACACTAGTTATAGGTTCCGATGCTTCACTCCAGGTTTACTGTATACCTCTGACCTTCTAATTGACGATGAAACACAGTAATAGCATCGGAATTAGATACAAAAAGCACAATGCCAATTTAAGTACAAGAGGACTGACTTTTCTTACTGTCTAAGTTTCGAAACATTCCTGTGACACAAGTTATAGATTCCGATGCTTCACTTTAGGTTTACTGTATCCCTTGGACCTACTTATTGACGACGAAACACGGAAGTTGCATCGTAATTAATTAGAAAAGGCACAATGCCGAGTTAAGTAAAAGAAGACTGACCCTTCCTATTGTCTATGCTTTGAACCATTCCTGTGACACTAGTTATAGATTCCGATGCTTCACTTCAGGTATACTGTATCCCTCTGATCTTCTAATTGACGATGAAACACAGAAATTGCATCGGAATTAAACAGAAAAGGCACAATGCCACTTAAGTACATGAAGACTGACTCTTCTTACTGTCTCTGTTTGAACTATTCCTAAGACACTAGTTATAGATTCCGATGCTTCACTTCAGGTTTACTGTATCCCTCTGACCTTCTTATTGAAGATGAAACACAGAAATTGCATCGGAATTAAATAGAAAAGGCACAATGCCGACTTAAGTACAAGAAGACTGACTCTTCTTACTGACTATGTTGTGAACATTTCCTGTGAGACTAGTTTTAGATTCCGATGCTTCACTATATGTTTACTGTACCCCTTGGACCTTCTTATTGACGATGAGACACAGAAATTGCATCGGATTTAAATACAAAAGGCACAATGCCGACTTAAGTACATGTAGACTGTTTCTTCTTACTGTCTATGATTTGAACCATTCCTGTTACACTAGTTTTAGATTCTGATGCTTCACTTCAGGTTTACTGTATCCCTCTGACCTTCGTAACGACGTTGAAACACAGAAATTGCATCGGAATTAAATACAAAAGGCACAATGCCGACTTAAGTACATGTAGACTGACTCTTCCTACTGTCTATGTTTTGAACCATTCCTGTGACACTAGTTTTAGATTACGATGATTTACTTCAGGTTTACTGTAGCCCTCTGACCTTCTTATTGACGATGAAACACAGAAATTGCATCAGAATAAAATAGAAAAGGCACAATGCCGACTCAAGTACAAGTAGACTGACTTTTCTTACTGTCTATGTTTTGAATCATTCCTCTGACACTAGTCATACATTCCGATGCCTCACTTCAGGTTTACTGTATCCCTCTGACCTTCTTATTGACGATGAAACACAGAAATTACATCGGTATTAAATAGAAAAGGCACAATGCCGACTTAAGAACAAGAAGACTGACTTTTCTTACTGACTATGTTTTGAACCATTCCTGTGACACTAGTTATAGATTCCGATGCTTCACTTCAGGTTTACTTTATCCCTCTGAATTTCTTATTGGCGATGAAACACAGAAATTGCATCGGAATTAAACAGAAAAGGCACAATGCCGACTTAAGTACAAGAAGACTGAGTCTTCTTACTGTCTATGTTTCAAACCATTCCTGTCCCACTAGTTATAGATTCCGATGCCTCCCTTCATATTTACTGTATCCCTTGGACCTTCATATTGACGATGAAACACAGAAATTGCATCGGAATGAAATACAAAAGGCACAATGCCGACTTCAGTACAAGATGACTGACTCTTCCTACTGTCTATGTTTTGAACCATTCCTGTGACACTAGTCATAGATTCCGATGCTTCACTTCAGGTGTACTGTATACCTCTGACCTTCTTATTGACGATGAAACACAGAAATTGCATCGGAATTAAATACGAAAGGCACAATGCCGACCTAAGTACAAGTATACTGACTCTTCTTACTGTCTATGTTTTGAACCATTCCTGTGACACTAGTTATAGATTCTGATGCTTCACTTCAGGTTTACTGTATCCCTCTGACCCTCTTATTGGCGATGAAACACAGAAATTGCATCGGAATTAAATACAAAGGGCACAATGCCGACTTAAGTACAAGAAGACTGACTCTTCTTGCTGACTATGTTTTGAACCATTCCTGTGACACTAGTTATAGATTCCGATGGCTCACTTCAGGTTTACTGTATACCTCTGACCTTCTTGTTGACGATGAAACACAGATATTGCATCGGAATTAATTACAAAGGGCACAATGCCGACTTATGTACAAGAAGACTGAATCATCTAACTGTCTATGATTTGAACCATTCCTCTGACACTAGTTATAGATTCCGATGCTTCACTTCGGGTTTACTGTATCCCTTGGACCTTCTTATTGACGACGAAACACAGAAATCGCATCGGAAATAAATAGAAAAGGCACAATGCTGACTTAAGTAAGAGAAGACTGACTCTTCCTACTGTCTATGCTTTGAACCATTCCTGTGACACTAGTTATAGGTTCCGATGCTTCAGTTCAGGTTTACTGTATCCCTCTGACCTTCTAATTGACGATGAAACACAGAAATTGCATCGGAATTAGATACAAAAAGCACAATGCCGACTTAAGTACAAGAGGACTGAGTTTTCTTACTGTCTTTGTTTTGAAACATTCCTGTGACACTAATTATAGATTCCGATGCTTCACTTCAGGTTTACTGTATCCCGTGGACCTACTTATTGAAGACGAAACACAGAAATTGCATCGAAATTAATTAGAAAAGTCACAATGCCGACTTAAGTAAAAGAAGACTGACCCATCCTACTGTCTATGCTTTGAACCATTCCTGTGACACTAGTTATAGATTCCGATGCTTCACTTCAGGTTTACTGTATCCATCTGACCTTCTTATTGACGATGAAACACAGAAATTGCATCGGAAATAAACACAAAAGGCACAATGCCGGCTCAAGTACAAGTAGACTGACTTTTCTTACTGTCTATGATTTGAATCATTCCTGTGGCCCTAGTTATACATTCCGATGCTTCACTTCAGGTTTACTGTATCCCTTGGACCTTCTTATTGATAATGAAACACAGAAATTGCATCGGAATTAAATAGAAAAAGCACAATGCCGACTTAAGTACAAGAAGACTGACTCTTCCCGCTGTCTACGATTTGAACCATTCCTGTGACACTAGTTATAGATTCCGATGCTTCAATTCAGGTTTACTGTATCCCTCTGACCTACTTATTAACGATGAAACACAGAGATTGCATCGGAATTAAACACAAAAGGCACAATGCCGACTCAAGTACAAGAAGGCTGACTCTTCGTACTGTCTATGTTTTGAACCGTTCCAATGACACTAGTTATAGATTCCGGTGCTTCACTTCAGGTTTACTGTATCCCTCTGACCTTCTTATTGACGATGAAACACAGAAATTGCATCGGAATTAGATACAAAAGGCACAATGCCGACTTAAGTAGAAGTAGACTTACTCGTCTTACTGTCTATGCTTTGAACCATAACTGTGACACTAGTTACAGATTCTGATTTTTCACTTCAGGTTTACTGTAACCCTCTGACCTTCGTATTGACGTTGAAACACAGAAATTGCATCGGAATTAAATACAAAAGGCACAATGCCGACTCAAGTACAAGAAGGCTGACTCTTCCTACTGTCTATGTTTTGAACCATTCCTATGACACTAGTTATAGATTCCGATGCTTCAATTCAGGTTTACTGTATCCCTATGACCTTCTTATTGACGATGAAACACAGAGATTCCATCGGAATTAAATACAAAAGGCACAATGCCGACTCAAGTACAAGAAGGCTGACTCTTCCTACTGTCTATGTTTTGAACCATTCCTATGACACTAGTTGTAGATTCCGATGCTTCACTTCAGGTTTACTGTATCCCTTGTACCTTCTTATTGACGATGAAACACAGAAATTGCATCGGAATTAAATACAAAAGGCACAATGCCGACTTAAGTACAAGAAGACTAAATCTTCTTACTGTCTATGTTTTTAACCATTCCTGTGACACTAGTTATAGATTCCGATGCTTCACTTCAGGTTTACTGTATCCCTCTGACCATCTTATTGACGATGAAACACAGAAATTGCATCGGAATTAAATACAAAAGGCACAATGATGACTTAAGTACAAGAAGACTGACTCTTCTTACTGACTATGTTTTGAACCATTCCTGTGACACTAGTTATGGATTCCGATGCCTCACTTCAGGTTTACTGTATCCCTTGGACCTTCTTATTGATAATGAAACACAGAAATTGCAACGGAATTAAATTGAAAAGGCACAATGCCGACTAAAGTACAAGAAGACTGACTCTTCCCACTGTTTACGTTTTGAACCATTCCTGTGACACTAGTTATAGATTCCAAAGCTTCAATTCAGGTTTACTGTATCCCTCTGACCTTCTTACTGACGATGAAACACAGAGATTGCATCGGAATTAAATACAAAAGGCACAATGCCGACTCATGTACAAGAAGGCTGACTCTTCCTACTGTCTATGTTTTGATCCTTTCCTATGACACTAGTTATAGATTCCGATGCCTCACTTCAGGTTTACTGTATCCCTGTGACCTTCTTATTGACGATGAAACACAGAAATTGCATCGGAATTAAATAGAAAAGGCACAATGCCGACTTAAGTACAAGAAGACTGACTCTTCCCACTGTCTACGTTTTGAACCATTCCTGTGACATTAGTTATAGATTCCGATGCTTCAATTCAGGTTTACTGTATCCCTCAGACCTTCTTATTGACGATGAAACACAGAGATTGCATCGGAATTAAATACAAAAGGCACAATGCCGACTCAAGTACAAGGAGGCTGACTCTACCTACTGTCAATGTTTTGAACCATTCCTATGACACTAGTTATAGATTCCGATGCTTCACTTCAGGTTTACTGTATCCCTCTGACCTTCTAATTGGCGATGAAACACAGTAATTGCATCGGAATTAGATACAAAAAGCACAATGCCGATTTAAGTACAAGAGGACTGACTTTTCTTACTGTCTAAGTTTTGAAACATTCCTGTGACACTAGTTATAGATTACGATGCTTCACTTTAGGTTTACTGTATCCCTTGGACCTACTTATTGACGAGGAAACACAGAAATGGCATCGAAATTAATTAGAAAAGGCACAATGCCGACTTAAGTAAAAGGAGACTGACCCTTCCTATTGTCTATGCTTTGAACCATTCCTGTGACACTAGTTATAGATTCCGATGCTTCACTTCAGGTATACTGTATCCCTCTGACCTTCTAATTGACGATGAAACACAGAAATTGCATCGGAATTAAACAGAAAAGGCACAATGCCGACTTAAGTACAAGAAGACTGACTCTTCTTACTGTCTCTGTTTGAACCATTCCTGTGACACTAGTTATAGATTCCGATGCTTCACTTCAGGTTTACTGTATCCCTCTGACCTTCTTATTGAAGATGAAACACAGAAATTGCATCGGAATTAAATAGAAAAGGCACAATGCCGACTTAAGTACAAGAAGACTGACTCTTCTTACTGACTATGTTGTGAACTTTTCCTGTGAGACCAGTTTTAGATTCCGATGCTTCACTATATGTTTACTGTACCCCTTGGACCTTCTTATTGACGATGAGGCACAGAAATTGCATCGGATTTAAATACAAAAGGCACAATGCCGACTTAAGTACATGTAGACTGACTCTTCTTACTGTCTATGATTTGAACCATTCCTGTTACACTAGTTTTAGATTCTGATGCTTCACTTCAGGTTTACTGTATCCCTCTGACCTTCTTAACGACGTTGAAACACAGAAATTGCATCGGAATTAAATACAAAAGGCACAATGCCGACTTAAGTACATGTAGACTGACTCTTCCTACTGTCTATGTTTTGAACCATTCCTGTGACACTAGTTTTATATTCCGATGATTTACTTCAGGTTTACTGTAGCCCTCTGACCTTCTTATTGACGATGAAACACAGAAATTGCATCAGAATAAAATAGAAAACTCACAATGCCGACTCAAGTACAAGATGACTGACTCTTCCTACTGTCTATGTTTTGAACCATTCCTGTGACACTAGTCATAGATTCCGATGCTTCACTTCAGGTGTACTGTATACCTCTGACCTTCTTATTGACGATGAAACACAGAAATTGCATCGGAATTAAATACGAAAGGCACAATGCCGACCTAAGTACAAGTACACTGACTCTTCTTACTGTCTATGTTTTGAACCATTCCTGTGACACTAGTCATAGATTCTGATGCTTCACTTCAGGTGTACTGTATACCTCCGACCCTCTTATTGACGATGAAACACAGAAATAGCATCGGAATTAAATGCAAAGGGCACGACGCCGACTTAAGTACAAGAAGACTGACTCTTATTACTGTCTATGTTTTGAACCATTCCTGTGACACTAGTTTTAGATTCCGATGGCTCACTTCAGGTTTACTGTATACCTCTGACCTTCTTATTGACGATGAAACACAGATATTGCATCGGAATTGATTACAAAAGGCACAATGCCGACTTAAGTACAAGAAGACTGACTCTTATTACTGTCTATGTTTTGAACCATTCCTGTGACACTAGTTATAGATTCCGATGCTTCACTTCAGGTTTACTGCGTCCCTTGGACCTTCTTATTGACGATGAATCACAGAAATTGCATCGGAATTTAATACAAAAGCCACAATGTCGACTTATGTACAAGAAGACTGAATCATCTTACTGTCTATGTTTTGAACCATTCCTGTGACACTAGTTATAGATTCCGATGCTTCACTTCAGGTTTACTGTATCCCTTGGACCTTCTTATTGACGATGAAACACAGATATTGCATCGGAATTAATTACAAAAGGCACAATGCCGACTTAAGTACAAGAAGACTGACTCTTATTACTGTCTATGTTTTGAACCATTCCTGTGACACTAGTTTTAGATTCCGATGCTTCAATTCGGGTTTACTGTATCCCTCTGACCTTCTTATTGACGATGAAACACAGAGATTCCATCGGAATTAAATACAAAAGGCACATTGCCGACTCAAGTACAAGAAGGCTGACTCTTCCTACTGTCTATGTTTTGAACCATTCCTATGACACTAGTTATAGATTCCGATGCTTCACTTCAGGTTTACTGTATCCCTTGTACCTTCTTATTGACGATGAAACACAGAAATTGCATCGGAATTAAATACAAAAGGCACAATGCCGACTGAAGTACAAGAAGACTAAATCTTCTTACTGTCTATGTTTTTAACCATTCCTGTGACACTAGTTATAGATTCCGATGCTTCACTTCAGGTTTACTGTATCCCTCTGACCGTCTTATTGACGATGAAACACAGAAATTGCATCGGAATTAAATACAAAAGGCACAATGATGACTTAAGTACAAGAAGACTGACTCTTCTTACTGACTATGTTTTGAACCATTCCTGTGACACTAGTTATGGATTCCGATGCCTCACTTCAGGTTTACTGTATCCCTTGGACCTTCTTATTGATAATGAAACACAGAAATTGCAACGGAATTAAATAGAAAAGGCACAATGCCGACTAAAGTACAAGAAGACTGACTCTTCCCACTGTCTACGTTTTGAACCATTCCTGTGACACTAGTTATAGATTCCAAAGCTTCAATTCAGGTTTACTGTATCCCTCTGACCTTCTTATTGACGATGAAACACAGAGATTGCATCGGAATTAAATACAAAAGGCACAATGCCGACTCATGTACAAGAAGGCTGACTCTTCCTACTGTCTATGTTTTGAACCTTTCCTATGACACTAGTTATAGATTCCGATGCCTCACTTCAGGTTTACTGTATCCCTGTGACCTTCTTATTGACGATGAAACACAGAAATTGCATCGGAATTAAATAGAAAAGGCACAATGCCGACTTAAGTACAAGAAGACTGACTCTTCCCACTGTCTACGTTTTGAACCATTCCTGTGACATTAGTTATAGATTCCGATGCTTCAATTCAGGTTTACTGTATCCCTCTGACCTTCTTATTGACGATGAAACACAGAGATTGCATCGGAATTAAATACAAAAGGCACAATGCCGACTCAAGTACAAGGAGGCTGACTCTACCTACTGTCTATGTTTTGAACCATTCCTATGACACTAGTTATAGATTCCGATGCTTCACTTCAGGTTTACTGTATCCCTCTGACCTTCTAATTGGCGATGAAACACAGTAATTGCATCGGAATTAGATACAAAAAGCACAATGCCGATTTAAGTACAAGAGGACTGACTTTTCTTACTGTCTAAGTTTTGAAACATTCCTGTGACACTAGTTATAGATTCCGATGCTTCACTTTAGGTTTACTGTATCCCTTGGACCTACTTATTGACGACGAAACACAGAAATTGCATCGAAATTAATTAGAAAAGGCACAATGCCGACTTAAGTAAAAGGAGACTGACCCTTCCTATTGTCTATGCTTTGAACCATTCCTGTGACACTAGTTATAGATTCCGATGCTTCACTTCAGGTTTACTGTATCCCTCTGACCTTCTTATTGAAGATGAAACACAGAAATTGCATCGGAATTAAATAGAAAAGGCACAATGCCGACTTAAGTACAAGAAGACTGACTCTTCTTACTGACTATGTTGTGAACATTTCCTGTGAGACCAGTTTTAGATTCCGATGCTTCACTATATGTTTTCTGTACCCCTTGGACCTTCTTATTGACGATAAGGCACAGAAATTGCATCGGATTTAAATACAAAAGGCACAATGCCGACTTAAGTACATGTAGACTGACTCTTCATACTGTCTATGATTTGAACCATTCCTGTTACACTAGTTTTAAATTCTGATGCTTCACTTCAGGTTTACTGTATCCCTCTGACCTTCTTAACGACGTTGAAACACAGAAATTGCATCGGAAATAAATACAAAAGGCACAATGCCGACTTAAGTACATGTAGACTGACTCTTCCTACGGTCTATGTTTTGAACCATTCCTGTGACACTAGTTTTATATTCCGATGATTTACTTCAGGTTTACTGTAGCCCTCTGACCTTCTTATTGACGATGAAACACAGAAATTGCATCAGAATAAAATAGAAAACTCACAATGCCGACTCATGTACAAGATGACTGACTCTTCCTACTGTCTATGTTTTGAACCATTCCTGTGACACTAGTCTTAGATTCCGATGCTTCACTTCAGGTGTACTGTATACCTCTGACCTTCTTATTGACGATGAAACACAGAAATTGCATCGGAATTAAATTCGAAAGGCACAATGCCGACCTAAGTACAAGTACACTGACTCTTCTTACTGTCTATGTTTTGAACCATTCCTGTGACACTAGTCATAGATTCTGATGCTTCACTTCAGGTGTACTGTATACCTCTGACCCTCTTATTGACGATGAAACACAGAAATTGCATCGGAATTAAATACAAAGGGCACGACGCCGACTTAAGTACAAGAAGACTGACTCTTCTTGCTGACTATGCTTTGAACCATTCCTGTGACACTAGTTATAGATTCCGATGGCTCACTTCAGGTTTACTGTATACCTCTGACCTTCTTATTGACGATGAAACACAGATATTGCATCGGAATTAATTACAAAAGGCACAATGCCGACTTAAGTACAAGAAGACTGACTCTTATTACTGTCTATGTTTTGAACCATTCCTGTGACACTAGTTATAGATTCCGATGCTTCACTTCAGGTTTACTGTATCCCTTGGACCTTCTTATTGACGATGAATCACCGAAATTGCATCGGAATTTAATACAAAAGCCACAATGCCGACTTATGTACAAGAAGACTGAATCATCTTACTGTCTATGATTTGAACCATTCCTCTGACACTAGTTATAGATTTCGATGCTTCACTTCGGGTTTACTGTATACCTTGGACCAACTTATTAAAGACGAAACACAGAAATTGCATCGAAATTAATTAGAAAAGTCACAATGACGACTTAAGTAAAAGAAGACTGACCCATCCTATTGTCTATGCTTTTAACCATTCCTGTGACACTAGTTATAGATTCCGATGCTTCACTTCATGTACACTGTATCCCTCTGACCTTCTAAGTGACGATGAAACACAGAAATTGCATCGGAATTTAACAGAAGAGGCACAATGCCGACTTAAGTACAAGAAGACTGACTCTTCCTACTGTCTATGTTTGAACCATTAATGTGACACTAGTTATAGACTCCGATGCTTCACTTCAGGTTTACTGTATCCCTCTGACCTTCTTATTGACGATGAAACACAGAAATTGCATCGGAATTAAATAGAAAAGGCACAATGCCGACTTAAGTACAAGAAGACTGACTTTTCTTACTGACTATGTTTTGAACCATTCCTGTGACACTAGTTATAGATTCCGACGCTTCACTTCAGGTTTACTTTATCCCTCTGACCTTCTTATTGGCGATGAAACACAGAAATTGCATCGGAATTAAACAGAAATGGCACAATGCCGACTTAAGTACAAGACTGAGTCTTCTTACTGTCTATGTTTCAAACCATTCCTGTGCCACTAGTTATAGATTCCGATGCCTCACTTCAGGTTTACTGTATCCCTTGGACCTTCATATTGACGATGAAACACAGAAATTGCATCGGAATGAATTACAAAAGGCACAATGCCGACTTAAGTACAAGATGACTGACTCTTCCTACTGTCTATGTTTTGAACCATTCCTGTGACACTAGTCATAGATTCCGATGCTTCACTTCAGGTGTACTGTATACCTCTGACCTTCATATTGACGATGAAACACAGATATTGCATCGGAATTAATTACAAAAGGCACAATGGTGACTTAAGTACAAGAAGACTGACTCTTATTACTGTCTATGTTTTGAACCATTCCTGTGACACTAGTTATAGATTCCGATGCTTCACTTCAGGTTTACTGTATCCCTTGGACCTTCTTATTGACGACGAAACACAGAAATTGCATCGGAATTAAATAGAAAAGGCACAATGCCGACTTAAGTACAAGAAGACTGACTCTTCCTACTGCCTATGCTTTGAACCATTCCTGTGACACTAGTTATAGGTTCCGATGCATCACTTCAGGTTTGCTGTATCCCTCTGACCTTCTAATTGACGATGAAACACAGAAATTGCATATGAATTAGATACAAAAAGCACAATGCCGACTTAAGTACAAGAGGACTGAGTTTTCTTACTGTCTTTGTTTTGAAACATTCCTGTGACACTAGTTACAGTTTCCGATGCTTCACTTCAGGTTTACTGTATCCCTTGGACCTACTTATTGACGACGAAACACAGAAATTGCATCGAAATTAATTAGAAAAGTCACAATGCCGACTTAAGTAAAAGAAGACTGACCCATCCTATTGTCTATGCTTTGAACCATTCCTGTGACACTAGTTATAGATTCCGATGCTTCACTTCAGGTTTACTGTATCCCTCTGACCTTCTTATTGAAGATGAAACACAGAAATTGCATCGGAATTAAATAGAAAAGGCACAATGCCGACTTAAGTACAAGAAGACTGACTCTTCTTAGTGACTATGTTGTGAACATTTCCTGTGAGACCAGTTTTAGATTCCGATGCTTCACTATACGTTTACTGTACCCCTTGGACCTTCTTATTGACGATGAGACACAGAAATTGCATCGGATGTAAATACAAAAGGCACAATGCCGACTTAAGTACATGTAGACTGACTCTTCTTAATGTCTATGATTTGAACCATTCCTGTTACACTAGTTTTATATTCTGATGCTTCACTTCAGGTTTACTGTATCCCTCTGACCTTCTTAACGACGTTCAAACACAGAAATTGCATCGGAATTAAATAAAAAAATTCACAATGCCGACTTAAGTACATGTAGACTGACTCTTCCTACTGTCTATGTTTTGAACCATTCCTGTGACACTAGTTTTAGATTCCGATGATTTACTTCCGGTTTACTGTAGCCCTCTGACCTTCTTATTGACGATGAAACACAGAAATTGCATCAGAATAAAATAGAAAAGGCACAATGCCGACTCAAGTACCAGTAGACTGACTTTTCTTACTGTCTATGTTTTGAATCATTCCTGTGACACTAGTTATACATTCCGATGCTTCACTTCAGGTTTACTGTATCCCTCTGACCTTCTTATTGACGACGAAACACAGAAATTGCATCGGAATTAAATAGAAAAGGCACAATGCCGACTGAAGTACAAGAAGACTGACTTTTCTTACTGACTATGTTTTGAACCATTCCTGTGACACTAGTTATAGATTCTGATGCTTCACTTCAGGTTTACTTTATCCCTCTGACCTTCTTATTGGTGATGAAACACAGAAATTGCATCGGAATTAAACAGAAAAGGCACAATGCCGAATTAAGTAAAAGAAGACTGAGTCTTCTTACTGTCTATGTTTCAAACCATTCCTGTGCCACTAGTTACAGATTCCGATGCCTCACTTCAGGTTTACTGTATCCCTTGGACCTTCATATTGACGATGAAACACAGAAATTGCATCGGAATGAAATACAAAAGGCACAATGCCGACTTAAGTACAAGATGACTGACTCTTCCTACTGTCTATGTTTTGAACCATTCCTGTGACACTAGTCATAGATTCCGATGCTTCACTTCAGGTGTACTGTATACCTCTGACCTTCTTATTGACGATGAAACACAGAAATTGCATCGGAATTAAATACGAAAGGCACAATGCCGACCTATGTACAAGTACACTGACTCTTCCTACTGTCTATGTTTTGAACCATTCCTGTGACACTAGTTATAGATTCTGATGCTTCACTTCAGGTTTACTGTATCCCTCTGACCCTCTTATTGACGACGAAACACAGAAATTGCATCGGAATTAAATACAAAGGGCACAACGCCGACTTAAGTACAAGAAGACTGACTCTTCTTGCTGACTATATTTTAACCATTCCTGTGACACTAGTTATAGATTCCGATGGCTCACTTCAGGTTTACTGTATACCTCTGACCTTCTTATTGACGTTGAAACACAGATATTGCATCGGAATTAATTACAAAAGGCACAATGCCGACTTAAGTACAAGAAGACTGACTCTTATTACTGTCTATGTTTTGAACCATTCCTGTGACACTAGTTTTTGATTCCGATGCTTCACTTCAGGTTTACTGTATCCCTTGGACCATCTTATTGACGATGAATCACCGAAATTGCATCGGAATTTAATACAAAAGCCACAATGCCGACTTATGTACAAGAAGACTGAATCATCTTACTGTCTATGATTTGAACCATTACTCTGACACTAGTTATAGATTCCGATGCTTCACTTCGGGTTTACTGTATCCCTTGGACCTTCTTATTGACGACGAAACACAGAAATTGCATCGGAATTAAATAGAAAAGGCACAATACCGACTTAAGTACAAGAAGACTGACTCTTCCTACTGTCTATGCTTTGAACCATTCCTGTGACACTAGTTATAGGTTCTGATGCTTCACTTCAGGTTTACTGTATCCCTCTGACCTTCTAATTGACGATGAAACACAGAAATTGCATCGGAATTAGATACAAAAAGCACAATGCCGACTTAAGTACAAGAGGACTGAGTTTTCTTACTGTCTTTGTTTTGAAACATTCCTGTGACACTAGTTATAGATTCCGATGCTTCACTTCGGGTTTACTGTATACCTTGGACCTACTTATTGACGACGAAACACAGAAATTGCATCGAAATTAATTAGAAAAGTCACAATGACGACTTAAGTAAAAGAAGACTGACCCATCCTATTGTCTATGCTTTGAACCATTCCTGTGACACTAGATATAGATTCCGATGCTTCACTTCAGGTTTACTTTATCCCTCTGACCTTCTTATTGGCGATGAAACACAGAAATTGCATCGGAATTAAACAGAAAAGGCACAATGCCGACTTAAGTACAAGAAGACTGAGTCTTCTTACTGTCTATGTTTCAAACCATTCCTGTGACACTAGTTATAGATTCCGATGCTTCACTTCAGGTTTACTTTATCCCTCTGACCTTCTTATTGGCGATGAAACACAGAAATTGCATCGGAATTAAACAGAAAAGGCACAATGCCGACTTAAGTACAAGAAGACTGAGTCTTCTTACTGTCTATGTTTCAAACCATTCCTGTGCCACTAGTTATAGATTCCGATGCCTCACTTCAGGTTTACTGTATCCCTTGGACCTTCATATTGACGATGAAACACAGAAATTGCATCGGAATGAATTACAAAAGGCACAATGCCGACTTAAGTACAAGATGACTGACTCTTCCTACTGTCTATGTTTTGAACCATTCCTGTGACACTAGTCATAGATTCCGATGCTTCACTTCAGGTGTACTGTATACCTCTGACCTTCTTATTGACGATGAATCACCGAAATTGCATCGGAATTTAATACAAAAGGCACAATGCCGACTTATCTACAAGAAGACTGAATCATCTTACTGTCTATGATATGAACCATTCCTCTGCCACTAGTTATAGATTCCGATGCTTCACTTCGGGTTTACTGTACCCCTTGGACCTTCTTATTGACGACGAAACACAGAAATTGCATCGGAATTAAATAGAAAGGGCACAATGCCGACTTAAGTACAAGAAGACTGACTCTTCCTACTGTCTATGCTTTGAACCATTCCTGTGAAACTAGTTATAGGTTCCGATGCTTCACTTCAGGTTTGCTGTATCCCTCTGACCTTCTAATTGACGATGAAACACAGAAATTGCATCGGAATTAGATACAAAAAGCACAATGCCGACTTAAGTACAAGAGGACTGAGTTTTCTTACTGTCTTTGTTTTGAAACATTCCTGTGACACTAGTTATACATTCCGATACTTCACTTCAGGTTTACTGTATCCCTCTGATCTTCTTATTGACGATGAATCACAGAAATTGTATCGGATTTAAATAGAAAACTCACAATGCCGACTTAAGTACAAGAAGACTGAGTCTTCTTACTGTCTATGTTTCGAACCATTCGTGTGCTACGAGTTATAGATTCCGATGCTTCACTTCAGGTATACTGTATCCCTCTCACCTTCTAAGTGATGATGAAACACAGAAATTGCATCGGAATTTAACAGAAAAGGCACAATGCCGACTTAAGTGCAAGAAGACTGACTCTTCCTACTGTCTATGTTTGAACCATTAATGTGACACTAGTTATAGACTCCGATGCTTCACTTCAGGTTTACTGTATCCCTCTGACCTTCTTATTGATGATGAAACACTGAAATTGCATCAGAATTAAATAGAAAAGGCACAATGCCGATTTAGGTACAAGAAGACCGACTCTTCTTACTGACTATGTTTAGAACCGAACCTGTGACACTAGTTATAGATTCTGATGCTTCACTTCAGGTTTACTGTAGCCCGCTGACCTTCTTATTGACGATGAAACACAGAAATTGCATCAGAATAATATAGAAAAGGCACAATGCCGAGTTACGTACAAGAAGAATGACTCTTCCTACTGTCTATGTTTTGAACCATTCCTGTGACACTAGTTATAGATTCCGATGCTTCACTTCAGGTTTACTGTATCCCTCTGACCTTCTTATTGACGATGAAACACAGAAATTGCATCGGAAATAAATACAAAAGGCACAATGCCGGCTCAAGTACAAGTAGACTGACTTTTCTTACTGTCTATGATTTGAATCATTCCTGTGGCACTAGTTATACATTCCGATGCTTCACTTCAGGTTTACTGTATCCCTCTGACCTTCTTATTGACGATGAAACACAGAAATTGCATCGGAATTAAAATGAAAAAGCACAATGCCGACTTAAGTACAAGAAGACTGAATCTTCTTACTGTCTATGTTTGAACCATTCCTGTGACACTAGTTATAGACTCCGATGCTTCACTTCAGGTTTACTGTATCCCTCTGAGCTTCTTATTGATGATGAAACACAGAAATTGCATCAGAATTAAATAGAAATGGCACAATGCCGACTTAGGTACAAGAAGACTGACTCTTCTTACTGTCTGTGTTTTGAACCGAACCTGTGACACTAGTTATAGATTCTGATGCTTCACTTCAGGTTTACTGTATCCCTTGGACCTTCTTATTGACGATGAAACACCGAAATTGCTTCGGAATTAAATACGAAAGGCACAATGCCTACTTGAGTACAAGAAGACTGTCTCTTCTTACTGACTATGCTTTGAAACATTCCTGTGACATCTCTTATAGATTCCGATGCTTCAGTTCAGGTTTACTGCATCTCTCTGACCTTCTTATGGACGATGAAACACAGAAATAGCATTGCAAATAAATAGAAAAGGCACAATGCCGACTTAAGTAAAAGAAGACTGACCCTTCCTGTTGTCTATGCTTTGAACCATTCCTGTGACACTAGTTATAGATTCCGATGCTTCACTTCAGGTATACTGTATCCCTCTGACCTTGTAATTGACGATGAAACACAGAAATTGCATCGGAATTAAACAGAAAAGGCACAATGCCGACTTAAGTACAAGAAGACTGACTCTTCTTACTGTCTCTGTTTGAACCATTCCTGTGACACTAGTTATAGATTCCGATGCTTCACTTCAGGTTTACTGTATCCCTGTGACCTGCTTATTGAAGATGAAACACAGAAATTGCATCGGAATTAAATAGAAAAGGCACAATGCCGACTTAAGTACAAGAAGACTGACTCTTCTTACTGACTATGTTGTGAACACTTCCTGTGAGACCAGATTTAGATTCCGATGCTTCACTATATGTTTACTGTACCCCTTGGACCTTCTTATTGACGATGAGACACAGAAATTGCATCGGATTTAAATACAAAAGGCACAATGCCGACTTAAATACAAGTAGACTGACTCTTCTTACTGTCTATGATTTGAACCATTCCTGTGACACTAGTTTTAGATTCTGATGCTTCACTTCAGGTTTACTGTATCCCTCTGACCTTCTTATTGGCGATGAAACACAGAAATAGCATCGGATTTAAACAGAAAAGTCACAATGCCGACTTAAGTACAAGAAGACTGAGTCTTCTTACTGTCTATGTTTCGAACCATTCCTGTGCCACTAGTTATAGATTCCGATGCCTCACTTCAGGTTTGCGGTATCCTTTGGACGTACATATTGACGATGAAACACAGAAATTCCATCGGAATGAAATACAAAAGGCACAGTGCCGACTTAAGTACAAGATGACTGACTCTTCCTACTGTCTATGTTTTGAACCATACCTGTGACGCTAGTTATAGATTCCGATGCTTCACTTCAGGTGTACTGTATACCTCTGACCTTCTTATTGACGATGAAACACAGAAATTGCATCAGAATTAAATACAAAAGGCACAATGCCGACTTAAGTACAAGTAGACTGACTCTTCTTACTGTCCATCTTTTGAACCATTCCTGTAGCACTAGTTATAGATTCTGATGCTTCATTTCAGGTTTATTGTATCCCTCTGACCCTCTTATTGACGATGAAATACAGAAATTGCATCGGAATTAAATACAAAAGGCACAATGCCGACTTAAGTACAAGAAGACTGACTCTTCTTACTGACTATGTTTTGAACCATTCCTGTGACACTAGTTATAGATTCCGATGCCTCACTTCAGGTTTACTGTATAACTCTGATCTTCTTATTGACGATGAAACACAGATATTGCATCGGAATTAATTACAAGAGGCACAATGACGACTTAAGTACAAGAAGACTGACTCTTATTACTGTCTATGTTTGAACCATTCCTGTGACACTAGTTATAGATTCCGATGCTTCACTTCTGGTGTACTGTATCCCTTGGACCTTCTTATTGACGATGAAACACAGAAATTGCATCGGAAATAAATACAAAAGGCACAATGCCGACTTATGTACAAGAAGACTGAATCATGTTACTGCCTATGATTTGAACAATTCCTCTGACACTAGTTATAGATTCCGATGCTTCACTTCAGGTTTACTGTATCCCTTGGACTTTCTTATTGACGACGAAACACAGAAATTGCATCGGACTTAAATAGAAAAGGCACAATGCCGACTTAGCTACAAGAAGACTGACTCTTCCTACTGTCTATGCTCTGAACCATTCCTGTGACACTAGTTATAGGTTCCAATGCTTCACTTCAGGTTAACTGTATCCCTCTGACCTTCTAATTGACGATGAAACACAAAAATTGCATCGGAATTAGATACAAAAAGCACAATGCCGACTTAAGTACAAGAGGACTGACTTTTCTTACTGTCTATGTTTTGAAACATTCCTGTGACACTAGTTATAGATTCCGATGCTTCACTTCAGGTTTACTGTATCCCTTGAACCTACTTATTGACGACGAAACACAGAAATTGCATCGAAATTAATTAGAAAAGTCACAATGCCGACTTAAGTAAAAGAAGACTGACCCTTCCTATTGTCTATGCTTTGAACCATTCCTGTGACACCAGTTATAGATTCCGTGCTTCACTTCAGGTATACTGTATCCCTCTGACCTTCTAATTGACGATGAAACACAGAAATTGCATCGGAATTAAACAGAAAAGGCACAATGACGACTTAAGTACAAGAAGACTGATTCTTCTTACTGTCTATGTTTGAACCATTCCTGTGACACTAGTTATAGATTCCGATGCTTCACTTCAGGTTTACTGTATCTCTCTGACCTTCTTATTGAAGTTGAAACACAGAAATTGCATCGGGATTAAATAGAAAAGGCACAATGCCGACTTAAGTACAAGAAGACTGAGTCTTCTTACTGACTATGTTGTGAACATTTCCTGTGAGACCAGTTTTCGATTCCGATGCTTCACTATATGTTTACTGTATACCTTGGACCTCCTTATTGACGATGAGACACAGAAATTGCATCGGAATTAAATACAAAAGGCACAATGCCGACTTAAGTACATGTAGACTGGCTCTTCCAACTGTCTATGTTTTGAACCATTCCTGTGACACTAGTTATAGACTCCGATGATTTACTTCAGGTTTACTGTAGCCCTCTGACCTTCTTATTAACGATGAAACACAGAAATTGCATCAGAATGAAATAGAAAAGGTACAATGCCGACTTACGTACAAGAAGAATGACTCTTCCTACTGTCTATGTTTCGAACCATTCCTGTGACACTAGTTATAGATTCCGATGCTTCACTTTAGGTTTACTGTACCCCTCTGACCTTCTTATTGACGATGAAACACAGAAATTGCATCGGAAATAAATGCAAAAGGCACAATGCCGATTCAAGTACAAGTAGACTGACTTTTCTTACTGTCTATGTTTTGAATCATTCCTGTGACACTAGTTATACATTCCGATACTTCACTTCAGGTTTACTGTATCCCTCTGATCTTCTTATTGACGATGAATCACAGAAATTGTATCGGATGTAAATAGAAAACTCACAATGCCGACTTAAGTACAAGAAGACTGAGTCTTCTTACTGTCTATGTTTCGAACCATTCGTGTGCTACGAGTTATAGATTCCGATGCTTCACTTCAGGTTTACTTTATCCCTCTGACCTTCTTATTGGCGATGAAATACAGAAATTGCATCGGAATTAAACAGAAAAGGCACAATGCCGACTTAAGTACAAGAAGACTGAGTCTTCTTACTGTCTATGTTTCAAACCATTCCTGTGCCACTAGTTATAGATTCCGATGCCTCACTTCAGGTTTACTGTATCCCTTGGACCTTCATATTGACGATGAAACACAGAAATTGCATCGGAATGAATTACAAAAGGCACAATGCCGACTTAAGTACAAGATGACTGACTCTTCCTACTGTCTATGTTTTGAACCATTCCTGTGACACTAGTCATAGATTCCGATGCTTCACTTCAGGTGTACTGTATACCTCTGACTTTCTTATTGACGATGAAACACAGATATTGCATCGGAGTTAATTACAAAAGGCACGATGCCGACTTAAGTACAAGAAGACTGACTCTTATTACTGTCTATGTTTTGAACCATTCCTGTGACACTAGTTATAGATTCCGATGCTTCACTTCAGGTTTACTGTACCCCTTGGACCTTCTTATTGACGACGAAACACAGAAATTGCATCGGAATTAAATAGAAAGGGCACAATGCCGACTTAAGTACAAGAAGACTGACTCTTCCTACTGTCTATGCTTTGAACCATTCCTGTGAAACTAGTTATAGGTTCCGATGCTTCACTTCAGGTTTGCTGTATCCCTCTGACCTTCTAATTGACGATGAAACACAGAAATTGCATCGGAATTAGATACAAAAAGCACAATGCCGACTTAAGTACAAGAGGACTGAGTTTTCTTACTGTCTTTGTTTTGAAACATTCCTGTGACACTAGTTATACATTCCGATACTTCACTTCAGGTTTACTGTATCCCTCTGATCTTCTTATTGACGATGAATCACAGAAATTGTATCGGATTTAAATAGAAAACTCACAATGCCGACTTAAGTACAAGAAGACTGAGTCTTCTTACTGTCTATGTTTCGAACCATTCGTGTGCTACGAGTTATAGATTCCGATGCTTCACTTCAGGTATACTGTATCCCTCTCACCTTCTAAGTGACGATGAAACACAGAAATTGCATCGGAATTTAACAGAAAAGGCACAATGCCGACTTAAGTGCAAGAAGACTGACTCTTCCTACTGTCTATGTTTGAACCATTAATGTGACACTAGTTATAGACTCCGATGCTTCACTTCAGGTTTACTGTATCCCTCTGACCTTCTTATTGATGATGAAACACTGAAATTGCATCAGAATTAAATAGAAAAGGCACAATGCCGATTTAGGTACAAGAAGACCGACTCTTCTTACTGACTATGTTTAGAACCGAACCTGTGACACTAGTTATAGATTCTGATGCTTCACTTCAGGTTTACTGTAGCCCGCTGACCTTCTTATTGACGATGAAACACAGAAATTGCATCAGAATAATATAGAAAAGGCACAATGCCGAGTTACGTACAAGAAGAATGACTCTTCCTACTGTCTATGTTTTGAACCATTCCTGTGACACTAGTTATAGATTCCGATGCTTCACTTCAGGTTTACTGTATCCCTCTGACCTTCTTATTGACGATGAAACACAGAAATTGCATCGGAAATAAATACAAAAGGCACAATGCCGGCTCAAGTACAAGTAGACTGACTTTTCTTACTGTCTATGATTTGAATCATTCCTGTGGCACTAGTTATACATTCCGATGCTTCACTTCAGGTTTACTGTATCCCTCTGACCTTCTTATTGACGATGAAACACAGAAATTGCATCGGAATTAAAATGAAAAGGCACAATGCCGACTTAAGTACAAGAAGACTGAATCTTCTTACTGTCTATGTTTGAACCATTCCTGTGACACTAGTTATAGACTCCGATGCTTCACTTCAGGTTTACTGTATCCCTCTGAGCTTCTTATTGATGATGAAACCCAGAAATTGCATCAGAATTAAATAGAAATGGCACAATGCCGACTTAGGTACAAGAAGACTGACTCTTCTTACTGTCTGTGTTTTGAACCGAACCTGTGACACTAGTTATAGATTCTGATGCTTCACTTCAGGTTTACTGTATCCCTTGGACCTTCTTATTGACGATGAAACACCGAAATTGCTTCGGAATTAAATACGAAAGGCACAATGCCTACTTGAGTACAAGAAGACTGTCTCTTCTTACTGACTATGCTTTGAAACATTCCTGTGACATCTCTTATAGATTCCGATGCTTCAGTTCAGGTTTACTGCATCTCTCTGACCTTCTTATGGACGATGAAACACAGAAATAGCATTGCAAATAAATAGAAAAGGCACAATGCCGACTTAAGTACAAGAAGACTGAAACTTCTTACTGTCTATGTTTCGAACCATTCCTGTGACACTAGTTATTGATTCCGATGCCTCACTTCAGGTTTACTGTATCCCTTGGACCTTCTTATTGACGATGAAACACAGAAATTGCATCGGAATTAAATACAAAAGGCACAATGCCGACTTAAGTACAAGTAGACTGACTCTTCTTACTGTGTATATTTTGAACCATTCCTGTGACACTAGTTATAGATTCTGATGCTTCACTTCAGGTTTACTGTATCACTCTGACCCTCTTATTGACGATGAAACACAGAAATTGCATCAGGATTAAATACAAAAGGCACAATGCCGACTTAAGTACAAGAAGACTGACTCTTCATACTGACTATGTTTTGAACCATTCCTGTGACACTAGTTATAGATTCCGATGGCTCACTTCAGGTTTACTGTATACCTCTGACCTTCTTATTGACGATGAAACACAGATATTGCATCGGAATTAATTACAAAAGGCACAATGCCGACTTAAGTAAAAGAAGACTGACTCTTATTACTGTCTATGTTTTGAACCATTCCTGTGACACTAGTTATAGATTCCGATGCTTCAATTTAGGTTTACTGTATCCCTTGGACCTTCTTATTGACGATGAAACACAGAAATTGCATCGGAATTAAATACAAAAGGCACAATGCCGTCTTATGTACAAGAAGACTGAATAATCTTACTGTCTATGTTTTGAACCATTCCTCTGACACTAGTTATAGATCCCGATGCTTCACTTCAGGTTTACTGTATCCCTTGGACCTTCTTATTGTCGACGAAACACAGAAATTGCATCGAAATTAATTAGAAAAGGCACAATGCCGACTTAAGTAAAAGAAGACTGACCCTTCCTGTTGTCTATGCTTTGAACCATTCCTGTGACACTAGTTATAGATTCCGATGCTTCACTTCAGGTATACTGTATCCCTCTGACCTTGTAATTGACGATGAAACACAGAAATTGCATCGGAATTAAACAGAAAAGGCACAATGCCGACTTAAGTACAAGAGGACTGACTCTTCTTACTGTCTCTGTTTGAACCATTCCTGTGACACTAGTTATAGATTCCGATGCTTCACTTCAGGTTTACTGTATCCCTTTGACCTGCTTATTGAAGATGAAACACAGAAATTGCATCGGAATTAAATAGAAAAGGCACAATGCCGACTTAAGTACAAGAAGACTGACTCTTCTTACTGACTATGTTGTGAACATTTCCTGTGAGACCAGATTTAGATTCCGATGCTTCACTATATGTTTACTGTACCCCTTGGACCTTCTTATTGACGATGAGACACAGAAATTGCATCGGATTTAAATACAAAAGGCACAATGCCGACTTAAATACAAGTAGACTGACTCTTCTTACTGTCTATGATTTGAACCATTCCTGTGACACTAGTTTTAGATTCTGATGCTTCACTTCAGGTTTACTGTATCCCTCTGACCTTCTTATTGGCGATGAAACAAAGAAATAGCATCGGATTTAAACAGAAAAGTCACAATGCCGACTTAAGTACAAGAAGACTGAGTCTTCTTACTGTCTATGTTTCGAACCATTCCTGTGCCACTAGTTATAGATTCCGATGCCTCACTTCAGGTTTGCGGTATCCTTTGGACGTACATATTGACGATGAAACACAGAAATTCCATCGGAATGAAATACAAAAGGCACAGTGCCGACTTAAGTACAAGATGACTGACTCTTCCTACTGTCTATGTTTTGAACCATACCTGTGACGCTAGTTATAGATTCCGATGCTTCACTTCAGGTGTACTGTATACCTCTGACCTTCTTATTGACGATGAAACACAGAAATTGCATCAGAATTAAATACAAAAGGCACAATGCCGACTTAAGTACAAGTAGACTGACTCTTCTTACTGTCCATCTTTTGAACCATTCCTGTAGCACTAGTTATAGATTCTGATGCTTCATTTCAGGTTTATTGTATCCCTCTGACCCTCTTATTGACGATGAAATACAGAAATTGCATCGGAATTAAATACAAAAGGCACAATGCCGACTTAAGTACAAGAAGACTGACTCTTCTTACTGACTATGTTTTGAACTATTCCTGTGACACTAGTTATAGATTCCGATGCCTCACTTCAGGTTTACTGTATAACTCTGATCTTCTTATTGACGATGAAACACAGATATTGCATCGGAATTAATTACAAGAGGCACAATGACGACTTAAGTACAAGAAGACTGACTCTTATTACTGTCTATGTTTGAACCATTCCTGTGACACTAGTTATAGATTCCGATGCTTCACTTCTGGTGTACTGTATCCCTTGGACCTTCTTATTGACGATGAAACACAGAAATTGCATCGGAAATAAATACAAAAGGCACAATGCCGACTTATGTACAAGAAGACTGAATCATGTTACTGCCTATGATTTGAACAATTCCTCTGACACTAGTTATAGATTCCGATGCTTCACTTCAGGTTTACTGTATCCCTTGGACCTTCTTATTGACGACGAAACACAGAAATTGCATCGGACTTAAATAGAAAAGGCACAATGCCGACTTAGCTACAAGAAGACTGACTCTTCCTACTGTCTATGCTCTGAACCATTCCTGTGACACTAGTTATAGGTTCCGATGCTTCACTTCAGGTTAACTGTATCCCTCTGACCTTCTAATTGACGATGAAACACAAAAATTGCATCGGAATTAGATACAAAAAGCACAATGCCGACTTAAGTACAAGAGGACTGACTTTTCTTACTGTCTATGTTTTGAAACATTCCTGTGACACTAGTTATAGATTCCGATGCTTCACTTCAGGTTTACTGTATCCCTTGAACCTACTTATTGACGACGAAACACAGAAATTGCATCGAAATTAATTAGAAAAGTCACAATGCCGACTTAAGTAAAAGAAGACTGACCCTTCCTATTGTCTATGCTTTGAACCATTCCTGTGACACCAGTTATAGATTCCGTGCTTCACTTCAGGTATTTTGTATCCCTCTGACCTTCTAATTGACGATGAAACACAGAAATTGCATCGGAATTAAACAGAAAAGGCACAATGCCGACTTAAGTACAAGAAGACTGATTCTTCTTACTGTCTATGTTTGAACCATTCCTGTGACACTAGTTATAGATTCCGATGCTTCACTTCAGGTTTACTGTATCTCTCTGACCTTCTTATTGAAGTTGAAACACAGAAATTGCATCGGGATTAAATAGAAAAGGCACAATGCCGACTTAAGTACAAGAAGACTGACTCTTCTTACTGACTATGTTGTGAACATTTCCTGTGAGACCAGTTTTCGATTCCGATGCTTCACTATATGTTTACTGTATACCTTGGACCTCCTTATTGACGATGAGACACAGAAATTGCATCGGAATTAAATACAAAAGACACAATGCCGACTTAAGTACAAGTAGACTGACTCTTCTTACTGTCTATGTATTGAACCATTCCTGTGACACTAGTTTATATTCTGATGCTTCACTTCAGGTTTACTGTATCCCTCTGACCTTCTTATTGACGATGAAACACAGAAATTGCATCGGAATTAAATACAAAAGGCACAATGCCGACTTAAGTACATGAAGACTGGCTCTTCCAACTGTCTATGTTTTGAACCATTCCTGTGACACTAGTTATAGACTCCGATGATTTACTTCAGGTTTACTGTAGCCCTCTGACCTTCTTATTAACGATGAAACACAGAAATTGCATCAGAATGAAATAGAAAAGGCACAATGCCGACTTACGTACAAGAAGAATGACTCTTCCTACTGTCTATGTTTTGAACCATTCCTGTGACACTAGTTATAGATTCCGATGCTTCACGTTAGGTTTACTGTACCCCTCTGACCTTCTTATTGACGATGAAACACAGAAATTGCATCGGAAATAAATGCAAAAGGCACAATGCCGATTCAAGTACAAGTAGACTGACTTTTCTTACTGTCTATGTTTTGAATCATTCCTGTGACACTAGTTATACATTCCGATACTTCACTTCAGGTTTACTGTATCCCTCTGATCTTCTTATTGACGATGAATCACAGAAATTGTATCGGATTTATATAGAAAACTCACAATGCCGACTTAAGTACAAGAAGACTGAGTCTTCTTACTGTCTATGTTTCGAACCATTCGTGTGCTACGAGTTATAGATTCCGATGCTTCACTTCAGGTTTACTTTATCCCTCTGACCTTCTTATTGGCGATGAAACACAGAAATTGCATCGGAATTAAACAGAAAAGGCACAATGCCGACTTAAGTACAAGTAGACTGACTCTTCTTACTGTCTATGTTTTGAACCATTCCTGCGACACTAGTTTTAGATTCTGATGCTTCACTTCAGGTTTACTGTATCCCTCTGACATTCTTATTCACGATGAAACACAGAAATTGCATCGGAATTAAATGCAAAAGGCACAATGCCGACTTAAGTACAAGTAGACTGACTCTTCTTACTGTCTATGTTTTGAACCATTCCTGTGACACTAGTTATAGATTCTGATGCTTCACTTCAGGTTTACTGTATCCCTCTGACCCTCTTATTGACGATGAAACACAGAAATTGCATCGGAATTAAATACAAAAGGCACAATGCCGACTTAAGTACAAGAAGACTGACTCTTCTTACTGACTATGTTTTGAACCATTCCTGTGACACTAGTTATAAATTCCGATGCTTCACTTCAGGTTTACTGTATCCCTCTGACCTCCTTATTGACGATGAAACACAGAAATTGCATCGGAATTAAATAGAAAAGGCACAATGCCGACATAAGTACAAGAAGACTGACATTTCTTACTGACTATGTTTTGAACCATAACTGTGACACTAGTTATAGATTCCGATGCCTCACTTCAGGTTTACGGTATCCCTTGGACCTTCTTATTGACGATGAAACACAGAAATTGCATCGGAATTAAATACAAAAGGCACAATGCTGACTTATGTACAAGAAGACTGACTCTTATTACTGTCTATGTTTTGAACCATTCCTGTGATACTAGTTATAGATTCCGATGCTACACTTCAGGTGTACTGTATCCCTTGGACCTTCTTATTGACGATGAAACACAGAAATTGCATCGGAATTAAATACAAAAGGCACAATGCTGACTTATGTACAAGAAGACTGAATCATCTTATTGTCTATGTTTTGAACCATTCCTCTGACACTAGTTATAGATTCCGATGCTTCACTTCAGGTTTACTGTAACCCTTGGACCTTCTTATTGACGCCGAAACACAGAAATTGCATCGGACTTAAATAGAATAGGCACAATGCCGACCTAAGTACAAGAAGACTGACTCTTCCTACTGTCTATGCTTTGAACCATTCCTGTGACACTAGTTATAGGTTCCGATGCTTCACTTCAGGTTTACTGTATCCCTCTGACCTTCTAATTGACGATGAAACACAGCAATTGCATCGGAATTAGATACAAAAAGCACAATGCCGACTTAAGTACAAGAGGACTGACTTTTCTTACTGTCTATGTTTTGAAACATTCCTGTGACACTAGTTATAGATTCCGATGCTTCACTTCAGGTTTACTGTATCCCTTGGACCTACTTATTGACGACGAAACACAGAAATTGCATCGAAATTAATTAGAAAAGTCACAATGTCGACTTAAGTAAAAGAAGGCTGACCCTTCCTATTGTCTATGCTTTGAACCATTCCTGTGACACTAGTTATAGATTCCGATGCTTCACTTCAGGTTTACTGTATCCCTCTGACCTTCTAATTGACGATGAAACACAGAAATTGCATCGGAATTAAACAGAAAAGGCACAATGCCGACTTAAGTACAAGAAGACTGACTCTTCTTACTGTCTATGTTAGAACCACTCCTGTGACACTAGTTATATATTCCGATGCTTCACTTCAGGTTTACTGTATCCCTCTGACCTTCTTATTGAAGATAAAACACAGAAATTGCATCGGAATTAAATAGAAAAGGCACAATGCCGACTTAAGTACAAGAAGACTGACTCTTCTTACTGACTATGTTGTGAACATTTCCTGTGAGACCAGTTTTAGATTCCGATGCTTCACTATATGTTTACTGTATCCCTTGGACCTTCTTATTGACGATGAGACACAGAAATTGCATCGGAATTAAATACAAAAGGCACAATGCCGACTTAAGTACAAGTAGACTGACTCTTCTTACTGTCTATGTATTGAACCATTCCTGTGACACTAGTTTAAATTCTGATGCTTCACTTCAGGTTTACTGTATCCCTCTGACTTTCTTATTGACGATGAAACACAGAAATTGCATCGGAATTAAATACAAAAGGCACAATGCCGACTTAACTGCATGTAGACTGGCTCTTCCTACTGTCTATGTTTTGAACCATTCCTGTGACACTAGTTATAGATTCCGATGATTTACTTCAGGTTTACTGTAGCCCTCTGACCTTCTTATTGACGATGAAACACAGAAATTGCATCAGATTAAATAGAAAAGGCACAATGCCGACTTACGTACAAGAAGAATGACTCTTCCTACTGTCTATGTTTTGAACCATTCCTGTGACACTAGTTATAGATTCCGATGCTTCACTTTAGGTATACTGTATCCCTCTGACCTTCTTATTGACGATGAAACACAGATATTGCTTCGGAATTAAATACAAAAGGCACAATGCCGACTTAAGTACAAGAAGACTGACTCTTATTACTGTCTATGTTTTGAACCATTCCTGTGACACTAGTTATAGATTCCGATGCTTCACTTCAGGTGTACTGTATCCCTTGGACCTTCTTATTGACGATGAAACACAGAAATTGCATCGGAATTAAACACAAAAGGCACAATGCCGACTTAAGTATAAGAAGACTGGCTCTTCCTACTGTCTATGTTTTGAACCATTCCTGTGACACTAGTTATAGATTCCGATGATTTACTTCAGGTTTACTGTAGCCCTCTGACCTTCTTATTGACGATGAAACACAGAAATTGCATCAGATTAAATAGAAAAGGCACAATGCCGACTTACGTACAAGAAGAATGACTCTTCCTACTGTCTATGTTTTGAACCATTCCTGTGACACTAGTTATAGATTCCGATTCTTCACTTCAGGTTTACTGTATCTCTCTGACCTTCTTATTGACGATAAAACACAGAAATTGCATCGGAATTAAATACAAAAGGCACAAAGCCGACTCAAGTACAAGAAGACTGACTCTTCTTACTGTCTATGATTTGAACCATTCCTGTGACACTAGTTATAGACTACGATGCTTCACTTTAGGTTTACTGTATCCCTTGGACCTTCTTATTGACGATGAAACACAGAAATTGCATCGGAACTAAATATAAAAGGCACAATGCCGACTTAAGTAAAATGAGACTGACTCTTCCTCCTGTCTATGTTTTGAACCACTCCTATGACAATAGTTATAGATTCCGGTGCTTCACTTCAGGTTTACTGTATCCCTCTGACCTTCTTACTGACGATGAAACACAGAAATTGCATCGGAATTAAATAGAAAAGGCACAATGCCGATTTAAGTACAACTAGACTGACACTTCTTACTGTCTTTGATTTGAACCATTCCTGTGACACTAGTTATAGATTCCGATGCTTCACTTCAGGTGTACTGTATCCCTTGGACATTCATGTTGACGATGAAACGCAGAAATTGCATCGGAATTAAATACAAAAGGCACAATGCCGACTTAAGTAGAAATAGACTGACTCTTCTTACTGTCCATGCTTTGAACCATAACTGTGACACTAGTTATAGATTCTGATACTTCACTTCAGGTTTACTGTAACACTCTGACCATCTTATTTACGTTGAAACACAGAAATTGCACTGTAATTAAATACAAAAGTCACACTGCCAACTTAAGTACAAGAAGACTGTCTCTTCCTACTGTCTATGTTTTGCACCATCCCTGTGACACAAGTTATAGATTCCGATGCGTCTCTTCAGGTTTACTGTATCCCTCCGACCTTCTTATTGACGATAAAAAACAGTAATTGCATCGGAAATTAATAGAAAAAGCACAATGCCGACTTTAGTACAAGAAGTCTGACTCTTCTTACTGACTATGTTTTGAACCATTCGTGTGTTAATAGATATAGAATCCGATGCTTTACTTCAGGTGTACTGCATCCCTTGGACCTTCGTATTGACGATGAAACACAGAAGTTGCATCGGAATTAAATAGAAAATGCACAACGCCGACTTAAGTAGAAATAGACTGACTCTTCTTACTGTCCATGCTTTGAACCATAACTGTGACACTAGTTATAGATTCTGATACTTCACTTCAGGTTTACTGTATCCCTCTGACCTTCTTACTGACGATGAAACACAGAAATTGCATCGGAATTAAATACAAAAGGCACAATGCCGACTTAAGTAGAAATAGATTGACTCTTCTTACTGTCCATGCTTTGAACCATAACTGTGACACTAGTTATAGATTCTAATACTTCACTTCAGGTTTACTGTAACCCTCTGACCATCTTATTGACGTTGAAACACAGAAATTGCATTGTAATTAAATACAAAAGTCACAATGCCAACTGAAGTACAAGAAGACTGACTCTACTTACTGTCTATGTTTTGAACCGAACCTGTGACACTAGTTATAGATTCTAATGCTTCACTTCAGGTTTACTGTATCCCTTGGACCTTCTTATTGACGATGAAACACCGAAACTGATTCGGAATTAAATACGAAAGGCACAATGCCGATTTAAGTACCAGAAGACTGTCTCTTCATACTGACTATGTTTTGAACCATTCGTGTGACAACACTTATAGATTCCGATCCTTCACTCCAGGTTTACTGTATCCCTCTGACCTTCTTATTCACGATGAAACACAGAAATTCCATCGGAATTAAATAGAAAAGGCACAATGCCGACCTAAGTACAAGAAGACTGATTCTTCTTACTGTCTCTGTTTTGAACCATAACTGTGACACTAGTTATAGATTCCGATGCCTCACTTCAGGTTTACTGTATCCCTTGGACCTTCTTATTGACGATGAACACAGAAATTGCATCGGAATTAAATACAAAATGCACAATGCCGACTTAAGTACAAGAAGACTGACTCTACGTACTGTCTATGTTTTGAACCATCCCTGTGACACTAGTTATAGATTCCGATTCTTCACTTCAGGTTTACTGTATCCCTCTGACCTTCTTATTGACGATAAAACACAGAAATTGCATCGGAATTAAATACAAAAGGCACAAAGCCGACACAAGTACAAGAAGACTGATTCTTCTTACTGTCTATGATTTGAACCATTCCTGTGACACTAGTTATAGACTATGATGCTTCACTTTAGGTTTACTGTATCCCTTGGACCTTCTTAATGACGATGAAACACAGAAATTGCATCGGAACTAAATACAAAAGGCACAATGCCGACTTAAGTACAAGAAGGCACACTTCTTACTGTCTATGTTTTTAACCATTCCTGTGACACTTGTTATAGATTCCGATGCTTCACTTCATGTTTACTGTATCCCTCTGACCTTCTTATTGACGATGAAACACAGAAATTGCATCGGAATTAAAAACAAAAAGCACAATGATGACTTAAGTACAAGAAGACTGACTCTTCTTACTGACAAAGTTTTGAACCATTCCTGTGACGCTAGTTATGGTTTCCGATGGCTCACTTCAGGTTTACTGTATCCCTTGGACCTTCTTATTGATAATGAAACACAGAAATTGCATCGGAATTAAATAGAAAAGGCACAATGCCGACATAAGTACAAGAAGACTGACTCTTCTTACTGATTATGTTTTGAACCATTCCTGTGACACTAGTTATAGACTCCGATGCTTCACTTCAGGTTTACTGTGTCCCTCTGACCTTCATATTGATGATGAAACACAGAAATTGCATCAGAAGTAAATAGAGATAACACAATGCCGACTTATGTACAAGTAGACTGACTCTACTTACTGTCTATGTTTTGAACCGAACCTGTGACACTAGTTATAGATTCTGATGCTTCACTTCAGGTTTACTGTATCCCTTGGACCTTCTTATTGACGATGAAACACCGAAACTGATTCGGAATTAAATACGAAAGGCACAATGCCGACTTAAGTACAAGAAGACTGTCTCTTCTTACTGACTATGTTTTGAACCATTCCTGTGACAACACTTATAGTTTCCGATGCGTCACTTCAGGTTTACTGTATCCCTCTGACCTTCTTATTGACGATGAAACACAGAAATTGCATCGGAATTAAACAGAAAAGGCACAATGCCGACTTAAGTACAAGAAGACTGAATCTTCTTACTGTCTCTGTTTTGAACCATTCCTGTGACACTAGTTATGGATTCCGATGCCTCACTTCAGGTTTACTGTATCCCTTGGACCTTCTTATTGACGATGAACACAGAAATTGCATCGGAAATTAATAGAAAAGGCACAATGCCGACTTAAGTACAAGAAGTCTGACTCTTCTTACTGACTATGTTTTGAACCATTCCTGTGTTCCTAGTTATAGAATCCGATGCTTCACTTCAGGTGTACTGCATCCCTTGGAACTTCGTATTGACGATGAAACACAGAAATTGCATCGGAATTAAATAGAAAATGCACAATGCCGACTTAAGTACAAGAAGACTGACTCATCTTACTGACTATGTTTTGAACCATTCCTGTGACACTAGTCTTAGATTCCGATTCCTCACTTCAGGTTTCCTGTATCCCTCTGACCTTCTTATTGACGATGAAACAGAGATATTGCATCGGAATTAAATACAAAAGGCACAATGCCGACTTAAGTACAAGAAGACTGACTCTTCTTACTGTCTCTGTTTTCAACCATAACTGTGACACTAGTTATAGATTCCGATGCCTCACTTCAGGTTTACTGTATCCCTTGGACCTTCTTATTGACGATGAACACAGAAATTGCATCGGAATTAAATACAAAATGCATAATGCCGACTTAAGTACAAGAAGACTGACTCTACCTACTGCCTATGCTTTGAACCATCCCTGTGACACTAGTTATAGATTCCGATTCTTCACTTCAGGTTTACTGTATCCCTCTGACCATCTTATTGACGATAAAACACAGAAATTGCATCGGAATTAAATACAAAGGGCACAAAGCCGACTCAAGTACAAGAAGACTGACTCTTTTTACTGTCTATGATTTGAACCATTCCTGTGACACTAGTTATAGACTCCGATGCTTCACATTAGGTTTACTGTATCCCTTGTACCTTCTTGTTGACGATGAAACACAGAAATTGCATCGGAACTAAATACAAAAGGCACAATGCCGACTTAAGTACAATAAGACTGACTCTTCCCACTGTCTATGCTTTGAACCATTCCTGTGACACTAGTTATAGATTCCGATGCTTCACTTCAGGTTTACTGTATCCCTCTGACTTTCTTATTGACGATGAAACACAGAAATTGCATCGGAATTAAATAGAAAAGGCACTACGCCGACTCAAGTACATGAAGACTGACTCTTCCTCCTGTCTATGTTTTGAACCACTCCTATGACACTAGTTATAGATTCCGGTGCTTCACTTCAGGTTTACTGTATCCCTCTGACCTTCATATTGACGATGAAACACAGAAATTGCATCGGAATTAAAAACAAAAGGCACAATGATGACTTAAGTACAAGAAGACTGACTCTTCTTACTGACAATGTTTTGAACCATTCCTGTGACACTAGTTACGATTTCCGATGGCTCACTTCAGGTTTACTGTATCCCTTGGACCTTCTTATTGATAATGAAACACAGAAATTGCATCGGAATTAAATAGAAAAGGCACAATGCCGACTTAAGTACAAGAAGACTGACACTTCCCACTCTCTATGTTTTGAACCATTCCTGTGACACTAGTTATAGATTCCGATGCTTCACTTCAGGTTTCCTGTCTCCCTCTGACTTTCTTATTGACGATGAAACACAGAAATTGCATCGGAATTAAATAGAAAAGGCACAATGCCGACTTAAGTACAAGAAGACTGACTCTTCTTACTGTCTCTGTTTTCAACCATAACTGTGACACTAGTTACAGATTCCGATGCCTCACTTCAGGTTTACTGTATCCCTTGGACCTTCTTATTGACGATGAACACAGAAATTGCTTCGGAATTAAATACCAAATGCACAATGCCAACTTAAGTACAAGAAGACTGACTCTACCTACTGTCTATGTTTTGAACCATCCCTGTGATACTAGTTATAGATTCCGATTCTTCACTTCAGGTTTACTGTATCACTCTGACCTTCTTATTGACGATAAAACACAGAAATTGCATCGGAATTAAATACAAAAGGCACAAAGCAGACTCAAGTACAAGAAGACTGACTCTTCTTACTGTCTATGATTTGAACCATTCCTGTGACACTAGTTATAGACTCCGATGCTTCACTTTATGTTTACTGTATCCCTTGGACCTTCTTATTGACGATGAAACACAGAAATTGCATCGGAACTAAATATAAAAGGCACAATGCCGACTTAAGTAAAATAAG
Source organism: Schistocerca americana (assembly GCF_021461395.2). Lineage (NCBI taxonomy): Eukaryota > Metazoa > Arthropoda > Insecta > Orthoptera > Acrididae > Schistocerca > Schistocerca americana. Next base: position 1,120,969,800 of record NC_060120.1, read on the forward strand.
ACTGACTCTTCCTCCTGTCTATGTTTTGAACCACTCCTATGACAATAGTTATAGATTCCGGTGCTTCACTTCAGGTTTACTGTATCCCTCTGACCTTCTTACTGACGATGAAACACAGAAATTGCATCGGAATTAAATAGAAAAGGCACAATGCCGATTTAAGTACAACAAGACTGACACTTCTTACTGTCTTTGATTTGAACCATTCCTGTGACACTAGTTATAGATTCCGATGCTTCACTTCAGGTGTACTGTATCCCTTGGACCTTCATATTGACGATGAAACGCAGAAATTGCATCGGAATTAAATACAAAAGGCACAATGCCGACTTAAGTAGAAATAGACTGACTCTTCTTACTGTCCATGCTTTGAACCATAACTGTGACACTAGTTATAGATTCCGATTCTTCACTTCAGGTTTACTGTATCTCTCTGACCTTCTTATTGACGATAAAACACAGAAATTGCATCGGAATTAAATACAAAAGGCACAAAGCAGACTCAAGTACAAGAAGACTGACTCTTCTTACTGTCTATGATTTGAACTATTCCTGTGACACTAGTTATAGACTCCGATGCTTCACTTTATGTTTACTGTATCCCTTGGACCTTCTTATTGACGATGAAACACAGAAATTGCATCGGAACTAAATATAAAAGGCACAATGCCGACTTAAGTAAAATAAGACTGACTCTTCCTCCTGTCTATGTTTTGACCACTCCTATGACAATAGTTATAGATTCCGGTGCTTCACTTCAGGTTTACTGTATCCCTCTGACCTTCTTACTGACGATGAAACACAGAAATTGCATCGGAATTAAATAGAAAAGGCACAATGCCGATTTAAGTACAACAAGACTGACACTTCTTACTGTCTTTGATTTGAACCATTCCTGTGACACTAGTTATAGATTCCGATGCTTCACTTCAGGTGTACTGTATCCCTTGGACCTTCATATTGACGATGAAACGCAGAAATTGCATCGGAATTAAATACAAAAGGCACAATGCCGACTTAAGTAGAAATAGACTGACTCTTCTTACTGTCCATGCTTTGAACCATAACTGTGACACTAGTTATAGATTCTGATACTTCACTTCAGGTTTACTGTAACACTCTGACCATCTTATTTACGTTGAAACACAGAAATTGCACTGTAATTAAATACAAAAGTCACACTGCCAACTTAAGTACAAGAAGACTGTCTCTTCCTACTGTCTACGTTTTGCACCATCCCTGTGACACAAGTTATTGATTCCGATGCGTCTCTTCAGGTTTACTGTATCCCTCCGACCTTCTTATTGACGATAAAAAACAGTAATTGCATCGGAAATTAATAGAAAAGGCACAATGCCGACTTTAGTACAAGAAGTCTTACTCTTCTTACTGACTATGTTTGAACCATTCCTGTGACACTAGTTATAGATTCCGATGCCTCACTTCAGGTTTACTGTATCCCTTGGACCTTCTTATTGACGATAAAACACAATAATTGCATCGGAAATTAATAGAAAACGCACAATGCCGACTTAAGTACAAGCAGTCTGACTCTTCTTACTGACTATGTTTTGAACCATTGCTGTGAGACTAGTCATAGATTCCGATGCCTCACTTCAGGTTTACTGCATCCCTCTGACCTTTTTCTTGATGATGAAACACAGAAATTGCATCGGAATTAAATAGAAAAGGCACAATGCCGACTTAAGTACAAGAAGACTGACTCTTCTTACTGACTATGTTTTGAACCATTCCTGTGACACTAGTTTTATAATCCGGTGCCTCACCTCAGGTTTACTGTATCCCTCTGACCTTCTTATTGATGATGTAACACAGAAATTGCATCAGAATTAAATAGAAATGGCACAATGCCGACTTATGTACAAGAAGACTGACTCTTCTTACTGTCTACGTCTTGAACCGAACCTGTGACACTAGTTATAGACTCTGATGCTTCACTTCCGGTTTACTGTATCCCTTGGACCTTCTTATTGACGATGAAACACCGAAATTGCTTCGGAATTAAATACGAAAGGCACAATGCCGACTTAAGTACAAGAAGACTGTCTCTTCTTACTGACTATGTTTTGAACCATTCCTGTGACATCACTTATAGATTCCGATGCTTCACTTCAGGTTTACTGTATCCCTCTGAACTTCTTATTGACGATGAAACACAGAAATTGCATCGGAATTAAACAGAAAAGGCACAATGCCGACTTAAGTACAAGAAGACTGACTCTTCTTACTGTCTCTGTTTTCAACCATAACTGTGACACTAGTTATAGATTCCGATGCCTCACTTCAGGTTTACTGTATCCCTTGGACCTTCTTATTGACGATGAACACAGAAATTGCATCGGAATTAAATACAAAATGCACAATGCCGACTTAAGTACAAGAAGACTGACTCTACCTACTGTCTATGTTTTGAACCATCCCTGTGACACTAGTTATAGATTCCGATTCTTCACTTCAGGTTTACTGTATCCCTCTGACCTTCTTATTGACGATAAAACACAGAAATTGCATCGGAATTAAATACAATAGGCACAAAGCCGACTCAAGTACAAGAAGACTGACTCTTTTTACTGTCTATGATTTGAACCATTCCTGTGACACTAGTTATAGACTCCGATGCTTCACTTTAGGTTTACTGTATCCCTTGTACCTTCTTGTTGACGATGAAACACAGAAATTGCATCGGAACTAAATACAAAAGGCACAATGGGGACTTAAGTACAATAAGACTGACACTTCCCACTGTCTATGTTTTGAACCATTCCTGTGACACTAGTTATAGATTCCGATGCTTCACTTCAGGTTTACTGTATCCCTCTGACCTTCTTATTGACGATGAAACACAGAAATTGCATCGGAATTAAATAGAAAAGGCACTACGCCGACTCAAGTACAAGAAGACTGACTCTTCCTCCTGTCTATGTTTTGAACCATTCCTGTGACACTAGTTATAGATTCCGATGCTTCACTTCAGGTTTACTGTATCCCTCTGACTTTCTTATTGACGATGAAACACAGAAATTGCATCGGAATTAAATAGAAAAGGCACAATGCCGATTTAAGTACAATAAGACTGACTCTTCTTACTGTCTATGATTTGAACCATTCCTGTGACCCTAGTTATAGATTCCGATGCTTCACTTCAGGTGTACTGTATCCCTTGGACCTTCTTATTGACGATTAAACACAGAAATTGCATCGGAATTAAATACAAAAGGCACAATGCCGACTTAAGTAGAAATTGACTGACTCTTCTTACTGTCCATGCTTTGAACCATAACTGTGACACTAGTTATAGATTCTGATACTTCACTTCATGTTTACTGTAACCCTCTGACCATCTTATTGACGTTGAAATACAGAAATTGCATTGTAATTAAATACAAAAGTCACAATGCCAACTTAAGTACAAGAAGACTGTCTCTTCCTACTGTCTATGTTTTGAACCATCCCTGTGACACAAGTTATAGATTCCGATGCGTCTCTTCAGGTTTACTGTATCCCTCTGACCTTCTTATTGACGATAAAAAACAGTAATTGCATCGGATATTAATAGAAAAGGCACAATGCCGACTTAAGTACAAGAAGTCTGACTCTTCTTACTGACTATGTTTTGAACCATTCCTGTGTTCCTAGTTATAGAATCCGATGCTTTACTTCAGGTGTACTGCATCCCTTGGACCTTCGTTTTGACGATGAAACACAGAAGTTGCATCGGAATTAAATAGAAAATGCACAACGCCGACTTAAGTACAAGAAGACTGACACTTCCCACGGTCTATGTTTTGAACCATTCCTGTGACACTAGTTATAGATTCCGATGCTTCATTTCAGGTTTACTGTATCCCTCTGACTTTCTTATTGACGATGAAACACAGAAATTGCATCGGAATTAAATACAAAAGGCACAAAGCCGACTCAAGTACAAGAAGACTGACTCTTCTTACTGTCTATGTTTTGAACCATTCCTGTGACACTTGTTATAGACACCGATGCTTCACTTTAGGTTTACTGTATCCCTTGGACCTTCTTATTGACAATGAAACACAGAAATTGCATCGGAACTAAATACAAAAGGCACAATGCCGACTTAAGTACAAGAAGACACACTTCTTACTGTCTATGTTTTTAACCATTCCTGTGACACTAGTTATAGATTCCGATGCTTCACTTCAGGTTTACTGTATCCCTCTGACCTTCTTATTGACGATGAAACGCAGAAATTGCATCGGAATTAAAAACAAAAGGCACAATGATGACTTAAGTACAAGAAGACTGACTCTTCTTACTGACAATGTTTTGAACCATTCCTGTGACACTAGTTATGGTTTCCGATGGCTCACTTCAGGTTTACTGTATCCCTTGGACCTTGTTAATGATAATGAAACACAGATATTGCATCGGAATTAAATAGAAAAGGCACAATGCCGACTTAAGTACAAGAAGACTGACACTTCCCACTGTCTATGTTTTGAACCATTCCTGTGACACTAGTTATAGATTCCGATGCTTCACTTCAGGTTTACTGTATCCCTCTGACTTTCTTATTGACGATGAAACACAGAAATTGCATCGGAATTAAATACAAAAGGCACAAAGCCGACTCAAGTACAAGAAGACTGACTCTTCCTCCTGTCTATGTTTTGAACCACTCCTATGACACTAGTTATAGATTCCGGTGCTTCACTTCACGTTTACTGTATCCCTCTGACCTTCTTATTGACGATGAAACTCAGAAATTGCATCGTAATTAAATAGAAAAGGCACAATGCCGATTTAAGTACAATAAGACTGACTCTTCTAACTGTCTATGATTTGAACCATTCCTGTGACACTAGTTATAGATTCCGATGCTTCACTTCAGGTGTACTGTATCCCTTGGACCTTCATATTGACGATAAAACACAGAAATTGCATTGGAATTAAATACAAAGGGCACAATGCCGACTTAAGTAGAAATAGACTGACTCTACTTACTGTCCATGCTTTGAACCATAACTGTGACACTAGTTATAGATTCTGATGCTTCACTTCAGGTTTACTGTAACCCTCTGACCATCTTATTGACGTTGAAACACAGAAATTGCATTGTAATTAAATACAAAAGTCACAATGCCAACTTATGTACAAGAAGATTGTCTCTTCCTACTGTCTATGTTTTGAACCATCCCTGTGACACAAGTTATAGATTCCGATGCGTCTCTTCAGGTTTACTGTATCCTTCTGACCTTCTTATGGACGATGAAACACAGAAATAGCATCGCAAATAAATAGAAAAGGCACAATGCCGACTTAAGCACAAGAAGAATGACTCTTCTTACTGTCTATGCCTTGAACCATTCCTGTGACACTAGTTATAGATACCGATGCTTCACTTCAGGTGTACTGCATCCCTTGGACCTTCTTATTGACGATGAAACAAAGAAATTGCGTCCGAATTAAACAGAAAAGGCACAATGCCGACATCAGTACAAGAAGATTGACTCTTCTGACTGACTATCTTTTGAACCATTCCTGTGACACTAGTTATAGATTCCGATGCCTCACTTCAGATTAACTGTATCCGTTGGGCCTTCTTATTGACGATGAAACACAGAAATTGCATCGGAATTAAATACAAAAGGCACAATGCCGACTTAAGTACAAGTAGACTGACTCTTCTTACTGTCTATGTTTTGAACCATTCCTGTGACACTAGTCATAGATTCTGATGCTTCACTTCAGGTTTACTGTATCCCTCTGACCTTCTTATTGACGATGAAACACAGAAATTGCATCGGAATTAAAAACAAAAGGCACAATGATGACTTAAGTACAAGAAGACTGACTCTTCTTACTGACAATGTTTGGAACCATTCCTGTGACACTAGTTATGGTTTCCGATGGCTCACTTCAGGTTTACTGTATCCCTTGGACCTTCTTATTGATAATGAAACACAGAAATTGCATCGGAATTAAATAGAAAAGGCACAATGCCGACTTAAGTACAAGAAGACTGACACTTCCCACTGTCTATGTTTTGAACCATTCCTGTGACACTAGTTATAGATTCCGATGCTTCACTTCAGGTTTACTGTATCCCTCTGACTTTCTTATTGACGATGAAACACAGAAATTGCATCGGAATTAAATAGAAAATGCACAACGCCGACTTAAGTACAAGAAGACTGACTCTTCTTGCTGACTATGATTTGAACCATTCCTGTGACACTAGTCATAGATTCCGATGCCTCACTTCTGGTTTCCTGTATCCCTCTGACTTCTTATTGACGATGAAACACAGATATTGAGTCGGAATTAAATAGAAAAGGCACAATGCCGACTTAAGTACAAGAAGACTGACTCTTCTTACTGACTATGTTTTGAACCATTCCTGTGACACTAGTTATAGACTCCGATGCTTCACTTCAGGTTTACTGTATCCCTCTGACCTTCATATTGATGATGAAACACGGAAATTGCATCAGAATTAAATAGAAATGGCACAAAGCTGACTTATGTACAAGAAGACTGACTCTACTTACTCTCTATGTTTTGAACCGAACCTGTGACACTAGTTATAGATACCGATGCTTCACTTCAGGTGTACTGCATCCCTTGGACCTTCTTATTGACGATGAACCAAAGAAATTGCGTCGGAATTAAGTAGAAAAGGCAAATTGCCGACTTAAGTACAATAGGACTGACTCTTCTTACTGACTATCTTTTGAACCATTCCTGTGACGCTAGTTATAGATTCCGATGCCTCACTTCAGGTTTACTGTATCCCTTGGACCTTCATATTTACGATGAAACACAGAAATTGCATCGGAATTAAATACAAAAGGCACAATGCCGACTTAAGTACAAGATGACTGACTCTTCCTACTGTCTATGTTTTGAACCATTCCTGTGAGACTAGATATAGATTCTGATGTTTCACTTCACGTTTACTGTATCCCTCTGACCCTCTTATTGACGATGAAACACAGAAATTGCATCGGAAGTAAATAGAAAAGGCAGAATGCCGACTTAAAAGCAAGAAGACTGACTCTTCTTACTGACTATGTTTTGAACCATTCCTGTGACACTAGTTGTTGACTCCGATGCTTCACTTCAGGTTTACTGTATCCCTCTGACCTTCTTATTGATGATGAAACACAGAAATTGCATCGGAATTAAATAGAGAAGGCCTAATGCCGACTTAAGTACAAGAAGACAGACTCTTCTTACTGTCTATGCTTTGAATCGAACCTGTGACACTAGTTACAGATTCCGATTTTTCACTTCAGGTTTACTGTTTCCCTTGGACCTTCATATTGACGATGAAACACAGAAACTGCATCGGAAATAAATACGAATGCCACAATGCCGACTTAAGTACAAGAAGACTGACTCTTCTTACTGACTATGATTTGAACCATTCCTATGACACCACTTATAGATTCTGATGCTTCACTTCAGGTTTACTGTATCCCTTGGACCTTCATATTGACGACGAAACACAGAAATTGCATCGGATTTAAATAGAAAAGGCACAATACCGACTTAAGTACAAGAAGACTGACTCTTCCTACTGTCTATGTTTTGAGCCATTCCTGTGACACTAGTTATAGACTCCGATGCTTCACTTCAGGTTTACTGTATCCCTCTGACCTTCTTATTGATGATGAAACACATAAATTAAATCAGAAATAAATAGAAATGGCACAATGCCGACTTAAGTACAAGAAGACTGACACTTCCCACTGTCTATGTTTTGAACCATTCCTGTGACACTAGTTATAGATTCCGATGCTACACTTCAGGTTTACTGTATCCCTCTGACTTTCTTATTGACGATGAAACACAGAAATTGCATCGGAATTAAATAGAAAGGGCACAGTGCCGACTTAAGTACAAGATGACTGACTTTTCCTACTGTCTATGTTTTGATCGATTCCTGTGACACTAGTTATAGATTCCGATGCCTCACTTCAGGTTTACTGTATCCCTTGGACCTTCATATTGACGATGAAACACAGAAATTGCATCGGAATTAAATACAAAAGGCACAATGTCGACTTAAGTACAAGAAGACTGACTCTTCCTACTGTCTATGTTTTGAACCATTCCTGTGACACTAGTTATAGATTCCGATGCTTTACTTCAGGTTTACTGTATCCCTCTGACCTTCTTATTGACGATGAAACACAGAAATTGCATCGGAATTAAATAGAAAAGGCACAATGCAGACTTAAGTACAAGTAGAATGACTCTTCTTACTGTGTATGATTTGAACCATTCCTGTGACACTAGTTATAGATTCCGATGCCTCACTTCAGATTTACTGTATCCCTCGGACCTTCTTATTGACGGTGAAACACAGAACTTGCATCGGAATTAAATACAAAAGGCACAATGCCGTCTTAAGTACAAGATGACTGACTTTACCTGCTGTCTATGTTTGGATCGATTCCTGTGACACTACTTATAGATTCCGATGCCTCACATCAGATTTACTGTATCCCTTGGACCTTCTTATTGACGGTGAAACACAGAAATTGCATCGGAATTAAATACAAAAGGCACAATGCCGACTTAAGTACAAGATGACTGACTTTTCCTACTGTCAATGCTTTGGTCGATTCCTGTGACACTAGTTATAGATTCCGATGCCTCACTTCAGGTTTACTGTATCCCTCTGACCATCTTATTGACGATGAAACACAGAAATTGCATCGGAATTAAATACAAAAGGCACAATGCCGACTTAAGTACAAGTAGACTGACTCTTCTTACTGACTATATTTTGAACCATTCCTGTGACACTAGTTATAGATTCCGATGCCTCATTTCAGGTTTACTGTATCCCTCTGACCTTCTTATTGACGATGAAACACATATATTGCATCGGAATTAAATAGAAAGGGCACAATGCCGACTTAAGTGCTATAAGACTGACTCTTCTTACTGACTATGTTTTGAACCTTTCCTGTGACACTAGTTATAGACTCCGATGCTTGACTTCAGGTTTACTGTATCCCTCTGAAATTCTTATTGATGATGAAACACAGAAATAGCATCGGAATTAAATAGAAATGGCACAATGCCGACTTAACTACAAGAAGACAGACTCTTCTTACTGTCTATGATTTGAACCGAACCTGTGACACTAGTTATAGATTCCGATGCTTCACTTCAGGTGTACTGCATCCCTTGGACCTTCTTATTGACGATGAAACAAAGAAATTGCGTCGGAATTAAATAGAAAAGGCTCAATGCCGACTTGAGTACAAGAAGACTGACTCTTCTTACTGTCTATGATTTGAACCATTCCTGTGACACTAGTTATAGATTCCGATGCTTCACTTCATGTGTACTGTATCCCTTGGATCTTCTTATTGTCGATGAAACACAGAATATGCATCGGAATTAAATACAAAAGGCACAATGCCGACATAAGTACAAGATGACTGACTCTTCCTACTGTCTATGTTTTGAACCATTCCTGTGAGACTAGATATAGATTCTGATGCTTCACTTCACGTTTACTGTATCCCTCTGAACCTCTTATTGACGATGAAACACAGAAATTGCATCGGAAGTAAATAGAAAAGGCAGAATGCCGACTTAAAAGCAAGAAGACTGACTCTTCTTACTGACTATGTTTGGACCATTCCTGTGACACTAGTTATAGACTCCGATGCTTCACTTCAGGTTTACTGTATCCCTCTGACCTTCTTATTGATGATGAAACACAGAAATTGCATCGGAATTAAATAGAGAAGGCCTAATGAAGACTTAAGTACAAGAAGACAGACTCTTCTGACTGTCTATGCTTTGAATCGAACCTGTGACACTAGTTACAGATTCCGATGCTTCACTTCAGGTTTACTGTATCCCTTGGACCTTCATATTGACGATGAAACACCGAAGCTGCATCGGAAATAAATACGAATGCCACAATGCCGACTTAAGTACAAGAAGACTGACTCTTCTTACTGACTATGATTTGAACCATTCCTATGACACCACTTATAGATTCTGATGCTTCACTTCAGGTTTACTGTATCCCTTGGACCTTCATATTGACGACGAAACACAGAAATTGCATCGGATTTAAATAGAAAAGGCACAATGCCGACTTAAGTACAAGAAGACTGACTCTTCCTACTGTCTGTGTTTTGAGCCATTCCTGTGACACTAGTTATAGACTCCGATGCTTCACTTCAGGTTTACTGTATCCCTCTGACCTTCTTATTGATGATGAAACACATAAATTAAATCAGAAATAAATAGAAATGGCACAATGCCGACTTAAGTACAAGAAGACTGACACTTCCCACTGTCTATGTTTTGAACCATTCCTGTGACACTAGTTATAGATTCCGATGCTACACTTCAGGTTTACTGTATCCCTCTGACTTTCTTATTGACGATGAAACACAGAAATTGCATCGGAATTAAATACAAAAGGCACAAAGCCGACTCAAGTACAAGAAGACTGACTCTTCCTCCTGTCTATGTTTTGAACCACTCCTATGACACTAGTTATAGATTCCGGTGCTTCACTTCAGGTTTACTGTATCCCTCTGACCTTCTTATTGACGATGAAACACAGAAATTGCATCGGAATTAAATAGAAAAGGCACATTGCCGATTTAAGTACAATAAGACTGACTCTTCTAACTGTCTATGATTTGAACCATTCCTGTGACACTAGTTATAGATTCCCATGCTTCACTTCAGGTGAACTGTATCCCTTGGACCTTCGTATTGACGATGAAACACAGAAATTGCATCGGAATTAAATACAAAAAGCACAATGCCGACTTAAGTAGAAATAGACTGACTCTTCTTACTGTCCATGCTTTGAACCATAACTGTGACACTAGTTATAGATTCTGATATTTCACTTCAGGTTTACTGTAACCCTCTGACCATCTTATTGACGTTGAAACACAGAAATTGCATTGTAATTAAATACAAAAGTCACAATGCCAACTTAAGTACAAAAAGATTGTCTCTTCATACTGTCTATGTTTTGAACCATCCCTGTGACACAAGTTATAGATTCCGAAGCGTCTCTTCAGGTTTACTGTATCCCTCTGACCTTCTTATTGACGATAAAAAACAGTAATTGCATCGGAAATTAATAGAAAAGGCACAATGCCGACTTAAGTACTAGAAGTCTGACTCTTCTTACTGACTATGTTTTGAACCATTCCTGTGTTCCTAGTTATAGAATCCGATGCTTCACTTCAGGTGTACCGCATCCCTTGGACCTTCGTATTGACGATGAAACACAGAAATTGCATCGGAATTAAATAGAAAATGCCCAACGCCGACTTAAGTACAAGAAGACGGACTCTTCTTACTGACTATGTTTTAAACCATTCCTGCGACACTAGTCATAGATTCCGATGCCTCACTTCTGGTTTCCTGTATCCCTCTGACTTCTTATTGTCGATGAAACACAGATATTGAGTCGACTGACTCTTCTTACTGACAATGTTTTGAACCATTCCTGTGACACTAGTTATAGACTCCGATGCTTCACCTCAGGTTTACTGTATCCCTCTGACCTTCATATTGATGATGAAACACAGAAATTGCATCAGAATTAAATAGAAATGGCACAATGCCGACTTATGTACAAGAAGACTGACTCTACTTACTGTCTAAGTTTTGAACCGAACCTGTGACACTAGTTATAGATTCTGATGCTTCACTTCAGGTGTACTGCATCCCTTGGACCTTCTTATTGACGATGAAACAAAGAAATTGCGTCGGAATTAAGTAGAGAAGGCAAATTGCCGACTTAAGTACAATAGGACTGACTCTTCTTACTGACTATCTTTTGAACCATTCCTGTGACACTAGTTATAGATTCCAATGCCTCACTTCAGATTGACTGTATCCCTTGGACCTTCTTATTGACGATGAAACACAGAAATTGCATCGGAATTAAATACAAAAGGCACAATGCCGACTTAAGTACAAGAAGACTGAGTCTTCTTACTGTCTATGTTTTGAACCATTCCTGTGACGCTAGTTATAGATTCCGATGCGTCACTTCAGGTTTACTGTATCCCTTGGACATTCATATTGACGATGAAACACAGAAATTGCATCGGAATTAAATACAAGAGGCACAATGCCGACTTATGTACAAGATGACTGAATCTTCCTACTGTCTATGTTTTGAACCAATCCTGTGACACTAGTTATGGATTCTGACGCTTCACTTCACGTTTACTGTATCCCTCTGACCCTCTTATTGACGATGAAACACAGAAATTGCATCGGAAGTAAATAGAAAAGGCAGAATGCCGACTTAAAAGCAAGAAGACTGACTCTTCTTACTGACTATGTTTTGAACTATTCCTGTGACACTAGTTATAGACTCCGATGCTTCACTTCAGGTTTACTGTATCCCTCTGACCTTCTTATTGATGATGAAACACAGAAATTGCATCGGAATTAAATAGAAAAGGCCCACTGCCGACTTAAGTACAAGAAGACAGACTCTTCTTACTGTCTATGTTTTGAATCGAACCTGTGACACTAGTTACAGATTCCGATGCTTCACTTCAGGTTTACTGTATCCCTTGGACCTTCATATTGACGATGAAACACCGAAACTGCATCGGAAATAAATACGAATGGCACAATGCCGACTTAAGTACAAGAAGACTGACTCTTCTTACTGACTATGATTTGAACCATTCCTGTGACACCACTTATAGATTCTGATGCTTCACTTCAGGTTTACTGTATCCCTCTGACCTTCTTATTGACGATGAAACACGGAAGTTGCATCGGAATTAAATAGAAAAGGCACAATGCCGACATAAGTGCAAGAAGACTGACTCTTCTTACTGACTATGATTTGAACCATTCCTGTGACACTAGTTATAGGTTCCGATGCCTCACTTCAAGTTTATTGTATCCCTTGGACCTTCATATTGACGACGAAACACAGAAATTGCATCGGAATTAAATAGAAAAGGCACAATGCCGACTTAAGTACAAGAAGACTGACTCTTCCTACTGTCTATGTTTTGAACCATTCATGTGACACTAGTTATAGACTCCGATGCTTCACTTCAGGTTTACTGTATCACTCTGACCTTCGTATTGATGATGAAACACATAAATTGAATCAGAATTAAATAGAAATGGCACAATGCCGACTTAAGTACAAGAAGACTGACTCTTCTTACTGTGTATGTTTTGAACCCAACCTGTGACACTAGTTATAGATTACGATGCTTCACGTAAGGTGTACTGCATCCCTGGGACCTTCTTATTGACGATGAAACACAGAAATTGCATCGGAATTAAATAGAAAGGGCACAGTGCCGACTTAAGTACAAGATGACTGACTTTTCCTACTGTCTATGTTTTGATCGATTCTTGTGACACTACTTATAGATTCCGATGCCTCACTTCAGATTTACTGTATCCCTTGGACCTTCTTATTGACGGTGAAACACAGAAATTGCATCGGAATTAAATACAAAAGGCACAATGCCGACTTAAGTACAAGATGACTGACTTTACCTACTGTCAATGCTTTGGTCGATTCCTGTGACACTAGTTATAGATTCCGATGCCTCACTTCAGGTTTACTGTATCCCTCTGACCATCTTATTGACGATGAGACACAGAAATTGCATCGGAATTAAATACAAAAGGCACAATGCCGACTTAAGTACAAGTAGACTGACTCTTCTTACTGACTATATTTTGAACCATTCCTGTGACACTAGTTATAGATTCCGATGCCTCACTTCAGGTTTACTGTATCCCTCTGACCTTCTTATTGACGATGAAACACATATATTGCATAGGAATGAAATAGAAAGGGCACAATGCCGACTTAAGTGCTATAAGACTGACTCTTCTTACTGACTATGTTTTGAACCTTTCCTGTGACACTAGTTATAGACTCCAATGCTTGACTTCAGGTTTACTGTATCCCTCTGAAATTCTTATTGATGATGAAACACAGAAATGGCATCGGAATTAAATAGAAATGGCACAATGCCGACTTAACTACAAGAAGACAGACTCTTCTTACTGTCTATGATTTGAACCGAACCTGTGACACTAGTTATAGATTCCGATGCTTCACTTCAGGTTTACTGTATCCCTTGGACTTTCTTTTTGACGATGAAACACAGAAATAGCATCGCAAATAAATAGAAAAGGCACAATGCCGACTTAAGTACAAGAAGAATGACTCTTCTTACTGTCTATGCCTTAAACCATTCCTGTGACACTAGTTATAGATACCTTTGCTTCACTTCAGGTGTACTGCATCCCTTGGACCTTCTTATTGACGATGAAACAAAGAAATTGCGTCGGAATTAAATAGAAAAGGCTCAATGCCGACTTAAGTACAAGATGACTGACTCATCCTACTGTCTATGTTTTGAACCATTCCTGTGACACTAGTTGTAGATTCCGATGCTTCACTTCTGGTTTACTGTATCCCTCTGACCTTCTTATTGACGATGAAATACAGACATTGCATCGGAATTAAATATAAAACGCACAATGCCGACTCAAGTACATGAAGACTGACTCTTCTTACTGTCTATGATTTGAACCATTCCTGTGACACTAGTTATAGATTCCGATGCTTCACTTCAGGTGTACTGTATCCCTTGGACCTTCATATTGACGATGAAACACAGAAATTGCATCGGAATAAAATACAAAAGGCACAATGCCGACTTAAGTAGAAATAGACTGACTCTTCTTACTGTCCATGCTTTGAACCATAACTGTGACACTAGTTATAGATTCTGGTACTTCACTTCAGGTTTAATGTAACCCTCTTACTTTCGTATTGACGTTGAAACACAGAAATTGCATTGTAATTAAATATAAAAGTCACAATGCCAACTTAAGTACAAGAAGACTGTCTCTTCCTTCTGTCTATGTTTTGAACCATCCCTGTGACACAAGTTATAGATTCCGATGCGTCTCTTCAGGTTTACTGTATCCCTCTGACCTTCTTATTGACGATAAAAAACAGTAATTGCATCGGAAATTAATAGAAAAGGCACAATGCCGAATTAAGTACAACAAGTCTGACTCTTCTTACTGACTATGTTTTGAACCATTCATGTGTTCCTAGTTATAGAATCCGATGCTTCACTTCAGGTGTACTGCATCCCTTGGACCTTCGTATTGACGATGAAATACAGAAATTGCATCGGAATTAAATAGAAAATGCACAACGCCGACTTAAGTACAAGAAGACTGACTCTTCTTACTGACTATGTTTTGAACCATTCCTGTTTCACTAGTTATAGACTCCGATGCTTGACTTCAGGTTTACTGTATCCCTCTGACTTTCATATTGATGATGAAACACAGAAATTGCATCAGAATTAAATAGAAATGGCACAATGCCGACTTATGTACAGGAAGACTGACTCTACTTACTGTCTATTTTTTGAACCGAACCTGTGACACTAGTTATAGATTCTGATGCTTCACTTCAGGTTTACTGTATCCCTTGGACCTCCTTATTGACGATGAAACACCGAAACTGATTCGGAATTAAATGCGAAAGGCACAAAGCCGACTTAAGTGCAAGAAGACTGCCTCTTCTTACTGACTATGATTTGAACCATTCCTGTGACACCACTTATAGATTCCGATGCTTCACTTCTGGTTTTCTGTATCCCTCTGACCTTCTTATGGACGATGAAACACAGAAATAGCATCGCAAATAAATAGAAAAGGCACAATGCCGACTTAAGTACAAGAAGAATGACTCTTCTTACTGTCTATGCCTTGAACCATTCCTGTGATACTAGTTATAGATACCGATGCTTCACTTCAGGTGTACTGCATCCCTTGGACCTTCTTATTGACGATGAAACAAAGAAATTGCTTCGGAATTAAATAGAAAATGCTCAATGCCGACTTAAGTACAAGAAGACTGACTCTTCTTACTGTCTATGATTTGAACCATTCCTGTGACACTAGTTATAGATTCCGATGTTTCACTTAATGTGTGCTGTATCCCTTGGATCTTCTTATTGTCGATGAAACACAGATATTGCATCGGAATTAAATACAAAAGGCACAATGCCGACATAAGTACAAGTAGACTGACTCTTCTTACTGTCTATGATTTGAACCATTCCTGTAACACTAGTTATAGATTCTGATGCTTCACTTCAGGTTTACTGTTCCCTCTGACCCTCTTATTGACGATGAAACACTGAAATTGCATCGATATTAAATACAAAAGGCACAATGCCGACTTAAGTACAAGACGATTGACTCTTCCTACTGTCTACGTTTTGAACCACCCCTGTGACACTAGTTATAGATTTCGATGCTTCACTTCAGGTTTACTGTATCCCTCTGAGATTCTTATTGACGATAAAACACAGAAATTGCATCGGAATTAAATAGAAAAGGCACAATGCCAACTTAAGTGCAAGAAGACTGACTCTTCTTACTGACTATGTTTTGTACCATTCCTGTGACACTAGTTATAGATTCCGATGCTTCACTTTAGGTTTACTGTATCCCTTGGACTTTCTTATAGACGATAAAACATAGAAATTGCATCGGAATTAAATACAAAAGGCACCATGTCGACCTAAGTACAAGATGACTGACTCATCCTACTGTCTATGTTTTGAACCATTCCTGTGACACTAGTTATAGATTCCGATGCTTCACTTCTGGTTTACTGTATCCCTCTGACCTTCTTATTGACGATGAAATACAGACATTGCATCGGAATTAAATATAAAACGCACAATGCCGACTCAAGTACATGAAGACTGACTCTTCTTACTGTCTATGATTTGAACCACTCCTGTGACACTAGTTATAGATTCCGATGCTTCACTTCAGGTGTACTGTATCCCTCTGACCGTCTTATTGACGATGAAACACAGAAATTGCATCGGCAATAAATACAAAATTCACAATGCCGACTCAAATACAAGATGACTGGCTCTTCTTACTCTATATGCTTTCAACCCTTCCTGTGAGACCGGTTTTAGATTCCAATGCTTCTCTTCAGGTTTACTGTATCACTCTGACCTTCTTATTGACGATGAAACACAGAAATAGCATCGGAATTAAATACAAAAGGCACAATGCCGACTCAAATACAAGATGACTGGCTCTTCGTACTCTTTATGTTTTGAACCTTTCCTGTGAGACCGGTTTTAGATTCCGATGCGTCACTTCAGGTTTACTTTATCCCTTGGACCTTCTTATTGACGACGTAACACAGATATTGCATCGGAATTAAAAAGAAAATTCACAATGTCGACTTAAGTACAAGGAGACTGACTCTTCTTACTGACTATGTTTTGAACATATCCTGTGATACCAGGTTTAGATTCCGATGCTTCACTATATGTTTACTGTATCCGTTAGACCTTGTTATTGACGATGAAACACAGAAATTGCATCGGAATTAAATACAAAAGGCACAATGCCGACATAAGTACAAGAAGACTGACACTTCTTACTGACTATGTTTGGAACCATTTCTGTGACACTAGTTGTAGATTCCGATGCTTCACTTCAGGTGTACTGTATCCCTTGGACATTCTTATTGACGATGAAACACCGAAATTGCATCGGAATTAAATACGAAAGGCACAATGCCGACTTAAGTACAAGAAGACTGACTCTTCTTACTGACTATGTTTTGAACCATTCCTGTGACACCACTTATAGATTCCGATGCTTCACATCAGGTTTACTGTATCCCTCTGACCTTCTTATAAACGATGAAACACAGATCTTGCATCGGAGATAAAAAGAAAACGCACAATGCCGATTTAAGTACAAGAAGACTGACTCTTCTTACTATGTTTTGAACCATTCCTGTGACACTAGTTATAGATTCCGATGCCTCACTTCAGGTTTACTGCATCCCTCTGACCTTTTTCTTGATGATGAAACACAGAAATTGCATCGGAATTAAATAGAAAAAGAACTACGCCGACTTAAGTACAAGAAGACTGACTCTTCTTACTTACTATGTTTTGAACCATTCCTGTGACACTAGTTATAGATTCCGATGCCTCACTTCATATTTACTGTATCCCTTGGTCCTTCTTATTGGCGATGAAACACAGAAATTGCATCGGAATTAAATATAAAACGCACAATGCCGACTCAAGTACATAAGGACTGACTCTTCTTACTGTCTATGATTTGAACCACTCCTGTGACACTAGTTATAGATTCCGATGCTTCACTTCAGGTGTACTGTATCCCTCTGTCCGTCTTATTGACGATGAAACACAGAAATTGCATCGGCAATAAATACAAAATTCACAATGCCGACTCAAATACAAGATGACTGGCTCTTCTTACTCTCTATGCTTTCAACCTTTCCTGTGAGACCGGTTTTAGATTCCAATGCTTCTCTTCAGGTTTACTGTATCACTCTGACCTTCTTATTGACGATGAAACACAGAAATAGCATCGGAATTAAATACAAAAGGCACAATGCCGACTCAAATACAAGATGACTGGCTCTTCGTACTCTTTATGTTTTGAACCTTTCCTGTGAGACCGGTTTTAGATTCCGATGCGTCACTTCAGGTTTACTTTATCCCTTGGACCTTCTTATTGACGACGTAACACAGAAATTTCATCGGAATTAAAAAGAAAATT
Organism: Schistocerca americana; assembly: GCF_021461395.2. Classification (NCBI taxonomy): domain Eukaryota; kingdom Metazoa; phylum Arthropoda; class Insecta; order Orthoptera; family Acrididae; genus Schistocerca; species Schistocerca americana. The sequence continues at coordinate 1,120,988,466 of NC_060120.1, forward strand.
CACAATGTCGACTTAAGTACAAGGAGACTGACTCTTCTTACTGACTATGTTTTGAACATATCCTGTGATACCAGGTTTAGATTCCGATGCTTCACTATATGTTTACTGTATCCGTTTGACCTTGTTATTGACGATGAAACACAGAAATTGCATCGGAATTAAATACAAAAGGCACAATGCCGACATAAGTACAAGAAGACTGACACTTCTTACTGACTATGTTTGGAACCATTTCTGTGACACTAGTTGTAGATTCCGATGCTTCACTTCAGGTGTACTGTATCCCTTGGACATTCTTATTGACGATGAAACACCGAAATTGCATCGGAATTAAATACGAAAGGCACAATGCCGACTTAAGTACAAGAAGACTGACTCTTCTTACTGACTATGTTTTGAACCATTCCTGTGACACCACTTATAGATTCCGATGCTTCACATCAGGTTCACTGTATCCCTCTGACCTTCTTATAAACGATGAAACACAGATCTTGCATCGGAGATAAAAAGAAAACGCACAATGCCGATTTAAGTACAAGAAGACTGACTCTTCTTACTATGTTTTGAACCATTCCTGTGACACTAGTTATAGATTCCGATGCCTCACTTCAGGTTTACTGCTTCCCTCTTACCTTTTTCTTGATGATGAAACACAGAAATTGCATCGGAATTAAATAGAAAAGGAACTACGCCGACTTAAGTACAAGAAGACTGACTCTTCTTACTTACTATGTTTTGAACCATTCCTGTGACACTAGTTATAGATTCCGTTGCCTCACTTCATATTTACTGTATACCTTGGACCTTCTTATTGGCGATGAAACACAGAAATTGCATCAAAATTAAATACAAAGGGCGCAATGCCGACTTAAGTACGTGAAGACTGCCTCTTCCTACTGTCTATGTTTTGAACCATTCCTGTGACACTAGTTAAAGATTCCGGTGCCTCACTTCATGTTTACTGTATCCCTTGGACCTTCTTATTGACGATGAAACACAGAAATTGCATCAAAATTAAATACAAAGGGCGCAATGCCGACTTAAGTACGTGAAGACTGCCTCTTCTTACTGTCTATGTTTTGAACCATTCCTGTGACACTAGTTAAAGATTCCGGTGCCTCACTTCATGTTTACTGTATCCCTTGGACCTTCTTATTGACGATGAAACACAGAAATTGCATCCGAATTAAATACAAAAGGCACAATGCCGACTTAAGTACAAGAAGGCTGACTCTTCCTACTGTCTGTGTTTTGAACCATATCTGTGACACTAGTTATAGATTCCGATGCTTTACTTCAGGTTTACTTTATCCCTCTGACCTTCTTATTGACGATGATACGCAGAAATTGCATCGGAAATCAATAGAAAAGCCACAATGCCAACCTAAGTACAAGTAGAATGACTCTTCTTACTGTGTATGATTTGAACCATTCCTGTGACACTAGTTATAGTTTCCGAAGCTTCACTTCAGGTGAACTGTATCCCTTGGACCTTCTTATTGACGATGAAACACAGAAATTGCATCGGAATTAAATAGAAAAGGCACAATGCCGACTTAAGTACAAGTAGACTGACTCTTCTTACTGTCTATGTTTTGAACCATTCGTGTGACACTAGTTACAGATTCTGATGCTTCACTTCTGGTTTACTGTATCTCTCTGACCCTCTTATTGACGATGAAACACAGAAATTGCATCGGAATTAAATACAAAAGACACAATGCCAACTTAAGTACAAGAAGACCGACTCTTCTTACTGACTATGCTTTGAACCATTCCTGTGACACTAGTTATAGATTCCGATGCCTCACTTCAGGTTTACTGTATCCCTCTGACCTTTTTATTGACGATGAATCACATATATTGCATCGGAATTAAATAGAAAAGGCACAATGCCGACTTAAGTGCAATAAGACTGACTCTTCTTACTGACTATGTTTTGAACCATTTCTGTGACACTAGTTATGGACTCCGAAGCTTCACTTCAGGTTTACTGTATCCTTCTGACCTTCTTATTGATAATGAAACACAGAAATGGCATCGGAATTAAATAGAAAAGGCACAATGCCGACTTAACTACAAGAAGACAGACTCCTCTTACTGTCTATGATTTGAACCGAAACTGTGACACTAGTTATAGATTCCGATGCCTCACGTCAGGTTTACTGTATCCCTTGGACCTTCTTATTGACGATGAAAAACCGAAACTGATTCGGAATTAAATACGAAAGGCATAATGCCGACTTAAGTACAAGAAGACTTTCTCTTCTTACTGACTATGATTTGAACCATTCCTGTGACGCCACTTATAGATTCCGATGCTTCACTTCAGGTTTTCTGTATCCCTCCGACCTTCTTATGGACGATGAAACACAGAAATCGCATCGCAAATAAATAGAAAAGGCACAATGCCGACGTAAGTACAAGAAGAATGACTCTTCTTACTGTCTATGCCTTGAACCATTCCTGTGACACTAGTTATAGATACCGATGCTTCACTTCAGGTCTACTGCATCCCTTGGACCTTCTTATTGACGATGAAACAAAGAAATTGCGTCGGAATTAAGTAGAAAAGGCAAATTGCCGACTTAAGTACAATAGGACTGACTCTTCTTACTGACTATCTTTTGAACCATTCCTGTGACACTAGTTATAGATTCCAATGCCTCACTTCAGATTGACTGTATCCCTTGGACCTTCTTATTGACGATGAAACACAGAAATTGCATCGGAATTAAATACAAAAGGCACAATGCTCACTTAAGTACAAGAAGACTGAGTCTTCTTACTGTCTATGTTTTGAACCATTCCTGTGACGCTAGTTATAGATTCCGATGCCTCACTTCAGGTTTACTGTATCCCTTGGACCTTCATATTGACGATGAAACACAGAAATTGCATCGGAATTAAATACAAAAGGCACAATGCCGACTTAAGTACAAGATGACTGACTCTTCCTACTGTCTGTGTTTTGAACCATTCCTGTGACACTAGTTATGGATTCTGATGCTTCACTTCACGTTTACTGTATCCCTCTGACCCTCTTATTGACGATGAAACACAGAAATTGCATCGGAAGTAAATAGAAAAGGCAGAATGCCGACTTAAAAGCAAGAAGACTGACTCTTCTTACTGACTATGTTTTGAACCATTCCTGTGACACTAGTTATAGACTCCGATGCTTCACTTCAGGTTTACTGTATCCCTCTGACCTTCTTATTGATGATGAAACACAGAAATTGCATCGGAATTAAATAGAAAAGGCCCACTGCCGACTTAAGTACAAGAAGACAGACTCTTCTTACTGTCTATGTTTTGAATCGAACCTGTGACACTAGTTACAGATTCCGATGCTTCACTTCAGGTTTACTGTATCCCTTGGACCTTCATATTGACGATGAAACACCGAAACTGCATCGGAAATAAATACGAATGGCACAATGCCGACTTAAGTACAAGAAGACTGACTCTTCTTACTGACTATGATTTGAACCATTCCTGTGACACCACTTATAGATTCTGATGCTTCACTTCAGGTTTACTGTATCCCTCTGACCTTCTTATTGATGATGAAACACAGAAATTGAATCAGAATTAAATAGAAATGGCACAATGACGACTTAAGTACAAAAAGATTGACTCTTCTTACTGTGTATGTTTTGAACCCAACCTGTGACACTAGTTATAGATTCCGATGCTTCACTTAAGGTGTACTGCATCCCTGGGACCTTCTTATTGACGATGAAACACAGAAATTGCATCGGAATTAAATAAAAAGGGCACAATGCCAACTTAAGTACAAGATGACTGACTTTTCCTACTGTCTATGTTTTGATCGATTCCTGTGACACTAGTTATAGATTCCGATGCCTCACTTCAGGTTTACTGTATCCCTTGGACCTTCATATTGACGATGAAACACAGAAATTGCATCGGAATTAAATACAAAAGGCACAATGTCGACTTAAGTACAAGAAGACTGCCTCTTCCTACTGTCTATGTTTTGAACCATTCCTGTGACACTAGTTATAGATTCCGATGCTTTACTTCAGGTTTACTGTATCCCTCTGACCTTCTTATTGACGATGAAACACAGAAATTGCATCGGAATTAAATAGAAAAGGCACAATGCCGACTTAAGTACAAGTAGAATGACTCTTCTTACTGTGTATGATTTGAACCATTCCTGTGACACTAGTTATAGATTCCGATGCCTCACTTCAGATTTACTGTATCCCTCGGACCTTCTTATTGACGGTGAAACACAGAACTTGCATCGGAATTAAATACAAAAGGCACAATGCCGACTTAAGTACAAGATGACTGACTTTTCCTACTGTCTATGTTTTGATCGATTCCTGTGACACTACTTATAGATTCCGATGCCTCACTTCAGATTTACTGTATCCCTTGGACCTTCTTATTGACGGTGAAACACAGAAATTGCATCGGAATTAAATACAAAAGGCACAATGCCGACTTAAGTACAAGATGACTGACTTTTCCTACTGTCAATGCTTTGGTCGATTCCTGTGACACTAGTTATAGATTCCGATGCCTCACTTCAGGTTTACTGTATCCCTCTGACCATCTTATTGACGATGAAACACAGAAATTGCGTCGGAATTAAATACAAAAGGCACAATGCCGACTTAAGTACAAGTAGACTGACTCTTCTTACTGACTATATTTTGAACCATTCCTGTGACACTAGTTATAGATTCCGATGCCTCACTTCAGGTTTACTGTATCCCTCTGACCTTCTTATTGACGATGAAACACATATATTGCATCGGAATTAAATAGAAAGGGCACAATGCCGACTTAAGTGCTATAAGACTGACTCTTCTTACTGACTATGTTTTGAACCTTTCCTGTGACACTAGTTATAGACTCCAATGCTTGACTTCAGGTTTACTGTATCCCTCTGAAATTCTTATTGATGATGAAACACAGAAATGGCATCGGAATTAAATAGAAATGGCACAATGCCGACTTAACTACAAGAAGACAGACTCTTCTTACTGTCTATGATTTGAACCGAACCTGTGACTCTAGTTATAGATTCCGATGCTTCACTTCAGGTTTACTGTATCCCTTGGACTTTCTTATTGACGATGAAACACAGAAATAGCATCGCAAATAAATAGAAAAGGCACAATGCCGACTTAAGTACAAGAAGAATGACTCTTCTTACTGTCTATGCCTTAAACCATTCCTGTGACACTAGTTGTAGATACCTTTCCTTCACTTCAGGTGTACTGCATCCCTTGGACCTTCTTATTGACGATGAAACAAAGAAATTGCGTCGGAATTAAATAGAAAAGGCTCATTGCCGACTTAAGGACAAGAAGACTGACTCTTCTTACTGTCTATGATTTGAACCATTCCTGTGACACTAGTTATAGATTCCGATGCTTCACTTCATGTGTACTGTATCCCTTGGATCTTCTTATTGTCGATGAAACACAGAATATGCATCGGAATTAAATACAAAAGGCACAATGCCGACATAAGTACAAGTAGACTGACTCTTCTTACTGTCTATGTTTTGAACCATTCCTGTAACACTAGTTATAGATTCTGATGCTTCACTTCAGGTTTACTGTTCCCTCTGACCCTCTTATTGACGATGAAACACTGAAATTGCATCGATATTGAATACAAAAGGCACAATGCCGACGTAAGTACAAGACGATTGACTCTTCCTACTGTCTACGTTTTGAACCATCCCTGTGACACTAGTTATAGATTTCGATGCTTCACTTCAGGTTTACTGTAACCCTCTGAGATTCTTATTGACGATAAAACACAGAAATTGCATCGGAATTAAATAGAAAAGGCACAATGCCGACTTAAGTGCAAGAAGACTGACTCTTCTTACTGACTATGTTTTGTACCATTCCTGTGACACTAGTTATAGATTTCTATGCTTCACTTCTGGTTTACTGTATCCCTCTGACCTTCTTATTGACGATGAAATACAGACATTGCATCGGAATTAAATATAAAACGCACAATGCCGACTCAAGTACATGAAGACTGACTCTTCTTACTGTCTATGATTTGAACCATTCCTGTGACACTAGTTATAGATTCCGATGCTTCACTTCATGTGTGCTGTATCCCTTGGATCTTCTTATTGTCGATGAAACACAGATATTGCATCGGAATTAAATACAAAAGGCACAATGCCGACATAAGTACAAGTAGACTGACTCTTCTTACTGTCTATGATTTGAACCATTCCTGTAACACTAGTTATAGATTCTGATGCTTCACTTCAGGTTTACTTTTCCCTCTGACCCTCTTATTGACGATGAAACACTGAAATTGCATCGATATTAAATACAAAAGGCACAATGCCGACTTAAGTACAAGACGATTGACTCTTCCTACTGTCTACGTTTTGAACCACCCCTGTGACACTAGTTATAGATTTCGATGCTTCACTTCAGGTTTACTGTATCCCTCTGAGATTCTTATTGACGATAAATCACAGAAATTGCATCGGAATTAAATAGAAAAGGCACAATGCCGACTTAAGTGCAAGAAGACTGACTCTTCTTGCTGACTATGTTTTGTACCATTCCTGTGACACTAGTTATAGATTTCTATGCTTCACTTTAGGTTTACTGTATCCCTTGGACCTTCTTATTGACGATGAAACATAGAAATTGCATCGGAATTAAATACAAAAGGCACCATGTCGACTTAAGTACAAGATGACTGACTCATCCTACTGTCTATGTTTTGAACCATTCATGTGACACTAGTTATAGATTCCGATGCTTCATTTCTGGTTTACTGTATCCCTCTGACCTTCTTATTGACGATGAAATACAGACATTGCATCGGAATTAAATATAAAACGCACAATGCCGACTCAAGTACATGAAGACTGACTCTTCTTACTGTCTATGATTTGAACCACTCCTGTGACACTAGTTATAGATTCCGATGCTTCACTTCACGTGTACTGTATCCGTCTGACCGTCTTATTGACGATGAAACACAGAAATTGCATCGGCAATAAATACAAAATTCACAATGGCGACTCAAATACAAGATGACTGGCTCTTCTTACTCTCTATGTTTTCAACCTTTCCTGTGAGACCGGTTTTAGATTCCAATGCTTCTCTTCAGGTTTACTGTATCACTCTGACCTTCTTATTGACGATGAAACAAAGAAATTGCGTCGGAATTAAATACAAAAGGCACAATGCCGACTCAAATACAAGATGACTGGCTCTTCTTACTCTTTATGTTTTGAACCTTTCCTGTGAGACCGGTTTTAGATTCCGATGCGTCACTTCAGGTTTACTTTATCCCTTGGACCTTCTTATTGACGACGTAACACAGAAATTGCATCGGAATTAAAAAGAAAATTCACAATGTCGACTTAATTACAAGGAGACTGACTCTTCTTACTGACTATGTTTTGAACATATCCTGTGATACCAGGTTTAGATTCCGATGCTTCACTATATGTTTACTGTATCCGTTAGACCTTCTTATTGACGATGAAACACAGAAATTGCATCGGAATTAAATACAAAAGGCACAATGCCGACATACGTACAAGAAGACTGACACTTCTTACTGACTATGTTTGGAACCATTTCTGTGACACTAGTTGTAGATTCCGATGCTTCACTTCAGGTGTACTGTATCCCTTGGACATTCATATTGACGATGAAACACCGAAATTGCATCGGAATTAAATACGAAAGGCACAATGCCGACTTAAGTACAAGAAGACTGACTCTTCTTACTGACTATGTTTTGAACCATTCCTGTGACACCACTTATAGATTCCGATGCTTCACATCAGGTTCACTGTATCCCTCTGACCATCTTATAAACGATGAAACACAGATCTTGCATCGGAGATAAAAAGAAAACGCACAATGCCGATTTAAGTACAAGAAGACTGACTCTTCTTACTATGTTTTGAACCATTCCTGTGACACTAGTTATAGATTCCGATGCCTCACTTCAGGTTTACTGCATCCCTCTGACCTTTTTCTTGATGATGAAACACAGAAGTTGCATCGGAATTAAATAGAAAAGGAACTACGCCGACTTAAGTACAAGAAGACTGACTCTTCTTACTTACTATGTTTTGAACCATTCCTGTGACACTAGTTATAGATTCCGATGCCTCACTTCATATTTACTGTATCCCTTGGACCTTCTTATTGGCGATGAAACACAGAAATTGCATCAAAATTAAATACAAAGGGCGCAATGCCGACTTAAGTACGTGAAGACTGCCTCTTCCTACTGTCAATGTTTTGAACCAATCCTGTGACACTAGTTAAAGATTCCGGTGCCTCACTTCATGTTTACTGTATCCCTTGGACCTTCTTATTGACGATGAAACACAGAAATTGCATCCGAATTAAATACAAAAGGCACAATGCCGACTTAAGTACAAGAAGGCTGACTCTTCCTACTGTCTATGTTTTGAACCATTCCTGTGACACTAGTTATAGACTCCGATGCTTCACTTCAGGTTTACTGTATCCCTCTGACCTTCTTATTGATGATGAAAAACATAAATTGAATCAGAATTAAATAGAAATGGCACAATGCCGACTTAAGTACAAGAAGACTGACTCTTCTTACTGTCTATGTTTTGAACCCAACCTGTGACACTAGTTGTAGATTCCGATGCTTCAATTCAGGTGTACTGCATCCCTTGGACCTTCTTGTTGAAGATGAAACACAGAAATTGCATCGGAATTAAATAGAAAAGTCACAATGCCGACTTAAGTACAAGAAGACTAACTCTTCTTACTGACTATGTTTTGAACCATTCCTGTGACACTAGTTATAGATTCCGATGCCTCACTTCAGATTTACTGTATCCCTTGGACCTTCTTATAGGCGATGAAACACAGAAATTGCATCGGAATTAAATACAAAAGGCACAATGCCGACATAAGTACAAGAAGTCTGACTCTTCCTAGTGTCTATGATTTGAACCATTCCTGTGACACTAGTTATAGATTCCGATGCTTTACTTCAGGTTTACTTTATCCCTCTGACCTTCTTATTGACGATGATACGCAGAAATTGCATCGGAATTAAATAGAAAAGGCACAGTGCCAACCTAAGTACAAGTAGAATGACTCTTCTTACTGTGTATGATTTGAACCATTCCTGTGACACTAGTTATAGTTTCCGAAGCTTCACTTCAGGTGAACTGTATCCCTTGGACCTTCTTATTGACGATGAAACACAGAAATTGCATCGGAATTAAATAGAAAAGGCACAATGCCGACTTAAGTACAAGTAGACTGACTCTTCTTAGTGTCTATGTTTTGAACCATTCCTGTGACACTAGTTACAGTTTCTGATGCTTCACTTCTGGTTTACTGTATCCCTCTGACCCTCTTATTGACGATGAAAGACAGAAATTGCATCGGAATTAAATACAAAAGGCACAATGCCAACTTAAGTACAAGAAGACCGACTCTTCTTACTGACTATGTTTTGAACCATTCCTGTGACACTAGTTATAGATTCCGATGCCTCACTTCTGGTTTACTGTATCCCTCTGACCTTTTTATTGACGATGAATCACATATATTGCATCGGAATTAAATAGAAAAGGCACAATGCCGACTTAAGTGCAATAAGACTGACTCTTCTTACTGACTATGTTTTGAACCAATTCTGTGACACTAGTTATGGACTCCGAAGCTTCACTTCAGGTTTACTGTATCCCTCTGACCTTCTTATTGATAATGAAACACAGAAATGGCATCGGAATTAAATAGAAAAGGCACAATGCCGACTTAACTACAAGAAGACAGACTCCTCTTACTGTCTATGATTTCAACCGAAACTGTGACACTAGTTATAGATTCCGATGCCTCACGTCAGGTTTACTGTATCCCTTGGACCTTCATATTGACGATGAAACACAGAAATTGCATCGGAATTAAATACAAAGGGCACAATGCCGACTTAAGTACAAGAAGACTGACTCTTCCTACTGACTATGTTTTGAACCATTCCTGTGACACTAGTTATAGATTCCGATGCTTTACTTCAGGTTTACTGTATCCCTCTGTCCTTCTTATTGACGATGAAACACAGAAATTGCATCGGAATTAAATAGAAAAGGCACAATGCCGACTTAAGTACAAGTAGAATGACTCTTCTTACTGTGTATGATTTGAACCATTCCTGTGACACTAGTTATAGATTCCGAAGCTTCACTTCAGGTGAACTGTATACCTCTGACCTTCTTATTGACGATGAAACACAGAAATTGCATCGGAATTAAAATAGAAGAGGCACAATGCCGACTTAAGTACAAGAAGACTGACTCTTCTTACTGACTATGTTTTGAACCATTCCTGTGACACTAGTTATAGATTCCGATGCCTCACTTCAGATTTACTGTATCCCTTGGACCTTCTTATTGACGATGAAACACAGAAATTGCATCGGAATTAAATACAAAAGGCACAATGCCGACTTAAGTACAAGATGACTGACTTTTCCTACTGTCAATGTTTTGATCGATTCCTGTGACACTAGTTATAGATTCCGATGCCTCACTTCAGGTTTACTGTATCCCTCTGACCCTCTTATTGACGATGAAACACAGAAATTGCATCGGAATTAAATACAAAAGGCACAATGCCGACTTACGTACAAGTAGACTGACTCTTCTTACTGACTATATTTTAAACCATTCCTGTGACACTAGTTATAGATTCCGATGCCTCACTTCAGGTTTACTGTATCCCTTGGACCTTCATATTGACGATGAAACACAGAAATTGCATCGGAATTAAATACAAAAGGCACAATGCCGACTTAAGTACAAGAAGACTGACTCTTCCTACTGACTATGTTTTGAACCATTCCTGTGACACTAGTTATAGATTCCGATGCTTTACTTCAGGTTTACTGTATCCCTCTGTCCTTCTTATTGACGATGAAACACAGAAATTGCATCGGAATTAAATAGAAAAGGCACAATGCCGACTCAAGTACAAGTAGAATGACTCTTCTTACTGTCTATGATTTGAACCGAACCTGTGACACTAGTTATAGATTCCGATGCTTTACTTCAGGTTTACTGTATCCCTTGGACCTTCTTATTGACGATGAAACACAGAAATAGCATCGCAAATAAATAGAAAAGGCACAATGCCGACTTAAGTACAAGAAGAATGACTCTTCTTACTGTCTATGCCTTGGACCATTCCTGTGGCACTAGTTATAGATACGGATGCTTCACTTCAGGTGTACTGCATCCCTTGGACCTTCTTATTGACGATGAAACAAAGAAATTGCGTTGGAATTAAATAGAAAAGGCTCAATGCCGACTTAAGTACAAGAAGACTGACTCTTCTTACTGTCTATGATTTGAACAATTCCTGTGACACTAGTTATAGATTACGATGCTTCACTTCATGTGTACTGTATCCCTTGGATCCTCTTATTGTCGATGAAACACAGAAATTGCATCGGAATTAAATACAAAATTCACAATGCCGACATAAGTACAAGTAGACTGACACTTCTTACTGTCTATGTTTTGAACCATTCCTGTAACACTAGTTATAGATTCTGATGCTTCACTTCAGGTTTACTGTTCCCTCTGACCCTCTTATTGACGATGAAACACTGAAATTGCATCGATATTAAATACAAAAGGCACAATGCCGACTTAAGTACAAGACGATTGACTCTTCCTACTGTCTACGTTTTGAACCATCCCTGTGACACTAGTTATAGATTCCGATGCTTCACTTTAGGTTTACTGTATCCCTTGGAACTTCTTATTGACGATGAAACATAGAAATTGCATCGGAATTAAATACAAAAAGCACCATGTCGACTTAAGTACAAGATGACTGACTCATCCTACTGTCTGTGTTTTGAACCATTCCTGTGACACTAGTTATAGATTCCGATGCTTCACTTCTGGTTTACTGTATCCCTCTGACCTTCTTATTGACGATGAAATACAGACATTGCATCGGAATTAAATATAAAACGCACAATGCCGACTCAAGTACATGAAGACTGACTCTTCTTACTGTCTATGATTTGAACCATTCCTGTGACACTAGTTATAGATTCCGATGCTTCACTTCAGGTGTACTGTATCCCTCTGACCGTCTTATTGGCTATGAAACACAGAAATTGCATCGGCAATAAATACAAAATTAACAATGCCGACTCAAATACAAGATGACAGGCTCATCTTACTCTCTATGTTTTCAACCTTTCCTGTGAGACCGGTTTTAGATTCCAATGCTTCTCTTCAGGTTTACTGTATACCTCTGACCTTCTTATTGACGATGAAACACAGAAATAGCAACGGAATTAAATACAAAAGGCACAATGCCGACCCAAATACAAGATGACTGGCTCTTCTTACTCTTTATGTTTTGAACCTTTCCTGTGAGACGGGTTTTAGATTCCGATGCGTCACTTCAGGTTTACTTTATCCCTTGGACCTTCTTATTGACGACGTAACACAGAAATTGCATCGGAATTAAATAGAAAAGGCACAATGCCGACTTAAGTACAAGAAGACTGACTCTTCTTACTGACTATGTTTTGAACCATTCCTGTGACACTAGTTATAGATTCCGATGCCTCACTTCAGATTTACTGTATCCCTTGGACCTTCTTATTGACGATGAAACACAGAAATTGCATCGGAATTAAATACAAAAGGCACAATGCCGACTCAAGTACAAGATGACTGACTTTTCCTACTGTCAATGTTTTTATCGATTCCTGTGACACTAGTTATAGATTCCGATGCCTCACTTCAGGCTTACTGTATCCCTCTGACCCTCTTATTGACGATGAAACACAGAAATTGCATCGGAATTAAATACAAAAGGCACAATGCCGACTTAAGTACAAGTAGACTGACTCTTCTTACTGACTTTATTTTAAACCATTCCTGTGACACTAGTAATAGATTCCGATGCCTCACTTCAGGTTTACTGTATCCCTTGGACCTTCATATTGACGATGAAACACAGAAATTGCATCGGAATTAAATACAAAAGGCACAATGCCGACTTAAGTACAAGAAGACTGACTCTTCCTACTGACTATGTTTTGAACCATTCCTGTGACACTAGTTATAGGTTCCGATGCTTTACTTCAGGTTTACTGTATCCCTCTGTCCTTCTTATTGACGATGAAACACAGAAATTGCATCGGAATTAAATAGAAAAGGCACAATGCCGACTTAAGTACAAGTAGAATGACTCTTCTTACTGTCTATCATTTGAACCGAACCTGTGACACTAGTTATAGATTCCGATGCTTCACTTCAGGTTTACTGTATCCCTTGGACCTTCTTATTGACGATGAAACACAGAAATAGCATCGCAAATAAATAGAAAAGGCACAATGCCGACTTAAGTACAAGAAGAATGACTCTCCTTACTGTCTATGCCTTGGACCATTCCTGTGACACTAGTTATAGATACGGATACTTCACTTCAGGTGTACTGCATCCCTTGGACCTTCTTATTGACGATGAAACAAAGAAATTGCGTCGGAATTAAATAGAAAGGGCTCAATGCCGACTTAAGTACAAGAAGACTGACTCTTCTTACTGTCTATGATTTGAACCATTCCTGTGACACTAGTTCTGGATTACGATGCTTCACTTCATGTGTACTGTATCCCTTGGATCTTCTAATTGTCGATGAAACACAGAAATTGCATCGGAATTAAATACAAAAGGCACAATGCCGACATAAGTACAAGTAGACTGACACTTCTTACTGTCTATGTTTTGAACCATTCCTGTAACACTAGTTATAGATTCTGATGCTTCACTTCAGGTTTACTGTTCCCTCTGACCCTCTTATTGACGATGAAACACTGAAATTGCATCGATATTAAATACAAAAGGCACAATGCCGACTTAAGTACAAGACGATTGACTCTTCCTACTGTCTACGTTTTGAACCATCCCTGTGACACTAGTTATAGATTTCGATGCTTCACTTCAGGTTTACTTTATCCCTCTGAGATTCTTATTGACGATAAAACACAGAAATTGCATCGGAATTAAATAGAAAAGGCACAATGCCGACTTAAGTGCAAGAAGCCTGACTCTTCTTACTGACTATGTTTTGTACCATTCCTGTGACACTGGATATAGATTCCGATGCTTCACTTTAGGTTTACTGTATCCCTTGGAACTTCTTATTGACGATGAAACATAGAAATTGCATCGGAATTAAATACAAAAAGCACCATGTCGACTTAAGTACAAGATGACTGACTCATCCTACTGTCTGTGTTTTGAACCATTCCTGTGACACTAGTTATAGATTCCGATGCTTCACTTCTGGTTTACTGTATCCCTCTGACCTTCTTATTGACGATGAAATACAGACATTGCATCGGAATTAAATATAAAACGCACAATGCCGACTCAAGTACATGAAGACTGACTCTTCTTACTGTCTATGATTTGAACCATTCCTGTGACACTAGTTATAGATTCCGATGCTTCACTTCAGGTGTACTGTATCCCTCTGACCGTCTTATTGACGATGAAACACAGAAATTGCATCGGCAATAAATACGAAATTCACAATGCCGACTCAAATACAAGATGACAGGCTCTTCTTACTCTCTATGTTTTCAACCTTTCCTGTGAGACCCGTTTTAGATTCCAATGCTTCTCTTCAGGTTTACTGTATCCCTCTGACCTTCATATTGACGATGAAACACAGAAATAGCAACGGAATTAATTACAAAAGGCACAATGCCGACCCAAATACAAGATGACTGGCTCTTCTTACTCTTTATGTTTTGAACCTTTCCTGTGAGACGGGTTTTAGATTCCGAAGCGTCACTTCAGGTTTACTTTATCCCTTGGACCTTCTTATTGACGACGTAACACAGAAATTGCATCGGAATTAAATTGAAAAGGCACAATGCCGACTTAAGTACAAGGAGACTGACTCTTCTTACTGACTATGATTTGAACATATCCTGTGATACCAGGTTTAGATTCCGATGCTTCACTATATGTTTACTGTATCCCTTGGACCTTCTTATTGACGATGAAACACAGAAATTGCATCGGAATTAAATACAAAAGGCACAATGCCGACTTAAGTACAAGAAGACTGACACTTCTTACTGACTATGTTTGGAACCATTCCTGTGACACTTGTTGTAGATTCCGATGCTTCACTTTAGGTGAACTGTATCCCTTGGACATTCTTATTGACGACGAAACACCGAAATTGCATCGGAATTAAATACGAAAGGCACAATGCCGACTTAAGTACAAGAAGACTGACTCTTCTTACTGACTATGTTTTGAACCATTCCTGTGACACCACTTATAGATTCCGTTGCTTCACATCAGGTTCACTGTATCCCTCTGACCTTCTTATGGACGATGAAACACAGAAATTGCATCGGAAATAAAAAGAAAACGCACAATGCCGATTTAAGTACAAGAAGACTGACTCTTCTTACTGTCTATGTTTTGAACCATTCCTGTGACACTAGTTATAGATTCCGATGCCTCACTTCAGGTTTACTGCATCCCTCTGACGTTTTTCTTGATGATGAAACACAGAAATTGCATCGGACATAAATAGAAAAGGAACTACGCCGACTTAAGTACAAGAAGACTGACTCTTCTTACTTACTATGTTTTGAACCATTCCTGTGACACTAGTAATAGATTCCGATGCCTCATTTCATGTTTACTGTATCCCTTGGACCTTCTTATTGGCGATGAAACACAGAAATTGCATCAAAATTAAATACAAAAGGCGCAATGCCGACTTAAGTACGTGAAGACTGCCTCTTCCTACTGTCTATGTTTTGAACCATTCCTGTGACACTAGTTAAAGATTCCGATGCCTCACTTTATGTTTACTGTATCCCTTGGACCTTCTTATTGATGATGAAACACAGAAATTGCATCCGAGTTAAATACAAAAGGCACAATGCCGACTTAAGTACAAGAAGACTGTCTCTTCCTACTGTCTATGTTTTGAACCATTCCTGTGACACTAGTTATAGACTCCGATGCTTCACTTCAGGTTTACTGTATCCCTCTGACCTTCTTATTGACGGTGAATCACAGAAATTGCATCGGAATTAAATAGAAACGGCTCAATGCCGACTTAAGTAGAAGATGACTGACTATTCCTACTGTCTATTTTTTCGAACCATTCCTGTGACACTGGTTATAGATTCCGATGCATCACTTCTGGTTTACTGTATCCCTCTGACCTTCTTATCGGCGATGAAATACAGAAATTGCATCGGAGTTAAATATAAAACGCACAATGCCGACTCAAGTACAAGAAGACTGAATCTTCCTACTGTCTATGCTTTGAACCATTCCTGTGACACTAGTTATAGATTCCGATGCTTCACTTCAGGTTTACTGTATAAATCTGACCTTCTTATTGACGATGAAACACAGAAATTGCATCGGAATTAAATAGAAAAGGCACAATGCCGACTTAAGTACAAGAAGACTGACTCTTCTTACTGTCTATGATTTGAACCATTCCTGTGACACTAGTTGTAGATTCCGAAGCTACACTTCTGGTGTACTGTATCCCTTGGACATTCTTATAGACGATGAATCACCGAAATTGCATCGGAATTCAATACGAAAGGCACAATGCCGACTTAAGTACAAGAAGACTGATTCTTCTTACTGACTATGTTTTGAACCATTCCTTTGACACCACTTATAGATTCCGATGCTTCACATCAGGTTCACTGTATCCCTCTGACCTTCTTATGGACGATGAAACACAGAAATTGCATCAGAAATAAAAAAAAAGGCACAATGCCGATTTAAGTACAAGACGACTGACTCTTCTTGTTTACTATGTTTTGAACCATTCCTGTGACACTAGTTATAGATTCCGATGCCTCACTTCATGTTTACTGTATCCCTTGGACCTTCTTATTGGCGATGAAACACAGAATTTGCATCAAAATTAAATACAAATGCACAATGCCGACTTAAGTACGTGAAGATTGCCTCTTCCTGCTGTCTATGTTTTGAACCATTGCTGTGACACTTGTTAAAGATTCCGATGTCTCACTTCATGTTTACTGGATCCCTTGGACCTTCTTATTGACGATGAAACACAGAAATTGCATCCGAATTAAATACAAAAGACACAATGCCGACTTAAGTACAAGAAGACTGACTCTTCCTACTGTCTATGTTTTGAACCATTCCTGTGACACTTTTTATAGACTCCGATGCTTCACTTCAGGTTTACTGTATCCCTCTGACCTTCTTATTGATGATGAAACACATAAATTGAATCAGAATTAAATAGAAATGGCACAATGCCGACTTAAGTTGAAGAAGACTGACTCTTCTTACTGTCTATGTTTTGAACCCAACCTGTGACACTAGTTATAGATTCCGATGCTTCAATTCAGGTGTACTGCATCCCTTGGACCTTCTTGTTGACTATGAAACACAGAAATTGCATCGGAATTAAATAGAAAAGGCACAATGCCGACTTAAGTACAAGAAGACTAACTCTTCTTACTGACTATGTTTTGAACCATTCCTGTGACACTAGTTACCGATTCCGATGCGTCACTTCAGATTTACTGTATCCCTTGGACCTTCTTATTGACGATGAAACACAGAAATTGCATCGGAATTAAATACAAAAGGCTTAATGCCGACTTAAGTACAAGAAGAATGACTCTTCCTACTGTCTATGTTATGAACCATTCCTGTGACACTAGTTATAGATTCCGATGCTTTACTTCAGATTTACTTTCTCCCTCTGACCTTCTTATTGACGATGACACGCAGAAATTGGATCGGAATTAAATAGAAAAGGCACAATGCCAACTTAAGTACAAGTAGAATGACTCTTCTTACTGTGTATGATTTGAACCATTCCTGTGACACTAGTTATAGATTCCAAAGCTTCACTTCAGGTGAACTGTATACCTCTGACCTTCTAATTGGCAATGAAACACAGAAATTGCATCGGAATTAAATAGAAAAGGCACTACGCCGACTTAAGTACAAGAAGACTGACTCTTCTTACTTACTATGTTTTGAACCATTCCTGTGACACTAGTTATAGATTCCGATGCCTCACTTCATGTTTACTGTATCCCTTGGACCTTCTTATTGGCGATGAAACACAGAAATTGCATCGGAATTAAATACAAAAGGCACAATGCCGACTTAAGTACGTGATGACTGACTCTTCCTACTGTCTATTTTTGAACCATTCCTGTGTCACTAGTTAAAGATTCCGATGCTTCACTTCAGGTTTACTGTATCCCTCTGACCTTCTTATTGACGGTGAATCACAGAAATTGCTTCGGAATTAAATAGAAACGGCTCAATGCCAACTTAAGTAGAAGATGACTGACTCTTCCTACTGTCTATGTTTTGAACCATTCCTGTGACACTGGTTATAGATTCCGATGCATCACTTCTGGTTTACTGTATCCCTCTGACCTTCTTATCGGCGATGAAATACAGAAATTGCATCGGAGTTAAATATAAAACGCACAATGCCGACTCAAGTACAAGAAGACTGAATCTTCCTACTGTCTATGCTTTGAACCATTCCTGTGACACTAGTTATAGATTCCGATACTTCACTTCAGGTTTACTGTACAAATCTGACCTTTCTATTGACGATGAAACACAGAAATTGCATCGGAATTAAATAGAAAAGGCACAATGCCGACTTAAGTACAAGAAGACTGACTCTTCTTACTGTCTATGATTTGAACCATTCCTGTGTCACTAGTTATAGATTCTGATGCTTCACTTCAGGTGTACTGTATCCCTTGGGCCTTCTTATTGACGATGAAACACAGAAACTGCATCGGAATTAAATACAAAATTCACAATGCCGACTCAAATACAAGATGACTGGCTCTTCTTACTCTCTATGTTTTCAACCTTTCCTGTGAGACCGGATTTAGATTCCAATGCTTCACTTCAGGTTTACTGTATCCCTCTGACCTTCTTATTAACGATGAAACACAGAAATTTCATCAGAATTAAATACATAAGGCACAATGCCGACTCAAATACAAGATGATTTTCACTTCTTTCTCTCTATGTTTTGAACCTTTCCTGAGAGATCGGTTTGAGATTCCGATGCTTCACTTCAGGTTTACTGTATCCCTTGGACCTTCTTATTGACGACGTAAGACAGAAATCGCATCGGAATTAAATAGAAAAGGCACAATGCCGACTTAAGTACAAGGAGACTGACTCTTCTTACTGACTATTTTTTGAACATTTCCTGTGATACCAGGTTTAGATTCCGATGCTTCACTATATGTTTACTGTATCCCTGGGACCTTCTTATTGACGATGAAACACAGAAATTGCATCGGAATTAAATACAAAAGGCACAATGCCGACATAAGTACAAGAAGACTGACTCTTCTTACTGTCTATGATTTGAACCATTCCTGTGACACTAGTTGTAGATTCCGAAGCTTCACTTCTGGTGTACTGTATCCCTTGACAATCTTATTGACGATGAAACACCGAAATTGCATCGGAATTAAATACGAAAGGCACAATGCCGACTTAAGTACAAGAAGACTGACTCTTCTTATTGACTATGTTTTGAAACATTCCTAAGACACCACTTATAGATTCCGATGCTTCACTTCCGGTTTACTGTATCCCTCTTACCTTCTTATGGACGATGAAACACCGAAGTTGCATCGGAATTGAATAGAAAAGGCACAATGCCGACTTAAGTGCAAGAAGACTGACTCTTCTTACTGACTATGTTTTGAACCATTCCTGTGACACTAGTTATAGATTCCGATGCCTCACTTCAGGTTTACTGTATCCCTTGGACCTTCATATTGACGATGAATTACAGATATTGCATCGGAATTAAATACAAAAGGCACAATGCTGACTTAAGTACAAGAAGACTGACTCTACCTACTGTCTATGTTTTGAACCATTCCTGTGACACTAGTTATAGACTCCGATGCTTCACTACAGGTTTTCTGTATCCCTCTAACCTTCTTATTGATGATGAAACACAGAAATTACATCGGAATTAGATAGAAAAGTCACAATGACGACTTAAATACAAGAAGACTGACTCTTCACACTGTCTATGATTTGAACTATTCCTGTGACACTAGTTGTAGATTCCGATGCTTCACTTCAGGTGTACTGTATCCCTTGGACATTCTTATAGACGATGAAACACCGAAATTGCATCGGAATTAAATACGAAAGGCACAATGCCGACTTAAGTACAAGAAGACTGATTCTTCTTACTGACTATGTTTTGAACCATTCCTGTGACACCACTTATAGATTCCGATGCTTCACATCAGGTTCACTGTATCCCTCTGACCGTCTTATTGACGATGAAATACAGACATTGCATCGGAATTAAATATAAAACACACAATGTCGACTCAAGTACATGAAGACTGACTCTTCTTACTGTCTATGATTTGAACCATTCCTGTGACACTAGTTATAGATTCCGATGCTTCACTTCAGGTGTACTGTATCCCTCTGACCATCTTATTGACGATGAAACACAGAAATTGCATCGGCAATAAATACAAAATTCACAATGCCGACTCAAATACAAGATGACTGGCTCTTCTTACTCTCTATGTTTTCAACCTTTCCTGTGAGACCGGTTTTAGATTCCAATGCTTCTCTTCAGGTTTACTGTATCCCTCTGACCTTCTTATTGACGATGAAACACAGAAATAGCATCGGAATTAAATACAAAAGGCACAATGCCGACCCAAATACAAGATGACTGGCTCTTCTTATTCTTAATGTTTTGAACCTTTCCTGTGAGACCGGTTTTAGATTCCGATGTGTCACTTCAGGTTTACTTTATCCCTTGGACCTTCTTATTGACGACGTAACACAGAAATTGCATCGGAATTAAATTGAAAAGGCACAATGCCGACTTAAGTACAAGGAGACTGACTCTTCTTACTGACTATGTTTTGAACATATCCTGTGATACCAGGTTTAGATTCCGATGCTTCACTATATGTTTACTGTATCAATTGGACCTTCTTATTGACGATGAAACACAGAAATTGCATCGGAATTAAATACAAAAGGCACAATGCCGACTTAAGTACAAGAAGACTGACACTTCTTACTGACTATGTTTGGAACCATTCCTGTGACACTAGTTGTATATTCCGATGCTTCACTTTAGGTGAACTGTATCCCTTGGACATTCTTATTGACGACGAAACACCGAAATTGCATCGGAATTAAATACGAAAGACACAATGCCGACTTAAGTACAAGAAGACTGACTCTTCTTACTGACTATGTTTTGAACCATTCCTGTGACACCACTTATAGATTCCGATGCTTCACATCAGGTTCACTGTATCCCTCTGACCTTCTTATGGACGATGAAACACAGAAATTGCATCGGAAATAAAAAGAAAACGCACAATGCCGATTTAAGTACAAGAAGACTGACTCTTCTTACTGTCTATGTTTTGAACCATTCCAGTGACACTAGTTATAGATTCCGATGCCTCACTTCAGGTTTACTGCATCCCTCTGACCTTTTTCTTGATGATGAATCACAGAAATTGCATCGGAATTAAATAGAAAAGGAACTACGCCGACTTAAGTACAAGAAGACTGACTCTTCTTACTTACTATGTTTTGAACCATTCCTGTGACACTAGTAATAGATTTCGATGCCTCATTTCTAGTTTACTGTATCCCTTGGACCTTCTTATTGGCGATGAAACACAGAAATTGCATCAAAATTAAGTACAAAAGGCGCAATGCCGACTTAAGTACGTGAAGACTGACTCTTCCTACTGTCTATGTTTTGAACCATTCCTGTGACACTAGTTATAGACTCCGATGCTTCACTTCAGGTTTACTGTATCCCTCTGACCTTCTTATTGATGATGAAACACATAAATTGAATCAGAATTGAATAGAAATGGCACAATGCCGACTTAAGTACAAGAAGACTGACTCTTCTTACTGTCTATGTTTTGAACCCAACCTGTGACACTAGTTATAGATTCCGATGCTTCAATTCAGGTGTACTGCATCCCTTGGACCTTCTTGTGGACGATGAAACACAGAAATTGCATCGGAATTAAATAGAAAAGTCACAATGCCGACTTAAGTACAAGAAGACTAACTCTTCTTACTGA
The DNA here is from genome assembly GCF_021461395.2 of Schistocerca americana. Taxonomy (NCBI): domain Eukaryota; kingdom Metazoa; phylum Arthropoda; class Insecta; order Orthoptera; family Acrididae; genus Schistocerca; species Schistocerca americana. The sequence goes on from NC_060120.1 coordinate 1,121,010,684, forward strand.
CTATGTTTTGAACCATTCCTGTGACACTAGTTATAGATTCCGATGCCTCACTTCAGATTTACTGTATCCCATGGACCTTCTTATTGGCGATGAAACACAGAAATTGCATCGGAATTAAATACAAAAGGCACAATGCCGACTTATGTACAAGATGACTGACTTTTCCTACTGTCTATGATTTGATCGATTCCTGTGACACTAGTTATAGATTCCGATGCCTCACTTCAGGTTTACTGTATCCCTTGGACCTTGATATTGACGATGAAACACAGAAATTGCATCGGAATTAGATACAAAAGGCACAATGCCGACTTTAGTACAAGAAGACCGACTCTTCCTAGTGTCTATGTTTTGAACCATTCCTGTGACACTAGTTATAGATTCCGATGCTTTACTTCAGGTTTACTTTATGCCTCTGACCTTCTTATTGACGATGATACGCAGAAATTGCATCGGAATTAAATAGAAAAGGCACAATGCCAACTTAAGTACAAGTAGAAATACTCTTCTTACTGTGTATGATTTGAACCATTCCTGTGACACTAGCTATAGTTTCCGAAGCTCCACTTCAGGTGAACTGTATACCTCTGACCTTCTTATTGATGATGAAACACAGAAATGGCATCGGAATTAAATAGAAATGCACAATGCCGACTTAACTACAAGAAGACAGACTCTTCTTACTGTCTTTGATTTCAACCGAACCTGTGACACTAGTTATAGATTCCGATGTTCACTTCAGGTTTACTGTATCCCTTGGACCTTCTTATTGACGATGAAACAATGAAACTGCATCGGAATTAAATAGAAAAGGCACAATGCCGACTTAAGTACAAGAAGACTGACTCTTCTTACTGACTATGTTTTGAACTAGTCCTGTGACACCACTTATAGATTCTGATGCTTCACTTCAGGTTTACTGTATCCCACTGACCTTCCTATTGACGATGAAACACTGAAATTGCATCGAAATTAAATACAAAAGGCACAATGCCGACTTAAGTACAAGACGATTGACTCTTCCTACTGTCTACGTTTTGAACCATCCCCGTGACATTAGTTATGGATTTCGATGCTTCACTTCAGGTTTACTGTATCCCTCTGAGATTCTTATTGACGATAAAACACAGAAATTGCATCGGAATTAAATAGAAAAGGCACAATGCCGAGTTAAGTGCAAGAAGACTGACTCTTCTTACTGACTATGTTTTGTACCATTCCTGTAACACTAGTTATAGATTCTGATGCTTCACTTTGGGTTTACTGTATCCCTTGGACCTTCTTATTGACGATGAAACATAGAAATTGCATCGGAAATAAATACAAAAGGCACCATGCCGACTTAAGTACAAGAAGACTGACTGTTCCTACTGTCTATGTTTTGAACCATTCCTGTGACACTAGTTATAGATTCCGATGCTTCAATTCTGGTTTACTGTATCCCTCTGACCTTCTTATTGACGATGAAATACACACATTGCATCGGAATTAAATATAAAACGCACAATGCCGACTCAAGTACATGAAGAGTGACTCTTCTTACTGTCTATGATTTGAACCATTCCTGTGACACTAGTTATAGATTCCGATGCTTCACTTCAGGTGTACTGTATCCCTCTGACCTTCTTATTGACGATGAAACACAGAAATTGCATCGGAAATAAATACAAAATTCACAATGCCGACTCAAATACAAGATGACTGGCTCTTCTTACTCTCTAAGTTTTCAACCATTCCTGTGAGACCGGTTTTAGATTCCAATGCTTCACTTCAGGTTTACTGTATCCCTCTGAGATTCTTATTGACGATAAAACACTGAAATTGCATCGGAATTAAATAGAAAAGGCACAATGCCGACTTAAGTTAACGAGACTGACTCTTCTTACTGACTATGTTTTGAACATTTTTTGTGATACCAGGTTTAGATTCCGATGCTTCAGCATATGTTTACTGTATCCCTTGGACCTTCTTATTGACAATGAAACACAGAAATTGCTTCGGAATTAAATAGAAAAGGCACAATGCCGACTTAAGTACAAAAAGACTGACACTTCTTACTGACTTTGTTTTGAACCATTCCTGTGACACTAGTTATAGACTCCGATGTTCACTACAGGTTTACTGTATCCCTCTAACCTTCTTACTGATGATGAAACACAGAAATTGCATCGGAATTAAATAGAAAAGGCACAATGCCGACTTAAGTAGAAGAAGACTGACTCTTCATACTGTCTATGATTTGAACCATTCCTGTGACACTAGTTGTAGATTCCGATGGTTCACTTCAGGTGTACTGTATCCCTTGGACATTCTTATTGACGATTAAACACCGAAGTTGCATCGGAATTAAATACGAAGGGCACAATGCCAACTTAAGTACAAGAAGACTGACTCTTCTTACTGACTATGTTTTGAACCATTCCTGTGACACCACTTATAGATTCCGATGCTTCACATCAGGTTCACTGTATCCCAATGACCTTCTTATGGACGATGAAACACAGAAATTGCATCGGAAATAAAAAGAAAACGCAGAATGCCGATTTAAGTACAAGAAGACTGACTCTTCTTACTGTCTATGTTTTGAACCATTCCTGTGACACTAGGTATAGATTGCGATGCCTTACTTCAGGTTTACTGCATCCCTCTGACCTTTTTGTTGTTGATGAAACACAGAAATTGCATCGGAATTAAATAGAAAAGGTACTACGCCGTCTTAAGTACAAGAAGACTGACTCTTCTTACTTACTATGTTTTGAACCATTCCTGTGACACTAGTTATAGATTCCGATGCCTCACTTCATGTTTACTGTATCCCTTGGACCTTCTTATTGGCGATGAAACACAGAAATTGCATCGGAATTAAATACAAAAGGCACAATGCCGACTTAAGTACGTGATGACTGACTCTTCCTACTGTCTATTTTTGAACCATTCCTGTGTCACTAGTTAAAGATTCCGATGCTTCACTTCAGGTTTACTGTATCCCTCTGACCTTCTTATCGGCGATGAAATACAGAAATTGCATCGGAGTTAAATATAAAACGCACAATGCCGACTCAAGTACAAGAAGACTGAAACTTCCTACTGTCTATGCTTTGAACCATTCCTGTGACACTAGTTATAGATTCCGATGCTTCACTTCAGGTTTACTGTATCCCTCTGACCTTCTTCTTAACGATGAAACACAGAAATTCCATCGGAATTAAATACAAAAGGCACAATGCCGGCTCAAATACAAGATGATTGGCACTTCTTCCTCTCTATGTTTTGAACCTTTCCTGTGAGATCGGTTTGAGGTTCCGATGCTTCACTTCAGGTTTACTGTATCCCTTGGACCTTCTTATTGACGACGTAACACATAAATTGCATCGGAATTAAATAGAAAAGGCACAATGCCGACTTAAGTACAAGGAGACTGCCTCTTCTTACTGACTATTTTTTGAACATTTCCTGTGATACCAGGTTTAGATTCCAAAGCTTCACTATATGTTTACTGTATCCCTGGGAAACCTCTTATTGACGATGAAACACAGAAATTGCATCGGAATTAAATACAAAAGGCACAATGCCGACTTAAGTACAAGAAGACTGACACTTCTTACTCACTATGTTTTGAACCATTCCTGTGACACTAGTTATAGACACCGACGCTCACTACAGGTTTACTGTATCCCTCTAACCTTCTAATTGATGATGACACAAAGAAATTGCTTCGGAATTAAATAGAAATGGCACAATTGCGACTTAAGTACAAGAAGACTGACTCTTCTTACTGTCCATGATTTGAACCATTCCTGTGACACTAGTTGTAGATTCCGAAGCTTCACTTCTGGTGTACTGTATCCCTTGGACAATCTTATTGACGATGAAATACCGAAATTGCATCGGAATTAAATACGAAAGGCACAATGCCGACTGAAGTACAAGAAGACTGACTCTTCTTATTGACTATGTTTTGAAACATTCCTAAGACACCACTTATAGATTCCGATGCTTCACTTCCGGTTTACTGTATCCCTCTTACCTTCTTATGGACGATGAAACACCGAAGTTGCATCGGAATTGAATAGAAAAGGCACAATGCCGACTTAAGTGCAAGAAGACAGACTCTTCTTACTGACTATGTTTTGAACCATTCCTGTGACACTAGTTATAGATTCCGATGCCTCACTTCAGGTTTGCTGTATCCCTTCGACCTTCATATTGACGATGAAACACAGATATTGCATCGGAATTAAATACAAAAGGCACAATGCCGACTTAAGTACAAGAAGACTGACTCTTCCTACTGTCTATGTTTTGAACCATTCCTGTGACACTAGTTATAGACTCCGATGCTTCACTACAAATTTTCTGTATCCCTCTAACCTTCTTATTTATGATGAAACACAGAAATTGCATCGGAATTAGATAGAAAAGTCACAATGACGACTTAAATACAAGAAGACTGACTCTTCACAATGTCTATGATTTGAACTATTCCTGTGACACTAGTTGTAGGTCCGATGCTTCACTTCAGGTGTACTGTATCCCTGGGACATTCTTATAGACGATGAAACACCGAAATTGCATCGGAATTAAATACGAAAGGCACAATGTGACTTAAGTACAAGAAGACTCATTCTTCTTACTGACTATGATTTGAACCATTCCTGTGACACCACTTATAGATTCCGATGCTTCACATCAGGTTCACTGTATCCCTCTGACCTTCTTATGGACGATGAAACACAGAAATTGCATCGGAAATAAAAAAAAACGCACAATGCCGATTTAAGTACAAGACGACTGACTCTTCTTACTTACTATGTTTTGAACCATTCCTGTGACACTAGTTATAGATTCCGATGCCTCACTTCATGTTTACTGTATCACTTGGACCTTCTTATTGGCGATGAAACACAGAAATTGCATCAAAATTAAATACAAATGTGCAATGCCGACTTAAGTACGTGAAGATTGCCTCTTCCTACTGTCTATGTTTTGAACCATTCCTGTGACACTTGTTAAAGATTCCGATGCCTCACTTCATGTTTACTGGATCCCTTGGTCCTTCTTATTGACGATGAAACACAGAAATTGCATCCAAATTAAATACAAAAGGCACAATGCCGACTTAAGTACAAGAAGACTGACTCTTCCTACTGTCTATGTTTTGAACCATTCCTGTGACACTTTTTATAGACTCCGATGCTTCACGTCAGGTTTCCTGTATCCCTCTGACCTTCTTATTGATGATGAAACACATAAATTGAATCAGAATTAAATAGAAATGGCACAATGCCGACTTAAGTTGAAGAAGACTGACTCTTTTTACTGTCTATGTTTTGAACCCAACCTGTGACACTAGTTATAGATTCCGATGCTTCAATTCAAGTGTACTGCATCCCTTGGACCTTCTTGTTGACGATGAAACACAGAAATTGCATCGGAATTAAATAGAAAAGGCACAATGCCGACTTAAGTACAAGAAGACTAACTCTTCTTACTGACTATGATTTGAACCATTCCTGTGACACTAGTTATAGATTCCGATGCGTCACTTCAGATTTACTGTATCCATTGGACCTTCATATTGACGATGAAACACAGAAATTGCATCGGAATTAGATATAAAAGGCACAATGCCGACTTAAGTACAAGAAAAATGACTCTTCCTACTGTCTATGATTTGAACCATTCCTGTGACACTAGTTATAGATTCCGATGCTTTACTTCAGGTTTACTTTATCCCTCTGACCTTCTTATTGACGATGACACGCAGAAATTGCATCGGAATTAAATAGAAAAGGCACAATGCCAACTTAAGTACAAGTAGAATGACTCTTCTTACTGTGTATGATTTGAACCATTCCTGTGACACTAGTTATAGATTCCAAAGCTTCACTTCAGGTGAACTGTATACCTCTGACCTTCTTATTGACGATGAAACACAGAAATTGCATCGGAATTAAATAGAAAAGGCACAATGCCGACTTAAATACAAGAAGACTGACTCTTCACACTGTCTATGATTTGAACTATTCCTGTGACACTAGTTGTAGATTCCGATGCTTCATTTCAGGTGTACTGTATCCCTTGGACATTCTTATAGACGATGAAACACCGAAATTGCATCGGAATTAAATACGAAAGGCACAATGCGACTTAAGTACAAGTAGACTGACTCTTCTTACTGTCTATGTTTTGAACCATTCCTGTGACACTAGTTATAGATTCTGATGCTTCACTTCAGGTTTACTGTATCCCTCTGACCCTCTTATTGACGATGAAACACAGAAATTGCATCGGAATTAAATACAAAAGGCACAATGCCAACTTAAATACAAGAAGACTGACTCTTCTTACCGACAATGTTTTGAACCATTCCTGTGACACTAGTTATAGATTCCGATGCCTCACTTCAGGTTTACTGTATCCCTCTGACCTTCTTATTGACGATGAAACACATATATTGCATCGGATTTAAATAGAAAAGGCACAATGCCGACTTAAGTGCAATAAGACTGACTCTTCTTACTGACTATGTTTTGTACCATTCCTGTGACACTAGTTATAGATTCCGATGCTTCACTTTAGGTTTACTGTATCCCTTGGACCTTCTTATTGACGATGAAACATAGAAATTGCATCGGAATTAAATACAAAAGGCACAATGCCGACTTAAGTAGAAGAAGACTGACTCTTCATACTGTCTATGATTTGAACGATTCCTGTGACACTAGTTGTCGATTCCGATGGTTCACTTCAGGTGTACTGTATCCCTTGGACATTCTTATTGGCGATTAAACACCGAAATTGCATCGGAATTAGATACGAAATGCACAATGCCGACATAAGTACAAGAAGACTGACTCTTCTTACTGACTATGTTTTGAACCATTCCTGTGACACCACTTACAGATTCCGATGCTTCATATCAGGTTCACTGTATCCCAATGACCATCTTATGGACGATGAAACACAGAAATTGCATCGGAAATAAAAAGAAAACGCACAATGCTGATTTAAGTACAAGAAGACTGACTCTTCTTACTGTCAATGTTTTGAACCATTCCTGTGACACTAGTTATAGATTCCGATGCCTTACTTCAGGTTTACTGCATCCCTCTGACTTTTTTCTTGATGATGAAACACAGAAATTGCATCGGAATTAAATAGAAAAGGCACTACGCCGACTTAAGTACAAGAAGACTGACTCTTCTTACTTACTATGTTTCGAACCATTCCTGTGACACTAGTTATAGATGCCGATGCCTCACTTCATGTTTACTGTATCCCTTGGACCTTCTTATTGGCGATGAAACACAGAAATTGCATCGGAATTAAATACAAAAGGCACAATGCCGACTTAAGTACGTCATGACTGACTCTTCCTACTGTCTATTTTTGAACCATTCCTGTGTCACTAGTTAAAGATTGCGATGCTTCACTTCAGGTTTACTGTATCCCTCTGACCTTCTTATTGACGGTGAATCACAGAAATTGCTTCGGAATTAAATAGAAACGGCACAATGCCGACATAAGTAGAAGATGACTGACTCTTCCTACTGTCTATGTTTTTGAACCATTCCTGTGACACTGGTTATAGATTTCGATGCATCACTTCTGGTTTACTGTATCAGTCTGACCTTCTTATCGGCGATGAAATACAGAAATTGCATCGGAATTAAATATAAAACGCACAATGCCGACTCAAGTACAAGAAGACTGAATCTTCCTACTGTCTATGCTTTGAACCATTCCTGTGACACTAGTTATAGATTCCGATGCTTCACTTCAGGTTTACTGTATCCATCTGACCTTCTTATTGACGATGAAACACAGAAATTGCATCGGAATTAAATAGAAAAGGCTCAAGCCGACTTAAGTACAAGAAGACTGACTCTTCTTACTGTCTATGATTTGAACCATTCCTGTGTCACTAGTTATAGATTCCGATGCATCACTACAGGTGTACTGTATCCCTTGGACCTTCTTATTGACGATGAAACACAGAAACTGCATCGGAATTAAATACAAAATTCACAATGCCGACTCAAATACAAGATGACTGGCTCTTCTTACTCTCTATGTTTTCAACCTTTCCTGTGAGACCGGATATAGATTCCAATGCTTCACTTCAGATTTACTGCATCCCTCTGTCCTTCTTATTAACGATGAAACACAGAAATTGCATCGGAATTAAATACAAAAGGCACAATGCCGACTCAAATACAAGACGATTGGCACTTCTTACTCTCTATGTTTTGAACCTTTCCTGTGAGATCGGTTTGAGATTCCGATGCTTCACTTCAGGTTTACTGTATCCCTTGGACCTTCTTATTGACGACGTAACACATAAATTGCATCGGAATTAAATAGAAAAGGCACAATGCCGACTTAAGAACAAGGAGACTGACTCTTCTTACTGACTGTCTTTTGAACATTTCCTGTGATACCAGGTTTAGATTCCGATGCTTCACTATATGTTTACTGTATCTCTTGGACCTTCTTATTGACGATGAAACACAGAAATTGCATCGGAATTAAATACAAGAGGCACAATGCCGACTTAAATACAAGAACACTGACTCTTCATACTGTCTATGATTTGAAATATTCCTGTGACACTAGTTGTAGATTCCGATGCTTCACTTCAGGTGTACTGTATCCCTTGGACATTCTTATTGACGATGAAACACCGAAATTGCATCGGAATTAAATATTAAAGGCACAATGCCGACTTAAGTACAAGAAGACTGACTATTCTTACTGACTATGTTTTGAACCATTCCTGTGACACCACTTATAGATTCCGATGCCTCACTTCAGGTTTACTCCATCCCTCTGACCTTTTTCTTGATGATGAAACACAGAAATTGCATCGGAACTAAATAGAAAAGGCACTACGCCGACTTAAGTACAAGAAGACTGACTCTTCTTACTTGCTATGCTTTGTACCATTCCTGTGACACTACTTATAGATTCCGATGCCTCACTTCATGTTTACTGTATCCCTTGGACCTTCTTATTGGCGATGAAACACAGAAATTGCATCGGAATTAAATACAAAAGGCACAATGCCAACTTATGTACGTGATGACTGACTCTTCCCATTATCTATGTTTTGAACCATTCCTGTGACACTAGTTAAAGATTCCGATGCTTCACTTCAGGTTTACTGTATCCCTCTGACCTTCTCATTGACGGTGAATCACAGAAATTGCATCGGAATTAAATAGAAACGGAACAATGCCTACTTAAGTAGAAGATGACTGACTCTTCCTACTGTCTATGTTTTGAACCATTCCTGTGACACTGGTTATAGATTCCAATGCATCACTTCTAGTTTACTGTATCCCTCTGACCTTCTTATTGGCGATGAAATACTGAAATTGCATCTGAATTAAGTATAAAACGCACAATGCCGACTCAAGTACAAGAAGACTGACTCTTCCTACTGTCTATGCATTGTACCATTCCTGTGAAACTAGTTATGGATTCTGATGCTTCACTTCAGGTTTACTGTATCCATTTGACCTTCTTATTGACGATGAAACACAGAAATTGCATCGGAATTAAATACAAAAGGCACAATGCCGACTCAAATACAAGATGATTTGCACTTCTTACTCTCTATGTTTTGAACCTTTCCTGTGAGACCGGTTTGAGATTCCGATGCGTCACTTCAGGTTTACTGTATCCCTTGGACCTTCTTATTGACGACGTAGCACAGAAATTGCATCGGAATTAAATAGAAAAGGCACAATGCCGACTTAAGTACAAGGTGACTGACTCTTCTTACTGACTATGTTTTGACCATTTCCTGTGACACCAGGTTTAGATTCCATTGCTTCACTATATGTTTACTGTATCCCTTGGACCTTCTTATTGACGATGAAACACCGAAATTGCATCGGAATTAAATACGAAAGGCACAATGCCGACTTAAGTGCAAGAAGACTGACTCTTCTTACTGACTATGTTTTGAACCATTCCTAGACACAAGTTATAGATTCCGATGCCTCACTTCAGGTTTACTGCATCCCTCTGACCTTTTTCTTGAAGATTAAACACAGAAATTGCATCGGAATTAAATAGAAAAGGCACAACGCCGACTTAAGTACAAGAAGACTGACTCTTCTTACATACTATGCTTTGAACAATTCCTGTGACACTAGTTATAGATTCCGATGCCTCACTTCAAGTTTACTGTATCCCTCTGACCTTCTTATTGACGATGAAACACAGAAATTGCATCGGAATTAAATATAAAACGCACAATGCCGACTCATGTACATGAAGACTGACTCTTCCTACTGTCCATGCTTTGAACCATTCCTGTGACACTAGTTGTAGACTCCGATGCTTCACTTCAGGTTTACTGTATCCCTCTGACCTTCTTATTGACGATGAAACACAGAAACTGCATCGGAATTAAATACAAAATTCACAATGCCGACTCAAATACAAGATGACTGGCTCTTCTTACTCTCGATGTTTTCAACCTTTCCTGTGAGACCGCATATAGATTCCAATGCTTCACTTCAGGTTTACTGTATCTCTCTGACCTTATTATTGACGATGAAACACAGAAATTGCATCGGAATTAAATACAAAAGGCACAATGCCGACTCAAATACAAGATGATTTGCACTTCTTACTCTCTATGTTTTGAACCTCTCCTGTGAGACCGGTTTGAGATTCCGATGCGTCACTTCAGGTTTACTGTATCCCTTGGACCTTCTTATTGACGACGTAGCACAGAAATTGCATCGGAATTAAATAGAAAAGGCACAATGCCGACTTAAGTACAAGGTGACTGACTCTTCTTACTGACTATGTTTTGACCATTTCCTGTGACACCAGGTTTAGATTCCATTGCTTCACTATATGTTTACTGTATCCCTTGGACCTTCTTATTGACGATGAAACACCGAAATTGCATCGGAATTAAATACGAAAGGCACAATGCCGACTTAAGTGCAAGAAGACTGACTCTTCTTACTGACTATGTTTTGAACCATTCCTAGACACAAGTTATAGATTCCGATGCCTCACTTCAGGTTTACTGCATCCCTCTGACCTTTTTCTTGAAGATTAAACACAGAAATTGCATCGGAATTAAATAGAAAAGGCACAACGCCGACTTAAGTACAAGAAGACTGACTCTTCTTACATACTATGCTTTGAACAATTCCTGTGACACTAGTTATAGATTCCGATGCCTCACTTCAAGTTTACTGTATCCCTCTGACCTTCTTATTGACGATGAAACACAGAAATTGCATCGGAATTAAATATAAAACGCACAATGCCGACTCATGTACATGAAGACTGACTCTTCCTACTGTCCATGCTTTGAACCATTCCTGTGACACTAGTTGTAGACTCCGATGCTTCACTTCAGGTTTACTGTATCCCTCTGACCTTCTTATTGACGATGAAACACAGAAATTGCATCGGAATTAAATACAAAAGGCACAATGCCGACTCAAATACAAGATGATTTGCACTTCTTACTCTCTATGTTTTGAACCTTTCCTGTGAGACCGGTTTGAGATTCCGATGCTTCACTTCAGGTTTACTGTATCCCTTGGACCTTCTTATTGACGACGTAGCACAGAAATTGCATCGGAATTAAATAGAAAAGGCACAATGCCGACTTAAGTACAAGGAGACTGACTCTTCTTACTGACTATGTTTTGAACATTTCCTGTGACACCAGGTTTAGATTCCGATGCTTCACTATATGTTTACTGTATCCCTTGGACCTTTTTATTGACGATGAAACACCGAAATTGCATCGGAATTAAATACGAAAGGCACAATGCCGACTTAAGTGCAAGAAGACTGACTCTTCTTACTGACTATGTTTTGAACCATTCCTGTGACACAAGTTATAGATTCCGATGCCTCACTTCAGGTTTACTGCATCCCTCTGACCTTTTTCTTGAAGATTAAACACAGAAATTGCATCGGAATTAATTAGAAGAGGCACAACGCCGACTTAAGTACAAGATGACTGACTCTTCTTACATACTATGCTTTGAACAATTCCTGTGACACTAGTTATAGATTCCGATGCCTCACTTCAAGTTTACTGTATCCCTCTGACCTTCTTATTGACGATGAAACACAGAAATTGCATCGGAATTAAATACAAAATTCACAATGCCGGCTCAAATACAAGATGACTGGCTCTTCTTACTCTCTATGTTGTCAACCTTTCATGTGTGACCGGATATAGATTCCAATGCTTCACTTCAGGTTTACTGTATCCCTCTGACCTTCTTATTGACGATGAAACACAGAAATTGCATCGGAATTAAATACAAAAGGCACAATGCCGACTCAAATACAAGATGACTGGCTCATCTTACTCTCTATGCTTTGAACCTTTCCTGTGAGACCGGTTTGAGATTCCGATGCTTCACTTCAGGTTTACTGTATCCCTTGGACCTTCTTATTGACGACGTAACACAGAAATTGCATCGGAATTAAATAGAAAAGGCACAATGCCGACATAAGTACAAGGTGACTGACTCTTCTTACTGACTATGTTTTGAACATTTCCTGTGATACCAGGTTTAGATTCCGATGCTTCACTATCTGTTTACTGTATCCCTTGGACCTTCTTATTGACGATGAAACACAGAAATTGCATCCGGAATTAAATACAAAAGGCACAATGCCGACTTAAGTACAAGAAGACTGACACTACTTACTGACTATGTTTTGAACCATTCCTGTGAAACTAGTTATAGACTGCGACGCTTCACTACAGGTTTACTGTATCCCTCTAACCTTCTAATTGATAATGAAACAAAGAAATTGCATCGGAATTGAATAGAAAAGGCACAATGCCGACTTAAGTACAAGAAGACTGACTCATCTTACTGTCTATGATTTGAAACATTCCTGTGCCACTAGTTAGAGATTCCGAAGCTTCACTTCTGGTGTGCTGTATCCCTTGGACATTCTTATTGACGATGAAACACCGAAATTGCAATGGAATTAAATACGAAAGGCACAATGGTGACTTAAGTACAAGAAGACTGACTCTTCTTAATGACTATGTTTTGAACCATTCCTGTGACAGCACTTATAGATTCCGATGCTTCACTTCAGGTTTACTGTATCCCTCTGACCTTCTTATGGACGATGAAACACCGAAGTTGCATCGGAATTAAATAGAAAAGTAACAATGCCGACTTAAGTGCAAGAAGACTGACTCTTCTTACTGACTATGTTTTGAACCATTCCTGTGACACTAGTTATGGATTCCGATGCCTCACTTCAGGTTTACTGTATCCCTTGGACCTTCATATCGACGGTGAAACACAGACATTGAATAGGAATTAAATACAAAAGGCACAATGCCGACTTAAGTACAAGAAGACTGACTCTTCCTACTGTCTATGTTTTGAGCCATTCCTGTGACACTAGTTATAGACTCCGATGCTTCACTTCAGGTTTACTGTATCCCTCTGACCTTCATATTGATGATGAAACACAGATATTGCATCAGAATTAAATAGAAATGGCACAATGCCGACTTAAGTACAAGAAGACTGACTCTTCTTACTGTCTTTGTTTTGAACCGAACCTGTGACACCAGTTATAGATTCCGTTGCCACACTTCAGGTTTGCTGCATCCCTCTGACCTTTTTCTTGATGATGAAACACAGAAATTCCTTCGGTATTAAATAGAAAAGGCACAACGCCGACTTAAGTACAAGAAGACTGACTCTTCTTACTTCCTATGATTTGAACCATTCCTGTGACACTAGTTATAGATTCCAATGCCTCACTTCATGTTTACTGTATCCCTTGGACATTCTTATTGCCGATGAAACACAGAAATTGCATCGGAATTAAATACAAAAGGCACAATGCCGACTTAAGTACGAGAAGACTGACTCTTCCTACTATCTATGTTTTGAACCATTCCTGTGACACTAGTTAAAAATTCCGATGCTTCACTTCAGGTTTACTGTATCCCTCTGACCTTCTTATTGACGGTGAAACACAGAAATTGCATCGGAATTAAATAGAAACGGCACAATGCCGACTTAAGTAGAAGTTGACTGACTCTTCCTACTGTCTATGTTTTGAACCATTCCTGTGACACTAGTTATAGATTCCGATGCTTCACTTCTGGTTTACTGTATCCCTCTGACCTTTTTATTGATGATGAAATACAGAAATTGCATCGGAATTAAATATAAAACGCAGTATGCCGACTCAAGTACAAGAAGGCTGACTCTTCCTACTGTCTATGTTTCGAATCATTCCTGTGACACTAGTTATAGATTCCGATGCTTCACTTCAGGGTTACTGTATCCCTCTGACCTTCTTATGGACGATGAAACACCGAAGTTGCATCGGAATTAAATAGAAAAGGCACAATTCCGACTTAAGCACAAGAAGACTGACTCTTCTTACTGACTATGTTTGAACCATTCGTGTGACACTAGTTATAGATTCCGATGCCTCACTTCAGATATACTGTATCCCTTGGACCTTCTTATTGACGATGAAACACAGATATTGCATCAGAAATAAATACAAAAGGCACAATTCCGATTAAGTACAAGATGACTGACTCTTCCTACTGTCTATGTTTTGATCGATTCCTGTGACACTAGTTACGGATTCCGATGCTTCACTTCAGGTGTACTGTATCCCTCTGACCTTCTTATTGGCGATGATACGCAGAAATTGCATCGGAATTAAACAGAAAAGGCACAATGCCGACTTAAGTACAAAATGACCGAGTCTTCTTACTGTCTATGTTTGGAACCATTCCTGTAACGCTAGTTATGGATTCCGATGCCTCACTTCAGGTTTACTGTATCCCTTGGACCTTCATATTGACGATGAATCACAGAAATTGCATCGGAATTAAATAGAAAAGGCACAATGCCTGGTTAAGTACAAGAACACTGAGTCTTCCTACTGTCTATGTTTTGAATGATTCCTGTGACACTAGTTATAGATTCCGATGCTTCACTTTATGTTTACTGTTTCCCTAAGACCTTCTTATTGACGATGAAAAACAGAAATTGCATCGGAATTAAATACAAAACGCACAATGCCGACTCAAGTACAAGAAGACTGACTCTTCCTACTGTCTATGTTTTGAACCATTCCTGTGACACTAGTTATAGATTCCGATGCTTTACTTCAGGTTTACTGTATCCCTCTGACCTTCTTATTGACGATGAAACACAGAAATTGCATCGGAATTAAATAGAAAAGGCACAATGCCGACTTAAGTACAAGAAGACAGACTCTTCTTACTGTCTATGATTTGAACCGAACCTGTGACACTAGTTATAGATTCCGATGCTTCACTTCAGGTTTACTGTATCCCTTGGACCTTCTTATTGACGATGAAACACCGGAACTGCATCGGAATTAAATACAAAAGGCACAATGCCGACTTAAGTACAAGAGGACTGACTCTTCTTACTGTCTATGCTTTGAACCATTCCTGTGACACTAGTTATAGATTCTGATGCTTCACTTCAGATTTACTGTTCCCTCTGACCCTCTTATTGACGATGAAACACTGAAATTGCATCGGAATTAAATAGAAAAGGCACAATGCCAACTTAAGTACAAGAAGATTGACTCTTCCTACTGTCTACATTTTGAACCATCCCTGTGACACTAGTTATAGATTTCGATTCTTCACTTCAGGTTTACTGTATCCCTCTGAGAGTCTTATTGACGATGAAAAACAGAAATTGCATCGGAATTAAATACAAACCGCACAATGCCGACTCAAGTACATGAAGACTGACTCTTCTTACTGTCTATGTTTTGAACCATTCCTGTGACACTAGTTATAGATTCCGATACCTCACTTCAGGTTTACTGCAACCCTCTGACCTTTTTCTTGATGATGAAACACAGAAATTGCTTCGGTATTAAATAGAAAAGGCACAACGCCGACTTAAGTACAAGAAGTCTGTCTCTTCTTACTTCCTATGTTTCGAACCATTCCTATGACACTAGTTATAGATTCCAATGCCTCACTTCATGTTTACTGTATCCCTTGGACCTTCTTATTGCCGATGAAACACAGAAATTGCATCGGAATGATATACAAAAGGCACAATGCCGACTTAAGTACGAGAAGACTGACCCTTCCTACTGTCTATGTTTTGAACCATTCCTGTGACACTAGTTAAAAATTCCGAAGCTTCACTTCAGGTTTACTGTATCCCTCTGACATTCTTATTGACGGTGAAACACAGAAATTGCATCGGAATTGAATAGAAACGGCACAATGCCGACTTAAGTAGAAGATTACTGACTCTTTCTACTGTCTATGTTTTGAATCATTCCTGTGACACTAGTTATAGATTCCGATGCTTCACTTCTGGTTTACTGTATCCCTCTGACTTTCTTATGGACGATGAAACACAGAAGTTGCATCGGAATTAAATAAAAAAGGCACAATTCCGGCTTAAGTACAAGATGACTGACTCTTCTTACTGACTATGTTTTGAACCATTCGTGTGACACTAGTTATAGATTCCGATGCCTCACTTCAGGTTTACTGTATCCCTTGGAACTTCATATTGACGATGAATCACAGAAATTGCATCGGAATTAAATAGAAAAGGCACAATGCCGACTTAAGTACAAGAACACTGACTCTTCCTACTGTCTATGTTTTGAACCATTCCTGTGGGACTAGTTATAGTTTCCGATGCTTCACTTCAGGTTTACGGTATCCCTCTGTCTTTACTGACGATGAAACATAGATATAGCATCGGAATTAAATAGAAAAGGCACAATGCCTGCTTAAGTACAAGAACACTGAGTCCTCCTACTGTCTATGTTTTGAATGATTCCTGTGACACTAGTTATAGATTCCGATGCTTCACTTTATGTTTACTGTATCCCTCTGACCTTCTTATTGACGATGAAAAACAGAAATTGCATCGGAATTAAATACAAATCACACAATGCCGACTCAAGTACAAGAAGACTGACTCTTCCTACTGTCTGTGTTTCGAACCATTCCTGTGACACTAGTTATAGATTCCGATGCTTTACTTCAGGTTTACTGTATCCCTCTGACCTTCTTATTGACGATGAAACACAGAAATTGCATCGGAATTAAATACAAAAGGCACAATGAAGACTTAAGTACAAGAAGACAGACTCTTCTTACTGTCTATGATTTGAACCGAACCTGTGACACTAGTTATATATTCCGATGCTTCACTTCAGGTTTACTGTATCCCTTGGACCTTCTTATTGACGATGAAACACCGGAACTGCGTCGGAATTAAATACAAAAGGCACAATGCCGACTTAAGTACAAGAAGACTGACTCTTCTTACTGACTATGCTTTGAACCATTTCAGTGACACCACTTATAGATTCTGAAGCTTCACTTCAGGTTTACTGAATCCCTCTGACCTTCTATTTGTCGATGAAACACAGAAATTGCATCGGAATTAAATAGAAAAGGCGCAATGCCTACTTAAGTACAAGAAGACTGACTCTTCTTACTGTCTATGATTTGAACCATTCCTGTGACACTAGTTATAGATTCCGATGCTTCACTTCATGTGTACTGTATCCCTTGGATCTTCTTATTGTCGATGAAACACAGAAATTGCATCGGAATTAGATACAAAGGGCACAATGCAGACTTAAGTACAAGTAGACTGACTCTTCTTACTGTCTATGCTTTGAACCATTCCTGTGACACTAGTTATAGATTCCGATACCTCACTTCCGGTTTACTGCAACCCTCTGACCTTTTTCTTGACGATGAAAGACAGAAATTGCTTCGGTATTAAATAGAAAAGGCACAACGCCGACTTAAGTACAAGACGTCTGTCTCTTCTTACTTCCTATGTTTCGAACCATTCCTATGACACTAGTTATAGATTCCAATGCCTCACTTCATGTTTACTGTATCCCTTGGATCTTCTTATTGCCGATGAAACACAGAAATTGCATCGGAATTAAATACAAAAGGCCCAATGCCGACTTAAGTACGAGGAGACTGACCCTTCCTACTGTCTATGTTTTGAACCATTCCTGTGACACTAGTTAAAAATTCCGAAGCTTCACTTCAGGTTTACTGGATCCCTCCGACCTTCTTATTGACGGTGAAACACAGAAATTGCATCGGAATTGAATAGAAACGGCACAATGCCGACATAAGTAGATGATTACTGACTCTTTCTACTGTCTATGTTTTGAACCATTCCTGTGACACTAGTTATAGATTCCGATGCTTCACTTCTGGTTTACTGTATCCCTCTGACCTTCTTATTGACGATGAAATACAGAAATTGCATCGGAATTAAATATAAAACGCACAATGACGACTCAAGTACAAGAAGACTGACTCTTCCTACTGTCTATGTTTTGAATCATTCCTGTGACTCTAGTTATAGATTCCGATGCTTCACTTCAGGTTTACTGTATCCCTCTGACCTTCTTATGGACGATGAAACACCGAAGTTGCATCGGAATTAAATAGAAAAGGCACAATTCCGACTTAAGTACAAGAAGACTGACTCTTCTTACTGACTATGTTTTGAACCATTCGTGTGACACTAGTTATAGATTCCGATGCCTCACTTCAGGTTTACTGTATCCCTTGGACCTTCATATTGACGATGAATCACAGAAATTGCATCGGAATTAAATAGAAAAGGCACAATGCCGACTTAAGTACAAGAAGACTGACTCTTCCTACTGTCTATGTTTTGAGCCATTCCTGTGGGACTAGTTACCGATTCCGATGCTTCACTTCAGGTTTACGGTATCCCTCTGTCCTTATTGACGATGAAACATAGATATAGCATCGGAATTAAATAGAAAAGGCACAATGCCTGCTTATGTACAAGAACACTGAGTCTTCCTACTGTCTATGTTTTGAATGATTCCTGTGACACTAGTTATAGATTCCGATGCTTCACTTTATGTTTACTGTATCCCTCTGACCTTCTTATTGACGATGAAAAACAGAAAATGCATCGGAATTAAATACAAAACACACAATGCCGACTCAAGTACAAGAAGGCTGACTCTACCTACTGTCTATGTTTCGAACCATTCCTGTGCCACTAGTTATAGATTCCGATGCTTTACTTCAGGTTTACTGTATCCCTCTGACCTTCTTATTGACGATGAAACACAGAAATTGCATCGGAATTAAATACAAAAGGCACAATGCCGACTTAAGTACAAGAAGACAGGCTCTTCTTACTGTCTCTGATTTGAACCGAACCTGTGACACTAGTTATATATTCCGATGCTTCACTTCAGGTTTACTGTATCCCTTGGACCTTCTTATTGACGATGAAACACCGGAACTGCGTCGGAATTAAATACAAAAGGCACAATGCCGACTTAAGTACAAGAAGACTGACTCTTCTTACTGACTATGTTTTGAACCATTCCAGTGACACCACTTATAGATTCTGATGCTTCACTTCAGGTTTACTGTATCCCTCTGACCTTCTATTTGTCGATGAAACACAGAAATTGCATCGGAATTAAATAGAAAAGGCACAATACCGACTTAAGTACAAGAAGACTGACTCTTCTTACTGTCTATGATTTAAACCATTCCTGTGACACTAGTTATGGATTCCGATGCTTCACTTCATGTGTACTGTATCCCTTGGATCTTCTTATTGTCGATGAAACACAGAAATTGCATCGGAATTAGATACAAAGGGCACAATGCAGACTTAAGTACAAGTATACTGACTCTTCTTACTGTCTATGCTTTGAACCATTCCTGTGACACTAGTTATAGATTCTGATGCTTCACTTCAGATTTACTGTTCCCTCTGACCCTCTTATTGACGATGAAACACTGAAATTGCATCGGAATTAAATACAAAAGGCACAATGCCGACTTAAGTACGAGAAGACTGACTCTTCCCACTGTCTATGTTTGAACCATTCCTGTGACACTAGTTAAAAATTCCGATGCTTCACTTCAGGTTTACTGTATCAATCTGACCTTCTTAATGACGGTGAAACACAGAAATTGCATCGGAATTAAATAGAAACGGCACAATTCCGACTTAAGTAGAAGATGACTGACTCTTCCTACTGTCTATGTTTTGAACCATTCCTGTGACACTAGTTATAGATTCCGATGCTTCACTTCTGGTTTACTGTATCCTTCTGACCTTCTTATTGACGATGAAATACAGAAATTGCATCGGAATTAAATATAAAACGCACAATGCCGACTCAAGTACAAGAAGACTAACTCTTCCAATTGTCTATGTTTTGAACCATTCCTGTGACACTAGTTATAGATTCCGATGCTTCACTTCAGGTTTACTGTATCCCTCTGACCTTCTTATGGACGATGAAACACCGAAGTTGCATCGGAATTAAATAGAAAAGGCACAATTACGACTTAAGTACAAGAAGACTGACTCTTCTTACTGACTATGTTTTGAACCATTCGTGTGACACTAGTTAGAGATTCCGATGCCTCACTTCAGATTTAGTGTATCCCTTGGACCTTCTTATTGACAATGAAACACAGAAATTGCATCAGAAATAAATACAAAAGGCACAATGCCGACTTAAGTACAAGATGACTGACTCTTCCTACTGTCTATGTTTTGAACCATTCCTGTGACACTAGTTATGGATTCCGATGCTTCACTTCAGGTGTACTGTATCCCTCTGACCTTCGTATTGGCGATGATACACAGAAATTGCATCGGAATTAAACAGAAAAGGCACAATGTCGACTTAAGTACAAGAAGACTGAGTCTTCTTACTGTCTATGTTTGGAACCATTCATGTGACGCTAGTTATAGATTCCGATGCCTCACTTCAGGTTTACTGTATCCCTTGGACCTTCATATTGACGATGAATCACAGAAATTGCGTCGGAATTAAATAGAAAAGGCACAATGCCGACTTAAGTACAAGAAGACAGACTCTTCTTACTGTCTATGATTTGAACCGAACCTGTGACACTACTTATCGATTCCGATGCTTCACTTCAGGTTTACTGTATCCCTTGGACCTTCTCATTGACGATGAAACACCGGAGCTGCATCGGAATTAAATACAAAAGGCACAATGCCGTCTTAAGTACAAGAAGACTGACTCTTCTTACTGACTATGTCTTGAACCATTCCAGTGACACCACTTACAGATTCTGATGCTTCACTTCAGGTTTACTGTATCCCTCTGACCTTCTATTTGACGATGAAACCAGAAATTGCATCGGAATTAAATAGAAAAGGCACAATGCCAACTTAAGTACAAGAAGACTGACTCTTCTTACTGTCTATGATTTGAACCATTCCTGTGACACTAGTTATAGATTCCGATGCTTCCCTTCATGTGTACTGTATCCCTTGGATCTTCTTATTGTCGATGAAACACAGAAATTGCATCGGAATTAGATACAAAGGGCACAATGCCGACTTAAGTACAAGTAGACTGACTCTTCTTACCGTCTATGCTTTGAACCATCCTGTGACACTAGCTATAGATTCTGATGCTTCACGTCAGATTTACTGTATCCCTCTGAGATTCTTATTGACGATAAAAAACAGAAATTGCATCGGAATTAAATAGAAGAGGCACAATGCCGACTTAAGTACAAGAAAACTGGCTCTTCTTTCTGACTATGTTTTGAACCATTCCTGTGACACTAGTTATAGATTCCGATGCTTCACTTTAGGTTTACTGTATCCCTTGGACCTTCTTATTGACGATGAAACATAGAAATTGCATCGG
Organism: Schistocerca americana; assembly: GCF_021461395.2. Classification (NCBI taxonomy): domain Eukaryota; kingdom Metazoa; phylum Arthropoda; class Insecta; order Orthoptera; family Acrididae; genus Schistocerca; species Schistocerca americana. Next base: position 1,121,032,443 of record NC_060120.1, read on the forward strand.
AATTAAATACAAAGGGCACCATGACGACTTAAGTACAAGAAGACTGACTCTTCCTACTGTCTTTGTTTTGAACCATTCCTGTGACACTAGTTATAGATTCCGATGCTTCACTTCTAGTTTACTGTATCCCTCTGACGTTCTTATTGACGATGAGATACAGAAACTGCATCGGAATTAAATATAAAACGCACAATGCCGACTCAAGTACAAGAAGACTGTCTCTTCCTACTGCCTATGTTTTGAACCATTCCTGTGACACTAGTTATAGATTCAGATGCTTCACTTCAGATTTACTGTATCCCTCTGACCTTCTTATTGACGATGAAACACAGAAATTGCATCGGAATTAAATAGAAGAGGCACAATGGCGACTTACGTACAAGAAGACTGACTCTTCTTACTGTCTATGATTTGAAACATTCCTGTGACACTAGTTATAGATTCCGATGCTTCACTTCAGGTGTACTGTATCCCTTGGACCTTCTTATTAACGATGAAACACAGAAATTGCATCGGAAATGAATACAAAATTCACAATGCCGGCTCAAATACAAGATGACTGGCTCTTCTTACCCTCTATGTTTTCAACCTTTCCTGTGAGACCCGTTTTAGATTCCAATGCTTCACTTTAGGTTTACTGTATGCCTTGACCTTATTGACGATAAAACACAGAAATTGCATCGGAATTAAATACAAAATTTACAATGCCGACTCAAATACAAGATGACTGGCTCTTCTTACTCTCTATGTTTTGAACCTTTCCTGTGAGACCGGTTTTAGATACCGATGCTTCACTTCAGGTTTTCTGTATCCCTTGGACCATCTTATTGACACGTAACACAGAAATTGCATCGGAATTAAATAGAAAAGGCACAATGCCGACTTAAGTACAAGGAGACTGACTCTTCTTACTGACTATGTTTGGAACATTTCCTGTGATACCAGGTTTAGATTCCGATGCTTCACTATATGTTTACTGTATCCCTTGGACCTTCTTATTGACGATGAAACACCGAAATTGAATCGAAATTAAATACAAAAGGCACAATGACAACGTAAGTACAAGAAGACTGACTCTTCTTACTGACTATGTTTTGAACCATTCCTGTGACACCACTTATAGATTCCGATGCTTCACTTTAGGTTTACTGTATCCCTCTGACCTTCTTATGGACGATTAAACACAGAAATTGCATCGGAAATAAAAAGAAAACGCACAATGCCGATTTAAGTACAAGAAGACTGACTCTTCTTACTGTCTATGTTTTGAACCATTCCTGTGACACTAGTTATAGATTCAGATGCTTCACTTCAGGTTTACTGCATCCCTCAGACCTTTTTCTTGATGATGAAACACAAAAATTGCATCGGAATTAAATATAAAAGGCACAACGCCGACTTAAGTACAAGAAGACTGACTCTTCTTACTGACTATGTTTTGAACCATTCCTGTGACTCTAGTTATAGATTGCGATGCCTCAATTCATGTTTACTGCATCCCTTGGACCTTCTTATTGGCGATGAAACACAGAAATTGCATCGGAATTAAATACAAAAGGCACAATGCCGACTTAAGTACGAGAAGACTGACTCTTCCTAATTTCTATGTTTTGAACCATTCCTGTAACACTAGTTATAGATTCCGATGCTTCACTTCAGGTTTACTGTATCCCTCTGACCTCCTTATTGACGGTGAAACACAGAAATTGCATCGCAATTAAATAGAAACGGCACAATGCCGACTTAAGTAGAAGATGACTGACTCTTCCTACTGTCTATGTTTTGAACCATTCCTGTGACACTAGTCATAGATTCCGATGCTTCACTTCTGGTTTACTGTATCCCTCTGACATTCTTATTGACGATGAAATACAGAAATTGCATCGGAATTAAATATAAAACGCACAATGCCGACTCAAGTACAAGAAGACTGACTCTTCCTACTGTCTGTGTTTTGAACTATTCCTGTGACTCTAGTTATAGATTCCGATGCTTCTCTTCAGGTTTACTCTATCCCTCAGACCATCTTATTGACGAAGAAACACAGAAGTTGCATCGGAATTAAATAGAAAAGGCACAATGCCGACTTAAGTACAAGATGACTGACTCTTCCTACTGTCTGTGTTTTGATCGATTCCTGTGACACTAGTTATGGATTCCGATTCTTCACATAAGGGTTTATTGTATCCCTCTGACCTTCTTATTGACGATGAAATACAGAAATTGCATCGGAATTAAATATAAAACGCACAATGCCGACTCAAGTACAAGAAGACTGACTCTTCCTACTGTCTATGATTTGAAACATTCCTGTTACACTAGTTACAGATTCCGATGCTTCACTTCAGGTTTACTGTATCCCTCTGACCTTCTTATGGACGATGAAACACCGAAGTTGCATCGGAATTAAATAGAAAAGGCACAATGCTGACTTAAGTACAAGAAGACTGACTCTTCCTACTTTCTATGTTTTGAACCATTCCTGTGACACTAGTTATAGATTCCGATTCTTCACTTCAGGTTTACGGTATCCCTCTGTCCTTCTTATTGACGATGAAACATAGATATAGCATCGGAATTAAATAGAAAAGGCACAATGCCTGCTTAAGTACAAGAACACTGAGTCTTCCTACTGTCTATGTTTTGAATGATTCCTGTGACACTAGTTATAGATTCCGATGCTTCACTTTATGTTTACTGTATCCCTCTGACCTTCTTATTGACGATGAAAAACAGAAATTGCATCGGAATTAAATACAAAACGCGCAATGCCGACTCAAGTACAAGATGACTGACTCTTCCTACTGTCTATGTTTTGAACCATTCCTGTGACACTAGTTATAGATTCCGATGCTTTACTTCAGGTTTACTGTATCCCTCTGACCTTCTTATTGACGATGATACACAGAAATTGCATCGGAATTAAATAGAAAATGCACAATGCCGACTTAAGTACAAGAAGGCAGACTCTTCTTACTGTCTATGATTTGAACCGAACCTGTGACACTAGCTATAGATTCCGATGCTTCACTTCAGGTTTAATGTATCCCTTGGACCTTCTTATTGACGATGAAACACCGGAACTGCATCTGAATTAAATACAAAAGGCACAATGCCGACTTAAGTACAGGAAGACTGACTCTTCTTACTGACTATGTTTTGAACCATTCCAGTGACACCACTTATAGATTCTGATGCTTCACTTCAGGTTTACTGTATCCCTCTGAGAATCTTATTGACGATAAAACACAGAAATTGCATCGGAATTAAATAGAAAAGGCACAATGCCGACTTAAGTACAAGAAAACTGGCTCTTCTTACTGACTATGTTTTGAACCATTCCTGTGACACTAGTTATACATTCCGATGCTTCACTTTAGGTTTTAGGTTTACTGTACTCCTTGGACCTTATTATTGACGGTGAAACATAGAAATTGCTTCGGAATTAAATACATAGGGCACCATGCCGACTTAAGTACAAGAAGACTGACTCTTCCTACTGTCTATGTTTTGAAACATTCCAGTGACACTAGTTATAGATTCCGATGCTTCACTTCTGGTTTACTGCATCCCCCTGACGTTCTTATTGACGATGAGATACAGAAATTGCATCGGAATTAAATATAAAACGCACAATGCCGACTCAAGTACAAGAAGACTGACTCTTCCTACTGCCCATGTTTTGAACCATTCCTGTGACACTAGTTATAGATTCAGATGCTTCACGTCAGGTTTACTGTATCCCTCTGACCTTCTTATCGACGATGAAACACAGAAATTGCATCGGAATTAAATAGAAAAGGCACAATGCCGACATAAGTACAAGAAGACTGACTCTTCTTACTGTCTATGATTTGAAACATTCCTGTGACACTAGTTATAGATTCCGATGCTTCACTTCAGGTGTACTGTATCCCTTGGACCTTCTTATTGACGATGAAACACAGAAATTGCATCGGAAATGAATACAAAATTCACAATGCCGACTCAAATACAAGATGACTGGCTCTTCTTACTCTCTATGTTTTCAACCTTTCCTGTGAGACCGGTTTTAGATTCCAATGTTTCACTTCAAGTTTACTGTATCCCTTGACCTTCTTATTGACGATGAAACATAGAAATTGCATCGGAATTAAATACAGAACTCACAATGCCGACTCAAATACAAGATGACTGGCTCTTCTTACTCTCTATGTTTTGAACCTTTCCTGTGAGACCGGTTTTAGATACCGATGCTTCACTTCAGGTTTACTGTATCCCTTGGACCTTCTTATTGACAACGTAACACAGAAATTGCATCGGAATTAAATAGAAAAGGCGCAATGCCGACTTAAGTACAAGGACACTGACTCTTCTTAGTGACTATGTTTGGAACATTTCCTGTGATACCAGGTTTAGATTCCGATGCTTCACTATATGATTACTGTATATCTTGGACCTTCTTATTGACGATGAAACACAGAAATTGCATCGGAATTAAATACAAAAGGCACAATTCCGGCTTATGTACAAGAAGACTGACACACCTTACTGACTATGTTTTGAACCATTCCTCTGACACTAGTTATAGACTCCGATGCTTGTCTACAGGTTTACTGTATCCCTCTAACCTTCTAATTGATGATGAAACAAAGAAATTGCATCGGAATTAAATAGAAAAGGAACAATGCCGACTTAAGTACAAGAAGACTGACTCTTCTTACTGTCTATGATTTGAGCCATTCCTGTGACACTAGTTGTAGATTCCGATGCTTCACTTCAGGTGTACTGTATCCCTTGGACCTTCGTATTGACGATGAAACACCAAAATTGCACCGGAATTAAATACGAAAGGCACAATGCCGACTTAAGTACAAGAAGACTGACTCTTCTTACTGACTATGTCTTGAACCATTCCTGTGACACTAGTTATAGATTCCGATGATTCACTTTACGTTTGCTGTATCCCTTTGACCATCTTATTGACGATGAAACACAGAAATTGAATCGGAATTAAATAGAAAAGGCACAATGCCGACTTAAGCACAAGAACAATGACTCTTCCTACTGTTTATGTTTTGAACCATTCCTGTGACACTAGTTATAGATTCCGATGCTTCACTTCAGGTTTACTGTATCCCTCTGACCTTCTTATGGACGATGTAACACAGAAATTGCCTCGGAAGTAAATAGAAAAAGCACAATGCCGACTTCAGTACAAGAAGACTGACTCTTCTTACTGTCTATGTTTTGAACCATTCCTGTGACACTAGTTATAGATTCCGATGCTTCACTTCAGGTTTACTGCATCCCTTGTACCTTCTTATTGACGATGAAACACAGAAATTGCATCGGAATTAAATAGAAAAGGCACAATGGCGACTTAAGTACAAGAAGACTGACTCTTCTTACTGACTATGTTTGAACCATTCCTGTGACACTAGTTATAGATTCCGATGCCTCATTTCAGGTTTACTGTATCCCTTGGACCTTCTTATTGATGATGAAACACAGATATTGCATCGGAATTAAATACCAAAGGAATAATGCCGACTTAAGTACAAGAAGACTGACTCTTCTTACTGACTAAGTTTTGAACCATTCCTTTGACACTAGTTACAGATTCCGATGCCTCAATTCAGGTTTACTGTATCCCTTGGACCTTCTTATTGACGGTGAAACACTGAAATTACATCGGAATTAAATACGAAAGGCACAATGCCGACATAAGTACTAGGAAACTGATTCTTCTTACTGACTATGTTTTGAACCATTCCTGTTACACCACTTATAGATTCCGATGCTTGACTTCAGGTTTACTATATCCCTCTCACCTTCTTATGGACGATGAAACACAGATATTGCATCGGAATTAAACAGAAAAAGCACAATGCCGACTTAAGTACTAGAAGACTGACTCTTCCTACTGTCTACGTTTTGAACCATCCCTGTGACACTAGTTATAGATTCCGATTTACTTCAGGTTTACTGTATCCCTCTGACCTTCTTATTGACTATGAAACACAGAAATTGCATCGGAATTAAATACAAAAGGCACAATGTCGACTCAAGTACAAGAAGACTGACTCTTCCTACTGTCTATGTTTAGAACCATTCCTGTGACACTAGTTATACATTCCGATGCTTCACGTCAGGTTTACTGTATCCCTCTGACCTTCTTCTTGATGATGAATCCTAGAAATTGCATCGGAATTAAATAGAAAAGGCACAATGCCGACTTAAGTACGTGAAGACTGACTCTTCTTACTGTCTATGATTTGAAACATTCCTGTGACCATAGTTATAGATTCCGATGCTTCACTTCAGGTGTACTGTATCCCCTGGACCTTCTTATTGACGATGAAACACAGAAATAGCATCGGGATTAAATACAAAAGGCACAATGCCGACTTAAGTACAAGTAGACTGACTCTTCTTACTGTCTATGTTTTGAACCATTCCTGTGACACTTGTTATGGATCCTGATGCTTCAGTTCAGTTTGAACTGTATCCCTCTGACCTTCTTACGGACGATGAAACACAGAATTTGCATCGGAAGTAAATACAAAAGGCACAATGCCGACTTATGTACAAGAAGACTGACTCTTCCTACTGTCTATGTTTTGAACCATTCCTGTGACACTAGTTATAGATTCCGATGATTCACTTCGCTTTGGCTGTATCCCTTTGACCTTCTTATTGACGATGTAACACTGAAATTGTATCGCAATTAAATAGGAAAGGCACAATGCCGACTAAGGCACAAGAAGAATAACTCTTCTTACTGACTATGTATTGAACCATTCCTGTGACACCACTTATAGATTCCGATGCTTCACTTCAGGTTTACCGTATCCCTCTGACCTTCTTATGGACGATGAAACACAGAAATTGCATCGGAAATAAAAAGAAAACGCACAATGTCGATTTAAGTACGAGAAGACTGACTCTCCCTACTGTCTATGTCTTGAACCACTCCTGTGACACTAGTTATAGATTCCGATGATTCACTTCACGTTTGCTGTATCCCTTTTACCTTCTTATTGACGATGAAACACAGAAATTGAATCGGATTAAATAGAAAAGGCACAATGCCGACTTAAGCACAAGAAGAATGACTCTTCCTACTGTTTATGCTTTGAACCATTCCTGTAACACTAGTTATAGATTCCGATGCTTCACTTCAGGTTTACTGTATCCCTTTGACCTTCTTATGGACGATGAAACACTGAAATTGCCTCGGAAGTAAATAGAAAAAGCACAATGCCGACTTCAGTACAAGAAGACTGACTCTTCTTATTGTCTATGTTTTGAACCATTCCTGTGACACTAGTTATAGAATCCGATGCTTCACTTCAGGTGTACTGCTTCCCTAGGACCTTCTTATTGACGATGAAACACAGAAATAGCATCGGAATTAAATAGAAAAGGCACAATGCCGACTTAAGTACAAGAAGACTGACTCTTCTTACTGACTATGTTTGAACCATTCCTGTGACACTAGTTATAGATTCTGATGCCTCACTTCAGGTTTACTGTATCCCTTGGACCTTCGTATTGATGATGAAACACAGAAATTGCATCGGAATTAAATACGAAAGGAATAATGCCGACTTAAGTACAAGAAGACTGACTCTTCTTACTGACTAAGTTTTGAACCATTTGTGTGACACTAGTTATAGATTCCGATGCCTCACTTCAGGTTTACTGTATCCCTTGGACCTTCTTATTGACGGTGAAACACTGAAATTGCATCGGAATTAAATACGAAAGGCACAATGCCGACTTAAGCACAAGAAGAATGACTCTTCCTACTGTTTATGCTTTGAACCATTCCTGTAACACTAGTTATAGATTCCGATGCTTCACTTCAGGTTTACTGTATCCCTCTGACCTTCTTATGGACGATGAAACACTGAAATTGCCTCGGGAGTAAATAGAAAAAGCACAATGCCGACTTCAGTACAAGAAGACTGACTCTTCTTATTGTCTGTGTTTTGAACCATTCCTGTGACACTAGTTATAGAATCCGATGCTTCACTTCAGGTGTACTGCTTCCGTAGGACCTTCTTATTGACGACGAAACACAGAAATAGCATCGGAATTAAATAGAAAAGGCACAATGCCGACTTAAGTACAAGAAGACTGACTCTTCTTACTGACTATGTTTGAACCATTCCTGTGACACTAGTTATAGATTCTGATGCCTCACTTCAGGTTTACTGTATCCCTTGGACCTTCTTATTGATGATGAAACACAGAAATTGCATCGGAATTAGATACGAAAGGAATAATGCCGACTTAAGTACAAGAAGACTGACTCTTCTTACTGACTAAGTTTTGAACCATTCCTGTGACACTAGTTATAGATTCCGATGCCTCACTTCAGGTTTACTGTATCCCTTGGACCTTCTTATTGACGGTGAAACACTGAAATTGCATCGGAATTAAATACGAAAGGCACAATGCCGACTTAAGTACAAGGAGACTGATTCTTCTTACTGACTATGTTTTGAACCATTCCTGTTACACCACTTATAGATTCCGATGCTTCACTTCAGGTTTACTCTATCCCTCTGACCATCTTATGGACGATGAAACACAGAAATTGCATCGGAAATAAATAGAAAACGCACAATGCCGACTTAAGTACATGAAGACTGACTCTTCTTACTGTCTATGTTTTGAACCATTCCTGTGACACTAGTTATAGATTCCGATACTTCACTACAGGTGTACTGCATCCCTTGGACCCTCTTATTGACGATGAAACACAGATGTTGCGTCGGAATTAAATAGAAAAGGCACAATGCCGACATAAGTACAAGAAGACTTACTCTTCTTACTGACTATGTTTGAACCATTCCTGTGACACTAGTTATAGATTCCGATGCCTCACTTCAGGTTTACTGTATCCCTTAGACCTTCTAATTGATGATGAAACACAGATATTGCATCGGAACTGAATACCAAAGGAATAATGCCGACTTAAGTACAAGAAGACTGACTCTTCTTACTGACTATGTTTGAACCATTCCTGTGACACTAGTTATAAATTCCGATGCCTCACTTCAGGTTTACTGTATCCCTTAGACCTTCTTATTGATGATGAAACACAGATATTGCATCGGAATTAAATACCAAAGGAATAATGCCGACTTACGCTCAAGAAGACTGACTTTTCTTACTGACTAAGTTTTGAACCATTCCTGTGACACTAGTTATAGATTCCGATGCCTCAATTCAGGTTTACTGTATCCCTTTGACCTTCTTATTGACGATGAAACACTGAAATTGTATCGGAATTAAATAGAAAAGGCACAATGCCGACTTAAGCACAAGAAGAATGACTCTTCCTACTGACTAAGTTTTGAACCATTCCTGTGACACTAGTTATAGATTCCGATGCCTCACTTCAGGTTTACTGTATCCCTTGGACCTTATTAGTGACGATGAAACACTGAAATTGCATCGGAATTAAATACGAAAGGAACAATGTCGATTTAAGTACGAGAAGACTGACTCTTCCTACCGTCTATGTCTTGAACCATTCCTGTGACACTAGTTATAGATGCCGATGCTTCACTTCAGGTTTACTGTATCCCTCTGACCTTCTTATGGACGATGAAACACAGAAATTGCATTAAAAATAAAAAGAAAACGCACAATGTCGATTTAAGTACGAGAAGACTGACTCTTCCTACTGTCTATGCCTTGAACCACTCCTGTGACACTAGTTATAGATTCCGATGATTCACTTCACGTTTGCTGTATCCCTTTGACCTTCTTATTGACGATGAAACACTGAAATTGTATCGGAATTAAAAAGAAAAGGCACAATGCCGACTTAAGCACAAGAAGAATGACTCTTCTTACTGACTAAGATTTGAACCATTCCTGTGACACTAGTTATAGATTCCGATGCCTCACTTCAGGTTTACTGTATCCCTTGGACCTTCTTAGTGACGGTGAAACACTGAAATTGCATCGGAATTAAATACGAAAGGCACAATGCCGACTTAAGTACAAGGAGACTGATTCTTCTTACTGACTATGTTTTGAACCATTCCTGTTACACCACTTATAGATTTCGATGCCTCACTTCAGGTTTACTGTATCCCTTGGACCTTCTTATTGACGATGAAACACAGAAATTGCATCGGATTAAAATACAAAAGGCACAATGCCGACTTAAGTACAAGTAGACTGACTCTTCTAACTGTCTATGTTTTGACCCATTCCTGTGACACTAGTTAAAGATTCTGATGCTTCACTTCAGGTTTACTGTATCCCTCTGACCATCCTATTGACGATGAAACACAGAAATTGAATCGGAATTTAATACAAAGGGCACAATGCCGACTTAAGTACAAGAAGACTGACTCTTTCTACTGTCTACGTTTTGAACCATCCCTGTGACACTAGTTATAGATTCCGATTTACTTCAGGTTTACTGTATCCCTCTGACCTTCTTATTGACTATGAAACATAGAAATTGCATCGGAATTAAATACAAAAGGCACAATGCCGACTCAAGTACAAGAAGACTGACTCCTCCTACTGTCTATGTTTAGAACCATTCCTGTGACACTAGTTATACATTCCGATGCTTCACTTCAGGTTTACTGTATCCCTCTGACCTTCTTCTTGATGATGAATCCTAGAAATTGCATCGGAATTAAATAGAAAAGGCACAATGCCGACTTAAGTACATGAATACTGACTCTTCTTACTGTCTATGATTTGAAACATTCCTGTGACCCTAGTTATAGATTCCGATGCTTCAGTTCAGGTGTACTGTATCCCCTGGACCTTCTTATTGACGATGAAACACAGAAATTGCATCGGGATTAAATACAAAAGGCACAATGCCGACTTAAGTACAAGTAGACTGACTCTTCTTACTGTCTATGTTTTGAACCATTCCTGTGACACTAGTTATAGATCCTGATGTTTCAGTTCAGTTTGAACTGTATCCCTCTGACCTTCTTACGGACGATGAAACACAGAAATTGCATCGGAAGTAAATACAAAAGGCACAATGCCGACTTAAGTACAAGAAGACTGACTCTACCTACTGTATGTGTTTTGAACCATCCCTGTGACACTAGTTATAGATTCCGATGCTTTACTTCAGGTTTACTGTATCCCTTGGACCTTCTTATTGACGATGAAACACAGAAATTGCATCGGAATTAAATACAAAAGGCACAATGCCGACCTAAGTACTAGAAGACTGACTCTTCCTACTGTCTATGTTTTGAACCATCCCTGTGACACTAGTTATAGATTCCGTTGATTCACTTCACTTTTGCTGTATCCCTTTGACCTTCTTATTGACGATGAAACACTGAAATTGTATCGGAATTAAATAGAAAAGGCACAATGCCGACTTAAGCACAAGAAGAAAAACTCTTCCTACTGTTTATGTTTTGAACCGTTCCTGTGACGCTAGTTATAGATTCCGATGCTTCAATTCAGGTGTACTGCAACCCTTGGACCTTCGTATTGACGATGAAACACAGAAATTGCATCGGAATTAAGTAGAAAAGGCACATTGCCGACTTAAGTACAAGAAGACTGACTCTTCTCACTGACTATGTTTTGAACCATTCCTGTGACACTAGTTATAGATTCCGATGCCTCACTTCAGGTTTACTGTATCCCTTGGACCTTCTTATTGACGATATAACACAGAAATTGCATCGGAATTAAATACGAAAGGCACAATGCCGACTTAAGTACAAGAAGACTGACTCTCAAGACTGTCTATGTTTTGAACCATTCCTGTGACACTATTTATAGAATCCGATGCTTCACTTCAGGGATACTGTATCCCTCTGACCTTCATATTGACGATGAAACACAGAAATTGCATCGGAATTAAACAGAAAAGGCACAATGCCGGCTTAACTACAAGAAAACTGACTCTTCTTACTGTCTATGTTTGAAGCATTCCTGTGACACTAGTTATAGATTCCGATGCTTCACTTCAGGTGTACTGTATCCCTTGGACCTTCGTATTGACGATGAAACACCAAAATTGCACCGGAATTAAATACGAAAGGCACAATGCCGACTTAAGTACAAGAAGACTGACTCTTCTTACTGACTATGTCTTGAACCACTCCTGTGACACTAGTTATAGATTCCGATGATTCACTTTACGTTTGCTGTATCCCTTTGACCATCTTATTGACGATGAAACACAGAAATTGAATCGGAATTAAATAGAAAAGGCACAATGCCGACTTAAGCACAAGAAGAATGACTCTTCCTACTGTTTATGTTTTGAACCATTCCTGTGACACTAGTTATAGATTCCGATGCTTCACTTCAGGTTTACTGTATTTCTCTGACCTTCTTATGGACGATGAAACACAGAAATTGCCTCGGAAGTAAATAGAAAAAGCACAATGCCGACTTCAGTACCAGAAGACTGACTCTTCTTACTGTCTATGTTTTGAACCATTGCTGTGACACTAGTTATAGATTCCGATGCTTCACTTCAGGTTTACTGCATCCCTTGTACCTTCTTATTGACGATGAAACACAGAAATTGCATCGGAATTAAATAGAAAAGGCACAATGCCGACTTAAGTACAAGAAGACTGACTCTTCTTACTGACTATGTTTGAACCATTCCTGTGACACTAGTTATAGATTCCGATGCCTCACTTCAGGTTTACTGTATCCCTTGGACCTTCTTATTGATGATGAAACACAGATATTGCATCGGAATTAAATACCAAAGGAATAATGCCGACTTAAGTACAAGAAGACTGACTCTTCTTACTGACTAAGTTTTGAACCATTCCTTTGACTCTAGTTATAGATTCCGATGCCTCAATTCAGGTTTACTGTATCCCTTGGACCTTCTTATTGACGGTGAAACACTGAAATTACATCGGAATTAAATACGAAAGGCACAATGCCGACATAAGTACTAGGAAACTGATTCTTCTTACTGACTATGTTTTGAACCATTCCTGTTACACCACTTATAGATTCCGATGCTTGACTTCAGGTTTACTATATCCCTCCCACCTTCTTATGGACGATGAAACACAGATATTGCATCGGAATTAAACAGAAAAAGCACAATGCCGACTTAAGTACTAGAAGACTGTCTCTTCCTACTGTCTACGTTTTGAACCATCCCTGTGACACTAGTTATAGATTCCGATTTACTTCAGGTTTACTGTATCCCTCTGACCTTCTTATTGACTATGAAACACAGAAATTGCGTCGGAATTAAATACAAAAGGCACAATGTCGACTCAAGTACAAGAAGACTGACTCTTCCTACTGTCTATGTTTAGAACCATTCCTGTGACACTAGTTATACATTCCGATGCTTCACGTCAGGTTAACTGTATCCCTCTGACCTTCTTCTTGATGATGAATCCTAGAAATTGCATCGGAATTAAATAGAAAAGGCACAATGCCGACTTAAGTACATGAAGACTGACTCTTCTTACTGTCTATGATTTGAAACATTCCTGTGACCATAGTTATAGATTCCGATGCTTCACTTCAGGTGTACTGTATCCCCTGGACCTTCTTATTGACGATGAAACACAGAAATAGCATCGGGATTAAATACAAAAGGCACAATGCCGACTTAAGTACAAGTAGACTGACTCTTCTTACTGTCTATGTTTTGAACCATTCCTGTGACACTTGTTATAGATCCTGATGCTTCAGTTCAGTTTGAACTGTATCCCTCTGACCTTCTTACGGACGATGAATCACAGAAATTGCATCGGAAGTAAATACAAAAGGCACAATGCCGACTTATGTACAAGAAGACTGACTCTTCCTACTGTCTATGTTTTGAACCATTCCTGTGACACTAGTTATAGATTCCGATGATTCACTTCGCTTTGGCTGTATCCCTTTGACCTTCTTATTGACGATGTAACACTGAAATTGTATCGCAATTAAATAGGAAAGGCACAATGCCGACTTAGGCACAAGAAGAATAACTCTTCTTATTGACTATGTATTGAACCATTCCTGTGACACCACTTATAGATTCCGATGCTTCACTTCAGGTTTACCGTATCCCTCTGACCTTCTTATGGACGATGAAACACAGAAATTGCATCGGAAATAAAAAGAAAACGCACAATGTCGATTTAAGTACGAGAAGACTGACTCTCCCTACTGTCTATGTCTTGAACCACTCCTGTGACACTAGTTATAGATTCCGATGATTCACTTCACGTTTGCTGTATCCCTTTTACCTTCTTATTGACGATGAAACACAGAAATTGAATCGGATTAAATAGAAAAGGCACAATGCCGACTTAAGCACAAGAAGAATGACTCTTCCTACTGTTTATGCTTTGAACCATTCCTGTAACACTAGTTATAGATTCCGATGCTTCACTTCAGGTTTACTGTATCCCTCTGACCTTCTTATGGACGATGAAACACTGAAATTGCCTCGGAAGTAAATAGAAAAAGCACAATGCCGACTTCAGTACAAGAAGACTGACTCTTCTTATTGTCTATGTTTTGAACCATTCCTGTGACACTAGTTATAGAATCCGATGCTTCACTTCAGGTGTACTGCTTCCCTAGGACCTTCTTATTGACGATGAAACACAGAAATAGCATCGGAATTAAATAGAAAAGGCACAATGCCGACTTAAGTACAAGAAGACTGACTCTTCTTACTGACTATGTTTGAACCATTCCTGTGACACTAGTTATAGATTCTGATGCCTCACTTCAGGTTTACTGTATCCCTTGGACCTTCTTATTGATGATGAAACACAGAAATTGCATCGGAATTAAATACGAAAGGAATAATGCCGACTTAAGTACAGGAAGACTGACTCTTCTTACTGACTAAGTTTTGAAGCATTTGTGTGACACTAGTTATAGATTCCGATGCCTCACTTCAGGTTTACTGTATCCCTTGGACCTTCTTATTGACGGTGAAATACTGAAATTGCATCGGAATTAAATACGAAAGGCACAATGCCGACTTAAGTACAAGGAGACTGATTCTTCTTACTGACTATGTTTTGAACCATTCCTGTTACACCACTTATAGATTCCGATGCTTCACTTCAGGTTTACTCTATCCCTCTGACCATCTTATGGACGATGGAACACAGAAATTGCATCGGAAATAAATAGAAAACGCACAATGGCGACTTAAGTACATGAAGACTGACTCTTCTTACGGTCTATGTTTTGAACCATTCCTGTGACACTAGTTATAGATTCCGATACTTCACTACAGGTGTACTGCATCCTTTGGACCCTCTTATTGACGATGAAACACAGATATTGCATCGGAATTAAATAGAAAAGGCACAATGCCGACTTAAGTACAAGAAGACTGACTCTTCTTACTGACTATGATTGAACCATTCCTGTGACACTAGTTATAGATTCCGATGCCTCACTTCAGGTTTACTGTATCCCTTAGACCTTCTTATTGATGATGGAACACAGATATTGCATCGGAACTAAATACCAAAGGAATCATGCCGACTTAAGTACAAGAAGACTGACTCTTCTTACTGACTATGTGTGAACCATTCCTGTGACACTAGTTATAGATTCCGATGACTCACTTCAGGTTTACTGTATCCCTTAGACCTTCTTATTGATGATCAAACACAGATATTGCATCGGAATTAAATACCAAAGGAATAATGCCGACTTAAGTACAAGAAGACTGACTCTTCTTACTGACTAAGTTTTGAACCATTCCTGTGACACTAGTTATAGATTCCGATGCCTCAATTCAGGTTTACTGTATCCCTTTGACCTTCTTATTGACGATGAAACACTGAAATTGTATCGGAATTAAATAGAAAAGGCACAATGCCGACTTAAGCACAAGAAGAATGACTCTTCCTACTGTTTATGCTTTGAACCATTCCTGTAACACTAGTTATAGATTCCGATGCTTCACTTCAGGTTTACTGTATCCCTCTGACCTTCTTATGGACGATGAAACACTGAAATTGCCTCGGGAGTAAATAGAAAAAGCACAATGCCGACTTCAGTACAAGAAGACTGACTCTTCTTACTGTCTATGTTTTGAACCATTCCTGTGACACTAGTTATAGAATCCGATGCTTCACTTCAGGTGTACTGCTTCCCTAGGACCTTCTTATTGACGACGAAACACAGAAATAGCCTCGGAATTAAATAGAAAAGGCACAATGCCGACTTAAGTACAAGAAGACTGACTCTTCTTACTGACTATGTTTGAACCATTCCTGTGACACTAGTTATAGATTCTGATGCCTCACTTCAGGTTTACTCTATCCCTCTGACCATCTTATGGACGATGAAACACAGAAATTGCATCGGAAATAAATAGAAAACGCACAATGCCGACTTAAGTACATGAAGACTGACTCTTCTTACTGACTAAGTTTTGAACCATTCCTGTGACACTAGTTATAGATTCCGATGCCTCACTTCAGGTTTACTGTATCCCTTGGACCTTCTTATTGACGGTGAAACACTGAAATTGCATCGGAATTAAATACGAAAGGCACAATGCCGACTTAAGTACAAGGAGACTGATTCTTCTTACTGACTATGTTTTGAACCATTCCTGTTACACCACTTATAGATTCCGATGCTTCACTTCAGGTTTACTCTATCCCTCTGACCATCTTATGGACGATGAAACACAGAAATTGCATCGGAAATAAATAGAAAACGCACAATGCCGACTTAAGTACATGAAGACTGACTCTTCTTACTGTCTATGTTTTGAACCATTCCTGTGACACTAGTTATAGATTCCGATACTTCACTACAGGTGTACTGCATCCCTTGGACCCTCTTATTGACGAAGAAACACAGATGTTGCATCGGAATTAAATAGAAAAGGCACAATGCCGACATAAGTACAAGAAGACTTACTCTTCTTACTGTCTATGTTTGAACCATTCCTGTGACACTAGTTATAGATTCCGATGCCTCACTTCAGGTTTACTGTATCCCTTAGACCTTCTTATTGATGATGAAACACAGATATTGCATCGGAACTAAATTCCAAAGGAATAATGCCGACTTTAGTACAAGAAGACTGACTCTTCTTACTGACTATGTTTGAACCATTCCTGTGCCACTAGTTATAGATTCCGATGCCTCACTTCAGGTTTACTGTATCCCTTAGACCTTCTTATTGATGATGAAACACAGATATTGCATCGGAATTAAATACCAAAGGAATAATGCCGACTTACGTACAAGAAGACTGACTCTTCTTACTGACTAAGTTTGGAACAATTCCTGTGACACTAGTTATAGATTCCGATGCCTCAATTCAGGTTTACTGTATCCCTTTGACCTTCTTATTGACGATGAAACACTGAAATTGTATCGGAATTAAATAGAAAAGGCACAATGCCGACTTAAGCACAAGAAGAATGACTCTTCTTACTGACTAAGATTTGAACCATTCCTGTGACACTAGTTATAGATTCCGATGCCTCACTTCAGGTTTACTGTATCCCTTGGACCTTCTTAGTGACGGTGAAACACTGAAATTGCATCGGAATTAAATACGAAAGGCACAATGTCGATTTAAGTACGAGAAGACTGACTCTTCCTACCGTCTATGTCTTGAACCATTCCTGTGACACTAGTTATAGATGCCGATGCTTCACTTCAGGTTTACTGTATCCCTCTGACCTTCTTATGGACGATGAAACACAGAAATTGCATTAAAAATAAAAAGAAAACGCACAATGTCGATTTAAGTACGAGAAGACTGACTCTTCCTACTGTCTATGCCTAGAACCACTCCTGTGACACTAGTTATAGATTCCGATGATTCACTTCACGTTTGCTGTATCCCTTTGACCTTCTTATTGACGATGAAACACTGAAATTGTATCGGAATTAAATAGAAAAGGCACAATGCCGACTTAAGCACAAGAAGAATGACTCTTCTTACTGACTAAGTTTTGAACCATTCCTGTGACACTAGTTATAGATTCCGATGCCTCACTTCAGGTTTACTGTATCCCTTGGACCTTCTTAGTGACGGTGAAACACTGAAATTGCATCGGAATTAAATACGAAAGGCACAATGCCGACTTAAGTACAAGGAGACTGATTCTTCTTACTGACTATGTTTTGAACCATTCCTGTTACACCACTTATAGATTTCGATGCCTCACTTCAGGTTTACTGTATCCCTTGGACCTTCTTATTGACGATGAAACACAGAAATTGCATCGGATTAAAATACAAAAGGCACAATGCCGACTTAAGTACAAGTAGACTGACTCTTCTAACTGTCTATGTTTTGACCCATTCCTGTGACACTAGTTAAAGATTCTGATGCTTCACTTCAGGTTTACTGTATCCCTCTGACCCTCCTATTGACGATGAAACACAGAAATTGAATCGGAATTTAATACAAAGGGCACAATGCCGACTTAAGTACAAGAAGACTGACTCTTTCTACTGTCTACGTTTGAACCATCCCTGTGACACTAGTTATAGATTCCGATTTAGTTCAGGTTTACTGTATCCCTCTGACCTTCTTATTGACTATGAAACATAGAAATTGCATCGGAATTAAATACAAAAGGCACAATGCCGACTCAGGTACAAGAAGACTGACTCCTCCTACTGTCTATGTTTAGAACCATTCCTGTGACACTAGTTATACTTTCCGATGCTTCACTTCAGGATTACTGTATCCCTCTGACCTTCTTCTTGATGATGAATCCTAGAAATTGCATCGGAATTAAATAGAAAAGGCACAATCCTGACTTAAGTACATGAATACTGACTCTTCTTACTGTCTATGATTTGAAACATTCCTGTGACCCTAGTTATAGATTCCGATGCTTCAGTTCAGGTGTACTGTATCCCCTGGACCTTCTTATTGACGATGAAACACAGAAATTGCATCGGGATTAAATACAAAAGGCACAATGCCGACTTAAGTACAAGTAGACTGACTCTTCTTACTGTCTATGTTTTGAACCATTCCTGTGACACTAGTTATAGATCCTGATGCTTCAGTTCAGTTTGAACTGTATCCCTCTGACCTTCTTACGGACGATGAAACACAGAAATTGCATCGGAAGTAAATACAAAAGGCACAATGCCGACTTAAGTACAAGAAGACTGACTCTACCTACTGTCTGTGTTTTGAACCATCCCTGTGACACTAGTTATAGATTCCGATGCTTTACTTCAGGTTTACTGTATCCCTTGGACCTTCTTATTGACGATGAAACACAGAAATTGCATCGGAATTAAATACAAAAGGCACAATGCCGACCTAAGTACTAGAAGACTGACTCTTCCTACTGTCTATGTTTTGAACCATCCCTGTGACACTAGTTATAGATTCCGTTGATTCACTTCACATTTGCTGTATCCCTTTGACCTTCTTATTGACGATGAAACACTGAAATTGTATCGGAATTAAATAGAAAAGGCACAATGCCGACTTTAGCACAAGAAGAAAAACTCTTCCCACTGTTTATGTTTTGAACCATTCCTGTGACACTAGTTATAGATTCAGATGCTTCAATTCAGGTGTACTGCAACCCTTGGACCTTCGTATTGACGATGAAACACAGAAATTGCATCGGAATTAAGTAGAAAAGGCACATTGCCGACTTAAGTACAAGAAGACTGACTCTTCTCACTGACTATATTTTGAACCATTCCTGTGACACTAGTTATAGATTCCGATGCCTCACTTCAGGTTTACTGTATCCCTTGGACCTTCTTATTGACGATATAACACAGAAATTGCATCGGAATTAAATACAAAAAGCACAATGCCGACTTAAGTACAAGAAGACTGACTCTCAAGACTGTCTATGTTTTGAACCATTCCTGTGACACTATTTATTGAATCCGATGCTTCACTTCAGGGATACTGTATCCCTCTGACCTTCATATTGACGATGAAACACAGAAATTGCATCGGAATTAAACAGAAAAGGCACAATGCCGACTTAAGTACAAGAAAACTGACTCTTCTTACTGTCTATGTTTGAAGCACTTCTGTGACACTAGTTAGAGTTTCCGATGCCTCACTTCAGGTTTACTGTATCCCTTGGACATTCTTATTGACGATGAAACACAGAAATTGCATCGGAAATGAATACAAAAGGCACAATGCCGACTTAAGTACAAGAAGACTGACTCTTCATACTGTCTATGTTTTGAACCATTCCTGTGACGCTAGTTATAGATTCCGATGCTTCACTTCAGGTTTACTGTATGACCCTCACCTTCTTATTGACGATGAAAAACAGAAATTGCATCGGAATTCTATACAAAAGGCAGAATGCCGATTCAAGTAAAAGAAGACTGACTCTTCCTACTGTCTATGTTTTGAACCATTCCTGTGACACTAGTTAAAGATTCTGATGCCTCACTTCAGGTTTCCTGAATCCCTTGGACCTTCTTATTGACGATGAAACACAGAAATTGCATCGGAATTAAATACAAAAGGCACAATGCCGACTTAAGTACAAGAAGACTGACTCTTCCTACTGTCTATTGTTTGAACGATTCCTGTGACACTTGTTATAGATTCCGATGCTTCACTTCAAGTTTACTGTATCCCTCTGACTTTCTCAGTGACGATGAAATAGAGAAATTGCATCGGAATGAAATACAAAAGGCACAATGCCCACTTAAGTACAAGAAGACTGACTCTTACTACTGTCTATGTTTTGAACCATTTTTGTGACACTAGTTAAAGATTCTGATGCTTCACTTCAGGTTTACTGTATCCCTCTGACCCTCCTATTGACGATGAAACACAGAAATTGAATCGGAATTAAATACAAAAGGCACAATGCCGACTTAAGTACAAGTAGACTGACTCTTCCTACTGTCTACGTTTTGAACCTTCCCTGTGACACTAGTTATAGATTCCGATTTACTTCAGGTTTTCTGTATCCCTCTGACCTTCTTATTGACTATGAAACACAGAAATTGCATCGGAATTAGATACAAAAGGCACAATGCCGACTCAAGTACAAGAAGACTGACTCCTCCTACTGTCTATGTTTAGAACCATTCCTGTGACACTAGTTATACATTCCGATGCTTCACTTCAGGTTTACTGTATCCCACTGACCTTCTTCTTGATGATGAATCCTAGAAATTGCATCGGAATTAAATAGAAAAGGCACAATGCCGACTTAAGTACATGAAGACTGACTCTTCTTACTGTCTATGATTTGAAACATTCCTGTGACCCTAGTTATAGATTCCGATGCTCCACTTCAGGTGTACTGTATCCTCTGGACCTTCTTATTGGCGATGAAACACAGAAATTGCATCGGGATTAAATACAAAAGGCACAATGCCGACTTAAGTACATGTAGACTGACTCTTCTTACTGTCTATGTTTTGAACCATTCCTGTGACACTAGTTATAGATCCTGATGCTTCAGTTCAGTTTGAACTGTATCCCTCTGACCTTCTTACGGACGATGAAACACAGAAATTGCATCGGAAGTAAATACAAAAGGCACAATGCCGACTTAAGTACAAGAAGACTGACTCTACCTACTGTCTATGTTTTGAACCATCCCTGTGACATTAGTTATAGATTCCGATGCTTTACTTCAGGTTTACTGTATCCCTTGGACCTTCTTATTGACGATGAAACACAGAAATTGCATCGGAATTGAATACAAAAGGCACAATGCCGACCTAAGTACTATAAGACCGACTCTTCCTACTGTCTATGTTTTGAACCATTCCTGTGACACTAGTTATAGATTCCGATGATTTACTTCACTTTTGCTGTATCCCTTTGACCTTCTTATTGACGATGAAACACTGAAATTGTATCGGAATTAAATAGAAAAGGCACAATGCCGACTTAAGCACAAGAAGAATGACTCTTCCTACTGTTTATGTTTTGAACCATTCCTGTGACACTAGTTATAGATTCCGATGCTTCAATTCAGGTGTACTGCAACCCTTGGACCTTCGTATTGACGATGAAACACAGAAATTGCATCGGAATTAAATAGAAAAGGCACATTGCCGACTTAAGTACAAGAAGACTGACTCTTCTCACTGACTATGTTTTGAACCATTCCTGTGACACTAGTTATAGATTCTGATGCCTCACTTCAGGTTTCCTGAATCCCTTGGACCTTCTTATTGACGATGAAACACAGAAATTGCATCGGAATTAAATACAAAAGGCACAATGCCGACTTAAGTACAAGAAGACTGACTCTTCCTACTGTCTACGTTTTGAACCTTCCCTGTGACACTAGTTATAGATTCCGATTTACTTCAGGTTTACTGTATCCCTTGGACCTTCTTATTGACGATATAACACAGAAATTGCATCGGAATTAAATACAAATGGCGCAATGCCGACTTAAGTTCAAGAAGACTGACTCTCAAGACTGTCTATGTTTTGAACCATTCCTGTGACACTATGTATAGAATCCGATGCTTCACTTCAGGGTTACTGTATCCCTCTGACCTTCTTATTGACGATGAAACACAGAAATTGCATCGGAATTAAACAGAAAAGGCACAATGCCGACTTAAGTACAAGAAAACTGACTCTTCTTACTGTCTATGTTTGAAGCATTCCTGTGACACTAGTTATAGTTTCCGATGCCTCACTTCAGATTTACTGTATCCCTTGGACATTCTTATTGACGATGAAACACAGAAATTGCATCGGAAATGAATACAAAAGGCACAATGCTGACTTAAGTACCAACAGACTGACTCTTCTTACTGTCTATGATTTGAAACATTCCTGTGACACAATTTATAAATTCCGATGCTTCACTTCAGGTGTACTGTATCCCATGGACCTTCTTATTGACGATGAAACACAGAAATTACATCGGGATTAAATACAAAAGGCACAATGCCGACTTAAGTACAAGTAGATTGACTCTTCTTTCTGTCAGTGCTTTGAACCATTCCTGTGACACTAGTTATAGATTCTGCTGCTTCACTTCAGTTTTACTGTATCCCTCTGACCTTCTCATTGACGATGAAACATAGAAATTGCATCAGAATTAAATACAAAAGGCACAATGCTGACTTAAGTACAAGAAGACTGACTCTTCCTACTGTCTATAATCTGAACCATCCCTGTGACACTAGTTATAGATTCCGATGCTTTACTTCAGGTTTACTGTATCCCTTGGACCTTCTTATTGACGATGAAACTCAGAAATTGCATCGGAATTAAATACAAATGGCACAATGCCGACTTAAGTACAAGAAGACTGACTCTTAGCACTGTCTATGTTTTGAAGCATTCCTGTGACACTAGTTATTGATTCCGATGATTCACTTCACGTTTACTGTATCCCTTTGACCTTCTTATTGACGATGAAACACAGAAATTGCATCGGAATTAAATACAAAAGGCACAATGCCGACTTAAGTACAAGAAGAATGACTCTTCCTACTGTCTATGTTTTGAACCATTCCTGTGACACTAGTTATAGATTCCGATGCTTCACTTCTGATTTACTGTATCCCTCTGACCTTCTTATTGACGATGAAACACAGAAATTGCATCGCAAATAAATACAAAAGGCACATTGCCGACTCAAGTACAAGAAGACTGACTCTTCCTACTGTCTATGTTTTGAACAATTCCTGTGACACTAGTTATACACTCCGATGCTTCACTTCAGTTTTACTGTATCAATCTGACCTTCTTATTGACGATGAAACACAGAAATTGCATCGGAATTAAACAGAAAATTCACAATGCCGACTTAAGTACAAGAAAACTGACGCTTCTTACTGTCTATGTTTTGAACCATTCCTGTGACACTAGTTATAGATCCTGATGCTTCAGTTCAGTTTGAACTGTATCCCTCTGACCTTCTTACGGACGATGAAACACAGAAATTGCATCGGAAGTAAATACAAAAGGCACAATGCCGACTTAAGTACAAGAAGACTGACTCTACCTACTGTCTGTGTTTTGAACCATCCCTGTGACACTAGTTATAGATTCCGATGCTTTACTTCAGGTTTACTGTATCCCTTGGACCTTCTTATTGACGATGAAACACAGAAATTGCATCGGAATTAAATACAAAAGGCACAATGCCGACCTAAGTACTAGAAGACTGACTCTTCCTACTGTCTATGTTTTGAACCATCCCTGTGACACTAGTTATAGATTCCGTTGATTCACTTCACATTTGCTGTATCCCTTTGACCTTCTTATTGACGATGAAACACTGAAATTGTATCGGAATTAAATAGAAAAGGCACAATGCCGACTTTAGCACAAGAAGAAAAACTCTTCCCACTGTTTATGTTTTGAACCATTCCTGTGACACTAGTTATAGATTCAGATGCTTCAATTCAGGTGTACTGCAACCCTTGGACCTTCGTATTGACGATGAAACACAGAAATTGCATCGGAATTAAGTAGAAAAGGCACATTGCCGACTTAAGTACAAGAAGACTGACTCTTCTCACTGACTATATTTTGAACCATTCCTGTGACACTAGTTATAGATTCCGATGCCTCACTTCAGGTTTACTGTATCCCTTGGACCTTCTTATTGACGATATAACACAGAAATTGCATCGGAATTAAATACAAAAAGCACAATGCCGACTTAAGTACAAGAAGACTGACTCTCAAGACTGTCTATGTTTTGAACCATTCCTGTGACACTATTTATTGAATCCGATGCTTCACTTCAGGGATACTGTATCCCTCTGACCTTCATATTGACGATGAAACACAGAAATTGCATCGGAATTAAACAGAAAAGGCACAATGCCGACTTAAGTACAAGAAAACTGACTCTTCTTACTGTCTATGTTTGAAGCATTTCTGTGACACTAGTTAGAGTTTCCGATGCCTCACTTCAGGTTTACTGTATCCCTTGGACATTCTTATTGACGATGAAACACAGAAATTGCATCGGAAATGAATACAAAAGGCACAATGCCGACTTAAGTACAAGAAGACTGACTCTTCATACTGTCTATGTTTTGAACCATTCCTGTGACGCTAGTTATAGATTCCGATGCTTCACTTCAGGTTTACTGTATGACCCTCACCTTCTTATTGACGATGAAAAACAGAAATTGCATCGGAATTCTATACAAAAGGCAGAATGCCGATTCAAGTAAAAGAAGACTGACTCTTCCTACTGTCTATGTTTTGAACCATTCCTGTGACACTAGTTAAAGATTCTGATGCCTCACTTCAGGTTTCCTGAATCCCTTGGACCTTCTTATTGACGATGAAACACAGAAATTGCATCGGAATTAAATACAAAAGGCACAATGCCGACTTAAGTACAAGAAGACTGACTCTTCCTACTGTCTATTGTTTGAACGATTCCTGTGACACTTGTTATAGATTCCGATGCTTCACTTCAAGTTTACTGTATCCCTCTGACTTTCTCAGTGACGATGAAATAGAGAAATTGCATCGGAATGAAATACAAAAGGCACAATGCCCACTTAAGTACAAGAAGACTGACTCTTACTACTGTCTATGTTTTGAACCATTTTTGTGACACTAGTTAAAGATTCTGATGCTTCACTTCAGGTTTACTGTATCCCTCTGACCCTCCTATTGACGATGAAACACAGAAATTGAATCGGAATTAAATACAAAAGGCACAATGCCGACTTAAGTACAAGTAGACTGACTCTTCCTACTGTCTACGTTTTGAACCTTCCCTGTGACACTAGTTATAGATTCCGATTTACTTCAGGTTTTCTGTATCCCTCTGACCTTCTTATTGACTATGAAACACAGAAATTGCATCGGAATTAGATACAAAAGGCACAATGCCGACTCAAGTACAAGAAGACTGACTCCTCCTACTGTCTATGTTTAGAACCATTCCTGTGACACTAGTTATACATTCCGATGCTTCACTTCAGGTTTACTGTATCCCACTGACCTTCTTCTTGATGATGAATCCTAGAAATTGCATCGGAATTAAATAGAAAAGGCACAATGCCGACTTAAGTACATGAAGACTGACTCTTCTTACTGTCTATGATTTGAAACATTCCTGTGACCCTAGTTATAGATTCCGATGCTCCACTTCAGGTGTACTGTATCCTCTGGACCTTCTTATTGGCGATGAAACACAGAAATTGCATCGGGATTAAATACAAAAGGCACAATGCCGACTTAAGTACATGTAGACTGACTCTTCTTACTGTCTATGTTTTGAACCATTCCTGTGACACTAGTTATAGATCCTGATGCTTCAGTTCAGTTTGAACTGTATCCCTCTGACCTTCTTACGGACGATGAAACACAGAAATTGCATCGGAAGTAAATACAAAAGGCACAATGCCGACTTAAGTACAAGAAGACTGACTCTACCTACTGTCTATGTTTTGAACCATCCCTGTGACATTAGTTATAGATTCCGATGCTTTACTTCAGGTTTACTGTATCCCTTGGACCTTCTTATTGACGATGAAACACAGAAATTGCATCGGAATTGAATACAAAAGGCACAATGCCGACCTAAGTACTATAAGACCGACTCTTCCTACTGTCTATGTTTTGAACCATTCCTGTGACACTAGTTATAGATTCCGATGATTTACTTCACTTTTGCTGTATCCCTTTGACCTTCTTATTGACGATGAAACACTGAAATTGTATCGGAATTAAATAGAAAAGGCACAATGCCGACTTAAGCACAAGAAGAATGACTCTTCCTACTGTTTATGTTTTGAACCATTCCTGTGACACTAGTTATAGATTCCGATGCTTCAATTCAGGTGTACTGCAACCCTTGGACCTTCGTATTGACGATGAAACACAGAAATTGCATCGGAATTAAATAGAAAAGGCACATTGCCGACTTAAGTACAAGAAGACTGACTCTTCTCACTGACTATGTTTTGAACCATTCCTGTGACACTAGTTATAGATTCTGATGCCTCACTTCAGGTTTCCTGAATCCCTTGGACCTTCTTATTGACGATGAAACACAGAAATTGCATCGGAATTAAATACAAAAGGCACAATGCCGACTTAAGTACAAGAAGACTGACTCTTCCTACTGTCTACGTTTTGAACCTTCCCTGTGACACTAGTTATAGATTCCGATTTACTTCAGGTTTACTGTATCCCTTGGACCTTCTTATTGACGATATAACACAGAAATTGCATCGGAATTAAATACAAATGGCGCAATGCCGACTTAAGTTCAAGAAGACTGACTCTCAAGACTGTCTATGTTTTGAACCATTCCTGTGACACTATGTATAGAATCCGATGCTTCACTTCAGGGTTACTGTATCCCTCTGACCTTCTTATTGACGATGAAACACAGAAATTGCATCGGAATTAAACAGAAAAGGCACAATGCCGACTTAAGTACAAGAAAACTGACTCTTCTTACTGTCTATGTTTGAAGCATTCCTGTGACACTAGTTATAGTTTCCGATGCCTCACTTCAGATTTACTGTATCCCTTGGACATTCTTATTGACGATGAAACACAGAAATTGCATCGGAAATGAATACAAAAGGCACAATGCTGACTTAAGTACCAACAGACTGACTCTTCTTACTGTCTATGATTTGAAACATTCCTGTGACACAATTTATAAATTCCGATGCTTCACTTCAGGTGTACTGTATCCCATGGACCTTCTTATTGACGATGAAACACAGAAATTACATCGGGATTAAATACAAAAGGCACAATGCCGACTTAAGTACAAGTAGATTGACTCTTCTTTCTGTCAGTGCTTTGAACCATTCCTGTGACACTAGTTATAGATTCTGCTGCTTCACTTCAGTTTTACTGTATCCCTCTGACCTTCTCATTGACGATGAAACATAGAAATTGCATCAGAATTAAATACAAAAGGCACAATGCTGACTTAAGTACAAGAAGACTGACTCTTCCTACTGTCTATAATCTGAACCATCCCTGTGACACTAGTTATAGATTCCGATGCTTTACTTCAGGTTTACTGTATCCCTTGGACCTTCTTATTGACGATGAAACTCAGAAATTGCATCGGAATTAAATACAAATGGCACAATGCCGACTTAAGTACAAGAAGACTGACTCTTAGCACTGTCTATGTTTTGAAGCATTCCTGTGACACTAGTTATTGATTCCGATGATTCACTTCACGTTTACTGTATCCCTTTGACCTTCTTATTGACGATGAAACACAGAAATTGCATCGGAATTAAATACAAAAGGCACAATGCCGACTTAAGTACAAGAAGAATGACTCTTCCTACTGTCTATGTTTTGAACCATTCCTGTGACACTAGTTATAGATTCCGATGCTTCACTTCTGATTTACTGTATCCCTCTGACCTTCTTATTGACGATGAAACACAGAAATTGCATCGCAAATAAATACAAAAGGCACATTGCCGACTCAAGTACAAGAAGACTGACTCTTCCTACTGTCTATGTTTTGAACAATTCCTGTGACACTAGTTATACACTCCGATGCTTCACTTCAGTTTTACTGTATCAATCTGACCTTCTTATTGACGATGAAACACAGAAATTGCATCGGAATTAAACAGAAAATTCACAATGCCGACTTAAGTACAAGAAAACTGACGCTTCTTACTGTCTATGTTTTGAACCATTCCAGTGACACTAGTTATAGTTTCCGATGCCTCACTTCAGGTTTACTGTATCCCTTGGACCTTCTTATTGACGATGAAACACAGAAATTGCATCGGAATTAAATACAAAAGGCACAATGCCGACTTAAGTACAAGAAGACTGACTCTTCCTACTGTCTATGTTTTGAACCATTCCTGTGACACTAGTTATAGATTCCGATGCTTCACTTCTGATTTACTGTCTCCCTCTGACCTTCTTATTGACGATGAAACACAGAAATTGCATCGCAAATAAATACAAAAGGCACATTGCCGACTCAAGTAGAAGAAGACTGACTCTTCCTACTGTCTATGTTTTGAACCATTCCTGTGCCACTAGTTATAGATCCTGATGCTTCAGTTCAGTTTGAACTGTATCCCTCTGACCTTCTTACGGACGATGAAACACAGAAATTGCATCGGAAGTAAATACAAAAGGCACAATGCCGACTTAAGCACAAGACGAATGACTCTTCCTACTGTTTATGTTTTGAACCATTCCTGTGACACTAGTTATAGATTCCGATGCTTCAATTCAGGTGTACTGCAACCCTTGGACCTTCGTATTGACGATGAAACACAGAAATTGCATCGGAATTAAATAGAAAAGGCACATTGCCGACTTAAGTACAAGAAGACTGACTCTTTTCACTGACTATGTTTTGAACCATTCCTGTGACACTAGTTATAGATTCCGATGCCTCACTTCAGGTTTACTGTATCCCTTGGACCTTCTTATTGACGATATAACACAGAAATTGCATCGGAATTAAATACAAATGGCACAATGCCGACTTAAGTTCAAGAAGACTGACTCTCAAGACTGTCTATGTTTTGAACCATTCCTGTGACACTATTTATAGAATCCGATGCTTCACTTCAGGGTTACTGTATCCCTCTGACCTTCTTATTGACGATGAAACACAGACATTGCATCGGAATTAAACAGAAAAGGCACAATGCCGACTTAAGTACAAGAAAACTTACTCTTCTTACTGTCTATGTTTCAAGCATTCCTGTGACACTAGTTATAGTTTCCGATGCCTCACTTCAGATTTACTGTATCCCTTGGACATTCTTATTGACGATGAAACACAGAAATTGCATCGGAAATGAATACAAAAGGCACAATGCCGACTTAAGTACAAGAAGACTGACTCTTCCTACTGTCTATGTTTTGAACCATTCCTGTGACACTAGTTAAAGATTCTGATGCTTCACTTCAGGTATACTGTATCCCTCTGACCCTCTTATTGACGATGAAACACAGAAATTGCATCGGAATTAAATACAAAAGGCACCATGCCGACTTAAGTACAAGAAGACTCACTCTTCCTACTGTCTATGATTTAAACCATTCCTGTGACACTAGTTATAGATTCCGATGCCTCACATCAGGTTTCCTGAATCCCTTGGACCCTCTTATTGACGATGAAACACAGAAATTGCATCGGAATTAAATACAAAAGACACAATGCCGACTTAAGTACAAGAAGACTGACTCTTCCTACTGTCTATTGTTTGAACGATTCCTGTGACACTTGTTATAGATTCCGATGCTTCACTTCAAGTTTACTGTATCCCTCTGACTTTCTCAGTGACGATGAAATAGAGAAATTGCATCGGAATGAAATACAAAAGGCACAATGCCCACTTAAGTACAAGAAGACTGACTCTTACTACTGTCTATGTTTTGAACCATTTTTGTGACACTAGTTAAAGATTCTGATGCTTCACTTCAGGTTTACTGTATCCCTCTGACCCTCCTATTGACGATGAAACACAGAAATTGAATCGGAATTAAATACAAAAGGCACAATGCCGACTTAAGTACAAGTAGACTGACTCTTCCTACTGTCTACGTTTTGAACCTTCCCTGTGACACTAGTTATAGATTCCGATTTACTTCAGGTTTTCTGTATCCCTCTGACCTTCTTATTGACTATGAAACACAGAAATTGCATCGGAATTAGATACAAAAGGCACAATGCCGACTCAAGTACAAGAAGACTGACTCCTCCTACTGTCTATGTTTAGAACCATTCCTGTGACACTAGTTATACATTCCGATGCTTCACTTCAGGTTTACTGTATCCCACTGACCTTCTTCTTGATGATGAATCCTAGAAATTGCATCGGAATTAAATAGAAAAGGCACAATGCCGACTTAAGTACATGAAGACTGACTCTTCTTACTGTCTATGATTTGAAACATTCCTGTGACCCTAGTTATAGATTCCGATGCTCCACTTCAGGTGTACTGTATCCTCTGGACCTTCTTATTGGCGATGAAACACAGAAATTGCATCGGGATTAAATACAAAAGGCACAATGCCGACTTAAGTACATGTAGACTGACTCTTCTTACTGTCTATGTTTTGAACCATTCCTGTGACACTAGTTATAGATCCTGATGCTTCAGTTCAGTTTGAACTGTATCCCTCTGACCTTCTTACGGACGATGAAACACAGAAATTGCATCGGAAGTAAATACAAAAGGCACAATGCCGACTTAAGTACAAGAAGACTGACTCTACCTACTGTCTATGTTTTGAACCATCCCTGTGACATTAGTTATAGATTCCGATGCTTTACTTCAGGTTTACTGTATCCCTTGGACCTTCTTATTGACGATGAAACACAGAAATTGCATCGGAATTGAATACAAAAGGCACAATGCCGACCTAAGTACTATAAGACCGACTCTTCCTACTGTCTATGTTTTGAACCATTCCTGTGACACTAGTTATAGATTCCGATGATTTACTTCACTTTTGCTGTATCCCTTTGACCTTCTTATTGACGAT
This sequence comes from Schistocerca americana, assembly GCF_021461395.2. Taxonomy (NCBI): domain Eukaryota; kingdom Metazoa; phylum Arthropoda; class Insecta; order Orthoptera; family Acrididae; genus Schistocerca; species Schistocerca americana. The sequence goes on from NC_060120.1 coordinate 1,121,063,861, forward strand.
GAAACACTGAAATTGTATCGGAATTAAATAGAAAAGGCACAATGCCGACTTAAGCACAAGAAGAATGACTCTTCCTACTGTTTATGTTTTGAACCATTCCTGTGACACTAGTTATAGATTCCGATGCTTCAATTCAGGTGTACTGCAACCCTTGGACCTTCGTATTGACGATGAAACACAGAAATTGCATCGGAATTAAATAGAAAAGGCACATTGCCGACTTAAGTACAAGAAGACTGACTCTTCTCACTGACTATGTTTTGAACCATTCCTGTGACACTAGTTATAGATTCTGATGCCTCACTTCAGGTTTCCTGAATCCCTTGGACCTTCTTATTGACGATGAAACACAGAAATTGCATCGGAATTAAATACAAAAGGCACAATGCCGACTTAAGTACAAGAAGACTGACTCTTCCTACTGTCTACGTTTTGAACCTTCCCTGTGACACTAGTTATAGATTCCGATTTACTTCAGGTTTACTGTATCCCTTGGACCTTCTTATTGACGATATAACACAGAAATTGCATCGGAATTAAATACAAATGGCACAATGCCGACTTAAGTTCAAGAAGACTGACTCTCAAGACTGTCTATGTTTTGAACCATTCCTGTGACACTATGTATAGAATCCGATGCTTCACTTCAGGGTTACTGTATCCCTCTGACCTTCTTATTGACGATGAAACACAGAAATTGCATCGGAATTAAACAGAAAAGGCACAATGCCGACTTAAGTACAAGAAAACTGACTCTTCTTACTGTCTATGTTTGAAGCATTCCTGTGACACTAGTTATAGTTTCCGATGCCTCACTTCAGATTTACTGTATCCCTTGGACATTCTTATTGACGATGAAACACAGAAATTGCATCGGAAATGAATACAAAAGGCACAATGCTGACTTAAGTACCAACAGACTGACTCTTCTTACTGTCTATGATTTGAAACATTCCTGTGACACAATTTATAAATTCCGATGCTTCACTTCAGGTGTACTGTATCCCATGGACCTTCTTATTGACGATGAAACACAGAAATTACATCGGGATTAAATACAAAAGGCACAATGCCGACTTAAGTACAAGTAGATTGACTCTTCTTTCTGTCAGTGCTTTGAACCATTCCTGTGACACTAGTTATAGATTCTGCTGCTTCACTTCAGTTTTACTGTATCCCTCTGACCTTCTCATTGACGATGAAACATAGAAATTGCATCAGAATTAAATACAAAAGGCACAATGCTGACTTAAGTACAAGAAGACTGACTCTTCCTACTGTCTATAATCTGAACCATCCCTGTGACACTAGTTATAGATTCCGATGCTTTACTTCAGGTTTACTGTATCCCTTGGACCTTCTTATTGACGATGAAACTCAGAAATTGCATCGGAATTAAATACAAATGGCACAATGCCGACTTAAGTACAAGAAGACTGACTCTTAGCACTGTCTATGTTTTGAAGCATTCCTGTGACACTAGTTATTGATTCCGATGATTCACTTCACGTTTACTGTATCCCTTTGACCTTCTTATTGACGATGAAACACAGAAATTGCATCGGAATTAAATACAAAAGGCACAATGCCGACTTAAGTACAAGAAGAATGACTCTTCCTACTGTCTATGTTTTGAACCATTCCTGTGACACTAGTTATAGATTCCGATGCTTCACTTCTGATTTACTGTATCCCTCTGACCTTCTTATTGACGATGAAACACAGAAATTGCATCGCAAATAAATACAAAAGGCACATTGCCGACTCAAGTACAAGAAGACTGACTCTTCCTACTGTCTATGTTTTGAACAATTCCTGTGACACTAGTTATACACTCCGATGCTTCACTTCAGTTTTACTGTATCAATCTGACCTTCTTATTGACGATGAAACACAGAAATTGCATCGGAATTAAACAGAAAATTCACAATGCCGACTTAAGTACAAGAAAACTGACGCTTCTTACTGTCTATGTTTTGAACCATTCCAGTGACACTAGTTATAGTTTCCGATGCCTCACTTCAGGTTTACTGTATCCCTTGGACCTTCTTATTGACGATGAAACACAGAAATTGCATCGGAATTAAATACAAAAGGCACAATGCCGACTTAAGTACAAGAAGACTGACTCTTCCTACTGTCTATGTTTTGAACCATTCCTGTGACACTAGTTATAGATTCCGATGCTTCACTTCTGATTTACTGTCTCCCTCTGACCTTCTTATTGACGATGAAACACAGAAATTGCATCGCAAATAAATACAAAAGGCACATTGCCGACTCAAGTAGAAGAAGACTGACTCTTCCTACTGTCTATGTTTTGAACCATTCCTGTGCCACTAGTTATAGATCCTGATGCTTCAGTTCAGTTTGAACTGTATCCCTCTGACCTTCTTACGGACGATGAAACACAGAAATTGCATCGGAAGTAAATACAAAAGGCACAATGCCGACTTAAGCACAAGACGAATGACTCTTCCTACTGTTTATGTTTTGAACCATTCCTGTGACACTAGTTATAGATTCCGATGCTTCAATTCAGGTGTACTGCAACCCTTGGACCTTCGTATTGACGATGAAACACAGAAATTGCATCGGAATTAAATAGAAAAGGCACATTGCCGACTTAAGTACAAGAAGACTGACTCTTTTCACTGACTATGTTTTGAACCATTCCTGTGACACTAGTTATAGATTCCGATGCCTCACTTCAGGTTTACTGTATCCCTTGGACCTTCTTATTGACGATATAACACAGAAATTGCATCGGAATTAAATACAAATGGCACAATGCCGACTTAAGTTCAAGAAGACTGACTCTCAAGACTGTCTATGTTTTGAACCATTCCTGTGACACTATTTATAGAATCCGATGCTTCACTTCAGGGTTACTGTATCCCTCTGACCTTCTTATTGACGATGAAACACAGACATTGCATCGGAATTAAACAGAAAAGGCACAATGCCGACTTAAGTACAAGAAAACTTACTCTTCTTACTGTCTATGTTTCAAGCATTCCTGTGACACTAGTTATAGTTTCCGATGCCTCACTTCAGATTTACTGTATCCCTTGGACATTCTTATTGACGATGAAACACAGAAATTGCATCGGAAATGAATACAAAAGGCACAATGCCGACTTAAGTACAAGAAGACTGACTCTTCCTACTGTCTATGTTTTGAACCATTCCTGTGACACTAGTTAAAGATTCTGATGCTTCACTTCAGGTATACTGTATCCCTCTGACCCTCTTATTGACGATGAAACACAGAAATTGCATCGGAATTAAATACAAAAGGCACCATGCCGACTTAAGTACAAGAAGACTCACTCTTCCTACTGTCTATGATTTAAACCATTCCTGTGACACTAGTTATAGATTCCGATGCCTCACATCAGGTTTCCTGAATCCCTTGGACCCTCTTATTGACGATGAAACACAGAAATTGCATCGGAATTAAATACAAAAGACACAATGCCGACTTAAGTACAAGAAGACTGACTCTTCCTACTGTCTATTGTTTGAACGATTCCTGTGACACTTGTTATAGATTCCGATGCTTCACTTCAAGTTTACTGTATCCCTCTGACTTTCTCATTGACGATGAAACAGAGAAATTGCATCGGAATGAAATACAAAAGGCACAATGCCGACTTAAGTACAAGAAGACTGACTCTTACTACTGTCTATGTTTTGAACCATTCCTGTGACACTAGTTATAGATTCCGATGCTTCACTTCAGGTTTACTGTATCCCTCTGACCTTCTTGTTGACGATGAAACACAGAAATTGCATCGCAAATAAATACAAAAGGCACATTGCCGACTCAAGTACAAGAAGACTGACTCTTCCTACTGTCTATGTTTTGAACCATTCCTGTGACACTAGTTATACACTCCGATGCTTCACTTCAGTTTTACTGTATCAATCTGACCTTCTTATTGACGATGATAAACAGAAATTGCATCGGAATTAAATACAAAAGGTAGATTGCCGATTCAAGTACAAGAAGATTGACTCTTCCTACTGTCTATGTTTTGAACCATTCCTGTGACACTAGTTATAGATTCCGATGATTCACTTCAGGTTTACTGTATCCCTCTGACCTTCTTATTGACGATAAAACACAGAAATTGCATCGGAATTAAATACAAAAGGCACAATGCCGACATAAGTACAAGAAGACTGACACTTCTTACTGACTATGTTTTGAACCATTCCTGTGACACTAGTTATAGATTCCGATGCCTCACTTTAGGTGTGCTGTATCCCTTGGACCTTCTTATTGACGATGAAACACAGAAATTGCATCGGAATTAAATACAAAAGGCACAATGCCGACTTAAGTACAAGTAGACTAACTCTTCTAACTGTCTATGATTTGAACCACTCCTGTGACACTAGTTAAAGATTCCGATGCATCACTATTTGTTTACTGTATGCCTAGAACCTTCTTATTGACGATGAAACACAGAAATTGCTTCGGAATTATGTACAAAAGGCACCATGCGGACTTAAGTACAAGAAGACTGACTCTTCCTACTGTCTATGTTTTGAACCATTCCTGTGACACTAGTTATAGATTTCGATTCCTCACTTCAGGTTTACTGTATCCCTTGGACCTTCTTATTGACGATGAAACACAGATATTGCATCGGAATTAAATACAAACGGCACAATGGTGACTTAAGTACAAGAAGACTGACTCTTCCTACTCTCTATGTTATGAACCATTCCGGTGACACTAGTTATATATTCCGATGCTGCACTTCAGGTTTACTGTATCCCTCTGACCTTCTTATTGACGATGAAACACAGAAATTGCATCGGAATTAAATACAAAAGGCACAATGCCGACTAGAGTACAAGAAGACTGACTCTTCCTACGGTCTATGTTTTGAACCATTCCTGTGACACTAGTTATACATTCCAATGCTTCACTTCAGGTTTACTGTATCCCTCTGACCTTCTTCTTGATGATGAAACACAGATATTGCTTCGGAATTAAATAGGAAAGGCACAATGCTGACTTAAGTACAAGAAGACTGACTCTTCGTACTGTCTATGATTTGAACCATTCCTGTGACACTAGTAATAGATTCCGATGCTTCACTTAATGGGTACTGTATCCCTTGGACCTTCTTATTGACGATGAAACACAGAAATTGCATCGGGATTAAATACAAAAGGCACAATGCCGACTTAAGTACAAGTAGATTGACTCTTCTTACTGTCAATGCTTTGAACCATTCCTGTGACACTAGTTACAGATTCTGATGCTTCACTTCAGTTTTACTGTATCCCTCTGACCTTCTCATTGACGATGAAACTCAGAAATTGCATCAGAATTAAATACAAAAGGCACAATGCTGACTTAAGTACAAGAAGACTGACTCTTCCTACTGTCTATAATCTGAACCATCCCTGTGACACTAGTTATAGATTCCGATGCTTTACTTCAGGTTTACTGTATCCCTTGGACCTTCTTATTGACGATGAAACACAGAAATTGCATCGGAATTAAATACAAATGGCACAATGCCGACTTAAGTACAAGAAGACTCACTCTTAGCACTGTCTATGTTTTGAAGCATTCCTGTGACACTAGTTATTGATTCCGATGATTCACTTCACGTTTACTGTATCCCTTTGACCTTCTTATTGACGATGAAACACAGAAATTGCATCGGAATTAAATACAAAAGGCACAATGCCGACTAGAGTACAAGAAGACTGACTCTTCCTACTGTCTATGTTTTGAACCATTGCTGTGACACTAGTTATACATTCCAATGCTTTACTTCAGGTTTACTGTATCCCTCTGACCTTCTTCTTGATGATGAAACACAGATATTGCTTCGGAATTAAATAGAAAAGGCACAATGCTGACTTAAGTACAAGAAGACTGACTCTTCGTACTGTCTATGATTTGAACCATTCCTGTGACACTAGTAATAGATTCCGATGCTTCACTTAATGTGTACTGTATCCCTTGGACCTTCTTATTGACGATGAAACACAGAAATTGCATCGGAATTACATACAAACGGCACAATGCCGACTCAAGTACAAGACGACTGACTCTTACTACTGTCTATGTTTTGAACCATTCCTGTGACACTAGTTATACATTCCGATGCTGCACTTCAGGTTTACTGTATCCCTCTGACCTTCTTCTTGATGATGAAACACAGATATTGCATCGGAATTAAATAGAAAAGGCACAATGCTGACTTTAGTACAAGAAGACTGACTCTTCTTACTGTCTATGATTTGAAACATTCCTGTGACACAATTTATAGATTCCGATGCTTCACTTCAGGTGTACTGTATCCACTGGACCTTCTTATTGACGATGAAACACAGAAATTACATCGAGATTAAATACAAAAGGCTCAATGCCGACTTAAGTACAAGTAGATTGACTCTTCTTACTGTCAATGCTTTGAACCATTCCAGTGACACTAGTTACTGATTCTGATGCTTCACTTCAGTTTTACTGTATCCCTCTGACTTTCTCAATGACGATGAAAGTCAGAAATTGCGTCAGAATTAAATACAAAAGGCACAATGCTGACTTAAGTACAAGAAGACTGACTTTTCCTACTGTCTATAATCTGAACCATTGCTGTGACACTAGTTATAGATTCCGATGCTTTACTTCAGGTTTACTGTATCCCTTGGTCCTTCTTATTGACGATGAAACACAGAAATTGCATCGGAATTAAATACAAATGGCACAATGCCGACTTAAGTACAAGAAGACTGACTCTTAGCACTGTCTATGTTTTGAAGCATTCCTGTGACACTAGTTATTGATTCCGATGATTCACTTCACGTTTACTGTATCCCTTTGATCTTCTTATTGACGATGAAGCACAGAAATTGCATCGGAATTAAATACAAAAGGCACAATGCCGACTTAAGTACAAGAAGAGTGACTCTTCCTACTGTCTATGTTTTGAACCATTCCTGTGACACTAGTTATAGATTCCGATGCTTCACTTCTGATTTACTGTATCCCTCTGACCTTCTTATTGACGATGAAACACAGAAATTGCATCGCAAATAAATACGAAAGGCACATTGCCGACTCAAGTACAAGAAGACTGACTCTTCCTACTGTCTATGTTTTGAACCATTCCTGTGACACTAGTTATACACTCCGATGCTTCACTTCAGTTTTACTGTATCAATCTGACCTTCTTATTGACGATGAAACACAGAAATTGCATCGGAATTAAATACAAAAGGCACAATGCCGACTTAAGTACAAGAAGACTGACTCTTCCTACTGTCTATGTTTTGAACCATTCCTGTGACACTAGTTATAAATTCCGATGCTTCACTTCACGTTTACTGTATCCCTCTGACCTTCTTATTGACGATGAACCATTGAAATTGCATCGGAATTAAATAGAAAAGGCACAATGCCGACTTAAGTACAAGAAGATTGACTCTTCCTACAGTCTATGTTTTGAACAATTCCTGTGACACTAGTTATAAATTCCGATGCTTCACTTCAGGTTTACTGTATCCCCCTGACCTTCTTATTGACGATGATAAACAGAAATTGCATCGGAATTAAATACAAAAGGTAGATTGCCGATTCAAGTACAAGAAGATTGACTCTTCCTACTGTCTATGTTTTGAAACATTCCTGTGACACTAGTTATAGATTCCGATGATTCACTTCAGGTTTACTGTATCCCTCTGACCTTCTTATTGACGATAAAACACAGACATTGCATCGGAATTAAATACAAAAGGCACAATGCCGACATAAGTACAAGAAGACTGACACTTCTTACTGACTATGTTTTGAACCATTCCTGTGACACTAGTTATAGATTCCGATGCCTCACTTCAGGTGTGCTGTATCCCTTGGACCTTCTTATTGACGATGAAACACAGAAATTGCATCGGAATTAAATACAAAAGGCACAATGCCGACTTAAGTACAAGTAGACTAACTCTTCTAACTGTCTATGATTTGAACCACTCCTGTGACACTAGTTAAAGATTCCGATGCATCACTATTTGTTTACTGTATGCCTAGAACCTTCTTATTGACGATGAAACACAGAAATTGCTTCGGAATTATGTACAAAAGGCACCATGCGGACTTAAGTACAAGAAGACTGACTCTTCCTACTGTCTATGTTTTGAACCATTCCTGTGACACTAGTTATAGATTTCGATTCCTCACTTCAGGTTTACTGTATCCCTTGGACCTTCTTATTGCCGATGAAACCCAGATATTGCTTCGGAATTAAATACAAATGGCACAATGGTGACTTAAGTACAAGAAGACTGACTCTTCCTACTCTCTATGTTATGAACCATTCCGGTGACACTAGTTATATATTCCGATGCTGCACTTCAGGTTTACTGTATCCCTCTGACCTTCTTATTGACGATGAAACACAGAAATTGCATCGGAATTAAATACAAAAGGCACAATGCCGACTAGAGTACAAGAAGACTGACTCTTCCTACTGTCTATGTTTTGAACCATTCCTGTGACACTAGTTATACATTCCAATGCTTCACTTCAGGTTTACTGTATCCCTCTGACCTTCTTCTTGATGATGAAACACAGATATTGCTTCGGAATTAAATAGAAAAGGCACAATGCTGACTTAAGTACAAGAAGACTGACTCTTCGTACTGTCTATGATTTGAACCATTCCTGTGACACTAGTAATAGATTCCGATGCTTCACTTAATGTGTACTGTATCCCTTGGACCTTCTTATTGACGATGAAACACAGAAATTGCATCGGGATTAAATACAAAATGCACAATGCCGACTTAAGTACAAAATGACTTACTCTTCCTACTGTCTATGTTTTGAACCATTCCTGTGACACTAGTTATAGATTCCGATTCTTCACTTCAGGTGTACTATATCCCTCTGACCTTCTTATTGACGATGAAACACAGAAATTGCATCGGAATTAAATACAAAAGGCACAATCCCGACTTAAGCACAAGAAAACTGACTCTTCCTACTGTCTATGATTTGAACCATCCCTGTGACACTAGTTATAGATTCCGATGCTTTACTTCAGATATACTGTATCCCTCTGACCTTCTTATTGACGATGAAACACAGAAATTGCATCGGAAATAATTACAAAAGGCACAATGCCGACTCAAGTACAAGAAGACTGACTCTTCCTACTGTCTATGTTTGGACCATTCCTGTGACGCTAGTTATACACTCCGATGCTTCACTTCAGTTTTACTGTATCCCTCTGACCTTCTTATTGACGATGAAAGACAGAAATTGCATCGGAATTAAATACAAAAGCCACAATGCCGACTTAAGTCCAAGAGGACTGACTCTTTTTACTGTCTATGTTTTGAACAATTCCTGTGACACTAGTTATAGATTCCGATGCTTCACATCAGGTTTACCGTATCCCTTGGACCTTCTTATCGACGATGAAACACAGAAATTGCATCGGAATTAAATACAAGAGGCACAATGCCGACATAAGTACAAGAAGACTGACTCTTCTTACTGTCTATGTTTTGAACCATTCCTGTGACACTAGTTATAGATTCCGATGCTTCATTTTAGGTTTGCTGTATCCCTTTGACCTTCTTATTGACGACGAAACACAGAAATTGCATCGGAATTAAATACCAAAGTCACAATGCCGACTTAAGTACAAGCGGACTGACTCTTCCTACTGTCTATGTTTTGAATCTTTTCTGAGAGACCGGTATTAGATTCCGGTGCTTCACTTCAAGTTTACTGTATCCCTTGGACCTTCTTATTGACGACGAAACACAGAAATTGCATCGGAATTAAATAGAAAAGGCACAATGCCGTATTAAGTACAAGAAGACTGACTCTTCTTACTGTCTATGATTTGAACCATTCCTGTGACACTAGTTATAGGTTCCGATGCTTCATTTCAGGCTTACTGTACCCCTCTGACCTTCTTCTTGACGACGAAACACAGGAATTGCATCGGAATTAAATAGAAAAGGCACAATGCCGACTTAAGGACACAAGAAGACTGACTCTTCCTACTGTCTATGATTTGAACCATTCCTGCGACACTAGTTAACTGCATTTCTCTGACCTTCGTCTTGATGAAGAAACCCAGATATTGCGTCGGAGTTAAATAGAAAAGACACAATGCCGACTTAAGTACAAGAAGACTGACTCTTCCAACTGCTATGTTTGAAACATTCCTGCGACACCAGTAATAGATTCCGATGCATCACTTTAGGTGTACTGTATCCCTTGGACCTTCTTATTGACGATGAAACACAGAGATTGCATCGGGATTAAATACAAAAGGCACAATGCCGACATAAGTACAAAGTGACTGACTCTTCCTACTGTCTATGTTTTGAACCATTCCTGTGACACTAGTTATAGATTCCGATGCTTCATTTCAGGTCTACTATATCCCTCTGACCTTCTCATTGACGATGAAACACAGAAATTGCATCGGAGTTAAATACAAAATGCACAATGCCGACCTAAGTACAAGAAGACTGACTCTTCCTACTGTCTATGTTTTTGAACCATTCCTGTGACACTAGTTATAGATTCCGATGATTCACTTCACGTTTACTGTATCCCTTTGACCTTCTTATTGACGATGAAACACAGAAATTGCATCGGAATTAAATACAAAAGGCACAATGCCGACTTACGTACAAGATGAATGACTCTTCCTACTGTCTATGTTTTGAACCATTCCTGTGACACTAGTTATAGATTCCGATGCCTCACTTCAGGTTTAATGTATCTCTTGGACCTTCTTATTGATGGTGAAACACAGAAATTGCATCGGAATAAAAACAAAAGGCTCAATGCCGAATTAAGTACAAGAAGACTGACTCTTCCTACTGTCTATTTTTTGAACCATTCCTGTGACACTTGTTATAGATTCCGATGTTTCACTTCAGGTTTACTGTATCCCTCTGACTTTCTTATTGACGATGAGACAGAGAAATTGCGTCGGAATTAAATACAAAAGGCACAATGCCGACTTAAGTACATGAAGCCTGACTCTTCCTACTGTCTATGTTTTGAACTATTCCTGTGACACTAGATATAGATTCCGATGCTTCACTTCAGGTTTACGGTATCCCTCTGACCTTCTTATTGACGATGAAACACAGAAATTGCATCGGAATTAAATACAAAAGGCACAATGCCGACTCAAGTACAAGAAGACTGACTCTTCCTACTGTCTATGATTTGAACCATTCCTGTGACACTAGTTATACATTCCAATGCTGCACTTCAGGGTTACTGTGTCCCTTGGACCTTCTTATTGACGATGAAACCCAGAAATTGCATCGGGATTAAATACAAAAAGCGCAATGCCGACTTAAGTACAAGTAGACTGACTCTTCTTTCTGTCCATGCTTTGAACCATTCCTGTGACACTTGTTATAGATTCTGATGCTTCACTTCAGTTTTACTGTATTTCTCTGACCTTCTCATTGACGATGAAACACAGAAATGGCAACGGAAATAAATACAAAAGGCACAATGCCGACTTAAGTACAAGAAGACTGACTCTTCCAACTGTCTATGTTTTGAACAATTCCTGTGACACTAGTTAAACATTCCGATGCTTCACTTCAGGTTTACTGTGTCCCTTGGACCTTCTTATTGACGACGAAACACAGAAATTGCGTCGGAATTAAATAGAAAAGACACAATGCCGACTTAAGTACAAGAAGACTGACTCTTCTTGCTGACTATGATTTGAACATTTTCTGTGAGACCAGTTTTAGATTCCGATTCTTCACTATGCGTTTACTGTATCCCTTGGACCTTCTTATTGACGATGAGACACAGAAGTTGCATCGAAATTATATACAAAAGGCACAATGCCGACTTAAGTACAAGAAGACTGACTCTTCTTACTGTCTATGTTTTGAACCATCCCTGTGACACTAGTTATAGATTCCGATGCTTCACTTCAGGTTTGCTGTATCCCTTGGACCTTCTTATTGACGACGAAACACATAAATTGCATCGGAGTTAAATAGAAAAGGCACAACGCCGACTTATGTACAAGAAGACTGACTCTTCTTACTGACTATGATTTGAACATTTCCTGTGAGAGCAGTTTTAGATTCCGATGCTTCACTATGTGTTTACTATATCCCTTGTACCTTCTTATTGACGATGAGTCACAGAAATTGCATCGAAATTAAATACAAAAGGCACAATGCCGACTTAAGTACAAGAAGACTGATTCTTCTTACTTTGTATGTTTTGAACCATTCCTGTGACACTACTTATAGATTCCGATGCTTCACTTCAGGTTTACTGTATCCCTTGGACCTTCGTATTGACGATAAAACACAGAAATTGCATCGGAATTAAATTCAAAAATCACAATGTGACTTAAGTACAAGAAGACTGACACTTATTGCTGTGCATGTTTTGAACCATTCCTGTGACACTAGTTATAGATTCCGATGCTTCACTTCAGGTTTACTGTATCACTGTGACCTTCTTATTGACGATGAAACACAGAAATTGCATCGGAACTAAATGCAAAAGGCACAATGCCGAGTCAAGTACAAGAAGACTGACTCTTCCTACTGTCTTTGTTTTAAACCATTCCTGTGACACTAGTTATACATTCCGATGCTTCACTTCAGGTTTACTGTATCCCTCTAACCTTCTTCTTGACGATGAAACACAAAAATTGCATCGGAATTAAATAGAAAAGGCACAATGCCTACTTAAGTACAAGAAGACTGACTCTTCTTACTGTCTATGATTTGAACCATTCCTGTGACACTAGTTATACATTCCGTGCTTCACTTCAGGTGTACCGTATCCCTAGGACCTTCTTCTTGTCGATAAAACACAGAAATTGCATCGGGATTAAATACAAAAGGCAAAATGCCGACTGAAGCACAAGTAGACTGACTCTTCTTACTGTCTATGTTTTGAACCACTCCTGTGACACTAGTTATAGATTCCGATGATTCACTTTACGTTTACTGTATCACTTTGACCTTCTTATTGACGATGAAACACAGAAATTGCGTCGGAATTGAATTGAAAAGGCACAATGCCGCCTTAAGTACAAGAAGAATGACTCTTCGTACTGTCTATGTTCTGAGCCATTCCCGTCACACTAGTTATAGATTCCGATGCTTCACTTCAGGTTTAATGTATACCTCTGACATTCTTATTGACGACGAAACACAGAGATTGCATCGGAATTAAATACAAAAGGGACAATGCCGTCTTACGTACAGGAAGACTGACTTATCTTGCTTCTATGTTTTGAACCATTCCTGTGACACTAGTTATCGATTCCGATGCTTCACTTCAGGATTACTGTATCCCCCTGACCCTCTTATTGACGATGAAACACAGAAATTGCATTGGAATTAAATAGAAAAGGCACAATGCCGACATAAGTACAAGAAGACTGACTCTTCTTACTGTCTATGCTTTGAACCATTCCTGTGACTCTAGTTATAGATTCCGATGATTCACTTCAGGTTTACTGTGTCCCTTGGACCTTCTTATTGGCGACGAGACACAGAATTTGCATCGGAATTAAATAGAAAAGGCACAATGCCGACTTAAGTACAAGAAGATTGACTCTTCCTACTGTCTCTGTTTTGAACCATTCCTGTGACACTAGTTATAGATACCGATGCTTCACTTCAGGTTTACTGTATCCCTCTGAACTTCTTACTGACGATGAAACGCAGAAACTGCATCGGAATTAAATACAAAACGCACAATGTCGACTTAAGTACAACAAGACTGACTCATCTTTCTGACTATGTTGTGAACATTTCCTGTGAGACCAGTTTTTGATTCCGATGCTTCACTGTATGTTTATTGTATCACTTGGACCTTCTTATTGACGATGATACACAGAAATTGCATCGGAATTAAATACAAAAGGCACAATGCCGACTTAAGTACAAGAAGACTGACTCTTCTTACTGTCTATGTTTTGAACCATTCCGGTGACACTAGTTATAGATACCGTTGCTTTACTTCAGGTTTACTGTATCCCTTGGACCTTCTTATCGACGATGAAACACAGAGATTGCATCGGAATTAAATACGAGAGGCACAATGCCGACATAAGTACAAGAAGACTGACTCTTCTTACTGTCTATGTTTTGAACCATTCCTGTGACACTAGTTATACATTCCGATGCTTCATTTTAGGTTTGCTGTATCCCTTTGACCTTCTTATTGACGACGAAACACAGAAATTGCATCGGAATAAAATTGAAAAGGCGCAATGCCGACGTAAGTACAAGAAGACTGACTCTTCCTACTGTCTATGTTTTGAACCATTCCTGTGACACTGGTTATAGATTCCGATGTTTCACTTCAGGTTTACTGTATCCCTCTGACCTTCTTATTGATGATGAAACACAGAAATTGCATCGGAATTAAATACAAAATGCACAATGAAGACTTAAGTACAAGAAGACTGACTCTTCTTACTGTCTCAGTTTTGAACCATTCCTGTGACACTAGTTATACATTCCGATGCTGCACTTCAGGGTTACTGTGTCCCTTGGACCTTCTTATTAACGATGAACCCCAGAAATTGCATCAGGATTAAATACAAAAAGCGCAATGCTGACATAAGTACAAGTAGACTGACTCTTCTTTCTGTCCATGCTTTGAACCATTCCTGTGACACTTGTTATAGATTCTGATGCTTCACTTCAGTTTTACTGTATTTCTCTGACCTTATCATTGACGATAAAACACAGAAATTGCAACGGAAATAAATACAAAAGGCACAATGCCGACTCAAGTACAAGAAGACTGACTCTTCCAACTGTCTAAGTTTTGACAATTCCTGTGACACTAGTTATACATTCCGATGCTTCACTTCAGGTTTACTGTATCCGTTGGACCTTCTTATTGACGACGAAACACAGAAATTGCGTCGGAATTAAATAGAAAAGACACAATGCCGACTTAAGTACAAGAAGACTGACTCTTCTTGCTGACTATGATTTGAACATTTCCTGTGAGACCAGTTTTAGATTCCGATTCTTCACTATGCGTTTACTGTATCCCTTGGACCTTCTTATTGACGATGAAACACAGAAATTGCATCGGAATTACATACAAAAGGCACAATGCCGACTTAAGTACAAGAAGACTGACTCTTTTTACTGTCTATGTTTTGAACAATTCCTGTGACACTAGTTAGAGATTCCGATGCTTCACATCAGGTTTACCGTATCCCTTGGACCATCTTATCGACGATGAAACACAGAAATTGCATCGGAATTAAATACAAGAGGCACAATGCCGACATAAGTACAAGAAGACTGACTCTTCTTACTGTCTATGTTTTGAACCATTCCTGTGACACTAGTTATATATTCCGATGCTTCCCTTCAGGTTTACTGTATCCCTCTGACCTACGTACTGACGATGAAATACAGAAATTGCATCGGAATTAAATACAAAATGCACATTGGGGACTTAAGTACAAGAAGACTGACTCTTCTTACTGTCTATGTTTTGAACCATTCCTGTGACACTAGTTATATATTCCGTTGCTTCCCTTCAGGTTTACTGTATCCCTCTGACCTACGTAATGACGATGAAATACAGAAATTGCATCGCAATTAAATAGAAAAGGCACAATGCCGACTTAAGTACAAGAAGACTGACTCTTCCTACTGTCTGTCTTTTAACCATTCCTGTGACACTAGTTATAGATTCCGATGCCTCACTTTAGGTTTAATGTATCTCTTGGACCTTCTTATTGATGGTGAAACACAGAAATTGCATCTGAATTAAATACAAAACGCACAATGCCGACATAAGTACAAGAAGACTGACTCTTCCTACTGTCTATGTTTGAACCATTCCTGTGATACTAGTTATAGATTCCGATGCCTCACTTCAGGTTTACTGTATCCCTTGGACCTTCTTATTGACGATGAAACACAGAAATTGCATCGGAATAAAAACAAAAGGCTCAATACTGAATTAAGTACAAGAAGACTGACTCTTCCTACTGTCTATTCTTTGAACCATGCCTGTGACACTTGTTATAGATTCCGATGTTTCACTTCAGGTTTACTGTATCCCTCTGACTTTCTTATTGACGATGAGACAGAGAAATTGCGTCGGAATGAAATAGAAAAGACACAATGCCGACTTAAGTACAAGAAGACTGACTCTTCTTGCTGACTATGATTTGAACATTTTCTGTGAGACCAGTTTTAGATTCCGATTCTTCACTATGCGTTTACTGTATCCCTTGGACCTTCTTATTGACGATGAGACTCAGAAGTTGCATCGAAATTATATACAAAAGGCACAATGCCGACTTAAGTACAAGAAGACTGACTCTTCTTACTGTCTATGTTTTGAACCATCCCTGTGACACTAGTTATAGATTCCGATGCTTCACTTCAGGTATACTGTATCCCTTGGACCTTCTTCTTGACGATGAAACACAGAAATTGCATTGGAATTAAATACAAAAGGCACAATGTGACTTATGTACAAGAAGACTGACACTTCTTGCTGTGTATGTTTTGAACCATTCCTGTGACACTAGTTATAGATTCCGATGCTTCACTTCAGGTTTGCTGTATCCCTTGGACCTTCTTATTGACGACGAAACACATAAATTGCATCGGAGTTAAATAGAAAAGGCACAACGCCGACTTATGTACAAGAAGACTGACTCTTCTTACTGACTATGATTTGAACATTTCCTGTGAGACCAGTTTTAGATTCCGATGCTTCACTATGTGTTTACTGTATCCCTTGTACCTTCTTTTTGGCGATGAGTCACAGAAATTGCATCGAAATTAAATACAAAATTCACAATGCCGACTTAAGTACAAGAAGACTGATTCTTCTTACTTTGTATGTTTTGAACCATTCCTGTGACACTACTTATAGATTCCGATGCTTCACATCAGGTTTACTGTATCCCTTGGACCTTCTTATTGACGATAAACCACAGAAATTGCATCGGAATTAAATTCAAAAGGCACAATGTGACTTAAGTACAAGAAGACTGACACTTATTGCTGTGTATGTTTTGAACCATTCCTGTGACACTAGATATAGATTCCGATGCTTCACTTCAGGTTTACTGTATCACTGTGACCTTCTTATTGACGATGAAACACAGAAGTTGCATCGGAACTAAATACAAAAGGCACAATGCCGAGTCAAGTACAAGAAGACTAACTCTTCCTACTGTCTATGTTTTGAACCATTCCTGTGACACTAGTTATACATTCCGATGCTTCACTTCAGGTTTACTGTATCCCTCTAACCTTCTTCTTGACGATGAAACACAAAAATTGCATCGGAATTAAATAGAAAAGGCACAATGCCTAATTAAGTACAAGAAGACTGACTCTCCTTACTGTCTATGATTTGAATCATTCCTGTGACACTAGTTATACATTCCGATGCATCACTTCAGGTGTGCCGTATCCCTTGGACCTTCTTCTTGACGATAAAACACAGAAATTGCATCGGGATTAAATACAAAAGGCACAATGCCGACTGAAGCACAAGTAGACTGACTCTTCTTACTGTCTATGTTTTGAACCACTCCTGTGACACTAGTTATAGATTCTGATGCTTCCCTTCAGATTTACTGTATCAATCTGACCTTCTCATTGACGATGAAACACAGATATTGCATCGGAATTAAATACAAAAGGCACAATGCCGACTTAGGTACAAGAAGACTGACTCTTCCTACTGTCTACGTTTTGAACCATCCCTGTGACACTAGTTATAGATTCCGATGCTTTACTTCAGGTTTACTGTATCCCTTCCACCTTCTTATTGTCGGTAAAGCACAGAAATTGCATCGGAAATAAATACAAAAGGCACAATGCCGACTTAAGTACAAGAAGACTGACTCGTCCTACTGTCTATGTTTTGAACCACTCCTGTGACACTAGTTATAGATTCCGATGATTCACTTTACGTTTACTGTATCACTTTGACCTTCTTATTGACGATGAAACACAGAAATTGCGTCGGAATTGAATTGAAAAGGCACAATGCCGCCTTAAGTACAAGAAGAATGACTCTTCGTACTGTCTATGTTCTGAGCCATTCCCGTCACACTAGTTATAGATTCCGATGCTTCACTTCAGGTTTAATGTATACCTCTGACCTTCTTATTGACGACGAAACACAGAAATTGCATCGGAATTAAATACAAAAGGGACAATGCCGTCTTACGTACAGGGAGACTGACTTATCTTGCTTCTATGTTTTGAACCATTCCTGTGACACTAGTTATCGATTCCGATGCTTCACTTCAGGATTACTGTATCCCCCTGACCCTCTTATTGACGATGAAACACAGAAATTGCATTGGAATATAACAGAAAATGCACAATGCCGACTTAAGTACAAGAAGACTGACTCTTCTTACTGTCTATGCTTTGAAACATTCCTGTGACACTAGTTATAGTTTCCGATGCTGCACTTCAGGTTTACTGTATCCCTTGGACCATCTTATTGGCGACGAGACACAGAATTTGCATCGGAATTAAATAGAAAAGGCACAATGCCGACTTAAGTACAAGAAGACTGACTCTTCCTACTGTCTCTGTTTTGAACCATTCCTGTGACACTACTTATAGATACCGATGCTTCACTTCAGGTTTACTGTATAGCTCTGAACTTCTTACTGACGATGAAACGCAGAAACTGCATCGGAATTAAATACAAAAGGCACAATGTCGACTTAAGTACAACAAGACTGACTCATCTTTCTGACTATGTTGTGAACATTTCCTGTGAGACCAGTTTTGGATTCCGATGCTTCACGGTATGTTTATTGTATCACTTGGACCTTCTTATTGACGATGATACACAGAAATTGCATCGGAATTAAATACAAAAGGCACAATGCCGACTTAAGTACAAGAAGACTGACTCTTCTTACTGTCTATGTTTTGAACCATTCCGGTGACACCAGTTATAGTTTCCGATGCTTCACTTCAGGCTTACCGTATCACTTGGACCTTCTGATTGACGATGAAACACAGTAATTGCATCGGGATTACATAGAAAAGGCACATTGCCGACTTAAGTACAAGAAGACTGAATCTTCTTACCGTCTATGCTTTGAATCATTCCTGTGACACTAGTTATAGATACCGTTGCTTTACTTCAGGTTTACTGTATCCCTTGGACCTTCGTATCGACGATGAAACACAGAGATTGCATCGGAATTAAATACAAGAGGCACAATGCCGACATAAGTACAAGAAGACTGACTCTTCTTACTGTCTATGTTTTGAACCATTCCTGTGACACTAGTTATACATTCCGATGCTTCATTTTAGGTTTGCTGTATCCCTTTGACCTTCTTATTGACGACGAAACACAGAAATTGCATCGGAATAAAATTGAAAAGGCGCAATGCCGACTTAAGTACAAGAAGACTGACTCTTCCTACTGTCTATGTTTTGAACCATTCCTGTGACACTGGTTATAGATTCCGATGTTTCACTTCAGGTTTACTGTATCCCTCTGACTTTCCTATTGACGACGAAACACAGGAATTGCATTGGAATTAAATAGAAAGGGCACAATGCCGACTTAAGTACACAAGAAGACTGACTCTTTCTACTGTCTATGCTCTGAACCATTCCCGTGACACAAGTTAAAGATTCCGATGCTTCACTTCAGGTTTACTGTATCCCTCTGACCTTCTTATTGACGATGAAACACAGAAATTGCATCGGAATTAAATACAAAAGGCACAGTGTCGACTTAAGTACAAGAAGACAGACTCTTCTTACTGTCTACGCTTTGAACCTTTTCTGTGACATTAGTTATAGATTCCGATGCATCACTTCAGGTTTACAACATCCCTCTGACCTTCTTCTTGATGATGAAACACAGAGATTGCATCGGAATTAAATAGAAAAGGTACAATGCCGACTTAAGTAGAAGAAGACTGACTCTTTCTACTGTCTATGTTTTGAAACATTCATGTGACACTAGTTATAGATTCCATCGCTTCACTTCAGGTTTACTGTATCCCTCTGACCTTCTTGTTGATGATGAAAGACAGAAATTGCATCGGAATTAAATTCAAAATGCACAATGGGGACTTAAGTACAAGAAGACTGACTCTTCGTACTGACTATGTTGTGAACATTTCCTGTGAGACCAGTTTTAGATTCCGATGCTTCACTATATGTTTACTGTATCCCTTGGACCTTCTTATTGACGATGAAATACAGAAATTGCATCGCAATTAAATAGAAAAGGCACAATGCCAACTTAAGTACAAGAAGACTGACTCTTCCTACTATCTATGTTTGAACCATTCCTGTGATACTAGTTATAGATTCCGATGCCTCACTTCAGGTTTACTGTATCCCTTGGACCTTCTTATTGACGATGAAACACAGAAATTGCATCGGAATAAAAACAAAAGGCTCAATGCCGGATTAAGTACAAGAAGACTGACTCTTCCTACTGTCTATTTTTTGAACCATTCCTGTGACACTTGTTATAGATTCCGATGTTTCACTTCAGGTTTACTGTATCCCTCTGACTTTCTTATTGACGATGAGACAGAGAAATTGCGTCGGAATTAAATACAAAAGGCACAATGCCGACTTAAGTACATGAAGACTGACTCTTCCTACTGTCTATGTTCTGAACTATTCCTGTGACACTAGATATAGATTCCGATGCTTCACTTCAGGTTTACGGTATCCCTCTGACCTTCTTAGTGACGATGAAACACAGAAATTGCATCGGAATTAAATACAAAAGGCACAATGCCGACTCAAGTACAAGAAGACTGACTCTTCCTACTGTCTATGATTTGAACCATTCCTGTGACACTAGTTATACATTCCGATGCTGCACTTCAGGGTTACTGTGTCCCTTGGACCTTCTTATTGACGATGAAACCCAGAAATTGCATCAGGATTAAATACAAAAAGCGCAATGCCGACTTAAGTACAAGTAGACTGACTCTTCTTTCTGTCCATGCTTTGAACCATTCCTGTGACACTTGTTATAGATTCTGATGCTTCACTTCAGATTTACTGTATTTCTCTGACCTTCTCATTGACGATGAAACACAGAAATTGCAACGGAAATAAATACAAAAGGCACAATGCCGACTCAAGTACAAGAAGACTGACTCTTCCAACTGTCTATGTTTTGACAATTCCTGTGACACTAGTTATACATTCCGATGCTTCACTTCAGGTTTACTGTATCCGTTGGACCTTCTTATTGACGACGAAACACAGAAATTGCGTCGGAATTAAATAGAAAAGACACAATGCCGACTTAAGTACAAGAAGACTGACTCTTCTTGCTGACTATGATTTGAACATTTCCTGTGAGACCAGTTTTAGATTCCGATTCTTCACTATGCGTTTACTGTATCCCTTGGACCTTCTTATTGACGATGAGACACAGAAGTTGCATCGAAATTATATACAAAAGGCACAATGCCAACTTAAGTACAAGAAGACTGACTCTTCTTACTGTCTATGTTTTGAACCATCCCTGCGACACTAGTTATAGATTCCGATGCTTTACTTCAGGTATACTGTATCCCTTGGACCTTCTTATTGACGATAAACCACAGAAATTGCATCGGAATTAAATACAAAAGGCACAATGTGACTTAAGTACAAGAAGACTGACACTTATTGCTGTGTATGTTTTGAACCATTCCTGTGACACTAGTTATAGATTCCGATGCTTCACTTCAGGTTTACTGTATCACTGTGACCTTCTTATTGACGATGAAACACAGAAATTGCATCGGAATTAAATACAAAAGGCACAATGCCGAGTCAAGTACAAGAAGACTGACTCTTCCTACTGTCTATGTTTTGAACCATTCCTGTGACACTAGTTATACATTCCGATGCTTCACTTCAGGTTTACTGTATCCCCCTGACCTTCTTCTTGACGATGAAACACAAAAATTGCATCGGAATTAAATAGAAAAGGCACAATGCCTACTTAAGTACAAGAAGACTGACTCTTCTTACTGTCTATGATTTGAACCATTCCTGTGACATTAGTTATACATTCCGATGCTTCACTTCAGGTGTACCGTATCCCTTGGACCTTCTTCTTGACGATGAAACACAGAAATTGCATCGGGATTAAATACAAAAGGCACATTGCCGACTGGAGTACAAGTAGACTGACTCTTCTTACTGTCTATGTTTTGAACCACTCCTGTGACACTAGTTATAGATTCTGATGCTTCCCTTCAGATTTACTTTATCAATCTGACCTTCTCATTGACGATGAAACACAGATATTGCATAGGAATTAAATACAAAAGGCACAATGCCGACTTAGGTACAAGAAGACTGACTCTTCCTACTGTCTATGTTTTGAACCACCCCTGTGACACTAGTTATAGATTCCGATGCTTTACTTCAGGTTTACTGTATCCCTTGGACCTTCTTATTGTCGATAAAGCACAGAAATTGCATAGGAATTGAATACAAAAGGCACAATGCCGACTTAAGTACAAGAAGACTGACTCTTCCTACTGTCTATGCTTTGAACCATTCCTGTGACACTACTTATAGATTCCGATGCTTCACTTCAGGTTTACTGTATCCCTTGGACCTTCTTATTGGCGACGAGACACAGAATTTGCATCGGAATTAAATAGAAACGGCACAATGCCGACTTAAGTACAAGAAGACTGACTCTTCACACTGTCTATGTTTTAACCATTCCTGTGACACACGTTATAGATTCCGATGCTGTACTTCAGGTTCACTGCATCACTTGGACCTTCTTATTGACGACGAAACTCAGAAATTGCATCGGAATTAAATAGGAAAGGCACAATGCCGACTTAAGTACAAGAAGACCGATCCTTCCTATTGTCTATGTTTTGAACCATTCCTGTGACACTAGTAATAGATTCCGATACTTCACTTCAGGTTTACTGTATCCCTCTGAACTTCTTATTGACGATGAAACACAGAAATTGCATCGGAATTAAATACAAAATGTACAATGTCGACTTAAGTACAACAAGACTGACTCATCCTTCTGACTATGTTGTGAACATTTCCTGTGAGACCAGTTTTGGATTCCGATGCTTCACTATATGTTTATTGTATCACTTGGACCTTCTTATAGACGATGAAACACAGAAATTGCATCGGAATTAAATACAAAAGGCACAATGCCGACTTAAGTACAAGAAGACTGACTCTTCTTACTGTCTACGTTTTGAACCATTCCTGTGGCACTAGTTACAGATTCCGATGATTCACTTCACGTTTACTGTATCCCTTGGACCTTCTTATTGACGATGAAACTCAGAAATAGCATCGTAATTAAATTGAAAAGGCACAATGCCGACTTAAGTACAAGAAGAATGACTCTTCCTACTGTCTATGTTTTGAACCATTCCTGTGACACCTAGTTATAGATTCCGATGCTTCACTTCAGGTTTATTGTATCCCTCTGACCATCTTATTGACGATGAAACACAGAAATTGCATCGGAAATAAAGACAAAAAGCACAATGCCGACTCAAGTACAAGAAGACTTACTCTTCCTACTGTCTATGTATAGAACCATTCCTGTGACACTACTTATACTTTCCGATGCTTCACTTCAGGTTTACGGTATCCCTCTGACCTTCTTATTGACGATGAAACTCAGAAATTGCATCGGAATTAAATACAAAAGGAGCAATGCCGACTCAAGTGCAAGAAGACTGACTCTTCCTACTGTCTATGATTTGAACCATTCCTGTGACACTAGTTATACATTCCGTTGCTGCACTTCAGGGTTACTGTGTCCCTTGGACCTTCTTATTGACGATGAAACGCAGAAATTGCATCGGGATTAAATACAAAAGGCACAATGCCGACTCAAGTACAAGAAGACTGACTCTTCTTGCTGACTATGATTTGAACATTTCCTGTGAGACAGGTTTTAGATTCTGATTCTTCACTATGTGTTTACTGTATCCCTTGGACCTTCTTATTGACGATGAGACACAGACGTTGCATCGAAATTAAATACAAAAGGCACAATGCCGACTTAAGTACAAGAAGACTGACTCTTCTTACTGTTTATGTTTTGAACCATCCCTGTGACACTAGTTATAGATTCCGATGCTTCACTTCAGGTATACTGTATCCCTTGGACCTTCTTATTGACGATGAAAGACAGAAATTGCATCGGAATTAAATACAAACGCACAATGTGACTTATGTACAAGAAGACTGACACTTCTTGCTGTGTATGTTTTGAACCATTCCTGTGACACTAGTTATAGATTCCGATGCTTCACTTCAGGTTTACTGTATCCCTTGGACCTTCTTATTGACGACGAAACACATAAATTGCATCGGAATTAAATAGAAAAGGCACAATATCGACTTAAGTACAAGAAGACGGACTCTTCTTACTGACTATGATTTGCACATTTCCTGTGAGACCAGTTTTAGATTCCGATGCTTCACTATGTGCTTACTGTATTCCTTGGACCTTCTTATTGACGATGAGTCACAGAAATTGCATCGAAATTAAATACAAAGGGCACAATGCCGACTTAAGTACAAGAAGACTGATTCTTCTTACTTTGTATCTTTTGAACCATTCCTGTGACACTAGTTATAGATTCCGATGCTTCACTTCAGGTTTACTGTATCCCTTGGACCTTCTTATTGACGATGAAACACAGAAATTGCATCGGAATTAAATACATAATGCACAATGTGACTTAAGTACAAGAAGACTGACACTTATTGCTGTGTATGTTTTGAACCATTCCTGTGACACTAGTTATAGATTCCGATGCTTCACTTCAGGTGTACCGTATCCCTTGGACCTTCTTATTGACGATGAAACACAGAAATTGCATCGGGATTAAATACAAAAGGCACAATGCCGACTTAAGTACAAGTAGACTGACTCTTCTTACTGTCTATGCTTGAACCATTCCTGTGACACTAGTTATAGATTCTGATGCTTCCCTTTCAGTTTTACTGTATCCCTCTGACCTTCTCATTGACGATGAAACACAGATATTGCATCGGAATTAAATACAAAAGGCACAATGCCGACTTAAGTACAAGAAGACTGACTCTTCCTACTGTCTATGTTTTGAACCATTCCTGTGACACTAGTTATAGATTCCGATGATTCACTTCACGTTTACTGTATCCCTTGGACCTTCTTATTGACGATGAAACACAGAAATTGCATCGGGATTAAATAAAAAGGCACAATGCAGACTTAATTACAAGAAGACTGACTCTTCTTACTGACTATGTTTGGAACCATTCCTGTGACACTAGTTATAGATTCCGATGCCTCCCTTCAGGTTTACTGTATCCCTCTGACCTTCTTATTGACGATGAAACACAGAAATTGCATCGGAGTTATATACAAAAGGCACAGTGCCGACTTAAGTATAAGAAGACTGACTCTTTCCAATCTCTATGTTTTGAGCCATTCCCGTGACACTAGTTATAGATTCCGATGCTTCACTTCAGGTTTACTGTATACCTCTGACCTTCTTATTGACGATGAAACACAGAAATTGCATCGGAATTAAATACAAAAGGCACAATGCCGACTTACGTACAAGAAGACTGACTTATCTTACTGTCTATGTTTTGAACCATTCCTGTGACACTAGTTATAGATTCCGATGCTTCACTTCAGGTTTACTGTACCCCTTGGACCTTCTTATTGGCGACGAGACACAGAATTTGCATCGGATTTAAATAGAGAAGGCACAATGACGACTTAATTACAAGAACACTGACCCTTCCTACTGTCTCTGTTTTGAACCATTCCTGTGACACTAGTTATAGATTCCGATGCTTCACTTCAGGTTTACTGTATCCCTCTGAACTTCTTATTGACCATGAAACACAGAAATTGCATCGGAATTAAATACAAAAGGCACAATGTCGACTTAAGTACAACAAGACTGACTCATCTTTCTGACTATGTTGTGAACATTTCCTGTGAGACCAGTTTTGGATTCCGATGCTTCACTGTATGTTTATTGTATCACTTGGCCCTTCTTATTGACGATGATACACAGAAATTGCATCGGAATTAAATACAAGAGGCACAATGCCGACATAAGTACAAGAAGACTGAGTCTTCTTACTGTCTATGTTTTGAACCATTCCTGTGACACTAGTTATAGATTCCGATGCTTAATTTTAGTTTTACTGTATCCCTTTGACCTTCTTATTGACGACGAAACACAGAAATTGCATCGGAATTAAATACAAAAGGCACAATGCCGACTCAAATACAAGATTACTGACTCTTCTTACTCTCTATGTTTTGAACCTTTCCTGAGAGACCGGTTTTAGATTCCGGTGCTTCACTTCAAGTTTACTGTATCACCGGTAGAGATATTGAAGGGATTTAATGAGACACCGAATGAATGGCTCACGCCTTTGCCGAGACTACCAGTCAAGGCAGAAACAAGGGAGGAAAAGATGAAACAGATATGGAACAGACTAACCAGCTGTGCGGCAAAGAGGAAAAGGAAGTACGACTGAGGTGTAACTAACGAACAGAAGTATAATGTAGGAGTTCTAGTACTTATACGTAACTACGCTAAATCCTCAGCCACCTTAAAACAGAATAGTAAGTGGCAATTGCTATCTTAAGGGCCTTTTGAAGTAATAAGCGTGCCACACGAATGTAGCTATTTGTTAGCACATCCCCATACGGGGAAGATCAAAGGATTGTATCCACGTAAAGATGTGAAGTTATTTATTCAGTGACATATCACATATAAAGAGTAATAGTTGTAAGAAGATTTTAATTGTGTTTTAGAATATAAGTATGTTAGTATTAAGAAAGAAGTTTGTGTGTAATGAAACTTGGAGGAAGTGGATTCAGAAAGTAGGCAATAGCTTACACAAGAAAGATTTTGTTTATTGTATCACTTGGACCGTCTTATTGACGATGATACACAGAAATTGCATCGGAATTAAATACAAAAGGCACAATGCCGACTTAAGTACAAGATGACTGACTCTTCCTACTGTCTATGTTTTAACCATTCCTGTGACACTAGTTATAGATTCCGATGCTTCACTTCAGGTTTACTGATTCCCTCTGACCTTCTTATTGACGATGAAACACAGAAACTGCATCGGTATTAAATACAAATTCACAATGCCGACTCAAATACAAGATGACTGGCTCTTCTTACTCTCTATGTTTTGAACCTTTCCTGAGAGACCGGTTTTAGATTCCGGTGCTTCACTTCAAGTTTACTGTATCAATTGGACCTTCTTATTGACGACGAAACACAGAAATTGCATCGGAATTTAATAGAAAAGGCACAGTGCCGACTTAAGTACAAGAAGACCGACTCTTCCTACTGTCTATGTTTTGAACCATTCGTGTGACACTAGTTATAGATTCCGATGCTTCACTTTAGGTTTTTCTGTATCCCTCTGACGTCCTTATTGACGATGAAACACAGAAATTGCATCGGAAATAAAGACAAATGGCACAATGCCGAATC
Organism: Schistocerca americana; assembly: GCF_021461395.2. Lineage (NCBI taxonomy): Eukaryota > Metazoa > Arthropoda > Insecta > Orthoptera > Acrididae > Schistocerca > Schistocerca americana. Next base: position 1,121,091,418 of record NC_060120.1, read on the forward strand.
AAGTACAAGAAGACTGACTCCTCCTACTGTCTATGTACTGAACCATTCCTGTGACACTAGTTATACATTCCGATGCTTCACGTCAGGTTTACTGTATCCCTTTCACCTTCTTACTGACGATGAAAAACAGAAATTCCATCGGACTTAAATAGAAAAGGCACAATGCCGACTTAAGTACAAGAAGACAGACTCTTCTTACTGACTATGTTTGAACCATTCCTGTGACACTAATTATAGATTCCGATGCTCCACTTCAGGTTTACTGTAACCCTTGGACCTTCTTATGGACGATGAAACACAGAAATTGCATCGGGATTAAATAAAAAGGCACAATGCCGACTTAAGTACAAGAAGACTGACTCTGCTTACTGACTATGTTTTGAACCATTCCTGTGACACTAGTTATAGATTCCGATGCTTCCCTTCAGGTTTACTGTATCCCTCTGACCTTCTTATTGACGATGGAACACAGAAATTGCATCGGAATTATATACAAAAGGCACAATGCCGACTTAAGTATAAGAAGACTGACTCTTCCCAATCTCTATGTTTGAACCATTCAGGTGACACTAGTTATAGATTCCGATGGTTCACCTCAGGTTTACTGTATCCCTCTGACCTTCTTATTGACGATTAAACACAGAAATTGCATCGAAATTAAATACAAAAGGCACAATACCGACTTACGTACAAGAAGACTGACTCATCTTTCTGACTATGTTGTGAACATTTCCTGTGAGACCAGTTTTGGATTCCGATGCTTCACTATATGTTTATTGTATCACTTGGACCTTCTTATAGACGATGAAACACAGAAATTGCATCGGAATTAAATACAAAAGGCACAATGCCGACTTAAGTACAAGAAAACTGACTCTTCTTACTGTCTATGTTTGAACCATTCCTGTGACACTAGTTATAGATTCCGATGCTGTACTTCAGGTTCACTGCATCCCTTGGATCTTCTTATTGACGACGAAACACAGAAATTGCATCGGAACTAAATAGGAAAGGCACATTGCCGACTTACGTACAAGAAGACTGATCCTTCCTATTGTCTATGTTTTGAACCACTCCTGTGACAATAGTAATAGATACCGATGCTTCACTTCAGGTTTACTGTATCCCTCTGAACTTCTTATTGACGATTAAACACAGAAATTGCATCGGAATTAAATACAAAATGCACAATGTCGACTTAAGTACAACAAGACTGACTCATCTTTCTGACTATGTTGTGAACATTTCCTGTGAGACCAGTTTTGGATTCCGATGCTTCACTATATGTTTATTGTATCACTTGGACCTTCTTATTGACGATGAAACACAGAAATTGCATCGGAATTAAATACAAAAGGCACAATGCCGACTTAAGTACAAGAAAACTGACTCTTCTTACTGTCTATGTTTTGAACCATTCCTGTGACACTAGTTATAGATTCCGATGCTTCACTTCAGGTTTACTGTATCCCTTGGACCTTCTTATTGACGATGAAACACAGAAATTGCATCGGAATTAAATTGAAAAGGCACAATGCCGAATTAAGTACAAGAAGAATGACTCTTCCTACTGTCTATGTTTTGAACCATTCCTGGGACACTAGTTATAGATTCCGATGCTTCACTTCAGGTTTATTGTATCCCTCTGACCTTCTTATTGACGATGAAACACAGAAATTGCATCGGAAATAAAGACAAAAGGCACAATGCCGACTCAAGTACAAGAAGACTGACTCTTCCTACTGTCTATGTATTGAACCATTCCTGTGACACTACTTATACATTCCGATGCTTCACTTCAGGTTTACGGTATCCCTCTGACCTTCTTATTGACGATGAAACTCGGAAATTGCATCGTAATTAAATACAAAAGGAGCAATGCCGACTCAAGTACAAGAAGACTGACCCGTCCTACTGTCTATGATTTGAACCATTCCTGTGACACTAGTTATAAATTCCGTTGCTGCACTTCAGGGTTACTGTGTCCCTCTTACCTTCTTATTGACGATGAAACGCAGAAATTGCATCGGGATTAAATACAAAAGGCACAATGCCGACTTAAGTACAAGTAGACTGACTCTTCTTTCTGTCCATGCTTAGAACCATTCCTGTGACACTAGTTATAGATTCTGATGCTTCACTTCAGTTTTACTGTATCCCTCTGACCTTCTCATTGACGATGAAACACAGAAATTTCATCGGAATTAAATACAAAAGGCACAATGCCGACTTAAGTACAAGAAGACTGACTCTTCCTACTGTCCATGTTTTAAACCATCCCTGTGAGACTAGTTATAGATTCCGATGCTTTACTTCAGGTTTACTGTTTCCATTGGAGCTCCTTATTGACGATGAAACACAGAAATTGCATCGGAAATAAATACAAGAGGCACAATGCCGACTCAAGTACAAGAAGACTGACTCTTCCAGCTGTCTATGTTTTGAACCATTCCTGTGACACTAGTTATACATTCCGATGCTTCAGTTCAAGTTTACTGTATCCCTTGGACCTTCTTATTGACGACGAAACACAGAAATTGCATCGGAATTAAATAGAAAAGACACAATGCCGACTTAATTACAAGAGGACTGACTCTTCTTGCTGACTATGATTTGAACATTTCCTGTGAGACCGGTTTTAGATTCTGATTCTTCACTATGTGTTTACTGTATCCCTTGGACCTTCTTATTGACGATGAGACACAGACGTTCCATCGAAATTAAATACAAAAGGCACAATGCCGACTTAAGTACAAGAAGACTGACTCTTCTTACTGTTTATGTTTTGAACCATCCCTGTGACACTAGTTATAGATTCCGATGCTACACTTCAGGTATACTGTATCCCTTGGACCTTCTTATTGACGATGAAACACAGAAATTGCATCGGAATTAAATACAAACCGCACAATGTGACTTATGTACAAGAAGACTGACACTTCTTGCTGTGTATGTTTTGAACCATTCCTGTGACACTAGTTATAGATTCCGATGCTTCACTTCAGGTTTACTGTATCCCTTGGACCTTCTTATTGACGACGAAACACATAAATTGCATCGGAATTAAATAGAAAAGGCACAATATCGACTTAAGTACAAGAAGACTGACTCTTCTTACTGACTATGATTTGAACATTTCCTGTGAGACCAGTTTTAGATTCCGATGCTTCACTATGTGCTTACTGTAATCCTTGGACCTTCTTATTGACGATGAATCACAGAAATTGCATCGAAATTAAATACAAAGGGCACAATGCCGACATAAGTACAAGAAGACTGATTCTTCTTACTTTGTATCTTTTGAACCATTCCTGTGACACTAGTTATAGATTCCGATGCTTCACTTCAGGTTTACTGTATCCCTTGGACCTTCTTATTGACGATGAAACACAGAAATTGCATCGGAATTAAATTGAAAAGGCACAATGCCGACTTAAGTACAAGAACAATGACTCTTTCTACTGTCTATATTTGAACCATTCGTGTGACACTAGTTATAGATTCCGATGCTTCACTTTAGGTTTTTCTGTATCCCTCTGACCTTCTTATTGACGATGAAACACAGAAATTGCATCGGAAATAAAGACAAATGGCACAATGCCGACTCAAGTACAAGAAGACTGACTCCTCCTACTGTCTATGTATTGAACCATTCCTGTGACACTAGTTATACATTCCGATGCTTCACTTCAGGTTTACTGTATCCCTCTCACCTTCTTACTGACGATGAAAAACAGAAATTCCGTCGGACTTAAATAGGAAAGGCACAATGCCGACTTAAGTACAAGAAGACAGACTCTTCTTACTGACTATGTTTGTACCATTCCTGTGACACTAATTATAGATTCCGATGCTTCACTTCAGGTTTACAGTAACCCTTGGACCTTCTTATGGACGATGAAACACAGAAATTGCATCGGGATTAAATAAAAAGGCACAATGCCGACTTAAGTACAAGAAGACTGACTCTGCTTACTGTCTATGTTTTGAACCATTCCTGTGACACTAGTTATAGATTCCGATGCTTCCCTTCAGGTTTACTGTATCCCTCTGACCTTCTTATTGACGATGGAACACAGAAATTGCATCGGAATTATATACAAAAGGCATAGTGCCGACTTAAGTATGAGAAGACTGACTCTTCCCAATCTCTATGTTTTGAACCATTCCCGTGACACTAGTTATAGATTCCGATGGTTCACCTCAGGTTTACTGTATCCCTCTGACTTTCTTATTGACGATTAAACACAGAAAATCCATCGAAATTAAATACAAAAGGCACAATACCGACTTACGTACAAGAAGACTGACTCTTCTTACTGTCTATGATTTAAACCATCCCTGTGACACTAGTTATAGAATCCGATGCTGCACTTCAGGTTCACTGCATCACTTGGTCCTTCTTATTGACGACGAAACACAGAAATTGCATCGGAATTAAATAGGAAAGGCACAATGCCGACTTAAGTACAAGAAGACTGATCCTTCCTATTGTCTATGTTTTGAACCATTCCTGTGACACTAGTAATAGATTCCGATGCTTCACTTCAGGTTTACTGTACCCCTCTGAACTTCTTATTGACGATGAAACACAGAAATTGCATCGGAATCAAATACAAAACGCACAATGTGACTTATGTACAAGAAGACTGACACTTCTTGCTGTGTATGTTTTGAACCATTCCTGTGACACTAGTTATAGATTCCGATGCTTCACTTCAGGTTTACTGTATCCCTTGTAACTTCTTATTGACGATGAAACACAGAAATTGCATCGGAATTAAATACAAAAGGCACAATGTGACTTAAGTACAAGGAGACTGACACTTATTGCTGTGTATGTTTTGAACCATTCCTGTGACACTAGTTATAGATTCCGATGCTTCACTTCAGGTGTACCGTATCCCTTGGACCTTCTTATTGACGATGAAACACAGAAATTGCATCGGGATTAAATAAAAAGGCACAATGCCGACTTAAGTACAAGAAGACTGACTCTGCTTACTGACTATGTTTTGAACCATTCATGTGACACTAGTTATAGATTCCGATGCTTCCCTTCAGGTTTACTGTATCCCTCTGACCTTCTTATTGACGATGGAACACAGAAATTGCATCGGAATTATATACAAAAGGCACAGTGCCGACTTAAGTATAAGAAGACTGACTCTTCCCAATCTCTATGTTTTGAACCATTCCCGTGACACTAGTTATAGATTCCGATGGTTCACCTCAGGTTTACTGTATCCCTCTGACCTTCTTATTGACGATTAAACACAGAAATTGCATCGAAATTAAATACAAAAGGCACAATACCGACTTACGTACAAGAAGACTGACTCTTCTTACTGTCTATGTTTTAAACCATCCCTGTGAGACTAGTTATAGATTCCGATGCTGTACTTCAGGTTCACTGCATCCCTTGGACCTTCTTATTGACGACGAAACACAGAAATTGCATCGGAATTAAATTGGAAAGGCACATTGCCGACTTAAGTACAAGAAAACTGATCCTTCCTATTGTCTATGTTTGAACCATTCCTGTGACAATAGTAATAGATACCGATGCTTCACTTCAGGTTTACTGTATCCCTCTGAACTTCTTATTGGCGATGAAACACAGAAATTGCATCGGAATTAAATACAAAATGCACAATGTCGACTTAAGTACAACAAGACTGATTCATCTTTCTGACTATGTTGTGAACATTTCCTGTGAGACCAGTTTTGGATTCCGATAGTTCACTATATGTTTATTGTATCACTTGGACCTTCTTATAGACGATGAAACACAGAAATTGCATCGGAATTAAATACAAAAGGCACAATACCGACTTAAGTACAAGAAAACTGACTCTTCTTACTGTCTATGTTTTGAACCATTCCTGTGACACTAGTTATAGATTCCGATGCTTCACTTCAGGTTTACAGTAACCCTTGGACCTTCTTATGGACGATGAAACACAGAAATTGCATCGGGATTAAATAAAGAGGCACAATGCCGACTTAAGTACAAGAAGACCGACTCTGCTTACTGTCTATGTTTTGAACCATTCCTGTGACACTAGTTATAGATTCCGATGCTTCCCCTCAGGTTTACTGTATCCCTCTGACCTTCTTATTGACGATGGAACACAGAAATTGCATCGGAAATAAAGACAAATGGCACAATGCCGACTCAAGTACAAGAAGACTGACTCCTCCTACTGTCTATGTATTGAACCATTCCTGTGACACTAGTTATACATTCCGATGCTTCACTTCAGGTTTACTGTATCCCTCTCACCTTCTTACTGACGATGAAAAACAGAAATTCCGTCGGACGTAAATAGAAAAGGCACAATGCCGACATAAGTACAAGAAGACAGACTCTTCTTACTGACTATGTTTGAACCATTCCTGTGACACTAATTATAGATTCCGATGCTTCACTTCAGGTTTACAGTAACCCTTGGACCTTCTTATGGACGATGAAACACAGAAATTGCATCGGGATTAAATAAAGAGGCACAATGCCGACTTAAGTACAAGAAGACCGACTCTGCTTACTGTCTATGTTTTGAACCATTCCTGTGACACTAGTTATAGATTCCGATGCTTCCCCTCAGGTTTACTGTATCCCTCTGACCTTCTTATTGACGATGGAACACAGAAATTGCATCGGAATTATATACAAAAGGCACAGTGCCGACTTAAGTATGAGAAGACTGACTCTTCTTACTGCCTATGTTTGAACCATTCCTGTGACACTAGTTATAGATTCCGATGCCTCACTTCAGGTTTACTGTATCCCTTGGACCTTCTTATTGATGATGAAACACAGATATTGCATCGGAATTAAATACCAAAGGAATAATGCCGAATTAAGTACAAGAAGACTGACTCTTCTTACTGACTAAGTTTTGAACCATTCCTTTGACACTAGTTATAGATTCCGATGCCTCAATTCAGGTTTACTGTATCCCTTGGACCTTCTTATTGACGGTGAAACACTGAAATTACATCGGAATTAAATACGAAAGGCACAATGCCGACATAAGTACTAGGAAACTGATTCTTCTTACTGACTATGTTTTGAACCATTCCTGTTACACCACTTATAGATTCCGATGCTTGACTTCAGGTTTACTATATCCCTCTCACCTTCTTATGGACGATGAAACACAGATATTGCATCGGAATTAAACAGAAAAAGCACAATGCCGACTTAAGTACTAGAAGACTGACTCTTCCTACTGTCTACGTTTTGAACCATCCCTGTGACACTAGTTATAGATTCCGATTTACTTCAGGTTTACTGTATCCCTCTAACCTTCTTATTGACTATGAAACACAGAAATTGCATCGGAATTAAATACAAAAGGCACAATGCCGACTCAAGTACAAGAAGACTGACTCTTCCTACTGTCTATGTTTAGAACCATTCCTGTGACACTAGTTATACATTCCGATGCTTCACGTCAGGTTTACTGTATCCCTCTGACCTTCTTCTTGATGATGAATCCTAGAAATTGCATCGGAATTAAATAGAAAAGGCACAATGCCGACTTAAGTACATGAAGACTGACTCTTCTTACTGTCTATGATTTGAAACATTCCTGTGACCATAGTTATAGATTCCGATGCTTCACTTCAGGTGTACTGTATCCCCTGGACCTTCTTATTGACGATGAAACACAGAAATAGCATCGGGATTAAATACAAAAGGCACAATGCCGACTTAAGTGCAAGTAGACTGACTCTTCTTACTGTCTATGTTTTGAACCATTCCTGTGACACTTGTTATAGATCCTGATGCTTCAGTTCAGTTTGAACTGTATCCCTCTGACCTTCTTACGGACGATGAAAAACAGAAATTGCATCGGAAGTAAATACAAAAGGCACAATGCCGACTTATGTACAAGAAGACTGACTCTACCTACTGTCTATGTTTTGAACCATCCCTGTGACACTAGTTATAGATTCCGATGCTTTACTTCAGGTTTACTGTATCCCTTGGACCTTCTTATTGACGATGAAACACAGAAATTGCATCGGAATTAAATACAAAAGGCACAATGCCGACCTAAGTACTAGAAGACTGACTCTTCCTACTGTCTATGTTTTGAACCATTCCTGTGACACTAGTTATAGATTCCGATGATTCACTTCGCTTTTGCTGTATCCCTTTGACCTTCTTATTGACGATGTAACACTGAAATTGTATCGCAATTAAATAGGAAAGGCACAATGCCGACTTAGGCACAAGAAGAATAACTCTTCTTACTGACTATGTCTTGAACCATTCCTGTGACACCACTTATAGATTCCGATGCTTCACTTCAGGTTTACCGTATCCCTCTGACCTTCTTATGGACGATGAAACACAGAAATTGCATCGGAAATAAAAAGAAAACGCACAATGTCGATTTAAGTACGAGAAGACTGACTCTTCCTACTGTCTATGTCTTGAACCACTCCTGTGACACTAGTTATAGATTCCGATGATTCACTTCACGTTTGCTGTATCCCTTTTACCTTCTTATTGACGATGAAACACAGAAATTGAATCGGATTAAATATAAAAGGCACAATGCCGACTTAAGCACAAGAAGAATGACTCTTCCTACTGTTTATGCTTTGAACCATTCCTGTAACACTAGTTATAGATTCCGATGCTTCACTTCAGGTTTACTGTATACCTCGGACCTTCTTATGGACGATGAAACACTGAAATTGCCTCGGAAGTAAATAGAAAAAGCACAATGCCGACTTCAGTACAAGAAGACTGACTCTTCTTATTGTCTATGTTTTGAACCATTCCTGTGACACTAGTTATAGAATCCGATGCTTCACTTCAGGTGTACTGCTTCCCTAGGACCTTCTTATTGACGATGAAACACAGAAATAGCATCGGAATTAAATAGAAAAGGCACAATGCCGACTTAAGTACAAGAAGACTGACTCTTCTTACTGACTATGTTTGAACCATTCCTGTGACACTAGTTATAGATTCTGATGCCTCACTTCAGGTTTACTGTATCCCTTGGACCTTCTTATTGATGATGAAACACAGAAATTGCATCGGAATTAAATACGAAAGGAATAATGCCGACTTAAGTACAAGAAGACTGACTCTTCTTACTGACTAAGTTTTGAACCATTTGTGTGACACTAGTTATAGATTCCGATGCCTCACTTCAGGTTTACTGTATCCCTTGGACCTTCTTATTGACGGTGAAATACTGAAATTGCATCGGAATTAAATACGAAAGGCACAATGCCGACTTAAGTACAAGGAGACTGATTCTTCTTACTGACTATGTTTTGAATCATTCCTGTTACACCACTTATAGATTCCGATGCTTCACTTCAGGTTTACTCTATCCCTCTGACCATCTTATGGACGATGAAACACAGAAATTGCATCGGAAATAAATAGAAAACGCACAATGCCGACTTAAGTACATGAAGACTGACTCTTCTTACTGTCTATGTTTTGAACCATTCCTGTGACACTAGTTATAGATTCCGATACTTCACTACAGGTGTACTGCATCCCTTGGACCCTCTTATTGACGATGAAACACAGATATTGCATCGGAATTAAATAGAAAAGGCACAATGCCGACTTAAGTACAAGAAGACTGACTCTTCTTACTGACTATGTTTGAACCATTGCTGTGACACTAGTTATAGATTCCGATGCCTCACTTCAGGTTTACTGTATCCCATAGAACTTCTTATTGATGATGAAACACAGATATTGCATCGGAACTAAATACCAAAGGAATCATGCCGACTTAAGTACAAGAAGACTGACTCTTCTTACTGACTATGTTTGAACCATTCCTGTGACACTAGTTATAGATTCCGATGCCTCACTTCAGGTTTACTGTATCCCTTAGACCTTCTTATTGATGATGAAACACAGATATTGCATCGGAATTAAATACCAAAGGAATAATGCCGACTTAAGTACAAGAAGACTGACTCTTCTTACTGACTAAGTTTTGAACCATTCCTGAGACACTAGTTATAGATTCCGATGCCTCAATTCAGGTTTACTGTATCCCTTTGACCCTCTTATTGACGATGAAACGCTGAAATTGTATCGGAATTAAATAGAAAAGGCACAATGCCGACTTAATCACAAGAAGAATGACTCTTCCTACTTTTTATGCTTTGAACCATTCCTGTAACACTAGTTATAGATTCCGATGCTTCACTTCAGGTTTACTGTATCCCTCTGACCTTCTTATGGACGATGAAACACTGAAATTGCCTCGGGAGTAAATAGAAAAAGCACAATGCCGACTTCAGTACAAGAAGACTGACTCTTCTTATTGTCTATGTTTTGAACCATTCCTGTGACACTAGTTATAGAATCCGATGCTTCACTTCAGGTGTACTGCTTCCCTAGGACCTTCTTATTGACGACGAAACACAGAAATAGCATCGGAATTAAATAGAAAAGGCACAATGCCGACTTAAGTACAAGAAGACTGACTCTTCTTACTGACTATGTTTGAACTATTCCTGTGACACTAGTTATAGATTCTGATGCCTCACTTCAGGTTTACTGTATCCCTTGGACCTTCTTATTGATGATGAAACACAGAAATTGCATCGGAATTAAATACGAAAGGAATAATGCCGACTTAAGTACAAGAAGACTGACTCTTCTTACTGACTAAGTTTTGAACCATTCCTGTGACACTAGTTATAGATTCCGATGCCTCACTTCAGGTTTACTGTATCCCTTGGACCTTCTTATTGACGGTGAAACACTGAAATTGCATTGGAATTAAATACGAAAGGCACAATGCCGACTTAAGTACAAGGAGACTGATTCTTCTTACTGACTATGTTTTGAACCATTCCTGTTACACCACTTATAGATTCCGATGCTTCACTTCAGGTTTACTCTATCCCTCTGACCATCTTATGGACGATGAAACACAGAAATTGCATCGGAAATAAATAGAAAACGCACAATGCCGACTTAAGTACATGAAGACTGACTCTTCTTACTGTCTATGTTTTGAACCATTCCTGTGACACTAGTTATAGATTCCGATACTTCACTACAGGTGTACTGCATCCCTTGGACCCTCTTATTGACGATGAAACACAGATGTTGCATCGGAATTAAATAGAAAAGGCACAATGCCGACATAAGTACAAGAAGACTGACTCTTCTTACTGACTAAGTTTTGAACCATTCCTGTGACACTAGTTATAGATTCCGATGCCTCAATTCAGGTTTACTGTATCCCTTTGACCTTCTTATTGACGATGAAACACTGAAATTGTATCGGAATTAAATAGAAAAGGCACAATGCCGACTTAAGCACAAGAAGAATGACTCTTCTTACTGACTAAGTTTTGAACCATTCCTGTGACACTAGTTATAGATTCCGATGCCTCACTTCAGGTTTACTGTATCCCTTGGACCTTCTTAGTGACGGTGAAACACTGAAATTGCATCGGAATTAAATACGAAAGGCACAATGTCGATTTAAGTACGAGAAGACTGACTCTTCCTACAGTCTATGTCTTGAACCATTCCTGTGACACTAGTTATAGATGCCGATGCTTCACTTCAGGTTTACTGTATCCCTCTGACCTTCTTATGGACGATGAAACACAGAAATTGCATAAAAATAAAAAGAAAACGCACAATGTCGATTTAAGTACGAGAAGACTGACTCTTCCTACTGTCTATGCCTAGAACCACTCCTGTGACACTAGTTATAGATTCCGATGATTCACTTCACGTTTGCTGTATCCCTTTGACCTTCTTATTGACGATGAAACACAGAAATTGAATCGGATTAAATAGAAAAGGCACAATGCCGACTTAAGCACAAGAAGAATGACTCTTCCTACTGTTTATGTTTTGAACCATTCCTGTGACACTAGTTATAGACTCCGATGCTTCACTTCAGGTTTACTGTATCCCTCTGACCTTCTTATGGACGATGAAACACAGAAATTGCCTCAGAAGTAAATAGAAAAAGCACAACGCCGACATAAGTACAAGGAAACTGATTCTTCTTACTGACTATGTTTTGAACCATTCCTGTTACACCACTTATAGATTTCGATGCCTCACTTCAGGTTTACTGTATCCCTTGGACCTTCTTATTGACGATGAAACACAGAAATTGCATCGGATTAAAATACAAAAGGCACAATGCCGACTTAAGTACAAGTAGACTGACTCTTCTAACTGTCTATGTTTTGACCCATTCCTGTGACACTAGTTAAAGATTCTGATGCTTCACTTCAGGTTTACTGTATCCCTCTGACCCTCCTATTGACGATGAAACACAGAAATTGAATCGGAATTTAATACAAAGGGCACAATGCCGACTTAAGTACAAGAAGACTGACTCTTTCTACTGTCTACGTTCTGAACCATCCCTGTGACACTAGTTATAGATTCCGATTTACTTCAGGTTTACTGTATCCCTCTGACCTTCTTATTGACTATGAAACATAGAAATTGCATCGGAATTAAATACAAAAGGCACAATGCCGACTCAAGTACTAGAAGACTGACTCCTCCTACTGTCTATGTTTAGAACCATTCCTGTGACACTAGTTATACATTCCGATGCTTCACTTCAGGTTTACCTTATCCCTCTGACCTTCTTCTTGATGATGAATCCTAGAAATTGCATCGGAATTAAATAGAAAAGGCACAATGCCGACTTAAGTACATGAAGACTGACTCTTCTTACTGTCTATGTTTTGAAACATTCCTGTGACCCTAGTTATAGATTCCGATGCTTCAGTTCAGGTGTACTGTATCCCCTGGACCTTCTTATTGACGATGAAACACAGAAATTGCATCGGGATAAAATACAAAAGGCACAATGCCGACTTAAGTACAAGTAGACTGACTCTTCTTACTGTCTATGTTTTGAACCATTCCTGTGACACTAGTTATAGATCCTGATGCTTCAGTTCAGTTTGAACTGTATCCCTCTGACCTTCTTACGAACGATGAAACACAGAAATTGCATCGGAAGTAAATACAAAAGGCACAATGCCGACTTAAGTACAAGAAGACTGACTCTACCTACTGTCTGTGTTTTGAACCATCCCTGTGACACTAGTTATAGATTCCGATGCTTTACTTCAGGTTTACTGTATCCCTTGGACCTTCTTATTGACGATGAAACACAGAAATTGCATCGGAATTAAATACAAAAGGCACAATGCCGACCTAAGTACTAGAAGACTGACTCTTCCTACTGTCTATGTTTTGAACCATCCCTGTGACACTAGTTATAGATTCCGTTGATTCACTTCACTTTTGCTGTATCCCTTTGACCTTCTTATTGACGATGAAACACTGAAATTGTATCGGAATTAAATAGAAAAGGCACAATGCCGACTTAAGCACAAGAAGAAAAACTCTTCCTACTGTTTATGTTTTGAACCATTCCTGTGACACTAGTTATAGATTCCGATGCTTCAATTCAGGTGTACTGCAACCCTTGGACCTTCGTATTGACGATGAAACACAGAAATTGCATCGGAATTAAGTAGAAAAGGCACATTGCCGACTTAAGTACAAGAAGACTGACTCTTCTCACTGACTATGTTTTGAACCATTCCTGTGACACTAGTTATAGATTCCGATGCCTCACTTCAGGTTTACTGTATCCCTTGGACCTTCTTATTGACGATATAACACAGAAATTGCATCGGAATTAAATACAAAAGGCACAATGCCGACTTAAGTACAAGAAGACTGACTCTCAAGACTGTCTATGTTTTGAACCATTCCTGTTACACTATTTATAGAATCCGATGCTTCACTTCAGGGATACTGTATCCCTCTGACCTTCATATTGACGATGAATCACAGAAATTGCATCGGAATTAAACAGAAAAGGCACAATGCCGACTTAAGTACAAGAAAACTGACTCTTCTTACTGTCTATGTTTGAAGCATTCCTGTGACACTAGTTAGAGTTTCCGATGCCTCACTTCAGGTTTACTGTATCCCTTGGACATTCTTATTGACGATGAAACACAGAAATTGCATCGGAATTAAATACAAAAGGCACAATGCCGACTTAAGTACAAGAAGACTGACTCTTCCTACTGTCTATGTTTTGAACCATTCCTGTGACGCTAGTTATAGATTCCGATGCTTCACTTCAGGTTTACCGTTTGACCCTCACCTTCTTATTGACGATGAAAAACAGAAATTGCATCGGAATTAAATACAAAAGGCAGAATGCCGATTCAAGTACAAGAAGACTGACTCTTCCTACTGTCAATGTTTTGAACCATTCCTATGACACTAGTTAAATATTCTGATGCCTCACTTCAGGTTTCCTGAATCCCTTGGACCTTCTTATTGACGATGAAACACAGAAATTGCATCGGAATTAAATACAAAAGGCACAATGCCGACTTAAGTACAAGAAGACTGACTCTTCCTACTGTCTATTGTTTGAACGATTCCTGTGACACTTGTTATAGATTCCGATGCTTCACTTCAAGTTTACTGTATCCCTCTGACTTTCTCACTGACGATGAAACAGAGAAATTGCATCGGAATGAAATACAAAAGGCACAATGCCCACTTAAGTACAAGAAGACTGACTCTTACTACTGTCTATGTTTTGAACCATTCCTGTGACACTAGTTAAAGATTCTGATGCTTCACTTCAGGTTTACTGTATCCCTCTGACCCTCCTATTGACGATGAAACACAGAAATTGAATCGGAATTAAATACAAAAGGCACAATGCCGACTTAAGTACAAGAAGACTGACTCTTCCTACTGTCTACGTTTTGAACCTTCCCTGTGACACTAGTTATAGATTCCGATTTACTTCAGGTTTTCTGTATCCCTCAGACCTTCTTATTGACTATGAAACACAGAAATTGCATCGGAATTAGATACAAAAGGCACAATGCCGACTCAAGTACAAGAAGACTGACTCCTCCTACTGTCTATGTTTAGAACCATTCCTGTGACACTAGTTATACATTCCGATGCTTCACTTCAGGTTTACTGTATCCCACTGACCTTCTTCTTGATGTTGAATCCTAGAAATTGCATCGGAATTAAATAGAAAAGGCACAATGCCGACTTAAGTACATGAAGACTGACTCTTCTTACTGTCTATCATTTGAAACATTCCTGTGACCCTAGTTATAGATTCCGATGCTTCACTTCAGGTGTACTGTATCCTCTGGACCTTCTTATTGTCGATGAAACACAGAAATTGCATCGGGATTAAATACAAAAGGCACAATGCCGACTTAAGTACAAGAAGACTGACTCTTCTCACTGACTATGTTTTGAACCATTCCTGTGACACTAGTTATAGATTCTGATGCCTCACTTCAGGTTTCCTGAATCCCTTGGACCTTCTTATTGACGATGAAACACAGAAATTGCATCGGAATTAAATACAAAAGGCACAATGCCGACTTAAGTACAAGAAGACTGACTCTTCCTACTGTCTACGTTTTGAACCTTCCCTGTGACACTAGTTATAGATTCCGATTTACTTCAGGTTTACTGTATCCCTCTGACCTTCTTATTGACTATGAAACACAGAAATTGCATCGGAATTAGATACAAAAGGCACAATGCCGACTCAAGTACAAGAAGACTGACTCCTCCTACTGTCTATGTTTAGAACCATTCCTGTGACACTAGTTATACATTCCGATGCTTCACTTCAGGTTTACTGTATCCCTCTGACCTTCTTCTTGATGATGAATCCTAGAAATTGCATCGGAATTAAATAGAAAAGGCACAATGCCGACTTAAGTACATGAAGACTGACTCTTCTTACTGTCTATGATTTGAAACATTCCTGTGACCCTAGTTATAGATTCCGATGCTTCACTTCAGGTGTACTGTATCCTCTGGACCTTCTTATTGACGATGAAACACAGAAATTGCATCGGGATTAAATACAAAAGACACAATGCCGACTTAAGTACAAGTTGACTGACTCTTCTTACTGTCTATGTTTTGAACCATTCCTGTGACACTAGTTATAGATCCTGATGCTTCAGTTCAGTTTGAACTGTATCCCTCTGACCTTCTTACGGACGATAAAACACAGAAATTGCATCGGAAGTAAATACAAAAGGCACAATGCCGACTTAAGTACAAGAAGACTGACTCTACCTACTGTCTATGTTTTGAACCATCCCTGTGACACTAGTTATAGATTCCGATGCTTTACTTCAGGTTTACTGTATCCCTTGGACCTTCTTATTGACGATGAAACACAGAAATTGCATCGGAATTGAATACAAAAGGCACAATGCCGACCTAAGTACTATAAGACTGACTCTTCCTACTGTCTATGTTTTGAACCATTCCTGTGACACTAGTTATAGATTCCGATGATTTACTTCACTTTTGCTGTATCCCTTTGACCTTCTTATTGACGATGAAACACTGAAATTGTATCGGAAATAAATAGAAAAGGCACAATGCCGACTTAAGCACAAGAAGAATGACTCTTCCTACTGTTTATGTTTTGAACCATTCCTGTGACACTAGTTATAGATTCCGATGCTTCAATTCAGGTGTACTGCCACCCTTGGACCTTCGTATTGACGATGAAACACAGAAATTGCATCGGAATTAAATAGAAAAGGCACATTGCCGACTTAAGTACAAGAAGACTGACTCTTCTCACTGACTATGTTTTGAACCATTCCTGTGACACTAGTTATAGATTCCGATGCCTCACTTCAGGTTTACTGTATCCCTTGGACCTTCTTATTGACGATATAACACAGAAATTGCATCGGAATTAAATACAAATGGCACAATGCCGACTTAAGTTCAAGAAGACTGACTCTCAAGACTGTCTATGTTTTGAACCATTCCTGTGACACTATTTATAGAATCCGATGCTTCACTTCAGGGTTACTGTATCCCTCTGACCTTCTTATTGACGATGAAACACAGAAATTGCATCGGAATTAAACAGAAAAGGCACAATGCCGACTTAAGTACAAGAAAACTGACTCTTCTTACTGTCTATGTTTGAAGCATTCCTGTGACACTAGTTATAGTTTCCGATGCCTCACTTCAGATTTACTGTATAGCTTGGACATTCTTATTGACGATGAAACACAGAAATTGCATCGGAAATGAATACAAAAGGCACAATGCCGACTTAAGTACAAGAAGACTGACTCTTCCTACTGTCTATGTTTTGAACCATTCCTGTGACGCTAGTTATAGATTCCGATGCTTCACTTCAGGTTTACTGTTTCCCCCTCACCTTCTTATTGACGATGAAAAACAGAAATTGCATCGGAATTAAATACAAAAGGCAGAATGCCGATTCAAGTACAAGAAGACTGACTCTTCCTACTGTCTATGTTTTAAACCATTCCTGTGACACTAGTTAAAGATTCTGATGCTTCACTTCACGTTTACTTTATCCCTCTGACCCTCTTATTGACGATGAAACACAGAAATTGCATCGGAATTAAATACAAAAGGCACCATGCCGATTTAAGTACAAGAAGACTGACTCTTCCTACTGGCTATGATTTAAACCACTCCTGTGACACTAGTTATAGATTCCGATGCCTCACATCAGGTTTCCTGAATCCCTTGGACCTTCTTATTGACGATGAAACACAGAAATTGCATCGGAATTAAATACAAAAGGCACAATGCCGACTTAAGTACAAGAAGACTGACTCTTCCTACTGTCTATTGTTTGAACGATTCCTGTGACACTTGTTATAGATTCCGATGCTTCACTTCAAGTTTACTGTATCCCTCTGTCTTTCTCATTGACGATGAAACAGAGAAATTGCATCGGAATGAAATACAAAAGGCACAATGCCGACTTAAGTACAAGACGACTGACTCTTACTACTGTCTATGTTTTGAACCATTCCTGTGTCACTAGTTACGCATTCCGATGCTGCACTTCAGGTTTACTGTATCCCTCTGACCTTCATCTTGATGATGAAACACAGATATTGCATCGGAATTAAATAGAAAAGGCACAATGCTGACTTAAGTACAAGAAGACTGACTCTTCTTACTGTCTATGATTTGAAAAATCCCTGTGACACAATTTATAGATTCCGATGCTGCACTCCAGGTGTACTGTATCCCATGGACCTTCTTATTGACGATGAAACACAGAAATTACATCGGGATTAAATACAAAAGGCACAATGCCGACTTAAGTACAAGTAGATTGACTCTTCTTACTGTCAGTGCTTTGAACCATTCCTGTGACACTAGTTACAGATTCTGCTGCTTCACTTCAGTTTTACTGTATCCCTCTGACCTTCTCATTGACGATGAAACATAGAAATTGCATCAGAGTTAAATACAAAAGGCACAATGCTGACTTAAGTACAAGAAGACTGACTCTTCCTACTGTCTATAATCTGAACCACCCCTGTGACACTAGTTATAGATTCCGATGCTTTACTTCAGGTTTACTGTATCCCTTGGACCTTCTTATTGACGATGAAACTCAGAAATTGCATCGGAATTAAATACAAATGGCACAATGCCGACTTAAGTACAAGAAGACTGACTCTTAGCACTGTCTATGTTTTGAAGCATTCCTGTGACACTAGTTATTGATTCCGATGATTCACTTCACGTTTACTGTATCCCTTTGACCTTCTTATTGACGATGGAACACAGAAATTGCATCGGAATTAAATACAAAAGGCACAATGCCGACTTAAGTACAAGAAGAATGACTCTTCCTACTGTCTATGTTTTGAACCATTCCTGTGACACTAGTTATAGATTCCGATGCTTCACTTCTGATTTACTGTATCCCTCTGACCTTCTTATTGACGATGAAACACAGAAATTGCATCGCAAATAAATACAAAAGGCACATTGCCGACTCAAGTACAAGAAGACTGACTCTTCCTACTGTCTATGTTTTGAACAATTCCTGTGACACTAGTTATACACTCCGATGCTTCACTTCAGTTTTACTGTATCAATCTGACCTTCTTATTGACGATGAAACACAGAAATTGCATCGGAATTAAACAGAAAATTCACAATGCCGACTTAAGTACAAGAAAACTGACGCTTCTTACTGTCTATGTTTTGAACCATTCCAGTGACACTAGTTATAGTTTCCGATGCCTCACTTCAGGTTTACTGTATCCCTTGGACCTTCTTATTGACGATGAAACACAGAAATTGCATCAAAATTAAATACAAAAGGCACAATGCCGACTTAAGTACAAGAAGACTGACTCTTCCTACTGTCTATGTTTTGATCCATTCCTGTGACACTAGTTATAGATTCCGATGCTTCACTTCTGATTTACTGTCTCCCTCTGACCTTCTTATTGACGATGAAACACAGAAATTGCATCGCAAATAAATACAAAAGGCACATTGCCGACTCAAGTACAAGAAGACTGACTCTTCCTACAGTCTATGTTTTGAACCATTCCTGTGCCACTAGTTATAGATCCTGATGCTTCAGTTCAGTTTGAACTGTATCCCTCTGACTTTCTTACGGACGATGAAACACAGAAATTGCATCGGAAGTAAATACAAAAGGCACAATGCCGACTTAAGCGCCAGAAGAATGACTCTTCCTACTGTTTATGTTTTGAACCATTCCTGTGACACTAGTTATAGATTCCGATGCTTCAATTCAGGTGTACTGCAACCCTTGGACCCTCGTGTTGACGATGAAACACAGAAATTGCATCGGAATTAAATAGAAAAGGCACATTGCCGACTTAAGTACAAGAAGACTGACTCTTCTCACTGACTATGTTTTGAACCATTCCTGTGACACTAGTTATAGATTCCGATGCCTCACTTCAGGTTTACTGTCTCCCTTGGACCTTCTTATTGACTATATAACACAGAAATTGCATCGGAATTAAATGCAAATGGCACAATGCCGACTTAAGTTCAAGAAGACTGACTCTCAAGACTGTCTATGCTTTGAACCATTCCTGTGACACTATTTATAGAATCCGATGCTTCACTTCAGGGTTACTGTATCCCTCTGACCTTCTTCTTGATGATGAATCCTAGAAATTGCATCGGAATTAAATAGAAAAGGCACAATGCCGACTTAAGTACATGAAGACTGACTCTTCTTACTGTCTATGATTTGAAACATTCCTGTGACCCTAGTTATAGATTCCGATGCTTCACTTCAGGTGTACTGTATCCTCTGGACCTTCTTATTGACGATGAAACACAGAAATTGCATCGGGATTAAATAGAAAAGACACAATGCCGACTTAAGTACAAGTTGACTGACTCTTCTTACTGTCTATGTTTTGAACCACTCCTGTGACACTAGTTATAGATCCTGATGCTTCAGTTCAGTTTGAACTGTATCCCTCTGACCTTCTTACGGACGATAAAACACAGAAATTGCATCGGAAGTAAATACAAAAGGCACAATGCCGACTTAAGTACAAGAAGACTGACTCTACCTACTGTCTATGTTTTGAACCATCCCTGTGGCACTAGTTATAGATTCCGATGCTTTACTTCAGGTTTACTGTATCCCTTGGACCTTCTTATTGACGATGAAACACAGAAATTGCATCGGAATTGAATACAAAAGGCACAATGCCGACCTAAGTACTATAAGACTGACTCTTCCTACTGTCTATGTTTTGAACCATTCCTGTGACACTAGTTATAGATTCCGATGATTTACTTCACTTTTGCTGTATCCCTTTGACCTTCTTATTGATGATGAAACACTGAAATTGTATCGGAAATAAATAGAAAAGGCACAATGCCGACTTAAGCACAAGAAGAATGACTCTTCCTACTGTTTATGTTTTGAACCATTCCTGTGACACTAGTTATAGATTCCGATGCTTCAATTCAGGTGTACTGCAACCCTTGGACCTTCGTATTGACGATGAAACACAGAAATTGCATCGGAATTAAATAGAAAAGGCACATTGCCGACTTAAGTACAAGAAGACTGACTCTTCTCACTGACTGTGTTTTGAACCATTCCTGTGACACTAGTTATAGATTCCGATGCCTCACTTCAGGTTTACTGTATCCCTTGGACCTTCTTATTGACGATATAACACAGAAATTGCATCGGAATTAAATACAAATGGCACAATGCCGACTTAAGTTCAAGAAGACTGACTCTCAAGACTGTCTATGTTTTGAACCATTCCTGTGACACTATTTATAGAATCCGATGCTTCACTTCAGGGTTACTGTATCCCTCTGACCTTCTTATTGACGATGAAACACAGAAATTGCATCGGAATTAAACAGAAAAGGCACAATGCCGACTTAAGTACAAGAAGACTGACTCTTCCTACTGTCTATGTTTTGAACCATTCCTGTGACGCTAGTTATAGATTCCGATGCTTCACTTCAGGTTTACTGTTTCCCCCTCACCTTCTTATTGACGATGAAAAACAGAAATTGCATCGGAATTAAATACAAAAGGCAGAATGCCGATTCAAGTACAAGAAGACTGACTCTTCCTACTGTCTATGTTTTAAACCATTCCTGTGACACTAGTTAAAGATTCTGATGCTTCACTTCACGTTTACTTTATCCCTCTGACCCTCTTATTGACGATGAAACACAGAAATTGCATCGGAATTAAATACAAAAGGCTCCATGCCGACTTAAGTACAAGAAGACTGACTCTTCCTACTGTCTATGATTTATACCACTCCTGTGACACTAGTTATAGATTCCGATGCCTCACATCAGGTTTCCTGAATCCCTTGGACCTTCTTATTGACGATGAAACACAGAAATTGCATCGGAATTAAATACAAAAGGCACAATGCCGACTTAAGTACAAGAAGACTAACTCTTCCTACTGTCTATTGTTTGAACGATTCCTGTGACACTTGTTATAGATTCCGATGCTTCACTTCAAGTTTACTGTATCCCTCTGTCTTTCTCATTGACGATGAAACAGAGAAATTGCATCGGAATGAAATACAAAAGGCACAATGCCGACTTAAGTACAAGACGACTGACTCTTACTACTGTCTATGTTTTGAACCATTCCTGTGTCACTAGTTACGCATTCCGATGCTGCACTTCAGGTTTACTGTATCCCTCTGACCTTCATCTTGATGATGAAACACAGATATTGCATCGGAATTAAATAGAAAAGGCACAATGCTGACTTAAGTACAAGAAGACTGACTCTTCTTACTGTCTATGATTTGAAAAATCCCTGTGACACAATTTATAGATTCCGATGCTGCACTTGAGGTGTACTGTATCCCATGGACCTTCTTATTGACGATGAAACACAGAAATTACATCGGGATTAAATACAAAAGGCACAATGCCGACTTAAGTACAAGTAGATTGACTGTTCTTACTGTCAGTGCTTTGAACCATTCCTGTGACACTAGTTACAGATTCTGCTGCTTCACTTCAGTTTTACTGTATCCCTCTGACCTTCTCATTGACGATGAAACATAGAAATTGCATCAGAATTAAATACAAAAGGCACAATGCTGACTTAAGTACAAGAAGACTGACTCTTCCTACTGTCTATAATCTGAACCACCCCTGTGACACTAGTTATAGATTCCGATGCTTTACTTCAGGTTTACTGTATCCCTTGGACCTTCTTATTGACGATGAAACTCAGAAATTGCATCGGAATTAAATACAAATGGCACAATGCCGACTTAAGTACAAGAAGACTGACTCTTAGCACTGTCTATGTTTTGAAGCATTCCTGTGACACTAGTTATTGATTCCGATGATTCACTTCACGTTTACTGTATCCCTTTGACCTTCTTATTGACGATGGAACACAGAAATTGCATCGGAATTAAATACAAAAGGCACAATGCCGACTTAAGTACAAGAAGAATGACTCTTCCTACTGTCTATGTTTTGAACCATTCCTGTGACACTAGTTATAGATTCCGATGCTTCACTTCTGATTTACTGTATCCCTCTGACCTTCTTATTGACGATGAAACACAGAAATTGCATCGCAAATAAATACAAAAGGCACAATGCCGACTCAAGTACAAGAAGACTGACTCTTCCTACTGTCTATGTTTTGAACAATTCCTGTGACACTAGTTATACACTCCGATGCTTCACTTCAGTTTTACTGTATCAATCTGACCTTCTTATTGACGATGAAACACAGAAATTGCATCGGAATTAAACAGAAAATTCACAATGCCGACTTAAGTACAAGAAAACTGACGCTTCTTACTGTCTATGTTTTGAACCATTCCAGTGACACTAGTTATAGTTTCCGATGCCTCACTTCAGGTTTACTGTATCCCTTGGACCTTCTTATTGACGATGAAACACAGAAATTGCATCGGAATTAAATACAAAAGGCACAATGCCGACTTAAGTACAAGAAGACTGACTCTTCCTACTGTCTATGTTTTGAACCATTCCTGTGACACTAGTTATAGATTCCGATGCTTCACTTCTGATTTACTGTCTCCCTCTGACCTTCTTATTGACGATGAAACACAGAAATTGCATCGCAAATAAATACAAAAGGCACATTGCCGACTCAAGTACAAGAAGACTGACTCTTCCTACAGTCTATGTTTTGAACCATTCCTGTGCCACTAGTTATAGATCCTGATGCTTCAGTTCAGTTTGAACTGTATCCCTCTGACTTTCTTACGGACGATGAAACACAGAAATTGCATCGGAAGTAAATACAAAAGGCACAATGCCGACTTAAGCACCAGAAGAATGACTCTTCCTACTGTTTATGTTTTGAACCATTCCTGTGACACTAGTTATAGATTCCGATGCTTCAATTCAGGTGTACTGCAACCCTTGGACCTTCGTATTGACGATGAAACACAGAAATTGCATCGGAATTAAATAGAAAAGGCACATTGCCGACTTAAGTACAAGAAGACTGACTCTTCTCACTGACTATGTTTTGAACCATTCCTGTGACACTAGTTATAGATTCCGATGCCTCACTTCAGGTTTACTGTCTCCCTTGGACCTTCTTATTGACTATATAACACAGAAATTGCATCGGAATTAAATGCAAATGCCACAATGCCGACTTAAGTTCAAGAAGACTGACTCTCAAGACTGTCTATGTTTTGAACCATTCCTGTGACACTATTTATAGAATCCGATGCTTCACTTCAGGGTTACTGTATCCCTCTGACCTTCTTATTGACGATGAAACACAGACATTGCATCGGAATTAAACAGAAAAGGCACAATGCCGACTTAAGTACAAGAAAACTGACTCTTCTTACTGTCTATGTTTGAAGCATTCCTGTGACACTAATTATAGTTTCCGATGCCTCACTTCAGATTTACTGTATCCCTTGGACATTCTTATTGACGATGAAACACAGAAATTGCATCGGAAATGAATACAAAAGGCACAATACCGACTTAAGTACAAGAAGACTGAATCTTCCTACTGTCTATGTTTTGAACCATTCCTGTGACGCTAGTTATAGATTCCGATGCTTCACTTCAGGTTTACTGTTTCCCCCTCACCTTCTTATTGACGATGATAAACAGAAATTGCATCGGAATTAAATACAAAAGGTAGATTGCCGATTCAAGTACAAGAAGATTGACTCTTCCTACTGTCTATGTTCTGAACCATTCCTGTGACACTAGTTATAGATTCCGATGATTCACTTCAGGTTTACTGTATCCCTCTGACCTTCTTATTGACGATAAAACACAGACATTGCATCGGAATTAAATACAAAAGGCACAATGCCGACATAAGTACAAGAAGACTGACACTTCTTACTGACTATGTTTTGAACCATTCCTGTGACACTAGTTATAGATTCCGATGCCTCACTTCAGGTGTGCTGTATCCCTTGGTCCTTCTTATTGACGATGAAACACAGAAATTGCATCGGAATTAAATACAAAAGGCACAATGCCGACTTAAGTACAAGTAGACTAACTCTTCTAACTGTCTATGATTTGAACCACTCCTGTGACACTAGTTAAAGATTCCGATGCATCACTATTTGTTTACTGTATGCCTAGAACCTTCTTATTGACGATGAAACACAGAAATTGCTTCGGAATTATGTACAAAAGGCACCATGCGGACTTAAGTACAAGAAGACTGACTCTTCCTACTGTCTATGTTTTGAACCGTTCCTGTGACACTAGTTATAGATTTCGATTCCTCACTTCAGGTTTACTGTATCCCTTGGACCTTCTTATTGACGATGAAACACAGATATTGCATCGGAATTAAATACAAATGGCACAATGGTGACTTAAGTACAAGAAGACTGACTCTTCCTACTCTCTATGTTATGAACCATTCCGGGTGACACTAGTTATATATTCCGATGCTGCACTTCAGGTTTACTGTATCCCTCTGACCTTCTTATTGACGATGAAACACAGAAATTGCATCGGAATTAAATACAAAAGGCACAATGCCGACTAGAGTACAAGAAGACTGACTCTTCCTACTGTCTATGTTTTGAACCATTCCTGTGACACTAGTTATACATTCCAATGCTTCACTTTTGGTTTGCTGTATCCCTCTGACCTTCTTCTTGATGATGAAACACAGATATTGCTTCGGAATTAAATAGAAAAGGCACAATGCTGACTTAAGTACAAGAACACTGACTCTTCGTACTGTCTATGATTTGAACCATTCCTGTGACACTAGTAATAGATTCCGATGCTTCACTTAATGTGTACTGTATCCCTTGGAACTTCTTATTGACGATGAAACACAGAAATTGCATCGGGATTAAATACAAAATGCACAATGCCGACTTAAGTACAAAATGACTGACTCTTCCTACTGTCTATGTTTTGAACCATTCCTGTGACACTAGTTATAGATTCCGATTCTTCACTTCAGGTGTACAATATCCCTCTGACCTTCTCATTGACGATGAAACACAGAAATTGCATCGGAATTAAATACAAAAGGCACAATCCCGACTTAAGCACAAGAAGACTGACTCTTCCTACTGTCTATGATTTGAACCACCCCTGTGACACTAGTTATAGATTCCGATGCTTTACTTCAGATATACTGTATCCCTTGGACCTTCTTATTGACGATGAAACTCAGAAATTGCATCGGAATTAAATACAAATGGCACAATGCCGACTTAAGTACAAGAAGACTGACTCTTAGCACTGTCTATGTTTTGAAGCATTCCTGTGACACTAGTTATTGATTCCGATGATTCACTTCACGTTTACTGTATCCCTTTGACCTTCTTATTGACGATGGAACACAGAAATTGCATCGGAATTAAATACAAAAGGCACAATGCCGACTTAAGTACAAGAAGAATGACTCTTCCTACTGTCTATGTTTTGAACCATTCCTGTGACACTAGTTATAGATTCCGATGCTTCACTTCTGATTTACTGTATCCCTCTGACCTTCTTATTGACGATGAAACACAGAAATTGCATCGCAAATAAATACAAAAGGCACAATGCCGACTCAAGTACAAGAAGACTGACTCTTCCTACTGTCTATGTTTTGAACAATTCCTGTGACACTAGTTATACACTCCGATGCTTCACTTCAGTTTTACTGTATCAATCTGACCTTCTTATTGACGATGAAACACAGAAATTGCATCGGAATTAAACAGAAAATTCACAATGCCGACTTAAGTACAAGAAAACTGACGCTTCTTACTGTCTATGTTTTGAACCATTCCAGTGACACTAGTTATAGTTTCCGATGCCTCACTTCAGGTTTACTGTATCCCTTGGACCTTCTTATTGACGATGAAACACAGAAATTGCATCGGAATTAAATACAAAAGGCACAATGCCGACTTAAGTACAAGAAGACTGACTCTTCCTACTGTCTATGTTTTGAACCATTCCTGTGACACTAGTTATAGATTCCGATGCTTCACTTCTGATTTACTGTCTCCCTCTGACCTTCTTATTGACGATGAAACACAGAAATTGCATCGCAAATAAATACAAAAGGCACATTGCCGACTCAAGTACAAGAAGACTGACTCTTCCTACAGTCTATGTTTTGAACCATTCCTGTGCCACTAGTTATAGATCCTGATGCTTCAGTTCAGTTTGAACTGTATCCCTCTGACTTTCTTACGGACGATGAAACACAGAAATTGCATCGGAAGTAAATACAAAAGGCACAATGCCGACTTAAGCACCAGAAGAATGACTCTTCCTACTGTTTATGTTTTGAACCATTCCTGTGACACTAGTTATAGATTCCGATGCTTCAATTCAGGTGTACTGCAACCCTTGGACCTTCGTATTGACGATGAAACACAGAAATTGCATCGGAATTAAATAGAAAAGGCACATTGCCGACTTAAGTACAAGAAGACTGACTCTTCTCACTGACTATGTTTTGAACCATTCCTGTGACACTAGTTATAGATTCCGATGCCTCACTTCAGGTTTACTGTCTCCCTTGGACCTTCTTATTGACTATATAACACAGAAATTGCATCGGAATTAAATGCAAATGGCACAATGCCGACTTAAGTTCAAGAAGACTGACTCTCAAGACTGTCTATGTTTTGAACCATTCCTGTGACACTATTTATAGAATCCGATGCTTCACTTCAGGGTTACTGTATCCCTCTGACCTTCTTATTGACGATGTAACACAGACATTGCATCGGAATTAAACAGAAAAGGCACAATGCCGACTTAAGTACAAGAAAACTGACTCTTCTTACTGTCTATGTTTGAAGCATTCCTGTGACACTAATTATAGTTTCCGATGCCTCACTTCAGATTTACTGTATCCCTTGGACATTCTTATTGACGATGAAACACAGAAATTGCATCGGAAATGAATACAAAAGGCACAATACCGACTTAAGTACAAGAAGACTGAATCTTCCTACTGTCTATGTTTTGAACCATTCCTGTGACGCTAGTTATAGATTCCGATGCTTCACTTCAGGTTTACTGTTTCCCCCTCACCTTCTTATTGACGATGATAAACAGAAATTGCATCGGAATTAAATACAAAAGGTAGATTGCCGATTCAAGTACAAGAAGATTGACTCTTCCTTCTGTCTATGTTCTGAACCATTCCTGTGACACTAGTTATAGATTCCGATGATTCACTTCAGGTTTACTGTATCCCTCTGACCTTCTTATTGACGATAAAACACAGACATTGCATCGGAATTAAATACAAAAGGCACAATGCCGACATAAGTACAAGAAGACTGACACTTCTTACTGACTATGTTTTGAACCATTCCTGTGACACTAGTTATAGATTCCGATGCCTCACTTCAGGTGTGCTGTATCCCTTGGTCCTTCTTATTGACGATGAAACACAGAAATTGCATCGGAATTAAATACAAAAGGCACAATGCCGACTTAAGTACAAGTAGACTAACTCTTCTAACTGTCTATGATTTGAACCACTCCTGTGACACTAGTTAAAGATTCCGATGCATCACTATTTGTTTACTGTATGCCTAGAACCTTCTTATTGACGATGAAACACAGAAATTGCTTCGGAATTATGTACAAAAGGCACCATGCGGACTTAAGTACAAGAAGACTGACTCTTCCTACTGTCTATGTTTTGAACCGTTCCTGTGACACTAGTTATAGATTTCGATTCCTCACTTCAGGTTTACTGTATCCCTTGGACCTTCTTATTGACGATGAAACACAGATATTGCATCGGAATTAAATACAAATGGCACAATGGTGACTTAAGTACAAGAAGACTGACTCTTCCTACTCTCTATGTTATGAACCATTCCGGGTGACACTAGTTATATATTCCGATGCTGCACTTCAGGTTTACTGTATCCCTCTGACCTTCTTATTGACGATGAAACACAGAAATTGCATCGGAATTAAATACAAAAGGCACAATGCCGACTAGAGTACAAGAAGACTGACTCTTCCTACTGTCTATGTTTTGAACCATTCCTGTGACACTAGTTATACATTCCAATGCTTCACTTTAGGTTTACTGTATCCCTCTGACCTTCTTCTTGATGATGAAACACAGATATTGCTTCGGAATTAAATAGAAAAGGCACAATGCTGACTTAAGTACAAGAACACTGACTCTTCGTACTGTCTATGATTTGAACCATTCCTGTGACACTAGTAATAGATTCCGATGCTTCACTTAATGTGTACTGTATCCCTTGGAACTTCTTATTGACGATGAAACACAGAAATTGCATCGGGATTAAATACAAAATGCACAATGCCGACTTAAGTACAAAATGACTGACTCTTCCTACTGTCTATGTTTTGAACCATTCCTGTGACACTAGTTATAGATTCCGATTCTTCACTTCAGGTGTACAATATCCCTCTGACCTTCTCATTGACGATGAAACACAGAAATTGCATCGGAATTAAATACAAAAGGCACAATCCCGACTTAAGCACAAGAAGACTGACTCTTCCTACTGTCTATGATTTGAACCACCCCTGTGACACTAGTTATAGATTCCGATGCTTTACTTCAGATATACTGTATCCCTTGGATATTCTTATTGACGCTGAAACACAGAAATTGCAACGGAATTAAATACAAATGGCACAGTGCCGACGTAAGTACAAGAAGACTGACTCTTCCTACTGTCTATGTTTTGAACCATTCCTGTGACACTAGTTATAGATTCCGATGATTCACTTGACGTTTACTGTATCCCTTTGACCTTCTTATTGACGATGAGACACAGAATTTGCATCGGAATTAAATACAAAAGGCACAATGCCGGCTTAAGTACAAGATGAATGACTCTTCCTACTGTCTACTTTTTGAACCATTCCTGTGACACTAGTAATAGATTCCGATGCTTCACATCTGATTTACTGTATCCCTCTGACCTTCTTATTGACGATGAAACACAGAAATTGCATCGGAAATAATTACAAAAGGCACAATGCCGACTCAAGTACAAGAAGACTGACTCTTCCTACTGTCTATGTTTGGACCATTCCTGTGACACTAGTTATACACTCCGATGCTTCACTTCAGGTTTACTGTATCCCTCTGACCTTCTTATTGACGATGAAAGACAGAAATTGCATCGGAATTAAATACAAAAGCCACAATGCCGACTTAAGTCCAAGAGGACTGACTCTTTTTACTGTCTATGTTTTGAACAATTCCTGTGACACTAGTTATAGATTCCGATGCTTCACATCAGGTTTACCGTATCCCTTGGACCTTCTTATCGACGATGAAACACAGGAATTGCATCGGAATTAAATTCAAGAGGCACAATGCCGACATAAGTACAAGAAGACTGACTCTTCTTACTGTCTATGTTTTGAACCATTCCTGTGACACTAGTTATAGATTCCGATGCTTCATTTTAGGTTTGCTGTATCCCTTTGACCTTCTTATTGACGACGAAACACAGAAATTGCATCGGAATTAAATACCAAAGTCACAATGCCGACTTAAGTAGAAGAGGACTGACTCTTCCTACTGTCTATGTTTTGAACCTTTTCTGAGAGACCGGTATTAGATTCCGGTGCTTCAATTCAAGTTTACTGTATCCCTTGGACCTTCTTATTGACGACCAAACACAGAAATTGCATCGGAATTAAATAGAAAAGGCACAATGCCGTATTAAGTACAAGAAGACTGACTCTTCTTACTGTCTATGATTTGAACCATTCCTGTGACACTAGTTATAGGTTCCGATGCTTCATTTCAGGCTTACTGTATCCCTCTGACCTTCTTCGTGACGACGAAACACAGGAATTGCATCGGAATTAAATAGAAAAGGCACAATGCCGACTTAAGGACACAAGAAGACTGACTCTTCCTACTGTCTATGATTTGAACCATTCCTGTGACACTAGTTATAGATTCCGATGCATCACTACAGGTTTACTGCATTTCTCTGACCTTCGTCTTGATGAAGAAACCCAGATATTGCATCGGAGTTAAATAGAAAAGGCACAATGCCGACTTAAGTACAAGAAGACTGACTCTTCCAACTGCTATGTTTTGAAACATTCCTGTGACACCAGTAATAGATTCCGATGCATCACTTTAGGTGTACTGTATCCCTTGGACCTTCTTATTGACGATGAAACACAGAGATTGCATCGGGATTAAATACAAAAGGCACAATGCCGACATAAGTACAAAGTGACTGACTCTTCCTACTGTCTATGTTTTGAACCATTCCTGTGACACTAGTTATAGATTCCGATGCTTCATTTCAGGTCTACTATATCCCTCTGACCTTCTCATTGACGATGAAACACAGAAATTGCTTCGGAGTGAAATACAAAAGGCACAATGCCGACCTAAGTACAAGAAGACTGACTCTTCCTACTGTCTATGTTTTGAACCATTCCTGTGACACTAGTTATAGATTCCGATGATTCACTTCACGTTTACTGTATCCCTTTGACCTTCTTATTGACGATGAAACACAGAAATTGCATCGGAATTAAATACAAAAGGCACAATGCCGACTTACGTACAAGATGAATGACTCTTCCTACTGTCTATGTTTTGAACCATTCCTGTGACACTAGTTATAGATTCAGATGCTTCACATCTGATTTACTGTATCCCTATGACCTTCTTATTGACGATGAAACACAGAAATTGCATCGGAAATAATTACAAAAGGCACAATGCCGACTCAAGTACAAGAAGACTGACTCTTCCTACTGTCTATGTTTTGAACCATTCCTGTGACACTAGTTATACACTCCGATGCTTCACTTCAGGTTTACTGTATCCCTCTGACCTTTTTATTCACGATGAAACACAGAAATTGCATCAGAATTAAATAGAAAAGGCACAATGCCGACTTAAGTACAAGAAGACTGACTCCTCTTCCTGACTATGCTTAAACCATTCCTGTGACACTAGTTATAGATAACCGATGCTACACTTCAGGTTTACTATATCCCTCTGACCTTCTTATTTACGATGAAACACAGAAATTGCATCGGAATTAAATACAAAAGGCACAATGCCGACTTAAGTACAAGAAGACTGACTCTTCTTACTGTCTATGTTTTGAACCATTCCGGTGACACTAGTTATACACTTCCTATGCTTCACTTCAGGTTTACTGTATCACTTGGACCTTCTTATTGACGATGAAAGACAGAAATTGCATCGGAATTACATACAAAAGGCACAATGCCGACTTAAGTACAAGAAGTCTGACTCTTTTTACTGTCTATGTTTTGAACAATTCCTGTGACACTAGTTAGAGATTCCGATGCTTCACATCAGGTTTACCGTATCCCTTGGACCTTCTTATCGACGATGAAACACAGAAATTGCATCGGAATTAAATACAAGAGGCACAATGCCGACATAAGTACAAGAAGACTGACTCTTCTTACTGTCTATGTTTTGAACCATTCCTGTGACACTAGTTATATATTCCGATGCTTTCCTTCAGGTTTACTGTATCCCTCTGACCTACGTAATGACGATGAAATACAGAAATTGCATCGGAATTAAATACAAAATGCACATTGGGGACTTAAGTACAAGAAGACTGACTCTTCTTACTGTCTATGTTTTGAACCATTCCTGTGACACTAGTTATATATTCCGATGCTTCCCTTCAGGTTTACTGTATCCCTCTGACCTACGTAATGACGATGAAATACAGAAATTGCATCGCAATTAAATAGAAAAGGCACAATGCCGACTTAAGTACAAGAAGACTGACTCTTCCTACTGTCTGTCTTTTAACCATTCCTGTGACACTAGTTATAGATTCCGATGCCTCACTTCAGGTTTAATGTATCTCTTGGACCTTCTTATTGATGGTGAAACACAGAAATTGCACCGGAATAAAAACAAAAGGCTCAATGCCGAATTAAGTACAAGAGGACTG
This sequence comes from Schistocerca americana, assembly GCF_021461395.2. NCBI lineage: Eukaryota > Metazoa > Arthropoda > Insecta > Orthoptera > Acrididae > Schistocerca > Schistocerca americana. The sequence continues at coordinate 1,121,124,256 of NC_060120.1, forward strand.
ACTCTTCCTACTGTCTATTTTTTGAACCATTCCTGTGACACTTGTTATAGATTCCGATGTTTCACTTCAGGTTTACTGTATCCCTCTGACTTTCTTATTGACGATGAGACAGAGAAATTGCGTCGGAATTAAATACAAAAGGCACAATGCCGACTTAAGTACATGAAGACTGACTCTTCCTACTGTCTATGTTTTGAACTATTCCTGTGACACTAGATATAGATTCCGATGCTTCACTTAAGGTTTACGGTATCCCTCTGACCTTCTTATTGACGATGAAACACAGAAATTGCATCGGAATTAAATACAAAAGGCACAATGCCGACTCAAGTACAAGAAGACTGACTCTTCCTACTGTCTATGATTTGAACCATTCCTGTGACACTAGTTATACATTCCGATGCTGCACTTCAGGGTTACTGTGTCCCTTGGACCTTCTTATTGACGATGAAACCCAGAAATTGCATCGGGATTAAATACAAAAAGCGCAATGCCGACTTAAGTACAAGTAGACTGACTCTTCTTTCTGTCCATGCTTTGAACCATTCCTGTGACACTTGTTATAGATTCTGATGCTTCACTTCAGTTTTACTGTATTTCTCTGACCTTCTCATTGACGATGAAACACAGAAATTGCAACGGAAATAAATACAAAAGGCACAATGCCGACTCAAGTACAAGAAGACTGACTCTTCCAACTGTCTATGTTTTGACAATTCCTGTGACACTAGTTATACATTCCGATGCTTCACTTCAGGTTTACTGTATCCGTTGGACCTTCTTATTGACGACGAAACACAGAAATTGCGTCGGAATTAAATAGAAAAGACACAATGCCGACTTAAGTACAAGAAGACTGACTCTTCTTGCTGACTATGATTTGAACATTTCCTGTGAGACCAGTTTTAGATTCCGATTCTTCACTATGCGTTTACTGTATCCCTTGGACCTTCTTATTGACGATGAGACACAGAAGTTGCATCGAAATTATATACAAAAGGCACTATGCCGACTTAAGTACAAGAAGACTGACTCTTCTTACTGTCTATGTTTTGAACCATCCCTGTGACACTAGTTATAGATTCCGATGCTTCACTTCAGGTATACTGTTTCCCTTGGACCTTCTTATTGACGATGAAACACAGAAATTGCATCGGAATTAAATACAAAATTCACAATGTGACTTATGTACAAGAGGACTGACACTTCTTGCTGTGTGTGTTTTGAACCATTCCTGTGACACTAGTTATAGATTCCGATGCTTCACTTCAGGTTTACTGTATCCCTTGGACCTTCTTATTGACGACGAAACACATAAATTGCATCGGAGTTAAATAGAAAAGGCACAATGCCGACTTATGTACAAGAAGACTGACTCGTCTTACTGACTATGATTTGAACATTTCCTGTGAGACCAGTTTTAGATTCCGATGCTTCACAATGTGTTTACTGTATCCCTTGTACCTTCTTATTGACGATGAGTCACAGAAATTGCATCGAAATTAAATACGAAAGGCACAATGCCGACTTAAGTACAAGAAGACTGATTCTTCTTACTTTGTATGCTTTGAACCATTCCTGTGACACTACTTATAGATTCCGATGCTTCACTTCAGGTTTACTATATCCCTCTGACCTTCTTATTTACGATGAAACACAGAAATTGCATCGGAATTAAATACAAAAGGCACAATGCCGACTTAAGTACAAGAAGACTGACTCTTCTTACTGTCTATGTTTTGAACCATTCCGGTGACACTAGTTATACACTTCCTATGCTTGACTTCAGGTTTACTGTATCACTTGGACCTTCTTATTGACGATGAAAGACAGAAATTGCATCGGAATTACATACAAAAGGCACAATGCCGACTTAAGTACAAGAAGACTGACTCTTTTTACTGTCTATGTTTTGAACAATTCCTGTGACACTAGTTAGAGATTCCGATGCTCACATCAGGTTTACCGTATCCCTTGGACCATCTTATCGACGATGAAACACAGATATTGCATCGGAATTAAATACAAGAGGCACAATGCCGACATAAGTACAAGAAGACTGACTCTTCTTACTGTCTATGTTTTGAACCATTCCTGTGACACTAGTTATATATTCCGATGCTTCCCTTCAGGTTTACTGTATCCCTCTGACCTACGTACTGACGATGAAATACAGAAATTGCATCGGAATTAAATACAAAATGCACATTGGGGACTTAAGTACAAGAAGGCTGACTCTTCTTACTGTCTATGTTTTGAACCATTCCTGTGACACTAGTTATATATTCCGATGCTTCCCTTCAGGTTTACTGTATCCCTCTGACCTACGTAATGACGATGAAATACAGAAATTGCATCGCAATTAAATAGAAAAGGCACAATGCCGACTTAAGTACAAGAAGACTGACTCTTCCTACTGTCTGTCTTTTAACCATTCCTGTGACACTAGTTATAGATTCCGATGCCTCACTTTAGGTTTAATGTATCTCTTGGACCTTCTTAATGATGGTGAAACACAGAAATTGCATCTGAATTAAATACAAAACGCACAATGCCAACATAAGTACAGGAAGACTGACTCTTCCTACTGTCTATGTTTGAACCATTCCTGTGATACTAGTTATAGATTCCGATGCCTCACTTCAGGTTTACTGTATCCCTTGGACCTTCTTATTGACGATGAAACACAGAAATTGCATCGGAATAAAAACAAAAGGCTCAATGCCGAATTAAGTACAAGAAGACTGACTCTTCCTACTGTCTATTTTTTGAACCAAGCCTGTGACACTTGTTGTAGATTCCGATGTTTCACTTCAGGTTTACTGTATCCCTCTGACTTTCTTATTGACGAGTAGACAGAGAAATTGCGTCGGAATTAAATACAAAAGGCACAATGCCGACTTAAGTACATGAAGACTGACTCTTCCTACTGTCTATGTTTTGAACTATTCCTGTGACACTAGATATAGATTCCGATGCTTCACTTCAGGTTTACGGTATCCCTCTGACCTTCTTATTGACGATGAAACACAGAAATTGCATCGGAATTAAATACAAAAGGCACAATGCCGACTCAAGTACAAGAAGACTGACTCTTCCTACTGTCTATGATTTGAACCATTCCTGTGACACTAGTTATACATTCCGATGCTGCACTTCATGGTTACTGTGTCCCTTGGACCTTCTTATTGACGATGAAACCCAGAAATTGCATCGGGATTAAATACAAAAAGCGCAATATCGACTTAAGTACAAGTAGACTGACTCTTCTTTCTGTCCATGCTTTGAACCATTCCTGTGACACTTGTTATAGATTCTGATGCTTCACTTCAGTTTTACTGTATTTCTCTGACCTTCTCATTGACGATGAAACACAGAAATGGCAACGGAAATAAATACAAAAGGCACAATGCCGACTCAAGTACAAGAAGACTGACTCTTCCAACTGTCTATGTTTTGAACAATTCCTGTGACACTAGTTAAACATTCTGATGCTTCACTTCAGGTTTACTGTGTCCCTTGGACCTTCTTATTGACGACGAAACACAGAAAATGCGTCGGAATTAAATAGAAAAGACACAATGCCGACTTAAGTACAAGAAGACTGACTCTTCTTGCTGACTATGATTTGAACATTTTCTGTGAGACCAGTTTTAGATTCCGATTCTTCACTATGCGTTTACTGTATCCCTTGGACCTTCTTATTGACGATGAGACACAGAAGTTGCATCGAAATTATATACAAAAGGCACAATGCCGACTTAAGTACAAGAAGACTGATTCTTCTTACTTTGTATGTTTTGAACCATTCCTGTGACACTACTTATAGATTCCGATGCTTCACATCTGGTTTACTGTATCCCTTGGACCTTCTTATTGACGATAAACCACAGAAATTGCATCGGAATTAAATTCAAAAGGCACAATGTGACTTATGTACAAGAGGACTGACACTTCTTGCTGTGTGTGTTTTGAACCATTCCTGTGACACTAGTTATAGATTCCGATGCTTCACTTCAGGTTTACTGTATCCCTTGGACCTTCTTATTGACGACGAAACACATAAATTGCATCGGAGTTAAATAGAAAAGGCACAATGCCGACTTATGTACAAGAAGACTGACTCGTCTTACTGACTATGATTTGAACATTTCCTGTGAGACCAGTTTTAGATTCCGATGCTTCACAATGTGTTTACTGTATCCCTTGTACCTTCTTATTGACGATGAGTCACAGAAATTGCATCGAAATTAAATACGAAAGGCACAATGCCGACTTAAGTACAAGAAGACTGATTCTTCTTACTTTGTATGCTTTGAACCATTCCTGTGACACTACTTATAGATTCCGATGCTTCACTTCAGGTTTACTATATCCCTCTGACCTTCTTATTTACGATGAAACACAGAAATTGCATCGGAAATAAATACAAAAGGCACAATGCCGACTTAAGTACAAGAAGACTGACTCTTCTTACTGTCTATGTTTTGAACCATTCCGGTGACACTAGTTATACACTTCCTATGCTTCACTTCAGGTTTACTGTATCACTTGGACCTTCTTATTGACGATGAAAGACAGAAATTGCATCGGAATTACATACAAAAGGCACAATGCCGACTTAAGTACAAGAAGACTGACTCTTTTTACTGTCTATGTTTTGAACAATTCCTGTGACACTAGTTAGAGATTCCGATGCTTCACATCAGGTTTACCGTATCCCTTGGACCATCTTATCCACGATGAAACACAGAAATTGCATCGGAATTAAATACAAGAGGCACAATGCCGACATAAGTACAAGAAGACTGACTCTTCTTACTGTCTATGTTTTGAACCATTCCTGTGACACTAGTTATATATTCCGATGCTTCCCTTCAGGTTTACTGTATCCCTCTGACCTACGTAATGACGATGAAATACAGAAATTGCATCGCAATTAAATAGAAAAGGCACAATGCCGACTTAAGTACAAGAAGACCGACTCTTCCTACTGTCTGTCTTTTAACCATTCCTGTGACACTAGTTATAGATTCCGATGCCTCACTTCAGGTTTAATGTATCTCTTGGACCTTCTTATTGATGGTGAAACACAGAAATTGCACCGGAATAAAAACAAAAGGCTCAATGCCGAATTAAGTACAAGAGGACTGACTCTTCCTACTGTCTATTTTTTGAACCATTCCTGTGACACTTGTTATAGATTCCGATGTTTCACTTCAGGTTTACTGTATCCCTCTGACTTTCTTATTGACGATGAGACAGAGAAATTGCGTCGGAATTAAATACAAAAGGCACAATGCCGACTTAAGTACAAGAAGACTGACTCTTCTTACTGTCTATGTTTTGAACCATCCCTGTGACACTAGTTATAGATTCCGATGCTTCACTTCAGGTATACTGTTTCCCTTGGACCTTCTTATTGACGATGAAACACAGAAATTGCATCGGAATTAAATACAAAAGGCACAATGTGACTTATGTACAAGAGGACTGACACTTCTTGCTGTGTGTGTTTTGAACCATTCCTGTGACACTAGTTATAGATTCCGATGCTTCACTTCAGGTTTACTGTATCCCTTGGACCTTCTTATTGACGACGAAACACATAAATTGCATCGGAGTTAAATAGAAAAGGCACAATGCCGACTTATGTACAAGAAGACTGACTCGTCTTACTGACTATGATTTGAACATTTCCTGTGAGACCAGTTTTAGATTCCGATGCTTCACAATGTGTTTACTGTATCCCTTGTACCTTCTTATTGACGATGAGTCACAGAAATTGCATCGAAATTAAATACGAAAGGCACAATGCCGACTTAAGTACAAGAAGACTGATTCTTCTTACTTTGTATGCTTTGAACCATTCCTGTGACACTACTTATAGATTCCGATGCTTCACTTCAGGTTTACTATATCCCTCTGACCTTCTTATTTACGATGAAACACAGAAATTGCATCGGAATTAAATACAAAAGGCACAATGCCGACTTAAGTACAAGAAGACTGACTCTTCTTACTGTCTATGTTTTGAACCATTCCGGTGACACTAGTTATACACTTCCTATGCTTCACTTCAGGTTTACTGTATCACTTGGACCTTCTTATTGACGATGAAAGACAGAAATTGCATCGGAATTACATACAAAAGGCACAATGCCGACTTAAGTACAAGAAGACTGACTCTTTTTACTGTCTATGTTTTGAACAATTCCTGTGACACTAGTTAGAGATTCCGATGCTTCACATCAGGTTTACCGTATCCCTTGGACCATCTTATCGACGATGAAACACAGAAATTGCATCGGAATTAAATACAAGAGGCACAATGCCGACATAAGTACAAGAAGACTGACTCTTCTTACTGTCTATGTTTTGAACCATTCCTGTGACACTAGTTATATATTCCGATGCTTCCCTTCAGGTTTACTGTATCCCTCTGACCTACGTACTGACGATGAAATACAGAAATTGCATCGGAATTAAATACAAAATGCACATTGGGGACTTAAGTACAAGAAGACTGACTCTTCTTACTGTCTATGTTTTGAACCATTCCTGTGACACTAGTTATATATTCCGATGCTTCCCTTCAGGTTTACTGTATCCCTCTGACCTACGTAATGACGATGAAATACAGAAATTGCATCGCAATTAAATAGAAAAGGCACAATGCCGACTTAAGTACAAGAAGACTGACTCTTCCTACTGTCTGTCTTTTAACCATTCCTGTGACACTAGTTATAGATTCCGATGCCTCACTTTAGGTTTAATGTATCTCTTGGACCTTCTTATTGATGGTGAAACACAGAAATTGCATCTGAATTAAATACAAAACGCACAATGCCAACATAAGTACAAGAAGACTGACTCTTCCTACTGTCTATGTTTGAACCATTCCTGTGATACTAGTTATAGATTCCGATGCTTCACTTCAGGTTTACTGTATCCCTTGGACCTTCTTATTGACGATGAAACACAGAAATTGCATCGAAATAAAAACAAAAGGCTCAATGCCGAATTAAGTACAAGAAGACTGACTCTTCCTACTGTCTATTTTTTGAACCATGCCTGTGACACTTGTTGTAGATTCCGATGTTTCACTTCAGGTTTACTGTATCCCTCTGACTTTCTTATTGACGAGTAGACAGAGAAATTGCGTCGGAATTAAATACAAAAGGCACAATGCCGACTTAAGTACATGAAGACTGACTCTTCCTACTGTCTATGTTTTGAACTATTCCTGTGACACTAGATATAGATTCCGATGCTTCACTTCAGGTTTACGGTATCCCTCTGACCTTCTTATTGACGATGAAACACAGAAATTGCATCGGAATTAAATACAAAAGGCACAATGCCGACTCAAGTACAAGAAGACTGTCTCTTCCTACTGTCTATGATTTGAACTATTCCTGTGACACTAGTTATACATTCCGATGCTGCACTTCATGGTTACTGTGTCCCTTGGACCTTCTTATTGACGATGAAACCCAGAAATTGCATCGGGATTAAATACAAAAAGCGCAATATCGACTTAAGTACAAGTAGACTGACTCTTCTTTCTGTCCATGCTTTGAACCATTCCTGTGACACTTGTTATAGATTCTGATGCTTCACTTCAGTTTTACTGTATTTCTCTGACCTTCTCATTGACGATGAAACACAGAAGTGGCAACGGAAATAAATACAAAAGGCACAATGCCGACTCAAGTACAAGAAGACTGACTCTTCCAACTGTCTATGTTTTGAACAATTCCTGTGACACTAGTTAAACATTCCGATGCTTCACTTCAGGTTTACTGTGTCCCTTGGACCTTCTTATTGACGACGAAACACAGAAAATGCGTCGGAATTAAATAGAAAAGACACAATGCCGACTTAAGTACAAGAAGACTGACTCTTCTTGCTGACTATGATTTGAACATTTTCTGTGAGACCAGTTTTAGATTCCGATTCTTCACTATGCGTTTACTGTATCCCTTGGACCTTCTTATTGACGATGAGACACAGAAGTTGCATCGAAATTATATACAAAAGGCACAATGCCGACTTAAGTACAAGAAGACTGATTCTTCTTACTTTGTATGTTTTGAACCATTCCTGTGACACTACTTATAGATTCCGATGCTTCACATCAGGTTTACTGTATCCCTTGGACCTTCTTATTGACGATAAACCACAGAAATTGCATCGGAATTAAATTCAAAAGGCACAATGTGACTTATGTACAAGAGGACTGACACTTCTTGCTGTGTGTGTTTTGAACCATTCCTGTGACACTAGTTATAGATTCCGATGCTTCACTTCAGGTTTACTGTATCCCTTGGACCTTCTTATTGACGACGAAACACATAAATTGCATCGGAGTTAAATAGAAAAGGCACAATGCCGACTTATGTACAAGAAGACTGACTCGTCTTACTGACTATGATTTGAACATTTCCTGTGAGACCAGTTTTAGATTCCGATGCTTCACAATGTGTTTACTGTATCCCTTGTACCTTCTTATTGACGATGAGTCACAGAAATTGCATCGAAATTAAATACGAAAGGCACAATGCCGACTTAAGTACAAGAAGACTGATTCTTCTTACTTTGTATGCTTTGAACCATTCCTGTGACACTACTTATAGATTCCGATGCTTCACTTCAGGTTTACTATATCCCTCTGACCTTCTTATTTACGATGAAACACAGAAATTGCATCGGAAATAAATACAAAAGGCACAATGCCGACTTAAGTACAAGAAGACTGACTCTTCTTACTGTCTATGTTTTGAACCATTCCGGTGACACTAGTTATACACTTCCTATGCTTCACTTCAGGTTTACTGTATCACTTGGACCATCTTATTGACGATGAAAGACAGAAATTGCATCGGAATTACATACAAAAGGCACAATGCCGACTTAAGTACAAGAAGACTGACTCTTTTTACTGCCTATGTTTTGAACAATTCCTGTGACACTAGTTAGAGATTCCGATGCTTAACATCAGGTTTACCGTATCCCTTGGACCATCTTATCGACGATGAAACACAGAAATTGCACCGGAATTAAATACAAGAGGCACAATGCCGACATAAGTACAAGAAGACTGACTCTTCTTACTGTCTATGTTTTGAACCATTCCTGTGACACTAGTTATATATTCCGATGCTTCCCTTCAGGTTTACTGTATCCCTCTGACCTACGTACTGACGATGAAATACAGAAATTGCATCGGAATTAAATACAAAATGCACATTGGGGACTTAAGTACAAGAAGACTGACTATTCTTACTGTCTATGTTTTGAACCATTCCTGTGACACTAGTTATATATTCCGATGCTTCCCTTCAGGTTTACTGTATCCCTCTGACCTACGTAATGACGATGAAATACAGAAATTGCATCGCAATTAAATAGAAAAGGCACAATGCCGACTTAAGTACAAGAAGACTGACTCTTCCTACTGTCTGTCTTTTAACCATTCCTGTGACACTAGTTTTAGATTCCGATGCCTCACTTTAGGTTTAATGTATCTCTTGGACCTTCTTATTGATGGTGAAACACAGAAATTGCATCTGAATTAAATACAAAACGCACAATGCCGACATAAGTACAAGAAGACTGACTCTTCCTACTGTCTATGTTTGAACCATTCCTGTGATACTAGTTATAGATTCCGATGCCTCACTTCAGGTTTACTGTATCCCTTGGACCTTCGTATTGACGATGAAACACAGAAATTGCATCGGAATAAAAACAAAAGGCTCAATGCCGAATTAAGTACAAGAAGACTGACTTTTCCTACTGTCTATTTTTTGAACCATGCCTGTGACACTTGTTATAGATTCCGATGTTTCACTTCAGGTTTACTGTATCCCTCTGACTTTCTTATTGACGATGAGACAGAGAAATTGCGTCGGAATTAAATACAAAAAGCACAATGCCGACTTAAGTACATGAAGACTGACTCTTCCTACTGTCTATGTTTTGAACTATTCCTGTGACACTAGATATAGAATCCGATGCTTCACTTCAGGTTTACGGTATCCCTCTGACCTTCTTATTGACGATGAAACACAGAAATTGCATCGGAATTAAATACAAAAGGCACATTGCCGACTCAAGTACAAGAAGACTGACTCTTCCTACTGTCTATGATTTGAACCATTCCTGTGACACTAGTTATACATTCCGATGCTGCACTTCATGGTTACTGTGTCCCTTGGACCTTCTTATTGACGATGAAACCCAGAAATTGCATCGGGATTAAATACAAAAAGCGCAATGCCGACTTAAGTAGAAGTAGACTGACTCTTCTTTCTGTCCATGCTTTGAACCATTCCTGTGACACTTGTTATAGATTCTGATGCTTCACTTCAGTTTTACTGTATTTCTCTGACCTTCTCATTGACGATGAAACACAGAAATGGCAACGGAAGTAAATACAAAAGGCACAATGCCGACTCAAGTACAAGAAGACTGACTCTTCCAACTGTCTATGTTTTGAACAATTCCTGTGACACTAGTTAAACATTCCGATGCTTCACTTCAGGTATACTGTTTCCCTTGGACCTTCTTATTGACGATGAAACACAGAAATTGCATCGGAATTAAATACAAAAGGCACAATGTGACTTATGTACAAGAGGACTGACACTTCTTGCTGTGTGTGTTTTGAACCATTCCTGTGACACTAGTTATAGATTCCGATGCTTCACTTCAGGTTTACTGTATCCCTTGGACCTTCTTATTGACGACGAAACACATAAATTGCATCGGAGTTAAATAGAAAAGGCACAATGCCGACTTATGTACAAGAAGACTGACTCGTCTTACTGACTACGATTTGAACATTTCCTGTGAGACCAGTTTTAGATTCCGATGCTTCACAATGTGTTTACTGTATCCCTTGTACCTTCTTATTGACGATGAGTCACAGAAATTGCATCGAAATTAAATACGAAAGGCACAATGCCGACTTAAGTACAAGAAGACTGATTCTTCTTACTTTGTATGCTTTGAACCATTCCTGTGACACTACTTATAGATTCCGATGCTTCACTTCAGGTTTACTATATCCCTCTGACCTTCTTATTTACGATGAAACACAGAAATTGCATCGGAATTAAATACAAAAGGCACAATGCCGACTTAAGTACAAGAAGACTGACTCTTCTTACTGTCTATGTTTTGAACCATTCCGGTGACACTAGTTATACACTTCCTATGCTTCACTTCAGGTTTACTGTATCACTTGGACCTTCTTATTGACGATGAAAGACAGAAATTGAATCGGAATTACATACAAAAGGCACAATGCCGACTTAAGTACAAGAAGACTGACTCTTTTTACTGTCTATGTTTTGAACAATTCCTGTGACACTAGTTAGAGATTCCGATGCTTCACATCAGGTTTACCGTATCCCTTGGACCATCTTATCGACGATGAAACACAGAAATTGCATCGGAATTAAATACAAGAGGCACAATGCCGACATAAGTACAAGAAGACTGACACTTCTTACTGTCTATGTTTTGAACCATTCCTGTGACACTACTTATATATTCCGATGCTTCCCTTCAGGTTTACTGTATCCCTCTGACCTACGTACTGACGATGAAATACAGAAATTGCATCGGAATTAAATACAAAATGCACATTGGGGACTTAAGTACAAGAAGACTGACTCTTCTTACTGTCTATGTTTTGAACCATTCCTGTGACACTAGTTATATATTCCGATGCTTCCCTTCAGGTTTACTGTATCCCTCTGACCTACGTAATGACGATGAAATACAGAAATTGCATCGCAATTAAATAGAAAAGGCACAATGCCGACTTAAGTACAAGAAGACTGACTCTTCCTACTGTCTGTCTTTTAACCATTCCTGTGACACTAGTTATAGATTCCGATGCCTCACTTTAGGTTTAATGTATCTCTTGGACCTTCTTATTGATGGTGAAACACAGAAATTGCATCTGAATTAAATACAAAACGCACAATGCCAACATAAGTACAAGAAGACTGACTCTTCCTACTGTCTATGTTTGAACCATTCCTGTGATACTAGTTATAGATTCCGATGCCTCACTTCAGGTTTACTGTATCCCTTGGACCTTCTTATTGACGATGAAACACAGAAATTGCATCGGAATAAAAACAAAAGGCTCAATGCCGAATTAAGTACAAGAAGACTGACTCTTCCTACTGTCTATTTTTTGAACCATGCCTGTGACACTTGTTGTAGATTCCGATGTTTCACTTCAGGTTTACTGTATCCCTCTGACTTTCTTATTGACGAGTAGACAGAGAAATTGCGTCGGAATTAAATACAAAAGGCACAATGCCGACTTAAGTACATGAAGACTGACTCTTCCTACTGTCTATGTTTTGAACTATTCCTGTGACACTAGATATAGATTCCGATGCTTCACTTCAGGTTTACGGTATCCCTCTGACCTTCTTATTGACGATGAAACACAGAAATTGCATCGGAATTAAATACAAAAGGCACAATGCCGACTCAAGTACAAGAAGACTGACTCTTCCTACTGTCTATGATTTGAACTATTCCTGTGACACTAGTTATACATTCCGATGCTGCACTTCATGGTTACTGTGTCCCTTGGACCTTCTTATTGACGATGAAACCCAGAAATTGCATCGGGATTAAATACAAAAAGCGCAATATCGACTTAAGTACAAGTAGACTGACTCTTCTTTCTGTCCATGCTTTGAACCATTCCTGTGACACTTGTTATAGATTCTGATGCTTCACTTCAGTTTTACTGTATTTCTCTGACCTTCTCATTGACGATGAAACACAGAAGTGGCAACGGAAATAAATACAAAAGGCACAATGCCGACTCAAGTACAAGAAGACTGACTCTTCCAACTGTCTATGTTTTGAACAATTCCTGTGACACTAGTTAAACATTCCGATGCTTCACTTCAGGTTTACTGTGTCCCTTGGACCTTCTTATTGACGACGAAACACAGAAAATGCGTCGGAATTAAATAGAAAAGACACAATGCCGACTTAAGTACAAGAAGACTGACTCTTCTTGCTGACTATGATTTGAACATTTTCTGTGAGACCAGTTTTAGATTCCGATTCTTCACTATGCGTTTACTGTATCCCTTGGACCTTCTTATTGACGATGAGACACAGAAGTTGCATCGAAATTATATACAAAAGGCACAATGCCGACTTAAGTACAAGAAGACTGATTCTTCTTACTTTGTATGTTTTGAACCATTCCTGTGACACTACTTATAGATTCCGATGCTTCACATCAGGTTTACTGTATCCCTTGGACCTTCTTATTGACGATAAACCACAGAAATTGCATCGGAATTAAATTCAAAAGGCACAATGTGACTTATGTACAAGAGGACTGACACTTCTTGCTGTGTGTGTTTTGAACCATTCCTGTGACACTAGTTATAGATTCCGATGCTTCACTTCAGGTTTACTGTATCCCTTGGACCTTCTTATTGACGACGAAACACATAAATTGCATCGGAGTTAAATAGAAAAGGCACAATGCCGACTTATGTACAAGAAGACTGACTCGTCTTACTGACTATGATTTGAACATTTCCTGTGAGACCAGTTTTAGATTCCGATGCTTCACAATGTGTTTACTGTATCCCTTGTACCTTCTTATTGACGATGAGTCACAGAAATTGCATCGAAATTAAATACGAAAGGCACAATGCCGACTTAAGTACAAGAAGACTGATTCTTCTTACTTTGTATGCTTTGAACCATTCCTGTGACACTACTTATAGATTCCGATGCTTCACTTCAGGTTTACTATATCCCTCTGACCTTCTTATTTACGATGAAACACAGAAATTGCATCGGAAATAAATACAAAAGGCACAATGCCGACTTAAGTACAAGAAGACTGACTCTTCTTACTGTCTATGTTTTGAACCATTCCGGTGACACTAGTTATACACTTCCTATGCTTCACTTCAGGTTTACTGTATCACTTGGACCATCTTATTGACGATGAAAGACAGAAATTGCATCGGAATTACATACAAAAGGCACAATGCCGACTTAAGTACAAGAAGACTGACTCTTTTTACTGTCTATGTTTTGAACAATTCCTGTGACACTAGTTAGAGATTCCGATGCTTAACATCAGGTTTACCGTATCCCTTGGACCATCTTATCGACGATGAAACACAGAAATTGCATCGGAATTAAATACAAGAGGCACAATGCCGACATAAGTACAAGAAGACTGACTCTCCTTACTGTCTATGTTTTGAACCATTCCTGTGACACTAGTTATATATTCCGATGCTTCCCTTCAGGTTTACTGTATCCCTCTGACCTACGTACTGACGATGAAATACAGAAATTGCATCGGAATTAAATACAAAATGCACATTGGGGACTTAAGTACAAGAAGACTGACTATTCTTACTGTCTATGTTTTGAACCATTCCTGTGACACTAGTTATATATTCCGATGCTTCCCTTCAGGTTTACTGTATCCCTCTGACCTACGTAATGACGATGAAATACAGAAATTGCATCGCAATTAAATAGAAAAGGCACAATGCCGACTTAAGTACAAGAAGACTGACTCTTCCTACTGTCTGTCTTTTAACCATTCCTGTGACACTAGTTATAGATTCCGATGCCTCACTTTAGGTTTAATGTATCTCTTGGACCTTCTTATTGATGGTGAAACACAGAAATTGCATCTGAATTAAATACAAAACGCACAATGCCGACATAAGTACAAGAAGACTGACTCTTCCTACTGTCTATGTTTGAACCATTCCTGTGATACTAGTTATAGATTCCGATGCCTCACTTCAGGTTTACTGTATCCCTTGGACCTTCTTATTGACGATGAAACACAGAAATTGCATCGGAATAAAAACAAAAGGCTCAATGCCGAATTAAGTACAAGAAGACTGACTTTTCCTACTGTCTATTTTTTGAACCATGCCTGTGACACTTGTTATAGATTCCGATGTTTCACTTCAGGTTTACTGTATCCCTCTGACTTTCTTATTGACGATGAGACAGAGAAATTGCGTCGGAATTAAATACAAAAAGCACAATGCCGACTTTAGTACATGAAGACTGACTCTTCCTACTGTCTATGTTTTGAACTATTCCTGTGACACTAGATATAGAATCCGATGCTTCACTTCAGGTTTACGGTATCCCTCTGACCTTCTTATTGACGATGAAACACAGAAATTGCATCGGAATTAAATACAAAAGGCACATTGCCGACTCAAGTACAAGAAGACTGACTCTTCCTACTGTCTATGATTTGAACCATTCCTGTGACACTAGTTATACATTCCGATGCTGCACTTCATGGTTACTGTGTCCCTTGGACCTTCTTATTGACGATGAAACCCAGAAATTGCATCGGGATTAAATACAAAAAGCGCAATGCCGACTTAAGTAGAAGTAGACTGACTCTTCTTTCTGTCCATGCTTTGAACCATTCCTGTGACACTTGTTATAGATTCTGATGCTTCACTTCAGTTTTACTGTATTTCTCTGACCTTCTCATTGACGATGAAACACAGAAATGGCAACGGAAGTAAATACAAAAGGCACAATGCCGACTCAAGTACAAGAAGACTGACTCTTCCAACTGTCTATGTTTTGAACAATTCCTGTGACACTAGTTAAACATTCCGATGCTTCACTTCAGGTTTACTGTGTCCCTTGGACCTTCTTATTGACGACGAAACACAGAAATTGCGTCGGAATTAAATAGAAAAGACACTATGCCGACTTAAGTACAAGAAGACTGACTCTCTTTGCTGACTATGATTTGAACATTTTCTGTGAGACCAGTTTTAGATTCCGATTCTTCACTATGCGTTTACTGTATCCCTTGGACCTTCTTATTGACGATAAGACACAGAAGTTGCATCGGGATTAAATACAAAAGGCACAATGCCGACTGAAGCACAAGTAGACTGTCTCTTCTTACTGTCTATGTTTTGAACCGTTCCTGTGACACTAGTTATACATTCCGATGCTTCACTTCAGGCTTACTGTATCCCTCTAACCTTCTTCTTGACGATGAAACACAAAAATTGCATCGGAATTAAATAGAAAAGGCACAATGCCTAATTAAGTACAAGAAGACTGACTCTTCTTACTGTCTATGATTTGAACCATTCCTGTGACACTAGTTATACATTCCGATGCTTCACTTCAGGTGTGCCGTATCCCTTGGACCTTCTTCTTGACGATAAAACACAGAAATTGCATCGGAATTAAATTCAAAAGGCACAATGTGACTTAAGTACAAGAAGACTGACACTTATTGCTGTGTATGTTTTGAACCATTCCTGTGACACTAGTTATAGATTCCGATGCTTCACTTCAGGTTTACTGTATCACTGTGACCTTCTTATTGACGATGAAACACAGAAATTGCATCGGAACTAAATACAAAAGGCACAATGCCGAGTCAAGTACAAGAAGACTGACTCTTCCTACTGTCTATGTTTTGAACCGTTCCTGTGACACTAGTTATACATTCCGATGCTTCACTTCAGGCTTACTGTATCCCTCTAACCTTCTTCTTGACGATGAAACACAAAAATTGCATCGGAATTAAATAGAAAAGGCACAATGCCTAATTAAGTACAAGAAGACTGACTCTTCTTACTGTCTATGATTTGAACCATTCCTGTGACACTAGTTATACATTCCGATGCTTCACTTCAGGTGTGCCGTATCCCTTGGACCTTCTTCTTGACGATAAAACACAGAAATTGCATCGGGATTAAATACAAAAGGCACAATGCCGACTGAAGCACAAGTAGACTGACTCTTCTTACTGTCTATGTTTTGAACCACTCCTGTGACACTAGTTATAGATTCTGATGCTTTCCTTCAGATTTACTGTATCAATCTGACCTTCTCATTGACGATGAAACACAGATATTGCATCGGAATTAAATACAAAAGGCACAATGCCGACTTAGGTACAAGAAGACTGACTCTTCCTACTGTCTATGTTTTGAACCATCCCTGTGACACTAGTTATAGATTCCGATGCTTTACTTCAGGTTTACTGTATCCCTTCCACCTTCTTATTGTCGGTAAAGCACAGAAATTGCATCGGAATTAAATACAAAAGGCACAATGCCGACTTAAGTACAAGAAGACTGACTCTTCCTACTGTCTATGTTTTGAACCACTCCTGTGACACTAGTTATGGATTCCGATGATTCACTTTACGTTTACTGTATCACTTTGACCTTCTTATTGACGATGAAACACAGAAATTGCGTCGGAATTGAATTGAAAAGGCACAATGCCGCCTTAAGTACAAGAAGAATGACTCTTCGTACTGTCTATGTTCTGAGCCATTCCCGTCACACTAGTTATAGATTCCGATGCTTCACTTCAGGTTTAATGTATACCTCTGACCTTCTTATTGACGACGAAACACAGAAATTGCATCGGAATTAAATACAAAAGGGACAATGCCGTCTTACGTACAGGGAGACTGACTTATCTTGCTTCTATGTTTTGAACCATTCCTGTGACACTAGTTATCGATTCCGATGCTTCACTTCAGGATTACTGTATCCCCCTGACCCTCTTATTGACGATGAAACACAGAAATTGCATTGGAATTAAATAGAAAAGGCACAATGCCGACTTAAGTACAAGAAGACTGACTCTTCTTACTGTCTATGCTTTGAACCATTCCTGTGACACTATTTATAGTTTCCGATGCTTCACTTCAGGTTTACTGTATCCCTTGGACCATCTTATTGGCGACGAGACACAGAATTTGCATCGGAATTAAATAGAAAAGGCACAATGCCGACTTAAGTACAAGAAGACTGACTCTTCCTACTGTCTCTGTTTTGAACCATTCCTGTGACACTAGTTATAGATACCGATGCTTCACTTCAGGTTTACTGTATCCCTCTGAACTTCTTACTGACGATGAAACGCAGAAACTGCATCGGAATTAAATACAAAAGGCACAATGTCGACTTAAGTACAACAAGACTGACTCATCTTTCTGACTATGTTGTGAACATTTTCTGTGAGACCAGTTTTGGATTCCGATGCTTCACTGTATGTTTATTGTATCACTTGGACCTTCTTATTGACGATGATACACAGAAATTGCATCGGAATTAAATACAAAAGGCACAATGCCGACTTAAGTACAAGAAGACTGACTCTTCTTACTGTCTATGTTTTGAACCATTCCGGTGACACCAGTTATAGTTTCCGATGCTTCACTTCAGGCTTACTGTATCCCTCTGACCTTCTTACTGACGATGAAACACAGAAATTGCATCGGAATTAAATACAAAAGGCACAGTGTCGACTTAAGTACAAGAAGACAGACTCTTCTTACTGTGTATGTTTTGAACCATTCCTGTGACACTAGTTATAGGTTCCGATGCATCATTTCAGGTTTACTGTATCCCTCTGACTTTCCTATTGACGACGAAACACAGGAATTGCATTGGAATTAAATACAAAAGGCACAATGCCGACTTAAGTACAAGAAGACTGACTCTTCCTACTGTCTATGTTTTGAACCATTCCTGTGACACTAGTTATAGATTCCGATGATTCACTTCACGTTTACTGTATCCCTTGGACCTTCTTATTGACGATGAAACACAGAAATTGCATCGGGATTAAATAAAAAGGCACAATGCAGACTTAATTACAAGAAGACTGACTCTTCTTACTGACTATGTTTGGAACCATTCCTGTGACACTAGTTATAGATTCCGATGCCTCCCTTCAGGTTTACTGTATCCCTCTGACCTTCTTATTGACGATGAAACACAGAAATTGCATCGGAGCTATATACAAAAGGCACAGTGCCGACTTAAGTATAAGAAGACTGACTCTTTCCAATCTCTATGTTTTGAGCCATTCCCGTGACACTAGTTATAGATTCCGATGCTTCACTTCAGGTTTACTGTATACCTCTGACCTTCTTATTGACGATGAAACACAGAAATTGCATCGGAATTAAATACAAAAGGCACAATGCCGACTTACGTACAAGAAGACTGACTTATCTTACTGTCTATGTTTTGAACCATTCCTGTGACACTAGTTATCGATTCCGATGCTTCACTTCAGGATTACTGTATCCCCCTGACCCTCTTATTGACGATGAAGCACAGAAATTGCATTGGAATTAAATAGAAAAGGCACAATGCCGACTTAAGTACAAGAAGACTGACTCTTCTTACTGTCTATGCTTTGAACCATTCCTGTGACACTAGTTATAGATTCCGATGCTTCACTTCAGGTTTACTGTACCCCTTGGACCTTCTTATTGGCGACGAGACACAGAATTTGCATCGGATTTAAATAGAGAAGGCACAATGACGACTTAATTACAAGAACACTGACCCTTCCTACTGTCTCTGTTTTGAACCATTCCTGTGACACTAGTTATAGATTCCGATGCTTCACTTCAGGTTTACTGTATCCCTCTGAACTTCTTATTGACCATGAAACACAGAAATTGCATCGGAAGTAAATACAAAAGGCACAATGTCGACTTAAGTACAACAAGACTGACTCATCTTTCTGACTATGTTGTGAACATTTCCTGTGAGACCAGTTTTGGATTCCGATGCTTCACTGTATGTTTATTGTATCACTTGGCCCTTCTTATTGACGATGATACACAGAAATTGCATCGGAATTAAATACAAGAGGCACAATGCCGACATAAGTACAAGAAGACTGAGTCTTCTTACTGTCTATGTTTTGAACCATTCCTGTGACACTAGTTATAGATTCCGATGCTTAATTTTAGTTTTACTGTATCCCTTTGACCTTCTTATTGACGACGAAACACAGAAATTGCATCGGAATTAAATACAAAAGGCACAATGCCGACTCAAATACAAGATTTCTGACTCTTCTTACTCTCTATGTTTTGAACCTTTCCTGAGAGACCGGTTTTAGATTCCGGTGCTTCACTTCAAGTTTACTGTATCACCGGTAGAGATATTGAAGGGATTTAATGAGACACCGAATGAATGGCTCACGCCTTTGCCGAGACTACCAGTCAAGGCAGAAACAAGGGAGGAAAAGATGAAACAGATATGGAACAGACTAACCAGCTGTGCGGCAAAGAGGAAAAGGAAGTACGACTGAGGTGTAACTAACAAACAGAAGTATAATGTAGGAGATCTAGTACTTATACGTAACCACGCTAAATCCTCAGCCACCTTAAAACAGAATAGTAAGTGGCAATTGCTATCTTCAGGGCCTTTTGAAGTAATAAGCGTGCCACACGAATGTAGCTATTTGTTAGCACATCCCCATACGGGGAAGATCAAAGGATTGTATCCACGTAAAGATGTGAAGTTATTTATTCAGTGACATATCACATATAAAGAGTAATAGTTGTAAGAAGATTTTAATTGTGTTTTAGAATATAAGTATGTTAGTATTAAGAAAGAAGTTTGTGTGTAATGAAATTTGGAGGAAGTGGATTCAGAAAGTAGGCAATAGCTTACACAAGAAAGATTTTGTTTATTGTATCACTTGGACCTTCTTATTGACGATGATACACAGAAATTGCATCGAAATTAAATACGAAAGGCACAATGCCGACTTAAGTACAAGAAGACTGATTCTTCTTACTTTGTATGCTTTGAACCATTCCTGTGACACTACTTATAGATTCCGATGCTTCACTTCAGGTTTACTATATCCCTCTGACCTTCTTATTTACGATGAAACACAGAAATTGCATCGGAAATAAATACAAAAGGCACAATGCCGACATAAGTACAAGAAGACTGACTCTTCCTACTGTCTATCTTTTGAACAATCCCTGTGACTCTAGTTATAGATTCCGATGCTTCACTTCAGGTTTACGGTATCCCTTGGACCTTCTTATCGACGATGAAACACAGAAATTGCATCGGAATTAAATACAAGAGGCACAATGCCGACATAAGTACAAGAAGACTGACTCTTCCTACTGTCTATGTTTTGAACCATTCCTGTGACACTAGTTATATATTCCGATGCTTCCCTTCAGGTTTACTGTATCCCTCTGACCTACGTACTGACGATGAAATACAGAAATTGCATCGGAATTAAATACAAAATGCACATTGGGGACTTAAGTACAAGAAGACTGACTATTCTTACTGTCTATGTTTTGAACCATTCCTGTGACACTAGTTATATATTCCGATGCTTCCCTTCAGGTTTACTGTATCCCTCTGACCTACGTAATGACGATGAAATACAGAAATTGCATCGCAATTAAATAGAAAAGGCACAATGCCGACTTAAGTACAAGAAGACTGACTCTTCCTACTGTCTGTCTTTTAACCATTCCTGTGACACTAGTTATAGATTCCGATGCCTCACTTTAGGTTTAATGTATCTCTTGGACCTTCTTATTGATGGTGAAACACAGAAATTGCATCTGAATTAAATACAAAACGCACAATGCCGACATAAGTACAAGAAGACTGACTCTTCCTACTGTCTATGTTTGAACCATTCCTGTGATACTAGTTATAGATTCCGATGCCTCACTTCAGGTTTACTGTATCCCTTGGACCTTCTTATTGACGATGAAACACAGAAATTGCATCGGAATAAAAACAAAAGGCTCAATGCCGAATTAAGTACAAGAAGACTGACTCTTTCTACTGTCTATTTTTTGAACCATGCCTGTGACACTTGTTATAGATTCCAATGTTTCACTTCAGGTTTACTGTATCCCTCTGACTTTCTTATTGACGATGAGACAGAGAAATTGCGTCGGAATTAAATACAAAAAGCACAATGCCGACTTAAGTACATGAAGACTGACTCTTCCTACTGTCTATGTTTTGAACTATTCCTGTGACACTAGATATAGATTCCGATGCTTCACTTCAGGTTTACGGTATCCCTCTGACCTTCTTATTGACGATGAAACACAGAAATTGCATCGGAATTAAATACAAAAGGCACATTGCCGACTCAAGTACAAGAAGACTGACTCTTCCTACTGTCTATGATTTGAACCATTCCTGTGACACTAGTTATACATTCCGATGCTGCACTTCATGGTTACTGTGTCCCTTGGACCTTCTTATTGACGATGAAACCCAGAAATTGCATCGGGATTAAATACAAAAAGCGCAATGCCGACTTAAGTACAAGTAGACTGACTCTTCTTTCTGTCCATGCTTTGAACCATTCCTGTGACACTTGTTATAGATTCTGATGCTTCACTTCAGTTTTACTATATTTCTCTGACCTTCTCATTGACGATGAAACACAGAAATGGCAACGGAAGTAAATACAAAAGGCACAATGCCGACTCAAGTACAAGAAGACTGACTCTTCCAACTGTCTATGTTTTGAACAATTCCTGTGACACTAGTTAAACATTCCGATGCTTCACTTCAGGTTTACTGTGTCCCTTGGACCTTCTTATTGACGACGAAACACAGAAATTGCGTCGGAATTAAATAGAAAAGACACAATGCCGACTTAAGTACAAGAAGACTGATTCTTCTTACTTTGTATGTTTTGAACCATTCCTGTGACACTACTTATAGATTCCGATGCTTCACATCAGGTTTACTGTATCCCTTGGATCTTCTTATTGACGATAAACCACAGAAATTGCATCGGAATTAAATTCAAAAGGCACAATGTGACTTAAGTACAAGAAGACTGACACTTATTGCTGTGTATGTTTTGAAACATTCCTGTGACACTAGTTATAGATTCCGATGCTTCACTTCAGGTTTACTGTATCACTGTGACCTTCTTATTGACGATGAAACACAGAAATTGCATCGGAACTAAATACAAAAGGCACAATGCCGAGTCAAGTACAAGAAGACTGACTCTTCCTACTGTCTATGTTTTAAACCGTTCCTGTGACACTAGTTATACATTCCGATGCTTCACTTCAGGTTTACTGTATCCCTCTAACCTCCTTCTTGACGATGAAACACAAAAATTGCATCGGAATTAAATAGAAAAGGCACAATGCCTAATTAAGTACAAGAAGACTGACTCTTCTTACTGTCTATGATTTGAACCATTCCTGTGACACTAGTTATACATTCCGATGCTTCACTTCAGGTGTGCCGTATCCCTTGGACCTTCTTCTTGACGATAAAACACAGAAATTGCATCGGGATTAAATACAAAAGGCACAATGCCGACTGAAGCACAAGTAGACTGACTCTTCTTACTGTCTATGTTTTGAACCACTCCTGTGACACTAGTTATAGATTCTGATGCTTTCCTTCAGATTTACTGTAACAATCTGACCTTCTCATTGACGATGAAACACAGATATTGCATCGGAATTAAATACAAAAGGCACAATGCCGACTTAGGTACAAGAAGACTGACTCTTCCTACTGTCTATGTTTTGAACCATCCCTGTGACACTAGTTATAGATTCCGATGCTTTACTTCAGGTTTACTGTATCCCTTCCACCTTCTTATTGTCGGTAAAGCACAGAAATTGCATCGGAATTAAATACAAAAGGCACAATGCCGACTTAAGTACAAGAAGACTGACTCTTCCTACTGTCTATGTTTTGAACCACTCCTGTGACACTAGTTATAGATTCCGATGATTCACTTTACGTTTACTGTATCACTTTGACCTTCTTATTGACGATGAAACACAAAAATTGCGTCGGAATTGAATTGAAAAGGCACAATGCCGCCTTAAGTACAAGAAGAATGACTCTTCGTACTGTCTATGTCCTGAGCCATTCCCGTCACACTAGTTATAGATTCCGATGCTTCACTTCAGGTTTAATGTATACCTCTGACCTTCTTATTGACGACGAAACACAGAAATTGCATCGGAATTAAATACAAAAGGGACAATGCCGTCTTACGTACAGGGAGACTGACTTATCTTGCTTCTATGTTTTGAACCATTCCTGTGACACTAGTTATCGATTCCGATGCTTCACTTCAGGATTACTGTATCCCCCTGACCCTCTTATTGACGATGAAACACAGAAATTGCATTGGAATTAAATAGAAAAGGCACAATGCCGACTTAAGTACAAGAAGACTGACTCTTCTTACTGTCTATGCTTTGAACCATTCCTGTGACACTATTTATAGTTTCCGATGCTTCACTTCAGGTTTACTGTATCCCTTGGACCATCTTATTGGCGACGAGACACAGAATTTGCATCGGAATTAAATAGAAAAGGCACAATGCCGACTTAAGTACAAGAAGACTGACTCTTCCTACTGTCTCTGTTTTGAACCATTCCTGTGACACTAGTTATAGATACCGATGCTTCACTTCAGGTTTACTGTATCCCTCTGAACTTCTTACTGACGATGAAACGCAGAAACTGCATCGGAATTAAATACAAAAGGCACAATGTCGACTTAAGTACAACAAGACTGACTCATCTTTCTGACTATGTTGTGAACATTTTCTGTGAGACCAGTTTTGGATTCCGATGCTTCACTGTATGTTTATTGTATCACTTGGACCTTCTTATTGACGATGATACACAGAAATTGCATCGGAATTACATACAAAAGGCACAATGCCGACTTAAGTACAAGAAGACTGACTCTTCTTACTGTCTATGTTTTGAACCATTCCGGTGACACCAGTTATTGTTTCCGATGCTTCACTTCAGGCTTACCGTATCACTTGGACCTTCTGATTGACGATGAAACACAGTAATTGCATCGGGATTAAATAGAAAAGGCACATTGCCGACTTAAGTACAAGAAGACTGAATCTTCTTACCGTCTATGTTTTGAATCATTCCTGTGACACTAGTTATAGATACCGCTGCTTTACTTCAGGTTTACTGTATCCCTTGGACCTTCTTATCGACGATGAAACACAGAGATTGCATCGGAATTAAATGCAAGAGGCACAATGCCGACATAAGTACAAGAAGACTGACTCTTCTTACTGTCTATGTTTTGAACCATTCCTGTGACACTAGTTATACATTCCGATGCTTCATTTTAGGTTTGCTGTATCCCTTTGACCTTCTTATTGACGACGAAACACAGAAATTGCATCGGAATAAAATTGAAAAGGCGCAATGCCGACTTAAGTACAAGAAGACTGACTCTTCCTACTGTCTATGTTTTGAACCATTCCTGTGACACTGGTTATAGATTCCGATGTTTCACTTCAGGTTTACTGTATCCCTCTGACCTTCTTATTGATGATGAAACACAGAAATTGCATCGGAATTAAATACAAAATGCACAATGAAGACTTAAGTACAAGAAGACTGACTCTTCTTACTGTCTCTGCTTTGAACCATTCCTGTGACAGTAGTTATTGATTCCGATGCTTCACTTCAGGTTTACTGTATCCCTCTGACCTTCTTACTGACGATGAAACACAGAAATTGCATCGGAATTAAATACAAAAGGCACAGTGTCGACTTAAGTACAAGAAGACAGACTCTTCTTACTGTGTATGTTTTGAACCATTCCTGTGACACTAGTTATAGGTTCCGATGCATCATTTCAGGTTTACTGTATCCCTCTGACTTTCCTATTGACGACGAAACACAGGAATTGCATTGGAATTAAATACAAAAGGCACAATGCCGACTTAAGTACAAGAAGACTGACTCTTCCTACTGTCTATGTTTTGAACCATTCCTGTGACACTAGTTATAGATTCCGATGATTCACTTCACGTTTACTGTATCCCTTGGACCTTCTTATTGACGATGAAACACAGAAATTGCATCGGGATTAAATAAAAAGGCACAATGCAGACTTAATTACAAGAAGACTGACTCTTCTTACTGACTATGTTTGGAACCATTCCTGTGACACTAGTTATAGATTCCGATGCCTCCCTTCAGGTTTACTGTATCCCTCTGACCTTCTTATTGACGATGAAACACAGAAATTGCATCGGAGCTATATACAAAAGGCACAGTGCCGACTTAAGTATAAGAAGACTGACTCTTTCCAATCTCTATGTTTTGAGCCATTCCCGTGACACTAGTTATAGATTCCGATGCTTCACTTCAGGTTTACTGTATACCTCTGACCTTCTTATTGACGATGAAACACAGAAATTGCATCGGAATTAAATACAAAAGGTACAATGCCGACTTACGTACAAGAAGACTGACTTATCTTACTGTCTATGTTTTGAACCATTCCTGTGACACTAGTTATCGATTCCGATGCTTCACTTCAGGATTACTGTATCCCCCTGACCCTCTTATTGACGATGAAGCACAGAAATTGCATTGGAATTAAATAGAAAAGGCACAATGCCGACTTAAGTACAAGAAGACTGACTCTTCTTACTGTCTATGCTTTGAACCATTCCTGTGACACTAGTTATAGATTCCGATGCTTCACTTCAGGTTTACTGTACCCCTTGGACCTTCTTATTGGCGACGAGACACAGAATTTGCATCGGATTTAAATAGAGAAGGCACAATGACGACTTAATTACAAGAACACTGACCCTTCCTACTGTCTCTGTTTTGAACCATTCCTGTGACACTAGTTATAGATTCCGATGCTTCACTTCAGGTTTACTGTATCCCTCTGAACTTCTTATTGACCATGAAACACAGAAATTGCATCGGAAGTAAATACAAAAGGCACAATGTCGACTTAAGTACAACAAGACTGACTCATCTTTCTGACTATGTTGTGAACATTTCCTGTGAGACCAGTTTTGGATTCCGATGCTTCACTGTATGTTTATTGTATCACTTGGCCCTTCTTATTGACGATGATACACAGAAATTGCATCGGAATTAAATACAAGAGGCACAATGCCGACATAAGTACAAGAAGACTGAGTCTTCTTACTGTCTATGTTTTGAACCATTCCTGTGACACTAGTTATAGATTCCGATGCTTAATTTTAGTTTTACTGTATCCCTTTGACCTTCTTATTGACGACGAAACACAGAAATTGCATCGGAATTAAATACAAAAGGCACAATGCCGACTCAAATACAAGATTACTGACTCTTCTTACTCTCTATGTTTTGAACCTTTCCTGAGAGACCGGTTTTAGATTCCGGTGCTTCACTTCAAGTTTACTGTATCACCGGTAGAGATATTGAAGGGATTTAATGAGACACCGAATGAATGGCTCACGCCTTTGCCGAGACTACCAGTCAAGGCAGAAACAAGGGAGGAAAAGATGAAACAGATATGGAACAGACTAACCAGCTGTGCGGCAAAGAGGAAAAGGAAGTACGACTGAGGTGTAACTAACAAACAGAAGTATAATGTAGGAGATCTAGTACTTATACGTAACCACGCTAAATCCTCAGCCACCTTAAAACAGAATAGTAAGTGGCAATTGCTATCTTCAGGGCCTTTTGAAGTAATAAGCGTGCCACACGAATGTAGCTATTTGTTAGCACATCCCCATACGGGGAAGATCAAAGGATTGTATCCACGTAAAGATGTGAAGTTATTTATTCAGTGACATATCACATATAAAGAGTAATAGTTGTAAGAAGATTTTAATTGTGTTTTAGAATATAAGTATGTTAGTATTAAGAAAGAAGTTTGTGTGTAATGAAATTTGGAGGAAGTGGATTCAGAAAGTAGGCAATAGCTTACACAAGAAAGATTTTGTTTATTGTATCACTTGGACCTTCTTATTGACGATGATACACAGAAATTGCATCGGAATTAAATACAAAAGGCACAATGCCGACTTAAGTACAAGATGACAGACTCTTCCTACTGTCTATGTTTTAACCATTCCTGTGACACTAGTTATAGATTCCGATGCTTCACTTCAGGTTTACTGATTCCCTCTGACCTTCTTATTGACGATGAAACACAGAAACTGCATCGGTATTAAATACAAATTCACAATGCCGACTCAAATACAAGATGACTGGCTCTTCTTACTCTCTATGTTTTGAACCTTTCCTGAGAGACCGGTTTTAGATTCCGGTGCTTCACTTCAAGTTTACTGTATCAATTGGACCTTCTTATTGACGACGAAACACAGAAATTGCATCGGAATTTAATAGAAAAGGCACAGTGCCGACTTAAGTACAAGAAGACCGACTCTTAATACTGTCTATGTTTTGAACCATTCGTGTGACACTAGTTATAGATTCCGATGCTTCACTTTAGGTTTTTCTGTATCCCTCTGACCTCCTTATTGACGATGAAACACAGAAATTGCATCGGAAATAAAGACAAATGGCACAATGCCGACTCAAGTACAAGAAGACTGACTCCTCCTACTGTCTATGTACTGAACCATTCCTGTGACACTAGTTATACATTCCGATGCTTCACTTCAGGTTTACTGTATCCCTTTCACCTTCTTACTGACGATGAAAAACAGAAATTCCATCGGACTTAAATAGAAAAGGCACAATGCCGACTTAAGTACAAGAAGACAGACTCTTCTTACTGACTATGTTTGAACCATTCCTGTGACACTAATTATAGATTCCGATGCTCCACTTCAGGTTTACTGTAACCCTTGGACCTTCTTATGGACGATGAAACACAGAAATTGCATCGGGATTAAATAAAAAGGCACAATGCCGACTTAAGTACAAGAAGACTGACTCTGCTTACTGACTATGTTTTGAACCATTCCTGTGACACTAGTTATAGATTCCGATGCTTCCCTTCAGGTTTACTGTATCCCTCTGACCTTCTTATTGACGATGGAACACAGAAATTGCATCGGAATTATATACAAAAGGCACAGTGCCGACTTAAGTATAAGAAGACTGACTCTTCCCAATCTCTATGTTTTGAACCATTCCCGTGACACTAGTTATAGATTCCGATGGTTCACCTCAGGTTTACTGTATCCCTCTGACCTTCTTATTGACGATTAAACACAGAAATTGCATCGAAATTAAATACAAAAGGCACAATACCGACTTACGTACAAGAAGACTGACTCATCTTTCTGACTATGTTGTGAACATTTCCTGTGAGACCAGTTTTGGATTCCGATGCTTCACTATATGTTTATTGTATCACTTGGACC
This sequence comes from Schistocerca americana, assembly GCF_021461395.2. NCBI lineage: Eukaryota > Metazoa > Arthropoda > Insecta > Orthoptera > Acrididae > Schistocerca > Schistocerca americana. Next base: position 1,121,153,282 of record NC_060120.1, read on the forward strand.
TTCTTATAGACGATGAAACACAGAAATTGCATCGGAATTAAATACAAAAGGCACAATGCCGACTTAAGTACAAGAAAACTGACTCTTCTTACTGTCTATGTTTTGAACCAGTCCTGTGACACTAGTTATAGATTCCGATGCTTCACTTCAGGTTTACTGTATCCCTTGGACCTTCTTATTGACGATGAAACACAGAAATTGCATCGGAATTAAATTGAAAAGGCACAATGCCGATTTAAGTACAAGAAGAATGACTCTTCCTACTGTCTATGTTTTGAACCATTCCTGTGACACTAGTTATAGATTCCGATGCTTCACTTCAGGTTTATTGTATCCCTCTGACCTTCTTATTGACGATGAAACACAGAAATTGCATCGGAAATAAAGACAAATGGCACAATGCCGACTCAAGTACAAGAAGACTGACTCTTCCTACTGTCTATGTATTGAACCATTCCTGTGACACTACTTATACATTCCGATGCTTCACTTCAGGTTTACGGTATCCCTCGGACCTTCTTATTGACGATGAAACTCAGAAATTGCATCGTAATTAAATACAAAAGGAGCAATGCCGACTCAAGTACAAGAAGACTGACCCGTCCTACTGTCTATGATTTGAACCATTCCTGTGACACTAGTTATAAATTCCGTTGCTGCACTTCAGGGTTACTGTGTCCCTTGGACCTTCTTATTGACGATGAAACGCAGAAATTGCATCGGGATTAAATACAAAAGGCACAATGCCGACTTAAGTACAAGTAGACTGACTCTTCTTTCTGTCCATGCTTAGAACCATTCCTGTGACACTAGTTATAGATTCTGATGCTTCACTTCAGTTTTACTGTATCCCTCTGACCTTCTCATTGACGATGAAACACAGAAATTTCATCGGAATTAAATACAAAAGGCACAATGCCGACTTAAGTACAAGAAGACTGACTCTTCCTACTGTCCATGTTTTAAACCATCCCTGTGAGACTAGTTATAGATTCCGATGCTTTACTTCAGGTTTACTGTTTCCATTGGACCTCCTTATTGACGATGAAACACAGAAATTGCATCGGAAATAAATACAAAAGGCACAATGCCGACTCAAGTACAAGAAGACTGACTCTTCCAGCTGTCTATGTTTTGAACCATTCCTGTGACACTAGTTATACATTCCGATGCTTCAGTTCAAGTTTACTGTATCCCTTGGACCTTCTTATTGACGACGAAACACAGAAATTGCATCGGAATTAAATAGAAAAGACACAATGCCGACTTAATTACAAGAGGACTGACTCTTCTTGCTGACTATGATTTGAACATTTCCTGTGAGACCGGTTTTAGATTCTGATTCTTCACTATGTGTTTACTGTATCCCTTGGACCTTCTTATTGACGATGAGACACAGACTTTGCATCGAAATTAAATACAAAAGGCACAATGCCGACTTAAGTACAAGAAGACTGACTCTTCTTACTGTTTATGTTTTGAACCATCCCTGTGACACTAGTTATAGATTCCGATGCTTCACTTCAGGTTTACTGTATCCCTTGGACCTTCTTATTGACGACGAAACACATAAATTGCATCGGAATTAAATAGAAAAGGCACAATATCGACTTAAGTACAAGAAGACTGACTCTTCTTACTGACTATGATTTGAACATTTCCTGTGAGACCAGTTTTAGATTCCGATGCTTCACTATGTGCTTACTGTAATCCTTGGACCTTCTTATTGACGATGAATCACAGAAATTGCATCGAAATTAAATACAAAGGGCACAATGCCGACTTAAGTACAAGAAGACTGATTCTTCTTACTTTGTATCTTTTGAACCATTCCTGTGACACTAGTTATAGATTCCGATGCTTCACTTCAGGTTTACTGTATCCCTTGGACTTTCTTATTGACGATAAAACACAGAAATTGCATCGGAATTAAATTGAAAAGGCACAATGCCGACTTAAGTACAAGAAGACAGACTCTTCTTACTGACTATGTTTGTACCATTCCTGTGACACTAATTATAGATTCCGATGCTTCACTTCAGGTTTACAGTAACCCTTGGACCTTCTTATGGACGATGAAACACAGAAATTGCATCGGGATTAAATAAAAAGGCACAATGCCGACTTAAGTACAAGAAGACTGACTCTGCTTACTGTCTATGTTTTGAACCGTTCCTGTGACACTAGTTATAGATTCCGATGCTTCCCTTCAGGTTTACGTTATCCCTCTGACCTTCTTATTGACGATGGAACACAGAAATTACATCGGAATTATATACAAAAGGCACAGTGCCGCCTTAAGTATGAGAAGACTGACTCTTCCCAATCTCTATGTTTTGAACCATTCCCGTGACACTAGTTATAGATTCCGATGGTTCACCTCAGGTTTACTGTATCCCTCTGAATTTCTTATTGACGATTAAACACAGAAATTGCATCGAAATTAAATACAAAAGGCACAATACCGACTTACGTACAAGAAGACTGACTCTTCTTACTGTCTATGTTTTAAACCATCCCTGTGACACTAGTTATAGAATCCGATGCGGCACTTCAGGTTCACTGCATCACTTGGACCTTCTTATTGACGACGAAACACAGAAATTGCATCGGAATTAAATAGGAAAGGCACAATGCCGACTTAAGTACAAGAAGACTGATCCTTCCTATTGTCTATGTTTTGAACCATTCCTGTGACACTAGTAATAGATTCCGATGCTTCACTTCAGGTTTACTGTACCCCTCTGAACTTCTTATTGACGATGAAACACAGAAATTGCATCGGAATCAAATACAAAACGCACAATGTGACTTATGTACAAGCAGACTGACACTTCTTGCTGTGTATGTTTTGAACCATTCCTGTGACACTAGTTATAGATTCCGATGCTTCACTTCAGGTTTACTGTATCCCTTGGACCTTCTTATTGACGACGAAACACATAAATTGCATCGGAATTAAATAGAAAAGGCACAATATCGACTTAAGTACAAGAAGACTGACTCTTCTTACTGACTATGATTTGAACATTCCCTGTGAGACCAGTTTTAGATTCCGATGCTTCACTATGTGCTTACTGTATTCCTTGGACCTTCTTATTGACGATGAATCACAGAAATTGCATCGAAATTAAATACAAAGGGCACAATGCCGACTTAAGTACAAGAAGACTGATTCTTCTTACTTTGTATCTTTTGAACCATTCCTGTGACACTAGTTATAGATTCCGATGCTTCACTTCAGGTTTACTGTATCCCTTGGAACTTCTTATTGACGATGAAACACAGAAATTGCATCGGAATTAAATACAAAAGGCACAATGTGACTTAAGTACAAGGAGACTGACACTTATTGCTGTGTATGTTTTGAACCATTCCTGGGACACTAGTTATAGATTCCGATGCTTCACTTCAGGTGTACCGTATCCCTTGGACCTTCTTATTGACGATGAAACACAGAAATTGCATCGGGATTAAATAAATAGGCACAATGCCGACTTAAGTACAAGAAGACTGACTCTGCTTACTGACTATGTTTTGAACCATTCATGTGACACTAGTTATAGATTCCGATGCTTCCCTTCAGGTTTACTGTATCCCTCTGACCTTCTTATTGACGATGGAACACAGAAATTGCATCGGAATTATATACAAAAGGCACAGTGCCGACTTAAGTATAAGAAGACTGACTCTTCCCAATCTCTATGTTTTGAACCATTCCCGTGACACTAGTTATAGATTCCGATGGTTCACCTCAGGTTTACTGTATCCCTCTGACCTTCTTATTGACGATTAAACACAGAAATTGCATCGAAATTAAATACAAAAGGCACAATACCGACTTACGTACAAGAAGACTGACTCTTCTTACTGTCTATGTTTTAAACCATCCCTGTGAGACTAGTTATAGATTCCGATGCTGTACTTCAGGTTCACTGCATCCCTTGGACCTTCTCATTGACGACGAAACACAGAAATTGCATCGGAATTAAATAGGAAAGGCACATTGCCGACTTAAGTACAAGAAAACTGATCCTTCCTATTGTCTATGTTTTGAACCATTCCTGTGACAATAGTAATAGATACCGATGCTTCACTTCAGGTTTACTGTATCCCTCTGAACTTCTTATTGACGATGAAACACAGAAATTGCATCGGAATTAAATACAAAATGCACAATGTCGACTTAAGTACAACAAGACTGACTCATCTTTCTGACTATGTTGTGAACATTTCCTGTGAGACCAGTTTTGGATTCCGATGGTTCACTATATGTTTATTGTATCACTTGGACCTTCTTATAGACGATGAAACACAGAAATTGCATCGGAATTAAATACAAAAGGCACAATGCCGACTTAAGTACAAGAAAACTGACTCTTCTTACTGTCTATGTTTTGAACCATTCCTGTGACACTAGTTATAGATTCCGATGCTTCACTTCAGTTTTACTTTATCCCTTGGACCTTCTTATTGACGATGAAACACAGAAATTGCATCGGAATTAAATTGAAAAGGCACAATGCCGACTTAAGTACAAGAACAATGACTCTTCCTACTGTCTATATTTGAACCATTCGTGTGACACTAGTTATAGATTCCGATGCTTCACTTTAGGTTTTTCTGTATCCCTCTGACCTTCTTATTGACGATGAAACACAGAAATTGCATCGGAAATAAAGACAAATGGCACAATGCCGACTCAAGTACAAGAAGACCGACTCTGCTTACTGTGTATGTTTTGAACCATTCCTGTGACACTAGTTGTAGATTCCGATGCTTCCCTTCAGGTTTACTGTATCCCTCTGACCTTCTTATTGACGATGGAACACAGAAATTGCATCGGAATTGTATACAAAAGGCACAGTGCCGACTTATGTATGAGAAGACTGACTCTTCCCAATCTCTATGTTTTGAACCATTCCCGTGACACTAGTTATAGATTCCGATGGTTCACCTCAGGTTTACTGTATCCCTCTGACTTTCTTATTGACGATTAAACACAGAAATTGCATCGAAATTAAATACAAAAGGCACAATACCGACTTACGTAAAAGAAGACTGACTCTTCTTACTGTCTATGTTTTGAACCATTCCTGTGGCACTAGTTACAGATTCCGATGATTCACTTCACGTTTACTGTATCCCTTGGACCTTCTTATTGACGATGAAACACAGAAATAGCATCGTAATTAAATTGAAAAGGCACAATGCCGACTTAAGTACAAGAAGAATGACTCTTCCTACTGTCTATGCTTTGAACCATTACTGTGACACTAGTTATAGATTCCGATGCTTCACTTCAGGTTTATTGTATCCCTCTGACCTTCTTATTGCCGATGAAACACAGAAAATGCATAGGAAATAAAGACAAAAGGCACAATGCCGACTCAAGTACAAGAAGACTGACTCTTCCTACTGTCTATGTATTGAACCATTCCTGTGACACTACTTATACATTCCGATGCTTCACTTCAGGTTTACGGTATCCCTCTGACCTTCTTATTGACGATGAAACTCAGAAATTGCATCGTAATTAAATACAAAAGGAGCAATGCCGACTCAAGTACAAGAAGACTGACCCTTCCTACTGTCTATGATTTGAACCATTCCTGTGACACTAGTTATAAATTCCGTTGCTGCACTTCAGGGTTACTGTGTCCCTTGGACCTTCTTATTGACGATGAAACGCAGAAATTGCATCGGGATTAAATACAAAAGGCACAATGCCGACTTAAGTACAAGTAGACTGACTCTTCTTTCTGTCCATGCTTAGAACCATTCCTGTGACACTAGTTATAGATTCTGATGCTTCACTTCAGTTTTACTGTATCCCTCTGACCTTCTCATTGACGATGAAACACAGAAATTGCATCGGAATTAAATACAAAATGCACAATGCCGACTTAAGTACAAGAAGACTGACTCTTCCTACTGTCCATGTTTTAAACCATCCCTGTGAGACTAGTTATAGATTCCGATGCTTTACTTCACGTTTACTGTTTCCATTGGACCTCCTTATTGACGATGAAACACAGAAATTGCATCGGAAATAAATACAAAAGGCACAATGCCGACTCAAGTACAAGAAGACTGACTCTTCCAGCTGTCTATGTTTTCAACCATTCCTGTCACACTAGTTATACATTCCGATGCTTTAGTTCAATTTTACTGTATCCCTTGGACCTTCTTATTGACGACGAAACACAGAAATTGCATCGGAATTAAATAGAAAAGACACAATACCGACTTAATTACAAGAAGACTGACTCTTCTTGCTGACTATGATTTGAACATTTCCTGTGAGACCGGTTTTAGATTCTGATTCTTCACTATGTGTTTACTGTATCCCTTGGACCTTCTTATTGACGATGAGACACAGACGTTGCATCGAAATTAAATACAAAAGGCACAATGCCGACTTAAGTACAAGAAGACTGACTCTTCTTACTGTTTATGTTTTGAACCATCCCTGTGACACTAGTTATAGATTCCGATGCTTCACTTCAGGTATACTGTGTCCCTTGGACCTTCTTATTGACGATGAAACACAGAAATTGCATCGGAATTAAATACAAAACGCACAATGTGACTTATGTACAAGAAGACTGACACTTCTTGCTGTGTATGTTTTGAACCATTCCTGTGACACTAGTTATAGATTCCGATGCTTCACTTCAGGTTTACTGTATCCCTTGGACCTTCTTATTGACGACGAAACACATAAATTGCATCGGAACTAAATAGAAAAGGCACAATAACGACTTAAGTACAAGAAGACTGACTCTTCTTACTGACTATTATTTGAACATTTCCTGTGAGACCAGTTTTAGATTCCGATGCTTCACTATGTGCTTACTGTATTCCTTGGACCTTCTTATTGACGATGAATCACAGAAATTGCATCGAAATTAAATACAAAGGGCACAATGCCGACTTAAGTACAAGAAGACTGATTCTTCTTACTTTGTATCTTTTGGACCATTCCTGTGACACTAGTTATAGATTCCGATGCTTCACTTCAGGTTTACTGTATCCCTTGGACCTTCTTATTGACGATGAAACACAGAAATTGCATCGGAATTAAATACAAAAGGCACAATGTGACTTAAGTACAAGAAGACTGACACTTATTGCTGTGTATGTTTTGAACCATTCCTGTGACACTAGTTATAGATTCCGATGCTTCACTTCAGGTGTACCGTATCCCTTGGACCTTCTTATTGACGATGAAACACAGAAATTGCATCGGGATTAAATACAAAAGGCACAATGCCGACTTAAGTACAAGTAGACTGACTCTTCTTACTGTCTATGCTTTGAACCATTCCTGTGACACTAGTTATAGATTCTGATGCTTCCCTTCAGTTTTACTGTATCCCTCTGACCTTCTCATTGACGATGAAACACAGATATTGCATCGGAATTAAATACAAAATGCACAATGCCGACTTAAGTACAAGAAGACTGACTCTTCCTACTGTCTATGTTTTGAACCATTCCTGTGACACTAGTTATAGATTCCGATGATTCACTTCACGTTTACTGTATCCCTTGGACCTTCTTATTGACGATGAAACACAGAAATTGCATAGGGATTAAATAAAAAGGCACAATGCCGACTTAATTACAAGAAGACTGACTCTTCTTACTGACTATGTTTGGAACCATTCCTGTGACTCTAGTTATAGATTCCGATGCCTCCCTTCAGGTTTACTGTTTCCCTCTGACCTTCTTATTTACGATGAAACACAGAAATTGCATCGGAGTTATATACAAAAGGCACAGTGCCGACTTAAGTATAAGAAGACTGACTCTTTCCAATCTCTATGTTTTTAGCCATTCCCGTGACACTAGTTATAGATTCCGATGCTTCACTTCAGGATTACTGTATCCCCCTGACCCTCTTATTGACGATGAAGCACAGAAATTGCATTGGAATTAAATAGAAAAAGCACAATGCCGACTTAAGTACAAGAAGACTGACTCTTCTTACTGTCTATGCTTTGAACCATTCCTGTGACACTAGTTATAGATGCCGATGCTTCACTTCAGGTTTACTGTATCCCTTGGACCTTCTTATTGGCGACGAGACACAGAATTTGCATCGGAATTAAATAGAGAAGGCACAATGACGACTTAAGTACAAGAACACTGACTCTTCCTACTGTCTCTGTTTTGAACCATTCCTGTGACACTAGTTATAGATTCCGATGCTTCACTTCAGGTTTACTGTATCCCTCTGAACTTCTTATTGACGATGAAACACAGAAATTGCATCGGAATTAAATACAAAAGGCACAATGTCGACTTAAGTACAACAAGACTGACTCATCTTTCTGACTATGTTGTGAACATTTCCTGTGAGACCGGTTTTGGATTCCGATGCTTCACTGTATGTTTATTGTATCACTTGGCCCTTCTTATTGACGATGATACACAGAAATTGCATCGGAATTATATACAAAAGGCACGATGCCGACCTAAGTACAAGAAGACTGACTCTTCTTACTGTCTATGTTTAGAACCATTCCGGTGACACTAGTTATAGTTTCCGATGCTTCACTTCAGGTTTACTGTATCACTTGGACCTTCCGAGTGACGATGAAACACAGAAATTGCATCGGAATTAAATACAAAAGGCACAATGCCGACTTAAGTACAAGAAGACTGACTCTTCTTACTGTCTATGCTTTGAACCATTCCTGTGACACTAGTTATAGATACCGATGCTTTACTTCAGGCTTACTGTATCCCTTGGAACTTCTTATCGACGATGAAACACAGAAATTGCATCGGAATTAAATACAAGAGGCACAATGCCGACATAAGTACAAGAAGACTGAGTCTTCTTACTGTCTATGTTTTGAACCATTCCTGTGACACTAGTTATAGATTCCGATGCTTCATTTTAGGTTTACTGTATCCCTTTGACCTTCTTATTGACGACGAAACACAGAAATTGCATCGGAATTAAATACAAAAGGCACAATGCCGACTCAAATACAAGATTACTGACTCTTCTTACTCTCTATGTTTTGAACCTTTCCTGAGAGATCGGTTTTAGATTCCGGTGCTTCACTTCAGGTTTACTGTATCACCGGTAGAGATATTGACGGGATTTAATGAGACACCGAATGAATGGCTCACGCCTTTGCCGAGACTACCAGTCAAGGCAGAAGCAAGGGAGGAAAAGATGAAACAGATATGGAACAGACTAACCAGCTGTGCGGCAAAGAGGAAAAGGAAGTACGACCGAGGTGTAACTAACGAACAGAAATATAATGTAGGAGATCTAGTACTTATACGTAACCACGCTAAATCCTCAGCCACCTTAAAACAGAATAGTAAGTGGCAATTGCTATATTCAGGGCCTTTTGAAGTAATAAGCGTGCCACACGAATGTAGCTATTTGTTAGCACATCCCCATACGGGGAAGATCAAAGGATTGTATCCGCGTAAAGATGTGAAGTTATTTATTCAGTGACATACACATATAAAGAGTAATAGTTGTAAGAAGATTTTAATTGTGTTTTAGAATATAAGTATGTTAGTATTAAGAAAGAAGTTTGTGTGTAATGAAACTTGGAGGAAGTGGATTCAGAAAGTAGGCAATAGCTTACACAGGAAAGATTTTGTTTACAGACAATTAGAGCCATTTAAAAATTATAGGCTCATTAAGCAACGAACAATCTTCTTGTTGATAAAGTGAGGATTAATTTCTTGAATCATTATACAAAGGATTAATTTCTTGAACCATTTTCTATGTGTAGTATGTAAGTGCAATTAATGATGCAATCTAATATAGTAAGGTAAATGTTGTAATTGTATGAGGATAAGGAACCCTGTGAGAGAGAGTCTTGACTAGCCAAACATGGACTCTGTAATATGCAACAATTATGTGATGTTTGCTGCCAGTAGTGATATGAGAACGACACTGGAGCATAAGCTAATCAAAAAACAAGCCCGTTCCGTGGAAAATCCGCTTTGTATATAACAATGCTTCAATTGAAGCCTGTGTACTTGGTACACGCCCTTGAATATTCATTACGCGATACGCGAATTAAGTCAACCAATGTGGAACCTACACTGTAGTCATATAGGAAAAATCATTAAAAATAATGCTAGTGCTAAATGAAGTATTTATTGATCAATATGCCCAAGTCAAGCTGTCATGCACATGGTAAAATCTGTTTGATAGATGGGTGATAACCAGGCAAGCTACACTGATAAGAAAATTAAAAAATTTCACAAAAGGGCTATATACGCCTAGTAACAATATGAAAAGTGTGTTGTGATTAGGTAAAAACAAATAGACGCCATGTAGATGAGAGTGAGTATGCGAAGAACAGTTAAAAGGTATTAAAAAATAAACTGTGTGCATAAACAATGTAGGAAAGGACGGAATATTGTTTGTAGCAGGGACAGAAAATGACTGTTGTATCTGCACAAATATATACGTCGATAAGTCTAGTGTTGAGTGACAGACTGTCCTAGTGCAGTGCTCAACGAACAATAGACAGTGTATAAAAACAGTAGTTATTGATCCGTTCGGAGCCGAGTTAAACGAACCTAGCACGACGGGGACATGTAGTATGTGTGTTACGAAACATTTTCACGTGTTGAAAGACGCTCTGGCAGTGTACCAACAGTGGAGTGAGTGAAAATGTGTAGTACAATGTGCGTGTGACGAACCTTGAATACCAGTGTCACAATGCCACAAGAAACCAGTTATCACGCCAAACCATCCTGTGCATACCAGTGAAGCGACGGCTTACTGAACCATAATCGCTTTTAACAAGTTGCATCTTCTTCCACAGCTAGTAATCTGTGTCCTTAAAGGCAGTACACCGTTGTGGAATGATTGTTTCATGCGCTACAACGGGGAGCCATGTGCAGAAGCCGAGACGAGTGCCGTGCCGCCAGCCAGCCGGTCGCGGTAAACCACTGCCACTCACCGACATCGGCGAATGGTTCGCCGCGGTTCGCGACTGCTTGGGCGCCACGTCAGCACGACGTCGCTGTTACTGAGAGCAGGTCGTCGAACCCAGCGGCCGTCGGCACGCGGCGTTCCAGACGACGCGACTCAACAATTGCTTCGCGCCGCCAGCTCCGTACAACATTGTTGTCATTCAAATGAACTACCAAATATGTGTTTAATGCACTAACATGAATAGGGTTTAGTGGACACGAAATGACGTGACAAACATTTGTTTTTTTTTCTTGAGTTATTCAATACGGACCCAAAGTATTCATTGCTTCAGTGATATATAGATATAATATGTTTTCGTCATGTTAATGAAGTATACTCGCATGAATGCTAGACATTTTAAACCAATTGTCGCGAGTAAATGCAAGGACGATTCATGATACTACTGTAAAAATGTGTAATAAGTGACTTTCATTACAATCCAAAACACAAATATTATATGGGTAACAAAGAGACTAAAGGTTTAACATGCTCTCACAAATAGCCTTTGTTATATGTGAACATTGGATAGAATCTGAACTTTTTGTGATCAAACTGAGTATTAAAACAAACCAGACGAGATGACCATGGCTCCGGCGCAGTTTTCCCAGGTTTTCTGATCGCACGTAGCCCGAATGGGGGAGCCAAATAAATGTAATGACCCTGGGACTAGGTTTATGGTCACCTCGCAAAGTGTAAGAACAGTATAAAAAGTGTAATTAAACCTACAGTGTAAAATAACTAAGAAGTTTAAAGTGAATGTTCTAACCAAGGTAACAGACAATAACCAAACAGACGTTAGTGGCAGCATATTGCCGAACATTCTTAACGTTAGTCAATTGCTGCCAGGGGGCATTGTAACGTCTAGTAAGAAAGAAAAACAACATATTATGTAGTAACGAGAAAATTATATGTATCATATTGTGTTATTGTATAAAATTCTGTATTTTTTTTTATTATATATTTCTGAAAACGTCTGCGTCGGCGAGTAATAAAACCGACACAGAAGATAAATGTTAAACAGAGATTAAAAAAGGAACTAGTATATAATACGTGTTGAATATGAATGTCTTTGTCGTCTTAATTTGGAAGTTGTGCGAGTAAGATCTCCTGTTGTTGTCGTAGAGAACGCCAATGTAGCATTCTGTTGTCGGGACTAAGCAATGTACGCCATTACGTGTGAATTCACAAAGGTCTGTAATCACTGAGATATTTAAAGGTTTTAATAGAGTTGTTTAAATGAAAACTTGTATTATTTATTGTTCAGCTTGCTTGCATATTATCCCATCCTGTTGAGACATTTTTCAGTTATATAAATATTATCTGTGGTGCTGAGCTGCGTGGAGAACGAAGAGCCGCTGCCGCGGCGTATTTAAACGACTTACAATATAGTCGAGCATACCGCAAGGAAGCGGTAAAATAATAGTAAAATAATATTATTTCTTTTAGCTCCCAGACTGGCAGTGAAGATCAGCAGATTTTATGATGTGTTGCAGATTGACGCGGGCTGCTGATAGGATATAATTTACCGTGCAAATAATTTAATGGACCTTCAGAATCTGATAGGAATCTTGCTGTGCTCCGTTCTGATCTGGCAAACTTTATAGTGACAACGTATTTTTTAATGAGAGTCTCATGTTCTTGGGCTAGTCGTGGTATGAAATAGCATTTTAACGAGAAATAAAATCCACTGCGAACTTGTGTTTTTGAACGATCACACAGACTGTAACATCAGTACTCATAACAAAGAAATTTGAACTTTTAATCACTATGAAGTAGGGAAGCTATATTGATTCTTAGCATGAGTTGCAGTTACGAAAGATCGTTTCTTAAATTGTAGGCCAGATACAGAACAATAAGACTTCCATATATACATTTTATTCCGCTAAAGGGTAATGATGATAAAGAAAAGAAAAGCACAGCTTTGCTAAAAGTATTTCACGTAACTCTTTTCGTAAATGTGTTGTTACAAAGAGAATAAATAAACCAAAGAGCAACAATTTTACAATCCGCGAGAGAGTTGTACGTGAAATGCTTCACTTCAGGTTTACTGTATCCCTTGGACCTCCTTATTGACGATAAAACACAGAAATTGCATCGGGATTAAATAAAAAGGCACAATGCCGACTTAAGTACAAGAAGACTGACTCTGCTTACTGACTATGTTTTGAACCATTCCTGTGACCCTAGTTATAGATTCCGGTGCTTCCCGTCAGGTTTACTGTATCCCTCTGACCTTCTTATTGACGATGAAACACAGAAATTGCATCGGAATTATATACAAAAGGCACAGTGCCGACTTAAGTATAAGAAGACTGACTCTTCCCAATCTCTATGTTTTGAACCATTCCCGTGACACTAGTTATTGATTCCGATGCTTCACTTCAGGTTTACTGTATCCCTCTGACCTTCTTATTGACGATGAAACACAGAAATTGCATCGAAATTAAATACAAAAGGCACAATGCCGACTTAAGTACAAGAAGACTGACTCTTCCTACTGTCTATGTTTTGAACCATCCCTGTGACACTAGTTATAGATTCCGATGCTTTACTTCAGGTTTAATGTATCCCTTGGACCTTCTTATTGTCCATAAAACACAGAAATTGCATCGAAATTAAATACAAAAGGCACAATGCCGACTAAAGTACAAGAAGACTGACTCTTCCTACTGTCTATGTTTTGAACCATTCCTGTGACACTAGTTATAGATTCCGATGTTTCACTTCGCATGGAGAGCTGCATCAAACCAGTCTCAGGACTGAAGACCACAACAACAACAACAACAACAATGTTTCACTTCAGGTTTACTGTATCCCTCTGACCTTCTTATTGATGATAAAACACAGAAATTGCATCGGAATTAAATACAAAATGCACAATGAAGACTTAAGTACAAGAAGACTGACTCTTCTTACTGACCTTGTTGTGAACATTTCCTGTGAGACCAGTTTTAGATTCCGATGCTTCACTGTATTTCTACTGTATCCCTTGGACCTTCTTATTGACGATGAAACACAGAAATTGCATCGCAATAAAATACAAAAGGCACAATGCCGACTTAAGTACAAGAAAACTGACTCGTTTTACTGTCTATGTTTTGAACCATTCCTGTGACACTAGTTACAGATTCCGATGCTTCACTTCAGGTTTACTGTATCCCTTGGACCTTCATATTGACGATGAAACACAGAAATTGCATCGGAATTAAATTGAAAAGGCACTATGCCGACTTAAGTACAAGAACAATGACTCTTCCTACTGTCTATGTTTTGAACCATTCGTGTGACACTAGTTATCGATTCCGATGCTTCACTTTAGGTTTACTGTATCCCTCTGACCTTCTTATTGACGATGAAACACAGAAATTGCATCGGAAATAAAGACAAATGGCACAATGCCGACTTAAGTACAAGAAGACTGACTCTTCCTACTGTCTATGTTTTGAACCATCCCTGTGGCACTAGTTACAGATTCCGATGCTTTACTTCAGGTTAACTGTATCCTCGGACCTTCTATTTGTCGATAAAATACAGAAATTGCATCGGAATTAAATACAAAAGGCACAATGCCGACTTAAGTACAAGAAGAATGACTCTTCCTACTGTCTATGTTTTGAATCATTCCTGTGACACTAGTTATAGATTCCGATGATTCACTTCAGGTTTACTGTATCCCTCTGACCTTCTGATTGACGATGAAACACAGAAATTGCATCGGAAATAAAAACAAAAGGCGCAATGCCGACTCAAGTACAAGAAGACTGACTCTTCCTACTGTCTATGTATTGAACCATTCCTGTGACACTACTTACACATTCCGAAGCTTCACTTAAGGTTTACTGTGTCCCTCTCACCTTCTTACTGACGATGAGACACAGAAATTCCATCGGAATTAAATAGAAAAGGCACAATGCCGACTTAAGTACAAGAAGACTGACTCTTCTTACTGACTATGTTTGAACCACTCCTGTGACAATAGTTATAGATTCCGATGCTTCACTTCAGGTTTACTGTATCCCTTGGACCTTCTTATTGACGATGAAACACAGAAATTGCATCGGGATTAAATAAAAAGGCACAATGCCGACTTAAGTACAAGAAGACTGACTCTTCTTACTGACTATGTTTTGAACCATTCCTGTGACACTAGTTATAGATTCCGATGCTTCCCTTCAGGTTTACTGTATCCCTCTGACCTTCTTATTGACGATGAAACACAGAAATTGCATCGGAATTATATACAAAAGGCACAGTGCCGACTTAAGTATAGGAAGACTGACTCTTCCCAATCTCTATGTTTTGAACCATTCCCGTGACACTAGTTATAGATTCCGATGCTTCACTTCAGGTTTACTGTATACCTCTGAAATTCTTATTGACGATGAAACACAGAAATTGCATCGGAATTAAATACAAAAGGCACAATGCCAATTTACGTACAAGAAGACTGACTTATCTTACTGTATATGTTTTGAACCATTCCTGTGACACTAGTTATCGATTCCGATGCTTCACTTCAGGATTACTGTATCCCCCTGCCCCACTTATTGACGATGAAGCACAGAAATTGCATTGGAATTAAATAGAAAAGGCACAATGCCGACTTAAGTACAAGAAGACTGACTCTTCTTACTGTCTATGCTTTGAACCATTCCTGTGACACTAGTTATAGATTCCGATGCTTCACTTCAGGTTTACTGTATCCCTTGGACCTTCTTATTGGCGACGAGACACAGAATTTGCATCGGAATGTAATAGAGAAGGCACAATGCCGACTTAAGTACAAGAAGGCTGACTCTGAATACTGTCTCTGTTTTGAACCATTCCTGTGACACTAGTTATAGATTCTGATGCTTCACTGCAGGTTTACTGTATCCCTCTGAACTTCTTATTGACGATGAAACACAGAAATGGCATCGGAATTAAATACAAAAGGCACAATGTCGACTTAAGTACAACAAGACTGACTCATCTTTCTGACTATGTTGTGAACATTTCCTGTGAGACCAGTTTTGGATTCCGATGCTTCACTGTATGATTATTGTATCACTTGGACCTTCTTATTGACGATGATACACAGAAATTGCATCGGTATTAAATACAAAATGCACAATCCCGACTTAAGTACAAGAAGACTGACTCTTCTTACTGTCTATGCTTTGAACCATTCCTGTGACACTAGTTATAGATACCGATGCTTTACTTCAGGTTTACTGTATCCCTTGGACCTTCTTATCGACGATGAACACAGAAATTGCATCGGAAGTAAATACAAGAGGCACAATGCCGACATAAGTACAAGAAGACTGACTCCTCTTACTGTCTATGTTTTGAACCATTCCTGTGACACTAGTTACAGATTCCGATGCTTCACTTCAGGTTTACTGTATCCCTTGGACCTTCTTTTTGAAGATGAAACACAGAAATTGCAACGGAATTAAATTGAAAAGGCACAATGCCGACTTAAGTACAAGAACAATGACTCTTCCTACTGTCTATGTTTCGAACCATTCGTGTGACACTAGTTATAGATTCCGATGCTTCACTTTAGGTTTACTGTATCCCTCTGACCTTCTTATTGACGATGAAACACAGAAATTGCATCGGAAATAAAGACAAATGGCACAATGCCGACCTAAGTACAAGAAAACTGACTCTTCTTACTGTCTAAGTTTTGAACCATTCGTGTGACACTAGTTATAGATTCCGATGCTTCACTTCGGGTTTACTGTATCCCTCGGACCTTCTAATTGACGATGAAACACAGAAATTGCATCGAAATCAAATACAAAAGGCACAATGCCGACTTAGGTACAAGAAAACTGACTCTTCTTACTGTCTATGTTTTGAACCATTCCTGTGACATTAGTTATAGATTCCGATGCTTCACTTCAGGTTTACTGATTCCCTCTGACCTTCTTATTGACGATGAAACACAGAAACTGCATCGGTATTAGATACAAAAGGCACAATGCCGACACAAATACAAGATGACTGGCTCTTCTTACTCTCTATGTTTTGAACCTTTCCTGAGAGACCGGTTTTAGATTCCGGTGCTTCACTTCAGGTTTACTGTATCACTTGGACCTTCCTATTGACGACGAAACACAGAAATTGCAACGGAATGAAATACAAAAGGCACAATGCCGGCTTCAGTACAAGAAAACTGACTCTTCTTACTGTCTATGTTTTGAACCATTCCTGTGACACTAGTTATAGATTCCGATGCTTCACTTCAGGTTTACTGTTTCCCTTGTACCTTCTTATTGACGATGAAACACATAAATTGCATCGCATTTAAATACAAAAGGCACAATTCCGACTTAAGTACAAGAAGACTGACTCCTCCTACTCTCTATGTATTGAACCATTCCTGTGACACTAGTTATACATTCCGATGCTTCACTTCAGGTTTCCTGTATCCCTCTCACCTTCTTATTGACGATGAAACACAGAAATTCCATCGGAATTAAATAGAAAAGGCACAATGCCGACTTAAGTACAAGAAGACTGACTCTTCATACTGACTATGTTTGAACCATTCCTGTGACACTAATTATAGATTCCGATGCTTCACTTCTGGTTTACTGTATCCCTTGGACCTTCTTATTGACGATGAAACACAGAAATTGCATCGAGATTAAATAAAAAGGCACAATGCCGACTTAAGTACAAGAAGACTGACTCTGCTTACTGACTATGTTTTGAACCATTCCTGTGACACTAGTTATAGATTCCGATGCTTCCCTTCAGGTTTACTGTATCCCTCTGACCTTCTTATTGACGATGAAACACAGAAATTGCATCGGAATTATATACAAAAGGCACAGTGCCGACTTAAGTATAAGAAGACTGACTCTTCCCAATCTCTATGTTTGAACCATTCCCGTGACACTAGTTATAGATTCCGATGCTTCACTTCAGGTTTACTGTATCCCTCTGACCTTCTTATTGACGATGAAACACAGAAATTGCACCGGAATTAAATACAAAGGCACAATGCCGACTTAAGTACAAGAGGACTGACTCTTCTTACTGTCTATGTTTTTAACCATTCCTAAGACACTAGTTATAGATTCCGATGCTGCACTTCAGGTTCACTGCATCCCCCTGACCCTCTTATTGACGATGAAACACAGAAATCGCATCGGAATTAAATAGAAAAGGCACAATGCCGACTTAAGTACAAGAAGACTGACTCGTCTTACTGTCTATGTTTTGAACCATTCCTGTGACACTAGTTATAGATTCCGATGCTTCACTTCAGGTTTACTGTATCCCTTGGACCTTCTTATTGACGACGAAACACAGAATTTGCATCGGAATTAAATAGAAAACGCACAATGCCGACCTACGTACAAGAGGACTGACTCATCCTACTGTCTCTGTTTTGAACCATTCCTGTGACACTAGTTATGGATTCCGATTCTTCACTTCAGGTTTACTGTATCCCTCTGATCTTCTTATTGACGATGAAACACAGAAATTGCTTCGGAATTAAATACAAAAGCACAATGTCGACTTAAGTACAACAAGACTGACTCATCTTTCTGACTATGTTGTGAACATTTCCTGTGAGACCAGTTTTGGATACCGATGCTTCACTATATGTTTATTGTATCACTTGGACCTTCTTATAGTCGATGAAACACAGAAATTGCATCGGAATTAGATACAAAAGGCACAATGCCGACTTAAGTACAAGAAGACTGACTCTTCTTACTGTCTATGTTTAGAACCATTCCTGTGACACTAGTTATAGATTCCGATGCTTCACTTCAGGTTTACTGTATCCCTCTGACCTTCTTATTGACGATGAAACACAGAAATTGCATCGAAATCAAATACAAAAGGCACAATGCCGACTTAGGTACAAGAAAAATGACTCTTCTTACTGTCTATGTTTTGAACCATTCCTGTGACATTAGTTATAGATTCCGATGCTTCACTTCAGGTTTACTGATTCCCTCTGACCTTCTTATTGACGATGAAACACAGAAACTGCATCGGTATTAGATACAAAAGGCACAATGCCGACACAAATACAAGATGACTGGCTCTTCTTACTCTCTATGCTTTGAACCTTTCCTGAGAGACCGGTTTTAGATTCCGGTGCTTCACTTCAGGTTTACTGTATCACTTGGACCTTCCTATTGACGACGAAACACAGAAATTGCAACGGAATGAAATACAAAAGGCACAATGCCGGCTTCAGTACAAGAAAACTGACTCTTCTTACTGTCTATGTTTTGAACCATTCCTGTGACACTAGTTATAGATTCCGATGCTTCACTTCAGGTTTACTGTATCCCTTGTACCTTCTTATTGACGATGAAACACATAAATTGCATCGCATTTAAATACAAAAGGCACAATTCCGACTTAAGTACAAGAAGACTGACTCCTCCTACTCTCTATGTATTGAACCATTCCTGTGACACTTGTTATACATTCCGATGCTTCACTTCAGGTTTCCTGTATCCCTCTCACCTTCTTATTGACGATGAAACACAGAAATTCCATCGGAATTAAATAGAAAAGGCACAATGCCGACTTAAGTACAAGAAGACTGACTCTTCATACTGACTATGTTTGAACCATTCCTGTGACACTAATTATAGATTCCGATGCTTCACTTCTGGTTTACTGTATCCCTTGGACCTTCTTATTGACGATGAAACACAGAAATTGCATCGAGATTAAATAAAAAGGCACAATGCCGACTTAAGTACAAGAAGACTGACTCTGCTTACTGACTATGTTTTGAACCATTCCTGTGACACTAGTTATAGATTCCGATGCTTCCCTTCAGGTTTACTGTATCCCTCTGACCTTCTTATTGACGATGAAACACAGAAATTGCATCGGAATTATATACAAAAGGCACAGTGCCGACTTAAGTATAAGAAGACTGACTCTTCCCAATCTCTATGTTTGAACCATTCCCGTGACACTAGTTATAGATTCCGATGCTTCACTTCAGGTTTACTGTATCCCTCTGACCTTCTTATTGACGATGAAACACAGAAATTGCACCGGAATTAAATACAAAGGCACAATGCCGACTTAAGTACAAGAGGACTGACTCTTCTTACTGTCTATGTTTTTAACCATTCCTAAGACACTAGTTATAGATTCCGATGCTGCACTTCAGGTTCACTGCATCCCTTGGAAATTCTCATTGACGACGAAACACAGAAATTGCATCGGAATTAAATAGGAAAGGCACAATGCCGACTTAAGTACAAGAAGACTGATCCTTCATATTGTCTATGTTTTGAACCATTCCTGTGACACTAGTAATGGATTCCGATGCTTCACTTCAGGTTTACTGCATCCCCCTGACCCTCTTATTGACGATGAAACACAGAAATCGCATCGGAATTAAATAGAAAAGGCACAATGCCGACTTAAGTACAAGAAGACTGACTCGTCTTACTGTCTATGTTTTGAACCATTCCTGTGACACTAGTTATAGATTCCGATGCTTCACTTCAGGTTTACTGTATCCCTTGGACCTTCTTATTGACGACGAAACACAGAATTTGCATCGGAATTAAATAGAAAACGCACAATGCCGACCTACGTACAAGAGGACTGACTCATCCTACTGTCTCTGTTTTGAACCATTCCTGTGTCACTAGTTATGGATTCCGATTCTTCACTTCAGGTTTACTGTATCCCTCTGATCTTCTTATTGACGATGAAACACAGAAATTGCTTCGGAATTAAATACAAAAGCACAATGTCGACTTAAGTACAACAAGACTGACTCATCTTTCTGACTATGTTGTGAACATTTCCTGTGAGACCAGTTTTGGATACCGATGCTTCACTATATGTTTATTGTATCACTTGGACCTTCTTATAGTCGATGAAACACAGAAATTGCATCGGAATTAGATACAAAAGGCACAATGCCGACTTAAGTACAAGAAGACTGACTCTTCTTACTGCCTATGTTTAGAACCATTCCTGTGACACTAGTTATAGATTCCGATGCTTCACTTCAGGTTTACTGTATCCCTCTGACCTTCTTATTGACGATGAAACACAGAAATTGCATCGGAATTAAACACAAAAGGCACAATGCCGACTTAAGTACAAGAAAACTGACTCTTCTTACTGTCTATGTTTTGAACCATTCCGGTGACACTAGTTATAGTTTCCTATGCTTCACTTCAGGTTTACTGTATCACTTGGACCTTCTGAGTGACGATGAAACACAGAAATTGCATCGGAATTAAATGGAAAAGGCACAATGCGGACTTAAGTACAAGAAGACTGACTCTTCTTACTGTCTATGCTTTAAACCATTCCTGTGACACCAGTTATAGATTCCGATGCTTCACTTCAGGTTTACTGTATTCCTCTGACCCTCTTATTGACGATGAAACACTGAAATTGCATCGAAATTAAATACAAAAGGCACAATGCCGACTTACGTACAAGAAGACTGACTCATCTTACTGTCTATGTTTTGAACCATTCCTGTGACACTAGTTATCGACTCCGATGCTTCACTTCAGGTTTACTGTATCCCTCTGACCTTCTTATTGTCGATGAAACACAGAAATTGCATCGGATATAATACAAAATGCACAATGCCGACTTAAGTACAAGAAGACTGACTGTTCTTACTGTCTATGTTTTGAACCATTCCGGTGACACTGGTTATAGTTTCCGATGCTTCACTTAAGGTTTACTGTATCACTTGGACCTTCTTATTGACGATGAAACACAGAAATTGCACCGGAATCAAACACAAAAGGCACAATGCCGACTTAAGTACAAGAAGACTGACTCTTCTTACTGTCTATGCTTTGAAGCATTCCTGTGACACTAGTATTAGATTCCGATGCTTGACCTCAGGTTTACTGTATCCCTTGGACCTTCTTATCGACGATGAAACAAAGAAATTGCATCGGAATTAAATACAAGAGGCACAATGCCGACATAAGTATAAGAAGACTGACTCTTCGTACTGTCTATGTTTTGAACCATTCCTGTGACACTAGTTACAGATTACGATGCTTCATTTTAGGTTTACTGAATCCCTTTAACCTTCCAATTGACGACGAAACACAGAAATTGCATCGGAATTAAATTGAAAAGGCACAACGCCGACTTAAGTACAAGAAGACTGACTCTTCCGACTGTGTATGTTTTGAACCACTCCTGTGACACTAGTTATGGATTCCGACGCTTCATTTCAGGTTTACTGTATCTCTATGACCTTCTTATTGATGATGAAACACAGAAATTGCATCGCAATTAAATAAAAAATGCACAGTGCCGTCTTAAGTACAAGAAGACTGACTCTTCTTGCTGACTATGTTGTAACCATTTCCTGTGAGACCAGTTTTAGATTCCGATGCTTCAGTATATGTTTACAGTATCCCTTGGACCTTCTCATTGACGATGAAACACAGAAATTGCATCGCAATTAAATAGAAAAGACACAATGCCGACTTAAGTACAAGGACACTGACTCTTCCTACTGTCTATGTTTTAACCATTCCTGTGACACTAGTTATAGATTCCGATGCTTCACTTCAGGCTTACTGATTCCCTCTGACCTTCTTATTGACGATGAAACACAGAAAATGCATCGGTATTAAATAGAAAAGGCACAATGCCGACCTAAAAACAAGAAGACTGACTCCTCTTACTGACTATGACTTGAACATTTCCTGTGAGACCAGTTTTAGATTCCGATGCTTCACTATGTGATTACTGTATCCCTTGGACCTTCTTATTGTCGATGAAACACAGAAATTGCATTTGAATTAAATACAAAAGGCACAATGCCGACTTAAGTACAAGAAGACTGACACTTCTTGCTGTGTATGTTTTGAACCATTCCTTTGACACTAGTTATAGATTTCGATGCATCACTTCAGGTTTACTGTATCCCTCTGACCTTCTCATTGACGATGAAACACAGAAATTGCATCGGAATTAAATACAAAAGGCACAATGCCGACTTAAGTACAAGAAGAGTGACTCTTCCTATTGTCTATGCTTTGAACCATTCCTGTGACACTAGTTATAGATTCCGATGCGTCATTTCAGATTTACTGTATCCCTCTGACCTTCTTCTTGACGATGAAGCACAGAGACTGCATCGGAAATAAATACAAAGAGCACAATGCCGACTCAAGTACAAGAAGACTTACTCTTCCTACTGTCTATGTTTTGAATTATTCCTGTGACACTAGTTATACATTCCGATGCTTCACTTCAGAGTTACTCTATCCCTTTCGCCTTCTTATTTACGATGAAAGACAGAAATTCCATCGGAATTAAATAGAAAAGGCACACTGCCGTCATAAGTACAAGAAGACTGACTCTTCTTACTGACTATGTTTGAACCATTCCTGTGACGCTAGTAATAGATTCCGATGCTTCACTTCAGGTTTACTGTATCCCTGTGACCTTCTTATTGACGATGAAACACAGAAACTGCATCGGTATTAGATACAAAAGGCACAATGACGACTCAAATACAAGATGACTGGCTCTTCTTACTCTCTATGTTTTGAACCTTTCCTGAGAGACCGGTTTTAGATTCCGGTGCTTCACTTCAGGTTTACTGTATCACTTGGACCTTCCTATTGACGACGAAACACAGAAATTGCATCGGAATTAAATAGAATAGGCACAATGCCGACTTAAGTACAAGAAGACCGACTCTTCTTACTGACTATGATTTGAACATTTCCTGTGAGACCAGTATTAGATTCCGATGCTTCACTATGTGTTTACTGTATCCCTCGGACCTTCTAATTGACGATGAAACACAGAAATTGCATCGAAATCAAATACAAAAGGCACAATGCCGACTTAAGTACAAGAAAACTGACTCTTCTTACTGTCTACGTTTCGAACCATTCCTGTGACACTAGTTACAGATTCCGATGCTTCACTTCAGGTTTACTGTATCCCTTGGACCTTCTTTTTGACGATGAAACACAGAAATTGCAACGGAATTAAATTGAAAAGGCACAATGCCGACTTAAGTACAAGAACAATGACTCTTCCTACTGTCTATGTTTCGAGCCATTCGTGTGACACTAGTTATAGATTCCGATGCTTCACTTTAGGTTTACTGTATCCCTCTGACCTTCTTATTGACGATGAAACACAGAAATTGCATCGGAAATAAAGACAAATGGCACAATGCCGACTCAAGTACAAGAAGACTGACTCCTCCTACTGTCTATGTATTGAACCATTCCTGTGACACTAGTTATAGATTCCGATGCTTCACTTCAGGTTTCCTGTATCCCTCTGACCTTCTTATTGACGATGAAACACAGAAATTCCATCGGAATTAAATAGAAAAGGCACAATGCCGACTTAAGTACAAGAAGACTGACTCTTCATACTGACTATGTTTGAACCATTCCTGTGACACTAATCATAGATTCCGATGCTTCACTTCATGTTTACTGTATCCCTTGGACCTTCTTATTGACGATGAAACACAGAAATTGCATCGAGATTAAATAAAAAGGCACAATGCCGACCTAAGTACAAGAAGACTGACTCTGCTTACTGACTATGTTTTGAACCATTCCTGTGACACTAGTTATAGATTCCGATGCTTCCCTTCAGGTTTACTGTATCCCTCTGACCTTCTTATTGACGATGAAACACAGAAATTGCATCGGAATTATATACAAAAGGCACAGTGCCGACTTAAGTATAAGAATACTGACTCTTCCCGATCTCTATGTTTTGAACCATTCCCGTGACACTAGTTATAGATTCCGATGCTTCACTTCAGGTTTACTGTATCCCTCTGACCTTCTTATTGACGATGAAACACAGAAATTGCACCGGAATTAAATACAAAGGCACAATGCCGACTTAAGTACAAGAGGACTGACTCTTCTTACTGTCTATGTTTTTAACCATTTCTAAGACACTAGTTATAGATTCCGATGCTGCACTTCAGGTTCACTGCATCCCTTGGACCTTCTCATTGACGACGAAACACAGAAATTGCATCGCAATTAAATAGGAAAGGCACAATGCCGACTTAAGTACAAGAAGACTCATCCTTCATATTGTCTATGTTTTGAACCATTCCTGTGACACTAGTAATAGATTCCGATGCTTCACTTCAGGTTTACGGCATCCCCCTGACCCTCTTATTGACGATGAAACACAGAAATCGCATCGGAATTAAATAGAAAAGGCACAATGCCGACTTAAGTACAAGAAGACTGACTCGTCTTACTGTCTATGTTTTGAACCATTCCTGTGACACTAGTTATAGATTCCGATGCTTCACTTCAGGTTTACTGTATCCCTTGGACCTTCTTATTGACGACGAAACACAGAATTTGCATCGGAATTAAATAGAAAACGCACAATGCCGACTTACGTACAAGAGGACTGACTCATCCTACTGTCTCTGTTTTGAACCATTCCTGTGACACTAGTTATGGATTCCGATTCTTCACTTCAGGTTTACTGTATCCCTCTGAACTTCTTATTGACGATGAAACACAGAAATTGCTTCGGAATTAAATACAAAAGCACAATGTCGACTTAAGTACAACAAGACTGACTCATCTTTCTGACTATGTTGTGAACATTTCCTGTGAGACCAGTTTTGGATACCGATGCTTCACTATATGTTTATTGCATCACTTGGACCTTCTTATAGACGATGAAACACAGAAATTGCATCGGAATTAGATACAAAAGGCACAATGCCGACTTAAGTACAAGAAGACTGACTCTTCTTACTGTCTATGTTTAGAACCATTCCTGTGACACTAGTTATAGATTCCGATGCTTCACTTCATGTTTACTGTATCCCTCTGACCTTCTTATTGACGATGAAACACAGAAATTGCATCGGAATTAAACACAAAAGGCACAATGCCGACTTAAGTACAAGAAAACTGACTCTTCTTACT
This sequence comes from Schistocerca americana, assembly GCF_021461395.2. Taxonomy (NCBI): domain Eukaryota; kingdom Metazoa; phylum Arthropoda; class Insecta; order Orthoptera; family Acrididae; genus Schistocerca; species Schistocerca americana. Next base: position 1,121,179,190 of record NC_060120.1, read on the forward strand.
TACTGTCTATGTTTTGAACCATTCCGGTGACACTAGTTATAGTTTCCGATGCTTCACTTCAGGTTTACTGTATCACTTGGACCTTCTGAGTGACGATGAAACACAGAAATTCCATCGGAATAAAATGGAAAAGGCACAATGCCGACTTAAGTACAAGAAGACTGACTCTTCTTACTGTCTATGCTTTAAACCATTCCTGTGACACTAGTTATAGATTCCGATGCTTCACTTCAGGTTTACTGTATTCCTCTGACCCTCTTATTGACGATGAAACACTGAAATTGCATCGAAATTAAATACAAAAGGCACAATGCCGACTTACGTACAAGAAGACTGACTCATCTTACTGTCTATGTTTTGAACCATTCCTGTGGCACTAGTTATGGATTCCGACGCTTCATTTCAGGTTTACTGTATCTCTATGACCTTCTTATTGATGATGAAACACAGAAATTGCATCGCAATTAAATACAAAATGCACAATGCCGTCTTAAGTACAAGAAGACTGACTCTTCTTGCTGACTATGTTGTAACCATTTCCTGTGAGACCAGTTTTAGATTCCGATGCTTCAGTATATGTTTACAGTATCCCTTGGACCTTCTCATTGACGATGAAACACAGAAATTGCATCGCAATTAAATAGAAAAGACACAATGCCGACTTAAGTACAAGGAAACTGACTCTTCCTACTGTCTATGTTTTAACCATTCCTGTGACACTAGTTATAGATTTCGATGCTTCACTTCAGGCTTACTGATTCCCTCTGACCTTCTTATTGACGATGAAACACAGAAATTGCATCGGTATTAAATAGAAAAGGCACAATGCCGACCTAAAAACAAGAAGACTGACTCCTCTTACTGACTATGATTTAAACATTTCCTGTGAGACCAGTTTTAGATTCCGATGCTTCACTATGTGATTACTGTATCCCTTGGACCTTCTTATTGTCGATGAAACACAGAAATTGCATTTGAATTAAATACAAAAGGCACAATGCCGACTTAAGTACAAGAAGACTGACACTTCTTGCTGTGTATGTTTTGAACCATTCCCTTGACACTACTTATAGATTTCGATGCATCACTTCAGGTTTACTGTATCCCTCTGACCTTCTCATTGACGATGAAACACAGAAATTGCATCGGAATAAAATACAAAAGGCACAATGCCGACTTAAGTACAAGAAGAGTGACTCTTCCTATTGTCTATGCTTTGAACCATTCCTGTGACGCTAGTTATAGATTCCGATGCTTCACTTCAGGTTTACTGTATCCCTGTGACCTTCTTATTGACGATAAAACACAGAAATTGCATCGGAAATAAATACAAAAGGCACAATGCCGACTTACGTACAAGAAGACAGACTCATCTTACTGACTATGATTTGAACATTTCCTGTGAGACCAGTATTAGATTCCGATGCTTCACTATGTGTTTACTGTATCCCTCGGACCTTCTAATTGACGATGAAACACAGAAATTGCATCGAAATCAAATACAAAAGGCACAATGCCGACTTAAGTACAAGAAAACTGACTCTTCTTACTGTCTACGTTTCGAACCATTCCTGTGACACTAGTTACAGATTCCGATGCTTCACGTCAGGTTTACTGTATCCCTTGGACCTTCTTTTTGACGATGAAACACAGAAATTGCAACGGAATTAAATTGAAAAGGCACAATGCCGACTTAAGTACAAGAACAATGACTCTTCCTACTGTCTATGTTTCGAGCCATTCGTGTGACACTAGTTATAGATTCCGATGCTTCACTTTAGGTTTACTGTATCCCTCTGACCTACTTATTGACGATGAAACACAGAAATTGCATCGGAAATAAAGACAAATGGCACAATGCCGACTCAAGTACAAGAAGACTGACTCCTCCTACTGTCTATGTATTGAACCATTCCTGTGACACTAGTTATAGATTCCGATGCTTCACTTCAGGTTTCCTGTATCCCTCTCACCTTCTTATTGACGATGAAACACAGAAATTCCATCGGAATTAAATAGAAAAGGCACAATGCCGACTTAAGTACAAGAAGACTGACTCTTCATACTGACTATGTTTGAACCATTCCTGTGACACTAATTATAGATTCCGATGCTTCACTTCATGTTTACTGTATCCCTTGGACCTTCTTATTGACGATGAAACACGGAAATTGCATCGAGATTAAATAAAAAGGCACAATGCCGACCTAAGTACAAGAAGACTGACTCTGCTTACTGACTATGTTTTGAACCATTCCTGTGACACTAGTTATAGATTCCGATGCTTCCCTTCAGGTTTACTGTATCCCTCTGACCTTCTTATTGACGATGAAACACAGAAATTGCATCGGAATTATATACAAAAGGCACAGTGCCGACTTAAGTATAAGAATACTGACTCTTCCCAATCTCTATGTTTTGAACCATTCCCGTGACACTAGTTATAGATTCCGATGCTTCACTTCAGGTTTACTGTATCCCTCTGACCTTCTTATTGACGATGAAACACAGAAATTGCACCGGAATTAAATACAAAGGCACAATGCCGACTTAAGTACAAGAGGACTGACTCTTCTTACTGTCTATGTTTTTAACCATTTCTAAGACACTAGTTATAGATTCCGATGCTGCACTTCAGGTTCACTGCATCCCTTGGACCTTCTCATTGACGACGAAACACAGAAATTGCATCGCAATTAAATAGGAAAGGCACAATGCCGACTTAAGTACAAGAAGACTCATCCTTCATATTGTCTATGTTTTGAACCATTCCTGTGACACTAGTAATAGATTCCGATGCTTCACTTCAGGTTTACTGCATCCCCCTGACCCTCTTATTGACGATGAAACACAGAAATCGCATCGGAATTAAATAGAAAAGGCACAATGCCAACTTAAGTACAAGAAGACTGACTCGTCTTACTGTCTATGTTTTGAACCATTCCTGTGACACTAGTTATAGATTCCGATGCTTCACTTCAGGTTTACTGTATCCCTTGGACCTTCTTATTGACGACGAAACACAGAATTTGCATCGGAATTAAATAGAAAACGCACAATGCCGACTTACGTACAAGAGGACTGACTCATCCTACTGTCTCTGTTTTGAACCATTCCTGTGACACTAGTTATGGATTCCGATTCTTCACTTCAGGTTTACTGTATCCCTCTGAACTTCTTATTGACGATGAAACACAGAAATTGCTTCGGAATTAAATACAAAAGCACAATGTCGACTTAAGTACAACAAGACTGACTCATCTTTCTGACTATGTTGTGAACATTTCCTGTGAGACCAGTTTTGGATACCGATGCTTCACTATATGTTTATTGCATCACTTGGACCTTCTTATAGACGATGAAACACAGAAATTGCATCGGAATTAGATACAAAAGGCACAATGCCGACTTAAGTACAAGAAGACTGACTCTTCTTACTGTCTATGTTTAGAACCATTCCTGTGACACTAGTTATAGATTCCGATGCTTCACTTCATGTTTACTGTATCCCTCTGACCTTCTTATTGACGATGAAACACAGAAATTGCATCGGAATTAAACACAAAAGGCACAATGCCGACTTAAGTACAAGAAAACTGACTCTTCTTACTTACTGTCTATGTTTTGAACCATTCCGGTGACACTAGTTATAGTTTCCGATGCTTCACTTCAGGTTTACTGTATCACTTGGACCTTCTGAGTGACGATGAAACACAGAAATTCCATCGGAATAAAATGGAAAAGGCACAATGCCGACTTAAGTACAAGAAGACTGGCACTTCTTGCTGTGTATGTTTTGAACCATTCCTTTGACACTACTTATAGATTTCGATGCATCACTTCAGGTTTACTGTATCCCTCTGACCTTCTCATTGACGATGAAACACAGAAATTGCATCGGAATAAAATACAAAAGGCACAATGCCGACTTAAGTACAAGAAGAGTGACTCTTCCTATTGTCTATGCTTTGAACCATTCCTGTGACACTAGTTATAGATTCCGATGCTTCACTTCAGATTTACTGTATCCCTCTGACCTTCTTCTTGACGATGAAGCACAGAGATTGCATCGGAAATAAATACAAAAAGCACAATGCCGACTCAAGTACAAGAAGACTTACTCTTCCTACTGTCTATGTTTTGAATTATTCCTGCGACACTAGTTATACATTCCGATGCTTCACTTCAGGTTTACTGTATCCCTTTCGCCTTCTTATTTACGATGAAAAACAGAAATTCCATCGGAATTAAATAGAAAAGGCACACTGCCGTCATAAGTACAAGAAGACTGACTCTTCTTACTGACTATGTTTGAACCATTCCTTTGACGCTAGTTATAGATTCCGATGCTTCACTTCAGGTTTACTGTATCCCTGTGACCTTCTTATTGACGATAAAACACAGAAATTGCATCGGAAATAAATACAAAAGGCACAATGCCGACTTACGTACAAGAAGACAGACTCATCTTACTGTCTATGTTTTGAACCATTCCTGTGACACTAGTTATAGATTCCGATGCTTCACTTCAGGTTTACTGTATCCCTCGGACCTTCTCATTGTCGATGAAACACAGAAATTGCATCGGAATTAAATACAAAAGACACAATGCCGACTTAAGTACAAGAAGACAGACTCGTCTTACTGTCTATGTTTTGAACCATTCCTGTGACACTAGTTATAGATTCCGATGCTTCACTTCAGGTTTACTGTATCCCTCTCACCTTCTTATTGACGATGAAACACAGAAATTCCATCGGAATTAAATAGAAAAGGCACAATGCCGACTTAAGTACAAGAAGACTGACTCTTCATACTGACTATGTTTGAACCATTCCTGTGACACTAATTATAGATTCCGATGCTTCACTTCATGTTTACTGTATCCCTTGGACCTTCTTATTGACGATGAAACACAGAAATTGCATCCAGATGAAATAAAAAGGCACAATGCCGACCTAAGTACAAGAAGACTGACTCTGCTTACTGACTATGTTTTGAACCATTCCTGTGACACTAGTTATAGATTCCGATGCTTCCCTTCAGGTTTACTGTATCCCTCTGACCTTCTTATTGACGATGAAACACAGAAATTGCATCGGAATTATATACAAAAGGCACAGTGCCGACTTAAGTATAAGAATACTGACTCTTCGCAATCTCTATGTTTTGAACCATTCCCGTGACACTAGTTATAGATTCCGATGCTTCACTTCAGGTTTACTGTATCCCTCTGACCTTCTTATTGACGATGAAACACAGAAATTGCACCGGAATTAAATACAAAGGCACAATGCCGACTTAAGTACAAGAGGACTGACTCTTCTTACTGTCTATGTTTTTAACCATTCCTAAGACACTAGTTATAGATTCCGATGCTGCACTTCAGGTTCACTGCATCCCTTGGACCTTCTCATTGACGACGAAACACAGAAATTGCATCGGAATTAAATAGGAAAGGCACAATGCCGACTTAAGTACAAGAAGACTGATCCTTCATATTGTCTATGTTTTGAACCATTCCTGTGACACTAGTAATAGATTCCGATGCTTCACTTCAGGTTTACTGCATCCCCCTGACCCTCTTATTGAGGATGAAACACAGAAATCGCATCGGAATTAAATAGAAAAGGCACAATGCCGACTTAAGTACAAGAAGACTGACTCGTCTTACTGTCTATGTTTTGAACCATTCCTGTGACACTAGTTATAGATTCCGATGCTTCACTTCAGGTTTACTGTATCCCTTGGACCTTCTTATTGACGACGAAACACAGAATTTGCATCGGAATTAAATAGAAAACGCACAATGCCGACTTACGTACAAGAGGACTGACTCATCCTACTGTCTCTGTTTTGAACCATTCCTGTGACACTAGTTATGGATTCCGATTCTTCACTTCAGGTTTACTGTATCCCTCTGAACTTCTTATTGACGATGAAACACAGAAATTGCTTCGGAATTAAATACAAAAGCACAATGTCGACTTAAGAACAACAAGACTGACTCATCTTTCTGACTATGTTGTGAACATTTCCTGTGAGACCAGTTTTGGATACCGATGCTTCACTATATGTTTATTGCATCACTTGGACCTTCTTATAGACGATGAAACACAGAAATTGCATCGGAATTAGATACAAAAGGCACAATGCCGACTTAAGTACAAGAAGACTGACTCTTCTTACTGTCTATGTTTAGAACCATTCCTGTGACACTAGTTATAGATTCCGATGCTTCACTTCATGTTTACTGTATCCCTCTGACCTTCTTATTGACGATGAAACACAGAAATTGCATCGGAATTAAACACAAAAGGCACAATGCCGACTTAAGTACAAGAAAACTGACTCTTCTTACTTACTGTCTATGTTTTGAACCATTCCGGTGACACTAGTTATAGTTTCCGAAGCTTCACTTCAGGTTTACTGTATCACTTGGACCTTCTGAGTGACGATGAAACACAGAAATTCCATCGGAATTAAATGGAAAAGGCACAACTCCGACTTAAGTACAAGAAGACAAACTCTTCTTACTGTCTATGCTTTAAACCATTCCTGTGACACTAGTTATAGATTCCGATGCTTCACTTCAGGTTTACTGTATTCCTCTGACCCTCTTATTGACGATGAAACACTGAAATTGCATCGAAATTAAATACAAAAGGCACAATGCCGACTTACGTACAAGAAGACTGACTCATCTTACTGTCTATGTTTTGAACCATTCCTGTGGCACTAGTTATGGATTCCGACGCTTCATTTCAGGTTTACTGTATCTCTATGACCTTCTTATTGATGATGAAACACAGAAATTGCATCGCAATTAAATACAAAATGCACAATGCCGTCTTAAGTACAAGAAGACTGACTCTTCTTGCTGACTATGTTGTAACCATTTCCTGTGAGACCAGTTTTAGATTCCGATGTTTCAGTATATGTTTACAGTATCCCTTGGACCTTCTCATTGACGATGAAACACAGAAATTGCATCGCAATTAAATAGAAAAGACACAATGCCGACTTAAGTACAAGGAAACTGACTCTTCCTACTGTCTATGTTTTAACCATTCCTGTGACACTAGTTATAGATTTCGATGCTTCACTTCAGGCTTACTGATTCCCTCTGACCTTCTTATTGACGATGAAACACCGAAATTGCATCGGTATTAAATAGAAAAGGCACAATGCCGACCTAAAAACAAGAAGACTGACTCCTCTTACTGACTATGATTTAAACATTTCCTGTGAGACCAGTTTTAGATTCCGATGCTTCACTATGTGATTACTGTATCCCTTGGACCTTCTTATTGTCGATGAAACACAGAAATTGCATTTGAGTTAAATACAAAAGGCACAATGCCGACTTAAGTACAAGAAGACTGACACTTCTTGCTGTGTATGATTTGAACCATTCCTTTGACACTAGTTATAGATTTCGATGCATCACTTCAGGTTTACTGTATCCCTCTGACCTTCTCATTGACGATGAAACACAGAAATTGCATCGGAATAAAATACAAAAGGCACAATGCCGACTTAAGTACAAGAAGAGTGACTCTTCCTATTGTCTATGCTTTGAACCATTCCTGTGACACTAGTTATAGATTCCGATGCTTCACTTCAGATTTACTGTATCCCTCTGACCTTCTTCTTGACGATGAAGCACAGAGATTGCATCGGAAATAAATACAAAAAGCACAATGCCGACTCAAGTACAAGAAGACTTACTCTTCCTACTGTCTATGTTTTGAATTATTCCTGCGACACTAGTTATACATTCCGATGCTTCACTTCAGGTTTACTGTATCCCTTTCGCCTTCTTATTTACGATGAAAAACAGAAATTCCATCGGAATTAAATAGAAAAGGCACACTGCCGTCATAAGTACAAGAAGACTGACTCTTCTTACTGACTATGTTTGAACCATTCCTGTGACGCTAGTTATAGATTCCGATGCTTCACTTCAGGTTTACTGTATCCCTGTGACCTTCTTATTGACGATAAAACACAGAAATTGCATCTGAAATAAATACAAAAGGCACAATGCCGACTTACGTACAAGAAGACAGACTCATCTTACTGTCTATGTTTTGAACCATTCCTGTGACACTAGTTATAGATTCCGATGCTTCACTTCAGGTTTACTGTATCCCTCGGACCTTCTGATTGTCGATGAAACACAGAAATTGCATCGGAATTAAATACAAAAGACACAATGCCGACTTAAGTACAAGAAGACTGACTCTTCTTACTGTCCATGTTTTGAACCACTTCTGTGACACTAGTTATAGATTCCGATGCTTCACTTCAGGTTTACTGCATCCCTTGGACCTTCTTATTGACGACGAAACACAGAAATTGCATCGGATTTAAGTAGGAAAGGCACAATACCGACTTAAGTACAAGAAGACAGTCTCTTCTTACTGTCTATGTTTTAACCATTCCTGTGACACTAGTTATAGATTTCGATGCTTCACTTCAGGTCTACAGTATCCCTCTGACCTTCTCATTGACGATGAAACACAGAAATTGCATCGGAATTAAATACAAAAGGCACAATGCCGACTTAAGTACAAGAAGACTGACTCTTCCTCCTGTCTATGTTTTGAACCATCCCTGTGACACTAGTTATAGATTCCGATGCTTTACTTCAGGTTTTCTGTATCCCTTGGACCATCTTATTGTCGATGAAACACAGAAATTGCATCGGAATTCAATACAAAAGGCACAATGCCGACTTAAGTACAAGAAGACTGACTCTTCCTACTGTCTATGTTTTGAACCATTCCTGTGACACTAGTTATAGATTCCGATGACTCACTTCACGTTTACTGTATCCCTTTGACCTTCTTATTGACGATGAAACACAGAAATTGCATCGGAATTAAATAGATAATGCACAATGCCGACTTAAGTACAAGACGAATGACTCTTCCTACTGTCTATGCTTTGAACCATTCCTGTGACACTAGTTATAGATTCCGATGCTTCACTTCAGGTTTACTGTATCCCTCTGACCTTCTTATTGACGATGAAACACAGAAATCGCATCGGAAATAAATACAAAAGGCGCAATGCCGACTCAAGTACAAGAAGACTGACTCTTCCTACTGTCTATGTCTTGAATTATTCCTGTGACACTAGTTATACATTCCGATGCTTCACTTCAGGTTTACTGTATCCCTCTCACCTTCTTATTTACGATGAAACACAGAAATTCCATCGGAATTAAATAGAAAAGGCACATTGCCGACTTAAGTACAAAAAGACTGACTCTTCTTACTGACTATGTTTAAACCATTCCTGTGACACTAGTTATAGATTCCGATGCTTCACTTCAGGTTTACTGTATCCCTTGGACCTTCTTATTGACGATGAAACACAGAAATTGCATCGGGATTAAATAAAAAGGCACAATGCCGACTTAAGTACAAGAAGACTGACTCTTCTTACTGACTATGTTTTGGACCATTCCTGTGACACTAGTTATAGATTCCGATGCTTCCCTTCAGGTTTACTGTATCCCTCTGACCTTCTTATTGACAATGAAACACAGAAATTGCATCGGAATTATATACAAAAGGCACAGTGCCGATAAGTATAAGAAGACTGACCCTTCCTAATCTCTATGTTTTGAACCATTCCCGTGACACTAGTTATAGATTCCGATGCGTCACTTCAGGTTTACTGTATCCCTCTGACCTTCTTATTGACGATAAAACACTGAAATTGCATCGGAATTAAATACAAAAGGCACAATGCCGACTTACATACAAGAAGACTGACTCATCTTACTGTCTATGTTTTGAAGCATTCCTGTGACACTAGTTATAGATTCCGATGCTTCACTTCAGGTTTACTGTATCCCTCTGACCTTCTTATTGTCGATGAAACACGGAAATTGCATCGGAATTAAATACAAAAGGCACAATGCCGACTTAAGTACAAGAAGACTGACTCTTCCTACTGTCTATGTTTTGAACCAGTCCTGTGACACTAGTTATAGATCCCGTTGATTCACTTCACGTTTACTGTATCCCTTTGACCTTCTTATTGACGATGAAACACAGAAATTGCATCGGAATTTAATAGAAAAGGCACAATGCCGACTTAAGTACAAGAAGAATGACTCTTCCTACTGGCCTTGTTTTGAACCATTTCTGTGACACTAGTTATAGATTTCGATGCTTTACTTCAGGTTTACTGTATCCCTCTGACCTTCGTATTGGCGATGAAACACAGAAATTGCATCGGAAATAAATACAAGAGGCACAATGCCGACATAAGTACAAGAAGACTGACTCTTCTTACTGTCTATGTTTTGAACCATTCCTGTGACACCAGTTATAGATTCCGATGCTTCATTTTAGGTTTACTGTATCCCTTTGACCTTCATAATGACGACGAAACACAGACATTGCATCGGGATTAAATAAAAAGGCACAATGCCGACTTAAGTAAAAGAAGACTATCTCTTCTTACTGACTATGTTTTGAACCAATCCTATGACTCTAGTTATAGATTCCGATGCTTCAATTCAGGTTTACTGTATCCCTCTGACCTTCTTATTGACAATTAAACACAGGAATTGCATCGTAATTATATACAAAAGGCACAGTGCCAACTTAAGTATAAGAAGACTGACTCTTCCTAATCTCTATGTTTTGAACCATTCCCGTGACACTAGTTATAGATTCCGATGCTTCACTTCAGGTTTACTGTATCCCTCTGACCTTCTTATTGACGATAAAACACAGAAATTGCATCGGAATTAAATACAAAAGGCACAATGCCGACTTACGTACAAGAAGACTGACTCATCTTACTGTCTATGTTTTGAACCATTCCTGTGATACTAGTTATAGATTCCGATGCTTCACTTCAGGTTTACTGTATCCCTCTGACCTTCTTATTGTCGATGAAACACAGAAATTGCATCGGAATTAAATACAAAAGGCACAATGCCGACTTAAGTACAAGAAGACTGACTCTTCTTACTGACCTTGTTGTGAACATTTCCTGTGAGACCAGTTTTAGATTCCTATGCTTCACTATATGTTTTCTGTATCCCTTGGACCTTCTTATTGACGATGAAACACCGAAATTGCATCGCAATTAAATAGAAAAGGCACAATGCCGACTTACGTACAAGAAGACTGACTCTTCCTACTGTCTATGTTTTAACCATTCCTGTGACACTAGTTATAGATTCCGATGCTTCACTTCAGGTTTACTGATTCCCTCTGACCTTCTTATTGACGATGAAACACAGAAACTGCATCGGTATTAGATACAAAAGGCACAATGACGACTCAAATACAAGATGACTGGCTCTTCTTACTCTCTATGTTTTGAACCTTTCCTGAGAGACCGGTTTTAGATTCCGGTGCTTCACTTCAGGTTTACTGTATCACTTGGACCTTCCTATTGACGACGAAACACAGAAATTGCATCGGAATTAAATAGAATAGGCACAATGCCGACTTAAGTACAAGAAGACCGACTCTTCTTACTGACTATGATTTGAACATTTCCTGTGAGACCAGTATTAGATTCCGATGCTTCACTATGTGTTTACTGTATATCTCGGACCTTCTAATTGACGATGAAACACAGAAATTGCATCGAAATCAAATACAAAAGGCACAATGCCGACTTAAGTACAAGAAAACTGACTCTTCTTACTGTCTATGTTTTGAACCATTCCTGTGACACTAGTTACAGATTCCGATGCTTCACTTCAGGTTTACTGTATCCCTTGGACCTTCTTTTTGACGATGAAACACAGAAATTGCAACGGAATTAAATTGAAAAGGCACAATGCCGACTTAAGTACAAGAAGACTGACTCTTCATACTGACTATGTTTGAACCATTCCTGTGACACTAATTATAGATTCCGATGCTTCACTTCAGGTTTACTGTATCCCTTGGACCTTCTTATTGACGATGAAACACAGAAATTGCATCGAGATTAAATAAAAAGGCACAATGCCGACTTAAGTACAAGAAGACTGACTCTGCTTACTGACTATGTTTTGAACCATTCCTGTGACACTAATTATAGATTCCGATGCTTCCCTTCAGGTTTACTGTATCCCTCTGACCTTCTTATTGACAATGAAACACAGAAATTGCATCGGAATTATATACAAAAGGCACAGTGCCGACTTAAGTATAAGAAGACTGACTCTTCCCAATCTCTATGTTTTGAACCATTCCCGTGACACTAGTTATTGATTCCGATGCTTCACTTCAGGTTTACTGTATCCCTCTGACCTTCTTATTGACGATGAAACACAGAAATTGCACCGGAATTAAATACAAAGGCACAATGCCGACTTAAGTACAAGAGGACTGACTCTTCTTACTGTCTATGTTTTTAAGCATTCCTAAGACACTAGTTATAGATTCCGATGCTGCACTTCAGGTTCACTGCATCCCTTGGACCTTCTCATTGACGACGAAACACAGAAATTGCATCGGAATTAAATAGGAAAGGCACAATGAGGACTTAAGTACAAGAAGACTGATCCTTCATATTGTCTATGTTTTGAACCATTCCTGTGACACTAGTAATAGATTCCGATGCTTCACTTCAGGTTTACTGCATCCCCCTGACCCTCTTATTGACGATGAAACACAGAAATCGCATCGGAATTAAATAGAAAAGGCACAATGCCGACTTAAGTACAAGAAGACTGACTCGTCTTACTGTCTATGTTTTGAACCATTCCTGTGACACTAGTTATAGATTCCGATGCTTCACATCAGGTTTACTGTATCCCTTGGACCTTCTTATTGACGACGAAACACAGAATTTGCATCGGAATTAAATAGAAAACGCACAATGCCGACTTACGTACAAGAGGACTGACTCATCCTACTGTCTCTGTTTTGAACCATTCCTGTGACACTAGTTATGGATTCCGATTCTTCACTTCAGGTTTACTGTATCCCTCTGAACTTCTTATTGTCGATGAAACACAGAAATTGCTTCGGAATTAAATACAAAAGCACAATGTCGACTTAAGTACAACAAGACTGACTCATCTTTCTGACTATGTTGTGAACATTTCCTGTGAGACCAGTTTTGGATACCGATGCTTCACTATATGTTTATTGTATCACTTGGACCTTCTTATTGTCGATGAAACACAGAAATTGCATTTGAATTAAATACAAAAGGCACAATGCCGACTTAAGTACAAGAAGACTGACACTTCTTGCTGTGTATGTTTTGAACCATTCCTTTGACACTAGTTATAGATTTCGATGCATCACTTCAGGTTTACTGCATCCCTCTGACCTTCTCATTGACGATGAAACACAGAATTTGCATCGGAATTAAATACAAAAGGCACAATGCCGACTTAAGTACAAGAAGAGTGACTCTTCCTATTGCCTATGCTTTGAACCATTCCTGTGACACTAGTTATAGATTCCGATGCTTCACTTCAGATTTACTGTATCCCTCTGACCTTCTTCTTGACGATGAAGCACAGAGATTGCATCGGAAATAAATACAAAAAGCACAATGCCGACTCAAGTACAAGAAGACTTACTCTTCCTACTGTCTATGTTTTGAATTATTCCTGTGACACTAGTTATACATTCCGATGCTTCACTTCAGGTTTACTGTATCCCTTTCGCCTTCTTATTTACGATGAAAAACAGAAATTCCATCGGAATTAAATAGAAAAGGCACACTGCCGTCATAAGTACAAGAAGACTGACTCTTCTTACTGACTATGTTTGAACCATTCCTGTGACGCTAGTTATAGATTCCAATGCTTCACTTCAGGTTTACTGTATCCCTGTGACCTTCTTATTGACGATAAAACACAGAAATTGCATCGGAATTAAATACAAAAGGCACAATGCCGACTTACGTACAAGAAGACAGACTCATCTTACTGTCTATGTTTTGAACCATTCCTGTGACACTAGTTATAGATTCCGATGCTTCACTTCAGGTTTACTGTATCCCTCGGACCTTCTCATTGTCGATGAAACACAGAAATTGCATCGGAATTAAATACAAAAGACACAATGCCGACTTAAGTACAAGAAGACTGACTCTTCTTACTGTCTATGTTTTGAACCACTTCTGTGACACTAGTTACAGATTCCGATGCTTCACTTCAGGTTTACTGCATCCCTTTGACCTTCTTATTGACGATGAAACACAGAAATTGCGTCGGACTTAAATAGATAATGCACAATGCCGACTTAAGTACAAGACGAATGACTCTTCCTACTGTCTATGTTTCGAACCATTCGTGTGACACTAGTTATAGATTCCGATGCTTCACTTCAGGTTTACTGTATCCCTCTGACCTTCTTATTGACGATGAAACACAGAAATCGCATCGGAAATAAATACAAAATGCGCAATGCCGACTCAAGTACAAGAAGACTGACTCTTCCTACTGTCTATGTCTTGAATTATTCCTGTGACACTAGTTATACATTCCGATGCTTCACTTCAGGTTTCCTGTATCCCTCTCACCTTCTTATTTTCGATGAAACACAGAAATTCCATCGGAATTAAATAGAAAAGGCACAATGCCGACTTAAGTACAAAAAGACTGACTCTTCTTACTGACTATGTTTAAACCATTCCTGTGACACTAGTTATAGATTCCGATGCTTCACTTCAGGTTTACTGTATCCCTTGGACCTTCTTATTGACGATGAAACACAGAAATTGCATCGGGATTAAATAAAAAGGCACAATGCCGACTTAAGTACAAGAAGACTGACTCTTCTTACTGACTATGTTTTGAACCATTCCTGTGACACTAGTTATAGATTCCGATGCTTCCCTTCAGGTTTACTGTATCCCTCTGACCTTCTTATTGACAATGAAACACAGAAATTGCATCGGAATTATATACAAAAGGCACAGTGCCGATAAGTATAAGAAGACTGACCCTTCCTAATCTCTATGTTTTGAACCATTCCCGTGACACTAGTTATAGATTCCGATGCGTCACTTCAGGTTTACTGTATCCCTCTGACCTTCTTATTGACGATAAAACACTGAAATTGCATCGGAATTAAATACAAAAGGCACAATGCCGACTTACGTACAAGAAGACTGACTCATCTTACTGTCTATGTTTTGAAGCATTCCTGTGACACTAGTTATAGATTCCGATGCTTCACTTCAGGTTTACTGTATCCCTCTGACCTTCTTATTGTCGATGAAACACGGAAATTGCATCGGAATTAAATACAAAAGGCACAATGCCGACTTAAGTACAAGAAGACTGACTCTTCCTACTGTCTATGTTTTGAACCAGTCCTGTGACACAAGTTATAGATCCCGATGATTCACTTCACGTTTACTGTATCCCTTTGACCTTCTTATTGACGATGAAACACAGAAATTGCATCGGAATTTAATAGAAAAGGCACAATGCCGACTTAAGTACAAGAAGAATGACTCTTCCTACTGGCCTTGTTTTGAACCATTTCTGTGACACTAGTTATAGATTTCGATGCTTTACTTCAGGTTTACTGTATCCCTCTGACCTTTGTATTGGCGATGAAACACAGAAATTGCATCGGAAATAAATACAAGAGGCACAATGCCGACATAAGTACAAGAAGACTGACTCTTCTTACTGTCTATGTTTTGAACCATTCCTGTGACACCAGTTATAGATTCCGATGCTTCATTTTAGGTTTACTGTATCCCTTTGACCTTCATAATGACGACGAAACACAGGCATTGCATCGGGATTAAATAAAAAGGCACAATGCCGACTTAAGTACAAGAAGACTATCTCTTCTTACTGACTATGTTTTGAACCATTCCTATGACTCTAGTTATAGATTCCGATGCTTCAATTCAGGTTTACTGTATCCCTCTGACCTTCTTATTGACAATTAAACACAGGAATTGCATCGTAATTATATACAAAAGGCACAGTGCCGACTTAAGTATAAGAAGACTGACTCTTCCTAATCTCTATGTTTGGAACCATTCCCGTGACACTAGTTATAGATTCCGATGCTTCACTTAAGGTTTACTGTATCCCTCTGACCTTCTTATTGACGATAAAACACAGAAATTGCATCGGAATTAAATACAAAAGGCACAATGCCGACTTACGTACAAGAAGACTGACTCATCTTACTGTCTATGTTTTGAACCATTCCTGTGATACTAGTTATAGATTCCGATGCTTCACTTCAGGTTTACTGTATCCCTCTGACCTTCTTATTGTCGATGAAACACAGAAATTGCATCGGAATTAAATACAAAAGGCACAATGCAGACTTAAGTACAAGAAGACTGACTCTTCTTACTGACTATGTTGTGAACATTTCCTGTGAGACCAGTTTTAGATTCCTATGCTTCACTATATGTTTTCTGTATCCCTTGGACCTTCTTATTGACGATGAAACACCGAAATTGCATCGCAATTAAATAGAAAAGGCACAATGCCGACTTACGTACAAGAAGACTGACTCTTCCTACTGTCTATGTTTTAACCATTCCTGTGACACTAGCTATAGATTCCGATGCTTCACTTCAGGTTTACTGATTCCCTCTGACCTTCTTATTGACGATGAAACACAGAAACTGCATCGGTATTAGATACAAAAGGCACAATGCCGACTCAAATACAAGATGACTGGCTCTTCTTACTCTCTATGTTTTGAACCTTTCCTGAGAGACCGGTTTTAGATTCCGGTGCTTCACTATGTGTTTACTGTATCCCTCGGACCTTCTAATTGACGATGAAACACACAAATTGCATCGAAATCAAATACAAAAGGCACAATGCCGACTTAAGTACAAGAAAACTGACTCTTCTTACTGTCTATGTTTTGAACCATTCCTGTGACACTAGTTACAGATTCCGATGCTTCACTTCAGGTTTACTGTATCCCTTGGACCTTCTTTTTGACGATGAAACACAGAAATTGCAACGGAATTAAATTGAAAAAGCACAATGCCGACTTAAGTACAAAAACAATGACTCTTCCTACTGTCTATGTTTCGAACCATTCGTGTGACACTAGTTATAGATTCCGATGCTTCACTTTAGGTTACTGTATCCCTCTGACCTTCTTATTGACGATGAAACACAGAAATTGCATCGGAAATAAAGACGAATGGCACAATGCCGACTCAAGTACAAGAAGACGGACTCCTCCTACTGTCTATGTATTGAACCATTCCTGTGACACTAGTTATACATTCCGATGCTTCACTTCAGGTTTCCTGTATCCCTCTCACCTTCTTATTGACGATGAAACACAGAAATTCCATCGGAATTAAATGGAAAAGGCACAATGCCGACTTAAGTACAAGAAGACTGACTCTTCATACTGACTATGTTTGAACCATTCCTGTGACACTAATTATAGATTCCGATGCTTCACTTCAGGTTTACTGTATCCCTTGGACCTTCTTATTGACGATGAAACACAGAAATTGCATCGAGATTAAATAAAAAGGCACAATGCCGACTTAAGTACAAGAAGACTGACTCTGCTTACTGACTATGTTTTGAACCATTCCTGTGACACTAGTTATAGATTCCGATGCTTCCCTTCAGGTTTACTGTATCCCTCTGACCTTCTTATTGACGATGAAACACAGAAATTGCATCGGAATTATATACAAAAGGCACAGTGCCGACTTAAGTATAAGAAGACTGACTCTTCCCAATCTCTATGTTTTGAACCATTCCCGTGACACTGGTTATAGTTTCCGATGCTTCACTTAAGGTTTACTGTATCACTTGGACCTTCTTATTGACGATGAAACACAGAAATTGCACCGGAATCAAATACAAAAGGCACAATGCCGACTTAAGTACAAGAAGACTGACTCTTCTTACTGTCTATGCTTTGAAGCATTCCTGTGACACTAGTATTAGATTACGATGCTTCATTTTAGGTTTACTGAATCCCTTTGACCTTCCAAGTGACGACGAAACACAGAAATTGCATCGGAATTAAATTGAAAAGGCACAACGCCGACTTAAGTACAAGAAGACTGACTCCTCCGACTGTGTATGTTTTGAACCATTCCTGTGACACTAGTTATGGATTCCGACGCTTCATTTCAGGTTTACTGTATCTCTATGACCTTCTTATTGATGATGAAACACAGAAATTGCATCGCAATTAAATACAAAATGCACAATGCCGTCTTAAGTACAAGAAGACTGACTCTTCTTGCTGACTATGTTGTAACCATTTCCTGTGTTGACCAGTTTTAGATTCCGATGCTTCAGTATATGTTTACAGTATCCCTTGGACCTTCTCATTGACGATGAAACACAGAAATTGCATCGCAATTAAAATAGAAAAGACACAATGCCGACTTAAGTACAAGGACACTGACTCTTCCTACTGTCTATGTTTTAACCATTCCTGTGACACTAGTTATAGATTCCGATGCTTCACTTCAGGCTTACTGATTCCCTCTGACCTTCTTATTGACGATGAAACACAGAAATTGCATCGGTATTAAATAGAAAAGGCACAATGCCGACCTAAAAACAAGAAGACTGACTCCTCTTACTGACTATGATTTGAACATTTCCTGTGAGACCAGTTTTAGATTCCGATGCTTCACTATGTGATTACTGTATCCCTTGGACCTTCTTATTGTCGATGAAACACAGAAATTGCATTTGAATTAAATACAAAAGGCACAATGCCGACTTAAGTACAAGAAGACTGACACTTCTTGCTGTGTATGTTTTGAACCATTCCTTTGACACTAGTTATAGATTTCGATGCATCACTTCAGGTTTACTGTATCCCTCTGACCTTCTCATTGACGATGAAACACAGAAATTGCATCGGAATTAAATACAAAAGGCACAATGCCGACTTAAGTACAAGAAGAGTGACTCTTCCTATTGTCTATGCTTTGAACCATTCCTGTGACACTAGTTATAGATTCCGATGCTTCACTTCAGATTTACTGTATCCCTCTGACCTTCTTCTTGACGATGAAGCACAGAGATTGCATCGGAAATAAATACAAAAAGCACAATGCCGACTCAAGTACAAGAAGACTTACTCTTCCTACTGTCTATGTTTTGAATTATTCCTGTGACACTAGTTATACATTCCGATGCTTCACTTCAGGTTTACTGTATCCCTTTCGCCTTCTTATTTACGATGAAAAACAGAAATTCCATCGGAATTAAATAGAAAAGGCACACTGCCGTCATAAGTACAAGAAGACTGACTCTTCTTACTGACTATGTTTGAACCATTCCTGTGACGCTAGTTATAGATTCCGATGCTTCACTTCAGGTTTACTGTATCCCTGTGACCTTCTTATTGACGATAAAACACAGAAATTGCATCGGAATTAAATACAAAAGGCACAATGCCGACTTACGTACAAGAAGACAGACTCAATATTACTGTCTATGTTTTGAACCATTCCTGTGACACTAGTTATAGATTCCGATGCTTCACTTCAGGTTTACTGTATGCCTCGGACCTTCTCATTGTCGATGAAACACAGAAATTGCATCGGAATTAAATACAAAAGACACAATGCCGACTTAAGTACAAGAAGACTGACTCTTCTTACTGTCTATGTTTTGAACCACTTCTGTGACACTAGTTATAGATTCCGATGCTTCACTTCAGGTTTACTGCATCCCTTGGACCTTCTTATTGACGACGAAACACAGAAATTGCATCGGATTTAAGTAGGAAAGGCACAATACCGACTTAAGTACAAGAAGACAGGCTCTTCTTACTGTCTATGTTTTAACCATTCCTGTGACACTAGTTATAGATTTCGATGCTTCACTTCAGGTGTACTGTATCCCTCTGACCTTCTCATTGACGATGAAACACAGAAATTGCATCGGAATTAAATACAAAAGGCACAATGCCGACTTAAGTACAAGAAGACTGACTCTTCCTCCTGTCTATGTTTTGAACCATCCCTGTGACACTAGTTATAGATTCCGATGCTTTACTTCAGGTTTTCTGTATCCCTTGGACCATCTTATTGTCGATGAAACACAGAAATTGCATCGGAATTAAATACAAAAGGCACAATGCCGACTTAAGTACAAGAAGACTGACTCTTCCTACTGTCTATGTTTTGAACCATTCCTGTGACACTAGTTATAGATTCCGATGACTCACTTCACGTTTACTGTATCCCTTTGACCTTCTTATTGACGATGAAACACAGAAATTGCATCGGAATTAAATAGATAACGCACAATGCCGACTTAAGTACAAGACGAATGACTCTTCCTACTGTCTATGCTTTGAACCATTCCTGTGACACTAGTTATAGATTCCGATGCTTCACTTCAGGTTTACTGTATCCCTCTGACCTTCTTATTGACGATGAAACACAGAAATCGCATCGGAAATAAATACAAAAGGCGTAATGCCGACTCAAGTACAAGAAGACTGACTCTTCCTACTGTCTATGTCTTGAATTATTCCTGTGACACTAGTTATACATTCCGATGCTTCACTTCAGGTTTAGTGTGTCCCTCTCACCTTCTTATTTACGATGAAACACAGAAATTCCATCGGAATTAAATAGAAAAGGCACAATGCCGACTTAAGTACAAAAAGACTGACTCTTCTTACTGACTATGTTTAAACCATTCCTGTGACACTAGTTATAGATTCCGATGCTTCACTTCAGGTTTACTGTATCCCTTGGACCTTCTTATTGACGATGAAACACAGAAATTGCATCGGGATTAAATAAAAAGGCACAATGCCGACTTAAGTACAAGAAGACTGACTCTTCTTACTGAGTATGTTTTGAACCATTCCTGTGACACTAGTTATAGATTCCGATGCTTCCCTTCAGGTTTACTGTATCCCTCTGACCTTCTTATTGACAATGAAACACAGAAATTGCATCGGAATTATATACAAAAGGCACAGTGCCGATAAGTATAAGAAGACTGACCCTTCGTAATCTCTATGTTTTGAACCATTCCCGTGACACTAGTTATAGATTCCGATGCGTCACTTCAGGTTTACTGTATCCCTCTGACCTTCTTATTGACGATAAAACACTGAAATTGCATCGGAATTAAATACAAAAGGCACAATGCCGACTTACGTACAAGAAGACTGACTCTTCCTACTGTCTATGTTTTGAACCAGTCCTGTGACACAAGTTATAGATCCCGATGATTCACTTCACGTTTACTGTATCCCTTTGACCTTCTTATTGACGATGAAACACAGAAATTGCATCGGAATTTAATAGAAAAGGCACAATGCCGACTTAAGTACAAGAAGAATGACTCTTCCTACTGGCCTTGTTTTGAACCATTTCTGTGACACTAGTTATAGATTTCGATGCCTTACTTCAGGTTTACTGTATCCCTCTGACCTTCGTATTGGCGATGAAACACAGAAATTGCATCGGAAATGAATACAAGAGGCACAATGCCGACATAAAAACAAGAAGACTGACTCTTCTTACTGTCTATGTTTTGAACCATTCCTGTGACACCAGTTATAGATTCCGATGCTTCATTTTAGGTTTACTGTATCCCTTTGACCTTCATAATGACGACGAAACACAGACATTGCATCGGGATTAAATAAAAAGGCACAATGCCGACTTAAGTACAAGAAGTCTATCTCTTCTTACTGACTATGTTTTGAACCATTCCTATGACTCTAGTTATAGATTCCGATGCTTCAATTCAGGTTTACTGTATCCCTCTGACCTTCTTATTGACAATTAAACACAGGAATTGCATCGTAATTATATACAAAAGGCACAGTGCCGACTTAAGTATAAGAAGACTGACTCTTCCTAATCTCTATGTTTTGAACCATTCCCGTGACACTAGTTATAGATTCCGATGCTTCACTTCAGGTTTACTGTATCCCTCTGACCTTCTTATTGACGATAAAACACAGAAATTGCATCGGAATTAAATACAAAAGGCACAATGCCGACTTACGTACAAGAAGACTGACTCATCTTACTGTCTATGTTTTGAACCATTCCTGTGATACTAGTTATAGATTCCGATGCTTCACTTCAGGTTTACTGTATCCCTCTGACCTTCTTATTGTCGATGAAACACAGAAATTGCATCGGAATTAAATACAAAAGGCACAATGCCGACTTAAGTACAAGAAGACAGACTCTTCTTACTGTCTTTGTTTTGAACCACTCCTGTGACACTAGTTATAGATTCCGATGCTTCACTTCAGGTTTACTGCATCCCTTGGACCTTCTTATTGACGACGAAACACAGAAATTGCATCGGAATTAAATAGGAAAGGCACAATGCCGACTTAAGTACAAGAAGACCGACTCTTCTTACCGTCTATGACTCGAACCATTCCTGTGACACTAGTTATAGATTCCGATGCTTCACTTCTGGTTTACTGTATCCCTCTGATCTTCTTATCGTCGATGAAACACAGAAATTGCATCGGAATTAAATACAAAAGGCACAATGCTGACTTAAGTACAAGTAGACTGACTCTTCTTACTGACTATGTTGTAACCATATCCTGTGAGACCAGTTTTAGATTCCGATGCTTCAGTATATGTTTACAGTATCCCTTGGACCTTCTTATTGACGATGAAACACAGAAATTGCATCGTAATTAAATAGAAAAGGCACAATGCCGACTTAAGTACAAGAACACTGACTCTTCCTACCGTCTATGTTTTGAACCTTTCCTATGACACTAGTTACAGATTCCGATGATTCACTTCACGTTTACTGTATCCCTTTGACCTTCTTATTGACGATGAAACCCAGAAATTGCATCGGAATTAAATAGATAATGCACAATGCCGACTTAAGTACAAGAAGAATGACTCTTCCAACTGTATATGTTTTTAATCATTCCTGTGACACTAGTTATCGATTCCGATGCTTCACTTCAGGTTTACTGTATCCCTGTGACCTTCTTATTGACGATGAAACACAGAAATTGCATTGGAAATAAATACAAAAGACACAATGCCGACTCAAGTACAAGAAGACTGACTCTTCCTACTGTCTATGCCTTGAATTATTCCTGTGACACTAGTTATACATTCCGATGCTTCACTTCAGGTTTACTGTATTCCTCTCACCTTCTTATTTACGATGAAACACAGAAATTCCATCGGAATTAAATAGAAAAGGCACAATGCCGACTTAAGTACAAGAAGACTGACCCTTCTTACTGACTATGTTTGTACCATTCCTGTGACACTAGTTATAGATTCCGATGCTTCACTTCAGGTTTACTGTATCCCTTGGACCGTCTTATTGACGATGAAACACAGAAATTGCATCGGGATTAAATAAAAAGGCACAATGCCGACTTAAGTACAAGAAGACTGACTCTTCTTACTGACTATGTTTTGAACCATTCCTGTGACACTAGTTATAGATTCCGATGCTTCCCTTCAGGTTTACTGTATCCCTCTGACCTTCTTATTGACAATGAAACACAGAAATTGCATCGGAAATATATACAAAAGACGCAGTGCCCACTTAAGTATAAGAAGACTGACTCTTCCTAATCTCTATGTTTTGAACCATTCCCGTGACACTAGTTATAGATTCCGATGCTTCACTTCAGGTTTGCTGTATCCCTCTGACCTTCTTATTGACGATAAAACACAGAAATTGCATCGGAATTAAATACAAAAGGCACAATGCCGACTTACGTACAAGAAGACTGACTCATCTTACTGTCTATGTTTTGAACCATTCCTGTGATACTAGTTATAGATTCCGATGCTTCACTTCAGGTTTGCTGTATCCCTCTGACCTTCTTATTGTCGATGAAACACGGATATTGCATCGGAATTAAATACAAAAGGCACAATGCCGACTTAAGAACAAGAAGACTGACTCTTCCTACTGTCTACAATTTGAACCAGTCCTGTGACACAAGTTATAGATCCTGATGATTCACTTCACGTTTACTGTATCCCTTTGACCTTCTTATTGACGATCAAACACAGAAATTACATCGGAATTTAATAGAAAAGGCACAATACCGACTTAAGTACAAGAAGAATGACTCTGCCTACTGTCTATGTTTTGAACCATTTCTGTGACACTAGTTATAGATTCCGATGCTTTACTTCAGGTTTACTGTATCCCTCTGACCTCCTTATTGACGATGAAACACAGAAATTGCATCGGAAATAAATACAAGAGGCACAACGCCGACATAAGTACAAGAAGACTGACTCTTCTTACTGTCTATGTTTTGAACCATTCCTGTGACACTAGTTATAGATTCCGATGCTTCATTTTAGGATTACTGTATCCCTTTGACCTTCCTAATAACGACGAAACACAGACATTGCATCGGAATTAAATTGAAAAGGCACAATGCCGAATTAAGTACAAGAAGACTGACTCTTCCTACTGTCTATGTTTTGAACCATTCCTGTGACACTAGTTATAGATTCCGACGCTTCACTTCTGGTTTACTGTATCCCTCTGACCTTCTTATTGATGATGAAACATAGAAATTACATCGGAATTAAATACAAAATGCACAATGCCGTCTTAAGTACAAGAAGACTGACTCTTCTTACTGACTATGTTGTAACCATATCCTGTTAGACCAGTCTTAGGTTCCGATGCTTCACTATATGTTTACTGTATCCCTTAGACCTTCTAATTGACGATGAAACACAGAAATTACATCGCAATTAAATAGAAAAGGCACAATGCCGACTTAAGTACAAGAAGACTGACTCTTCTTACTGTCTATGATTTGAACCATTCCTGTGACACTAGTTATAGATTTCGATGCATCACTTCAGGTGTACTGTATCCCTCTGACCTTCTCATTGACGATGAAACACAGATATTGCATCGGGATTAAATAAATGGCACAATGCCGACTTAAGTACAAGAAGACTGACTCTTCTTACTGACTATGTTTTGAACCATTCCTGTGACTCTAGTTATAGATTCCGATGCTTCCCTTCAGGTTTACTGTATCCCTCTGACCTTCTTATTGACAATGAAACACAGAAATTGCATCGGATTTATATACAAAAGGCACAGTGCCGACTTAAGTATAAGAAGACTGACTCTTCCTAATCTCTATGTTTTGAACCATTCCCGTGACACTAGTTATAGATTCCGAAGTTTCACTTCAGGTTTACTGTATCCCTCTGACCTTCTTATTGACGATAAAACACAGAAATTGCATCGGAATTAAATACAAAAGGCACAATGCCGACTTACGTACAAGAAGACTGATACATCTTACTGTCTACGTTTTGAACCATTCCTGTGACACTAGTAATAGATTCCGATGCTTCACTTCAGGTTTACTATATCCCTCTGACCTTTGTATTGTCGATGAAACACAGAAATTGCATCGGAATTAAATACAAAAGGCACAATAACGACTTATAGACAGTAAGAAGAGTCAGTCTTCTTGTACTTGTTTTGAACCACTCCTGTGACACTAGTTATAGATTCCGATGCTTCACTTCAGGTTTACTGCATCCCTTGGACATTCTTATTGACGACGAAACACAGAAATTGCATCGGAATTAAATAGGAAAGGCACAATGCCGACTTAAGTACAAGAAGACTGACTCTTCTTAACATCTATGACTAGAACCATTCCTGTGACACTAGTTATAGATTCCGATGCTTCACTTCAGGTTTCCTGTATCCCTCTGACCTTCTTATTGTCGATGAAACACAGAAATTGCATCGGAATTAAATACAAAAGTCACAATGCCGACTTAAGTACAAGAAGACTGACTCTTCTTACTGACTATGTTGTAACCATTTCCTGTGAGACCAGTATTAGATTCTGATGCTTCAGTATATGTTTAGAGTATCCCTTGGACCTTCTTATTGACGATGAAACACAGAAATTGCATCGGGATTATATAAAAAGGCACAATGCCGACTCAAGTACAAGAAGACTGACTCTTCTTACTGACTATGATTTGAACCATTCCTGTGACACTAGTTATAGATTCCGATGCTTCCCTTCAGGTTTACAGTATCCCTCTGACCTTCTTATTGACAATGAAACACAGAAATTGCATCGGAATTGTATACAAAAGGCACAGTGCCGACTTAAGTATAAGAAGACTGACTCTTCCTAATCTCTATGTTTTGAACCATTCCCGTGACACTAGTTATAGATTCCGATGCTTCACTTCAGGTTTACTGTATCCCTCTGACCTTCTTATTGACGATAAAACACTGAAATTGCATCGGAATTAAATACAAAAGGCACAATGCCGACTTAAGTACAAGAAGACTGATTCATCTTACTGTCTATGTTTTGAACCATTCCTGTGACACTAGTTATAGATTCCGATGTTTCACTTCAGGTTTACTGTATCCCTCTGACCTTCTTATTGTCCATGAAACACGGAAATTGCATCGGAATTAAATACAAAAGGCACAATGCCGACTTAAGAACAAGAAGACTGACTCTTCCTACTGTCTACAATTTGAACCAGTCCTGTGACACAAGTTATAGATCCTGATGATTCACTTCACGTTTACTGTATCCCTTTGACCTTCTTATTGACGATGAAACACAGAAATTACATCGGAATTTAATAGAAAAGGCACAATACCGACTTAAGTACAAGAAGAATGACTCTTCCTACTGTCTATGTTTTGAACCATTTCTGTGACACTAGTTATAGATTCCGATGCTTTACTTCAGGTTTACTGTATCCCTCTGACCTTCTTATTGACGATGAAACACAGAAATTGCATCGGAAATAAATACAAGAGGCACAACGCCGACATAAGTACAAGAAGACTGACTCTTCTTACTGTCTATGTTTTGAACCATTCCTGTGACACTAGTTATAGATTCCGATGCTTCATATTAGGATTACTGTATCCCTCTGACCTTCCTAATGACAACGAAACACAGACATTGCATCGGAATTAAATTGAAAAGGCACAATGCTGAATTAAGTACAAGAAGACTGACTCTTCCTACTGTCTATGTTTTGAACCATTCCTGTGACACTAGTTATAGATTCCGACGCTTCACTTCTGGTTTACTGTATCCCTCTGACCTTCTTATTGATGATGAAACACAGAAATTACATCGGAATTAAATTCAAAATGCACAATGCCGTCTGAAGTACAAGAAGACTGACTCTTCTTACTGACTATGTTGTAACCATATCCTGTGAGACCAGTTTTAGGTTCCGATGCTTCACTATATGTTTACTGTATCCCTTGGACCTTCTTATTGACGATGAAACACAGAAATTTCATCGCAATTAAATAGAAAAGGCACAATGCCGACTTAAGTACAAGAACACTGACTCTTCCTACTGTCTATGTTTTAACCATTCCTGTGACACTAGTTATAGTTCCGATGCTTCACTTCAGGTTTACTGATTCCCTCTGACCTTCTTATTGACGATGAAACACAGATACTGCATCGGTATTAAATACAAAAGGCACAATTCCGACTTAAGTATAAGAAGACTGACACTTCTTACTGTGTATGTTTTGAACCATTCCTGTGACACTAGTTATAGATTCCGATGCTTCACTTCAGGTTTACTGTATCCCTCTGACCTTCTTATTGACGATGAAACACAGAAATTGCATCAGAATTAAATACAAAGGGCACAATACCGAGTCATGTACAAGAAGACTGACTCTTCCTACTGTGTATGTTTTGAACTATTCCTGTGACACTAGTTATACATTTAGATGCTTCTCTCAGGTTTACTGTATCCCTCTGACCTTCTTCTCGATGATGAAACACAGAAATTGCATCGGAATTAAATACAAAAGGCACAATGCCGACTTAAGTACAAGAACACTGACTCACTGACTCTTCCTACTGTCTATGTTTTAACCATTCCTGTGACACTAGTTATAGATTCCGATGCTTCACTTCAGGTTTACTGATTCCCTCTGACCTTCTTATTGACGATGAAACACAGATATTGCATCGGTAATAAATACAAAAGGCACAATGCCGACTCAAATACAAGATGACAGGCTCTTCTTACTCTCTATGTTTTGAACCTTTCCTGAGAGACCGGTTTTAGATTCGGTGCTTCACTTCAGGTTTACTGTATCCCTTGGACCTTCTTATTGACGACGAAACACAGAAATTGCATCGGAATTAAATACAAAAGGCACAATTCCGACTTAAGTATAAGAAGACTGACACTTCTTACTGTGTATGTTTTGAACCATTCCTGTGACACTAGTTATAGATTCCGATGCTTCACTTCAGGTTTACTGTATCCCTCTGACCTTCTTATTGACGATGAAACACAGAAATTGCATCAGAATTAAATACAAAGGGCACAATACCGAGTCACGTACAAGAAGACTGACTCTTCCTACTGTGTATGTTTTGAACTATTCCTGTGACACTAGTTATACATTTAGATGCTTCACTCAGGTTTACTGTATCCCTCTGACCTTCTTCTCGATGATGAAACACAGAAATTGCATCGGAATTAAATACAAAAGGCACAATGCCGACTTAAGTACAAGAACACTGACTCACTGACTCTTCCTACTGTCTATGTTTTAACCATTCCTGTGACAGTAGTTATAGATTCCGATGCTTCACTTCAGGTTTACTGATTCCCTCTGACCTTCTTATTGACGATGAAACACAGATATTGCATCGGTATTAAATACAAAAGGCACAATGCCGACTCAAATACAAGATGACAGGCTCTTCTTACTCTCTATGTTTTGAACCTTTCCTGAGAGACCGGTTTTAGATTCGGTGCTTCACTTCAGGTTTACTGTATCCCTTGGACCTTCTTATTGACGACGAAACACAGAAATTGCATCGGATTTAAATAGAAAAGGCACTATGCCGACTTAAATACAAGAAGACTGACTCCTCTTACTGACTATGTTTTGAACATTTCGTGTGAGACCAGATTTAGATTCCGATGCTTCACTATGTGTTTACTGTATCCCTTGGACCTTCTTATTGTCGATGAAACACAGAAATTGCATCGGAATTAAATACAAAAGGCAAAATGCCGACTTAAGTACAAGAAGACTGACTCTTCTTACTGTCTATGTTTTGAACCATTCCTGTGACACTAGTTATAGATTCCGATGCTTCACTTCAGGTTTGCTGTGTCCCTGGGACTACTTATTGACGATGAACCACAGAAATTGCATCGGAATTAAATACAAAAGGCACAATGCCGACTTAAGTACAAGAAGACTGACACTTCTTGCTGTGTATGTTTTGAACCATTCCTGTGACACTAGTTATAGATTCCGATGCTTCACTTCAGGTTTACTGTATCCCTCTGACCTTCTTATTGACGATGAAACACAGAAATTGCATCGGAATTAAATACAAAAGGCACAATGCCGAGTCAAGTACAAGAAGACTGACTCTTCCTACTGTGTATGTTTTGAACTATTCCTGTGACACTAGTTATACATTTAGATGCTTCACTTCAGGTTTACTGTATCCCTCTGACCTTCTTCTTGATGATGAAACACAGAAATTGCATCGGAATTAAATAGACAAGGCACAATGCCGACTTGAGTACAAGATGACTGACTCTTCTTACTGTCTATGATTTGAACCATTCCTTTGACACTAGTTATAGATTTCGATGCATTACTTCAGGTGTACTGTATCCCTCTGACCTTCTCATTGACGATGAAACACAGAAATTGCATCGGAATTAAATACAAAAGGCACAATGCCGAATTAAGTACAAGAAGACTGACTCTTCCTACTGTCTATGTTTTGAACCATTCCTGTGACACTAGTTATAGATTCCGATGCTTCACTTCAGGTTTACTGTATCCCTCTGACCTTCTCATTGTCGATGAAACACAGAAATTGCATCGGAAATAAATACAAAAGGCACAATGCCGACTCAAGAACAAGAAGACTGACTCTTCTTACTGTCTATGCTTTGAACCACTCCTGGGACACTAGTTATAGATTCCGATGCTTCACTTCAGGTTTACTGCATCCCTTGGACTTTCTTATTGACGACGAAACACAGAAATTGCATTGGATTTAAATAGGAAAGGCACAATACCGACTTAAGTACAAGAAGACTGACTCCTCTTACTGTCTATGTTTTAACCATTCCTGTGACACTAGTTATAGATTACGATCCTTCACTTCAGGTGTACTGTATCCCTCTGACCTTCTCATTGACGATGAAACACAGAAATTGCATCGGAATTAAATACAAAAGGCACAATGCCGAATTAAGTACAAGAAGACTGACTCTTCCCACTGTCTATGTTTTGAACCATTCCTGTGACACTAGTTATAGATTCCGACGCTTCACTTCTGGTTTAATGTATCCCTCTGACCTTCTTATTGATGATGAAACACAGAAATTACATCGGAATTAAATACAAAATGCACAATGCCGTCTGAAGTACAAGAAGACTGACTCTTCTTACTGACTATGTTGTAACCATATCCTGTGAGACCAGTTTTAGGTTCCGATGCTTCACTATATGTTTACTGTATCCCTTGGACCTTCTTATTGACGATGAAACACAGAAATTTCATCGCAATTAAATAGAAAAGGCACAATGCCGACTTAAGTACAAGAACACTGACTCTTCCTATTGTCTATGTTTTAACCATTCCTGTGACACTAGTTATAGTTCCGATGCTTCACTTCAGGTTTACTGATTCCCTCTGACCTTCTTATTGACGATGAAACACAGATACTGCATCGGTATTAAATACAAAAGGCACAATGCCGACTCAAATACAAGATGTCAGGCTCTTTTTACTCTCTATGTTTTGAACCTTTCCTGAGAGACCGGTTTTAGATTCGGTGCTTCACTTCAGGTTTACTGTATCCCTTGGACCTTCTTATTGACGACGAAACACAGAAATTGCATCGTAATTAAATAGAAAAGGCACAATGCCGACTTAAAAACAAGAAGACTGACTCCTCTTACTGACTATGTTTTGAACATTTCCTGTGAGACCAGCTTTAGTTTCCGATGCTTCACTATGTGTTTACTGTATCCCTTGGACCTTCTTATTGTCGATGAAACACAGAAATTGCATCGGAATTAAATAGAAAAGGCACAATGCCGACTTAAAAACAAGAAGACTGACTCCTCTTACTGACTATGTTTTGAACATTTCCTGTGAGACCAGTTTTAGATTCCGATGCTTCACTATGTGTTTACTGTATCCCTTGGACCTTCTTATTGTCGATGAAACACAGAAATTGCATCGGAATTAAATACAAAAGGCACAATTCCGACTTAAGTATAAGAAGACTGACACTTCTTACTGTGTATGTTTTGAACCATTCCTGTGACACTAGTTATAGATTCCGATGCTTCACTTCAGGTTTACTGTATCCCTCTGACCTTCTCATTGACGATGAAACACAGAAATTGCAACAGAATTAAATACAAACTGTACAATACCGAGTCATGTACAAGAAGACTGACTCTTCCTACTGTGTATGTTTTGAACTATTCCTGTGACACTAGTTATACATTTAGATGCTTCACTCAGGTTTACTGTATCCCTCTGACCTTCTTCTCGATGATGAAACACAGAAATTGCATCGGAATTAAATACAAAAGGCACAATGCCGACTTAAGTACAAGAAGACTGACTCTTCTTACTGACTATGTTTTGAACCATTCCTGTGACACTAGTTATACATTCCGATGCTTCACTTCAGGTTTACTGTATCCCTCTGACCTTTTTATTGTCGATGAAACACAGAAATTGCATCGGAATTAAATAGGAAAGGCACAATGCCGACTTAAGTACAAGAAGACTGACTCTTCTTAACGTCTATGACTTGAACCATTCCTGTGACACTAGTTATAGATTCCGATGCGTCACTTCAGGTTTACTGTATCCCTCTGACCTTCTTATTGTCGATGAAACACAGAAATTGCATCGGAATTAAATACAAAAGTCACAATGCCGACTTAAGTACAAGAAGACTGACTCTTCTTACTGACTATGTTGTAACCTATTCCTGTGAGACCAGTTATGGATTCTGTTGCTTCAGTATATGTTTACAGTATCCCTTGGACCTTCTTATTGACGATGAAACACAGAAATTGCATCGCAATTAAATAGAAAAGGCACAATGCCGACTTAAGTACAAGAACATTGACTCTTCCTACTGTCTATGTTTTAACCATTCCTGTGACACTAGTTATAGATTCCGATGCTTCACTTCAGGTTTATTGATTCCCTCTGACCTTCTTATTGACGATGAAACACAGATATTGCATCGGTATTAAATACAAAAGGCACAATGCCGACTCAAATACAAGATGACAGGCTCTTCTTACTCTCTATGTTTTGAACCTTTCCTGAGAGACCGGTTTTAGATTCGGTGCTTCACTTCAGGTTTACTGTATCCCTTGGACCTTCTTATTGACGACGAAACACAGAAATTGCATCGGATTTAAATAGAAAAGGCACTATGCCGACTTAAATACAAGAAGACTGACTCCTCTTACTGACTATGTTTTGAACATTTCGTGTGAGACCAGTTTTAGATTCCGATGCTTCACTATGTGCTTACTGTATCCCTTGGACCTTCTTATTGTCGATGAAACACAGAAATTGCATCGGAATTAAATACAAAAGGCAAAATGCCGACTTAAGTACAAGAAGACTGACTCTTCTTACTGTCTATGTTTTGAACCATTCCTGTGACACTAGTTATAGATTCCGATGCTTCACTTCAGGTTTGCTGTGTCCCTTGGACCTACTTATTGACGATGAACCACAGAAATTGCATCGGATTTAAATACAAAAGGCACAATGCCGACTTAAGTACAAGAAGACTGACACTTCTTGCTGTGTATGTTTTGAACCATTCCTGTGACACTAGTTATAGATTCCGATGCTTCACTTCAGGTTTACTGTATCCCTCTGACCTTCTTATTGACGATGTAACACAGAAATTGCATCGGAATTAAATACAAAAGGCACAATGCCGAATCAAGTACAACAAGACTGACTCTTCCTACTGTGTATGTTTTGAACTATTCCTGTGACACTAGTTATACATTTAGATGCTTCACTTCAGGTTTACTGTATCCCTCTGACCTTCTTCTTGATGATGAAACACAGAAATTGCATCGGAATTAAATAGACAAGGCACAATGCCGACTTAAGTACAAGATGACTGACTCTTCTTACTGTCTATGATTTGAACCATTCCTTTGACACTAGTTATAGATTTCGATGCATTACTTCAGGTGTACTGTATCCCTCTGACCTTCTCATTGACGATGAAACACAGAAATTGCATCGGAATTAAATACAAAAGGCACAACGCCGACTTAAGTACAAGAAGAGTGACTCTTCCTACTGTCTATGCTTTGAACCATTCCTGTGTCACTAGTTATAGATTCCGATGCTTCACTTCAGATTTACTGTATCCCTCTGACCGTCTTCTTGACGATGAAACACAGAAATTGCATCGGAAATAAATACAAAAGGCACAATGCCGACTCAAGTACAAGAAGACTGACTCTTGCTACTGTCTATGTTTTGAATTATTCCTGTGACACTAGTTATACATTCCAATGCTTCACTTCAGGTTTACTGTATCCCTTTCACCTTCTTATTTACGATGAAAAACAGAAATTCCATCGGAATTGAATAGAAAAGGCACAGTGCCGACTTAAGTACAAGAAGACTGACTCTTCCTAATCTCTATGTTTTGAACCATTCCCGTGACTCTAGTTATAGATTCCGATGCTTCACTTCAGGTTTACTGTATCCCTCTGACCTTCTTATTGACGATAAAACACAGAAATTGCATCGGAATTAAATACAAAAGGCACAATGCCGACTTACGTACAAGAAGACAGACTCATCTTACTGTCTATGTTTTGAACCATTACTGTGACACTAGTTATAGATTCCGATGCTTCACTTCAGGTTTACTGTATCCCTCTGACCTTCTCATTGTCGATGAAACACAGAAATTGCATCGGAAATAAATACAAAAGGCACAATGCCGACTCAAGTACAAGAAGACTGACTCTTCTTACTGTCTATGCTTTGAACCACTCCTGTGACACTAGTTATAGATTCCGATGCTTCACTTCAGGTTTACTGCATCCCTTGGACCTTCTTATTGACGACGAAACACAGAAATTGCATCGGATTTAAATAGGAAAGGCACAATGCCGACTTAAGTACAAGAAGACTGACTCTTCTTACTGTCTATGTTTTAACCATTCCTGTGACACTAGTTACAGATTCCGATGCTTTACTTCAGGTTTTCTGTATCCCTTGGACCTTCTTACTGTCGATGAAACACAGAAATTGCATCGGAATTAAATACATAAGGCACAATGCCGACTTAAGTACAAGAAGACTGACTCTTCCTACTGTCTACGTTTTGAACCATTCCTGTGACACTAGTTATAGATTCCGATGATTCACTTCACGTTTACTGTATCCCTTTGACCTTCTTATTGACGATGAAACACAGAAATTGCATCGGAATTAAATAGTTAATGCACAATGCCGACTTAAGTAGCAGAAGAATGACTCTCCCTACTGTCTATGTTTTGAACCATTCCTGTGACACTAGTTATAGATTCCGATGCTTCACTTCAGGTTTACTGTATCCCTCATCCTTCTTATTGACGATGAAACACAGAAATTGCATCCGAAATAAATACAAAAGGGCACAATGCCGAATCAAGTACAAGAAGACTGACTCTTCCTACTGTCTATGACTTGAATTATTCCTGTGACACTAGTTATACATTCCGATGCTTCACTTCAGGTTTACTGTATCCCTCTCACCTTCTTATTTACGATGAAACACAGAAATTCCATCGGAATTAAATAGAAAAGGCACAATGGCGACTTAAGTATATTAAGACTGACTCTTCTAACTGACTATGTTTGAACTATTCCTGTGACACTAGTTATAGATTCCGATGCTTCACTTCAGGTTTACTGTTTCCCTTTGACCTTCTTATTGACGATGAAACACAGAAATTGCATCGGGATTAAATAAAATGGCACAATGCCGACTTAAGTACAAGAAGACTGACTCTTCTGACTGACTATGTTTTGAACAATTTCTGTGACAGTAGTTATAGATTCCGATGCTTCCCTTCAGGTTTACTGTATCCCTCAGACCTTCTTATTGACAATGAAACACAGAAATTGCATCGGAATTATATACAAAAGGCACAGTGCCGACTTAAGTATAAGAAGACTGACCCTTCCTAATCTCTATGTATTGAACCATTCCCGTGACACTAGTTATAGATTCCGATGCTTCACTTCTGGTTTACTGTATCCCTCTGACCTTCTTATTGATGATAAAACACTGAAATTGCATCGGAATTAAATACAAAAGGCACAATGCCGACTTACGTACAAGAAGACTGACTCATCTTACTGTCTATGTTTTGAACCATTCCTGTGACACTAGTTATAGATTCCGATGCTTCACTTCAGGTATACTGTATCCCTCTGACCGTCTGATTGTCGATGAATCACGGAAATTGCATCGGAATTAAATACAAAAGGCACAATGCCGACATAAGTACAAGAAGACTGACTCTTCCTAGTGTCAATGTTTTGAACCGGTCCTGTGACACAAGTTATAGATCCCGATGATTCACTTCACGTTTACTGTATCCCTTTGACCTTCTTACTGACGATGAAACACAGAAATTGCATCGGAATTTAATAGAAAAGGCACAATGCCGACTTAAGTACAAGAAGAATGACTCTTCCTACTGTCTATGCTTTGAACCAATCCTGTGTCACTAGTTATAGATTCCGACGCTTCACTTCAGATTTACTGTATCCCTCTGACCTGCTTCTTGACGATGAAACACAGAAATTGCATCGGAAATAAATACAAAAGGCACAATGCCGACTCAAGTACAAGAGGACTGCCTCTTCCAACTGTCTATGTTTTGAATTATTCCTGTGACACTAGTTATACATTCCGATGCTTCACTTCAGGTTTACTGTATCCCCTTCACCTTCTTATTTACGATGAAAAACAGAAATTCCATCGGAATTAAATAGAAAAGGCACACTGCCGACATAAGTACAAGAAGACTGACTCTTCTTACTGACTATGTTTGAACCATTCCTGTGACACTAGTTATAGATTCCGATGCTTCACTTCAGGTTTACTGTATCCCTTAGACCTTCTTATTGACGATGAAACACAGAAATTGCATCGGGATTATATAAAAAGCCACAATGCGGACTTAAGTACAAGAAGACTGACTCTTCTTACTGACTATGTTTTGAACCATTCCTGTGACACTAGTTGTAGATTCCGATGCATCCCTTCAGGTTTACTGTATCCCTCTGACCTTCTTATTGACAATGAAACACAGAAATTGCATCGGAATTATATACAAAAGGCACAGTGCCGACTTAAGTACAAGAAGACTGACTCTTCTTAATCTCTATGCTTTGAACCATTCCCGTGACACTAGTTATAGATTCCGATGCTTCACTTCAGGTTTACTGTATCCCTCTGACCTTCTCATTGTCGATGAAACACAGAACTTGCATGGGAATTAAATACAAAAGGCACAATGCCGACTTAAGTACAAGAAGATTGACTCTTCTTACTGTCTATGCTTTGAACCACTCCTGTGACACTAGTTATAGATTCCGATGCTTCACTTCAGGTTTACTGCATCCCTTGGACCTTCTTATTGACGACGAAACACAGAAATTGCATCGGATTTAAATAGGAAAGGCACAATACCGACTTAAGTACAAGAAGACTGACTCTTCTTACTGTCTATGTTTTAACCATTCCTGTGACACTAGTTATAGATTTCGGTGCTTTACTTCAGGTGTACTGTATCCCTCTGACCTTCTCATTGACGATGAAACAATGAAATTGCATCGGAATTAAATGCAAAAGGCACAATGCCGACTTAAGTACAAGAAGACTGACTCTTCCTACTGTCTATGTTTTGAACCATCCCTGTGACACTAGTTACAGATTCCGATGCTTTACTTCAGGTTTTCTTTATCCCTTGGACCTTCTTATTGTCGATGAAACACAGAAATTGCATCGGAATTAAATACAAAAGGCACAATGCCGACTTAAGTACTAGAATACTGACTCTTCCTACTGTCTATGTTTTGAACCACTCCTGTGACACTAGTTATAGATTCCGATGATTCACTTCACGTTTACTGTATCCCTTTGACCTTCTTATTGACGATGAAACACAGAAATTGCATCGGAATTAAATAGATAATGCACAATGCCGACTTAAGTAGCAGAAGAATGACTCTTCCTACTGTCTATGTTTTGAACCATTCCTGTGACACTAGTTATAGATTCCGATGCTTCACTTCAGGTTTACTGTATCCCTCTGACCTTCTTATTGACGATGAAACACAGAAATTGCATCAGAATTAAATACAAAAGGCACAATGCCGACTTAAGTACAAGAAGACTGACTCTTCTTACTGTCTATGCTTTGAAGCATTCCTGTGACACTAGTTATAGATTCCGATGCTTAACTTCAGGTTTACTGTATCCCTTGGACCTTCTTATCGACGATGAAACACAGACATTGCATCGGAATTAAACTGAAAACTCACAATGCCGACTAAAGTACAAGAAGACTGACTCTTCCTACTGTCTATGTTTTAACCATTCCTGTGACACTAGTTATAGATTCCGATGCTTCACTTCAGGTTTACTGATTCCCTCTGACCTTCTTATTGACGATGAAACACAGATATTGCATCGGTATTAAATACAAAAGGCACAATGCCGACTCAAATACAAGATGACTATCTCTTCTAACTCTCTATGTTTTGAACCTATCCTGAGAGACCGGTTTTAGATTCCCGTGCTTCTCTTCAGGTTTACTGTATCCCTCCCACTTTCTTATTGTCGACGAAACACAGAAATTCCATCGGAATTAAATACAAAAGGCACAATGCCAACTTAAGTACGAGAAGACTGACTCTTCCTACTGTCTATGTTTTGAACCATCCCTGTGACACTAGTTATACATTCCGATGCTTCACTTCAGGTTTACTGTATCCCTCTCACCTTCTTATTGACGATGAAACACAGAAATTCCATCGGAAGTAATTAGAAAAGGCACAATGCCGACTTAAGTACAAGAAGACTGACTCTTCTTACTGACTATGTTTGAACCATTCCTGTGACACTAGTTATAGATTCCGATGCTTCACTTCAGGTTTACTGTATCCCTTGGACCTTCTTATTGACGATGAAACACAGATATTGCATCGGAATTATATATAAAAGGCACAGTGCCGACTTAAGTATAAGAAGACTGACTCTTCCTAATCTCTATCTTTTGAACCATTCCCGTGACACTAGTTATAGATTCCGATGCTTCACTTCAGGTTTACTGTATCCCTCTGACATTCTTATTGACGATAAATCACAGAAATTGCATCGGAATTAAATACAAAAGGCACAATACCGACTTACGTACAAGAAGACTGGCTCATCTTATTGTCTACGTTTTGAACCATTCCTGTGACACTAGTTATGGATTCCGATGATTCACTTCACGTTTACTGTATCCCTTTGACCTTCTTTTTGACGATGAAACACAGAAATTGCATCCGAATTAAATGGAAAAGGCACAATGCCGACTTAAGTACAAGAAGACTGACTCTTCCTACTGTCTATGTTTTGAACCATTTCTGTGACACTAGTTATAGATTCCGATGCCTCACTTCAGGTTAACCGTATCCCTCTGACCTTCTTACTGACGATGAAACACAGAAATGGCATCGGAAATAAATACAAAAGGCACAATGCCGACTCAAGTACAAGAAGACTGACTCTTCCTACTGTCTATGTTTTGAACCATTCCTGTGACACTAGTTATACATTCCGATGCTACAGTTCAGGTTTACTGTATCCCTCTCACCTTCTTATTGTCGACGAAACACAGAAATTCCATCGGAATTAAACAGAAAATGCACAATGCCGACATAAGTATAAGAAGTCTGACTCTTCCTAAGCTCTATGTTTTGAACCATTCCTGTGAGACCAGTTTTGGATTTCGATGCTTCACTATATGTTTATTGTATCACTTGGACCTTCTTATTGACGATGAAACACAGAAATTGCATCAGATTTAAATACATAAGGCACAATGCTGACTTAAGTACAAGAAGACTGACTCTTCTTACTGTCTATGTTTAGAACCATTCCTGTGAAACTAGTTATAGATTCCGATGCTTCACTTCAGGTTTACTGTATCCCTCTGACCTTCTTATTTACGATGAAACACAGAGATAGCATCGGAATTAAATAGAAAAGGCACAATGCCGACTTAAGTACAAGAAGACTGACTCTTCTTTCTGTCTATGTTTTGAACCGTTCCGGTGACACTAGTTATAGTTTCCGATGCTTCACTTCAGGTTTGCTGTATCCCTCTGACCTTCTTATTGATGATGAAACACAGAAATTGCATCGGAATTAAATACAAAATGCACAATGCCGTCTTAAGTACAAGAAGACTGACTCGTCTTACTGACTATGTTGTAACCATTTCCTGTGAGACCAGTTTTAGATTCCGATGCTTCACTATATAATTACTGTATCCCTAGGACCTTCTTATTGACGATGAAACACAGAAATTGCATCGCATTTAAATAGAAAAGGTACAATGCCGACTTAAATACAAGAAGCCTGACTCTTCCTACTGTCTATGTTTTAACAATTCCTGTGACACTAGTTATAGATTCCGATGCTACACTTCAGGTTTACTAATTCCCTCTGACCTTCTTATTGACGATGAAACACAGAAACTGCATCGGTATTAAATACAAAAGGCACAATGCCGACTCAAATACTAGATGACTGGCTCTTCTTACTCTCTATGCTTTGAACCTTTCCTGAGAGACCGGTTTTAGATTCCAGTGCTTCACTTCAGGTTTACTGTATCCCTTGGACCTTCATATTGACGACGAAACACAGAAATTGCGTCGGAATTAAATAGAAAAGGCACAATGCCGACTTAAAAACGAGAAGACTGACTCCTCTTACTGACTATGATTTGAACATTTCCTGTTTGACCAGTTTTAGATTCCGATGCATCACTATGTGTTTACTGTATCACTTGGACCTTCTTATTGACGATGAAACACAGAAATTGCATCGGAATTAAATACAAAAGGCACAATGCCGACTTAAGTACAAGAAGACTGA
Organism: Schistocerca americana; assembly: GCF_021461395.2. NCBI lineage: Eukaryota > Metazoa > Arthropoda > Insecta > Orthoptera > Acrididae > Schistocerca > Schistocerca americana. The sequence goes on from NC_060120.1 coordinate 1,121,219,387, forward strand.
CACTTCTTGCTGTGTATGGTTTGAACCATTATTGTGACACTAGTTATAGATTCTGATGCTTCACTTCAGGTTTACTGTATCCCTGAGACCTTCTTATTGACGATGAATCACAAAACTGCATCGGAATTAAATACAAAAGGCACAATGCCGAGTCAAGTACAAGAAGACTGACTCTTCCTACTGTCTATGTTTTGAACCATTCCTGTGGCACTAGATATACATTTAGATGATTCACTTCATTTTTACTGTATCCCTCTGACCTTCTTCTTGATGATGAAACACAGAAATTGCATCGGCATTAAATAGAAAAGGCACAATGCCGACTTAAGTACAAGAAGACTGACTCTTCTTACTGTCTATGATTTGAACCATTCCTGTGACACTAGTTATAGATTTCGATGCATCACTTCAGGTGTACTGTATCCCTCTGACCTTCGCATTGACGATGAAACACAGAAATTGCATCGGAATTAAATACAAAAGGCACAATGCCGACTTAAGTACAAGAAGACTGACTCTTCCTACTGTCTATGTTTTGAACCATCCCTGTGACCCTAGTTATAGATTCCGATGCTTTACTTCAGGTTTACTGCATCCCTTGGACCTTCTTATTGACGATGAAACACAGAAATTGCATCGGAATTAAATACAAAAGGCACAATGCCGACTTAAGTATAAGAAGACTGACTCTTCCTAATCTCTATGTTTTGAACCATTCCTGTGAGACCAGTTTTGGATTCCGATGCTTCACAATATGTTTATTGTATCACTTGGACCTTCTTATTGACGATGACACACAGAAATTGCATCAGATTTAAATACAAAAGGCACAATGCCGACTTAAGTACAAGAAGACTGACTCTTCCTACTGTCTATGTTTTGAACCATTTCTGTGACACTAGTTATAGATTCCGATGCCTCACTTCAGATTTACCGTATCCCTCTGACCTTCTTACTGACGATGAAACACAGAAATGTCATCGGAAATAAATACAAAAGGCACAATGCCGACTCAAGTACAAGAAGACTGACTCTTCTTTCTGTCTATGTTTTGAACCGTTCCGGTGACACTAGTTATAGTTTCCGATGCTTCACTTCAGGTTTACTGTATCACTTGGACCTTCTTATTGACGATGAAACACAGAAATTGCATCGGAATCAAATACAAAAGGCACAATGCCGACTTAAGTACAAGAAGACTGACTCTTCTTACTGTCTATGCTTTGAAGTATTCCTGTGACACTAGTTATAGATTCCGATGCTTCATTTTAGGTTTACTATATCCCTTTGATCTTCCTATTGACGACGAATCACAGACATTGCTTCGGAATCAAGTTGAAAAGGCACAATGCCGACTTAAGTACAAGAAGACTGACTCTTCCTACTGTCTATGTTTCGAACCATTCCTGTGGCACTAGTTATAGATTCCGACGCCTCACTTCAGGTTTACTGTATCCCTCTGACCTTCTTATTGATGATGAAACACAGAAATTGCATCGGAATTAAATACAAAATGCACAATGCCGTCTTAGGTACAAGAAGACTGACTCGTCTTACTGACTATGTTGTAACCATTTCCTGTGAGACCAGTTTTAGATTCCGATGCTTCACTATATAATTACTGTATCCCTAGGACCTTCTTATTGACGATGAAACACAGAAATTGCATCGCATTTAAATAGAAAAGGCACAATGCCGACTTAAGTACAAGAAGCCTGACTCTTCCTACTGTCTATGTTTTAACCATTCCTGTGACACTAGTTATAGATTCCGATGCTTCACTTCAGGTTTACTAATTCCCTCTGACCTTCTTATTGACGATGAAACACAGAAACTGCATCGGTATTAAATACAAAAGGCACAATGCCGACTCAAATACTAGATGACTGGCTCTTCTTACTCTCTATGCTTTGAACCTTTCCTGAGAGACCGGTTTTAGATTCCGGTGCTTCACTTCAGGTTTACTGTATCCCTTGGACCTTCTTATTGACGACGAAACACAGAAATTGCATCGGAATTAAATAGAAAAGGCACAATGCCGACTTAAAAACAAGAAGACTGACTCCTCTTACTGACTTTGATTTGAACATTTCCTGTGAGACCAGTTTTAGATTCCGATGCTTCACTATGTGTTTACTGTTTCACTTGGACCTTCTTATTGACGATGAAACACAGAAATTGCATCAGATTTAAATACAAAAGGCACAATGCAGACTTAAGTACAAGAAGACTGACTCTTCCTACTGTCTATGTTTAGAACCATTCCTGTGACACTAGTTATAGATTCCGATGCTTCACTTCAGGTTTACTGTATCCCTCTGACCTTCTTATTTACGATGAAACACAGAAATAGCATCGGAATTAGATACAAAAGGCACAATGCCGACCTAAGTACAAGAAGACTGACTCTTCTTACTGTCTATGTTCTGAACCATTCCGGTGACCCTAGTTATAGTTTCCGATGCTTCACTTCAGGTTTACTGTATCACTTGGACCTTCTTATTGACGATGAAACACAGAAATTGCACCGGAATCAAATACAAAAGGCACAATGCCGACTTAAGTACAAGAAGACTGACTCATCCTACTGTCTATGCTTTGAAACATTCCTGTGACACTAGTTATAGATTCCGATGCTTCACTTCAGGTTTACCGTATCCCTTGGACCTTCTTATCGACGATGAAACACAGAAATTGCATCGGAATTAAATACAAGAGGCACAATGCCGACATAAGTACAAGAAGACTGACTCTTCTTACTGTCTATGTTTTGAACCATTCCTGTGACACTAGTTATAGATTCCGATGCTCCATTTTAGGTTTACTGTATCCCTTTCACCTTCCTATTGACGACGAGACACAGACATTGCATCGGAATCAAATTGAAAAGGCACAATGCCGACTTAAGTACAAGATGACTGACTCTTCCTACTGTCTATGTTTTCAACCATTCCTGTGACACTAGTTATAGATTCCGACGCTTCACTTTAGGTTTACTGTATCCCTCTGACCTTCTTATTGAAGATGAAACACAGAAATTGCATCGGAATTAAATACAAAATGTACAATGCCGTCTTAAGTACAAGAAGACTGACTCTTCTTACTGACTATGTTGTAACCACTTCCTGTGAGACCAGTTTTAGATTCCGATGCTTCACTATATGTTTACTGTATCTCTAGGACCTTCTTATTGACGATGAAACACAGAAATTGCATCGCATTTAAATAGAAAAGGCACAATGCCGACTTAAGTACAAGAGGAGTGACTCTTCCTACTGTCTATGTTTTAACCATTCCTGTGACACTAGTTATAGATTCCGATGCTTCACTTCAAGTTTACTAATTCCCTCTGACCTTCTTATTGACGACGAAACACAGAAATTGCATCTGTATTAAATACAAAAGGCACAATGCCGACTTAAGTACAAGAAGACTGACTCTTCTTACTGTCTATGCTTTGAACCACTCCTGTGACACTAGTTATAGATTCCGATGCTTCACTTCAGGTTTACTGCATACCTTGGAACTTCTTATTGACGACGAAACACAGAAATTCCATCGGAATTAAGTAGGAAAGGAACAATGCCGACTTAAGGACAAGAAGACTGACTCTTCTTACTGTCTATGATTTTAACCATTCCTGTGACACTAGTTATAGATTTCGATGCTTCACTTCAGGTGTACTGTATCCCTCTGACCTTCTCATTGACGATGAAAGACAGAAATTGCATCGGAATTAAATACAAAAGGCACAATGCCGACTTAAGTACAAGAAGACTGACTCTTCCTACTGTCTATGTTTTGAACCATTCCTGTGACACTAGTTATACATTCCGATGCTACAGTTCAGGTTTACTGTATCCCTCTCACCTTCTTATTGTCGACGAAACACAGAAATTCCATCGGAATTAAATAGAAAAGGCACAATGCCGACTTAAGTATAAGAAGTCTGACTCTTCCTAATCTCTATGTTTTGAACCATTCCTGTGAGACCAGTTATAGATTCCGATGCTTCATTTTAGGTTTACTATATGCCTTTGACCTTCCTATTGACGACGAATCACAGACATTGCATCGGAATCAAGTTGAAAAGGCGCAATGCCGACTTGAGTACAAGAAGACTGACTCTTCTTACTGTCTATGTTTTGAACCATTCCTGTGACACTAGTTATAGATTCCGACGCTTCACTTCAGGTTTATTGTATCCCTCTGACGTTCTTATTGATGATGAAACACAGAAATTGCATCGGAATTAAATACAAAAGTCACAATGCCGTCTTAAGTACAAGAAGACTGACTCGTCTTACTGACTATGTTGTAACCATTTCCTGTGAGACCAGTTTTAGATTCCGATGCTTCACTATATGTTTACTGTATCCCTAGGACCTTCTTATTGACGATGAAACACAGAAATTGCATCGCATTTAAATAGAAAAGGCACAATGCCGACTTAAGTACAAGAAGCATGACTCTTCCTACTGTCTATGTTTTAACCATTCCTGTGACACTAGTTATAGATTCCGATGCTTCACGTCAGGTTTACTAATTCCCTCTGACCTTCTTATTGGCGATGAAACACAGAAACTGCATCGGTATTAAATACAAAAGGCACAATGCCGACTCAAAAACTAGATGACTGGCTCTTCTTACTCTCTATGCTTTGAACCTTTCCTGAGAGACCGGTTTTAGATTCCGGTGATTCACTTCAGGTTTACTGTATCCCTTGGACCTTCTTATTGACGACGAAACACAGAAATTGCATCGGAATTAAATAGAAAAGGCACAATGCCGACTTAAAAACAAGAAGACTGACTCCTCTTACTGACTATGATTTGAACATTTCCTGTGAGACCAGTTTTAGATTTCGATACTTCACTATGTGTTTACTGTATCACTTGGACCTTCTTATTGACGATGAAACACAGAAATTGCATCGAAATTAAATACAAAAGGCACAATGCCGACTTAAGTACGAGAAGACTGACTCTTCTTACTGTCTATGATTTGAACCATTCCTGTGACACTAGTCATAGATTCCGATGCTTCACTTCAGGTTTACTGTATCCCTTGGACCTTCATATTGACGATGAAACACAGATATTGCATCGGAATTAAATACAAAAGGCACAATGCCGACTTAAGTACAAGAAGACTGACACTTCTTGCTGTGTATGGTTTGAACCATTATTGTGACACTAGTTATAGATTCTGATGCTTCACTTCAGGTTTACTGTATCCCTGTGACCTTCTTATTGACGATGAATCACAAAACTGCATCGGAATTAAATACAAAAGGCACAATGCCAAGTCAAGCACAAGAAGACTGACTCTTCCTACTGTCTATGCTTTGAACCATTCCTGTGACACTAGTTATACATTTAGATGATTCACTTCAGGTTTACTGTATCCCTCTGACCTTTTTCTTGATGATGAAACACAGAAATTGCATCGGAATTAAATAGAAAAGACACAATGCCGACTTAAGTACAAGAAGACTTACTCTTCTTACTGTCTATGATTTGAACCATTCCTGTGACACTAGTTATAGATTTCGATGCATCACTTCAGGTGTATTGTATCCCTCTGACCTTCTCACTGACGATGAAACACAGAAATTGCATCGGAATCAAATACAAAAGGCACAATGCCGACTTAAGTACATAAAGACTGACTCTTTCTACTGTCTATGTTTTGAACCATCCCTGTGACCCTAGTTATAGATTCCGATGCTTTACTTCAGGTTTACTGCATCCCTTGGACCTTCTTATTGACGATGAAACACAGAAATTGCATCGGAATTAAATACAAAAGGCACAATGCCGACTTAAGTATAAGAAGACTGGCTCTTCGTAATCTTTATGTTTTGAACCATTCCTGTGAGACCAGTTTTGGATTCCGATGCTTCACAATATGTTTATTGTATCACTTGGACCATCTTATTGACGATGAAACACAGAAATTGCATCAGATTTAAATACAAAAGGCACAATGCCGACTTAAGTACAAGAAGACTGACTCTTCCTACTGTCTATGTTTAGAACCATTCCTGTGACACTAGTTATAGATTCCGATGCTTCACTTCAGGTTTACTGTATCCCTCTGACCTTCTTATTTACGATGAAACACAGAAATAGCATCGGAATTAGATACAAAAGGCACAATGCCGACTTAAGTACAAGAAGACTGACTCTTCTTACTGTCTACGTTTTGAACCATTCCGGTGACACTAGTTATAGTTTCCGATGCTTCACTTAAGGTTTAGTGTAACACTTTGACCTTCTTATCGACGATGAAACACAGTAATTGCATCGGAATAAAATACAAGAGGCACAATGCCGACATAAGTACAAGAAGACTGACTTTTCTTACTGTCTATGTTTTGAACCATTCCTGTGACACTAGTTATAGATTCCGATGCTTCATTTTAGGTTTACTGTATCCCTTTGACCTTCCTATTGACGACGAGACACAGACATTGCATCGGAATCAAATTGAAAAGGCACAATGCCGACTTAAGTACAAGATGACTGACCCTTCCTACTGTCTATGTTTTGAACCATTCCTGTGACACTAGCTATAGATTCCGACGCTTCACTTCGGGTTTACTGTATCCCTCTGACCTTCTTATTGAAGATGAAACACAGAAATTGCATCGGAATTAAATACAAAATGCACAATGCCGTCATAAGTACAAGAAGACTGACTCTTCTTACTGACTATGTTGTAACCATTTCCTGTGAGACCAGTTTTAGATTCCGATGCTTCACTATATGTTTACTGTATCCCTAGGACCTTCTTATTGACGATGAAACACAGAAATTGCATCGCATTTAAATAGAAAAGGCACAATGCCGACTTAAGTACAAGAAGAGTGACTCTTCCTACTGTCTATGTTTTAACCATTCCTGTGACACTAGTTATAGATTCCGATGCTTCACTTCAGGTTTGCCGTGTCCCTTGTACCTTCTTACTGACGATGAAACACAGAAAATGCATCGGAATGAAATACAAAAGGCACAATGCCGACTTAAGTACAAGAAGACTGACACTTCTTGCTGTGTATGCTTTGATCCATTCCAGTGACATTAGTTATAGATTCTGATGCTTCACTTCAGGTTTACTGTATCCCTGTGACCTTCTTATTGACGATGAATCACAGAAATTGCATCGCATTTAAATAGAAAACGCACAATGCCGACTTAAGTACAAGAAGACTGACTCTTCCTACTGTCTAAATTTTGAACCATTCCTGTGACACTATTTATACATTTAGATGCTTCACTTCAGGTTTACTGTATCCCACTGACCTACTTCTTGATGATGAAACACAGAAATTGCATCGGAATTAAATAGAAAAGGCACAATGCTGACTTAAGTACAAGAAGACTGACTCTTCTTACTGTCTATAATTTGAACCATTCCTGTGACACTAGTTATAGATTTCGATGCATCACTTCAGTTGTACTGTATCCCTCTGACCTTCTCATTGACGATGACACACAGAAATTGCATCGGAATTAAATACAAAAGGCACAATGCCGACATAAGTACAAGAAGACTGACTCTTCCTACTGTCTATGTTTTGAACCATCCCTGTGACCCTAGTTATAGATTCCGATGCTTTACTTCAGGTTTACTGCATCCCTTGGACCTTCTTACTGACGATGAAACACAGAAAATGCATCGGAATGAAATACAAAAGGCACAATGCCGACTTAAGTACAAGAAGACGGACTCTTCCTACTGTCTATGTTTTGAACCATTCCTGTGACACTAGTTGTAGATTCCGATGATTCACTTCACGGTTACTGTATCCCTTTGACCTTCTTATTGACGATGAAACACTGAAATTCTATCATAATTAAATAGAAAAGGCACAATGCCGACTTAAGTACAAGAAGAATGACTCTTCCTACTGTCTATGTTTTGAACCATTCCTGTGACACTAGTTATAGATTCCGATGCTTCACTTCATGTTTACTGTATCCCTCTGACCTTCTAATTGACGATGAAACACAGAAATTGCATCGTAAAATAAATACAAAAGGCACAATGCCGACTCAAGTACAAGAAGACTGACTCTTCCTACTGTCTATGTTTTGAACCAGTCCTGTGACACCAGTTATACGTTCCTATGCTTCAGTTTAGGTTTTCTGTATCGCTCTCAACTTCTATTGAGGATGAAACACAGAAATTCCATCGGAATTAAATAGAAAAGGCACAATGCTGAGTGAAGCACAAGAAGACGGACTCTTCTTACTGACTATATTTGAACCATTGCTGTGACACTAGTGATAGATTCCGATGCTTCACTTCAGGTTTACTGTATCCCTTGGACCTCTTATTGACGATGAAACACAGAAATTGCATCGGCATTAAATAAAAAGGCACAATGCCGGCGTAAGTACAAGAAGACTGACTCCTCTTACTGACTATGTTTTGAACCATTCCTGTGACACTAGTTATAGATTCCGATGCTTCCCTTCAGGTTTACTGTATCCCCCTGACCTAGTTATTGACGATGAAACACAGAAATTGCATCGGAATTATGTACAATAGGCACAGTGCCGACTTAAGTATAAGAAGACTGACTTTTCTTAATCTCTATGTTTTGAACCTTTGCCGTGACACTAGTTATAGATTCCGAAGCTTCACTTCAGGTCTACTGTATCCCTCTGACCTTCTTACTGACGGTGAAACAAAGAAATTGCATCGGAATTGAATGCAAAAGGCACAATGCCGACTTACGTACAAGATGACTGACTCATCTTACTGTCTATGTTTTGAACCGTTCCTGTGACACTAGTTATAGATTCCGATGCTTCACTTCAGATTTACTGTATCCCTCTGACCTTCTTATTGTCGATGAAACACAGAAATTGCATCGGAATTAAATACAAAAGGCACAATGCCGACTTAAGTACAAGAGGACTGACTCTTCTTACTGTCTATGTTTTGAACCACTCCTGTGACACTAGTTATAGATTCCGATGCTTCGCTTAAGGTGTACTATATCCCTCTGACCTTCTCATTGACGATGAAACACAGAAAATGCATCGGAATTAAATACAAAAGGCACAATGCCGACTTAAGTACAAGAAGACTGACATTTCTTACTGTCTTTGTTTTGAACCATTCCTGTGACACTAGTTATAGATTCCGATGCTTCACTCCAGGTTTACTGTATCCCTTTGACCTTCTTATTGACGATGATACACAGATATTGCATCGGAATTAAATAGAAAAGGCACAATGCCGATTTAAGTACAAGAAGGCTGACTCTTCTTACTATCTATGTTTTGAACCATTCCTGTGACGCTAGTTACAGATTCCGATGCTTCACTACAGGATTACTGTATACCTCTGATCTTGGTATTGACATTGAAACACAGAAATTGCATCGGAATTAAATAGAAAAGGCACAATGCCGACTTAAGTACAAGAAGACGGACTCTTCTTACTGACTATGTTTGAACCATTCCTGTTACACTAGTTATAGATTCCGATGCTTCACTTCAGGTTTTCTGTATCCCTTGGACCTTCGTATTGACGATGAAACACAGAAATTGCATCGGGACTAAATAAATAGGCACAATGCCGACTTAAGTACAAGAAGACTGACTCTTCTTACTGACTATGATTTGAACCATTCCTGTGACACTAGTTATAGATTCCGATGCTACCCTTCAGGCTTACTGTATCCCTCTGACCTTCTTATTGACAATGAAACACAGAAATTGCTTCGGAATTATATACAAAAGGCACAGTGCCGACTTAAGTATAAGAAGACTGACTCTTCCTAATCTCTATGTTTTAAACCATTCCCGTGAGACAGGTTATAGATTCCGATGCTTCACTTCAGGTTTACTGTATCCCTTTGACCTTCGTATTGACGATGAAACACAGAAATTGCATCGGAATTAAATACAAAATGCACAATGCCGATTTAAGCACAAGAAGACTGACTCTTCTTACTGACTATTTTGTGAACATTTCCTGTGAGTCCAGTTTTAGATTCCGATGCTTCACTACATGTTTACTGTATCCCTTGGACCCTCTTATTGACGACGAAACACCGAAATTGCATCGGAATTAAATAGAAAAGGCACAATGCCAACTTAAGTACAGGAGGACTGACTCTTCTTACTGACTATGTTGTGAACATTTCCTGTGAGACCAGTTTCAGATTCCGATGCTTCACTATAAGTTTACTGTATCCCTTGGACCTTCTTATTGACGATGAAACACATAAATTGCATCACAATTAAATAGAACAGGCACAATTCCGACTTAAGTACAAGAAGACTGACTCTTCCAACTGTATATGTTTTAACCATTCCTGTTACACTAGTAATAGATTCCGATGCTTCACTTCAAGTTTACTGATTCCCTCTGACCTTCTTATTGACGATGAAACAGAGAATCTGCATCGGAATTAAATACAAAACGCACAATGCCGACTCAAATACAAGATGACTGGCTCTTCTTACTCTCTATGTTTAGAACCTTTCCTGAGAGACCGGTTTTAGATTCCAATGCTTCACTTCAGGTTTACTGTATCCCTTGGACCTTCTTATTGACGACGAAACACAGAAATTGCATCGGAATTAAATAGAAATGGCATAATGCCGACTTAAGTACAAGAAGACTGACTCTTCTTACTGACTATGATTTGAACATTTCCTGTGAGACCAGTTTTAGATTCCTATGCTTCACTATGTGTTTACTGTATCCCTTGGACCTTCTTATTGACGAAGAAACACAGAAATACCATCGAAATTAAATACAAAAGGCACAATGCCGACTTAAGTACAGGAAGACTGACTCTTCCTACTGTCTACGTTTTGAACCATTCCTGTGACACTAGCTATAGATTCCGATGATTCACCTCATTTTTACTGTATCCCTTTGACCTTCTTATTGACGATGAAACACAGAAATTGCATCGGAATTAAATAGAAAAGGCACAATGCCGACTTAAGTACAAGAATAATGACTCCTCCTACTGTCTATGATTTGAACCATTCCTGTGACACTACTTATAGATTCCGATGCTTCACTTCAGGTTTACTGTATCCCTCTGACCATCTTATTGACGATGAAACACAGAAATTGCATCGGAATTAAATAAAAAGGCACAATGCCGCCTTAAGTACAAGAAGACTGACGCTTCTTACTGACTATGTTTTTAACCATTCCTGTGACACTAGTTATAAATTCCGATGCTTCCCTTCAGGTTTACTGTATCCCTCTGACCTTCTTATTGACGATGAAACACAGAAATTGCATCGGAATTATATACAAAAGGCAAAGTGCCGACTTAAGTATAAGAAGACTGACTCTTCCTAATCTCTATGTTTTGAACCATTCCCGTTACACTAGTTATAGAGTCCGATGCTTCACTTCAGGTTTACTGTATCCCTCTGACCATCTTATTGACGATGAAACACAGAAATTGCATCGGAATTAAATACAAAAGGCACAATGCCGACTTAAGTACAAGAGGACTGACTCTTCTTACTGTCTATGTTTTGAACCACTCCTGTGACACTAGTTATAGAGTCCGATACTTCACTTCAGGTGTACTGTATCCCTCTGACCTTCTCATTGACGGTGAAACACAGAAATTGCATTGGAATTAAATACAAAAGGCACAATGCCGACTTAAGTACAAGAAGACTGACTCTTCCTACTGTCTATGTTTTGAACCATCCCTGTGACATTAGTTATAGATTCCGATGCTTTACTTCAGGTTTACTGTATCCCTTGGACCCTCTTATTGTCGATGAAACACAGAAATTGCATCGGAATTAGATACAAAAGGCACAATGCCGACTTAAGTACAAGAAGACTGACTCTTCCTACTGTCTATGTTTTGAACCATTCCTGTGACACTAGTTATACATTCCGATGCTTCACTCCAGATTTACTGTATCCCTTTGACCTTCTTATTGACGATGAAACACCGAAATTGCATCGGAATTAAATAGAAAGGGCACAATGCCGACTTAAGTACAAGAAGACTGACTCTTCTTACTATCTATGTTTTGAACCATTCCTGTGACGCTAGTTACAGATTCCGATGCTACACTACAGGTTTAGTGTATACCTCTGACCTTGTTATTGACGATGAAACACAGAAATTGCATCAGAATTAAATAGAAAAGGCACAATGCCGACTTAAGTACAAGGAGACTGACTCTTCCTACTGTCTATGCTTTGAACCATTCCTGTGACACTAGTTATACATTCCGATGCTTCACTTCAGGTTTACTGTATCCCTCTCACCTTCATATTGACGATGAAAAACAGAAATTGCATCGGAATTAAATACAAAATGCACAATGCCGACTTAAGTACAAGAAGACTGACTCTTCTTACTGACTATTTTGTGAACATTACCTGTGAGTCCAGTTATAGATTCCGATGCTTCACTATATGTTTACTGTATCCCTTGGACCTTCTTATTGACAATGAAACACAGAAATTACATCGGAATTAAATAGAAAAGGCACAATGCCAACTTAAGTACAAGAGGACTGACTCTTCTTACTGACTATGTTGTGAACATTTCCTGTGAGACCAGTTTTAGATTCCGATGCTTCACCATAAGATTACTGTATCCCTTGGCCCTTCTTATTGACGATGAAACACGTAAATTGCATCGCAATGAAATAGAAAAGGCACAATGCCACCTTAAGTACAAGAAGACTGACTCTTCCAACTGCCTATGTTTTAACCATTCCTGTTACACTAGTTATAGATTCCGATGCTTCACTTCAAGTTTACTGATTCCCTCTGACCATCATATTGACGATGAAACAGAGAAACTGCATCGGAATTAAATACAAAAGGCACAATGCCGACTCAAATACAAGATGACTGGCTCATCTTACTGTCTATGTTTAGAACCTTTCCTGAGAGACCGGTTTTAGATTCCAATGCTTCACTTCAGGTTTACTGTATCCCTTGGACCTTCTTATTGACGACGAAACACAGAAATTGCATCGGAATTAAATAGAAATGGCACAATGCCGACTTAAGTACAAGAATAATGACTCCTCCTACTGTCTATGATTTGAACCATTCCTGTGACACTACTTATAGATTCCGATGCTTCACTTCAGGTTTACTGTATCCCTCTGACCATCTTATTGACGATGAAACACAGAAATTGCATCGGAATTAAATAAAAAGGCACAATGCCGACTTAAGTACAAGAAGACTGACGCTTCTTACTGACTATGTTTTTAACCATTCCTGTGACACTAGTTATAAATTCCGATGCTTCCCTTCAGGTTTACTGTATCCCTCTGACCTTCTTATTGACGATGAAACACAGAAATTGCATCGGAATTAAATACAAAAGGCACAATGCCGACTTAAGTACAAGAAGACTGACTCTTCTTACTGACTATGATTTGAACATTTCCTGTGAGACCAGTTTTAGATTCCTATGCTTCACTATGTGTTTACTGTATCCCTTGGACCTTCTTATTGACGATGAAACACAGAAATACCATCGAAATTAAATACAAAAGGCACAATGCCGACTTAAGTACAGGAAGACTGACTCTTCCTACTGTCTATGTTTTGAACCATTCCTGTGACACTAGCTATAGATTCCGATGATTCACCTCATTTTTACTGTATCCCTTTGACCTTCTTATTGACGATGAAACACAGATATTGCATCGGAATTAAATAGAAAAGGCACAATGCCGACTTAAGTACAAGAATAATGACTCCTCCTACTGTCTATGATTTGAACCATTCCTGTGACACTACTTATAGATTCCGATGCTTCACTTCAGGTTTACTGTATCCCTCTGACCATCTTATTGACGATGAAACACAGAAATTGCATCGGAATTAAATAAAAAGGCACAATGCCGACTTAAGTACAAGAAGACTGACTCTTCTTACTGACTATGATTTGAACATTTCCTGTGAGACCAGTTTTAGATTCCTATGCTTCACTATGTGTTTACTGTATCCCTTGGACCTTCTTATTGACGATGAAACACAGAAATACCATCGAAATTAAATACAAAAGGCACAATGCCGACTTAAGTACAGGAAGACTGACTCTTCCTACTGTCTATGTTTTGAACCATTCCTGTGACACTAGCTATAGATTCCGATGATTCACCTCATTTTTACTGTATCCCTTTGACCTTCTTATTGACGATGAAACACAGATATTGCATCGGAATTAAATAGAAAAGGCACAATGCCGACTTAAGTACAAGAATAATGACTCCTCCTACTGTCTATGATTTGAACCATTCCTGTGACACTACTTATAGATTCCGATGCTTCACTTCAAGTTTACTGTATCCCTCTGACCATCTTATTGACGATGAAACACAGAAATTGCATCGGAATTAAATAAAAAGGCACAATGCCGACTTAAGTACAAGAAGACTGACGCTTCTTACTGACTATGTTTTTAACCATTCCTGTGACACTAGTTATAAATTCCGATGCTTCCCTTCAGGTTTACTGTATCCCTCTGACCTTCTTATTGACGATGAAACACAGAAATTGCATCGGTATTAAATACAAAAGGCACAATGCCGACTTAAGTACAAGAGGACTGACTCTTCTTACTGTCTATGTTTTGAACCACTCCTGTAACACTAGTTATAGAATCCGATGCTTCACTTCAGGTGTACTGTATCCCTCTGACCTTCTCATTGACGGTGAAACACAGAAATTGCATTGGAATTAAATACAAAAGGCACAATGCCGACTTAAGTACAAGAAGACTGACTCTTCCTACTGTCTATGTTTTGAACCATCCCTGTGACACTAGTTATAGATTCCGATGCTTTACTTCAGGTTTACTGTATCCCTCTGACCATCATATTGACGATGAAACAGAGAAACTGCATCGGAATTAAATACAAAAGGCACAATGCCGACTCAAATACAAGATGACTGGCTCTTCTTACTCTCTATGTTTAGAACCTTTCCTGAGAGACCGGTTTTAGATTCCGGTGCTTCACTTCAGGTTTACTGTATCCCTCGGACCTTCTTATTGACGACGAAACACAGAAATTGCATCGGAATTAAATAGAAATGGCATAATGCCGACTTAAGTACAAGAAGACTGACTCTTCTTACTGACTATGATTTGAACATTTCCTGTGAGACCAGTTTTAGATTCCGATGCTTCACTATGTGTTTACTGTATCCCTTGGACCTTCTTATTGACGATGAAACGCAGAAATTGCATCGAAATTAAATCCAAAAGCCACAATGCCGACTTAAGTACAGGAAGACTGACTCTTCCTACTGTCTATGTTTTGAACCATTCCTGCTACACTAGTTATAGATTCCGATGATTCACTTCATTTTTACTGTATCCCTTTGACCTTCTTATTGACGATGGAACACAGAAATAGCATCCTAATTAAATAGAAAAAGCACAATGCCGACTTAAGTACAAGAAGACTGACTCTTCTTACTGTCTTTGTTTTGAACCATTCCTGTGACACTAGTTATAGATTCCGATGCTTCACTCCAGGTTTACTGTATCCCTTTGACCTTCTTATTGACGATGAAACACAGAAATTGCATCGGAATTAAGTAGAAAAGGCACAATGCCGACTTAAGTACAAGAAGACTGACTCTTCCAACTGTCTATGTTTTAACCATTCCTAGTACACTAGTTATAGATTCCGATGCTTCACTTCAAGTTTACTGATTACCCCTGACCTTCTTATTGACGATGAAACAGAGAAACTGCACCGGAATTAAATACAAAAGGCACAATGCCGACTCAAATACAAGATGACTGGCTCTTCTTACTCTCTATGTTTAGAACCTTTCCTGAGAGACCGGTTTTAGATTCCGGTGTTTCACTTCAGGTTTACTGTATCCCTTGGACCTTCTTATTGACGACGAAACACAGAAATTGCATCGGAATTAAATAGAGATGGCATAATGACGACTTAAGTACAAGAAGACTGACTCTTCTTACTGACTATGATTTGAATATTTCCTGTGAGACCAGTTTTAGATTCCGATGCTTCACTATGTGTTTACTGTATCCCTTGGACCTTCTTATTGACGATGAAACACAGAAATTGCATCGAAATTAAATACAAAAGGCACAATGCCGACTTAAGTACAGGAAGTCTGACTCTTACTACTGTCTATGATTTGAACCATTCCTGTGACACTAGTTATAGATTCCGATGATTCACTTCATTTTTACTGTATCCCGTTGACCTTCTTATTGACGATGAAACACAGAAATTGCATCGGACTTAAATAGAAAAGTCACAATGCCGACTTAAGTACAAGAAGGAAGACTCTTCCTACTGTCTATGACTTGAACCATTCCTTTGACAGTAGTTATAGATTCCGATGCTTTTCTTCAGGTTTACTGTATCCCTTGGACCTTCTTATTGTCGATGAAACACAGAAATCTCATCGGAATTAAATACAAAAGGCACAATGCCGACTTCAGTACAAGAAGACCGACTCTTCTTACTGTCTATGTTTTGAACCATTCCTGTGACAAAAGTTATAGATTTCGATGCTTCACTCCAGATTTACTGTATCCCTTTGACCATCTTGTTGACGATGAAACACAGAAATTGCATCGGAATTAAATAAAAAGGCACAATGCCGAATTAAGTACAAGAAGACTGACTCTTCTTACAATCTATGTTTTGAACCATTCCTGTGACGCTAGTTAAAGATTCCGATGCTTCCCTACAGGTTTAGTGTATACCTCTGATCTTGTTATTGACGATGAAACACAGAAATTGCATCAGAATTAAATAGAAAAGGCACAATGCCGACTTAAGTACAAGGAGACAGACTCTTCCAACTGTCTATGTTTTGAACCATTCCTGTGACACTAGTTATACATTCCGATGCTTCACTTCAGGTTTACTGTATCACTCTCACTTTCATATTGACGATGAAACACAGAAATTCCATCGGAATTAAATAGAAAAGGCACAATGCCGACTTAAGTACAAGAAGACTGACTCTTCTTACTGACTATGTTTGAACAATTCCTGTGACACTAGTTATAGATTCCGATGCTTCACTTCAGGTTTAATGTATCCCTTGGACCTTCTTGTTGACGCTGAAACACAGAAATTGCATCGGGATTAAATAAATAGGCACAATGCCGACTTAAGTACAAGAAGACTGACTCTTCTTACTGACTATGTTTTGAACCATTCCTGTGACACTAGTTATAGATTCCGATGCTACCCTTCAGTTTTACTGTATCCCTCTGACCTTCTTATTGACAATGAAACAATGAAATTGCATCGGAATTATATACAAAAGGCACAGTGCCGACATAAGTATAAGAAGACTGACTCTTCCTAATCTCTATGTTTTGAACCATTCCCGTGACACTAGTTATAGATTCCGATGCTTCACTTCAGGTTTACTGTATCCCTCTGACCTTCTTATTGACGATGAAACACAGAAATTGCATCGGAATTAAATACAAAATGCACAATGCCGACTTACGTACAAGAAGACTGACTCATCTTACTGTCTATGTTTTGAACCATTCCTGTGACACTAGTTATAGAGTCCGATGCTTCACTTCAGGTTTACTGTATCCCTCTGACCTTCGTATTGACGATGAAACACAGAAATTCCATCGGAATTAAATAGAAAAGGCACAATGCCGACTTAAGCACAAGAAGACTGACTCTTCTTACTGACTATGTTTGAACCATTCCTGTGACACTAGTTTTAGATTCCCATGCTTCACTTCAGGTTTACTGTATCCCTTGGACCTTCTTATTGACGATGAAACACAGAAATTGCATCGGAATTAAATAAAAAGGCACAATGCCGACTGATGTACAAGAAGACTGACGCTTCTTACTGACTATGTTTTGAACCATTCCTGTGACGCTAGTTACAGATTCTGATGCTTCACTACAGGTTTACTGTATACCTCTGACCTTGTTATTGACGATGAAACACAGAAATTGCATCGGAATTAAATACAAAAGGCACAATGCCGAGTCAAGTACAAGAAGACTGACTCTTCCTACTGTCTATGTTTTGAACCATTCCTGTGACACTATTTATACATTTAGATGCTTAACTTCAGGTTTACTGTATCCCTCTGACCTTCTTCTTGATGATGAAACACAGAAATTGCATTGGAATTAAATAGAAAAGGCACAATGCCGACTTAAGTACAAGAAGACTGACTCTTCTTACTGTCTATGATTTGAACCAATCCTGTGACACTAGTTATAGATTTCGATGCATCACTTCAGGTGTACTGTATCCCTCTGACCTTCTCATTGACGATGAAACACAGAAATTGCATCGGAATTAAATACAAAAGACACAATGCCGACTTAAGTACAAGAGGACTGACTCTTCTTACTGTCTATGCTTTGAACCACTCCTGTGACACTAGTTTTAGAATCCGATGCTTCACTTCAGGTGTACTGTATCCCTCTGACCTTCTCATTGACGGTGAAACACAGAAATCGCATTGGAATTAAATACAAAAGGCACAATGCCGACTTAAGTACAAGAAGACTGACTCTTCCTACTGTCTATGTTTTGAACCATCCCTGTGACACTAGTTATAGATTCCGATGCTTTACTTCAGGTTTACTGTATCCCTTGGACCCTCTTATTGCCGATGAAACACAGAAATTGCATCGGAATTAAATACAAAAGGCACAATGCCGACTTAAGTACAAGAAGACTGACTCTTCCTACTGTCTATGTTTTGAACCATTCCTGTGACACTAGTTATACATTCCGATGCTTCACTCCAGATTTACTGTATCCCTTTGACCTTCTTATTGACGATGAAACACAGAAATTGCATCGGAATTAAATAGAAAGGGCACAATGCCGACTTAAGTACAAGAAGACTGACTCTTCTTACTGACTATGATTTGAACATTTCCTGTGAGACCAGTTTTAGATTCCGATGCTTCACTATGTGTTTACTGTATCCCTTGGACCTTCTTATTGACGATGAAACACAGAAATTGCATCGAAATTAAATCCAAAAGCCACAATGCCGACTTAAGTACAGGAAGACTGACTCTTCCTACTGTCTATGTTTTGAACCATTCCTGCTACACTAGTTATAGATTCCGATGATTCACTTCATTTTTACTGTATCCCTTTGACCTTCTTATTGACGATGAAACACAGAAATTGCATCCTAATTAAATAGAAAAAGCACAATGCCGACTTAAGTACAAGATGACTGACTCTTCTTACTGTCTTTGTTTTGAACCATTCCTGTGACACTAGTTATAGATTCCGATGCTTCACTCCAGGTTTACTGTATCCCTTTGACCTTCTTATTGACGATGAAACACAGAAATTGCATCGGAATTAAATAGAAAAGGCACAATGCCGACTTAAGTACAAGAAGACTGACTCTTCCAACTGTCTATGTTTTAACCATTCCTGTTACACTAGTTATAGATTCCGATGCTTCACTTCAAGTTTACTGATTCCCCCTGACCTTCTTATTGACGATGAAACAGAGAAACTGCATCGGAATTAAATACAAAAGGCACAATGCCGACTCAAATACAAGATGACTGGCTCTTCTTACTCTCTATGTTTAGAACCTTTCCTGAGAGACCGGTTTTAGATTCCGGTGCTTCACTTCAGGTTCACTGTATCCCTTGGACCTTCTTATGCACGACGAAACACAGAAATTGCATCGGAATTAAATAGTGATGGCATAATGACCACTTAAGTACAAGAAGACTGACTCTTCTTACTGACTATGATTTGAACATTTCCTGTGAGACCAGTTTTAGATTCCGATGCTTCACTATGTGTTTACTGTATCCCTTGGACCTTCTTATTGACGATGAAACACAGAAATTGCATCGAAATTAAATACAAAAGGCACAATGCCGACTTAAGTACAGGAAGACTGACTCTTACTACTGTCTATGTTTTGAACCATTCCAGTGACATTAGTTATAGATTCCGATGATTCACTTCAGGTTTACTGTATCCCTCTGACCTTCATATTGATGATGAAACACAGAAATTCCATCTGAATTAAATAAAAAGGCACAATGCCGACTTAAGTACAAGAAGACAGGCTCTTCTTATAACCTATGTTTTGAACCATTCCTGTGACGATAGTTACAGATTCCGATGCTTCCCTACAGGTTTAGTGTATATCTCTGATCTTGTTATTGACGATGAAACACAGAAATTGCATCAGAATTAAATAGAAAAGGCACAATGCCGACTTAAGTACAAGGAGACAGACTCTTCAAACTGTCTATGTTTTGAACCATTCCTGTGACACTAGTTTTACATTCCGATGATTCACTTCAGGTTTACTGTATCCCTCTCACCTTCATATTGACGATGAAACACAGAAATTCCATCGGAATTAAATACAAAAGGCACAATGCCGACTTAAGTACAAGAGGACTGACTCTTCCTACTGTCTATGTTTTGAACCATTCCTGTGACACTAGTTATACATTCCGATGCGTCACTTCAGGTTTACTGTATCCCTCTCACCTTCATACTGACGATGAAACACAGAAATTCCATCGGAATTAAATAGAAAAGGCACAATGCCGACTTAAGTACAAGGAGACTGACTCTTCCTACAGTCTATGCTTTGAACCATTCCTGTGACACTAGTTATACATTCCGATGCTTCACTTCAGGTTTACTGTATCCCTCTCACCTTCATATTGACGATGAAAAACAGAAATTGCATCGGAAGTAAATACAAATTGCACAATGCCGACTTAAGTACAAGAAGACTGACTCTTCTTACTGACTATTTTGTGAACATTTCCTGTGAGTCCAGTTTTAGATTCCGATGCTTCACTATATGTTTACTGTATCCCTCTGACCTTCTATTGACGATGAAACACAGAAATTGCATCGGAATTAAATAGAAAAGGCCCAATGCCAACTTAAGTACAAGAGGACTGACTCTTCTTACTGACTATGTTGTGAACACTTCCTGTGAGACCAGTTATAGATTCCGATGCTTCACTCCATGTTTACTGTATCCCTTTGACCTTCTTATTGACGATGAAACACAGGAATTGCTTCGGAATTAAATAGAAAAGGCACAATGCCGACTTAAGTACAAGAAGACTGACTCTTCCAACTGTCTATGTTTTAACCATTCCTGTTACACTAGTTATAGATTCCGATGCTTCACTTCAAGTTGACTGATTCCCTCTGACCTTCTTATTGTCGATGAAACAGAGAAACTGCATCGGAATTAAATACAAAAGGCACAATGCCGACTCAAATACAAGATGACTGGCTCTTCTTACTCTCTATGTTTAGAACCTTTCCTGAGAGACCAGTTTTAGATTCCGGTGCTTCACTTCAGGTTTACTGTATCCCTTGGACCTTCTTATTGACGACGAAACACAGAAAATGCATCGGAATGAAATACAAAAGGCACAATGCCGACTTAAGTACAAGAAGACGGACTCTTCCTACTGTCTATGTTTTGAACCATTCCTGTGACACTAGTTGTAGATTCCGATGATTCACTTCACGGTTACTGTATCCCTTTAACCTTCTTGTTGACGATGAAACACTGATATTGCATCATAATTAAATAGAAAAGGCACAATGCCGACTTAAGTACAAGAAGAATGACTCTTCCTACTGTCTATGTTTTGAACCATTCCTGTGACACTAGTTATAGATTCCGATGCTTTACTTCAGGTTTACTCTATCCCTCTGACCTTCTTATTGACGATGAAACACAGAATTTGCATCGGAAATAAATACAAAAGGCACAATGCCGACTCAAGTACAAGAAGACTGACTCTTCCTACTGTCTATGTATTGAATTATTCCTGTGACACTAGTTATACATTCCGATGCTTCACTTCAGGTTTACTGTATCCCTCACAATTTCTTATTGACGATGAAACACAGAAATTCCATCGGAATTAAATAGAAAAGGCACAATGGCGACTTAAGTACAAGAAGACTGACTCTTCTTACTGACTATGTTTGAACCATTCCTGTGACACTAGTTATAGATTCCGATGCTTCCCTTCAGGTTTACTGTATCCCTCTGACCTTCTTATTGACGATGAAACACAGAAATTGCATCGGAATTATATACAAAAGGCACAGTGCCGACTTAAGTATAAGAAGACTTACTCTTCCTAATCTCTATGTTTTGAACAATTCCCGTGACACTAGTTATAGATTCCGATGCTTCACTTCAGGTTTACTGTATCCCTCTGACCTTCTTATTGACGATGAAACACAGAAATTGCTTCGGAATTAAATACAAAAGGCACAATGCCGACTTACGTACAAGAAGACTGACTCATCTTACTGTCTATGTTTTGAATCATTCCTGTGACACTAATTAAAGATTCCGATGCTTCACTTCAGTTTTACTGTATCCCTCTGACCATCTTATTGTCGATGAAACACAGAAATTGCATCGGAATTAAATACAAAAGGCACAATGCCGACTTACGTACAAGAGGACTGACTCATCTTACTGTCTATGTTTTGAACCATTCCCGTGACACTAGTTATGGATTCCGATGCTTCACTTCAGGTTCCCTGATTCCCTCTGACCTTATTGACGATGAAACAGAGAAACTGCATCGGAATTTGATACCAAAGCCACAATGCCGACTCAAATACAAGATGACTGGCTCTTCTTACACTCTATGTTTTGAACCTTTCCTGAGAGACCGGTTTTAGATTCCGGCGCTTCACTTCAGGTTTACTGTAACCCTTGGGCTTTCTTATTGACGATGAAACACAGAAATTGCATCGGAATTAAATACAAAAGGCACAATGCCGACTTAAGTACAAGAAGACCGACACTTCTTGCTGTGTATGTTTTAACCATTCCTGTATCACTAGTTATAGATTCTGATGTTTCACTTCGGGTTTACTGTATCCCTGTGACCTTCTTATTGACTATGAAACACAGAAATTGCATCGGAATTAAATACAAAAATCACAATGCCGAGTCAAGTACAAGAAGACTGACTCTTTCTATTGTCTATGTTTTGAACCATTCCTGTGACACTAGTTATACATTTAGATGCTTTACTTTAGGTTTACTGTATCCCTCTGACCTTCTTCTTGATGATGAAACACAGAAATTGCATCGGAATTAAATACAAAAGGCACAATGCCGACTTAAGTACAACAAGACTGACTCCTCCTACTGTCTATGTTTTGAACCATCCCTGTGACACCAGTTATAGATTCCGATGCTTTACTTCCGGTTTACTGTATCCCTTGGACCTTCTTATTGACGATGAAACACAGAAATTGCATCGGAATTAAATAGAAAAGGCACAATGCCGACTTAAGTACAAGAAGAATGACTCTTCCTACTGTCTATGTTTTGAACCATTCCTGTGACACTAGTTATAGATTCCGATGCTTCACTTTAGGTTTACTGTATCCCTCTGACCTTCTAAATGAAGATGAAACACAGAAATTGCATTGGAAATAAATACAAAATGCACAATGCCGACTCAAGTACAAGAAGACCGACTCTTCCTACTGTCTATGTTTTGAACCAGTCCTTTGACACTAGTTATACGTTCCTATGCTTCAGTTTAGGATTACTGTATCCCTCTCACCTTCTATTGAGGATGAAACACAGAAATTCCATCGGAAGTAAATAGAAAAGGCACAATGCTGAGTTAAGCACAAGAAGACTGACTCTTCTTACTGACTATATTTGAACCATTGCTGTGACACTAGTTATAGATTCCGATGCTTCACTTCAGGTTTACTGTATCCCTTGGACCTCTTATTGACGATGAAACACAGAAATTGCATCGGCATTAAATAAAAAGGCACAATGCTGGCTTAAGTACAAGAAGACTGACTCATCTTACTGACTATGTTTTGAACCATTCCTGTGACACTAGTTATAGATTCTGATGCTTCCCTTCAGGTTTACTGTATCCCTCTGACCTTCTTATTGTCGGTGAAACACAGAAATTGCATCGGAATTAAATCCAAAAGGCACAATGCCGACTTACGTACAAGAAGACTGACTCATCTTACTGTCTATGTTTTGAACCGTTCCTGTGACGCTAGTTATAGATTCCGATGCTTCACTTCAGGTTTACTGTATCCCTCTGACCTTCTTATTGTCGATGAAACACAGAAATTGCATCGGAATTAAATACAAAATGCACAATGCCGACTTAAGTACAAGAAGACTGACTCTTCTTACTGACTATTTTGTGAACATTTCCTGTGAGTCCAGTTTTAGATTCCGATGCTTCACTATATGTTTACTGTATCCCTCTGACCTTCTATTGACGATGAAACACAGAAATTGCATCGGAATTAAATAGAAAAGGCCCAATGCCAACTTAAGTACAAGAGGACTGACTCTTCTTACTGACTATGTTGTGAACACTTCCTGTGAGACCAGTTATAGATTCCGATGCTTCACTCCATGTTTACTGTATCCCTTTGACCTTCTTATTGACGATGAAACACAGAAATTGCTTCGGAATTAAATAGAAAAGGCACAATGCCGACTTAAGTACAAGAAGACTGACTCTTCCAACTGTCTATGTTTTAACCATTCCTGTTACACTAGTTATAGATTCCGATGCTTCACTTCAAGTTTACTGATTCCCTCTGACCTTCTTACTGTCGATGAAACAGAGAAACTGCATCGGAATTAAATACAAAAGGCACAATGCCGACTCAAATACAAGATGACTGGCTCTTCTTACTCTCTATGTTTAGAACCTTTCCTGAGAGACCAGTTTTAGATTCCGGTGCTTCACTTCAGGTTTACTGTATCCCTTGGACCTTCTTATTGACGACGAAACACAGAAATTGCATCGGAATTAAATAGAAATGGCATAATGACGACTTAAGTACAAGAAGACTGACTCTTCTTACCGACTATGATTTGAACATTTCCTGTGAGACCAGTTTTAGATTCCGATGCTTCACTATGTGTTTACTGTATCCCTTGGACCTTCTTATTGACGATGAAACACAGTAATTGCATCGAAATTAAATACAAAAGGCACAATGCCGACTTAAGTACAGGAAGACTGACTCTTACTACTGTCTATGTTTTAAACCATTCCTATGACACTAGTTATAGATTCCGATGATTCACTTCATTTTTACTGTATCCCTTTGACCTTCTTATTGACGATGAAACACAGAAATTGCATCGGAATTAAATACAAAAGGCACAATGCGGACTTAAGTACAAGAAGACTGACTCTTCTTACTGTCTATGTTTTGAACCATTCCTGTGACACTAGTTATAGATTCCGATGCTTCACTCCAGATTTACTGTATCCCTTGGACCTTCTTATTGTCGATGAAACACAGAAATTGCATCGGAATTAAATACAAAAGGCACAATGCGGACTTAAGTACAAGAAGACTGACTCTTCTTACTGTCTATGTTTTGAACCATTCCTGTGACACTAGTTATAGATTCCGATGCTTCACTCCAGATTTACTGTATCCCTTTGACCATCCTATTGACGATGAAACACAGAAATTGCATCAGAATTAAATAAAAAGGCACAATGCCGACTTAAGTACATGAAGACTGACTCTTCTTACTATCTACGTTTTGAACCATTCCTGTGACGCTAGTTACAGATTCCGATGCTTCACTACAGGTTTAGTGTATAACTCTGACCTTGTTATTGAATATGAAACACAGAAATTGCATCAGAATTAAATAGAAAAGGCACAATGCCGACTTAAGTACAAGGAGACAGACTCTTCCAACTGTCTATGTTTTGAACCATTCCTGTGACACTAGTTATACATTCCGATGCTTCACTTCAGGTTTACTGTATCCCTTTGACCATCTTATTGACGATGAAACACAGAAATTGCATCGGAATTAAATAAAAAGGCACAATGCCGACTTAAGTACAAGAAGACTGACTCTTCCAACTGTCTATGTTTTGAACCATTCCTGTGACACTAGTTATATATTCCGATGCTTCACTTCAGGTTTACTGTATCCCTTTGACCATCTTATTGACGATGAAACACAGAAATTGCATCGGAATTAAATAAAAAGGCACAATGCCGACTTAAGTACAAGAAGACTGACTCTTCTTACTGACTATGTTTTGAACCATTCCTGTGACACTAGTTATAGATTCCGATGCTACCCTTCAGGTTTACTGTATCCCTCTGACCTTCTTATTGACAATGAAACAATGAAATTGCATCGGAATTATATACAAAAGGCACAGTGCCGACTTAAGTATAAGAAGAATGACTCTTCCTAATCTCTATGTTTGAACCATTCCCGTGACACTAGTTATAGATTCCGATGCTTCACTACAGGTTTACTGTATACCTCTGACCTTGTTATTCACGATGAACACAGAAATTGCATCGGAATTAAATAGAAAAGGCACAACGCTGACTTAAGTACGGGAAGACTGACTCTTCCTACTGTCTATGTTTTGAACCATTCCTGTGACACTAGCTATATATTCCGATGATTCACCTCATTTTTACTGTATCGCTTTGACCTTCTTATTGACGATGAAACACAGAAATTGCATCGGAATTAAATAGAAAAGGCACAATGCCGACTTAAGTACAGGAAGAATGACTCTTCCTACTGTCTATGATTTGAACCATTCCTGTGACACTAGTTATAGAGTCCCATGCTCCACTTCAGGTTTACTGTATCCCTCTGACGTTCGTATTGACGATGAAACACAGAAATTCCATCGGAATTAAATAGAAATGGCACAATGCCGACTTAAGCCCAAGAAGACTGACTCTTCTTACTGACTATGTTTGAACCATTCCTGTGACACTAGTTTTAGATTCCGATGCTTCACTTCAGGTTTACTGTATCCCTTGGACCTTCTTATTGACGATGAAACACAGAAATTGCATCGGAATTAAATAAAAAGGCACAATGCCGATTTAAGTACAAGAAGACTGACGCTTCTTACTGACTATGTTTTGAACCATTCCTGTGACACTAGTTATAAATTCCGATGCTTCCCTTCAGGTTTACTGTATCCCTCTGACCTTCATATTGACGATGAAAAACAGAAATGTCATCGGAATTAAATACAAAATGCACAATGCCGACTTAAGTACAAGAAGACTGACTCTTCTTACTGACTATTTTGTGAACATTTCCTGTGAGTCCAGTTTTAGATCCCGATGCTTCACTATATGTTTACTGTATCCCTCTGACCTTCTATTGACGATGAAACACAGAAATTGCATCGGAATTAAATAGAAAAGGCCCAATGCCAACTTAAGTACAAGAGGACTGACTCTTCTTACTGACTATGTTGTGAACATTTCCTGTGAGACCAGTTATAGATTCCGATGCTTCACTCCAGGTTTACTTTATCCCTTTGACCTTCCTATTGACGATGAAACACAGAAATTGCATCGGAATTAAATAGAAAAGGCACAATGCCGACTTAAGTACAAGAAGACTGACTCTTCCAACTGTCTATGTTTTAACCATTCCTGTTACACTAGTTATAGATTCCGATGCTTCACTTCAAGTTTACTGATTCCCTCTGACCTTCTTATTGTCGATGAAACAGAGAAACTGCATCGGAATTATATATAAAAGGCACAATGCCGACTCAAATACAAGATGACTGGCTCTTCTTACTCTCTATGTTTAGAACCTTTCCTGAGAGACCAGTTTTAGATTCCGGTGCGTCACTTCAGGTTTACTGTATCCCTTGGACCTTCTTATTGACGACGAAACACAGTAATTGCATCGAAATTAAATACAAAAGGCACAATGCCGACTTAAGTACAGGAAGACTGACTCTTACTACTGTCTATGTTTTGAACCATTCCTATGACACTAGTTATAGATTCCGATGATTCACTTTATTTTTACTGTATCCCATTGACCTTCTTATTGACGATGAAACACAGAAATTGCATCGGACTTAAATAGAAAAGGCACAATGCCGACTTAAGCACAAGAAGACTAACTCTTCTTACTGACTATGTTTGAACCATTCCTGTGACACTAGTTATAGATTCCGATGCTTTACTTCAGGTTTACTGTATCCCTTGGACCTTCTTATTGTCGATGAAACACAGAAATTGCATCGGAATTAAATACAAAAGGCACAATGCGGACTTAAGTACAAGAAGACTGACTCTTCTTACTGTCTATGTTTTGAACCATTCCTGTGACACTAGTTATAGATTCCGATGCTTCACTCCAGATTTACTGTATCCCTTTGACCATCTTATAGACGATGAAACACAGAAATTGCATCAGAATTAAATAAAAAGGCACAATGCCTACTTAAGTACAAGAAGACTGACTCTGCTTACTATCTACGTTTTGAACCATTCCTGTGACGCTAGTTACAGATTCCGATGCTTCACTACAGGTTTAGTGTATAACTCTGACCTTGTTATTGAATATGAAACACAGAAATTGCATCAGAATTAAGTAGAAAAGGCACAATGCCGACTTAAGTACAAGGAGACAGAATCTTCCAACTGTCTATGTTTTGAACCATTCCTGTGACACTAGTTATACATTCCGATGCTTCACTTCAGGTTTACTGTATCCCTTTGACCATCTTATTGACGATGAAACACAGAAATTGCATCGGAATTAAATAAAAAGGCACAATGCCGACTTGAGTACAAGAAGACTGACTCTTCTTACTGACTATGTTTGAACCATTCCTGTGACACTAGTTATAGATTCCGATGCTTCACTTCAGGTTTAATGTATCCCTTGGACCTTCTTGTTTACGATGAAACACAGAAATTGCATCGGGATTAAATAAATATTCACAATGCCGACTGAAGTACAAGAAGACTGACTCTTCTTACTGACTATGTTTTGAACCATTCCTGTGACACTAGTTATAGATTCCGATGCTACCCTTCAGGTTTACTGTATCCCTCTGACCTTCTTATTGACAATGAAACAATGAAATTGCATCGGAATTATATACAAAAGGCACAGTGCCGACTTAAGTATAAGAAGACTGACTCTTCCTAATCTCTATGTTTGAACCATTCCCTTGACACTAGTTATAGATTCCGATTCTTCACTTCAGGTTAACTGTATCCCTCTGACCTTCTTATTGACAATGAAACAATGAAATTGCATCGGAATTATATACAAAAGGCACAGTGCCGACTTATGTATAAGAAGAATGACTCTTCCTAATCTCTATGTTTGAACCATTCCCGTGACACTAGTTATAGATTCCGATGCTTCACTACAGGTTTACTGTATACCTCTGACCTTGTTATTCACGATGAAACACAGAAATTGCATCGGAATTAAATAGAAAAGGCACAACGCTGACTTAAGTACGGGAAGACTGACTCTTCCTACTGTCTATGTTTTGAACCATTCCTGTGACACTAGCTATATATTCCGATGATTCACCTCATTTTTACTGTATCCCTTTGACCTTCTTATTGACGATGAAACACAGAAATTGCATCGGAATTAAATAGAAAAGGCACAATGCCGACTTAAGTACAAGAAGAATGACTCTTCCTACTGTCTATGATTTGAACCATTCCTGTGACACTAGTTATAGAGTCCGATGCTCCACTTCAGGTTTACTGTATCCCTCTGACGTTCGTATTGACGATGAAACACAGAAATTCCATCGGAATTAAATAGAAATGGCACAATGCCGACTTAAGCACAAGAAGACTGACTCTTCTTACAGACTATGTTTGAACCATTCCTGTGACACTAGTTTTAGATTCCGATGCTTCACTTCAGGTTTACTGTATCCCTTGGACCTTCTTATTGACGATGAAACACAGAAATTGCATCGGAATTAAATAAAAAGGCACAATGCCGATTTAAGTACAAGAAGACTGACGCTTCTTACTGACTATGTTTTGAACCATTCCTGTGACACTAGTTATAAATTCCGATGCTTCCCTTCAGGTTTACTGTATCCCTCTGACCTTCATATTGACGATGAAAAACAGAAATGTCATCGGAATTAAATACAAAATGCACAATGCCGACTTAAGTACAAGAAGACTGACTCTTCTTACTGACTATTTTGTGAACATTTCCTGTGAGTCCAGTTTTAGATTCCGATGCTTCACTATATGTTTACTGTATCCCTCTGACCTTCTATTGACGATGAAACACAGAAATTGCATCGGAATTAAATAGAAAAGGCCCAATGCCAACTTAAGTACAAGAGGACTGACTCTTCTTACTGACTATGTTGTGAACATTTCCTGTGAGACCAGTTATAGATTCCGATGCTTCACTCCAGGTTTACTTTATCCCTTTGACCTTCCTATTGACGATGAAACACAGAAATTGCATCGGAATTAAATAGAAAAGGCACAATGCCGACTTAAGTACAAGAAGACTGACTCTTCCAACTGTCTATGTTTTAACCATTCCTGTTACACTAGTTATAGATTCCGATGCTTCACTTCAAGTTTACTGATTCCCCCTGACCTTATTATTGTCGATGAAACAGAGAAACTGCATCGGAATTAAATACAAAAGGCACAATGCCGACTCAAATACAAGATGACTGGCTCTTCTTACTCTCTATGTTTAGAACCTTTCCTGAGAGACCAGTTTGAGATTCCGGTGCTTCACTTCAGGTTTACTGTATCCCCTGGACCTTCTTATTGTCGATGAAACACAGAAATTGCATCGGAATTAAATACAAAGGGCACAATGCGGACTTAAGTACAAGAAGACTGACTCTTCTTACTGTCTATGTTTTGAACCATTCCTGTGACACTAGTTATACATTCCGATGCTTCACTTCAGGTTTACTGTATCCCTTTGACCATCTTATTGACGATGAAACACAGAAATTGCATCGGAATTAAATAAAAAGGCACAATGCCGACTTAAGTACAAGAAGACTGACTCTTCTTACTGACTATGTTTGAACCATTCCTGTGACACTAGTTATAGATTCCGATGCTTCACTTCAGGTTTAATGTATCCCTTGGACCTTCTTGTTTACGATGAAACACAGAAATTGCATCGGGATTAAATAAATATTCACAATGCCGACTGAAGTACAAGAAGACTGACTCTTCTTACTGACTATGTTTTGAACCATTCCTGTGACACTAGTTATAGATTCCGATGCTACCCTTCAGGTTTACTGTATCCCTCTGACCTTCTTATTGACAATGAAACAATGAAATTGCATCGGAATTATATACAAAAGGCACAGTGCCGACTTAAGTATAAGAAGACTGACTCTTCCTAATCTCTATGTTTGAACCATTCCCTTGACACTAGTTATAGATTCCGATTCTTCACTTCAGGTTTACTGTATCCCTCTGACCTTCTTATTGACGATGAAACACAGAAATTGCAACGGAATTAAATACAAAAGGCACAATGCCGACTTACGTACAAGAAGACTGACTCATCTTACTGTCTATGTTTTGAACCATTCCTGTGACACTAGTTATAGATTCCGATGCTTCACTTCAGGTTTACTGTATCCCTCTGACCTTCTTATTGTCGATGAAACACAGAAATTGCATCGGAATTAAATACAAAAGGCACAATGCCGACTTAAGTACTAGAGGACTGACTCTTCTTACTGTCTATGTTTTGAACCACTCCTGTGACACTAGTGATAGATTCCGATGCTTCACTTCAGGTTTACTGCATCCCTTGGACCTTCTTATTGACGATGAAACACAGAAATTGCATCGGAATTAAATAGAAAAGGCGCAATGTCGTCTTATGTACAAGAAGAATGACACTTCCTACTGGCTAAGTTTTGAACCATTCCTGTGACACTGGTTATAGATTCCGATGCTTCACTTCGGTTTACTGTATCCCTCTGACCTTCTTATTGACGATGAAACACAGAGATTGCATCGGAATTATATACAAAAGGCACAGTGCCGACATAAGTATAAGAAGACTGACTCTTCCTAATCTCTATGTTTTGAACCATTCCCGTGACACTAGTTATAGATTCCGATGCTTCACTTCGGGTTTACTGTATCCCTTGGACCTTCTTATTGTCGATGAAACACAGAAATTGCATCGGAATTAAATTCAAAAGGCACAATGCCGACTTAAGTACAAGAAGACTGACTCTTCCTACTGTCTATGTTTTGAACCATTTCTGTGACACTAATTATACATTCCGATGCTTCACTCCAGATTTACTGTATCCCTTTGACCTTCTTATTGACGATGAAACACTGAAATTGCATCGGAATTAAATAGAAAAGGCACAACGCCGACTTAAGTGCAAGAAGACTGACTCTTCTTACTATCTATGTTTTGAACCATTCCTGTGACGCTAGTTACAGACTCCGATGCTTCACTACAGGTTTAGTGTATACCTCTGACCTTGTTATTGACGATGAAACACAGAAATTGCATCAGAATTAAATAGAAAAGGCACAATGCCGACTTAAGTACAAGGAGACTGACTCTTCCTACTGTCTATGTTTTGAACCATTCCTGTGACACTAGTTACACATTCCGATGCTTCACTTCAGGTTTACTGTATCCCTCTCACCTTCATACTGACGATGAAACACAGAAATTCCATCGGAATTAAATAGAAAAGGCACAATGCCGACTTAAGTACAAGGAGACTGACTCTTCCTACTGTCTATGCTTTGAACCATTCCTGTGACACTAGTTATACATTCCGATGCTTCACTTCAGGTTTACTGTATCCCTCTCACCTTCATATTGACGATGAAAAAAAGAAATTGCATCGGAATTAAATACAAAATGCACAATGCCGACTTAAGTACAGGAAGACTGACTCTTCCTACTGACTAGTTTGTGAACATTTCCTGTGAGTCCAGTTTTAGATTCCGATGCTTCACTATATGTTTACTGTATCCCTTGGACCTTCTTATTGACGATGAAACACAGAAATTGCATCGAAATTAAATACAAAGGGCACAATGCCGACTTAAGTACAGGAAGACTGACTCTTCCTACTGTCTATGTTTTGAACCATTCCTGTGACACTAGTTATACATTCCGATGCTTCACTTCAGGTTTACTGTATCCCTCTCATCTTCATACTGACGATGAAACACAGAAAATGAATCGGAATTAAATAGAAAAGGCACAATGCCGACTTAAGTACAAGGAGACTGACTCTTCCTACTGTCTATGCTTTGAACCATTCCTGTGACACTAGTTATACATTCCGATGCTTCACTTCAGGTTTACTGTATCCCTCTCACCTTCATATTGACGATGAAACACAGAAATTGCATCGGAACTAAATAGAAATGGCACAATGCCAACTTAAGTACAAGAGGACTGACTCTTCTTACTGACTATGTTGTGAACATTTCCTGTGAGACCAGTTTTCGATTCCGATGCTTCACTATAAGTTTACTGTATCCCTTGGACCTTCTTATCGTCGATGAAACACATAAATTGCATCGCAATTAAATAGAAAAGGCACAATGCCGACTTAAGTACAAGAAGACTGACTCTTCCAACTGTCTATGTTTTAACCATTCCTGTTACACTAGTTATAGATTCCGATGCTTCACTTCAAGTTTACTGATTCCCTCTGACCATCTTATTGACGATGAAACAGAGAAACTGCATCAGAATTAAATACAAAAGGCACAATGCCGACTCAAATACAAGATGACTGGCTCTTCTTACTCTCTATGTTTAGAACCTTTCCTGAGAGACCGGTTTTAGATTCCGCTGCTTCACTTCAGGTTTATTGTATCCCTTGGACCTTCTTATTGACGATGAAACACAGAAATTGCATCGGAATTAAATACAAAAGGCACAATGCCGACTTAAGTACAAGAAGACTGACACTTCTTGCTGTGGATGTTTTGAAAGATTCCTGTGACACTAGTTATAGATTCCGATGCCTCACTTCAGGTTTACTGTATCCCTGTGACCTTCATATTGACGATGAAACACAGAAATTGCGTCGGAATTAAATACAAAAGGCACAATGCCGAGTCAAGTACTAGAAGACTGACTCTTCCTACTGTCTATGTTTTGAACCATTACTGTGACACTAGTTATACATTCCGATGCTTTACTTCAGGTTTACTGTATTCCTCTCACCTTCTTATTGACGATGGAACACAGAAATTCCATCGGAATTAAATAGAAAAGGCACAATGGCGACTTAAGTACAAGAAGACTGACTCTTCTTACTGACTATGTTTGAACCATTCCTGTGACACTAGTTATAGATCCCGATGCTTCACTTCAGGTTTACTGTATCCCTTGGACCTTCTTATTGACGATGAAACACAGAAATTGCATCGGGAATAATTAAATAGGCACAATACCGACTTAAGTACAAGAAGACTGACTCTTCTTACTGACTATGTTGTGAACCATTCCTGTGACACTAGTTATAGATTCCGATGCTACCCTTCAGGTTTACTGTATCCCTCTGACCTTCTTATTGACAATGGAACACAGAAATTGCATCGGAATTATATACAAAAGGCACAGTGCCGACTTAAGTATAAGAAGACTGACTCATCTTACTGTCTATGTTTTGAACCATTCCTGTGACACTAGTTATAGATTCCGATGCTTCACTTCTGGTTTACTGTATACCTTTGACCTTCTTATTGACGATGAAACACAGAAATTGCATCGGAATTAAATAGAAAAGGCACAACGCCGACTTAAGTACAAGAAGACTGACTCTTCTTACTATCTATGTTTTGAACCACTCCTGTGACGCTAGTTACAGATTCCGATGCCTCACTAGAGGTTTACTGTATACCTGTGACCTTGTAATTGACGATGAAACACAGAAATTGCATCGGAGTTAAATAGAAAAGGCACAATGCCGACTTAAGTACAAGAAGAATGACTCTTCCTACTGTCTATGTTTTGAACCATTCCTGTGACACTAGTTATACATTCCGATGCTTCACTTCAGGTTTACTGTATACCTCTCATCTTCTTATTGACGATGAAACACAGAAATTCAATCGGAATTAAATAGAAAAGGCACAATGCCGACTTAACTACAAGAAGACTGACTCTTCTTACTGACTATGTTTGAACCATTCCTGTGACACTAGTTTTAGATTCCCATGCTTCACTTCAGGTTTACTGTATCCCTTGGACCTTCTAATTGACGATGAAACACAGAAATTGCATCGGGAATAATTAAATAGGCACAATACCGACTTAAGTACAAGAAGACTGACTCTTCTTACTGACTATGTTGTGCACATTTCCTGTGAGTCCAGTTTTAGATTCCGATGCTTCACTATATGTTTACTGTATCCCTTGGACCATCTTATTGACGACGAAACACAGAAATTGCATCGGAATTAAATAGAAATGACACAATGCCGACTTAAGTACAAGAAGACTGACCCTTCTTACTGTCTATGTTTTGAACCATTCCTGTGACACTAGTTATAGATTCCGATGCTTCACTTCAGGTTTACTGTATCCCTTGGACCTTCTTATTGACGATGAAACACACAAATTGCATCGGAATTAAATACAAAAGGCAAAATGCCGACTTAAGTACAAGAAGACTGACACTTCTTGCTGTGTATGTTTTGAACCATTCCTGTGACACTAGTTATAGATTCCGATGCCTCACTTCAGGTTTACTGTATCCCTGTGACCTTCATATTGACGATGAAACACAGAAATTGCGTCGGAATTAAATACAAAAGGCACAATGCCGAGTCAAGTACAAGAAGACTGACTCTTCCTACTGTCTATGTTTTGACCCATTCCTGTGTCACTAGTTATACATTTAGATGCTTCACCTCAGGTTAACTGTATCCCTCTGACCTTCTTCTTGATGATGAAACACAGAAATTACATCGGAATTAAATAGAAGAGGCACAAAGCCGACTTAAGTACAAGAAGACTGACTCTTCTTACTGACTATGATTTGAACCATTCCTGTGACACTAGTTATAGATTCCGATGCTGCACATCACGTTTACTGTATCCCTTTGACCTCCTTATTGACGATGAAACACAGAAATTGCATCGGAATTAAATAGAAAAGGCACAATGCCGACTTAAGTACAAGAAGAATGACTATTCCAACTGTCTATGTTTTGAACCATTCCTGTGACACTAGTTATAGATTCCGATGCTTCACTTCAGGTTTACTGTATCCCTCTGACCTTCTTATTGATGATGAAACACAGAAATTGCATCGGAATTATATACAAAAGGCACAGTGCCGACTTCAGTATAAGATGACTGACTCTAACTAATGTCTATGATTTTAACGATTCCCGTGACACTAGTAATAGATTCCGATGCTTCACTTCAGGCTTACCGTGTCCCTCTGACCTTCGTATTGACGATGAAACACAGAAATTGCATCGGAATAAAATACAAAGGTCACAATGCCGACTTACGCACAAGAAGACTGACTCATCTTACTGTCTATGTGTTGAACTATTCCTGTGACACTAGTTATAAATTGCGATGCTTCACTTCAGGTTTACTGTATCCCTGTGACCTTCTTATTGTCGATGAAACACAGAAATTGCATCGGAATTAAATACAAGAGGCACAATGCCAACTTAAGTACAAGACGACTGACTCTTCTTACTTTCTATGTTTTGAACCACTCTTGTGACACTAGTTATAGATTCCGATGCTTCACTTCAGGTTTACTGCATCCCTTGGAACTTCTTATTGACGAAGAAACACAGAAATTGCATCAAAATTAAATAGGAAAGGCACAATGCCGACTTAAGTACAAGAAGACTGACCCTTCCTATTGTCTATGTTTTGAACCATTCCGGTGACACTAGTTATAGATTCCGATGCTTCACTTCAGGTTTACTGTATCCCACTGACCGTCTTATTGATGATGAAACCACAGAAATTGCATCGGAACTAAATACAAAATGCACAATGCCGACCTAAGTGCAAGAAGACTGACTCTTGTTACTGACTATTTTGTGAACATTTCCTGTGAGTCCAGTTTTAGATTCCGATGCTTCACTATATGTTTACTGTATCCCTTGGATCTTCTTTTTGACGATGAAACACAGAAATTGCATTGGAATTAAGTAGAAAAGGCACAATGCCGACTTAAGTACAAGAGGACTGACTCTCCTTACTGACTATGTTGTGAACATTTCCTGTGAGACCAGTTTTAGGTTCCGATGCTTCCTTATATGTTTACTGTATCTCTTGGACCTTCTTATTGACGATGAAACGCAGAAATTGCATCGCAATTAAATAGAAAAGGCACAATGCCGACTTAAGTACAAGAAGACTGACTCTTCTTACTGTCTATGATTTGAACCATTCCTGTGACACTAGTTATAGATTCCGATGCTACACTTCACGTTTACTGTATCCCTTTGACCTTCTTATTGACGATGAAACACAGAAATTGCATCGCAATTAAATAGAAAAGGCACAATGCCGACTTAAGTACAAGAAGAATGACTCCTCCTACTGTCTATGTTTTGAACCGTTCGTGTGACACTAGTTATAGATTCCGATGCTTCACTTCAGGTTTACTGTATCCCTCTGACCTTCTTATTGACGATGAAACACAGAAATTGCATCGGAATTATATACAAAAGGCACAGTGCCGACTTCAGTATAAGAAGACTGACTCTTCCTAATCTCTATGATTTTAACGATTCCCGTGACACTAGTAATAGATTCCGATGCTTCACTTCAGGTTTACTGTATCTCTCTGACCTTCTTACTGACGATGAAACACAGAAATTGCATCGGAATTAAATAAAAAGTCACAATGCCGACTTACGCACAAGAAGACTGACTCATCTTACTGTCTATGTGTTGAACCATTCCTGTGACACTAGTTATAGATTCCGATGTTTCACTTCAGGTTTACTGTATCCCTCTGACCTTCTTATTGTCGATGAATCACAGAAATTGCATCGGAATTGAATACAAAAGGCACAATGCCGACTTAAGTACAAGAGGACTGACTCTTCTTACTGTCTATGTTTTGAACCACTCCTGTGACACTAGTTATAGATTCCGATGCTGCACTTCAGGTTTACTGTATCCCTTGGCCCTTCTTATTGACGACGAAACACAGAAATTGCATAGGAATTAAATAGGAAAGTCACAATGCCGACTTAAGTAATAGAAGGCTGACGCTTCTTACTGTCTGTGTTATGAACCACTCTTGTGACACTAGTTATAGATTCCGATGCTTCACTTCAGGTTTACTGCATCCCTTGGACCTTCTTATTGACGAAGAAACACAGAAATTGCATCGGAATGAAATAGGAAAGGCAAAATGCCGACTTAAGTACAAGAAGACTGACCCTTCCTATTGTCTATGTTTTGAACCATTCCGGTGACACTAGTTATAGATTCCGATGCTTCACTTCAGCTTTACTGTATCCCTCTGACCGTCTTATTGATGATGAAACCACAGAAATTGCATCGGAATTAAATACAAAATGCACAATGCCGGCTTAAGTACAAGAAGACTGACTCTTCTTACTGACTATGTTTTGAACATTTCCTGTGAGACCAGTTTTGGGTTCCGATGCTTCACTATATGTTTACTGTATCCCTTGGACCGTCTTATTGACGATAAAACACAGAAATTGCATCGCAATTAAATAGAAAAGCACAATGCCGACTTAAGTTCAAGAAAACTGACTCATCCAACTGTCTATGTTGTAACCATTCCTGTGACACTAGTTATAGATTCCGATGCTTCACTTCAAGTTTACTGATTCCCACTGACCTTCTTATTGAAGATGAAACAGAGAAACTGCATCGGAATTAAATATAAAAGGCACAATGCCGACTCAAATACAAGATGACTGGCTCTTCTTACTCTCTATGCTTTGAACCTTTCCTGAGAGACCGGTTTTAGATTCCAGTGCTTCACTTCAGGTTTACTGTATCCCTTGGACCTTCTTATTGACGACGAAACACAGAAATTGCATCGGAATTAAATAGAAATGGCACAATGCCGATTTAAGTACAAAAAGACTGACTCTTCTTACTGTCTATGTTTTGAACCATTCCTGTGACACTAGTTATAGATTCCGATGCTTCACTTCAGGTTTCCTGCGTCCCTTGGACCTTCGTATTGACGATGAAACACAGAAATTGCATCGAAATTAAATCCAAAAGGCACAATGCCGAGTCAAGTACAAGAAGACTGACTCTTCCTACTGTCTATGTTTTGAACCATTCCTGTGACACTAGTTATACATTTAGATGCTTCACTTCAGGTTAACTGTATCCCTCTGACCTTCTTCTTGATGATGAAACACAGAAATTGCATCGGAAATAAATAGAAAAGGCACAAAGCTGACGTAAGTACCAGAAGACTGACCATTCTTACTGTCTATGATTTGAACTATTCCTGTGACACTAGTTATAGATTCCGATGCTACACTTCAGGTGTACTGTATCCCTCTGACCTCCTCATTGACGATGAAACACAGAAATTGCATCGGAGGTAAATACAAAAGGCACAATGCCGACTTAAGTTCAAGATGACTGACTCTTCCTACTGTCTATGTTTTGAACCATCCCTGTGACACTAGTTACAGATTCCGATGCTTTACTTCATGTTTACTGTATCCCTTGGACCTTCCTATTATCGATTAATCACAGAAATTGCATCGGAATTAAATACAAAAGGCACAATGCCGACTTAAGTACAAGAAGACTGACTCTTCCTACTGTCTATGTTTTGAACCATTCCTGTGACACTAGTTATAGATTCCGATGCTTCACTTCAGGTTTACTGTATCCCTCTGACCTTCTTATTGACGATGAAACACAGAAATTGCATCGGAATTATATACAAAAGGCACAGTGCCGACTTATGTACAAGAGGACTGACTCATCTTACTGTCTATGTTTTGAACCATCCCTGTGACACTAGTTATAGATTCCGATGCTTTACTTCAGGTTTACTGTATCACATGGGCCTTCTTATTGTCGATGGAACACAGAAATTGCATCGGAATTAAGTACAAAAGGCACAATGCCGACTTAAGTGCAAGAAGACTGACTCTTCCTACTGTCTATGTTTTGAACCATTCCTGTGACACTAGTTATGGATTCCGATGATTCATTTCACTTTTACTGTATCCCTTTGACCTTCTTATTGACGATGAAACACAGAAATTGCATCGGAATTAAATAGAAAATGCACAATGCCGACTTAAGTACAAGAAGAATGAATCTTCCTACTGTCTATGTTTTGAACCATTCCTGTGACACTAGTTATAGATTCCGATGCTTCACTTCAGGTTTACTGTATCCCTCTGACCTTCTTATTGACGATGAAACACAGAAATTGCATCGGAATTATCTACAAAAGGCACAGTGCCGACTTAAGTATAAGAAGACTGACTCTTCCTACTGTCTATGTTTTGAACCATTCCTGTGACACTAGTTATAGATTCCGATGCTTCACTTCAGGTTTACTGTATCCCTCTGACCTTCTTATTGACGATGAAACACAGAAATTGCATCGGAATTATATACAAAAGGCACAGTGCCGACTTAAGTACAAGGGGACTGACTCTTCTTACTGTCTATGTTTTGAACCACTCCTGTGACACTAGTTATAGATTCCGATGTTTTACTTCAGGTTTACTGTATCCCTTGGACATTCGTATTGACGATGAAACACAGAAATTGCATCGGGATTAAATACAAAAGGCACAATGCCGACTTAAGTACGAGAAGACTGACTCTTCTTACTGTCTATGTTTTGAACCATTACTGTGACACTAGTTATAGATTCCGATGCTTCACTCCAGGTTTAGTGTATCCCTTTGACCTTCTCATTGACGATGAAACACAGAAATTGCATAGGAAATAAATAGAAAAGGCACAATGCCGACTTAAGTACAAGAAGACTGACTCTTCTTACTATCTATGCTTTGAACCATTCCTGTGACGCTAGTTACAGATTCCGATGCTTCACTACTGGTTTACTGTTTACCTCTGACCTTGTTATTGGCGATGAAACACAGAGATTGCATCGGAATTAAATTGAAAATGCACAATGCCGACTTAAGTACAAGAAGACTGATTCTTCTTACTGACTACGTTTGAACCATTCCTGTGACACTAGTTACCGATTCCGATGCTTCACTTCAGTTTTACTGTATCCCTTGGACCTTCTTATTGACAATGTAACACATTAATTGCATCGGTATTAATTAAATAGGCACAATACCGACTTAAGTACAAGAAGACTGACTCTTCTTACTGACTATGTTCTGAACCATTCCTGTGACACTAGTTATAGATTCCTATGCTACCCTTCAGGTTTACTGTATCTCTCTATCCTTCTTATTGACAATGAAACACAGAAATTGCATCGGAATTATATACAAAAGGCACGGTGCCGACTTAAGTATAAGAAGACTGACTCTTTCTAATCTCTATGTTTTGAACCATTCCCGTGACACTAGTAATAGATTCCGATGCTTCACTTCAGGTTTACTGTATCCCTCTGACCTTCTTATTGTCGATGAAACACAGAAATTGCGTCTTAATTAAATACAAAAGTCACAATGCCGACTTACGCACAAGAAGACTGACTCATCTTACTGTCTATGATTTGAACCATTCCTGTGACACTAGTTATAGATTCCGATGCTTCACTTCAGGTTTACTGTATCCCTCTGACCTTCTTATTGTCGATGAAACACAGAAATTGCATCGGAATTAAATAGGAAAGGCACAATGCCGACTTAAGTAATAGAAGACTGACCCACCCTATTGTCTATGTTTTGAACCATTCCTGTGACACTAGTTATAGATTCCGATGCTTCACTTCAGGTTTACTGCATCCCTCTGACCTTCTTATTGACGATGAAACACAGAAATTGCATCGGAATTAAATACAAAAGGCAAAATGCCGACTTACATACAAGAGGACTGACTCTTCTTACTGTCTATGTTTTGAACCATTCCTGTGACACTACTTATAGATTCCGATGCTACACTTCACGTTTACTGCATCCCTTGGACCTTCTTATTGACGGTGAAACACAGAAATTGCATCGGAATTATATACAAAAGGCACAATGTCGACTGAAGTACAAGTAGACTGACTCTTCTTACTGTCTATATTTTGAATCATTCATGTCACACCAGTTATAGAGTCTGATGCTTCACTTTATTTTTATTATATCCCTCTGACCTTCTTATTGACGATGAAACACAGAAATTGCATCGGAATTAAATAGAAAAGGCACAATGCCGACTTAAGTACAAGAAGACTGACTCTTCTTACTGACTATGTTGTGAACATTTCCTGTGAGACCAGGTTTGGATTCCGATGCTTCACTATATGTTTACTGTATCCCTTGGACCTTCGTATTGACGATGAAACACAGAAATTGCATCGCAATTAAATAGAAATGGCACAATGCCGACTTAAGTACAAGAAGACTGACTCTTCCAGCTGTCTATGTTTTAACCATTCCTGTGACACTAGTTATAGATTCCGATGCTTCACTTCAAGTTTACTGATTCCCTCTGACCTTATTATTGACGATGAAACAGAGAAACTGCATCGGAATTAAATACAAAAAGCACAATGCCGACTCAAATACAAGATGACTGGCTCTTCTTACTCTCTATGTTTTGAACCTTTTCTGAGAGACCGGTTTCAGATTCCGGTGCTTCACTTAAGGTTTACTGTATCCCTTGGACCTTCTTATTGACGACGAAACACAGAAATTGCATCGGAATTAAATAGAAATGGCACAATGCCGACTTAAGTACAAGAAGACTGACTCTTCTTACTGTCTATGTATTGAACCATTCCTGTGACGCTAGTTATAGATTCCGATGCTTCACTCCAGGTTTACTGTATCCCTTTGACCCTCTTAATAACGATGAAACACAGAACTTGCGTCGGAATTAAATACAAAAGGCACAATGGCGACTTAAGTACAAGAAGACTGACTCTTCCTACTGTCCTTGTTTTCAACCATCCCTGTGACACTAGTTATAGATTCCGATGCTTTACTTCAGGTTTACTGGATCTCTTGGACCTTCTTATTGTCGATGAAATACAGAAATTGCATCGGAATTAAATACAAAGGCCACAATGCCGACTTAAGTACAGGAAGACTGACTCTTACTACTGTCTATGTTTTGAACCATTCCTGTGACACTAGTTATAGTTTCCGATGATTCACTTCACGTTTACTTTATACCTTTGTCCTTCTTATTGACGATGAAACACAGAAATTGCATCGGAATTAAATAGAAAAGGCACAATGCCGACTTAAGTACAAGAAGAATGACTCTTCCTACTGTCTATGTTTTGAACCATTCCTGTGACCCTAGTTATAGATTCCGATGCTTCACTTCAGGTTTACTCTATCCCTCTGACCTTCCTATTGACGATGAAACACAGAAATTGCATCGGAATTATATACAAAAGGCACAGTGCCGACTTAAGTATAAGAAGACTGACTCTTCCTTATCTCTATATTTTTAAACATTCCCGTGACACTAGTAATAGATTCCGATGCTTCACTTCAGGTTTACTGTAACCCTCTGACCTTCTTATTGTCGATGAAATACAGAAATTGCATCGGAATTAAATACAAAAGTCACAATGCCGACTTACGCACAAGAAGACTGCCACATCTTATTGTCTATGTTTTGAACCATTCCTGTGACACTATTTATAGATTCCGATGCTTCGCTTCATTTTTACTGTATCCCTCTGACCTTCTTATTGTCGATGAAACACAGATATTGCATCGGAATTAAATAAAAAGGGCACAATGCCGACTTAAGTACAAGAGGACTGACACTTCTTACTGTCTATGATTTGAACCACTCCTGTGACACTAGTTATAGATTCCGATGCTTCACTTCATGTTTACTGCATCCCTTGGACCTTCTTATTGACAACGAA
Organism: Schistocerca americana; assembly: GCF_021461395.2. Classification (NCBI taxonomy): domain Eukaryota; kingdom Metazoa; phylum Arthropoda; class Insecta; order Orthoptera; family Acrididae; genus Schistocerca; species Schistocerca americana. The sequence goes on from NC_060120.1 coordinate 1,121,263,282, forward strand.
ACACAGAAATTGCATCGGAATTAAATAGGAAAGGCACAATGCCGACTTAAGTAATAGAAGACTGACCCTTCCTATTGTCTATGCTTTGAACCATTCCTGTGACACTAGTTATAGATTCCGATGCTTCACTTCAGGTTTACTGTATCCATCTGACCTTCTTATTGTCGATGAAACACAGAAATTGCATCGGAATTATATACAAAAGGCACAATGCCGACTTAAGTACAAGAGGACTGACTCTTCTTACTGGTTATGTTTTGAACCACTCCTGTGACACTAGTTATAGATTCCGATGCTTTACTTCAGGTTTACTGTATCCCTTGGACCTTCTTATTGACGATGAAACACAGAAATTGCATCGGAAATAAATAGAAAAGGCACAATGCCGACTTAAGTACAAGAAGACTGATTCTTCTTACTATCTATGTTTTGAACCATTCCTGTGACGCTAGTTACAGATTCCGATGCTTCACTACAGGTTTACTGTATACCTCTGACCTTGTTATTAATGATGAAACACAGAAATTGCATCGGAATTAAATAGAAAAGGCACAATGCCGCCTTAAGTACAAGAAGACTGACTCTTCCTACTGTCTATGATTTGAACCATTCCTGTGACACTAGTTATACATTCCGATGCTTCACTTCAGGTTTACTGTATACCTCTCACCTTCTTATTGACGATGAAACACAGAGATTCCATCGGAATTAAATAGAAAAGGCACAATGCCGACTTAAGTACAAGAAGACTGACTCTCCTTACTGACTATGTTTGAACCATTCCTGTGACACTAGTTATAGATTCCGATAATTCACTTCAGGTTTACTGTATCCCTTGGACCTTCTTATTGACGATGAAACACAGAAATTGAATCGGGATTATATACCAAAGGCACAGTGCCGACTTAAGTATAAGAAGACTGACTCTTTCTAATCTCTATGTTTTGAACCATTCCCGTGACGCTAGTTATAGATTCCGATGCTTCACTTCAGGTTTACTGTATCCCTCTGACCTACTTATTGACGATGAAACACAGAAATTGCATCTGAATTAAATACAAAAGGCACAATGCCGACTTACGTACAAGAGGATTGACTCATCTTACTGTCTATGTTTTGAACCATTCCTGTGACACTAGTTATAGATTCCGATGCTTCACTTCAACTCTACTGTATCCCTCTGACCTTCTTTATGTCGATGAAACATAGAAATTGCATCGGAATTAAATACAAAAGGCACAATGCCGACTAAAGTACAATAGGACTGACTCTTCTTACTGTCTATGTTTTGAACCACTCCTGTGACACTAGTTATAGATTCCAATGCTTCACTTCAAGTTTACTGATTCCCTCTGCCCTTATTATTGACGATGAAACAGAGAAACTGCATCGGAATTAAATACAAAAGGCGCAATGCCGACTCAAATAAAAGATGACTGGCTCTTCTTACTCTCTATGTTTTAACCTTTCCTGAGAGACCGGTTTTAGATACCGGTGCTTCACTTCAGGTTTACTGTATCCCTTGGACCTTCTTATTGACGACGAAACACAGATATTGCATCGGAATTAAATAGAAATGGCACAATGCCGACTTAAGTACAAGAAGACTGACTCTTCTTACTGTCTATGTTCTGAACCATTCCTGTGACACTAGTTATAGATTCCGATGCTTCATTTCAGGTTTACTGTATCCCTTGGACCTTCTTATTGACGATGAAACACAGAAATTGCATCGTAATTAAGTAGAAAAGGCACAATGCCGACTTAAATACACGAAGAATGACTCTTCCTACCGTCTATGTTTTGAACCATTCCTGTGACACTAGTTATAGATTCCGATGCTTCACTTGAGGTTGACTGTATCCCTCTGACCTTCTTATTGACGATGAAACACAGAACTTGCATCGGAATTATATACAAAAGGTACAGTGCCGACTTAAGTATAAGAAGACTGGCTCTTCCTAATCTCTATGTTTTTAACCATTCCCGTGACACTACTAATAGATTCCGATGCTTCACTTCAGGTTTACTGTAACCCTCTGACCTTCTTATTGTCGATGAAACACAGAAATTGCATCGGAATTAAATACAAAAGTCACAATGCCGACTTACGCACAAGAAGACTGATTCATCTTACTGTCTATGTCTTGACCCTTCCTGTGACCCTAGTTATAGATTCCGATGCTTCACTTCAGGTTTACTGTATCCCTCTGACCTTCTTATTGTCGACGAAACACAGAAATTGCATCGGAATTAAATGCAAAAGGCACAATGCCGACTTAAGTACAAGACGACTGACTCTTCTGACTGTCTACATTTTGAACCACTCTTGTGACACTAGTTATAGATTCCGATGCTTCACTTCAGGTTCACTGCATCCCTTGGACCTTCTTATTGACGACGAAACACAGAAATTGCATCGGAATTATATAGGAAAGGCACAATGCCGACTTAAGTAATAGATGACTGACCCTTCCTATTGTCTATGTTTTGAACCATTCCTGTGACACTAGTTATAGATTCCGATGCTTCACTTCAGGTTTACTGTATCCCTCTGACCCTCTTATTGACGATGAAACACTAAAATTGCATCGGAATTATATACAAAAGGCACAAGGCCGACTTAAGTACAAGAAGACTGATTCTTCTTACTGTCTATGTTTAGAACCATTCCTGTGACACTAGTTATAGATTCCGATGCTTCACTTCTGGTTTACTGTATCCCTTGGACCTTCTTATTGACGATGAAACACAGAAATTGCATCGGAATTAAACACAAAAGGCACAATGCCGACTTAAGTACAAGAAGACTGACTCTTCCTACTGTCTATGCTTTGAACCTTTTCTGTGACACTAGTTATAGATTCCGATGCTTCACTTCAGGCTTACTGCATCCCTCTGACCTTTTTCTTGATGCCGAAACACAGAAATTGCATCGGAATGAAATACAAAAGGCACAATGCCGACCTAAGTACAAGAAGACTGACTCTTCCTACTGTCTATGTTTTGAACCATTCCTTTGAGAACAGTTTTAGATTCCGATGCTTCACTATATGTTTACTGTATCCCTTGGACCTTCTTATTGACGATGAAACACAGAAATTGCATCGGAATTAAATAGAAAAGGCACAATGCCGACTTCACTACAAGAAGACTGATTCTTTTTACTGTCTATGATTTGAACCATTCCTGTGACACTAGTTATAGATTCCAATGCTTCACTTCTGGTGTACTGTATCCCTCGGACATTCGTATTGACGATGAAACACAGAAATTGCATTGGGATTATATACAAAAGGCACAATGCCGACTTAAGTACAAGTAGACTGACTCTTCTTACTGTCTATGTTTTGAACCATTCCTGTGACACTAGTTATAGATTCTGATGCTTCAGTTTTACTGTATCCCTCTGTCCTTCTCATTGACTAGAAAAACAGAAATTGCATCGGATTTAAATACAAGAGGCACGATGCCAACTTAAGTACAAGAAGACTGACTCTTCCTACTGTCTATGTTTTGAACCATTCCTGTGACACTAGTTATAGATTCCGATGCAACACTTTCAGTTTACGGTATCCCTTGGACCTTCTTATTGACGATGAAACACAGAAATTGCATCGGAATCAAATACAAAAGGCACAATGCCGCCTCAAGTACAAGAAGAATGACTCTTACTACTGTCTATGTTATGAACCATTCCTGTGACACTAGTTGTACATTCCGATGCTTCACTTCAGGTTTACTGTATCCCTCGGACCTTCTTATTGACGATGAAACACAGAAATTGCATCAGAATTAAATACAAAAGGCACAATGCCGACTCAAGTACAAAGGACTGACTCTTCCTACTGTCTATGTTTTGAACCATTCCTGTGACACTAGTTATACATTTCGATGCTTCACTTCAGGTGTACTGTAACCCTTTGACATTCTTATTGACGATGAAACACAGAAATTGCATCGGGATTAAATACAAAAGGCACAATACCGACATAAGTACAATTAGACTGACTCTTCTTACTGTCTATGATTTGAACCACTCCTGTGACACTAGTTATAGATTCTGATGCTTCACTTCAGTTTTACTGTATCCCTCTGACCTTCTCATTGACGATGAAACGGAGAAATTGCATCGGAATTAAATACAAAAGGCACAATGCCGACTTAAGTACAAGAAGACCGACTCTTCCTACTGTCTATGATTTGAACCATTCCTGTGACACTAGTTATAGATTACGATGATTCACTTCAAGTTTACTGCATCCCTATGACCTTCTTATTGGCGTTGAAACACAGAAATTGCATTTGAATCAAATAGAAAAGGCACAATGCCGACTTAAGTACAAGAAGAATGACTCTTCCTACTGTCTATGTTTTGAACAATTCCTGTGACACTAGTTATAGATTCCGATGCTTCACTTCAGGTTTACTGTATCCCTCTCACCCTCTTATTGGCGATGAAACAGAAATTCCATCTGAAATAAATACAAAAGGCACAATGCCGACTCAAGTACAAGAAGAATGTCTCTTACTATTGTCTATGTTATGAACCATTCCTGTGACGCTAGTTATCCATTCCGATGCTTCACTACAGGTTTGCAGTATCCCTCTGACCTTCTAATTGAAGATGAAACACAGAAATTGCATCGGAATTAAATAGAAAATTCAGAATGCCGACTTAAGTACAGGAAGACTGACTCTTCTTACTGACTATGTTTGAACTATTCCTCTGACACTAGTTATAGATTCCGATGCATCACTTCAGGTATACTGTATCCCTTGGACCATGTTATTGACGATGAAACACAGAAATTGCATCGGAATCAAATACAAAAGGCACAATGCCGACTTAAGTACAAGAGGACTGACACTTCTTACTGTCTATGTTTTGAACCATTCCTGTCCTGTGACACTAGTTATACATTGCGATGCTTCACTTCAGGTTTACTGTATCCCTCTGACACTCTTATTGACGATGAAACACAGAAATTGCATCGGAATTAAACAGAAAAGGCTCAATGCCCACTTAAGTACAAGAAGACTGACTCTTCTTACTGACTTTGTTTAGAACCATTCCTGTGACACTAGTTATAGATTCCGATGCTTCACTTTAGGTTCACTGTATCCCTTGGACCCTCTCATTGTCGTTGAAACACAGAAATTGCATCGGAATTAAATAGAAAAGGCACAATGCCGACTTAAGTACAAGAAGACTGACTCGTCCTACTGTCTATGTTTTAACCATTCCTGTGACACTAGCTATAGATTCCGATGCTTCACATCAGGTTTACTGATTCCCTCTGACCTTCTTATTGACGATGAAACACAGAAACTGCATCGGAATTAAATACAAAAGGCACAATCCCGACTCAAATACAAATTGACTGGCTCTTCTTACTCTCTATGTTTTGAACCTATCCTGAGAGACCGGTTTTAGATTCCGGTGCTTCACTTCAGGTTTACTGTATCCCTTGGACCTTCTTATTGACGACAAGACACAGAAATTGCATCGGAATTAAATAGAAATGGCACAATGCCGACTTAAGTACAAGAAGACTGACTCTTCTTATTGACTGTGTTTTGAACATTTACTGTGAGACCAGTTTTAGATTCCGATGCTTCACTATGTGTTTACTGTATCGCTTGGACCTTCTTATTGACGATGAAACACAGAAATTGCATCGAAATTAAATACAAAAGGCACAATGGCAACTTAAATACGAGAAGACTGACTCTTCTTGCTGTGTATGTTTTGAACCGTTCCTGTGACACTAGTTATAGATTCCGATGCTTCACTTCAGGTTTACTGTATCCCTCTGGCCTTCTTATTGACGATGAAACACAGATATTGCATCGGAATTAAATACAAAAGGCACAATGCCGACTCAAGTACAAGAAGACTGACTCATCTTACTGTCTATGTTTTGAACCATTCCTGTGACACTAGCTATGGATTCCGATGCTTTACTTCAGGTTTACTGTATCTCTTGGACCTTCTCATTGACGACGAAACACAGAAATTGCATCGGAATTAAATAGAAAAGGCACAATGCCGACTTAAGTACAAGAAGACTGACTCTTCTTACGGTCTATGTTTTGAACCATTTCAGTGACACTAGTTACAGATTCCGAAGCTTCACTTCAGGTTTACTGTATCCCATGGACCTTCTTATTGACGATGAAACACAGAAATTGCATCGGAATTAAATACAAAAGGCACAATGCCGACTTAAGTACAAGAAGACTGACACTTCCTACTGTCTATGTTTTGAACCATTCCTGTGACACTAGTTATAGATTCCGATGCATCACTTCAGGTTTACTGTATCCCTTGGACTTTGTTATTGACGATGAAACACAGAAATTGCATCGGAATTAAATACAAAAGGCACAATGCCGACTTAAGTACAAGAAGACTGACTCTTCCTACTGTCTATGTTTTGAACCATTCCTGTGACACTAGTTATAGATTCCGATGCATCACTTCAGGTTTACTGTATCCCTTGGACCTTGTTATTGACGATGAAACACAGACATTGAATCGGAATTAAATACAAAAGGCACAATGCCGACTAAAGTACAAAAAGACTGACTCATCTTGCTGTGTATGCTTTGAGCCATTCCTGTGACACTAGTTATAGATTCCGATGCTTCACTTCAGGTTTTCTGTATCCCTCAGACCTTCTTATTGACGACGAAACACAGAAATAGCATCGGAATTAAATAGAAAAGGTACAATGCCGACTTAAGTACAAGAAGACTGACTCTTCCTACTGTCTATGCTTTGAACCACTCCTGTGACACTAGTTATAGATTCCGATGCTTCACTTCAGGTTTACTGCATCCCTTGGACCTTCTTATTGACGCCGAAACACAGAAATTTCATCGGAATTAAATAGGAAAGGCAAAATGCCGACTTAAGTACAACAAGGCTGACCCTTCCTATTGCCTATGTTTTAAACCATTCCTGTGACACTAGTTATAGATTCCGATGCTTCACTTCAGGTTTACTGTATCCCTCTGACCCTCTTATTGTCGATGAAACACAGATATTGCATCGGAATTAAATAGAAAAGGCACAATGCCGACTTAAGTACAAGAAGACTGACTCTTCTCACTGTCTATGTTAGAACCATTCCTGTGACACTAGTTATAGATTCCGATGCTTCACTTCAGGTTTACTGTATCCCATGGCCATTCTAATTGTCGATGAAACACAGAAATTACATCGGAATTAAATACAAACGGCACAATGCCGACTTAAGTACAAGAAGACTGGCTCTTCCTACTGTCTATGCTTTGAACCTTTTCTGTGACACTAGTTATAGATTCCGATGCTTCACTTCAGGTTTACTGCATCCCTCTGACATTTTCTTGATGCCGAAACACAGAAATTGCATCGGAATGAAATAGAAAAGGCACAATGCCGACTCAAGTACAAGAAGACTGACTCTTCTTACTGACTATGTTGTGAACATTTCCTGTGAGACCAGTTTTAGATTCCGATGCTTCACTATATGTTTACTGTATCCCTTAGAGCTTCTTATTGACGATGAAACACAGAAATTGCATCGGAATTAAATAGAAAAGGCTCATTGCCGACTTAAGTACAAGAAGACTGACTCTTCCTACTGTCTATGTTTTAACCTTTCCTGTGACACTAGTTATAGATTCAGATGCTTCACTTCAGGTTTACTGATTCCCTCTGCCCTTCTTATTGACGACGAAACACAGAAACTGCATCGGAATTAAATACAAAAGGCACAATGCAGACTCAAATACAAATTGACTGCCTCTTCTTACTCAATATGTTTTGAACGTTTCCTGAGAGACCGGTTTTAGATTCCGGTGCTTCACTTCAGGTTTACTGTATCCCTTGGACCTTCTTGTTGACGACGAAACACAGAAATTGCATCGGAATTAAATAGAAAGGGCTCAATGCCGACTAAAGTACAAGAAGACTGACTCTTCTCACTGTCTATGTTTGAACCATTCCTGAGACACTAGTTATAGATTCCGATGCATCACTTTAGGTTTACTGTATCCCTCTGGCCTTCTTATTTACGATGAAACACAGATATTGCACCGGAATTAAGTACAAAAGGCACAATGCCGACTCAAGTACAAGAAGACTGACTCTTCCTACTGTCTATGTTTTCAACCATTAATGTGACACTAGTTATACATTCCGAAGCTTTACTTCAGGTTAACTGTATTCCTCTGACCTTCTTCTTGATGATGAAATACAGAAATTGCATCGGAATTAAACAGATAAGGCACAATGCCGACATAAGTACAAGAATACTGACTCTTCTTACTGTCTATGACTTGAACCATGCCTGTGACACTAGTTATAGATTCCGATGATTCACTTCAAGTTTACTGTATCCCTTTGACCTTCTTATTGACGATGAAACAGAGAAATTGCATCGGAATTAAATAGAAAAGGCACAATGCCGACTTAAGTACAAGAAGAATGACTCTTCCTACTGTCTATGTTTTGAACCATTCCTGTGACACTAGTTATAGATTCCGATGCGTCACTTCAGGTTTACTGTATCCCTCTGACCTTCTTATTGACGATGAAACACAGAAATTGCATAGGAAATAAATACAAAAGGCACAATGATGACTCAAGTACAAGAAGAATGACTCTTACTACTGTCTATGTTTTGATCCATTCCTGTGACACTAGTTGTACATTCCGAGGCTTCACTTCAGGTTTACTGTATCCCTCTGACCTTCTTATTGAAGATGAAGCACAGAAATTGCATCGGAATTAAATACAAAATCCACAATGCCGACTTAAGTACAAGAAGACGGACTCTTCTTACTGACTACGATTTGAAAATTTCCTGTGAGGCCAGTTTTAGATTCCGGTGCTTCACTATGTGTTTACTGAAACCCTTGGACCTTCTTATTGACGATGAAACACAGAAATTGCATCGAAATTATATACAAAAGGCACAGTGCCGACTTAAGAACAAGAAGACTGACTCTTCTTACTGTCTATGTTTTGAACCATTCCTGTGACACTAATTATAGATTCCGATGCTTTACTTCAGGTGTACTGTCTCCCTTGGACCATCTTATTGACGACGAAACACAGAAATTGCATCGGAATTGAATAGAAATGGCACAATGCCGACTTAAGTACAAGAAGACTGACTCTTCTTACTGACTATGTTTGAACATTTCCTGTGAGACCAGTTTTAGATTCCGATGCTTCACTATGTGTTTACTGTATCCCTTGGACCTTCTTATTGACGATGAAACACAGAAATTGCATAGGAAATAAATACAAAAGGCACAATGATGACTCAAGTACAAGAAGAATGACTCTTACTACTGTCTATGTTTTGATCCATTCCTGTGACACTAGTTGTACATTCCGAGGCTTCACTTCAGGTTTACTGTATCCCTCTGACCTTCTTATTGAAGATGAAGCACAGAAATTGCATCGGAATTAAATACAAAATCCACAATGCCGACTTAAGTACAAGAAGACGGACTCTTCTTACTGACTACGATTTGAAAATTTCCTGTGAGGCCAGTTTTAGATTCCGGTGCTTCACTATGTGTTTACTGAAACCCTTGGACCTTCTTATTGACGATGAAACACAGAAATTGCATCGAAATTATATACAAAAGGCACAGTGCCGACTTAAGAACAAGAAGACTGACTCTTCTTACTGTCTATGTTTTGAACCATTCCTGTGACACTAGTTATAGATTCCGATGCTTCACTTCAGGTTTACTGATTCCCTCTGATCTTCTTATTGACGATGAAACACAGAAACTGCATCGGAATTAAATACAAAAGGTAGAATGCCGACTCAAATACAAATTGACTATCTCTTCTTACTCTCTATGTTTTGAACCTTTCCTGAGAGACCGGTTTTAGATTCCGGTGCTTCACTTCAGGTTTACTGTATCCCTTGGACCTTCTTATTGACGACGAAACACAGAAATTGCATCGGAATTGAATAGAAATGGCACAATGCCGACTTAAGTACAAGAAGACTGACTCTTCTTACTGACTATGTTTGAACATTTCCTGTGAGACCAGTTTTAGATTCCGATGCTTCACTATGTGTTTACTGTATCCCTTGGACCTTCTTATTGACGATGAAACACAGAAATTGCATCGAAATTAAATACAAAAGGCACAATGCCGACTTAAGTACGAGAAGACTGACTCTTCTTACTGTCTATGTTTTGAACCATTCCTGTGACACTAGTTACAGATTCCGATGCATCACTTCAGGTTTACTGTATCCCTCTGGCCTTCTTATTTACGATGAAACACAGATATTGCATCGGAATTAAGTACAAAAGGCACAATGCCGACTCAAGCACAAGAAGAATGACTCTTACTACTGTCTATGTTTTGATCCATTCCTGTGACACTAGTTGTACATTCCGATGCTTCACTTCAGGTTTACTGTATACCTCTGACTTTCTTATTGACGATGAAACACAGAAATTCCATCGGAATTAAATACAAGAGGCACAATGCCGACTCAAGTACAAAGGACTGACTCTTCCTATTGTCTATGTTATGAACCATTCCTGTGACACTAGTTATACATTCTGATGCTTCACTTCAGGTTTACTGTATTCCTCTGACCTTCTTCTTGATGATGAAACACAGAAATTGCTTCGGAATTAAATACAAAAGGCACAATGCCGGCTTAAGTACAAGAAGACTGACTCTTCCTACTGTCTATGCTTTGAACCATCCCTGTGACCTTAGTTGTAGATTCCGATGCCTTACTTCAGGTTTACTGTATTTCCTGGACCTTCTTATTGTCGATGAAACACAGAAATTGCATCGGAATTAAATACAAAAGGCACAAAGCCGACATAAGTACAAGAAGACTGACCCTCCCTACTGTCTATGTTTTGAACCATTCCTGTGACACTGGTTATAGATTCCGATGATTCACTTCAAGTTTACTGTATCCCATTGACCTTCTTATTGACGATGAAACACAGAAATTGCATCGGAGTTAATTTGAAAAGGCACAATGCCGACTTAAGTACAAGAAGAATTACTCTTCCTTCTGCCTATGTTTTGAACAATTCCTGTGACACTAGTTATAGATTCCGATGCTTCACTTCAGGTTTACTGTATCCCTCTGACCTTCTTATTGACGTTGAAACACAGAAAGTGCATCGGAAATCAATACAAAAGGCACAATGCCGACTCAAGTACAAGAAGAATGACTCTTACAACTGTCTATGTTTTGAGCCATTCCTGTGACCCTAGTTATACATTCCGATGCTTCACTTCAGGTTTGCAGTATCCCTCTGACCTTCTAATTGAAGATGAAACACTGATATTGCTTCGGAATTAAATAGAAAAGACAGAAAGGCGACTTAAGTACAAGAAGACTGACTCTTCTTACTGACTATGTTTGAACAATTCCTCTGACACTAGTTATAGATTCCGATGCTTCACTACAGGTTTACTATATCCCTATCGACCTTCTTATTGACGATGAAACACAGAAATTGCATCGGGATTAAATAAAAAGGCACAATGACGAATTAAGTACAAGAAGACTGACTCTTCTTACTGACTATGTTTTGAACCATTCCTGTGACACTAGTTATAGATTCCGATGCATCACTTCAGGTTTACTGTATCCCTTGGACCTTGTTAATGACGATGAAACACAGAAATTGCATCGGAATTAAATACAAAAGGCACAATGCCGACTAAAGTACAAGAAGACTGACTCATCTTGCTGTGTATGTTTTAAGCCATTCCTGTGACACTAGTTATAGATTCCGATGCTTCACTTCAGGTTTTCTGTATCCCTCAGACCTTCTTATTGACGACGAAACACAGAAATAGCATCGGAATTAAATAGAAAAAGCACAATGCCGACTTGAGTACAAGAAGACTGACTCTTCCTACTGTCTATGCTTTGAACCATTCCTGAGACACTAGTTATAGATTCCGGTGCTTCACTTCAGGTTTACTATATCCCACTTTCCTTCTTATTGACGATGAAACACAGAAATTGCATCGGATTTAAATACAAAAGGCACAATGCCGACTTAAGTACTAGAGGACTGACTCTTCTTACTGTCTATATTTTGAACCACTCCTGTGACACTAGTTATAGATTTCGATGCTTCACTTCAGGTTTATTGCATCCCTTGGACCTTCTTATTGACGACGAAACACAGAAATTTCATCGGTATTAAATAGGAAATGCACAGTGCCGACTTAAGTACATGAAGACTGACTCTTCTTACTGACTATGTTTTGAACCATTCCTGTGACACTGGTTATAGAAACCGATGCTTCATTTCAGGTTTACTGTAGCCCTCTGACCTTCTTATTGACGATGAAACACACGAATTGCATCGGAATTAAATACAAAAGGCACAATGCTGACTTACGTACAAGAAGACTGACTCATCTTGCTGTGTATGTTTTGAGCCATTCCTGTGACACTAGTTATAGATTCCGATGCTTCACTTCAGGTTTTCTGTATCCCTCAGACCTTCTTATTGTCGACGGAACACAGAAATAGCATCGGAATTAAATAGAAAAGGCACAATGCCGACTTAAGTACAAGAAGACTGACTCTTCCTACTGTCTATGCTTTGAACCATTCCTGTGACACTAGTTATAGATTCCGATGCTTCACTTCAGGTTTACTGTGTACCTCTGGCCTTCTTATTGTCGATGAAACACAGAAATTGCATCGGATTTAAATACTAAAGGCACCATGCCGACTTAAGTACTAGAGGACTTGCTCTTCTTACTGTCTATGTTTTGAACCACTCCTGTGACAAAAGTTATAGATTCCGATGCTTCACTTCAGGTTTACTGCATCCCTTGGACCTTCTTATTGACGACGAAACACAGAAATTTCATCGGAATTAAATTGGAAAGGCACAATGCCGACTTAAGTACAAGAAGACTGACCCTTCCTATTGCCTATGTTTTAAACCATTCCTGTGACACTAGTTATAGATTCCGATGCTTCACTTCAGGTTTACTGTATCCCTCTGACCCTCGTATTGACGATGAAACACAGAAATTGCATCGGAATTAAATAGAAAAGGCACAATGCCGACTTAAGTACAAGAAGACTGACTCTTCTTACTGTCAATGTTAGAACCATTCCTGTGACACTAGTTATAGATTCCGATGCTTCACTTCAGGTTTATTGATTCCCTCTGACCTTCTTATTGACGATGAACACAGAAACTGCATCGGAATTAAATACAAAAGGCACAATGCCGACTCAAATACAAATTGACTGGCTCTTCTTACTCTCTATGTTTTGAACGTTTCCTGAGAGACCGGTTTTAGATTCCGGTGCTTCACTTCAGGTTTACTGTATCCCTTCGACCTCCTTATTGACGACGAAACACAGAAATTGCATCGGAATTGAGTAGAAATGGCACAATGCCGACTTAAGTACAAGAAGACTGACTCTTCTTACTGACTACGTTTGAACATTTACTGTGAGACCAGTTTTAGATTCCGACGCTTCACTATGTGTTTACTGTATCCCTTGGACCTTCTTATTGACGATGAAACACAGAAATTGCATCGAAATTAAATACAAAAGGCACAATGCCGACTTAAGTACGAGAAGACTGACTCTTCTTACTGTCTATGTTTTGAACCATTCCTGAGACACTAGTTATAGATTCCAATGCATCACTTCAGGTTTACTGTATCCCTCTGGCCTTCTTATTTACGATGAAACACAGATATTGCATCGGAATTAAGTACAAAAGGCACAATGCCGACTCAAGTACAAGAAGACTGACTCTTCCTACTGTCTATGTTTTCAACCATTAGTGTGACACTAGTTATACATTCCGAAGCTTTACTTCAGGTTAACTGTATTCCTCTGACCTTCTTCCTGATGATGAAATACAGAAATTGCATCGGAATTAAACAGATAAGGCACAATGCCGACATAAGTACAAGAAGACTGACTCTTCTTACTGTCTATGACTTGAACCATTCCTGTGACACTAGTTATAGATTCCGATGATTCACTTCAAGTTTACTGTATCCCTTTGACCTTCTTATTGACGATGAAACAGAGAAATTGCATCGGAATTAAATAGAAAAGGCACAATGCCGACTTAAGTACAAGAAGAATGACTCTTCCTACTGTCTATGTTTTGAACATTCCTGTGACACTAGTTATAGATTCCGATGCGTCACTTCAGGTTTACTGTATCCCTCTGACCTTCTTATTGACGATGAAACACAGAAATTGCATAGGAAATAAATACAAAAGGCACAATGATGACTCAAGTACAAGAAGAATGACTCTTACTACTGTCTATGTTTTGGTCCATTCCTGTGACACTAGTTGTACATTCCGAGGCTTCACTTCAGGTTTTACTGTATCCCTCTGACCTTCTTATTGAAGATGAAGCACAGAAATTGCATCGGAATTACATACAAAATCCACAATGCCGACTTAAGTACAAGAAGACGGACTCTTCTTACTGACTACGATTTGAAAATTTCCTGTGAGGCCAGTTTTAGATTCCGGTGCTTCAGTATGTGTTTACTGAAACCCTTGGACCTTCTTATTGACGATGAAACACAGAAATTGCATCGAAATTATATACAAAAGGCACAGTGCCGACTTAAGGACAAGAAGACTGACTCTTCTTACTGTCTATGCTTTGAACCATTCCTGTGACACTAGTTATAGATTCTGATGCTTCACTTCAGTTTTACTGTATCCCTCTGACCTCCTCATTGACGATGAAACACAGAAATTGCATCGGAATTAAATAGAAAAGGCACAAAGCCGACTTAAGTACAAGAAGACTGACTCTTCCTAATGTCTATGTTTTGAACCATCCCTGTGACACTAGTTATAGATTCCGATGCTTTGCTTCAGGTTTACTGTATCCCTTGCACCTTCTTATTGACGATGAAACACAGAAATTAAATCGGAATTAAATACAAAAGGCACAGTGCCGACTTAAATACAAGAAGTCTGACTCTTCCTACTGTCTATGTTATGAACCATTCCTGTGACACCAGTTATAGATTCCGATGATTCACTTCACGTTTACTGTATCCCTTTGACCTTCTTATTGACGATGAAACACAGAAATTGCATCGGAATTAAATAGAAAAGGCACAATGTCGACTCAAGTACAAGAAGACTGACTCTTCTTACTGTCTATGTTTTCAACCAGTCCTGTGACACTAGTTATTGATTCCGATGCTTCACTTCAGGTTTACTGTATCCCTCTGACCTTCATATTGACGATGAAACACAGAAATTGCATCGGAATTAAATACAAAAGGCACAGTGCCGACTTAAGTATAAGAAGACTGACTCTTCCTAATCTCTATGTTTTGAACCATCCCCGTGACACTAGTTATAGATTCCGATGCTTCACATCAGATTTACTGTATCCCTCTGACCTTCTTGTTGACGATGAAACACGGAAATTGCATCGGAATTAAATACAAAAGGCACAATGCCGACTTACGTACAAGAGGACTGACTCATCTTGCTGTGTATGTTTTGAGCCATTCCTGTGACACTAGTTATAGATTCTGATGCTTCACTTCAGGTTTTCTGTATCCCTCAGACCTTCTTATTGTCGACGCAACACAGAAATAGCATCGGAATTAAATAGAAAAGGCACAATGCAGACTTAAGTACAAGAAGACTGACTCTTCCTACTGTCTATGCTTTGAACCATTCCTGTGACACTAGTTATAGATTCCGATGCTTCACTTCAGGTTTACTGTGTTCCTCTGGCCTTTTTATTGTCAATGAAACACAGAAATTGCATCGGATTTAAATACAAAAGGCACAATGCCGACTTAAGTACAAGAAGACTGACTCTTCTTACTGTCTATGTTTTGAACCATTTCTGTGACACTAGTTATAGATTCCGATGCTTCACTTCAGGATTACTGTATCCCTTGGAGCTTAGTATTGCCGATGAAACACAGAAATTTCATCGGAATTAATACAAAAGGCATAATGCCGACAAAAGTACAAGAAGACTGACTCTTCCTACTGTCTATGTTTTGAACCATTCCTGTGACACCAGTTATAGATTCCGATGCATCACTTCAGGTTTACAGAAACCCTTGGACCTTCTTATTGACGATGAAACACAGAAATTGAATCGGAATTAAATACAAAAGGCACAATGCCGACTTAAGTACAAGAAGACTGACTTTTCATACTGTCTATGTTTTGAACCATTCCTGTGACACAAGTTATACATTCCGATGCTTCATTTCAGGCTTACTGCATCCCTCTCACCTTCTTCTTGATGATGAAACACAGAAATTGCATCGGATTTGAATAGAAAAGCCACAACGCCGACTTAAGTACAAGAAGACTGACTCTTCTTACTGTCTATGATTTGAACCATTCCTGTGACACTAGTTATAGGTTCCGATGCTTTACTTCAGGTGTACTGTCTCCCTTGGACCTTCTTATTGACGATGAAACACAGAAATTGCATCGGGATTAAATACAAAAGGCACAATGCCGACTTATGTACAAGTAGACTGACTCTTCTTACTGTCTATGTTTTGAACCATTCCTGTGACACTAGTTTCATCACTTCACGTTTACTGTAACCCTTGGACCGTCTTATTGACGATGAAACACAGAAATTGCATCGGAATTAAAGTACAAAAGGCACAATGCCGACTTAAGTTTAAGAAGAATGACTCTTCCTAGTGTCTATTTTTTGAACCATTCCTGTGACACTAGTTATAGATTCCGATGCTTCACTTCAGGTTTACTGTATTCCTCTGACCTCCTTATTGACGATGAATTACAGCAATTGCATCGGAAATAAATACAAAAAGGCACAATGCCGACTCAAGTACAAAAAGATCTGACTCTTCCTACTGTCTATGTTTTGAACCATTCCTGTGACACTAGTTATTACAATCCGATGCTTCACATCAGGTTTACTGTATCCCTCTGACCTTCTTATTGACGATGAAACACAGAAATTGCATCAGAATTAAATAGAAGAAGGCACAATGCCGACATAAGTACAAGAAGACTGGCTCTTCTTACTGACTATGTTTGAACCATTCCTGTGACACTAGTTAGAGATTCCGATGCTTTCACGTCAGTTTTTACTGTATCCTTGAACCTTCTTATTGACGATGAAACACAGAAATTGCATCGGGGTTAAATAAAAAGGCACCAATGCCGACTTAAGTACAAGAAGAATGTCTCTTCTTACTGACTATGTTTTGAACCATTCCCCTGACACTAATTACAGATTCCGATGCTTCACTTCAGGTTTACTGTATCCTTGACCCTCTCATTGACAGACGAAACACTGAAGTTGCTTCGGAATTAAAAACAAAAGGCACAATGCCGACTTAAGTACAAGAAGACTGACTCTTCCTACTGTCTATGTTTTTGAACCATTCCTGTGACACTAGTTACAGATTCCGATGCTTCACTTCAGGTTTACTGTACCCCTCTGACCTTCTTATTGTCGATGAAACACAGAAATTGCATAGGAATTAAATACAAAAGGCACAATGCCGACATAAGTACAAGAGGGCTGACTCTTCTTACTGTCTATGCTTTGAAACCATTCCTGTGACACTAGTCATAGATTCCGATGCTTCACTTCAGGTTTACTGCATCATTTGGACCTTCTTATATGACGACGAAACACAGAAATTGCATCGGAATTTAATAGGACAGGCCACAATGCCGACTTAAGTACAAGAAGACTGACCCATACTATTGTCTATGTCTGAACCATTCCTGTGACACTAGTTATGGATTCCGATGCTTCACTTCAGGTTTACTGTATCCCTCTGACCCTCTTATTGACGATCAAACACAGAAATTGCATCGGAATTAAATAGAAAAGGCACAATGCCGACATAAGTACAAGAATACTGACTGTTCTTACTGTCTATGTTTTGAACCATTCCTGTGACACTAGTTATTGATTCCGATGCTTCACTTCAGGTGTACTGTATCCCTTGGACCTTGTTATTGACGACGGAACACAGAATTTGCATCCGAATTAAATAGACAAGGCACAATGCCGACTTAAGTACAAGAAGACTGACTCTTCCTACTGTCTCTGTTTCGAACCATTCCTGTGACACTAGTTATAGATTCCGATGCTTCACTTCAGGTTTATGTATCCCTCTGACCTTCTTATTGACGACGAAACACAGAAATTGCATCGGAATTAAATACAAAAGGCACAATGCCGACTCAAGTACAAGAAGACTGGCTCTTCTTTCTGACTACGTTATGAACATTTCATGTGAGGCCAGTTTTAGACTCCGATGCTTCACTTCAGGTTTACTGTATCCCTCTGACCTCCTTATTGACGATGAAACACAGCAATTGCATCGGAAATAAATACAAAAGGCACAATGCCGACTCAAGTACAAGAAGACTGACTCTTCCTACTGTCTATGTTTTGAACCATTCCTGTGACACTAGTTATAGATTTCGATGCTTCACTTCAGGTTTACTGTAACCCTTGGACCTTCTTGTTGACGATGAAACACAGAAATTGCATCGGAATTAAATACAAAAGGCACAATGCCGACTTAGGTACAAGTAGACTGACTCTTCTTACTGTCTATGTTTCGAACCATTCCTGTGACACTAGTTATAGATTCTGATGCTTCACTTCAGTTTTACTGTATCCCTCTGACCTTCTCATTGACGATGAAACACACACATTGCATCGGAATTAAATACAAAAGGCACAATGCCGACTTAAGTACAAGAAGACTGACTCTTCCTACTGTCTATGATTTGAACCATCAATGTGACACTAGTTATAGATTCCGATGCTTTACTTCAGGTTTACTGTATCCCTTGGACCTTCTTATTGACGATGAAGCACAGAAATTAAATCGGAATTAAATACAAAAGGCACAATGCCGACTTATGTACAAGAAGTCTGACACTTCCTACTGTCTATGTTATGAACCATTCCTGTGACACTAGTTATAGATTCCGATGATTCTTTTTACGTTTACTGTATCCCTTTGACCTTCTTATTGACGATGAAAAACAGAAATTGCATCGGAATTAAATAGAAAAGGCACAATGCCGACTTAAGTACAAGAAGATTGACTCTTCCTACTGTCTATGTTTTGAACCATTCCTGTGACACTAGTTATAGATTCCGATGCTTCACTTCAGGTTTACTGTATCCCTCTGACCTCCTTATTGACGATGAAACACAGCAATTGCATCGGAAATAAATACAATAGGCACAATGCCGGCTCAAGTACAAGAAGACTGACTCTTCCTACTGTCTATGTTTTGAACCATTCCTGTGACACTAGTTATAGATACCGATGCTTCACTTCAGGTTTACTGTATCCCTCTGACCTTCTTATTGACGATGAAACACAGAAAATGCATCGCAATTAAATAGAAAAGGCACAATGCCGACTTAAGTACAAGAATTCTGACTCTTCCTACTGTCTATGTTTTGAACCATTCCCGTGAGACTAGTTATAGATTCCGATGCTTCACTTCAGGTTTACTGTGTCCCTCTGACCTTCTTATTGTCGATGAAACACAGAAATTGCATCGGAATTAAATAGAAAAGGCACAATGCCGACTTAAGTACAAGAAGATTGTCTCTTCCTACTGTCTATGTTCTGAACCATTCCTGTGACACTAGTTATAGATTCCGATGCTTCACTTCAGGTTTACTGAATCCCTCTGACCTTCTTATTGACGATGAAACACAGAAATTGCATCGGAATTACATACAAAAGGCACAGTGCCGACTATAGTACAAGAAGACTGACTCTTCATTCTGACTATGTTATGAACATTTCCTGTGAGACCAGTTTTAGACTCCGATGCTACACTATATGTTTATTGTATCACTTGGACCTTCTTATTGACGATGAAAAACAGAAATTGCATCGGAATTAAATACAAAAGGCACAATGCCGAATTAAGTACAAGAAGACTGACTCCTCTTACTGTCTATGTTTAGAACCATTCCTGTGACACTAGTTATAGATTCCGATGCTTCACTTCAGGTTTACTGTATCCCTTGGACCTTTTTATTGACGATGATACACAGAACTTGCATCGGAATTAAATACAAAAGGCACAATGCCGACTTAAGTACAACTAGACTGACTCTCCCTACTGACTATGCTTTGAACCACTCCTGTAACACTAGTTATAGATTCCGATGCTTCACTATGTGTTTACTGAATCCCTTTTACCTTCTTATTGACGATGAAGCACAGAAATTGCATCGAAATTATATACAAAAGGCACAATGCCGACTTAAGTACAAGAGGACTGACTCTTCCTACTGTCTATGTTTTGAACCATACCTGTGACACTAGTTATAGATTCCGGTGCTTTACTTCAGGTTTACTGTATCCTTTGGACCTTCTTATTGACGATGAAACACAGAAATTAAATCGGAATTAAATACAAAAGGCACAATGCCAACTTATGTACAAGAAGTCTGACTCTTCCCACTGTCTATGTTATGAACCATTCCTGTGACACTAGTTATAGATTCCGATGATTCACTTCACGTTTACTGTATCCCTTTGACCTTCTTATTGACGATGAAACACAGAAATTACATCGAAATTATATACAAAAGGCACAATGCCGACTTAAGTACAAGAAGACTGACTCTTCCTACTGTCTATGTTTTGAACCATTCCTGTGACACTAGTTATAGATTCCGATGCTTCACTTCAGTTATACTGTATCCCTCTGACCTTCTTATTGACGATGAAACACAGAAATTGCATCGAAATTATATACAAAAGGCACAGTGCCGACTTAAGTACATGAAGACTGACTCTTCTTACTGACTATGTTTTGAACCATTCCTGTGACACTGGTTATAGAAACCGATGCTTCATTTCAGGTTTACTGTAGCCCTCTGACCTTCTTATTGACGATGAAACACACGAATTGCATCGGAATTAAATACAAAAGGCACAATGCTGACTTACGTACAAGAAGACTGACTCATCTTGCTGTGTATGTTTTGAGCCATTCCTGTGACACTAGTTATAGATTCCGATGCTTCACTTCAGGTTTTCTGTATCCCTCAGACCTTCTTATTGTCGACGGAACACAGAAATAGCATCGGAATTAAATAGAAAAGGCACAATGCCGACTTAAGTACAAGAAGACTGACTCTTCCTACTGTCTATGCTTTGAACCATTCCTGTGACACTAGTTATAGATTCCGATGCTTCACTTCAGGTTTACTGTGTACCTCTGGCCTTCTTATTGTCGATGAAACACAGAAATTGCATCGGATTTAAATACTAAAGGCACCATGCCGACTTAAGTACTAGAGGACTTGCTCTTCTTACTGTCTATGTTTTGAACCACTCCTGTGACAAAAGTTATAGATTCCGATGCTTCACTTCAGGTTTACTGCATCCCTTGGACCTTCTTATTGACGACGAAACACAGAAATTTCATCGGAATTAAATTGGAAAGGCACAATGCCGACTTAAGTACAAGAAGACTGACCCTTCCTATTGCCTATGTTTTAAACCATTCCTGTGACACTAGTTATAGATTCCGATGCTTCACTTCAGGTTTACTGTATCCCTCTGACCCTCGTATTGACGATGAAACACAGAAATTGCATCGGAATTAAATAGAAAAGGCACAATGCCGACTTAAGTACAAGAAGACTGACTCTTCTTACTGTCAATGTTAGAACCATTCCTGTGACACTAGTTATAGATTCCGATGCTTCACTTCAGGTTTATTGATTCCCTCTGACCTTCTTATTGACGATGAACACAGAAACTGCATCGGAATTAAATACAAAAGGCACAATGCCGACTCAAATACAAATTGACTGGCTCTTCTTACTCTCTATGTTTTGAACGTTTCCTGAGAGACCGGTTTTAGATTCCGGTGCTTCACTTCAGGTTTACTGTATCCCTTCGACCTCCTTATTGACGACGAAACACAGAAATTGCATCGGAATTGAGTAGAAATGGCACAATGCCGACTTAAGTACAAGAAGACTGACTCTTCTTACTGACTACGTTTGAACATTTACTGTGAGACCAGTTTTAGATTCCGACGCTTCACTATGTGTTTACTGTATCCCTTGGACCTTCTTATTGACGATGAAACACAGAAATTGCATCGAAATTAAATACAAAAGGCACAATGCCGACTTAAGTACGAGAAGACTGACTCTTCTTACTGTCTATGTTTTGAACCATTCCTGAGACACTAGTTATAGATTCCAATGCATCACTTCAGGTTTACTGTATCCCTCTGGCCTTCTTATTTACGATGAAACACAGATATTGCATCGGAATTAAGTACAAAAGGCACAATGCCGACTCAAGTACAAGAAGACTGACTCTTCCTACTGTCTATGTTTTCAACCATTAGTGTGACACTAGTTATACATTCCGAAGCTTTACTTCAGGTTAACTGTATTCCTCTGACCTTCTTCTTGATGATGGAATACAGAAATTGCATCGGAATTAAACAGATAAGGCACAATGCCGACATAAGTACAAGAAGACTGACTCTTCTTACTGTCTATGACTTGAACCATTCCTGTGACACTAGTTATAGATTCCGATGATTCACTTCAAGTTTACTGTATCCCTTTGACCTTCTTATTGACGATGAAACAGAGAAATTGCATCGGAATTAAATAGAAAAGGCACAATGCCGACTTAAGTACAAGAAGAATGACTCTTCCTACTGTCTATGTTTTGAACCATTCCTGTGACACTAGTTATAGATTCCGATGCGTCACTTCAGGTTTACTGTATCCCTCTGACCTTCTTATTGACGATGAAACACAGAAATTGCATAGGAAATAAATACAAAAGGCACAATGATGACTCAAGTACAAGAAGAATGACTCTTACTACTGTCTATGTTTTGGTCCATTCCTGTGACACTAGTTGTACATTCCGAGGCTTCACTTCAGGTTTACTGTATCCCTCTGACCTTCTTATTGAAGATGAAGCACAGAAATTGCATCGGAATTACATACAAAATCCACAATGCCGACTTAAGTACAAGAAGACGGACTCTTCTTACTGACTACGATTTGAAAATTTCCTGTGAGGCCAGTTTTAGATTCCGGTGCTTCAGTATGTGTTTACTGAAACCCTTGGACCTTCTTATTGACGATGAAACACAGAAATTGCATCGAAATTATATACAAAAGGCACAGTGCCGACTTAAGGACAAGAAGACTGACTCTTCTTACTGTCTATGTTTTGAACCATTCCTGTGACACTAGTTATAGATTCTGATGCTTCACTTCAGTTTTACTGTATCCCTCTGACCTCCTCATTGACGATGAAACACAGAAATTGCATCGGAATTAAATAGAAAAGGCACAAAGCCGACTTAAGTACAAGAAGACTGACTCTTCCTAATGTCTATGTTTTGAACCATCCCTGTGACACTAGTTATAGATTCCGATGCTTTGCTTCAGGTTTACTGTATCCCTTGCACCTTCTTATTGACGATGAAACACAGAAATTAAATCGGAATTAAATACAAAAGGCACAGTGCCGACTTAAATACAAGAAGTCTGACTCTTCCTACTGTCTATGTTATGAACCATTCCTGTGACACCAGTTATAGATTCCGATGATTCACTTCACGTTTACTGTATCCCTTTGACCTTCTTATTGACGATGAAACACAGAAATTGCATCGGAATTAAATAGAAAAGGCACAATGTCGACTCAAGTACAAGAAGACTGACTCTTCTTACTGTCTATGTTTTCAACCAGTCCTGTGACACTAGTTATTGATTCCGATGCTTCACTTCAGGTTTACTGTATCCCTCTGACCTTCATATTGACGATGAAACACAGAAATTGCATCGGAATTAAATACAAAAGGCACAGTGCCGACTTAAGTATAAGAAGACTGACTCTTCCTAATCTCTATGTTTTGAACCATCCCCGTGACACTAGTTATAGATTCCGATGCTTCACATCAGATTTACTGTATCCCTCTGACATTCTTGTTGACGATGAAACACGGAAATTGCATCGGAATTAAATACAAAAGGCACAATGCCGACTTACGTACAAGAGGACTGACTCATCTTGCTGTGTATGTTTTGAGCCATTCCTGTGACACTAGTTATAGATTCTGATGCTTCACTTCAGGTTTTCTGTATCCCTCAGACCTTCTTATTGTCGACGCAACACAGAAATAGCATCGGAATTAAATAGAAAAGGCACAATGCAGACTTAAGTACAAGAAGACTGACTCTTGCTACTGTCTATGCTTTGAACCATTCCTGTGACACTAGTTATAGATTCCGATGCTTCACTTCAGGTTTACTGTGTCCCTCTGGCCTTTTTATTGTCAATGAAACACAGAAATTGCATCGGATTTAAATACAAAAGGCACAATGCCGACTTAAGTACAAGAAGACTGACTCTTCTTACTGTCTATGTTTTGAACCATTTCTGTGACACTAGTTATAGATTCCGATGCTTCACTTCAGGATTACTGTATCCCTTGGAGCTTAGTATTGCCGATGAAACACAGAAATTTCATCGGAATTAAATACAAAAGGCATAATGCCGACAAAAGTACAAGAAGACTGACTCTTCCTACTGTCTATGTTTTGAACCATTCCTGTGACACCAGTTATAGATTCCGATGCATCACTTCAGGTTTACAGAAACCCTTGGACCTTCTTATTGACGATGAAACACAGAAATTGAATCGGAATTAAATACAAAAGGCACAATGCCGACTTAAGTACAAGAAGACTGACTTTTCATACTGTCTATGTTTTGAACCATTCCTGTGACACAAGTTATACATTCCGATGCTTCATTTCAGGCTTACTGCATCCCTCTCACCTTCTTCTTGATGATGAAACACAGAAATTGCATCGGATTTAAATAGAAAAGCCACAACGCCGACTTAAGTACAAGAAGACTGACTCTTCTTACTGTCTATGATTTGAACCATTCCTGTGACACTAGTTATAGGTTCCGATGCTTTACTTCAGGTGTACTGTCTCCCTTGGACCTTCTTATTGACGATGAAACACAGAAATTGCATCGGGATTAAATACAAAAGGCACAATGCCGACTTATGTACAAGTAGACTGACTCTTCTTACTGTCTATGTTTTGAACCATTCCTGTGACACTAGTTTCAAATTCTGATGCATCACTTCACGTTTACTGTAACCCTTGGACCGTCTTATTGACGATGAAACACAGAAATTGAATCGGAATTAAATACAAAAGGCACAATGCCGACTTAAGTTTAAGAAGAATGACTCTTCCTAGTGTCTATTTTTTGAACCATTCCTGTGACACTAGTTATAGATTCCGATGCTTCACTTCAGGTTTACTGTATTCCTCTGACCTCCTTATTGACGATGAATTACAGCAATTGCATCGGAAATAAATACAAAAGGCACAATGCCGACTCAAGTACAAAAAGACTGACTCTTCCTACTGTCTATGTTTTGAACCATTCCTGTGACACTAGTTATACATTCCGATGCTTCACATCAGGTTTACTGTATCCCTCTGACCTTCTTATTGACGATGAAACACAGAAATTGCATCAGAATTAAATAGAAAAGGCACAATGCCGACATAAGTACAAGAAGACTGGCTCTTCTTACTGACTATGTTTGAACCATTCCTGTGACACTAGTTAGAGATTCCGATGCTTCACGTCAGTTTTACTGTATCCCTTGAACCTTCTTATTGACGATGAAACACAGAAATTGCATCGGGGTTAAATAAAAAGGCACAATGCCGACTTAAGTACAAGAAGAATGTCTCTTCTTACTGACTATGTTTGAACCATTCCCCTGACACTAATTACAGATTCCGATGCTTCACTTCAGGTTTACTGTATCCCTTGACCCTCTCATTGACAACGAAACACTGAAGTTGCTTCGGAATTAAAAACAAAAGGCACAATGCCGACTTAAGTACAAGAAGACTGACTCTTCCTACTGTCTATGTTTTGAACCATTCCTGTGACACTAGTTACAGATTCCGATGCTTCACTTCAGGTTTACTGTACCCCTCTGACCTTCTTATTGTCGATGAAACACAGAAATTGCATAGGAATTAAATACAAAAGGCACAATGCCGACATAAGTACAAGAGGGCTGACTCTTCTTACTGTCTATGCTTTGAACCATTCCTGTGACACTAGTCATAGATTCCGATGCTTCACTTCAGGTTTACTGCATCATTTGGACCTTCTTATTGACGACGAAACACAGAAATTGCATCGGAATTAAATAGGACAGGCACAATGCCGACTTAAGTACAAGAAGACTGACCCATACTATTGTCTATGTCTGAACCATTCCTGTGACACTAGTTATGGATTCCGATGCTTCACTTCAGGTTTACTGTATCCCTCTGACCCTCTTATTGACGATCAAACACAGAAATTGCATCGGAATTAAATAGAAAAGGCACAATGCCGACATAAGTACAAGAATACTGACTGTTCTTACTGTCTATGTTTTGAACCATTCCTGTGACACTAGTTATTGATTCCGATGCTTCACTTCAGGTGTACTGTATCCCTTGGACCTTGTTATTGACGACGGAACACAGAATTTGCATCCGAATTAAATAGACAAGGCACAATGCCGACTTAAGTACAAGAAGACTGACTCTTCCTACTGTCTCTGTTTCGAACCATTCCTGTGACACTAGTTATAGATTCCGATGCTTCACTTCAGGTTTACTGTATCCCTCTGACCTTCTTATTGACGACGAAACACAGAAATTGCATCGGAATTAAATACGAAAGGCACAATGCCGACTCAAGTACAAGAAGACTGGCTCTTCTTTCTGACTACGTTATGAACATTTCATGTGAGGCCAGTTTTAGACTCCGATGCTTCACTTCAGGTTTACTGTATCCCTCTGACCTCCTTATTGACGATGAAACACAGCAATTGCATCGGAAATAAATACAAAAGGCACAATGCCGACTCAAGTACAAGAAGACTGACTCTTCCTACTGTCTATGTTTTGAACCATTCCTGTGACACTAGTTATAGATTTCGATGCTTCACTTCAGGTTTACTGTAACCCTTGGACCTTCTTGTTGACGATGAAACACAGAAATTGCATCGGAATTAAATACAAAAGGCACAATGCCGACTTAGGTACAAGTAGACTGACTCTTCTTACTGTCTATGTTTCGAACCATTCCTGTGACACTAGTTATAGATTCTGATGCTTCACTTCAGTTTTACTGTATCCCTCTGACCTTCTCATTGACGATGAAACACACACATTGCATCGGAATTAAATACAAAAGGCACAATGCCGACTTAAGTACAAGAAGACTGACTCTTCCTACTGTCTATGTTTTGAACCATCAATGTGACACTAGTTATAGATTCCGATGCTTTACTTCAGGTTTACTGTATCCCTTGGACCTTCTTATTGACGATGAAACACAGAAATTAAATCGGAATTAAATACAAAAGGCACAATGCCGACTTATGTACAAGAAGTCTGACACATCCTACTGTCTATGTTATGAACCATTCCTGTGACACTAGTTATAGATTCCGATGATTCTTTTTACGTTTACTGTATCCCTTTGACCTTCTTATTGACGATGAAAAACAGAAATTGCATCGGAATTAAATAGAAAAGGCACAATGCCGACTTAAGTACAAGAAGATTGACACTTCCTACTGTCTATGTTTTGAACCATTCCTGTGACACTAGTTATAGATTCCGATGCTTCACTTCAGGTTTACTGTATCCCTCTGACCTCCTTATTGACGATGAAACACAGCAATTGCATCGGAAATAAATACAATAGGCACAATGCCGGCTCAAGTACAAGAACACTGTCTCTTCCTACTGTCTATGTTTTGAACCATTCCTGTGACACTAGTTATAGATACCGATGCTTCACTTCAGGTTTACTGTATCCCTCTGACCTTCTTATTGACGATGAAACACAGAAAATGCATCGCAATTAAATAGAAAAGGCACAATGCCGACTTAAGTACAAGAATTCTGACTCTTCCTACTGTCTATGTTTTGAACCATTCCCGTGAGACTAGTTATAGATTCCGATGCTTCACTTCAGGTTTACTGTGTCCCTCTGACCTTCTTATTGTCGATGAAACACAGAAATTGCATCGGAATTAAATAGAAAAGGCACAATGCCGACTTAAGTACAAGAAGATTGTCTCTTCCTACTGTCTATGTTTTGAACCATTCCTGTGACACTAGTTATAGATTCCGATGCTTCACTTCAGGTTTACTGAATCCCTCTGACCTTCTTATTGACGATGAAACACAGAAATTGCATCGGAATTACATACAAAAGGCACAGTGCCGACTATAGTACAAGAAGACTGACTCTTCATTCTGACTATGTTATGAACATTTCCTGTGAGACCAGTTTTAGACTCCGATGCTACACTATATGTTTATTGTATCACTTGGACCTTCTTATTGACGATGAAAAACAGAAATTGCATCGGAATTAAATACAAAAGGCACAATGCCGAATTAAGTACAAGAAGACTGACTCCTCTTACTGTCTATGTTTAGAACCATTCCTGTGACACTAGTTATAGATTCCGATGCTTCACTTCAGGTTTACTGTATCCCTTGGACATTTTTATTGACGATGATACACAGAACTTGCATCGGAATTAAATACAAAAGGCACAATGCCGACTTAAGTACAACTAGACTGACTCTCCCTACTGACTATGCTTTGAACCACTCCTGTAACACTAGTTATAGATTCCGATGCTTCACTATGTGTTTACTGAATCCCTTTTACCTTCTTATTGACGATGAAGCACAGAAATTGCATCGAAATTATATACAAAAGGCACAATGCCGACTTAAGTACAAGAGGACTGACTCTTCCTACTGTCTATGTTTTGAACCATACCTGTGACACTAGTTATAGATTCCGGTGCTTTACTTCAGGTTTACTGTATCCTTTGGACCTTCTTATTGACGATGAAACACAGAAATTAAATCGGAATTAAATACAAAAGGCACAATGCCAACTTATGTACAAGAAGTCTGACTCTTCCCACTGTCTATGTTATGAACCATTCCTGTGACACTAGTTATAGATTCCGATGATTCACTTCACGTTTACTGTATCCCTTTGACCTTCTTATTGACGATGAAACACAGAAATTACATCGAAATTATATACAAAAGGCACAATGCCGACTTAAGTACAAGAAGACTGACTCTTCCTACTGTCTATGTTTTGAACCATTCCTGTGACACTAGTTATAGATTCCGATGCTTCACTTCAGTTATACTGTATCCCTCTGACCTTCTTATTGACGATGAAACACAGAAATTGCATCGAAATTATATACAAAAGGCACAATGCCGACTTAAGTACAAGAAGACTGACTCTTCCTACTGTCTATGTTTTGAACCATTCCTGTGACACTAGTTATAGATTCCGATGCTTCAATTCGGGTTTACTGTACCCCTCTGACCTTCTTATTGTCGATGGAGCACAGAAATTGCATCGGAATTAAATACAATAGGCACAATGCCGACTTAAGTACAAGAGGACTGACTTTTCTTACTGTCTATGCTTTGAACCATTCCTGTGACACTAGTTATAGATTCCGATGCTTCACTTCAGGTTTACTGCATCCCTTGGACCTTCTTAGTGACGACGAAACACAGAAATTGCATCGGGATTAAATAAAAAGGCACAATGCCGACTTAAGTACAAGAAGAATGTCTCTTCTTACTGACTATGTTTTGAACCATACCTGTGACACTAGTTATAGATACCGATGCTTCACTTCAGATTTACTGTATCCCTCTGACCTTCTTATTGACGATGAAACACAGAAATTGCATCGGAATTAAATACAAAAGGCACAGTGCCCACTTAAGTATAAGAAGACTGACTCTTCTTAATCACTATGTTTTTAACCATCCCCGTGACACTAGTTATAGATTCCGATGCTTCCCTTCAGGTTTACTGTATCCCTCTGACCTTCTTATTGACGATGAAACACAGACATTGCATCGGAATTAAATACAAAAGGCACAATGCCGACTTACGTACAAGAAGACTGACTCATCTCTTGTCTATGTTTTGAACCATTCCTGTGACACTTGTTATAGATTGCGATGCTTCACTTCAGGTTTACTGCATCCCTTGGACCTTCTTATTGACGACGAAACACAGAAATTGCATCGGAATTAAATACAAAAGGCACAATGCCGAATTAAGTACAAGAAGACTGACTCTTCTTACTGTCTATGTTTAGAACCATTCCTGTGACACTAGTTTAGATTCCGATGCTTCACTTCAGGTTTACTGTAATCCTCTGACCTTCTTAATTACGCTGAAACACAGAAATTGCATCGGAATTAAATACAAAAGGCACAATGCCGACTTAACTACAAGAAGACTGACTCTTCTTACTGTCTATGCTTTGAACCATTCCGGTGACACTAGTTATAGTTTCCGATGCTTCACTTCAGGCTTACTGTATCACTTGGACCTTCTTTTTGACAATGAAACACAGAAATTGCATCAGAATTAAATACAAAAGGCACAATGCCGAGTTAGGTACAAGAAGACTGACTCTTCTTACTGTCTATGTTTTGAACAATCCCTGTGACACTAGTTATAGATTCCGATGCTTCACTTCAGGTTTACTGTATCCCATGGACCTTCTTATCGACGATGAAACACAGAAATAGCATCGGAATTAAATACAAGAGGCCCAATGCCGACATAAGTACAAGAAGACTGACTCTTCTTACTGTCTATGTTTTGAACCATTCCTGTGTCACTAGTTATAGATTCTGATGCTTCATTTTAGGTTTACTGTATCCCTCTGACCTTCTTATTGACGACGAAACACAGAAATTGCACCGGAAATAAATAGAAAAGGCACAATGCCGACTTAAGTGCAAGAAGACTGACTCTTCGTACTGTCTATGTTTTGAACCATTCCTGTGGCACTAGTTATTGATTCCGATGCTTCACTTCAGGTTTACTGTTTCCCTCTGACCATCTTATTGATGATGAAACACAGAAATTGCATCGGAATGAAATACAAAATGCACAATGCCGACTTAAGTACAAGAAGACTGACTCTTTATACTGACTATTTTGTGAACATTTCCTGTGAGAGCAGTTTTAGATTCCGATGCTTCACTATATGTTTACTGTATCCCGTGGACCTTCTTATTGACGATGGAACACAGAAATTGCATCGGCATTAAATAGAAAAGGGACAATGCCGACTTAAGTACAAGAAGACTGACTCTTCCTACTGTCTATGTTTTAACCATTCCTGTGACACTAGTTATAGGTTCCGATGATTCACTTCAGGTTTACTGTATCCCTTGGACCATCTTATTGACGATGAAACACAGAAAGTGCATCGGAAATAAATAGAAAAGCGACAATGCCGACTTAAGTACAAGAAGACTGACTCTTCCTACAGTCTATGCTTTGAACCATTCCTGTGACACTAGTTATAGATTCCGTTGCTTCACTTCAGGTATACTGTATCCCTCTGACCTTCTTATTGACGATGAAACACAGAAATTGCATCGGAATTAAATACAAAAGGCACAATGTCGACTTAAGTACAAGAAGACAGACTCTTCTTACTGTCTATGTTTTGAACCTTTTCAGTGACACTAGTTATAGATTCCGATGCTTCACTTCAGGTTTACTGCATCCCTCTGACCTTTTTATTGATAATGAAACACAGAAATTGCATCGGAATAAATACAAAATCCACAATGCCGACTTAAGTACAAGAAGACTGACTCTTGTTACTGACTATGATTTGAATATTTCATGTGAGACCCGTTTTAGATTCCGATGCTTCACTATGTGTTTACTGAATCCCTTGGACCTTCTTATTGACGATGGAACACAGAAATTGCATCGAAATTATATACTAAAGGCACAATGCCGACTTAAGTACAAGAAGACTGTACTTCTTACTGTCTATGTTGTGAACAATCCCTGTGACACTAGTTATAGATTCCGATGATTCACTTCAGGTTTACTGTATCCGTTGGACCTTCTTATCTACATCTACATCTACATCTATTCTCCGCGAGCCGCCTTACGGTGTGTGGCGGAGGGTACTTATTGTACCACTATCTGATCCCCCCTTCCCTGTTCCATTCACGAATTGTGCGTGGGAAGAACGACTGCTTGTAAGTCTCCGTATTTGCTCTAATTTCTCGGATCTTTTCGTTGTGATCACTACGCGAGATATATGTGGGCGGTAGTAATATGTTGCCCATCTCTTCCCGGAATGAGCTCTCTCGTAATTTCGATAATAAACCTCTCCGTATTTCGTAACGCCTTTCTTGAAGTGTCCGCCACTGGAGCTTGTTCAGCATCTCCGTAACGCTCTCGCGCTGACTAAATGTCCCCATGACGAATCGCGCTGCTTTTCGCTGGATCATGTCTATCTCTTTTATTAATCCAACCTGGTAAGGGTCCCATACTGATGAGCAATACTCAAGAATCGGACGAACAAGCGTTTTGTAAGCTACTTCTTTCGTCGATGAGTCACATTTTCTTAGAATTCTTCCTATGAATCTCAACCTGGCGCCTGCTTTTCCCACTATTTGTTTTATGTGATCATTCCACTTCAGATCGCTCCGGATAGTAACTCCTAAGTATTTTACGGTCGTTACCGCTTCCAATGATTTACCACCTGTGGCATAATCGTACTGGAATGGATTTGTGCCCCTATGTATGCGCATTATATTACATTTATCGACGTTTAGGGAAAGCTGCCAGCTGTCGCACCATGCACTAATCCTCTGCAGGTCCTCCTGGAGTACGTACGAGTCTTCTGATGTTGCTACTTTCTTGTAGACAACCGTGTCATCTGCAAATAGCCTCACGGAGCTACCGATGTTGTCAACTAAGTCATTTATGTATATTGTAAACAATAAAGGTCCTATCACGCTTCCCTGCGGTACTCCCGAAATTACCTCTACATCTGCAGATTTTGAACCGTTAAGAATGACATGTTGTGTTCTTTCTTCTAGGAAATCCTGAATCCAATCACAAACCTGGTCCGATATTCCGCAAGCTCGTATTTTTTTCACTAAACGTAAGTGCGTAACCGTATCAAATGCCTTCCTGAAGTCCAGGAATACGGCATCAATCTGCTCGCCAGTGTCTATGGCACTGTGAATTTCTTGGGCAAATAGGGCGAGCTGAGATTCACATGATCTCTGTTTGCGGAATCCATGTTGGTCATGATGAAGGAAATTTGTATTATCTAAGAACGTCATAATACGAGAACACAAAACATGTTCCATTATTCTACAACAGATTGACGTAAGCGAAATAGGCCTATAATTATTCGCATCTGATTTATGACCCTTCTTGAAAATGGGAACGACCTGCGCTTTCTTCCAGTCGCTAGGTACTTTACGTTCTTCCAGCGATCTACGATAAATTGCTGATAGAAAGGGGGCACGTTCTTTAGCATAATCACTGTAGAATCTTAAGGGTATCTCGTCTGGTCCGGATGCTTTTCCGCTACTAAGTGATAGCAGTTGTTTTTCAATTCCTGTATCGTTTATTTCAATATTTTCCATTTTGGCGTCCGTGCGACGGCTGAAGTCAGGGACCGTGTTACGATTTTCCGCAGTGAAACAGTTTCGGAACACTGAATTCAGTATTTCTGCCTTTCTTCGGTCGTCCTCTGTTTCGGTGCCATCGTGGTCAACGAGTGACTGAATAGGGGATTTAGATCCGCTTACCGATTTTACATATGACCAAAACTTTTTAGGGTTCTTGTTTAGATTGTTTGCCAATGTTTTGTGTTCGAATTCGTTGAATGCTTCTCTCATTGCTCTCTTTACGCTCTTTTTCGCTTCGTTCAGCTTTTCCTTAACAGCTATGATTCGACTACTCTTAAACCTATGATGAAGCTTTCTTTGTTTCCGTAGTACCTTTCGTACATGATTGTTATACCACGGTGGATCTTTCCCCTCGCTTTGGACCTTAGACGGTACGAACTTATCTAAGGCGTACTGGACGATGTTTCTGAATTTTTTCCATTTTTGTTCAACATCCTCTTCCTCAGAAATGAACGTTTGATGGTGGTCACTCAGATATTCTGCGATTTGTGCAATATCACTCTTGTTAAGCAAATATATTTTCCTTCCTTTCTTGGCATTTCTTATTACACTTGTAGTCATTGATGCAGCCACTGACTTATGATCACTGATACCCTCTTCTACATTCACGGAGTCGAAAAGTTCCGGTCAATTTGTTGCTATGAGGTCTAAAACGTTAGCTTCACGAGTTGGTTCTCGAAGATGAAACACAGAAATTGCATCGGAATTAAATACAAGAGGCACAATGCCGACATAAGTACATGAAGACTGACTCTTCTTACTGTCTATGTTTTGAACAATTCCTGTGTAACTAGTTATTGATTCTGATGCTTCATTTTAGGTTTACTGTATCCCTTGGACCTTCTTATTGACGATGAAACACAGAAATTGCATCGGGATTAAATATAAAGGCACAATGCCGACTTAAGTACCAGAAGAATGTCTCTTCTTACTGACTATGCTTTGAACCATACCTGTGACACTAGTTATAGACACCGATGCTTCCCTTCAGGTTTACTGTATCCCTCTGACCTTCTTATTGACGATGAAACACAGAAATTGCATCGGAATTAAATACAAAAGGCACAGTGCCCACATAAGTATAAGAAGACTGACTCTTCCTAATCTCTACGTTTTGAACCATCCCCGTGACACTAGTTATAGATTCCGATGCTTCCCTTCAGGTTTACTGTATCCCTCTGACATTCTTATTGACGATGAAACACAGAAAATGCATCGGAATTAAATACAAAAGGCACAATGCCGACTTACGTACAAGAAGACTGACTCATCTTACTGTCTATGTTTTGAACCATTCCTGTGACACTAGTTATAGATTCCGATGCTTCACTTCAGGTTTACTGTACCCCTCTGACCTTCGTATTGTCGATGAAACACAGAAATTGAATCGGAATTAAATACAAAAGGCACAATGCCGACTTAAGTACAAGAGGACTGACTCTTCTTACTGTCTATGCTTTGAACCATTCCTGTGACACTAGTTATAGATTCCGATGCTTCACTTCAGGTTTACTGGATCCCTTGGACCTTCTTATTGACGACGAATCACAGAAATTGCATCGGAATTAAATACAAAAGGCACAATGCCGAATTAAGTACAAGAAGACTGACTCTTCTTACTGTCTATGTTTAGAACCATTCCTGTGACACTAGTTTAGATTCCGATGCTTCACTTCCGGTTTACTGTATCCCTCTGACCTTCTTCTTGACGATGAAGCACAGAAATTGCATCGGAATTAAATAGAAAAGCCACAATGCCGACTTAAGTACAAGAAGACTGACTCTTCTTACTGTCTATGATTTGAACCATTCCTGTGACACTAGCTATAGATTCCGATGCTTTACTTCAAGTGTACTGTCTCCCTTGGACCTTCTTATTGACGATGAAACACAGAAATTTCATCGGGATTAATTACAAAAGGCACAATTCCGACTTAGGTACAAGTAGACTGACTCTTCTTACTGTCCATGTTCTGAACCATTCCTGTGACACTAGTTATAGATTCTGTTGCTTCACTTCAGTTTTACTGTATCCCTCTGAACTTCTCATTGACGATGAAACACAGAAATTGCATCGGAATTAAATACAAAAGGCACAATGCCGACTTAAGTACAAGAAGACTGACTCTTCCTACTGTCTATGTATTGAACCATCCCTGTGACACTAGTTATAGATTCCGATGCTTTACTTCAGGTTTATTGTATCCCTTGGACCTGCTTATTGACGATGAAACACAGAAATTATATCGGAATTAAATACAAAAGCACAACACCGACTTAAGTACGAGAAGTCTGACTCTTCCTTCTGTCTATGTTATGAACCACTCCTGTGACACTAGTTATAGATTCCGATGATTCACTTCACGTTTACTGTATCCCTCTGACCTTCTTATTGACGATGAAACACAGAAATTGCATCGGAATTAAAT
Organism: Schistocerca americana; assembly: GCF_021461395.2. Lineage (NCBI taxonomy): Eukaryota > Metazoa > Arthropoda > Insecta > Orthoptera > Acrididae > Schistocerca > Schistocerca americana. The sequence continues at coordinate 1,121,299,407 of NC_060120.1, forward strand.
ACAAAAGGTACAATGTCGACTTAAGTACAAGAAGACCGACTCTTCTTACTGTCTATGTTTTGAACCTTTTCAGTGACACTATTTATAGATTCCGATGCTTCACTTCAGGTTTACTGCATCCCTCTGACCTTTTTATTGATGATGAAACACAGAAATTGCATCGGAATAAATACAAAATCCACAATGCCGACTTAAGTACAAGAAGACTGACTCTTATTACTGACTATGATTTGAACATTTCCTGTGAGACCAGTATTAGATACCGATGCTTCACTATGTGTTTACTGAATCCCTTGGACCTTCTTATTGACGATGAAACACAGAAATTGCATCGAAATTATATACAAAAGGCACAATGCCGACTTAAGTACAAGAAGACTGTACTTTTTACTGTCTATGTTTTGAACCTTTCCTGTGACACTAGTTACAGATTCCGATGCTTCACTTCAGGTTTAATGTATCCCTTGGACCTTCTTATTGACGATGAAACACAGAAATTGCATCGGAATTAAATACAAAAGGCACAATGCCGACATAAGTAGAAGAAGAATTACTCTTCCTACTGTTTATGATTTGAACCATTCCTCTGACACTAGTTATAGATTCCGATGCATCACTTCAGGTTTCCTGTAACCCTTGGACCTTCTTATTGAGGATGAAACACAGAAATTGCATCGGAATTAAATACAAAAGGCACAATGCCGACTTACGTACAAGAAGACTGACTCTTCTTACCGTCTATGTATTGAACCATTCCTGTGACACTAGTTATAGATTCCGATGCTTCACTTCAGGTTTACTGTATCCCTCTGACCTTCTTATTGATGATGAAATACAGAAATTGCATCGGAATTAAATAGAAAAGCCACAATGCCGACTTAAGTAGAAGAAGAATTACTCTTCCTACTGTTTATGATTTGAACCATTCCTCTGACACTAGTTATAGATTCCGATGCATCACTTCAGGTTTCCTGTAACCCTTGGACCTTCTTATTGAGGATGAAACACAGAAATTGCATCGGAAGTAAATACAAAAGGCACAATGCCGACTCAAGTACAAGAAGACTGCTGCTCATACTGTCTATGATTTGAACCATTCCTGTGACACTAGTTATACATTCCGATGCTTCACTTCAGGTTTACTGTATCCCTCTGACCTTCTTCTTGATGATGAAATACAGAAATTGCATCGGAATTAAATAGAAAAGCCACAATGCCGACTTAAGTACAAGAAGACTGACTCTTCTTACTGTTTATGATTTGAACCATTCCTGTGACACTAGTTATAGATTCCGATGCTTTACTTCAGGTGTACTGTCTACTTTGGACCTTCTTATTGACGATGAAACACAGAAATTGCATCGGGATTAAATACAAAAGGCACAATGCCGACTTAAGTACAAGTAGACTGACTCTTCTTACTGTCTATGTTTTGAACCATTCCAGTGACACTAGTTATAGATTCTGATGCATCACTTCATGCTTACTGTAACCCTTGGACCTTCTTATTGACGATGAAACACAGAAATTGCATCGGAATTAAATTCTTAAGGCACAATGTCGACTTAAGTACAAGAAGTGTGACTCTTCTTGCTGTGTATGTTTTGAACCATACCTGTGACACTAGTTATAGATTCCGATGCTTCACTTCTGGTTTACTGTATCCCTCTGACCTTCTTATTGACGATGAAACACAGAAATTGCATCGGAATTAAATACAAAAGGCACAATGCCGACTCAAGTACAAGAAGACTGACACCTCATAATGTCTATTATTTGAACAATTCCTGTGACACTAGTTATACATTCCGATGCTTCACTTCAGGTTTTCTGTACCCCTCGGACCTCCTTATTGACGATGAAACACAGCAATTGCATCGGAAATAAATACATAAGGAACAATGCCGAGTCAAGTACAAGAAGACTGACTCTTCCTATTGTCTATGTTTTGAACCAATCCTGTGACACTAGTTATAGATTCCGATGCATCACTTCAGGTTTATGAAACCCGTGGACCTTCTTATTGACGATGAAACACAGAAATTGCGTCGGAAGTAAATACAAAAGGCACAATGCCGACTTAAGTACAAGTAGACTGACTCTTCTTACTGTCTATGTTTTGAACCATCCCTGTGACACTAGTTATAGATTCTGATGCATCACTTCATGTTTACTGTAACCCTTGGACCATCTTATTGACGATGAAACACAGAAATTGCATCGGAATTAAATACCAAAGGCACAATTCCGACTTAAGTACAAGAGGACTGACTCTTCTTGCTGTGTATAATTTGATCCATTCCTGTGACACTAGTTATAGATTCCGATGCTTCACTTCAGGTTTACTGTATCCCTCTGACCTTCTTATTGACGATGAAACACAGAAATTGCATCGGAGTTAAATACAAAAGGCACAATGCCGACTCAAGTACAAGAAGACTGACACTTCATAATGTCTATGTTTTGAACCATTCCTGTGACACTAGTTATAAATTCCGATGCTTCACTTCAGGTTTACTGTATCCCTCTGACCTTCTTCTTCATGATGAAACACAGAAATTGCATCGGAATTAAATAGAAAAGCCACAATGCCGACTTAAGTACAAGAAGACTGACTCTTCTTACTGTCTATGATTTGAACCAATCCTGTGACACTAGTTATAGATTCCGATGCTTTACTTCAGGTGTACTGTCTCCCTTGGAGCTTCTTATTGACGATGAAACACAGAAATTTCATCGGGATTAATTTCAAAAGGCACAATGCCGACTTAGTTACAAGTAGACTGACTCTTCTTACTGTCCATGTTTTGAACCATTCCTGTGACACTAGTTATAGATTCTGATGCTTCACTTTAGTTTTTCTGTATCCCTCTGACCTTGTCATTGACGATGAAACACAGAAATAGCATCGGAATTGCATACAAAAGGCACAATGCCGACTAAAGTACAAGAAGACTGACTCTTCCTACTGTCTATGTTTTGAACCATCCCTGTGACACTAGTTATAGATTCCGATGCTTTACTTCAGGTTTACTGTATCCCTTGGACCTTCTTATTGACGATGAAACACAGAAATTATAGCTGAATTAAATACAAAAGGCAAAATGCCGACTTAAGTACATGAAGTCTGACTCTTCCTACTGTCTATGTTATGAACCATTCCTGTGACACTAGTTATTGATTCCGATGATTCACTTCACGTTTATTGTATGCCTTTGACCTTCTTATTGACGATGAAACACAGAAATTGCATCGGAATTAAATAGAAACGGCACAATGCCGACTTAAGTACAAGAATAAAGACTCTTCCTACTGTCTATGTTTTGAACAATTCCTGTGACACTAGTTATAGATTCCGATGCTTCACTTCAGGTTTACTGTATCCCTCTGACCTCCTTATTGACGATTAAACACAGCAATTGCATCGGAATTAAATACAAAACTCACAATGTCGACTTAAGTAAAAGAAAACAGACTCTTCTTACTGTCTATGTTTTGAACCTTTCCTGTGACACTAGTTATAGATTCCGACGCTTCACATCAGGTTTACTGCATCCCTCTGACCTTCTTATTGATGATGAAACACAGAAGTTGTATCGGAATTAAATACAAAATCCACAATGCCGACTTAAGTACAAGAAGACTGACTCTTCTTACTGACTATGATTTGAACATTTCCTGTGAGACCAGGTTTAGATACCGATGCTTCACTATGTGTTTACTGAATCCCTTGGACCTTCTTATTGACGATGAAACACAGAAATTGCATCGGAATTAAATAAAAAAGGCACAATGCCGACATAAGTACAAGAAGTCTGACTCTTCCTACTGTCTATGTTTTGAACCATTCCTGTGACACTAGTTACAGATTCCTATGCATCACTTCAGGTTTACTGTAACCCTTGGACCTTCTTATTGACGATGAAACACAGAAATTGCATCGGAATTAAATACAAAAGGCACAATGCCGACTTAAGTACAAGAAGACTGACTCTTCTTGCTGTGTATGCTTTGAACCTTTCCTGTGACACTAGTTATAGATACCGAGGCTTCACTTCAGGTTTACGCTATCACTTGGACCTTCTTATCGACGATGAAACACAGAAATTGCATCGGAATTAAATACAAGAGGCACAATGCCGACATAAGTACAAGAAGACTGACTCTTCCTACTGTCTATGCCTTGAACCATTCCTGTGACACTAGTTATAGATTCCGATGCTTCACTTCAGGTTTACTGTTTCCCTCTGACCTTCTTATTGATGATGAAACACAGAAATTGCATGGGAATTAAATACAAAATGCACAATGCCGACTTAAGTACAAGAAGACTGACTCTTCTTACTGACTATTTTGTGAACATTTCCTGTGAGACCAGTTTTAGATTCCGATGCTTCACAGTATGTTTACTGTATCCCTTGGACCTTCTTATTGACGATGAAACACAGAAATTGCATCGGAATTAAATAGAAAGGGCACAATGCCGACTTAAGTACAAGAAGACTCACTCTTCTACTGTCTATGTTTTAACCATTCCTGTGACACTAGTTATAGATTCCGATGCTTCACATCAGGTTTACTGTATCCCTTGGACCTTCTTATTGACGATGTAACACAGAAATTGCATCGGGATTAAATAAAAAGCCACAATGCCGACTTAAGTACAAGAAGAATGTCTCTTCTTACTGACAATGTTTGAACCATACCTGTGACACTAGTTATAGATACCGATGCTTCCCTTCAGGTTTACTGTATCCCTCTGACCTTCTTATTGAGGATGAAACACAGAAATTGCAATGGAATTAAATACAAAAGGCACAGTAACGACTTAAGTATAAGAAGACTGACTCTTCCTAATCTCTATGTTTTGAACCATCCCCGTGACACTAGTTATAGATTCCGATGCTTCACTTCAGGTTTACTGTATCCCTCTGACCTTCTTATTGACGATGAAACACAGAATTTTATCGGAATTAAATACAAAAGGCACAATGCCGACTTACGTACAAGAAGACAGACTCATCTTACTGTCTATGTTTTAAACCATTCCTCTGCCACTAATTATAGATTCCGATGCTTCACTTCAGGTTTACTACATCTCTTGGACCTTGTTATTGACGACGAAACACAGAAATTGCATCGGAATTAAATAGAAAAGGCACAATGCCGACTTAAGAACAAGAAGACTGACTCTGCTTACTGTATATGCCTTGAACCATTCCTGTGACAGTAGTTATAGATTCCGATGCTTCACATCAGGATTATTGTTTCCATCTGACCTTCTTATTGATGATGAAAAACAGAAATTCATCGGAATTAAATACAAAATCCACAATGCCGACTTAAGTACAAGAAGACTGACTCTTCTTACTGACTATTTTGTGAACATTTCCTGTGGGACCAGTTTTAGATTCCGATGCTTCACAATATGTTTACTGTATCCCTTGGACCTTCTTATTGACGATGAAACACAGAAATTGCATCGGAATTGAATTGAAAAGGCACAATGCCGACTTAAGGACAAGAAGACTGACTCCTCCGACTGTCTATGTTTTAACCGTTCCTGTGACACTAGTTATAGATTCCGATGCTTCACTTCAGGTTTACTGTATCCCTTGGACCTTCTTATTGACGATGAAACACAGAAATTGCATCGAAATTGTATACAAACGGCTCAATGCCGACTTAAGTACAAGAAGACTGACTCTTCATACTGTCTATGTTTGAACCATTCCTGTGACACTAGTTATACATTCGGATGCTTCACTTCAGGTTTACTGTATCCCTCTGACCTTCTTCTTGATGATGAAACACAGATATTGCATCGGAATTAAATACAAAAGGCACAATGCCGAATTAAGTACAAGAAGACTGACTCTTCTTACTGTCTATGTTTAGAACCATTCCTGTGACACTAGTTTAGATTCCGATGCTTCACTTCAGGTTTACTGTATCCCTCTGACCTTCTTCTTGATGATGAAGCACAGAAATTGCATCGGAATTAAATAGAAAAGCCACAATGCCGACTTAAGTACAAGAAGACTGACTCTTCTTACTGTCTATGATTTGAACCATTCCTGTGAGACTAGCTATAGATTCCGATGCTTTACTTCAAGTGTACTGTCTCCCTTGGACCTTCTTATTGACGATGAAACACAGAAATTTCATCGGGATTAATTACAAAAGGCACAATTCCGACTTAGGTACAAGTAGACTGACTCTTCTTACTGTCCATGTTCTGAACCATTCCTGTGACACTAGTTATAGATTCTGTTGCTTCACTTCAGTTTTACTGTATCCCTCTGAACTTCTCTTGACGATGAAACACAGAAATTGCATCGGAATTAAATACAAAAGGCACAATGCCGACTTAAGTACAAGAAGACTGACTCTTCCTACTGTCTATGTATTGAACCATCCCTGTGACACTAGTTATAGATTCCGATGCTTTACTTCAGGTTTATTGTATCCCTTGGACCTTCTTATTGACGATGAAACACAGAAATTATATCGGAATTAAATACAAAAGCACAACGCCGACTTAAGTACAAGAAGTCTGACTCTTCCTTCTGTCTATGTTATGAACCATTCCTGTGACACTAGTTATAGATTCCGATGATTCACTTCACGTTTACTGTATCCCTCTGACCTTCTTATTGACGATGAAACACAGAAATTGCATCGGAATTAAATACAAAAGGTACAATGTCGACTTAAGTACAAGAAGACAGACTCTCCTTACTGTCTATGTTTTGAACCTTTTCAGTGACACTATTTATAGATTCCGATGCTTCACTTCAGGTTTACTGCATCCCTCTGACCTTTTTATTGATGATGAAACACAGAAATTGCATCGGAATAAATACAAAATAAACAATGCCGACTTAAGTACAAGAAGACTGACTCTTCTTACTGACTATGATTTGAACATTTCCTGTGAGACCAGTATTAGATTCCGATGCTTCACTATGTGTTTACTGAATCCCTTGGACCTTCTTATTGACGATGAAACACAGAAATTGCATCGAAATTATATACAAAAGGCACAATGCCGACTTAAGTACAAGAACACTGTACTTTTTACTGTCTATGTTTTGAACCTTTCCTGTGACACTAGTTACAGATTCCGATGCTTCACTTCAGGTTTAATGTATCCCTTGGACCTTCTTATTGACGATGAAACACAGAAATTGCATCGGAATTAAATACAAAAGGCACAATGCCGACATAAGTAGAAGAAGAATTACTCTTCCTACTGTTTATGATTTGAACCATTCCTCTGACACTAGTTATAGATTCCGATGCATCACTTCAGGTTTCCTGTAACCCTTGGACCTTCTTATTGAGGATGAAACACAGAAATTGCATCGGAATTAAATACAAAAGGCACAATGCCGACTTACGTACAAGAAGACTGACTCTTCTTACCGTCTATGTATTGAACCATTCCTGTGACACTAGTTATAGATTCCGATGCTTCACTTCAGGTTTACTGTATCCCTCTGACCTTCTTATTGACGATGAAACACAGAAATTGCATCGGAAGTAAATACAAAAGGCACAATGCCGACTCAAGTACAAGAAGACTGCTGCTCATACTGTCTATGATTTGAACCATTCCTGTGACACTAGTTATACATTCCGATGCTTCACTTCAGGTTTACTGTATCCCTCTGACCTTCTTCTTGATGATGAAATACAGAAATTGCATGGGAATTAAATAGAAAATCCACAATGCCGACTTAAGTACAAGAAGACTGACTCTTCTTACTGTTTATGATTTGAACCATTCCTGTGACACTAGTTATAGATTCCGATGCTTTACTTCAGGTGTACTGTCTACTTTGGACCTTCTTATTGACGATGAAACACAGAAATTGCATCGGGATTAAATACAAAAGGCACAATGCCGACTTAAGTACAAGTAGACTGACTCTTCTTACTGTCTATGTTTTGAACCATCCCTGTGACACTAGTTATAGATTCTGATGCATCACTTCAAGTTTACTGTAACCCTTGGACCATCTTATTGACGATGAAACACAGAAATTGCATCGGAATTAAATACCAAAGTCACAATGCCGACTTAAGTACAAGAAGACTGACTCTTCTTGCTGTGTATAATTTGATCCATTCCTGTGACACTAGTTATAAATTCCGATGCTTCACTTCAGGTTTACTGTATCCCTCTGACCTTCTTCTTCATGATGAAACACAGAAATTGCATCGGAATTAAATAGAAAAGCCACAACGCCGACTTAAGTACAAGGAGACTGACTCTTCTTACTGTCTATGATTTGAACCAATCCTGTGACACTAGTTATAGATTCCGATGCTTTACTTCAGGTGTACTGTCTCCCTTGGACCTTCTTATTGACGATGAAACACAGAAATTTCATCGGGATTAATTTCAAAAGGCACAATGCCGACTTAGTTACAAGTAGACTGACTCTTCTTACTGTCCATGTTTTGAACCATTCCTGTGACACTAGTTATAGATTCTGATGCTTCACTTTAGTTTTTCTGTATCCCTCTGAGCTTGTCATTGACGATGAAACACAGAAATTGCATCGGAATTGCATACAAAAGGCACAATGCCGACTAAAGTACAAGAAGACTGACTCTTCCTACTGTCTATGTTTTGAACCATCCCTGTGACACTAGTTATAGATTCCGATGCTTTACTTCAGGTTTAGTGTATCCCTTGGACCTTCTTATTGACGATGAAACGCAGAAATTATAGCTGAATTAAATACAAAAGGCAAAATGCCGACTTAAGTACATGAAGTCTGACTCTTCCTACTGTCTATGTTATGAACCATTCCTGTGACACTAGTTATTGATTCCGATGATTCACTTCACGTTTATTGTATGCCTTTGACCTTCTTATTGACGATGAAACACAGAAATTGCATCGGAATTAAATAGAAACGGCACAATGCCGACTTAAGTACAAGAATAATGACTCTTCCTACTGTCTATGTTTTGAACAATTCCTGTGACACTAGTTATAGATTCCGATGCTTCACTTCAGGTTTACTGTATCCCTCTGACCTCCTTATTGACGATTAAACACAGCAATTGCATCGGAATTAAATACAAAACTCACAATGTCGACTTAAGTAAAAGAAAACAGACTCTTCCTACTGTCTATGTTTTGAACATTTCCTGTGACACTAGTTATAGATTCCGACGCTTCACATCAGGTTTACTGCATCCCTCTGACCTTCTTATTGATGATGAAACACAGAAGTTGTATCGGAATTAAATACAAAATCGACAATGCCGACTTAAGTACAAGAAGACTGACTCTTCTTACTGACTATGATTTGAACATTTCCTGTGAGACCAGGTTTAGATACCGATGCTTCACTATGTGTTTACTGAATCCCTTGGACCTTCTTATTGACGATGAAACACAGAAATTGCATCGGAATTAAATAAAAAAGGCACAATGCCGACATAAGTACAAGAAGACTGACTCTTCCTACTGTTTATGTTTTGAACCATTCCTGTGACACTAGTTATAGATTCCGATGCATCACTTCAGGTTTACTGTAACCCTTGGACCTTCTTATTGACGATGAAACACAGAAATTGCATCGGAATTAAATACAAAAGGCACAATGCCGACTTAAGTACAAGAAGACTGACTCTTCTTGCTGTGTATGCTTTGAACCTTTCCTGTGACACTAGTTATAGATACCGAGGCTTCGCTTCAGGTTTACTCTATCACTTGGACCTTCTTATCGACGATGAAACACAGAAATTGCATCGGAATTAAATACAAGAGGCACAATGCCGACATAAGTACAAGAAGACTGACTCTTCCTACTGTCTATCTTTTGAACAATCCCTGTGACTCTAGTTATAGATTCCGATGCTTCACTTCAGGTTTACGGTATCCCTTGGAACTTCTTATCGACGATGAAACACAGAAATTGCATCGGAATTAAATACAAGAGGCACAATGCCGACATAAGTACAAGAAGACTGACTCTTCCTACTGTCTATGCCTTGAACCATTCCTGTGACACTAGTTATAGATTCCGATGCTTCACTTCAGGTTTACTGTTTCCCTCTGACCTTCTTATTGATGATGAAACACAGAAATTGCATCGGAATTAAATACAAAATGCACAATGCCGACTTAAGTACAAGAAGACTGACTCTTCTTACTGACTATTTTGTGAACATTTCCTGTGAGACCAGTTTTAGATTCCGATGCTTCACAGTATGTTTACTGTATCCCTTGGACCTTCTTATTGACGATGAAACACAGAAATTGCATCGGAATTAAATAGAAAGGGCACAATGCCGACTTAAGTACAAAAAGACTCACTCTTCTACTGTCTATGTTTTAACCATTCCTGTGACACTAGTTATAGATTCCGATGCTTCACATCAGGTTTACTGTATCCCTTGGACCTTCTTATTGACGATGTAACACAGAAATTGCATCGGGATTAAATAAAAAGGCACAATGCCGACTTAAGTACAAGAAGAATGTCTCTTCTTACTGACAATGTTTTGAACCATACCTGTGACACTAGTTATAGATACCGATGCTTCCCTTCAGGTTTACTGTATCCCTCTGACCTTCTTATTGAGGATGAAACACAGAAATTGCAATGGAATTAAATACAAAAGGCACAGTAACGACTTAAGTATAAGAAGACTGACTCTTCCTAATCTCTATGTTTTGAACCATCCCCGTGACACTAGTTATAGATTCCGATGCTTCACTTCAGGTTTACTGTATCCCTCTGACCTTCTTATTGACGATGAAACACAGAATTGGATCGGAATTAAATACAAAAGGCACAATGCCGACTTACGTACAAGAAGACTGACTCATCTTACTGTCTATGTTTTAAACCATTCCTCTGCCACTAATTATAGATTCCGATGCTACACTTCAGGTTTACTACATCTCTTGGACCTTCTTATTGACGACGAAACACAGAAATTGCATCGGAATTAAATACAAAAGGCACAATGCCGACTTAAGAACAAGAAGACTGACTCTTCTTACTGTATATGCCTTGAACCATTCCTGTGACAGTAGTTATAGATTCCGATGCTTCACATCAGGATTATTGTTTCCATCTGACCTTCTTATTGATGATGAAAAACAGAAATTCATCGGAATTAAATACAAAATCCACAATGCCGACTTAAGTACAAGAAGACTGACTCTTCTTACTGACTATTTTGTGAACATTTCCTGTGGGACCAATTTTAGATTCCGATGCTTCACAATATGTTTACTGTATCCCTTGGACCTTCTTATTGACGATGAAACACAGAAATTGCATCGGAATTAAATACAATAGGCACAATGCCGACTTAAGTACAAGAGGACTGACTCTTCTTACTGTCCATGCTTTGAACCATTCCTGTGACACTAGTTATAGATTCCGATGCATCACTGCAGGTTTACTACATCCCTTGGACCTTCTTATTGACGACGAAAAACAGAAATTGCATCGGAATTAAATAGGAAAGGCACAATGCCGACTTAAATACAAGAAGACTGACTCTTCCTACTGACCCTGTTTTGAACCATGCCTGTGACACTAGTTATAGATTCCGATGCTTCACTTCAGGTTTACTGTATCCCTCTGACCTTCTTATTGACGATGAAACACAGAAATTGCATCGGAATTAAATACAAAAGGCACAATGCTAACTTAAGTACAAGAAGACTGACTTTTCTTACTGACTATGATTTCAACATTTCCTGTGAGACCAGTTTTAGATACCGATGCTTCACTATGTGTTTACTGAATCCCTTGGACTTTCTTATTGACGATGAAACACAGAAATTGCATCGAAATTATATACAAAAGGCACAATGCCGACTTAAGTACAAGAAGACTGACTCTTCATACTGTCTATGTTTTGAACCATTCCTGTGACACTAGTTATACATTCGGATGCTTCACTTCAGGTTTACTGTATCCCTCTGACCTTCTTCTTGATGATGAAACACAGAAATTGCATCGGAATTAAATAGAAAAGCCACAATGCCGACTTAAGTACAAGAAGACTGACTCTTTATACTGTCTATGATTTGAACCATTCCTGTGACACTAGCTATAGATTCCGATGCTTTACTTCAAGTGTACTGTCTCCCTTGGACCTTCTTATTGACGATGAAACACAGAAATTTCATCGGGATTAATTACAAAAGGCACAATTCGGACTTAGGTACAAGTAGACTGACTCTTCTTACTGTCCATGTTCTGAACCAATCCTGTGACACTAGTTATAGATTCTGTTGCTTCACTTCAGTTTTACTGTATCCCTCTGAACTTCTCATTGACGATGAAACACAGAAATTGCATCGGAATTAAATACAAAAGGCACAATGCCGACTTAAGTACAAGAAGACTGACTCTTCCTACTGTCTATGTTTTGAACCATCCCTGTGACACTAGTTATAGATTCCGATGCTTTACTTCAGGTTTATTGTATCCCTTGGACCTTCTTATTGACGATGAAACACAGAAATTATATCGGAATTAAATACAAAAGCACAACGCCGACTTAAGTACAAGAAGTCTGACTCTTCCGTCTGTCTATGTTATGAACCATTCCTGTGACACTAGTTATAGATTCCGATGATTCACTTCACGTTTACTGTATCCCTCTGACCTTCTTATTGACGATGAAACACAGAAATTGCATCGGAATTAAATACAAAAGGTACAATGTCGACTTAAGTGCAAGAAGACAGACTCTTCTTACTGTCTATGTTTTGAACCTTTTCAGTGACACTATTTATAGATTCCGATGCTTCACTTCAGGTTTACTGCATCCCTCTGACCTTTTTATTGATGATGAAACACAGAAATTGCATCGGAATAAATACAAAATCCACAATGCCGACTTAAGTACAAGAAGACTGACTCTTCTTACTGACTATGATTTGAACATTTCCTGTGAGACCAGTATTAGATTCCGATGCTTCACTATGTGTTTACTGAATCCCTTGGACCTTCTTATTGACGATGAAACACAGAAATTGCATCGAAATTATATACAAAAGGCACAATGCCGACTTAAGTACAAGAAGACTGTACTTTTTACTGTCTATGTTTTGAACCTTTCCTGTGACACTAGTTACAGATTCCGATGCTTCACTTCAGGTTTAATGTATCCCTTGGACCTTCTTATTGACGATGAAACACAGAAATTGCATCGGAATTAAATACAAAAGGCACAATGCCGACATAAGTAGAAGAAGAATTACTCTTCCTACTGTTTATGATTTGAACCATTCCTCTGACACTAGTTATAGATTCCGATGCATCACTTCAGGTTTCCTGTAACCCTTGGACCTTCTTATTGATGATGAAACACAGAAATTGCATCGGAATTAAATACAAAAGGCACAATGCCGACTTACGTACAAGAAGACTGACTCTTCTTACCGTCTATGTATTGAACCATTCCTGTGACACTAGTTATAGATTCCGATGCTTCACTTCAGGTTTACTGTATCCCTCTGACCTTCTTATTGACGATGAAACACAGAAATTGCATCGGAAGTAAATACAAAAGGCACAATGCCGACTCAAGTACAAGAAGACTGCTCCTCATACTGTCTATGATTTGAACCATTCCTGTGACACTAGTTATACATTCCGATGCTTCACTTCAGGTTTACTGTATCCCTCTGACCTTCTTCTTGATGATGAAATACAGAAATTGCATCGGAATTAAATAGAAAAGCCACAATGCCGACTTAAATACAAGAAGACTGACTCTTCTTACTGTTTATGATTTGAACCATTCCTGTGACACTAGTTATAGATTCCGATGCTTTACTTCAGGTGTACTGTCTACTTTGGACCTTCTTATTGACGATGAAACACAGAAATTGCATCGGGATTAAATACAAAAGGCACAATGCCGACTTAAGTACAAGTAGACTGACTCTTCTTACTGTCTATGTTTTGAACCATTCCAGTGACACTAGTTATAGATTCTGATGCATCACTTCATGCTTACTGTAACCCTTGGACTTTCTTATTGACGATGAAACACAGAAATTGCATCGGAATTAAATTCTTAAGGCACAATGTCGACTTAAGTACAAGAAGTGTGACTCTTCTTGCTGTGTATGTTTTGAACCATACCTGTGACACTAGTTATAGATTCCGATGCTTCACTTCTGGTTTACTGTATCCCTCTGACCTTCTTATTGACGATGAAGCACAGAAATTGCATCGGAATTAAATACAAAAGGCACAATGCCGACTCAAGTACAAGAAGACTGACACCTATTAATGTCTATGATTTGAACAATTCCTGTGACACTAGTTATACATTCCGATGCTTCACTTCAGGTTTTCTGTACCCCTCGGACCTCCTTATTGACGATGAAACACAGCAATTGCATCGGAAATAAATACATAAGGAACAATGCCGAGTCAAGTACAAGAAGACTGACTCTTCCTATTGTCTATGTTTTGAACCATTCCTGTGACACTAGTTATAGATTCCGATGCATCACTTCAGGTTTATGAAACCCGTGGACCTTCTTATTGACGATGAAACACAGAAATTGCGTCGGAATTAAATACAAAAGGCACAATGCCGACTTAAGTACAAGAAGACTGACTCTGCTTGCTGTGTATGATTTGAACCATTCCTGTGACACTAGTTATAGATACCGATGCTTCACTTCAGGTTTACTGTATCACTCTGACCTTCTTAATGACGATAAAACACAGAAATTGCATCGGAATTAAATACAAAAGGCACAATGCCGACTCAAGTACAAGAAGACTGACTCTTCATACTGTCTATGTTTTGATCCATTCCTGTGACCCTAGTTATACATTCCGATGCTTCACTTCAGGTTTACTGTGTCCCTTTGACCTTCTTCTTGATGATGAAACACAGAAATTGCATCGGAATTAAATAGAAAGGCCACAATGCCGACTTAAGTACAAGAAGACTGACTCTTCTTACTGTCTATAATTTGAACCATTCCTGTGACACTAGTTATAGGTTCCGATGCTTTACATCAGGTGTACTGTCTACCTTGGACCTTCTTATTGACGATGAAACACAGAAATTGCATCGGGATTAAATACAAAAGGAACAATGCCGACTTAAGTACAAGTAGACTGACTCTTCTTACTGTCTATGTTTTGAACCATCCCTGTGACACTAGTTATAGATTCTGATGCATCACTTCATGTTTACTGTAACCCTTGGACCATCTTATTGACGATGAAACACAGAAATTGCATCGGAATTAAATACCAAAGGCACAATGCCGACTTAAGTACAAGAACACTGACTCTTCTTGCTGTGTATGTTTTGATCCATTCCTGTGACACTAGTTATAGATTCCGATGCTTCACTTCAGGTTTACTGTATCCCTCCGACCTTCTTATTGACGATGAAACACAGAAATTGCATCGGAGTTAAATACAAAAGGCACAATGCCGACTCAAGTACAAGAAGACTGACACTTCATAATGTCTATGTTTTGAACCATTCCTGTGACACTAGTTATAAATTCCGATGCTTCACCTCAGGTTTACTGTATCCCTCTGACCTTCTTCTTCATGATGAAACACAGAAATTGCATCGGAATTAAATAGAAAAGCCACAATGCCGACTTAAGTACAAGAAGACTGACTCTTCTTACTGTCTATGATTTGAACCAATCCTGTGACACTAGTTATAGATTCCGATGCTTTACTTCAGGTGTACTGTCTCCCTTGGACCTTCTTATTGACGATGAAACACAGAAATTTCATCGGGATTAATTTCAAAAGGCACAATGCCGACTTAGTTACAAGTAGACTGACTCTTCTTATTGTCCATGTCTTGAACCATTCCTGTGACACTAGTTATAGATTCTGATGCTTCACTTTAGTTTTTCTGTATCCCTCTGACCTTGTCATTGACGATGAAACACAGAAATTGCATCGGAATTGAATACAAAAGGCACAATGCCGACTAAAGTGCAAGAAGACTGACTCTTCCTACTGTCTATGTTTTGAACCATCCCTGTGACACTAGTTATAGATTCCGATGCTTTACTTCAGGTTTACTGTATCCCTTGGACCTTCTTATTGACGATGAAACACAGAAATTATAGCTGAATTAAATACAAAAGGCAAAATGCCGACTTAAGTACATGAAGTCTGACTCTTCCTACTGTCTATGTTATGAACCATTCCTGTGACACTAGTTATTGATTCCGATGATTCACTTCACGTTTATTGTATGCCTTTGACCTTCTTATTGACGATGAAACACAGAAATTGCATCGGAATTAAATAGAAACGGCACAATGCCGACTTAAGTACAAGAATAATGACTCTTCCTACTGTCTATGTTTTGAACAATTCCTGTGACACTAGTAATAGATTCCGATGCTTCACTTCAGGTTTACTGTATCCCTCTGACCTCCTTATTGACGATTAAACACAGCAATTGCATCGGAATTAAATACAAAAGGCCCAATGTCGACTTAAGTAAAAGAAGACAGACTCTTCTTACTGTCTATGTTTTGAACCTTTCCTGTGACAGTAGTTATAGATTCCGGCGCTTCACATCAGGTTTACTGCATCCCTCTGACCTTCTTATTGATGATGAAACACAGACGTTGTATCGGAATTAAATACAAAATCCACAATGCCGACTTAAGTACAAGAAGACTGACTCTTCTTACTGACTATGATTTGAACATTTCCTGTGAGACCAGGTTTAGATTCCGATGCTTCACTATGTGTTTACTGAATCCCTTGGACCTTCTTATTGACGATGAAACACAGAAATTGCATCGGAATTAAATAAAAAAGGCACAATGCCGACATAAGTACAAGAAGACTGACTCTTCCTACTGTCTATGTTTTGAACCATTCCTGTGACACTAGTTATAGATTCCGATGCATCACTTCAGGTTTACTGCAACCCTTGGACCTTCTTATTGACGATGAAACACAGAAATTGCATCGGAATTAAATACAAAAGGCACAATGCCGACTTAAGTACAAGAAGACTGACTCTTCTTGCTGTGTATGCTTTGAACCTTTCCTGTGACACTAGTTATAGATACCGAGGCTTCACTTCAGGTTTACTCTATCACTTGGACCTTCTTATCGACGATGAAACACAGAAATTGCATCGGAATTAAATACAAGAGGCACAATGCCGACATAAGTACAAGAAGACTGACTCTTCCTACTGTCTATCTTTTGAACAATCCCTGTGACTCTAGTTATAGATTCCGATGCTTCACTTCAGGTTTACTGTATCCCTTGGACCTTTTTATCGACAATGAAACACAGAAAACGCATCGGAATTAAACACAAGAGGCACAATGCCGACTTAAGTACAAGAAGACTGACTCTTCTTACTGTCAATGTTTTGAACCATTCCTGTGACACTAGTTATAGATTCCGATGCTTCACTTCATGTTTACTGTATCCCTTGGACCTTCTTATTGATGATGAAACACAGAAATTGCATCGGAATTAAATACAAAAGGCACAATGCCGAATTAAGTACAAGAAGACTGACTCTTCTTACTGACTATTTTGTGAACATTTCCTGTGAGACCAGTTTTAGATTCCGATGCTTCCCTATTTGTTTACTGTATCCCTTGGACCTTCTTGTTGACGATGAAACACAGAAATTGCATCGGAATTAAATACAAAATTCAAAATGCGGACTTAAGTACAAGAAGACAGACTCTTCCTACTGTCTATGTTTTAACCATTACTGTGACACTAGTTATAAATTCCGATGCTTCACTTCAGGTTTACTGTATCCCTCTGCCCTTCTTATTGACGATTAAACACAGAAATTGCATAGGAATTAAATACAAAGGGCACAATGCCGACTCAAATACAAGATGACTGGCTCATTTTACTCTCTATGTTTTGAACCTTTCCTGTGAGACCGGTTTTAGATTCCGATGCTTCACTTCAGGTTTACTGTATCCCTTGGACCTTCTTATTGACGACGAAACACAGAAATTGCATCGGAATAAAATACAAGAGGCACAATGCCGACTTAAGTACAAGAAGACTGACTCTTCCTACTGTCTATGTTTTAACCATTCCTGTGACACTAGTTATAGATTCCGATGCTTCACTTCAGGTCTACTGATTCCCTCTGATCTTCATATTGTCGATGAAACACAGAAACAGCATCGGAATTAAATACAAAAGGCACAATGCTGACTTAAGTACAAGAAGACTGACTCTTCTTTCTGACTATTTTGTGAACATTTCCTGTGAGACCAGTTTTGAATTCCGATGCTTCACTATATGTTTATCGTATCCCATGGACATTCTTATCTACGATGAAACACAGAAATTGCATCGGAATTAAATACAAAAGGCACAATCCCAACTTAAGTACAAGAAGACTGACTCTTCCAACTGTCTATGTTTATAACCATTCCTGTGACACTAGTTATAGATTCCGATGCTTCACTTCAGGTTTACTGTATCCCTCTGACCTTCTTATTTACGATGAAACACAGAAATTGCATCTGAATTAAATACAAAAGGCACAATGTCGACTTAAGTACAAGACGACCGACTCTTCCCACTGTCTATGCTTTGAACCATTCCTGTGACACTAGTTATAGATTCCGATGCTTCACTTTTGGTTTAATGTATCCCTCTCACCTTCTTATTGACGATGAAACACAGAAATTGCATCGGAATTAAATACAAAAGGCACAATGCCGACTTAAGTACAAGGAGACTGACTGTTCCTGTTGGCTATATTTTGAACCATTCCTGTGACACTAGTTATAGATTCCGATGCTTCACTTCAGGTTTACTGATTCCCTCTGATCTTCTTATTGACGATGAAACACAGAAACAGCATCGGAATTAAATACAAAAGGCACAATGCCGTCTTAAGTACAAGAGGACTGACTCTTCTCACTGTCTATGCTGTGAACCACTCCTGTGACACTAGTTATAGATTCCGATGCTTCGCTTCAGGTTTACATCATCCCTTGGACCTTCTTATTGACGACGAAACACAGAAATTGCATCGGAATTAAATAGGAAAGGCACAATGCCGACTTCAGTACAAGAAGAATGACTGTTCCTATTGTCTACATTTTGAACCATTCCTGTGACACTAGTTATAGATTCCGATGGTTCACTTCAGGTTTACTGTATCCCTCTGACCTCCTTATTGACGATTAAACACAGCAATTGCATCGGAATTAAATACAAAAGGCCCAATGTCGACTTAAGTAAAAGAAGACAGACTCTTCTTACTGTCTATGTTTTGAACCTTTCCTGTGACAGTAGTTATAGATTCCGGCGCTTCACATCAGGTTTACTGCATCCCTCTGACCTTCTTATTGATGATGAAACACAGAAGTTGTATCGGAATTAAATACAAAATCCACAATGCCGACTTAAGTACAAGAAGACTGACTCTTCTTACTGACTATGATTTGAACATTTCCTGTGAGACCAGGTTTAGATTCCGATGCTTCACTATGTGTTTACTGAATCCCTTGGACCTTCTTATTGACGATGAAACACAGAAATTGCATCGGAATTAAATAAAAAAGGCACAATGCCGACATAAGTACAAGAAGACTGACTCTTCCTACTGTCTATGTTTTGAACCATTCCTGTGACACTAGTTATAGATTCCGATGCATCACTTCAGGTTTACTGTAACCCTTGGACCTTCTTATTGACGATGAAACACAGAAATTGCATCGGAATTAAATACAAAAGGCACAATGCCGACTTAAGTACAAGAAGACTGACTCTTCTTGCTGTGTATGCTTTGAACCTTTCCTGTGACACTAGTTATAGATACCGAGGCTTCACTTCAGGTTTACTCTATCACTTGGACCTTCTTATCGACGATGAAACACAGAAATTGCATCGGAATTAAATACAAGAGGCACAATGCCGACATAAGTACAAGAAGACTGACTCTTCCTACTGTCTATCTTTTGAACAATCCCTGTGACTCTAGTTATAGATTCCGATGCTTCACTTCAGGTTTACTGTATCCCTTGGACCTTTTCATCGACAATGAAACACAGAAAACGCATCGGAATTAAACACAAGAGGCACAATGCCGACTTAAGTACAAGAAGACTGACTCTTCTTACTGTCAATGTTTTGAACCATTCCTGTGACACTAGTTATAGATTCCGATGCTTCACTTCATGTTTACTGTATCCCTTGGACCTTCTTATTGATGATGAAACACAGAAATTGCATCGGAATTAAATACAAAAGGCACAATGCCGAATTAAGTACAAGAAGACTGACTCTTCTTACTGACTATTTTGTGAACATTTCCTGTGAGACCAGTTTTAGATTCCGATGCTTCCCAATTTGTTTACTGTATCCCTTGGACCTTCTTGTTGACGATGAAACACAGAAATTGCATCGGAATTAAATACAAAATTCAAAATGCGGACTTAAGTACAAGAAGACTGACTCTTCCTACTGTCTATGTTTTAACCATTACTGTGACACTAGTTATAAATTCCGATGCTTCACTTCAGGTTTACTGCATCCCTCTGCCCTTCTTATTGACGATTAAACACAGAAATTGCATAGGAATTAAATACAAAGGGCACAATGCCGACTCAAATACAAGATGACTGGCTCATTTTACTCTCTATGTTTTGAACCTTTCCTGTGAGACCGGTTTTAGATTCCGATGCTTCACTTCAGGTTTACTGTATCCCTTGGACCTTCTTATTGACGACGAAACACAGAAATTGCATCGGAATAAAATACAAGAGGCACAATGCCGACTTAAGTGCAAGAAGACTGACTCTTCCTACTGTCTATGTTTTAACCATTCCTGTGACACTAGTTATAGATTCCGATGCTTCACTTCAGGTCTACTGATTCCCTCTGATCTTCATATTGTCGATGAAACACAGAAACAGCATCGGAATTAAATACAAAAGGCACAATGCTGACTTAAGTACAAGAAGACTGACTCTTCTTTCTGACTATTTTGTGAACATTTCCTGTGAGACCAGTTTTGAATTCCGATGCTTCACTATATGTTTATCGTATCCCATGGACATTCTTATCTACGATGAAACACAGAAATTGCATCGGAATTAAATACAAAAGGCACAATCCCAACTTAAGTACAAGAAGACTGACTCTTCCAACTGTCTATGTTTATAACCATTCCTGTGACACTAGTTATAGATTCCGATGCTTCACTTCAGGTTTACTGTATGCCTCTGACCTTCTTATCTACGATGTAACACAGAAAACGCATCGGAATTAAATACAAAAGGCAAAATGCCGACTTAAGTACAAGAAGACGGGCTCTTCTTACTGTTTATGATTTGAACCATTCCGGTGACACTAGTTATAGTTTCTGATGCTTCACTTCAGGTTTACTGTATCAGTTGGGCCTTCTTATTGACGATGAATCACAGAAATTGTCTCTGAATTAAATTCAAAAGGCACAATGCCGACTTAAGTACAAGAAGACTTACTCTTCGTACTGTCTATTTCTTGAACAATTCCTGTGACACTAGTTATAGATTCCGCTGCCTCACTTCAGGTTTACTGTATCCCTTGGACCTTCTTATGGACGATGAAACACAGAAATTGCGCCGAAATTAAATAGAAAAGGCACAATGCCGACTTAAGTACAAGAAGACTGACTCTTCTTACTGTCTATGTTTTGAACCATTCCTGTGACACTAGTTATAAATTCCGATGCTTCACTTCAGGTTTACTGAATCCCTCTGACCTTCTTATTGACGATGAAACACAGAAATGGCATCGGAATTAAATACAAAGGGTACAATGCCGACTTAAGTACAAGAAGACTGACTCTTCTTTCTGACTATTTTGTGAACATTTCCTGTGAGACCAGTTTTAGATAACGATGCTTCACTATATGTTTCTTGTATCCCTTGGACCTTCTTATTGACGATGAAACACAGAAATTGCATCGGAATTAAATACAAAAGGCACAGTGCCGACTTAAGTTCAAGAAGACTGACTCTTCTTACTGTCTATGTTTAGAACCATTCCTGTGACACTAGTTAAAGATTACGATGCTTCACTTTAGGTTTACTGTATCCCTCTGACCTTCGTATTTTCGATGAAACACAGAAATTGCATCTGAATTAAATACAAAAGGCACAATGCCGACTTAAGTACAAGAAGACTGACTCTTCTTACTGTCTATGTTTTGAACAATTCCTGTGGCACTAGTTATAGATTCCGATGCTGAACTTCAGGTTTACTGTATCCCTTGGACCTTTTTATCGACGATGAAACACAGAAAACGCATCGGAATTAAATACAAGAGGCACAATGCCGACTTAAGTACAAGAAGACTGACTCTTCTTACTGTCAATGTTTTGAACCATTACTGTGACACTAGTTATACATTCTGATGCTTCACTTCATGTTTACTGTATCCCTTGGACCTTCTTATTGATGATGAAACACAGAAATTGCATCGGAATTAAATACAAAAGGCACAATGCCGAATTAAGTACAAGAAGACTGACTCTTCTTACTGTCTATGATTTGAACCATTCCGGTGACACTAGTTATAGTTTCCGATGCTTCACTTCAGGTTTGCTGTATCAGTTGGGCCTTCTTATTGACGATGAATCACAGAAATTGCCTCTGAATTAAATTCAAAAGGCACAATGCCGACTTAAGTACAAGAAGACTTACTCTTCGTACTGTCTATTTTTTGAACAATTCCTGTGACTCTAGTTATAGATTCCGATGCCTCACTACAGGTTTACTGTATCCCTTGGACCTTCTTATCGACGATGAAACACAGAAATTGCAACGGAATTAAATACAAGAGGCCCAATGCCGACTTATGTACAAGAAGACTGACTCTTCCTACTGTCTATGTTTTAACCCTTCCTGTGACACTAGTTATGGCTTCCGATGCTTCACTTCAGGTTTACTGTATCCCTCTGCCCTTCTTATTGACGATGAAACACAGAAATTGCATCGAAATTAAATAGAAAACGCACAATGCCCACTTAAGTACAAGAAGACTGACTCTTCTTACTGTCTATGTTTTGAACCATTCCTGTGACACTAGTTATAGATTCCAATGCTTCACTTCAGGTTTACTGATTCCCTCTGATCTTCTTATTGACGATGAAACACAGAAACAACATCGGAATTAAATACAAAAGGCTCAATGCCGACTCAATCACTAGATGACTGGCTCATCTTACTCTCTATGTTTTGAGCCTTTCCTGTGAGACCGGTTTTAGATTCCGATGCTTCACTTCAGGTTTACTGTATCCCTTGGAACTTCTTATTGACGACGAAACACAGAAATTGCATCGGAATTAAACAGAAAAGGCACAATGCCGACTTAAGTAAAGGAAGACTGTCTCTTCCAACTGTCTATGTTTAGAACCATTCCGGTGACACTAGTTATAATTTGCGATGCTTCACTTCAGGTTTACTGTATCAGTTGGACCTTCTTATTGACGATGAAACACAGTAATTGCCTCTGAATTAAGTACAAAAGACACAATGCCGACTTAAGTACAAGTAGACTTATTCTTCTTACTGTCTATCTTTTGAACAATTCCTGTGACACTAGTTATAGATTCCAATGCTTCACTTCAGGTTTACTGTATCCCTTGGACCTTCTAATCGACGATGAAACACAGAAATTGCAACGGACTTAAATAGAAGAGGCACAATGGCGACTTACGTACAAGAAGACTGACTCTTCTTACTGTCTATGTTTTGAACCATTCCTGTGACACTAGTTATAGATTCCGATACTTCATTTTAGGTTTACTGTATCCCTTGGACCTTCTTATTGACGACGAAACACAGGAATTGCATCGGAATTAAATAGAAAAGGCACAATGCCGACTTAAGTACAAGAAGACTGACTCTTCCTACTGTCTATGTTTTAACCATTCCTGTGACACTAGTTATAGATTCCGACGCTTCACTTCAGGTTTACTGATTCCCTCTGATCTTCTTATTGACGATGAAACACAGAAACAGCATCGGAATTAAATACAATAGGCACAATGCTGACTTAAGTACAAGAAGACTGACTCTTCTTTCTGACTATTTTGTGAACATTTCCTGTGAGACCAGTTTCAGATTCCGATGCTTCACTATATGTTTATTGTATCCCTTGGACCTTCTTATTGACGATGAAACACAGAAATTGCATC
This sequence comes from Schistocerca americana, assembly GCF_021461395.2. Classification (NCBI taxonomy): domain Eukaryota; kingdom Metazoa; phylum Arthropoda; class Insecta; order Orthoptera; family Acrididae; genus Schistocerca; species Schistocerca americana. The sequence goes on from NC_060120.1 coordinate 1,121,323,615, forward strand.
GGAATAAAATAGAAAAGGCACAATGAGGACTTAAGTACAAGAAGACTGACTCTTCTTACTGTCTATGTTTAGAACCATTCCTGTGACACTAGTTATAGATTCCGATGCTTCACTTCAGGTTTACTGTATCCCTCAGACCTTCTTATTTACGATGAAACACAGAAATTGCATCTGAATTAAATACAAAAGGCACAATGCCGACATAAGTACAAGAAGACAGACTCTTCTTACTGCCTATGTTTGAACAATTCCTGTGACACTAGTTCTAGATTCCGATGCTTCCCTTCAGCTTTACTGTATCCCTTGGACCTTTTTATCGTCGATGAAACACAGAAATTGCATCGGAATTAAATACAAGAGGCACAATGCCGACTTAAGTACAAGAAGACTGACTCTTCTTACTGTCAATGGTTTGAACCATTCCTGTGACACTATTTATAGATTCCGATGCTTCACTTCATTTTTACTGTATCCCTTGGACCTTCTTATTGATGATGAAACACAGAAATTGCATCGGAATTAAATATAAAAGGCACAATGCCGAATTAAGTACAAGAAGACTGACTCTTCTTACTGACTATTTTGTGAACATTTCCTGTGAGAACAGTTTTAGATTCCGATGCTTCACTATATGTTTACTGTATCCCTTGGACCTTCTTGTTGACGATGAAACACAGAAATTGCATCGGAATTAAATACAAAAGGCAAAATGCGGACTTAAATACAAGAAGACTGACTCCTCCTACTGTCTATGTTTTAACCAATCCTGTGACACTAGTTATAGATTCCGATGCTTCACTTCAGGTTTACTGTATCGATCTGCCCTTCTTATTGACGATGAAACACAGAAATTGCATCGGAATGGAATACAAAAGGTACAATGCCGACGTAAGTACAAGAAGACTGACTCTTCTTACTGTCTATGTTTAGAACCATTCCTGTGACACTAGTTATAGATTCCGATGCTTCACTTCAGGTTTACTGTATGCCTCTGACCTTCTTATTTACGATGTAACACAGAAATTGCATCGGAATTAAATACAAAAGGCAAAATGCCGACTTAAGTACAAGAAGACTTACTCTTCGTACTGTCTATGTTTTGAACAATTCCTGTGACACTAGTTGTAGATTTCGATGCTTCACTTCAGGTTTACTGTATCCCTTGAACCTTCTTATCGACAATGAACGCAGAAATTGCAACGGAATTAAATACAAGAGGCACAATGGCGACTTAAGTACAAGAAGACTCATTTTTCTTACTGTCTATGTTTTGAACCATTCCTGTGACACTAGTTATAGATTCCGATACTTCATTTTAGGTTTACTGTATCCCTTGGACCTTCTTATTGACGACGAAACACAGAAATTGCATCGGAATTAAATAGAAAAGGCACAATGCCGACTTAAGTACAAGAAGACTGACTCTTTCTACTGTCTATGTTTTAACCATTCCTGTGACACTAGTTATAGATTCCGATGCTTCACTTCAGGTTTACTGATTCCCTCTGATCTTCTTATTGACGATGAAACACAGAAACAACATCGGAATTAAATACAAAAGGCTCAATGCCGACTCAATCACTAGATGACTGGCTCATCTTACTCTCTATGTTTTGAGCCTTTCCTGTGAGACCGGTTTTAGATTCCGATGCTTCACTTCAGGTTTACTGTATCCCTTGGAACTTCTTATTGACGACGAATCACAGAAATTGCATCGGAATTAAATAGAAAAGGCACAATGCCGACTTAAGTAAAGGAAGACTGTCTCTTCCAACTGTCTATGTTTAGAACCATTCCGGTGACACTAGTTATAATTTGCGATGCTTCACTTCAGGTTTACTGTATCAGTTGGACCTTCTTATTGACGATGAAACACAGTAATTGCCTCTGAATTAAGTACAAAAGACACAATGCCGACTTAAGTACAAGTAGACTTATTCTTCTTACTGTCTATCTTTTGAACAATTCCTGTGACACTAGTTATAGATTCCAATGCTTCACTTCAGGTTTACTGTATCCCTTGGACCTTCTAATCGACGATGAAACACAGAAATTGCAACGGACTTAAATAGAAGAGGCACAATGGCGACTTACGTACAAGAAGACTGACTCTTCTTACTGTCTATGTTTTGAACCATTCCTGTGACACTAGTTATAGATTCCGATACTTCATTTTAGGTTTACTGTATCCCTTGGACCTTCTTATTGACGACGAAACACAGGAATTGCATCGGAATTAAATAGAAAAGGCACAATGCCGACTTAAGTACAAGAAGACTGACTCTTCCTACTGTCTATGTTTTAACCATTCCTGTGACACTAGTTATAGATTCCGACGCTTCACTTCAGGTTTACTGATTCCCTCTGATCTTCTTATTGACGATGAAACACAGAAACAGCATCGGAATTAAATACAATAGGCACAATGCTGACTTAAGTACAAGAAGACTGACTCTTCTTTCTGACTATTTTGTGAACATTTCCTGTGAGACCAGTTTCAGATTCCGATGCTTCACTATATGTTTATTGTATCCCTTGGACCTTCTTATTGACGATGAAACACAGAAATTGCATCGGAATAAAATAGAAAAGGCACAATGAGGACTTAAGTACAAGAAGACTGACTCTTCTTACTGTCTATGTTTAGAACCATTCCTGTGACACTAGTTATAGATTCCGATGCTTCACTTCAGGTTTACTGTATCCCTCAGACCTTCTTATTTACGATGAAACACAGAAATTGCATCTGAATTAAATACAAAAGGCACAATGCCGACATAAGTACAAGAAGACAGACTCTTCTTACTGCCTAAGTTTGAACAATTCCTGTGACACTAGTTCTAGATTCCGATGCTTCCCTTCAGCTTTACTGTATCCCTTGGACCTTTTTATCGTCGATGAAACACAGAAATTGCATCGGAATTAAATACAAGAGGCACAATGCCGACTTAAGTACAAGAAGACTGACTCTTCTTACTGTCAATGGTTTGAACCATTCCTGTGACACTATTTATAGATTCCGATGCTTCACTTCATTTTTACTGTATCCCTTGGACCTTCTTATTGATGATGAAACACAGAAATTGCATCGGAATTAAATATAAAAGGCACAATGCCGAATTAAGTACAAGAAGACTGACTCTTCTTACTGACTATTTTGTGAACATTTCCTGTGAGAACAGTTTTAGATTCCGATGCTTCACTATATGTTTACTGTATCCCTTGGACCTTCTTGTTGACGATGAAACACAGAAATTGCATCGGAATTAAATACAAAAGGCAAAATGCGGACTTAAATACAAGAAGACTGACTCCTCCTACTGTCTATGTTTTAACCAATCCTGTGACACTAGTTATAGATTCCGATGCTTCACTTCAGGTTTACTGTATCGATCTGCCCTTCTTATTGACGATGAAACACAGAAATTGCATCGGAATGGAATACAAAAGGTACAATGCCGACGTAAGTACAAGAAGACTGACTCTTCTTACTGTCTATGTTTAGAACCATTCCTGTGACACTAGTTATAGATTCCGATGCTTCACTTCAGGTTTACTGTATGCCTCTGACCTTCTTATTTACGATGTAACACAGAAATTGCGTCGGAATTAAATACAAAAGGCAAAATGCCGACTTAAGTACAAGAAGACTTACTCTTCGTACTGTCTATGTTTTGAACAATTCCTGTGACACTAGTTGTAGATTTCGATGCTTCACTTCAGGTTTACTGTATCCCTTGAACCTTCTTATCGACAATGAACGCAGAAATTGCAACGGAATTAAATACAAGAGGCACAATGGCGACTTAAGTACAAGAAGACTCATTTTTCTTACTGTCTATGTTTTGAACCATTCCTGTGACACTAGTTATAGATTCCGATACTTCATTTTAGGTTTACTGTATCCCTTGGACCTTCTTATTGACGACGAAACACAGAAATTGCATCGGAATTAAATAGAAAAGGCACAATGCCGACTTAAGTACAAGAAGACTGACTCTTTCTACTGTCTATGTTTTAACCATTCCTGTGACACTAGTTATAGATTCCGATGCTTCACTTCAGGTTTACTGATTCCCTCTGATCTTCTTATTGACGATGAAACACAGAAACAGCATCGGAATTAAATACAAAAGGCGCAATGCTGACTTAAGTACAAGAAGACTGACTCTTCTTTCTGACTATTTTGTGAACATTGCCTGTGAGACCAGTTTCAGATTCCGATGCTTCACTATATGTTTATTGTATCCCTTGGACCTTCTTGTTGACGATGGAACACAGAAATTGCATCGGAATTAAATACAAAAGGCAAAATGCGGACTTAAGTACAAGAAGACTGAATCCTCCTACTGTCTATGTTTTAACCATTCCTGTGACACTAGTTATAGATTCCGATGCTTCACTTCAGGTTTACTGTATCGATCTGCCCTTCTTATTGACGATGAAACACAGAAATTGCATAGGAATTAAATACAAAAGGCACAATGCCGACTCAAATACAAGATGACTGGCTCATCTTACTCTCTATGTTTTGCACCTTTCCTGTGAGACCGGTTTTAGGTTCCGATGCTTCACTTCAGGTTTACTGTATCCCTTGGACCTTCTTATCTACGATGAAACACCGAAATTCCATCGGAATTAAATACAAAAGGCACAATGCCGACTTAAGTACAAGAAGACTGCCTCTTCTTACTGTCTATGTTTAGAACCATTCCTGTGACACTAGTTATAGATTCCGATGCTTCACTTCAGGTTTACTGTATCCCTCTGACCTTCTTATATACGATGAAACACAGAAATTGCATCTGAATTAAATACAAAAGGCACAATGCCGACTGAAGTACAAGAAGACTGGCTCTTCTTACTGTCTATGTTTTGAACAATTCCTGTGACACTGGTTATAGATTTCGATTCTTCCCTTCAGGTTTACTGATTCCCTCTGATCTTCTTATTGACGATGAAACACAGAAACAGCATCGGAACTAAATACAAAAGGCACAATGCTGACTTAAGTACAAGAAGACTGACTCTTCTTACTGTCTATGTTTAGAACCATTCCTGTGACACTAGTTATACATTCCGATGCTTCACTTCAGGTTTACTGTATCCCACTGACCTTCTTATTTACGATGAAACACAGAAATTGCATCTGAATTAAATACAAAAGGCACAATGCCGACTTAAGTACAAGGAGACTGACTCTTCTGACTGTCTATGTTTAGAACCATTGCTGTGACACTAGTTATAGATTCCGATACTTCACTTCAGGTTTACTGTATCCCACTGACCTTCTTATTTACGATGAAACACAGAAATTGCATCTGAATTAAATACAAAAGGCACAATGCCGACTTAAGTACAAGAAGACTGACTCTTCTTACTGTCTATGTTTTGAACAATTCCTGTGACACTAGTTATAGATTCCGGTGCTTCCCTTCAGGTTTACTGTATCCCTTGGACCTTTTTATCGACGATGAAACACAGAAATTGCATCGGAATTAAATACAAAAGGCACAATGCCGACTTAAGTACAATAAGACTGACTGTTCCTATTGTCTATATTTTGAACCATTCCTGTGACACTAGTTATAGATTCCGATGCTTCACTTCAGGTTTACTGATTCCCTCTGATCTTCTTATTGACGATGAAACACAGAAACAGCATCGGAATTAAATGCAAAAGGCATAATGCCGACTTAAGTACAAGAAGATTGACTCTTCTTACTGTCTATGTTTAGAACCATTCCTGTGACACTAGTTATAGATTCCGATGCTTCACTTCAGGTTTACTGTATCCCTCTGACTTTCCTATTTACGATGAAACAAAGAAACTGCATCTGAATTACATACAAAAGGCACAATGCCGACTTAACTACAAGAAGACCGACTCTTCCCACTGTCTATGTTTTTAACCATTCCTGTGACACTAGTTATAGATTCCGATGCTTCACTTCAGGTTCACTGCATTCCTCTCACCTTCTTAATGACGATGAAACACAGAAATTGCATCGGAATTAAATACAAAAGGCACAATGCCGTCTTAAGTACAAGAGGACTGACTCTTCTCACTGTCTATGTTGTGAACCATTCCTGTGACACTAGTTATAGATTCCGATGCTTCATTTCAGGTTTACTGAATCCCTCTGACCTTCTTATTGACGCTGAAACACAGAAATTTCATCGGAATTAAATACAAAACGCACAATGCCGACTTAAGTACAAGAAGACTGACTCTTCTTACTGTCTATGATTTGAACGATTCCGGTGACACTAGTTATAGATTCCAATGCTTCACTTCAGGTTTACTGTATCCCTTGGACCTTCTAATCGACGATGAACACAGAAATTGGAACGGAATTAAATACAAGAGGCACAATGGCGACTTAAGTACAAGAAGACTGACTCTTCCAACTGTCTATGTTTTAACCATTCCTGTGACACTAGTTATAGATTCCGATGCTTCACTTCAGGTTTACTGATTCCCTCTGATCTTCTTATCGACGATGAAACACAGAAACAGCATCGGAATTAAATACAAAAGGCACAATGCTGACTTAAGTACAAGAAGACTGACTCTTCTTTCTGACTATTTTGTGAACATTGCCTGTGAGACCAGTTTCAGATTCCGATGCTTCACTATATGTTTATTGTATCCCTTGGACCTTCTTGTTGACGATGAAACACAGAAATTGCATCGGAATTAAATACAAAAGGCAAAATGCGGACTTAAGTACAAGAAGACTGACTCCTCCTTCTGTCTATGTTTTAACCATTCCTGTGACACTAGTTATAGATTCCGATGCTTCACTTCAGGTTTACTGTATCGATCTGCCCTTCTTATTGACGATGAAACACAGAAATTGCATAGGAATTAAATACAAAAGGCACAATGCCGACTCAAATACAAGATGACTGGCTCATCTTACTCTCTATGTTTTGAACCTTTCCTGTGAGACCGGTTTTAGATTCCGATGCTTCACTTCAGGTTTACTGTATCCCTTGGACCTTCTTGTTGACGATGAAACACAGAAATTGCATCGGAATTAAATACAAAAGGCAAAATGCGGACTTAAATACAAGAAGACTGACTCCTCCTACTGTCTGTGTTTTAACCAATCCTGTGACACTAGTTATAGATTCCGATGCTTCACTTCAGGTTTACTGTATCGATCTGCCCTTCTTATTGACGATGAAACACAGAAATTGCATCGGAATGGAATACAAAAGGTACAATGCCGACGTAAGTACAAGAAGACTGACTCTTCTTACTGTCTATGTTTAGAACCATTCCTGTGACACTAGTTATAGATTCCGATGCTTCACTTCAGGTTTACTGTATGCCTCTGACCTTCTTATTTACGATGTAACACAGAAATTGCATCGGAATTAAATACAAAAGGCAAAATGCCGACTTAAGTACAAGAAGACTTACTCTTCGTACTGTCTATGTTTTGAACAATTCCTGTGACACTAGTTGTAGATTTCGATGCTTCACTTCAGGTTTACTCTATCCCTTGGACCTTCTTATCGACGATGAAACACAGAAATTGCAACGGAATTAAATACAAGAGGCACAATGCCGACTTAAGTACAAGAAGACAGACTCTTCTTACTGTCTATGTTTTGAACCACTCCTGTGACACTAGTTATAGATTCCGATACTTCATTTTAGGTTTACTGTATCCCTCTGACCTTCTTATTGACGCTGAAACACAGAAATTGCATCGGAATTAAATAGAAAAGGCACAATGCCGACTTAAGTACAAGAAAACTGACCCTTCCTACTGTCTATGTTTTAACCATTCCTGTGACACTAGTTATAGATTCCGATGCTTCACTTCAGGTTTACAGTATCCCTCTGCCCTTCTTATTGACAATGAAACACAGAAATTGCATCGAAATTAAATAGAAAACGCACAATGCCGACTTAAGTACAAGAAGACTGACTCTTCTTACTGTCTATGTTTTGAACCATTCCTGTGACACTAGTTATAGATTCCGATGCTTCACTTCAGGTTTACTGATTCCCTCTGTTCTTCTTATTGACGATGAAACACAGAAACAGCATCGGAATTAAATACAAAAGGCACAATGCCGACTCAAATACAAAATGACTGGCTCATCTTACTCTCTATGTTTTGAGCCTTTCCTGTGAGACCGGTTTTAGATTCCGATGCTTCACTTCAGATTTACTGTATCCCTTGCAACTTCTTATTGACGACGAAACACAGAAATTGCATCGGAATTAAATAGAAAAGGCACAATGCCGACTTAAGTAAAGGAAGACTGTCTCTTCCAACTGTCTATGTTTAGAACCATTCCGGTGACACTAGTTATAGTTTGCGATGCTTCACTTCAGGTTTACTGTATCAGTTGGACCTTCTTATTGACGATGAAACACAGAAATTACCTCTGAATTAAATACAAAAGGCACAATGCCGACTTAAGTACAAGAAGACTTATTCTTCTTACTGTCTATGTTTTGAACAATTCCTGTGACACTAGTTATAGATTCCAATGCTTCACTTCAGGTTTACTGTATCCCTTGAACCTTCTTATCGACAATGAACGCAGAAATTGCAACGGAATTAAATACAAGAGGCACAATGGCGACTTAAGTACAAGAAGACTGATTTTTCTTACTGTCTATGTTTTGAACCATTCCTTTGACACTAGTTATAGATTCCGATACTTCATTTTAGGTTTACTGTATCCCTTGGACCTTCTTATTGACGACGAAACACAGAAATTGCATCGGAATTAAATAGAAAAGGCACAATGCCGACTTAAGTACAAGAAGACTGACTCTTTCTACTGTCTATGTTTTAACCATTCCTGTGACACTAGTTATAGATTCCGATGCTTCACTTCAGGTTTACTGATTCCCTCTGATCTTCTTATTGACGATGAAACACAGAAACAGCATCGGAATTAAATACAAAAGGCGCAATGCTGACTTAAGTACAAGAAGACTGACTCTTCTTTCTGACTATTTTGTGAACATTGCCTGTGAGACCAGTTTCAGATTCCGATGCTTCACTATATGTTTATTGTATCCCCTGGACCTTCTTGTTGACGATGAAACACAGAAATTGCATCGGAATTAAATACAAAAGGCAAAATGCGGACTTAAGTACAAGAAGACTGAATCCTCCTACTGTCTATGTTTTAACCATTCCTGTGACACTAGTTATAGATTCCGATGCTTCACTTCAGGTTTACTGTATCGATCTGCCCTTCTTATTGACGATGAAACACAGAAATTGCATAGGAATTAAATACAAAAGGCACAATGCCGACTTAAGTACAAGAAGACTGCCTCTTCTTACTGTCTATGTTTAGAACCATTCCTGTGACACTAGTTATAGATTCCGATGCTTCACTTCAGGTTTACTGTATCCCTCTGACCTTCTTATATACGATGAAACACAGAAATTGCATCTGAATTAAATACAAAAGGCACAATGCCGACTGAAGTACAAGAAGACTGGCTCTTCTTACTGTCTATGTTTTGAACAATTCCTGTGACACTGGTTATAGATTTCGATTCTTCCCTTCAGGTTTACTGATTCCCTCTGATCTTCTTATTGACGATGAAACACAGAAACAGCATCGGAACTAAATACAAAAGGCACAATGCTGACTTAAGTACAAGAAGACTGACTCTTCTTACTGTCTATGTTTAGAACCATTCCTGTGACACTAGTTATACATTCCGATGCTTCACTTCAGGTTTACTGTATCCCACTGACCTTCTTATTTACGATGAAACACAGAAATTGCATCTGAATTAAATACAAAAGGCACAATGCCGACTTAAGTACAAGGAGACTGACTCTTCTGACTGTCTATGTTTAGAACCATTGCTGTGACACTAGTTATAGATTCCGATACTTCACTTCAGGTTTACTGTATCCCACTGACCTTCTTATTTACGATGAAACACAGAAATTGCATCTGAATTAAATACAAAAGGCACAATGCCGACTTAAGTACAAGAAGACTGACTCTTCTTACTGTCTATGATTTGAACAATTCCTGTGACACTAGTTATAGATTCCGGTGCTTCCCTTCAGGTTTACTGTATCCCTTGGACCTTTTTATCGACGATGAAACACAGAAATTGCATCGGAATTAAATACAAAAGGCACAATGCCGACTTAAGTACAATAAGACTGACTGTTCCTATTGTCTATATTTTGAACCATTCCTGTGACACTAGTTATAGATTCCGATGCTTCACTTCAGGTTTACTGATTCCCTCTGATCTTCTTATTGACGATGAAACACAGAAACAGCATCGGAATTAAATGCAAAAGGCATAATGCCGACTTAAGTACAAGAAGATTGACTCTTCTTACTGTCTATGTTTAGAACCATTCCTGTGACACTAGTTATAGATTCCGATGCTTCACTTCAGGTTTACTGTATCCCTCTGACCTTCCTATTTACGATGAAACAAAGAAACTGCATCTGAATTACATACAAAAGGCACAATGCCGACTTAACTACAAGAAGACCGACTCTTCCCACTGTCTATGTTTTTAACCATTCCTGTGACACTAGTTATAGATTCCGATGCTTCACTTCAGGTTCACTGTATTCCTCTCACCTTCTTAATGACGATGAAACACAGAAATTGCATCGGAATTAAATACAAAAGGCACAATGCCGTCTTAAGTACAAGAGGACTGACTCTTCTCACTGTCTATGTTGTGAACCATTCCTGTGACACTAGTTGTAGATTCCGATGCTTCGCTTCAGGTTTACTGCATCCCTTGGACCTTCTTATTGACGACGAAACACAGAAATTGCATCGGAATTAAATAGGAAAGGCACAATGCCGACTTCAGTACTAGAAGACTGACTGTTCCTATTGTCTACATTTTGAACCATTCCTGTGACAGTAGTTATAGATTCCGATGCTTCACTTCAGGTTTACTGTATCCCTCTGCCCTTCTAATTGACGATGAAACACAGAAATTGCATCGAAATTAAATAGAAAAGGCACAATGCCGACTTATGTACAAGAAGACTGACTTTTCTTACAGTCTATGTTTTGAACCATTCCTGTGACACTAGTTATAGATTCCGATGCTTCATTTCAGGTTTACTGAATCCCTCTGACCTTCTTATTGACGCTGAAACACAGAAATTTCATCGGAATTAAATACAAAACGCACAATGCCGACTTAAGTACAAGAAGACTGACTCTTCTTACTGTCTATGATTTGAACGATTCCGGTGACACTAGTTATAGATTCCAATGCTTCACTTCAGGTTTACTGTATCCCTTGGACCTTCTAATCGACGATGAACACAGAAATTGGAACGGAATTAAATACAAGAGGCACAATGGCGACTTAAGTACAAGAAGACTGACTCTTCCAACTGTCTACGTTTTAACCATTCCTGTGACACTAGTTATAGATTCCGATGCTTCACTTCAGGTTTACATATTCCCTCTGATCTTCTTATCGACGATGAAACACAGAAACAGCATCGGAATTAAATACAAAAGGCACAATGCTGACTTAAGTACAAGAAGACTGACTCTTCTTTCTGACTATTTTGTGAACATTGCCTGTGAGACCAGTTTCAGATTCCGATGCTTCACTATATGTTTATTGTATCCCTTGGACCTTCTTGTTGACGATGAAACACAGAAATTGCATCGGAATTAAATACAAAAGGCAAAATGCGGACTTAAGTACAAGAAGACTGACTCCTCCTACTGTCTATGTTTTAACCATTCCTGTGACACTAGTTATAGATTCCGATGCTTCACTTCAGGTTTACTGTATCGATCTGCCCTTCTTATTGACGATGAAACACAGAAATTGCATAGGAATTAAATACAAAAGGCACAATGCCGACTCAAATACAAGATGACTGGCTCATCTTACTCTCTATGTTTTGAACCTTTCCTGTGAGACCGGTTTTAGATTCCGATGCTTCACTTCAGGTTTACTGTATCCCTTGGACCTTCTTATCTACGACGAAACACAGAAATTGCATCGGAATTAAATACAAAAGGCACAATGCCGACTTAAGTACAAGAAGACTGCCTCTTCTTACTGTCTATGTTTAGAACCATTCCTGTGACACTAGTTATAGATTCCGATGCTTCACTTCAGGTTTACTGTATCCCTCTGACCTTCTTATATACGATGAAACACAGAAATTGCGTCTGAATTAAATACAAAAGGCACAATGCCGACTGAAGTACAAGAAGACTGGCTCTTCTTACTGTCTATGTTTTGAACAATTCCTGTGACACTAGTTATAGATTTCGATTCTTCCCTTCAGGTTTACTGATTCCCTCTGATCTTCTTAATGACAATGAAACACAGAAACAGCATCGGAATTAAATGCAAAAGGCATAATGCCGACTTAAGTACAAGAAGATTGACTCTTCTTACTGTCTATGTTTAGAACCATTCCTGTGACACTAGTTATAGATTCCGATGCTTCACTTCAGGTTTACTGTATCTCTCTGACCTTTCTATTTACGATGAAACAAAGAAACTGCATCTGAATTACATACAAAAGGCACAATGCCGACTTAACTACAAGAAGACCGACTCTTCCCACTGTCTATGTTTTTAACCATTCCTGTGACACTAGTTATAGATTCCGATGCTTCACTTCAGGTTCACTGTATTCCTCTCACCTTCTTAATGACGATGAAACACAGAAATTGCATCGGAATTAAATACAAAAGGCACAATGCCGTCTTAAGTACAAGAGGACTGACTCTTCTCACTGTCTATGTTGTGAACCATTCCTGTGACACTAGTTGTAGATTCCGATGCTTCGCTTCAGGTTTACTGCATCCCTTGGACCTTCTTATTGACGACGAAACACAGAAATTGCATCGGAATTAAATAGGAAAGGCACAATGCCGACTTCAGTACTAGAAGACTGACTGTTCCTATTGTCTACATTTTGAACCATTCCTGTGACAGTAGTTATAGATTCCGATGCTTCACTTCAGGTTTACTGTATCCCTCTGCCCTTCTAATTGACGATGAAACACAGAAATTGCATCGAAATTAAATAGAAAAGGCACAATGCCGACTTATGTACAAGAAGACTGACTCTTCTTACTGTCTATGATTTGAACGATTCCGGTGACACTAGTTATAGATTCCAATGCTTCACTTCAGGTTTACTGTATCCCTTGGACCTTCTAATCGACGATGAACACAGAAATTGGAACGGAATTAAATACAAAAGGCACAATGGCGACTTAAGTACAAGAAGACTGACTCTTCCAACTGTCTATGTTTTAACCATTCCTGTGACACTAGTTATAGATTCCGATGCTTCACTTCAGGTTTACTGATTCCCTCTGATCTTCTTATCGACGATGAAACACAGAAACAGCATCGGAATTAAATACAAAAGGCACAATGCTGACTTAAGTACAAGAAGACTGACTCTTCTTTCTGACTATTTTGTGAACATTGCCTGTGAGACCAGTTTCAGATTCCGATGCTTCACTATATGTTTATTGTATCCCTTGGACCTTCTTGTTGACGATGAAACACAGAAATTGCATCGGAATTAAATACAAAAGGCAAAATGCGGACTTAAGTACAAGAAGACTGACTCCTCCTACTGTCTATGTTTTAACCATTCCTGTGACGCTAGTTATAGATTCCGATGCTTCACTTCAGGTTTACTGTATCGATCTGCCCTTCTTATTGACGATGAAACACAGAAATTGCATAGGAATTAAATACAAAAGGCACAATGCCGACTCAAATACAAGATGACTGGCTCATCTTACTCTCTATGTTTTGAACCTCTCCTGTGAGACCGGTTTTAGATTCCGATGCTTCACTTCAGGTTTACTGTATCCCTTGGACCTTCTTATCTACGATGAAACACAGAAATTGCATCGGAATTAAATACAAAAGGCACAATGCCGACTTAAGTACAAGAAGACTGCCTCTTCTTACTGTCTATGTTTAGAACCATTCCTGTGACACTAGTTATAGATTCCGATGCTTCACTTCAGGTTTACTGTATCCCTCTGACCTTCTTATATACGATGAAACACAGAAATTGCATCTGAATTAAATACAAAAGGCACAATGCCGACTGAAGTACAAGAAGACTGGCTCTTCTTACTGTCTATGTTTTGAACAATTCCTGTGACACTAGTTATAGATTTCGATTCTTCCCTTCAGGTTTACTGATTCCCTCTGATCTTCTTAATGACAATGAAACACAGAAACAGCATCGGAACTAAATACAAAAGGCACAATGCTGACTTAAGTACAAGAAGACTGATTCTTCTTACTGTCTATGTTTAGAACCATTCCTGTGACACTAGTTATAAATTCCGATGCTTCACTTAAGGTTTACTGTATCCCACTGACCTTCTTATTTACGATGAAACACAGAAATTGCATCTGAATTAAATACAAAAGGCACAATGCCGACTTAAGTACAAGAAGACTGACTCTTCCTACTGTCTATGTTTAGAACCATTCCTGTGACACTAGTTATAGATTCCGATGCTTCACTTCAGGTTTACTGTATCCCACTGACCTTCTTATTTACGATGAAACACAGAAATTGCATCTGAATTAAATACAAAAGGCACATTGCCGACTTAAGTACAAGAAGACTGACTCTTCTTTCTGTCTATGTTTAGAACCATTCCTGTGACACTAGTTATAGATTCCGATGCTTCACTTCAGGTTTACTGTATCCCTCTGACCTTCCTATTTACGATGAAACAAAGAAATTGCATCTGAATTAAATACAAAAGGCACAATGCCGACTTAACTACAAGAAGACCGACTCTTCCCACTGTCTATGTTTTGAACCAATCCTGTGCCACTAGTTATAGATTCCGATGCTTCACTTCAGGTTCACTGTATTCCTCTCACCTTCTTATTGACGATGAAACACAGAAATTGCATCGGAATTAAATACAAAAGGCACAATGCCGTTTTAAGTACAAGAGGACTGACTCTTCTCACTGTCTATGTTGTGAACAATTCCTGTGACACTAGTTATAGATTCCGATGCTTCGCTTCAGGTTTACTGCATCCCTTGGACCTTCTTATTGACGACCAAACACAGAAATTGCATCGGAATTAAATAGGAAAGGCACAATGCCGACTTAAGTACAAGATGACTGACTCTTCTTACTGTCTATGATTTGAACCATTCCGGTGACACTAGTTATAGTTTCCGATGCTTCAGTTCAGGTTTACTGTATCAGTTGGACCTTCTTATTGACGATGAATCACAGAAATTGCCTCTGAATAAAATACAAAAGGCACAATGCCGACATAAGTACAAGAAGACTTACTCTTCTTACTGTCTATGTTTTGAACAATTCCTGTGACACTAGTTATAGATTCCGATGCTTCACTTCAGGTTTACTGTATCCCTTGGACCTTCTTATCGACGATGAAACACAGAAATTGCAACGGAATTAAATACAAGAGGCACAATGCCGACTTAAGTACAAGAAGACTGACTCTTCTTACTGTCTATGTTTTGAACCATTCCTGTGACACTAGTTATAGATTCCGATGCTTCACTTCATGTTTACTGTATCCCTTGGACCTTCTTATTGATGATGAAACATAGAAATTGCATCGGAATTAAATACAAAAGGCACAATGCGGAATTAAGTACAAGAAGACTGACTCTTCTTACTGACTATTTTGTGAACATTTCCTGTGAGACCACTTTTAGATTCCGATGCTTCACTATATGTTTACTGTATCCCTTAGACCTTCTTGTTGATGATGAAACACAGAAATTGCATCGGAATTAAATACAAAAGGCAAAATGCGGACTTAAGTACAAGAAGACTGACTCTTCCTACTGTCTATGTTTTAACCATTCCTGTGACACTAGTTGTAAATTCCGATGCTTCACTTCAGGTTTACTGTATCCCTCTGCCCTTCTTATTGACGATGAAACACAGAAATTGCATAGGAATTAAATACAAAAGGCACAATGCCGACTCAAATACAAGATGACTGGCTCATCTTACTCTCTATGTTTTGAACCTTTCCTGTGAGACCGGTTTTAGATTCCGATGCTTCGCTTCCGGTTTACTGAATCCCTTGGACCTTCTTATTGACGACGAAACACAAAATTGCATCGGAATTAAATAGAAAAGGCACAATGCCGACTTAAGTAAAGGAAGACTGACTCTTCCAACTGTCTATGCTTGCAACCATTCCGGTGACACTAGTTATAGTTTCCAATGCTTCACTTCAGGTTTACTGTATCAGTTGGACCTTCTTATTGACGGTGAAACACAGAAATTGCCTCTGAATTAAATACAAAAGGCACAATGCAGAATTAAGTACAAGCAGACTTACTCTTCTTACCGTTTATGTTTTGAACAATTCCTGTGGCACTAGTTATAGATTCCGATGCTGCACTTCAGGTTTACTGTATCCCTTGGACCTTCTTATCGATGATGAAACACAGAAGATGCAACGGAATTAAATACAAGAGGCACAATGCCGACTTAAGTACAAGAAGACTGACTCTTCTTACTGTCTATGTTTTGAACCATTCCTGTGACACTAGTTATAGATTCCGATACTTCATTTTAGATTTACTGTATCCCTCTGACCTTCTTATTGACGCTGAAACACAGAAATTGCATTGGAATTAAATAGAAAAGGCACAATGCCGACAGAAGTACAAGAAGACTGACTCTTCTTACTGTCTATGTTTTGAACCATTCCTGTGACACTAGTTATAGGTTCCGATGCTTCACTTCAGGTTTACTGATTCCCTCTGATCTTCTTATTGACGATGAAACACAGAAACAGCATCGGAATTAAATACAAAAGGCACAATGCTGACTCAAATACAAGATGACTGGCTCATCTTACTCTCTATGTTTTGAGCCTTTCCTGTGAGACCGGTTTTAGATTCCGATGCTTCACTTCAGGTTTACTGTATCCCTTGGAACTTCTTATTGACGACGAAACACAGAAATTGCATCGGAATTAAATAGAAAAGGCGCAATTCCGACTTAAGTAAAGGAAGACTGTCTCTTCAACTTGTTCATGTTTAAAACCATTCCGGTGACACTAGTTATAGTTTGCGATGCTTCACTTCAGGTTTACTGTATCAGTTGGACCTTCTTATTGATGATGTAACACAGAAATTGCCTCTGAATTAAATACAGAAGGCACAATGGCGACTTAAGTACAAGAAGTCTGACTCTTCTTACTGTCTATATTTTGAGCAATTCCTGTGACACTAGTTATGAATTCCGATGCTTCACTTCAGGTTTACTGTATCCCTTGGACCTTTTTATCGTCGATGAAATACAGAAATTGCATCGGAATTAAATACAAGAGGCACAATGCCGACTTAAGTACAAGAAGACTGACTCTTCTCACTGTCAATGTTTTGAACCATTCCTGTGACACTAGTTATAGATTCCGATGCTTCACTTCATGTTTACTGTATCCCTTGGACCTTCTTATTGATGATGAAACACAGAAATTGCATCGGAATTAAATACAAAAGGCACAATGCCGAATTAAGTACAAGAAGACTGACTCTTCTTACTGACTGTTTTGTGAACATTTCCTGTGAGAACAGTTTTAGATTCCGATGCTTCACTATATGTTTACTGTATCCCTTGGACCTTCTTGTTGACGATGAAACACAGAAATTGCATCGGAATTAAATACAAAAGGCAAAATGCGGACTTAAGTACAAGAAGACTGACTCCTCCTACTGTCTATGTTTTAACCATTCCTGTGACACTAGTTATAGATTCCGATGTTTCACTTCAGGTTTACTGTATCCCTCTGCCCTTCTTATTGACGATGAAACACAGAAATTGCATAGGAATTAAATACAAGAGGCACAATGCCGAAATACAAGATGACTGGCTCATCTTACTCTCTATGTTTTGAACCTTTGCTGTGAGACCGGTTTTAGATTCCGATGCTTCACTTCAGGTTTACTGTATTCCTTGGACCTTCTTATCTACGATGCAACACAGAAATTGCATCGGAATTAAATACAAAAGGCGCAATGCCGACTTAAGTACAAGAAGACTGACTCTTCTTACTGTCTATGCTTAGAACCATTCCGGTGACACTAGTTATAGATTCCGATGCTTCACTTCAGGTTTACTGTATCCCTCTGACCTTCTTAAATACGATGAAACACAGAAATTGCATCTGAATTAAATACAAAAGGCACAATGCCGACTGAAGTACAAGAAGACTGGCTCTTCTTACTGCCTATGTTTTGAACAATTCCTGTGACAATAGTTATAGATTTCGATTCTTCCCTTCAGGTTTACTGATTCCCTCTGATCTTCTTATTGACGATGAAACACAGAAACAGCATCGGAACTAAATGCAAAAGATACAATGCTGAATTAAGTACAAGAAGACTGACTCTTCTTTCTGACTATTTTGTGAACATTTAATATGGGACCAGTTTTAGTTTCCGATGCTTTACTATATGTTTATTGTATCCCTTGGACCTTCTTATTGACGATGAAACACAGAAATTGCATAGGAATTAAATACAAAAGGCACTATGCCGACTCAAATACAAGATGACTGGCTCATCTTAGTCTCTATGTTTTGAACCTTTCCTGTGAGACCGGTTTTAGATTCCGATGCTTCACTTCAGGTTTACTGAATCCCTTGGACCTTTTTATTGACGACGAAACGCAGAAATTGCATCGGAATTAAATAGAAAAGGCACAATGCAGACTTAAGTAAAGGAAGACTGACTCTTCCAACTGTCTATGTTTAGAACCATTCCGGTGACACTAGTTATAGTTTCCGATGCTTCACTTCAGGTTTACTGTATCAGTTGGTCCTTCTTATTGACGATGAAACACAGAAATTGCATCTGAATTACATACAAAAGGCACAATGAAGACTTAAGTACAAGAAGACCGACTCTTCCCACTGTCTATGTTTTGAACCATTCCTGTGACACTAGTTATAGATTCCGATGCTTCACTTCAGGTTTACTGTAGCCCTCTGACCTTCTTATTGACGATGAAACACAGAAATTGCATCGGAATTAAATACAAAAGGCACAATGCCGACTTAAGTACAAGAAGGTTGACTCTTCTTACTGACTATGTTTTGAACAATTCCTGTGACACTACTTATAGATTCCGATGTTTCCCTTCAGGTTTACTGATTCCCTCTGATCTTCTTATTGACGATGAAACACGGAAACAGCATTGGAATTCAATACAAAAGGCACAATGCTGACTTAAGTACCAGAAGACTGACTCTTCTTTCTGACTATTTTGTGAACATTTCCTGTGAGACCAGTTTTAGATTCCGATGCTTCACTATATGTTTATTGTATCCCTTGGACCTTCTTATTGACGATGAAACACAGAAATTGCATCGAAATTAAATACAAAAGGCACAATGCCGACTTAAGTACAAGAAGACTGACTCCTCTTACTGTCTATGTTTAGAACCATTCCTGTGTCACTAGTTATAGATTCCGATGCTTCACTTCAGGTTTACTGTATCCCTCTGACCTTCGTATTTACGATGAAACACAGAAATTGCATCTGAATTACATACAAAAGGCACAATGAAGACTTAAGTACAAGAAGACCGACTCTTCCCACTGTCTATGTTTTGAACCATTCCTGTGACACTAGTTATAGATTCCGATGCTGCACTTCAGGTTTACTGTAGCCCTCTCACCTTCTTATTGACGATGAAACACAGAAATTGCATCTGAATTAAATACAAAAGGCACAATGCCGACTTAAGTACAAGAAGACTGACTGTTCCTATTGTCTATATTTTGAACTATTCCTGTGACACTAGTTATAGATTCCGATGCTTCACTTCAGGTTTACTGTATCCCTCTGCCCTTCTTATTGACGATGAAACACAGAAATTGCATCGAAATTAAATAGAAAAGGCACAACGCCAACTTAAGTACAAGAAGACTGACTCTTCTTACTTTTTTATGTTTTGAACCATTCCTGTGACACTTGTTATAGATTCCGATGCATCACTTCAGGTTTACTGTATCCCTTGGACCTTCTTATTGACGACGAAATACTGAATTTGCATCGGAATTACATAGAAAAGGCACAATGCCGACTTAAGTACAAGAAGACTGACTCTTCCTACTGTCTATGCTTTAACCATTCCTGTGACACTAGTTATAGATTCCGATGCTTCACTTCAGGTTTACTGATTCCCTCTGATCTTCTTATTGACGATGAAACACAGAAACAGCATCGGAATTAAATACAAAAGGCCCAATTCTGACTTAAGTACAAGAAGACTGACTCTTCTTACTGACGATTTTGTGAACATTTCCTGTGAGACCAGTTTTAGATTCCGATGCTTCACTATATGTTTATTGTATCCCTTGGACCGTCTTATTGACGATGAAACACAGAAATTGCATCAGAATTAAATACAAAAGGCAACATGCCGACTTAAGTACAAGAAGACTGACTCTTCCTACTGTCTATGTTTTAACCATTCCCGTGACACTAGTTATAGTTTCCGATGCTTCACTTCAGGTTTACTGTATCCCTCTGCCCTTCTTATTGACGATAAAACACAGAAATTGCATAGGAATTAAATACAAAAGGCACAATGACGACTCAAATACAAGATGACTGGCTCATCTTACTCTCTATGTTTTGAACCTTTCCTGTGAGACCGGTTTTAGATTCCGATGCTTCACTTCAGGTTTACTGTATCCCTTGGACCTTCTTATTGACGACGAAACACAGAAATTGCATCGGAATTAAATAGAAAAGGCACAATGCCGACTTAAGTACAAGAAGACTGACTCTTCCTATTGTCTATGTTTTAACCATTCCTGTGACACTAGTTATAGATTCCGATGCTTCACTTCAGGTTTACTGATTCCCTCTCATTTTCTTATTGACGATGAAACACAGAAACAGCATCGGAATTGAATACAAAAGGCACGATGCTCACTTAAATACAAGAAGACTGACTCTTCTTTCTGACTATTTTGTGGACAATTCCTGTGAGATCAGTTTTAGATTCCGATGCTTCACTATATGTTTCTTGTATCCCTTGGACCTTCTTATTGACGATGAAACACAGAAATTGCATCGAAATTAAATACAAAAGGCACAATGCCGACTTAAGTACAAGAAGACTGACTCCTCTTACTGTCTATGTTTAGAACCATTCCTGTGTCACTAGTTATAGATTCCGATGCTTCACTTCAGGTTTACTGTATCCCTCTGACCTTCGTATTTACGATGAAACACAGAAATTGCATCTGAATTACATACAAAAGGCACAATGAAGACTTAAGTACAAGAAGACCGACTCTTCCCACTGTCTATGTTTTGAACCATTCCTGTGACACTAGTTATAGATTCCGATGCTGCACTTCAGGTTTACTGTAGCCCTCTCACCTTCTTATTGACGATGAAACACAGAAATTGCATCTGAATTAAATACAAAAGGCACAATGCCGACTTAAGTACAAGAAGACTGACTGTTCCTATTGTCTATATTTTGAACTATTCCTGTGACACTAGTTATAGATTCCGATGCTTCACTTCAGGTTTACTGTATCCCTCTGCCCTTCTTATTGACGATGAAACACAGAAATTGCATCGAAATTAAATAGAAAAGGCACAACGCCAACTTAAGTACAAGAAGACTGACTCTTCTTACTTTTTTATGTTTTGAACCATTCCTGTGACACTAGTTATAGATTCCGATGCATCACTTCAGGTTTACTGTATCCCTTGGACCTTCTTATTGACGACGAAATACTGAATTTGCATCGGAATTACATAGAAAAGGCACAATGCCGACTTAAGTACAAGAAGACTGACTCTTCCTACTGTCTATGCTTTAACCATTCCTGTGACACTAGTTATAGATTCCGATGCTTCACTTCAGGTTTACTGATTCCCTCTGATCTTCTTATTGACGATGAAACACAGAAACAGCATCGGAATTAAATACAAAAGGCCCAATTCTGACTTAAGTACAAGAAGACTGACTCTTCTTACTGACGATTTTGTGAACATTTCCTGTGAGACCAGTTTTAGATTCCGATGCTTCACTATATGTTTATTGTATCCCTTGGACCGTCTTATTGACGATGAAACACAGAAATTGCATCAGAATTAAATACAAAAGGCAACATGCCGACTTAAGTACAAGAAGACTGACTCTTCCTACTGTCTATGTTTTAACCATTCCCGTGACACTAGTTATAGTTTCCGATGCTTCACTTCAGGTTTACTGTATCCCTCTGCCCTTCTTATTGACGATAAAACACAGAAATTGCATAGGAATTAAATACAAAAGGCACAATGACGACTCAAATACAAGATGACTGGCTCATCTTACTCTCTATGTTTTGAACCTTTCCTGTGAGACCGGTTTTAGATTCCGATGCTTCACTTCAGGTTTACTGTATCCCTTGGACCTTCTTATTGACGACGAAACACAGAAATTGCATCGGAATTAAATAGAAACGGCACAATGCCGACTTAAGTACAAGAAGACTGACTCTTCCTATTGTCTATGTTTTAACCATTCCTGTGACACTAGTTATAGATTCCGATGCTTCACTTCAGGTTTACTGATTCCCTCTCATTTTCTTATTGACGATGAAACACAGAAACAGCATCGGAATTGAATACAAAAGGCACGATGCTCACTTAAGTACAAGAAGACTGACTCTCCTTTCTGACTATTTTGTGGACAATTCCTGTGAGATCAGTTTTAGATTCCGATGCTTCACTATATGTTTCTTGTATCCCTTGGACCTTCTTATTGACGATGAAACACAGAAATTGCATCGGAATTAAATATAAAACGCACAATGCCGACTTAAGTACAAGAAGACTGACTCTTCATACTGTCTATGTTTAGAACCATTCCTGTGACACTAGTTATAAATTCCGATGCTACGCTTCAGGTTTACTGTACCCTCCGACCTTCGTATATACGATGAAACACAGAAATTGCATCTGAATTAAATACAAAAGGCACAATGCCGACTTAAGTACAAGAAGACTGACTCTTCTTACTGTCTATGTTTTGACCAATTCCTGTGACATTAGTTATAGATTCCGATGCCTCCCTTCAGGTTTACTGATTCCCTCTGATTTTCTTATTGACGATGAAACACAGAAACAGCATCGGAATTAAATACAAACGGCACAATGCTGACTTAAGTACAAGAAGACTGACTCTTCTTTCTGACTATTTTGTGAACATTTCCTGTGAGAGCAGTTTTAGATTCCGATGCTTCACTATATGTTTATTGTATCCCTTGGACCTTCTTATTGACGATGAAACACAGAAATTTCATCGGAATTAAATACAAAAGGCACAATGCCGACTTATGTACAAGAAGACTGACTCTTCTTACTTGCTATGTTTAGAACCATTCTTGTGACACTAGTTATAGATTCCGATGCTTCACTTCAGGTTTACTGTATCCCTCTGACCTTCTTATTAACGATGAAATACAGAAATTGCATCTGAATTAAATACAAAAGGCACAATGCCGACTTAAGTACAAGAAGACCGACTCTTCCCACTGTCTATGTTTTGTACCATTCCTGTGACACTAGTTATAGATTCTGATGCTTCACTTCAGGTTTACTGTATCCCTTGGACCTTCTTATTGACGACGAAATATTGAATTTGCATCGGAATTAAATAGAAAAGTCACAATGGCGACTTAAGTACAAGAAGACTGCATCTTCCTAATGTCTCTGTTTTGAACCATTCTTGTGACACTGGTTATAGATTCCGATGCTTCACTTCAGGTTTACTGAATCCCTCTGATCTTCTTATTGACGCTGAAACACAGAAATTGCATCGGAATTAAATACAAAAGGGACAATGCCGACTTAAGTACAAGAAGACTGACTCTTCTTACTGTCTATGTTTAGAACCATTCCTGTGACACTAGTTATAGATTCCGATGCTTCACTTCAGGTTTACTGTATCCCTCTGACCTTCTTATTTACGATGAAACACAGAAATTGCATCGGAATTAAATACAAAAGGCAAAATGAAGACTTAAGTACAAGAAGACTGACTCTTCTTACTGTCAATGGTTTGAACCATTCCTGTGACACTACTTATGGTTTCCGATGCTTCACTTCAGGGTTACTGTATCAGTTGGACCTTCTTATTGACGATGAATCACAGAAATTGCCTCTGAATTAAATACAAAAGGCACAATGCCGACTTAAGTACAAGAAGACTTACTCTTCTTACTGTCTATGTTTTCAACAGTTCCTGTGACACTAGTTATAGATTCCGATGCTTCACTTCAGGTTTACTGTATCATTTGGACCTTCTTATCGATGATGAAACACAGAAATTGCAACGGAATTAAATACAAGAGGCACAATGCCGACTTAAGTACAAGAAGACTGCCTCTTCTTACTGTCTATGTTTTGAACCATTCCTGTGACACTAGTTATACATTCCGATGCTTCACTTCAGGTTTACTGTATCCCTCTCACCTTCTTATTGACGATGAAACACAGAAATTGCATCGGAATTAAACACAAAAGGCACAATGCCGACATAAGTACAAGAAGACTGACTGTTCCTATTGTCTATATTTTGACCCATTCCTGTGACACTAGTATTACATTCCGATGCTTCCCTTCAGGTTTACTATATCTTTCTGCCCTTCTTATTGACGATGAAACACAGAAATTGCATCGAAATTAAATAGAAAAGGCACAATGCCGACTTAAGTACAAGAAGACTGACTCTTCTTACTGTCTATGTTTTGAACCATTCCTGTGACACTAGTTATAGATTCCGATACTTCATTTTAGGTTTACTGTATCCCTTGGACCTTCTTATTGACGGCGAAACACAGAAATTGCATCGGAATTAAATAGAAAAGGCACAATAACGACTTAAGTACAAGAAGACTGACTCTTCCTACTGTCTATGTTTTAACCATTCCTGTGACACTAGTTATAGATTCCGATGCTTCACTTCAGGTTTACTGATTCCCTCTGGTCTTCTTATTGACGATGAAACACAGAAACAGCATTGGAATTAAATACAAAAGGCACAATGCTGACTTAAGTACAAGAAGACTGACTCTTCTTACTGTCTATGCTTTGAACAATTCCTGTGACACTAGTTATAGATTCCGATGCTTCCCTTCAGGTTTACTGTATCCCTTGGACGTTTTTATCGACGATGAAACACAGAAATTGCATCGGAATTAAATACAAGATGCACAATGCCGACTTATGTACAAGAAGACTGACTCTTCTTACTGTCAATGTTTTGAACCATTCCTGTAACACTAGTTGTAGATTCCGATGCTTCACTTCATGTTTACTGTATCCCTTAGACCTTCTTATTGATGATGAAACACGGAAATTGCATCGGAATTAAATACAAAAGGCACAATGCCGAATTAAGTACAAGAAGACTGACTCTTCTTACTGACTATTTTGTGAACATTTCCTGGGAGACCAGTTTTAGATTCCGATGCTTCACTATATGTTTACTGTATCCCTTGGACCTTCTTGTTGACGATGAAACACAGAAATTGCATCGGAATTAAGTACAAAAGGCAAAATGCGGACTTAAGTACAAGAAGACTGACTCTTCCTTCTGTCTATGTTTTAACCATTACTGTGACACTAGTTATAGATTCCGATGCTTCACTTCAGGTTTACTGTATCCCTCTGCCCTTCTTATTGACGATGAAACACAGAAATTGCATAGGAATTAAATACAAAAGGCACAATGCCGACTCAAATACAAGATGACTGGCTCATCTTACTCTCTATGTTTTGAACCTTTCCTGTGAGACCGGTTTCAGATTCCGATGCTTCACTTCAGGTTCACTGTATCCCTTGGACCTTCTTATTGACGACGAAACACAGAAATTGCATCGGAATCAAATAGAAAAGGCACAATGCCGACATAAGTAAAGGAAGACTGACTCTTCCAACTGTCTATGTTTAGAACCATTCCGGTGACACTAGTTATAGTTTCCGATGCTTCACTTCAGGTTTACTGTATCAGTTGGACCTTCTTATTGACGATGAAACACAGAAATTCCCTCTGAATGAAATACAAAAGGCACAATGGCGACTTAAGTACAAGAAGACTTAATCTTCTTACTGTCTATGTTTTGAACAATTTCTGTGACACTAGTTATAGATTCCGATGCTTCACTTCAGGTTTACTGTATCCCTTGGACCTTCTTATCGACGATGAATCACAGAAGATGCGACGAAATTAAATACAAAAGGCACAATGCCGACTTAAGTACAAGAAGACTGACACTTCTTACTGTCTATGTTTTGAACCATTCCTCTGACACTAGTTATAGATTCCGATACATCATTTTAGGTTCACTGTATCCCTTGTACCGTCTTATTGACGACGAAACATAGAAATTGCATCGGAATTAAATACAAAAGGCACAATGCCGACTTAAGTACAAGAAGACTGACTCTTCTTACTGTCTATGTTTTGAACAATTCCTGTGACACTAGTTATAGACTCCGGTGCCTCCCTTCAGGTTTACTGATTCCCTCTGATTTTCTTATTGACGATGAAACACAGAAACAGCATCGGAATTAAATACAAAAGGCACAATGCTGACTTAAGTACAAGAAGACTGACTCTTCTTACTTGCTATGTTTAGAACCATTCCTGTGACACTAGTTACAGATTCCGATGCTTCACTTCAGGTTTACTGTATCCCTCTGACCTTCTTATTTACGATGAAACACAGAAATTGCATCTGAATTAAATACAAAAGGCACAATGCCGACTTAAGTACAAGAAGACCGACTCTTCCCACTGTCTATGTTTTGTACCATTCCTCTGACACTAGTTATAGTTTCCGATGCTTCACTTCAGGTTTACTGTATCCCTTGGACCTTCTTATTGCCAACGAAATACAAAATTTGCATCGGAATTAAATAGAAAAGGCACAATGGCGACTTAAGTACAAGAAGACTTACTCTTCTTACTGTCTATGTTTTGAACAATTCCTGTGACACTAGTTATAGATTCCGATGCTTCACTTCAGGTTTACTGTATCCCTTGGACCTTCTTATCGATGATGAAACAGAGAAATTGCAACGGAATTAAAAACAGGAGGCACAATGCCGACTTAAGTACAAGAAGACTGACTCTTCTTACTGTCTATGTTTTGAACCATTCCTGTGACACTAGTTATAGATTCCGATGCCTCACTTCAGGTTTACTGTATCCCTCTCACCTTCTTATTGACGATGAAACACAGAAATTGCATCGGAATTAAATACAAAAGGCACAATGCCGACATAAGTACAAGAAGACTGACTGTTCCTATTGTCTATATTTTGAACAATTCCTGTGACACTAGTTACAGATTCCGATGCTTCACATCAGGTTTACTGTATCCCTCTGCCCTTCTTATTGACGATGAAACACAGAAATTGCATCGAAATTAAATAGAAAAGGCACAATGCCGACTTATGTACAAGAAGATTGACTCTTCATACTGTCTATGTTTTAAACCATTCCTGTGACACTAGTTATGGATTCCGATGCTTCACTTCAGGTTTACTGTATCCCTTGGACCTCCTTATTGACGACGAAATACTGAATTTGCATCGGAATTAAATAGAAAAGGCACAATGGCGACTTAAGTACAAGAAGACTGACTCTTCCTAATGTCTCTGTTTTGAACCATTCCTGTGACACTAGTTATAGATTCCGATGCTTCACTTCAGGTTTGCTGAATCCCTCTGACCTTCTTATTGACGCTGAAACACAGAAATTGCATCGGAATTAAATACAAAAGGTACAATGCCGACTTATGTACAAGAAGACTGACTCTTCTTACTGTCTATGATTTGACCCATTCCGGTGACACTAGTTACAGTTTCCGATGCTTCACTTCAGGTTTGCTGTATCAGTTGGACCTTCTTGTTGACGATGAATCAAAGAAATTGCCTCTGAATTAACTACAAAAGGCACAATGCCGACTTAAGTACAAGAAGACTGACTCTCCTTACTGTCTATGTTTTGAACCATTCCTGTGACACTAGTTATAGATTCCGATACTTCACTTCAGGTTTACTGTATCCCTTGGACCTTCTTATTGACGGCGAAACACAGAAATTGCATCGGAATTAAATAGAAAAGGCACAATGCCGACTTAAGTACAAGAAGACTGACTCTTCCTACTGTCTATGTTTTAACCATTCCTGTGACACTAGTTATAGATTCCGATGCTTCACTTCATGTTTACTGATTCCCTCTGATCGTCTTATTGGCGATGAAACACATAAACAGCATCGGAATTAAATACAAAAGGCACAATGCTGTCTTAAGTACAAGAAGACTGACTCTTCTTTCTGACTATTTTGTGAACATTTCCTGTGAGACCAGTTTTAGATTCCGACGATTCACTATATGTTTATTGTATCCCTTGGACCTTCTTATTGACGATGAAACACTGAAATTGCATCAGAATTAAATACAAAAGGCACAATGTCGACTTAAGTACAAGAAGACTGACTCTTCTTACTGCCTATGTTTAGAACCATTCCTGTGACACTAGTTATAGATTCCAATGCTTCACTTCAGGTTTACTCTATCCCTCTGACCTTCTTATTTACGATGAAACACAGAAATTGCATCTGAATTAAATACAAAAGGCACAATGCCGACTTAAGTACAAGAAGACTGACTCTTCTTACTGTCTATGTTTTGAACCATTCCTGTGACACTAGTTATAGATTCCGATACTTCATTTTAGGTTTACTGTATCCCTTGGACCTTCTTATTGACGACGAAACACAGAAATTGCATCGGAATTAAATACAAAAGGCGCAATGCCGAATTAAGTACAAGAAGACTGACTCTTCTTACTGACTATATTGTGAACATTTCCTGGGAGACCAGTTTTAGATTCCGATGCTTCACTATATGTTTACTGTATCCCTTGGACCTTCTTGTTGACGATGAAACACAGAAATTGCATCGGAATTAAATACAAAAGGCAAAATGCGTACTTAAGTACAAGAAGACTGACTCTTCCTTCTGTCTATGTTTTAACCATTACTGTGACACTAGTTATAGATTCCGATGCTTCACTTCAGGTTTACTGTATCCCTCTGCCCTTCTTATTGACCATGAAACACAGAAATTGCATAGGAATTAAATACAAAAGGCACAATGCCGACTCAAATACAAGATGACTGGCTCATCTTACTCTCTATGTTTTGAACCTTTCCTGTGAGACCGGTTTCAGATTCCGATGCTTCACTTCAGGTTCACTGTATCCCTTGGACCTTCTTATTGACGACGAAACACAGAAACTGCATCGGAATCAAATAGAAAAGGCACAATGCCGACTTAAGTAAAGGAAGACTGACTCTTCCAACTGTCTATGTTTAGAACCATTCCGGTGACACTAGTTATAGTTTCCGATGCTTCACTTCAGGTTTACTGTATCAGTTGTCCTCCTTATTGACGATGAAACACAGAAATTCCCTCTGAATGAAATACAAAAGGCACAATGGCGACTTAAGTACAAGAAGACTTACTCTTCTTACTGTCTATGTTTTGAACAATTTCTGTGACACTAGTTATAGATTCCGATGCTTCACTTCAGGTTTACTGTATCCCTCGGACCTTCTTATCGACGATGAATCACAGAAATTGCAACGGAATTAAATACAGGAGGCACAATGCCGACTTAAGTACAAGAAGACTGACTCTTCTTACTGTATATGTTTTGAACCATTCCTGTGACACTAGTTATGGATTCCGATGCTTCACTTCAGGTTTACTGTATCCCTTGGACCTCCTTATTGACGACGAAATACTGAATTTATATCGGAATTAAATAGAAAAGGCACAATGGCGACTTAAGTACAAGAAGACTGACTCTTCCTAATCTCTCTGTTTTGAACCATTCCTGTGACACTAGTTATAGATTCCGATGCTTCACTTCAGGTTTGCTGAATCCCTCTGACCTTCTTATTGACGCTGAAACACAGATATTGCATCGGAATTAAATACAAAAGGTACAATGCCGACTTATGTACAAGAAGACTGACTCTTCCAACAGTCTATGTTTACAACCATTCCGGTGACAGTAGTTATAGCTTCCGATGCTTCACTTCAGGTTTACTGTATCAGTTGGACCTTCTTATTGACGATGAAGAACAGAAATTGCCTCTGAATGAAATACAAAAGGCTCAATGGCGACTTAAGTACAAGAAGACTTACTCTTCTTACTGTCTATGCTTTGAACAATTCCTGTGACACTAGTTATATATTCCGATGCTTCACTTCAGGTTTACTGTATCCCTTGGACCTTCTTATTGACGATGAATCACATAAGATGCAACGGAATTAAATACAACAGGCACAATGCCGACTTAAGTACAAGAAGACTGACTTTCTTACTGTCTGTGTTTTGAACCATTCCTGTGACACTAGTTATAGATTCCGATACTTCATTTTAGGTTTACTGTATCCCTTGTACCTTCTTATTGACGACGAAACATAGAAATTGCATCGGAATTAAATGGAAAAGGCACAATGCCGACTTAAGTACAAGAAGACTGACTCTTCCTATTGTCTATGGTTTAACCATTCCTGTGACACTAGTTATAGATTCCGATGCTTCACTTCAGGTTTACTGATTCCCTCTGATCTTCTTATTGACGATGAAACACAGATACCGCATCGGAATTAAAAACAAAAGGCACAATGCTGACTTAAGTACAAGAAGACTGACTCTTCTTTCTGACTATTTTGTGAACATTTCCTGTGAGACCAGTTTTAGATTCCGATGCCTCACTATATGCTTATTGTATCCCTTAGACCTTCTTATTGACGATGAAACACAGAAATTGCATCGGAATTAAATACAAAAGGCACCATGCCGACTTAAGTACAAGAAGACTGACTCTTCTTACTGTCTATGTTTAGAACCATTCCTGTGACACTAGTTATAGATTCCGATGCTTCACTTCAGGTTTACTGTATCCCTCCAACCTTCTTATATACGATGAAACACAGAAATTGCATCTGAATTAAATACAAAAGGCACAATGCCGACTTAAGTACAAGAAGACTGATTCTTCTTACTGTCTATGTTTTGAACAATTCCTGTGACACTAGTTATAGATTCCGATGCCTCCCTTCAGGTTTACTGATTCCCTCTGATTTTCTTATTGACGATGAAACACAGAAACAGCATCGGAATTAAATACAAAAGGCACAATGCTGACTTAAGTACAAGAAGACTGACTCTTCTTTCTGACTATTTTGTGAACATTTCCTGTGAGACCAGTTTTAGATCCGATGCTTCACTATATGTTTATTGTATCCCTTGGACCTTCTTATTGATGATGAAACACAGAAACTGCATCGGAATTAAATACAAAATGCACAATGCCGACTTAAGTACAAGAAGACTAACTCTTTTTACTTTCTATGTTTAGAACCATTCCTGTGCCACTAGTTATGGATTCCGATGCTTAACTTCAGGTTTACTGTATCCTTTGGACCATCTTATTGACGACGAAATACAGATATTGCATCGGGATTAAATACAGAAGGCACAATGCGGACATAAGTACAAGAAGACTGACTCTTCCCACTGTCTATGTTTTAACCATTCCTGTGAAACTACTTATAGATTCCGATGCTTCACTTCAGGTTTACTGTATCCCTCTGCCCTTCTTATTGTCGATGAAACACAGAAATTGCATCGGAATTAAATATAAAAGGCACAATGCCGACTCAAATACAAGATGCCTGGCTCTTCTTACTCTCTATGTTTTGAACCTTTCCTGTGAGACCAGTTTTAGATTCCGATGCTTCACTTCAAGTTTACTGTATCCCTTGGACCTTCTTATTGACGACGAAACACAGAAATTGCATCGGAATTAAATTGAAAAGGCAAAATGCCGACTTAAGTACAAGAAGACTGATTCTTCCAACTGTCTATGTTTTGAACCATTCCTGTGACACTAGTTATTGATTCCGATGCTTAACTTCAGTTTTACTGTATTACTCTGACACTCTTATTGACAATGAAACACAGAAATTGCATCGGAATTAAATACAAAAGGCACAATGCCGACTTAAGTTCAAGAAGACTGACTCTTCTCACTGTCTACGTTTTGAACCATTCCTGTGACACTAGTTATAGATTCCGAAGCTTCAGTTCAGGTTTACTGTAACCTTTGGACCTTATTATTGACGATGAAACAAAGGATTTACATCGGAATTAAATACAAAAGGCACAATGCCGACGTCAGTACAAGAAGACTGACTCTTCTTACTGTCTATGGTTTGAGCAATTCCTGTGACACTAGTTATAAATTCAGATGCTTCACTTCAGGTTTACTGTATCCCTTGGACCTTCTTATCGACGATGAAACACAGATATAGCATCGGAATTAATTACAAAAGGCACAATGCCGACTTAAGTACAAGAAGACTGGCTCTTCTTACTGTCTATGCTTTGAACCATTCCTGTGACACTAGTTATAGACTCCGATGCTTCACTTCAGGTTTACTGTATCCCTCTGACCTTCTTATTGACGACGAAACACAGAAATTGAATCAGGATAAAATACAAAAGGCACAATGCCGACTTAAGTACAAGAACACTGACCCTTCCTACTGTCTATGTTTTAACCACACCTGTGACACTAGTTATAGATTGCGATGCTTCACTTCAGGTTTACTGTATCCCTCTGACCTTCTTATTGACGATGAAACACAGAAATTGCATCGGAATTAAATACAAAAGGTACACTGCCGACTCAAATACAAGATGACTGGCTCTTCTTACTCTCTATTTTTTGAACCTTTCCTGTGAGACCGGTTTTAGGTTCCGATGCTTCACTTCAGGTTTACTGTATCCCTTGGACCTTCTTGTTGACGATGAAACACAGAAATTGCATCGGAGTTAAATACAAAAGGCACAATGCCGACTTAAGTACAAGAAGACTGACTCTTCTTGCTGTGTATGCTTTGAACCATTCCGGTGACACTAGTTATAGATTCCGATGCTTCACTTCAGGTTTACTGTATCCCTGTGACCTTCTTATTGACGATGAAACACAGTAATTGCATTGGAATTAAATACAAAAGGCACAATGCTGACTCATGTACAAGAAGACTGACTCCTCTTACTGTCTATGTTTTGATCCTTTCCTGTGATACTAGATATAGATTCCGATGCTTCACTTCAGTTTTACTGTATCCCTTGGACCTTCTTATTGACGATGAAACACGGAAATTGCATCGGGATTAATTAAAAAGGCACAATGCCGACTTAAGTACAAGAAGACTGACTCTTCCTTTTGTCTATGATCTGAACCATTCCTGTGACACAAGTTATAGATTACAATGCTTTACTTCAGGTGTACTGTATCGCTCTGACATTCTTATTGACGATGAAACACAGAAATTGCATCTGAATTAAATACAAAAGGCACAAAGCCGACTTAAGTATAAGAAGACTGACTCTTCTTACTGACTATGATTTTAACATTTCCTGTGAAACCAGTTTTAGATTCCGATGCTTCACTATATGTTTACTGTATCCCTTGGACCTTCATATTGACGATGAAACACAGAAATTGCATCGGAATTCAATACAAAAGGCACAAAGCCGACTTAAGTATAAGAAGACTGATTCTTGTTACTGACTATGATTTGAACATTTCCTGTGAGACCAGTTTTGATTCCGATGCTTCACTATATGTTTACTGTATCCCTTGGACCTTCTTAACGACGATGAAACACAGAAATTGCATCCGAATTAAATACAAAAGGCACAAGGCCGACTTAAGTACACGAAGACAATCTCTTCTCACTGTCTATGTTTTTAATCATTCCTGTGACACTAGTTATAGATTCCGATGTTTCACTTCAGGTTTACTGTATCCCTCTGACCTTCTTATTGACGATGAAACACAGAAATTGCATCGGAATTAAATACAAAAGGCACAATTCCGACTTAAGTACAAGAAGACTGACTCTTCTTACTGTCTATGTTTTGAACCATTCCTGTGACACTAGTTATAGTTTCCGACACTTCACTTTAGGTTTACTGTATCGTTTGGACCTTCTTATTGACGATGAAACACAGAAATTGCATCGGAATTAAGTAGAAAAAGCACAATGCCGACTTAAGTATAAGAAGACTGACCCTTCTTACCGACTATGATTTGAACATTTTGTGTGAGACCAGTTTTAGATTACGATGCTTCACTCTATGTTTACTGTATCCCTTGGACCTTTTTAACGACGATGAAACACAGAAATTGCACCGGAATTAAATACAAAAGGCACAAGGCCGACTTAAGTACACGAAGACAGCCGCTTCTTACTGTCTATGTTTTTAACCATTCCTGTGACACTAGTTATAGATTCCCATGCATCACTTCAGGTTTACTGTATCCCTCTGACCTTCTTATTGACGACGAAACTCAGAAATTGCATCGAAATTAAATAGAAACGGCACAATGCCAACTTAAGTACAAGAAGACTGACTCTTCTTGCTGACTAAGTTTAGAACCATTCCGGTGACTCTAGTTATAGATTCCGATGCTTCACTTCAGGTTTACTGTATACCTCTGACACTCTTATTGACGATGAAACACAGAAATTGCATCGTAATTAAATACAAAAGGCACAATGCCGACTTAAGTACAAGAACACTGACGCTTCTTACTGTCTATGTTTTGAACCATTCCTGTGACACTAGTTATAGATTCCGACGCTTCACTTCAGGTTTACTCTATCCTTTGGACCTTCTTGTTGACGATGAAACACAGAATTTGCATCGGCATTAATTACAAAAGGCACAATGCCGACTTAAGAACAAGAGGACTGACTCTTCTTACTGTCTATGATTTGAGCAATTCCTGTGACACTAGTTATAGATTCCGATGCTTCACTTCAGGTTTACTGTATCCCTTGGACCTTCTTATCGTCGATGAAACACAGAAATAGCATCGGAATTAAATACTGAAAGCACAATGCCGACTTAAGTACAAGAAGACTGAATCTTCTTACTCTCTATGTTTTGAACCATTCCTGTGACACTAGTTATAGATTCCGATGCTTCACTTCAGGTTTACTGTATCCCTTGGACCTTCTTATTGGCGACGAAACACAGAAATTGCATCGGGATTAAATACAAAAGGCACAATGCGGACTTAAGTACAAGAAGACCGACTCTTCCTACTGTCTATGTTTTAACCATTCCTGTGACACTAGTTATAGATTCCGATGCTTCACTTCAGGTTTACTGTATCCCTCTGCCCTTCTTATTGACGATTAATCAGAGAAATTGCATAGGAATTAAATACAAAAAGCACAATGCCGACTCAAATACAAGATGACCGGATCCTCTTACTCTCTTTGTTTTGAACCTTTCCTGTGAGACCGGTATTAGATTCCGATGCTTCACTTCAGGTTTACTGTATCCCTTGGACCATCTTATTGATGACGAAACACAGAAATTGCATCGGAATTAAATAGAAAAGGCACAATGCCGACTTAAGTACAAGAAGACTGACTCTTCCTACTGTCTATGATTTGAACCATTCCTACGACACTAGTTATAGATTCCGATGCTTCATTTCAGGTTTACTGTATCCTTCTGACACTCTTATTGACGATGAAACACAGAAATTGCATCGGAATTAAATACAAAAGGCACAATGCCGACTTAAGTACAAGAAGACTGACTATTCTTACTGTCTACGTTTGAACCATTCCTGTGACACTAGTTATAGATTTAGAAGCTTCACTTCAGGTTTACTGTATCCTTTGGACCTTCTTATTGACGATGAACCACAGGATTTGCACCGGAATAAAATACAAAAGGCACAAAGCCGACTTAAGTGCAAGAAGACTGACTCTTCTTACTCTCTATGCTTTGAGCAATTCCTGTGACACTAGTTATAGATTCCGATGCTTCACTTTAGGTTTACTGTATCCCTTGGACCTTCTTATCGACGATGAAACACAGAAATAGCATCGGAATTAAATACAAAAGGCACAATGCCGACTTAAGTAAGTGAAGACTGACTCTTCTTACACTCTATGTTTGAACCATTCCTGTGACACTAGTTATAGATTCCGAAGCTTCACTTCAGGTTTACTGTATCCTTCTGACACTCTTATTGACGATGAAACATAGAATATGGAACGGAATTAAATACAAAAGGCACAATGCCGACTTAAGTACAAGAAGACTGACTCTTCCTACTGTCTATGTTGCAACCATTCCTGTGACACTAGTTATAAATTCCGATGCTTCACTTCAGGTTTACTGTATCCCTCTGCCCTCGTTATTGACGATGAAACACAGAAATTGCATAGGAATTAAATACAAAAGGCACAATGCCGACTCCAATACACGATGACCGGGTCCTCTTACTCTCTTTGTTTTGAACCTTTCCTGTGAGACCGGTATTAGATTCCGATGCTTCACTTCAGGTTTACTGTATCCCTTGGACCTTCTAATTGACGACGAAACACAGAAATTGCATCGGAATTAAATAGAAAAGGCACAATGCCGACTTAAGTACAAGAAGACTGACTCTTCCAACTGTCTATGTTATGAACCATTCCTGTGACACTAGTTATAAATTCCGATGCTTCACTTCAGGTTTTCTGTATCCCTCTTACACTCTTATTGGCGATGAAATACAGGATTTGCACCGGAATTAAATACAAAAGGCACAATGCCGACTTAAGTGCTAGAAGACTGACTCTTCTTACTCTCTATGTTTTGAGCAATTCCTGTGACTCTAGTTATAGATTCCGATGCTTCACTTCAGGTTTACTGTATCCCTTGGACCTTCTTATCGACGATGAAACACAGAAATAGCATCGGAATTAAATACAAAAGGCACAATGCCGACATAAGTACAAGAAGACTGACTCTTCTTACTCTCTATGTTTTGAACCATTCCTGTGACACTAGTTATAGATTCCGATGCTTCACTTCAGGTTTACTGTATCCCTTGGGCC
This sequence comes from Schistocerca americana, assembly GCF_021461395.2. Lineage (NCBI taxonomy): Eukaryota > Metazoa > Arthropoda > Insecta > Orthoptera > Acrididae > Schistocerca > Schistocerca americana. The sequence continues at coordinate 1,121,360,682 of NC_060120.1, forward strand.
CTCTTATTGACGACGAAACACAGAAATTGCATCGGGATTAAATACAAAAGGGAAAAGCGGACTTATGTACAAGAAGACTGACTCTTCCTACTGTCTATGTTTTAACCATTCCTGTTACACTAGTTATAGATTCCGATGCTTCACTTCAGGTATACTGTATCCCTCTGCCCTACTTATTGACGATGAAACACAGAAATTGCATAGGAATTAAATACAAAAGGCACAATGCCGACTCAAATACAAGATGACTGGCTCTTCTTACTCTCTATGTTTTGAACCTTTCCTGTGAGACCGGTTTTAGTTTCCGATGCTTCACTTCAGGTTTACTGTATCCCTTGGACATTCTTATTGATGACGAAACACAGAAATTGCATCGGAATTAAATAGCAAAGGCACAATGCCGACTTAAGTACAAGAAGACTGGCTCTTCCTACTGTCTATGTTTTGAACTATTCCTGTGACACTAGTTATAGATTCCGATGCTTCATTTCAGGTTTACTGTATCCTTCTGACACTCTTATTGACGATGAAGCACAGAAATTGCATCGGAATTAAATACAAAAGGCACAATGCCGACTTAAGTACAAGAAGACTGACTCTTCTTACTGTCTACGTTTTGAACCATTCCTGTGACACTAGTTATTGATTCCGAAGCTTCACTTCAGGTTTTCTGTATCCTTTGGACCTTAATATCGACGATGAAACACAGGATTTGCATCGGAATTAAATACAAAAGGCGCAATGCCGACTTAAGTACAAGTCGACTGACTCTTCTTACTGTCTATATTTTGAGCAATTCCTGTGACACTAGTTATAGATTCCGATGCTTCACTTCAGGTTTACTGTATCCCTTGGACCTTCTTATCGACGATGAAACACAGAAATAGCATCGGAATTAAATACAAAAGGCACAATGCCGACTTAAGTACAAGAAGACTGACTCTTCTTACTGTCTATGTTTTGAACCATTCCTGTGACACTAGTTATAGATTCCGATGCTACTCTTCAGGTTTACTGTATCCCTTGGACCATCTTATCGACGACGAAACACAGAAATTGAACCAGGATAAAATACAAAAGGCACAATGCCGACTTAAGTACAAAAAGACTGACCCTTCCTACTGTCAATGTTTTAACCATTCCTGTGACACTAGTTATAGATTGCGATGCTTCACTTCAGGTTTACTGTATCCCTTTGACCTTCTTATCGACGATGAAACACAGAAATGGCATCGGAAATAAATACAAAAGGCACAATGCCGACTTAGGTACAAGAAGACTGACTCTTCTTACTCTCTATGTTTGAACCATTCCTGTGACACTAGTTATAGATTCCGAAGCTTCACTTCAGGTTTACTGTATCCTTCTGACACTCTTATTGACGATGAAACACAGAAATTGCATCGGAATTAAATACAAAATTCACAATGCCGACTTAAGTACAAGAAGACTGACTCTTCCTACTGTCTATGTTGTAACCATTCCTGTGACACTAGTTATAGATTCCGATGCTTCACTTCAGGTTTACTGTATCCCTCTGCCCTTCTTATTGACGATGAAACACAGAAATTGCATAGGAATTAAATACAAAAGGCACAATGCCGACTCCAATACAAGATGACCGGGTCCTCTTACTCTCTTTTATTTGAACCTTTCCTGTGAGACCGGTATTAGATTCCGATGCTTCACTTCAGGTTTACTGTATCCCTTGGACCTTCTTATTGACGACGAAACACAGAAATTGCATCGGAATTAAATAGAAAAGGCACAATGCCGACTTAAGTACAAGAAGACTGACTCTTCCAACTGTCTATGTTTTGAACCATTCCTGTGAAACTAGTTATAGATTCCGATGCTTCACTTCAGGTTTTCTGTATCCCGCTTACACTCTTATTGGCGATGAAACACTGGAGTTGCACCGGAATTAAATACAAAAGGCACAATGCCGACTTAAGTACAAGAAGACTGACTCTTCTTACTCTCTATGTTTTGAACCATTCCTGTGACACTAGTTATAGATTCCGATGCTTCACTTCAGGTTTACTGTATCCCTTGGGCCTTCTTATTGACGACGAAACACAGAAATTGCATCGGGATTAAATACAAAAGGGAAAAGCGGACTTATGTACAAGAAGACTGACTCTTCCCACTGTCTATGTTTTAACCATTCCTGTTACACTAGTTATAGATTCCGATGCTTCACTTCAGGTATACTGTATCCTTCTGCCCTACTTAATGACGATGAAACACAGAAATTGCATAGGAATTAAATACAAAAGGCACAATGCCGACTCAAATACAAGATGACTGGCTCTTCTTACTCTCTATGTTTTGAACCTTTCCTGTGACACCGGTTTTAGTTTCCGATGCTTCACTTCAGGTTTACTGTATCCCTTGGACCTTCTTATTGATGACGAAACACAGAAATTGCATCGGAATTAAATAGCAAAGGCACAATGCCGACATAAGTACAAGAAGACTGACACTTCCTACTGTCTATGTTTTGAACCATTCCTGTGACACTAGTTATAGATTCCGATGCTTCATTTCTGGTTTACTGTATCCTTCTGACACTCTTATTGACGATGAAGCACAGAAATTGCATCGGAATTAAATAGAAAAGGCACAATGCCGACTTAAGTACAAGAAGACTGACTCTTCTTACTGTCTACGTTTTGAACCATTCCTGTGACACTAGTTATTGATTACGAAGCTTCACTTCTGGTTTTCTGTATTCTTTGGACCTTAATATTGACGATGAAACACAGGATTTGCATCGGAATTAAATACAAAAGGCGCAATGCCGACTTAAGTACAAGTCGACTGACTCTTCTTACTGTCTATATTTTGAGCAATTCCTGTGACACTAGTTATGAATTCCGATGCTTCACTTCAGGTTTACTGTATCCATGGACCTTCTTATCGACGATGAAACACAGAAATAGCATCGGAATTAAATACAAAAGGCACAATGCCGACTTAAGTACAAGAAGACTGACTCTTCTTGATGTCTATGCTTTGAACCATTCCTGTGACACTAGTTATAGATTCCGATGCTACTCTTCAGGTTTACTGTATCCCTTGGACCATCTTATCGACGACGAAACACAGAAATTGAACCAGGATAAAATACAAAAGGCACAATGCCGACTTAAGTACAAAAAGACTGAATCTTCCTACTGTCAATGTTTCAACCATTCCTGTGACACTAGTTATAGATTGCGATGCTTCACTTCAGGTTTACTGTATCCCTTTGACCTTCTTATTGACGATGAAACACAGAAATGGCATCGGAATTAAATACAAAAGGCACACTGCCGACTCAAATACAAGATGACTGGCACTTCTTACTCTCTATTCTTTGAACCTTTCCTGTGAGACCGGTTTTAGATTCCGATGCTTCACTTCAGGTTTACTGTATCCCTTGGATCTTCTGATTGACGACGAAATACAGAAATTGCATCGGAATTAAATACAAAAGGCACAAAGCCGACTTAAGTATAAGAAGACTGACTCTTCTTACTGACTATGATTTGAATATTTCCTGTGAGACCAGTTTTAGATTCCGATATTTCAGTATATGTTTACTGTATCCCTTGGACGATCTTATTGACGATGAAGCACAGAAATTGCATCGGAATTAAATACAAAAGGCACTATGCCGACTAAAGTACAAGAAGACTGGCTCTACTTACTGACTATGTTTTGAACCATTCCTGTGACACTAGTTATAAATTCTGATGCTTCACTTCAGGTTTACTGTATCCCTTGGACCTTGTTATTGACGATGAAACACAGATATTGCATCGGAATTAAATACAAAAAGCACAATTCCGACTTCAGTACAAGAAGACTGACTCTTCCTACTGTCTATGTTTTGAACCATTCCTGTGACACTAGTTATAGATTCCGATGCATCACTTCAGGTTATGTATCCCTTGGACTTTCTTATTGACGATGAAACACAGAAATTGCATCGGAATTAAATAGAAAATGCAGAATGCCGACTTAAGTACGAGAAGACTGACTCTTCTTGCTGTGTATGTTTTGAACCATTCCTGTGACACTAGTTATAGATTGCGATGCTACACTTCAGGTTTACTGTATCCCTCTGACCTTCTTATTGACGACGAAACACAGAAATTGCATCGGAATTAAATACAAAAGGCACAATGCTGACTCATGTACAAGAAGACTGACTCTTCTTACTGTCTATGTTTCGATCCTTTCCTGTGACACTAGATATAGGTTCCGATGCTTCACTTCAGGTGTACTGTATCCCTTGGACCTTCTTATTGACGATGAAACACAGATATTTCATCGGAATTAAATACAAAAAGCACAAAGCCGACTTAAGCATAAGAAGACTGACTCTTCTTACTGGCTATGATTTGAACATTTCCTGTGAGACCAGTTTTAGATTCCGATGCTTCACTATATGTTTACTGTATCCCTTGGACCTTCTTATTGACGATGAAACACAGAAATTGCATCGGAATTAAATACAAAAATCACAATGCCGACTAAAGTACAAGGAGACTGGCTCTTCTTACTGACTATGTTTTGACCCATTCCTGTGACTCTAGTTATAGATTCTGATGCTTCACTCCAGGTTTACTGTATCCCTTGGACCTTGTTATTGACGATGAAACACAGAAATTGCATCGGAATTAAATACAAAAGGCACAATTCCGACTTCAGTACAAGAAGACTGACTCTTCCTACTGTCTATGTTTTGAACCATTCCTGTGACACTAGTTATAGATTCCGATGCATCACTTCAGGTTTACTGTATCCCTTGGACTTTCTCATTGACGATGAAACACAGAAATTGCATCCGAAATAAATATAAAAGGCACAATGCCGACTTAAGTACGAGAAGACTGACTCTTCTTGCTGTGTATGTTTTGAACCATTCCTGTGACACTAGTTATAGATTCCGTTGCTTCACTTCAGGTTTACTGTATCCCTCTGACCTTCTTATTGACGACGAAACACAGATATTGCATCGGAATTAAATACAGAAGGCACATTGTCGACCTAAGTACAAGAAGACTGACTCATTTTACTGTCTATGTTTTGAACATTTCCTGTGAGACCAGTTTTAGATTCCGATGCTTCACTATATGTTTACTGTATCCCTTTGACCTTCTTATTGACGATGAAACACAGATATTGCATTGGAATTAAATACAAAAGGCACAAAGCCGACTTAAGTATAAGAAGACTGATTCTTCTTACTGACTATGATTTGAACGTTTCCTGTGAGACCAGTTTTAGATTCCGGTGCTTCACTATATGTTTACTGTGTCCCTTGGACCGTCTTATTGACGATGAAACACGGAAATTGCATCGGAATTAATTACAAAAGGCACAATGCCGACTTATGTACAAGATGACTGACTCTTCCTACTGTCTATGTTTTGAACCATTCCAGTGACACTTGTTATAGATTCCGATCCATCACTTCAGGTTAACTGTGTCCCTTGGACCTTCTTATTGACGATGAAACACAGAAATTGCATCGGAATTAAATACAAAAGGCACAATGCCGACTTAAGTACAAGAAGACTGACTCTTCTTGCTGTCTATGTTTTGAACCATTCCTATGACACTAGTTATAGATTCCGATGCTTCACTTCAGGTTTACTGTATCCCTTGGACCTTCCTATCGACGATGAAACACAGAAATAGCATCGGAATTAAATACAAAATGCACAATACCGACTTAAGTACAAGAAGACTGACTCTTCTTACTCTCTATGTTTTGAACCATTCCTGTGACACTAGTTATAAATTCCGATGCTTCACTTCAGGTTTACTGTATCCCTTGGACCTTCTTATTGTGGACGAAACACAGAAATTGCATCGGGATTAAATACAAAAGGCACAATGCGGACTTAAGTACAAGAAGACTGACTCTTCCTACTGTCTATGTTTTAACCATTCCTGTGACACTAGTTATAGATTCCGATGCATCACTTCAGGGTTACTGTATCCCTCTGATCTTCTTATTGACGAAGAAACACAGAAATTGCATCGGAATAAAGTACAAAAGGCTCAATGCTGACCCAAATACAAGATGACTGGCTCTTCTTACTCTCTATGTTTTGAACCTTTCCTGTGAGTCCGGTTTTAGATTCCGATGCTTCACGTCAGGTTTACTGTATCCCTTGGACCTTCTTATTGTGGACGAAACACAGAAATTGCATCGGGATTAAATACAAAAGGCACAATGCGGACTTAAGTACAAGAAGACTGACTCTTCCTACTGTCTATGTTTTAACCATTCCTGTGACACTAGTTATAGATTCCGATGCATCACTTCAGGGTTACTGTATCCCTCTGATCTTCTTATTGACGAAGAAACACAGAAATTGCATCGGAATAAAATACAAAAGGCAAAATGCCGACTTGAGGACAAGAAGACTGACTCTTCATACTGTCTATGCTTTGAGCAATTCCTGTGACACTAGTTATAGATTCCGATGCTTCACTTCAGGTTTACTGTATCCCTTGGACCTTCTTATTGACGACGGAACACAGAAATTGCATCGGAATTATATAGAAAAGGCACAATGCCGACTTAAGTACAAGAAGACTGACTCTTCCTACTGTCTATGATTTGAACCATTCCTGTGACACTAGTTACAGATTCCGATGCTTCACTTCAGGTTTACTGTATCCCTCTGACATTCTTATTGACGATGAAACACAGAAATTGCATCGGAATTAAACACAAGCGGCACAGTGCCGACTTAAGTACAAGGAGACTGACTCTTGTTACTGACTATGTTGTGAGCATTTCCTGTGAGGCCAGTTTTAGATTCCGATGCTTCACAATATGTTTACTGTATGTCTTGGACCTTCTTAATGACGATGAAACACAGAAATTGCATCGGAATTAATTACAAAAGGCACAATGCCGACTTAAGTACAAGAAGACTGACTCTTCTTACTGTCTATGTCTTGAACCTTTCCTGTGACACTAGTTATTGATTCCGATGCTTCACTTCAGGTTTACTGTATCCTTTGGACCCTCTTATTGACGACGAAACACAGAAATTCCGTCGGAATTAAATAGTAAAGGCACAATGCCGACTTAAGTACAGGAAGACTGACCCTTCCTACTGTCTATGTTCTGAACCATTCCTATGACACTACTTATAGGTTCCAATGCTTCACTTCAGGTTTACTGTATCCCTCTGACATTCTTATTGACGATGAAACACAGTAATTGCATCGAAATTAAATAGAAAAGCCACAATGACGACTTTAGTACAAAAAGACTGACTCCTCTTACTGTCTATATTTTGAACCATTCCTGTGACACTAGATATAGATTCCGATGCTTCACTTCAGGTTTACTGTATCTCTTTAACCCCCTTATTGACGACGAAACACAGAAATTGCTTCGGAATTAAATAGTAAAGGCACAATGCCGACTTAAGTACAAGAAGACTGACTCTTCTTACTGTCTATATTTTGAACCATTCCTGTGACACTAGTTATAGATTCCGATGCTTCACTTCAGGTCTACTGTATCTCTTGGGCAATCTTATTGACGACGAAACACAGAAATTGCTTCGGAATTAAATAGTAAAGGCACAATGCCGACTTAAGTACAAGAAGACTGTCTCTTTTTACTGTCTATGTTTTGAACCATTCCTGTGACACTAGTTATAGACTCCGATGCTTGACTTGAGGTTTACTGTATCTCCCTGATCTTCGAATTGACGAAGAAACACAGAAATGCACTAGAATTAAATACAAAAGGCACAATGCCGACTCAAGTACAAGAAGACTGGCTCTTCTTACTGCCTATGTTTTGAAACTTTCCTGTGAGGCCGGTTTTAGATACCGATGCTTCACTTCAGTTATACTGTATCCCTTGGACCTTCTTATTGACGACGAAACACAGTAATTGCTTCGGAATTAAATAGAAAAGGCACAATGCCGACTTAAGTACAAGAAAAGTGACTCTTCTCACTGTCTTTGATTTGAATCATTCCTGTGACACTAGTTATGGATTTCGATGCTTCACTTCAGGTTTACTGTATCCCTCTGACCTTCTTATTGACGATGAAATACAGAAATTGCATCGGAATTAAATACAAAAGGCACAATGCCGACATAAGCACAAGAAATCTAACTCTTCTTACTGTCTGTGTATTGAGCCATTCCTGTGATATTAGTTATCGATTCCGATGCTTCACTTCAGGTTTACTGTATCCCTCTGACCTTGTTATTGACGATGAAACACAGAAATTGCATCGGAATTAAATACAAAAGGATCAATGCCGAATTATGTACAAGAAAACTGACTCCTCTTACTGTCTATGTTATGAACCATTCCTGTGACACAAGTTATAGATTCCGATGCTTCACTTCAGGTTTACTGTACCTCTCGGACCTTCTTATTGACGATGAAACACAGACATTGCATTGGATTTAAATACAAAAGGCACAATGCCGTCTTATGTACAAGAAGACTGACTCTTCTTACTGTCTATGCTTTGAACCATTCCTGTGACACTAGTTATAGATTCCGATGCTTCCCTTCACTTTTACTGTATCCCTCTGACCTTCTTATTGACGATGAAACACAGAAATTGCATCGGAATTAAATAGAAAAGGCACAATGCCGACTTAAGTACAAGAAAACTAACTCTTCTTACTGTCTGTGCTTTGAAGCATTCCCGTGACACTAGTTATAGATTCCGATGATTCACTTCAGGTTTACTGTATCCCTCTGACCTTCTTATTGACGATGAAACACAGAAATGGCATCGGAATTAAATACAAAAGCACAATGCCCAATTAAGTACAAGAGAACTACTTTTCCGACTGTCTATGTTTTGAACCATTCCTGTGACACTAGTTGTAGATTCCGATGCTTCACTTCGGGTTTACTGTATCCCACTGACCCTCTTATTGACGATGTAACACAGAAACAGCATCGGAATTAAATACAAAAGGCACAATGCCGACTCAAGTACAAGATGACTGGCTCTTCTTACTGTCTATGTTTTGAACCATTCCTGTGACACTAGTTATAGATTCTAATGCTTCCCCTCAGGTTTACTGTATCCCTCTGACCTTCTTATTGACGATAAAACACAGAAATTGTAACGGAATTAAATAGAAAAGTCACAATGCCGACTTAAGTACAAGAAAACTGACTCTTCTTACTGTCTATGTTTTGAACCATTCCCCTGACACTAGTTGTAGATTCTGATGCTTCACTTCAGATTTACTGTAACCCTCTGACCTTCTTACTGACGATGAAACACAGAAATTGCATCGGAATTAAATACAAAAGGCACAATGCCGACTCAAGTACAAGAAGATTGGCTCTTCTTACTGTCTATGTTTTGAACCATTCCTGTGACACTTGTTATAGATTCCGATGCTTCACTTAAGGTTTACTGTATCCCATGGACCTTCTTATTGACGATGAAACATAGAAATTGCATCGGAATTAAATAGAAATGGCATAATGCCGACTTAAGTACAAGAAGACTGACTCTTCCTACTGTCTATGTTTTGAACCATTCCTGTGACACTAGTTATAGATTCCGATGCTTCACTTCAGGTTTACTGTATCCCTTGGACCTTCTTATTGTGGACGAAACACAGAAATTGCATCGGGATTAAATACATAGGCACAATGCCGACTTAAATACAAGAAAACTGACCCTTTTTACTGTCTATGATTTGAACCATTCCTGTGACACTAGTTATAGATTCCGATGCTTCACGTCAGGTGTACTGTATCCCTCTGACCTTCTTATTGACGATGAAACACAGAAATTGCATCGGAATTAAATACAAAAGGCACAATGCCGACTTAAGTACAAGAAGACTGACTCTTCTTACTGACTATCTTTTGAACATTTCCTGTGAGACCAGTTTTAGTTTCCGATGCATCACTATATGTTTACTGTATCCCTTGGACCTTCTTATTGACGATGAAACACAGAAATTGCATCGGAACTAAATACAAAAGGCACAATGCCGACTTAAGTACTAGAAAACTGACTCTTCTTACTGTCTATGGTTTAACCATTCCTGTGACTCTAGTTATAGATTCCGAGGCTTCCCTTCAGGTATACTGTATCTCTCTGACCTTCGTATTGACGAAGAAACACAGAAATTGCACCAGAATTAAATACAAAAGGTACAATGCCGACTCAAGTACAAGAAGACTGGCTCTTCTTACTGCCTATGTTTTGAAACTTTCCTGTGAGGCCGGTTTTATATTCCGATGCTTCACTTCAGCTACACTGTATCCCTTGGACCTTCTTATTGACGACGAAACACAGAAATTGCATCGGAATTAAATAGAAAATTCACAATGCCGACTTAAGTACAAGAAAACTGACTCTTCTTACTGTCTGTGTTTTGAACCAATCCTGTGACATTAGTTATCGATTCCGATGCTTCACTTCAGGTTTACTGTATCACTCTGACCCTTTTATTGACGATGAAACACACAAATTGCATCGGAATTAAATATAAAAGGCACAATGCCGAATTAAGTACATGAAGACTGACTCTTCCTACTGACAATGATTTCAACATTTCCTGTGAGACCAGTTTTAGATTCCGATGCTTCACTATATGTTTACTGTATCCCTTGGACCTTCTTATTGACGATGAAACACAGAAATTGCATCGGAATTAAATACAAAAGGCACAATGCCGACTTAAGTACAAGAAAACTGACTCTTCTTACTGTCTATGTTTTTAACCATTCCTGTGACTCTAGTTATAGATTCCGATGCTTCCCTTCAGGTATACTGTATCTCTCTGACCTTCGTATTGACGAAGAAACACAGAAATTGCACCAGAATTAAATACGAAAGGCACAATGCCGACTCAAGTACAAGAAGACTGGCTCTTCTTACTGCCTATGTTTTGAAACTTTCCTGTGAGGCCGGTTTTAGATTCCAATGCTTCACTTCAGGTATACTGTATCCCTTGGACCTTCTTATTGACGACGAAATACAGAAATTGCATTGGAATTAAATAGAAAAGGCACAATGCCGACTTAAGTACAAGAAAACTGACTCTTCTTACTGTCTATGTTTTGAACCATTCCTGTAACACTAGTTACACATTCCGATGCTTCACTTCAGGTTTACTGTATCCCTCTGACCTTCTTATTGACGATGTAACACAGAAATAGCATCGGAATTAAATACAAAAGGCAAAATGCCGACTTAAGCACAAGAAATCTAACTCTTCTTACTGTCTGTGTTTTGAACCATTCCTGTGACATCAGTTATCGATTCCGATGCTTCACTTCAGGTTTACTGTATCGCTCTGACCTTCTTATTGACGATGAGACACAGATATTGCATCGGAATTAAATACAAAAGGCTCAATGTCGAATTAAGTACAAGAAAACTGACGCTTCTTACTGTCTATGTTATGAACCATTCCTGTGACACTAGTTATAGACTCCGATGATTCACTTCAGGTTTACTGTACCCCTCTGGCCTTCTTATTGACGATGAAACACAGAAATTGCATCGGAATTAAATACAAACGCACATTGCTGAATTTAGTACAAGAGAACTACTCTTCCTACTGTCTATGTTTTTAACCATTCCTGTGACACTAGTTGTAGATTCCAATGGTTCACTTCGGGTTTACTGTATCCCACTGACCTTCTTTTTGCGACGAAACACAGAAATTGAATCAGAATTAAATAGAAAAGGCACAATGCTGACTGAAGTACAAGAAAACTAACTCTTCTTACTGTCTATGTTTTGAACCTTTCCTGTTAGACCAGTTTTAGATTCTGATGCTTCACTATATGTTTACTGTATCCCTTGGACCTTCTTATTGACGATGAAACACTGAAATTGCATCGGAATTAAATACAAAAGGCACAACGCTGTCTTAAGTACAAGAAGACTGACTCTTCTTACTGACTATCATTTGAACATTTCCTGTGAGACCAGTTTTAGATTCCGATGCTTCACTATATGTTTACTTTATCCCTTGGACCTTCTTATTGACGATTAAACACAGAAGCTGCATCGGAATTAAATACAAAAGACACAATGCCGACTTAAGTACAAGAAAACTGACTCTTCTTACTGTCTATGTTTCGAACCATTCCCCTGAAACTAGTTATAGACTCCAATGCTTCACTTCAGGTTTACTGTAACCCTCTGACCTTCTTATTGACGATGAAACACAGAAATTGCATCGGAATTTAATACAAAAGGCACAATGCCGACATAAGTACAAGAAGACTGACTCCTCTTACTGACTAAGTTTGAACATTTTCTGTGTGACCTGTTTTTATTCCGCTGCTTGACTATATGTTTACTGTATTCCTCTGACCTTCTTATTGACGATTAAACACAGAAATTGCATCGGAATTAGATACAAAAGGCACAATGTCGACTTAAGTACAAGAAAACTGACTCTTCTTACTGTCAATGTTTTGAACCATTCCTGTGACACTAGTTATAGATTCCGATGCTTCACTTCAGGTTTACTGTATCCCTCTGCCCTTCTTATTGACGAGGAAACACAGAAATTGCATCAGAATTAAATAGAAAAGGCACAATGCCTACATAAGTACAAGAAAACTGACTCTTCTAACTGTCTATGTTTTGAAGCATTGCCGTGACACTAGTTATAGATTCTGATGCCTCACTTCAAGTTTACTGTATCCCTCTGACCTTCTTATTGACAATGAAACACAGAAATTGCATCAGAATTAAATACAAAAGCACAATGTCGACTTAAGTACAAGAGAACTGACTCTTCCTATTGTGTATGTTTTGAACCATTCCTGTGACACTAGTTATAGATTCCGATGCCTCACTTCGGGCTTACTGTATCCCTCTGACCTTATTATTGACGATGAAACACAGAAATTGCATCGGAAGTAAATACAAAAGGCACAATGCCGACTCAAGAACTAGAAGACTGGCTCTTCTTACTGTCTACGCTTTGAACCATTCCTGTGACACTAGTTATAGATTCCGATGCTGCACTTCAGGTTTACTGTTTCCCTCTGACCTTCTTATTGACGATGAAAAACAGAAATTGCATCAGAATTAAATGGAAATGCACAATGCCGTCTTAAGTACAAGAAAAGTGACTCTTCTTTCAATCTATGATTTTACCCATTCCCGTGACACTAGTTATAGATTCCGATGGTTCACTTTAGGTTTACTTTCTCCCTCTCACCTTCTTATTGACGATGAAACACAGAAATTGCATCGGAATTAAATACAAAAGCACAATGTCGACTTAAGGACAAGAGAACTGACTCTATCTACTGTCTATGTTTTGAACCATTCCTGTGACACTAGATATAGATTCCGATGCTTCACTTCAGGTTAACTGTATCCCACTGACCTTCTTATTGACGATGAAACACAGAAATTGCCTCGTAGTTAAATAGAAAAGCCACAATGCCGACTTAAGTACATGAAAACTGATTCTCGTTACTATCTAAGATTTGAACCATTCCTGTGACACTAGTTACACATTCCGATTCTTCACTTCAAGTTTACTTTATCCCTCTGATCTTCTTATTGACGATGAAACACAGAAATTGCAGCGGAATTAAATACAAAAAAGCAAAATGCTGACATAAATACAAAAAAACTGACTCTTCTTACTGTTTTTGTTTTGAACCATTCCTTTGACACTAGTTATAGATTTCGATGCTTCACCTCAGGTTTATTGTATCCCTCTGACCTTCTTATTGACGATGAAACACAGAAATTTCATCGGAATTAAATACAAAAGGCACAATGTAGACGTAAGTACAAGAAATGTGACTCTTCTCACTGTCAATGTTTTGAACCATTCCTGTGACACTAGTTATCGATTCCGATGCTTCACTTCAGGTTTACTGTATCGTTCTGACCTTCTTATTGACGATGAAACACACAAATTGCATCGGAATTAAATAGAAAAGGCACAATGCCGAATTAAGTACAAAAAAACTGACTCTTCATACTGTCTATGTTTTGAACCATTCCTGTAGCACTAGTTATGGATTCCGATGCTTCACTTCAGGTTTACTGTATCCCTCTGACCTTCTTATTGACGATGAAACACAGAAATTGCATCGAAATTAAATACAAAAGGTTCAATGTCGACTTAAGTACAGGAAAACTGACTCTTCTTACTGTCTATTCTTTGAACTATTCCTGTGACACTAGTTATAGATTCCGATGCTTCACTTCAGGTTTATTGTGTCCCTCTGACCTTCTTATTGACGATGAAACACAGAAATTGCATCGGAATTAAATACAAAAGGCACAATGCCGACTTAAGTACAAGAAATCTGACTCTTCTTACTGTCTATGTATTGAAACATTCCTGTGACACTAGTTACAGATTCCGATGCTTAACTTCAGGTTTACTGTATCCCTCTGACCGCCTTATTGACGATATAACACAGAAATTGCATCAGAATTAAATACATAGGCACAATGCCGACTCAAGAACAAGAAGACTGGCTCTTCTCACTGTCTATGTTTTGAACCACTCCAGTGACACTAGTTATAGATTCCGATGCTTCATTTCAAGTTTACTGTATCCCTCTGACCTTCTTATTGACGACGAAACACAAAAATTGCATCGGAATTAAATACAAAAGCACAATGCCGACTTAAGTACAAGAGAACTGACTCTTCCTACTGTCTATGCTTTGAACCATTCCTGTGACACTAGTTATTGATTCCGATGCTTCACTTCGGTTTTACTGTATCTCTCTGACCTTCTTATTGACGATGAAACACAGAAATTGCTAAGGAATTAAATACAAAAGGCACAATGCCGACTCAAGTACTAGAAGACTGGTTCTTCTTACTGTCTATGCTTTGAACCATTCCTGTGACACTAGTTATAGATTCCGATGCTTCACTTCAGGTTTACAGTCTCAGTCTGACCTTCTCATTGTCGATGAAAAACGGAAATTGCATCGGAGTTAAATAGAAATGCACAATGCCGTCTTAAGTACAAGAAAAGTTACTTTTCTTTCTATCTATGATTTTACCCATTCAAGTGACACTAGTTATAGATTCCAATGCTTCACTTCAGGTTTACTGTATCCCACTGACCTTCTTATTGACCATGAAACACAGAAATTGCATCGGAATTAAATACAAAAGGCACAATGCCGACTCAAGTACAAGAAGACTGGCTCTTCTTACAGTCTATGTTTTGAACTATTACTGTGACACTAGTTATAGTTTCCGATGCTTAACTTCGGGTTTACTGTATCGTTCCGACCTTCTCATTGACGATGAACCACAGAAATTGCATCGGAATTAAATAGAAAAGGCACAATGCCGAATTAAGTACAAAAAAACTGACTCTTCTTACAGTCTATGCTTTGAACCATTCCTGTGACACTAGTTACAGATTCCGATGCTTCAGTTCAGGTTTACTGTATCCCTCTGACCTTCTTATTGACGATGAGACACAGAAATTGCATCGGAATTAAATACAAAAGGCACAATGCCGACTTAAGTACAAGAAGACTGACTCTTCTTACTGTCTATTCTTTGAACTATTCCTGTGACACTAGTTATAGATTCCGATGCTTCACTACAGGTTTATTGTGTCCCAGGGACCTTCTTATTGACGATGAACACAGAAATTGCATCGGAATTAAATACAAAAGGCACAATGCCGAATCAAGTACAAGAAAACTGGCTCTTCCTACTGTCTATGTTTTGAACCATTCCTGTGACACTAGTTATAGATTCCGATGCTTCACTTCAGGTTTACTGTATCCCTCTGACCTTCTTATTGACGATGAAACACAGAAATTGCATCGGAATTTAATACATAGGCACAATGCCGACTCAAGTACAAGAAGACTGGCTCTTCTTACTGTCTATGTTTTGAACCATTCCTGTGACACTAGTTATAGATTCCGATGCTTCACTTCAGGTTTACTGCATCCCTCTGACATTCTTATTGACGATGAAACACAGAAATTGCGTCGGAATTAAATAGAAATGCACAATGCCGTCTTAAGTTCAAGAAAAGTGACTCTTCTATCTATCTATGATTTTACCCGTTCCCGTGACACTAGGTATAGATTCCGATGCATCACTTCAGGTTTACTGTATCCCTCTGACCTTCTTATTGACGATGAAACACAGAAATTGCATCGGAATTAAACACAAAAGCACATTGCCGACTTAAGTACAAGAGAACTGACTCTTCCTACTGTCTATGTTTTGAACAATTCCTGTGACACTAGTTATAGATTCCGATGCTTCACTTCAGGTATACTGTATCCCACTGACCTTCTTATTGACGATGAAACACAGAAATTGCATGGGAATTAAATACAAAAACCACAATGGCGACTTAAGTACATGAAAACTGATTCAAGTTACTATCTATGTTTTGAACCATTCCTGTGACACTAGTTATAGATTCCGATGATTCACTTCATGTTTTCAGTATCCCTCTGACCTTCTTATTGACGATGAAACACAGATATTGCATCGGAATTAAATACAAAAGGCACAATGCCGACTTAAGTACAAGAAAACTGACTCTTCTTACTGTCTATGTTTTGAGCCATTCATGTGACACTCGTTATAGATTCCGATGCTTCACTTCAGGTATACTGTATCCTTCTGACCTTCTTATTGACGATGAAACACAGATATTGCATCGTAATTAAATACAAATGGCACAATGCCGACTCAAGTACAAGAAGACTGGCTCTTATTACTGTCTGTGTTTTGAAACTTTCCTGTGAGTCCGGTTTTAGATTCCGATGCTTCACTACAGGTTTACTGTATCCCTCTGACCGCCTTATTGACGATATAACACAGAAATTGCATCAGAATTAAATACAAAAGGCACAATGCCGACTCAAGAACAAGAAGACTGGCTCTTCTCACTGTCTATGTTTTGAACCACTCCAGTGACACTAGTTATAGATTCCGATGCTTCACTTCAAGTTTACTGTATCCCTCTGACCTTCTTATTGACGATGAAACACAAAAATTGCATCGGAATTAAATACAAAAGCACAATGCCAACTTAAGTACAAGAGAACTGACTCTTCCTACTGTCTATGCTTTGAACCATTCCTGTGACACTAGTTATTGATTCCGATGCTTCACGTCGGGTTTACTGTATCTCTCTGACCTTCTTATTGACGATGAAACACAGAAATTGCTAAGGAATTAAATGCAAAAGGCACAATGCCGACTCAAGTACTAGAAGACTGGCTCTTCTTACTGTCTATGCTTTGAACCATTCCTGTGACACTAGTTATAGATTCCGATGCTTCACTTCAGGTTTACAGTCTCCCTCTGACCTTCTCATTGTCGATGAAACACAGAAATTGCATCGGAGTTAAAATAGAAATGCACAATGCCGTCTTAAGTACAAGAAAAGTTACTTTTCTTTCTATTTATGATTTTACCCATTCCCGTGACACTAGTTATAGATTCCAATGCTTCACTTCAGGTTTACTGTATCCCACTGACCTTCTTATTGACCATGAAACACAGAAATTGCATCGGAATTAAATACAAAAGGCACAATGCCGCCTCAAGTACAAGAAGACTTGCTCTTCTTACAGTCTATGTTTTGAACTATTCCTGTGACACTAGTTATAGATTCCGATGCTTCACTTCAGGTTTACTGTATCCCTCTGACCTTCTTATTGACGATGAAACACAGAAATTGCATCGGAATTAAATACAAAAGGCACAATGCCGAATTAAGTACAAAAAAACTGACTCTTCTTACTGTCTATGTTTTGAACCATTCCTGTGACACTAGTTACAGATTCCGATGCTTCACTTCAGGTTTACTGTATCCCTCTGACCTTCTTATTGACGATGAGACACAGAAATTGCATCGGAATTAAATACAAAAGGCACAATGCCGACTTAAGTACAAGAAGACTGGCTCTTCCTACTGTCTATGTTTTGAACCATTCCTGTGACACTAGTTATAGATTCCGATACTTAACTTCGGGTTTACTGTATCCCTCTGACCGCCTTATTGACGATGAAACACAGAAATTGCATCGGAATTTAATACATAGGCAGAATGCCGACTCAAGTACAAGAAGACTGGCTCTTCTTTACTGTCTATGTTTTGAACCATTCCTGTGACACTAGTTATAGATTCCGATGCTTCACTTCAGGTTTACTGCATCCCTCTGACATTCTTATTCACGATAAAATACAGAAATTGCGTCGGAATTAAATAGAAATGCACAATGCCGTCTTAAGTTCAAGAAAAGTGACTCTTCTATCTATCTATGTTTTTACCCGTTCCCGTGACACTAGGTATAGATTCCGATGCATCACTTCAGGTTTACTGTATCCCTCTGACCTTCTTATTGACGATGAAACACAGAAATTGCATCGGAATTAAACACAAAAGCACAATGCCGACTTAAGTACAAGAGAACTGACTCTTCCTACTGTCTATGTTTTGAACAATTCCTGTGACACTAGTTATAGATTCCGATGCTTCACTTCAGGTATACTGTATCCCACTGACCTTCTTATTGACAATGAAACACAGAAATTGCATCGGAATTAAATACAAAAACCACAATGCCAACTCAAGTACAAGAAGACTGGCTCTTCTTACTGTCTATGTTTTGAACCATTCCTTTGACACTAGTTATAGATTCCGATGCTTCACTTCAGGTTTACTGTATCCCTCTGCCCTTCTTATTGACGATGAAACACAGAAATTGCATCGGAATTAAATAGAAAAGGCACAATGCCGACTTAAGTACATGATAACTGATTCTTGTTACTATCTATGTTTTGAACCATTCCTGTGACACTAGTTATAGATTCCGATGATTCACTTCATGTTTTCTGGATCCCTCTGACCTTCTTATTGACGATGAAACACAGATATTGCATCGGAATTAAATACAAAAGGCACAATGCCGACTTAAGTATAAGAAAACTGACTCTTCTTACTGTCTATGTTTTGAGCCATTCATGTGACACTCGTTATAGATTTCGATGCTTCACTTCAGGTATACTGTATCCTTCTGACCTTCTTATTGACGATGAAACACAGATATTGCATCGTAATTAAATACAAATGGCACAATGCCGACTCAAGTACAAGAAGACTGGCTCATATTACTGTCTGTGTTTTGAAACTTTCCTGTGAGTCCGGTTTTAGATTCCGATGCTTCACTACAGGTTTACTGTATCCCTCTGACCTTCTTATTGACGATGAAACACGGAAATTGCATCGGAATTTAATACAAAAGGCACAATGCCGACATAAGCACAAGAAATCTAACTCTTCTTACTGTCTGTGTTTTGAACCATTCCTGTGACATTATTTATCGATTCCGATGCTTCACTTCAGGTTTACTGTATCGCTGCGACCTTCTTATTGACGATGAAACACATATATTGCATCGGAATTAAATACAAAAGGCTCAATGCCGAAATAAGTACAAGAAAACTGACTCCTCTTACTGTCTATGGTTTAACCATTCCTGTGACTCTAGTTATAGATTCCGATGCTTCCCTTCAGGTATACTGTATCTCTCTGACCTTCGTATTGACGAAGAAACACAGAAATTGCACCAGAATTAAATACAAAAGGTACAATGCCGACTCATGTACAAGAAGACTGGCTCTTCTTACTGCCTATGTTTTGAAACTTTCCTAAGAGGCCGGTTTTAGATTCCGATGCTTCACTTCAGCTACACTGTATCCCTTGGACCTTCTTATTGACGACGAAACACAGAAATTGCATCGGAATTAAATAGAAAAGGCACAATGCCGACATAAGCACAAGAAATCTAACTCTTCTTACTGTCTGTGTTTTGAACCATTCCTGTGACATTATTTATCGATTCCGATGCTTCACTACAGGTTTACTGTATCCCTCTGACCTTCGTATTGACGATGAAACACAGAAATTGCAACGGAATTAAATAGATAATGCACAATGCCGACTTAACTACAAGAAGACTGACCCTTCTTACTGTCTATGATTTGAACCATTCCTGTGACACTAGTCATAGATTCCGATGCTTCACGTCAGGTGTACTGTATCCCTCTGACCTTCTTATTGAGGATGAAACACAGAAATTGCATCGGAATTAAATACAAAAGGCACAATGCCGAATTAAGTACATGAAGACTGTCTCTTCCTACTGACTATGATTTCAACATTTCCTGTGAGACCAGTTTTAGATTCCGATGCTTCACTATATGTTTACTGTATCCCTTGGACCTTCTTATTGACGATGAAACACAGAAATTGCATCGGAATTAAATACAAAAGGCACAATGCCGACTTAAGTACAAGAAAACTGACTATTCTTACTGTCTATGGTTTAACCATTCCTGTGACTCTAGTTATAGATTCCGATGCTTCCCTTCAGGTATACTGTATCTCTCTGACCTTCGTATTGACGAAGAAACACAGAAATTGCACCAGAATTAAATACAAAAGGTACAATGCCGACTCATGTACAAGAAGACTGGCTCTTCTTACTGCCTATGTTTTGAAACTTTCCTAAGAGGCCGGTTTTAGATTCCGATGCTTCACTTCAGCTACACTGTATCCCTTGGACCTTCTTATTGACGACGAAACACAGAAATTGCATCGGAATTAAATAGAAAAGGCACAATGCCGACTCAAGTACAAGAAAACTGACTCTTCTTACTGTCTATGTTTTGAACCATTCCTGTGACACTAGTTACACATTCCGATGCTTCACTTCAGGTTTACTGTATCCCTCTGACCTTCTTATTGACGATGAAACACAGAAATTGCATTGGAATTAAAGACAAAGGGCACAATGCCGTCTTATGTACAAGAAGACTGACTCTTCTTACTGTCTATGCTTTGAACCATTCCTGTGACACTAGTTATAGATTCCGATGCTTCACTTCACGTTTACTGTATCCCTTTGACCTTCTCATTGACGATGAAACACAGAAACTGCATCGGAATTAAATAGAAAAGGCACAATGCCGACTTAAGTACAAGAAAACTGACTCTTCTTACTGTCTATGTTTTGAAGCATTCCCGTGACACTAGTTATAGATTCCGATGATTCACTTCAGGTTTACTGTATCCCTCTGGCCTTCTTATTGACGATGAAACACAGAAATTGCATCGGAATTAAATACAAAAGCACAATGCTGAATTAAGTACAAGAGAACTACTCTTCCTACTGTCTATGTTTTGAACCATTCCTGTGACACTAGTTGTAGATTCCAATGCTTCACTTCGGGTTTACTGTATCCCACTGACCTTCTTATTGACGATGAAACACAGAAACTGCATCGGAATTAAATACAAACGGCACAATGCCGACTCAAGTACAAGAAGACTGGCTCTTCTTACTGTCTATGTTTTGAACCATTCCTGTGACACTAGTTACAGATTCCGACGCTTCACTTCAGGTTTACTGTTTCCCCCTGACATTCGTATTGACGATGAAACACAGGAATTGCATCGGAATTAAATAGATAAGGCACAATGCCGACATAACTACAAGAAGACTTACCCTTCTTACTGTCTTTGATTTGAACCATTCCTGTGACACTAGTTATAGATTCCGATGCTTCACCTCAGGTGTACTGTATCCCTCTGACCTTGTTATTGACGATGAAACACAGAAATTGCATCGGAATTAAATACAAAAGCACAATGCGGACTTAAGTGCAAGAAGACTGACTCTTCTTACTGACTATGTTTTGAACATTTCCTGTGAGACCAGTTTTAGATTCTGATGCTTCTCTATATGTTTACTGTATCCCTAGGACCTTCTTATTGACCATGAAACACAGAAATTGCATCGGAATTAAATACAAAAGGCACAATGCCGACTTAAGTACAAGAAGACTGACTCTTCTTACTGACTATGTTTTGAACATTTCCTGTGAGACCAGTTTTAGATTCTGATGCTTCTCTATATGTATACTGTATCCCTTGGACCTTCTTATTGACGATGAAACACAGAAATTGCATCGGAATTAAATACAAAAGCACAATGCTGAATTAAGTACAAGAGAACTACTCTTCCTACTGTCTATGTTTTGAACCATTCCTGTGACACTAGTTGTAGATTCCAATGCTTCACTTCGGGTTTACTGTATCCCACTGACCTTCTTTTTGACGATGAAACACAGAAACTGCATCGGAATTAAATACGAAAGGCACAATGCCGACTCAAGTACAAGAAGACTGGCTCTTCTTACTGTCTATGTTTTGAACCATTCCTGTGACACTAGTTACAGATTCCGATGCTTCACTTCAGGTTTACTGTACCCTCTGACATTCGTATTGACGATGAAACACAGAAATTGCATCGGAATTAAATAGATAAGGCACAATGCCGACTTAACTACAGGAAGACTGACCCTTCTTACTGCCTATGATTTGAACCATTCCTGTGACACTAGTTATAGATTCCGATGCTTCCCTTCAGGTATACTGTATCTCTCTGACCTTCGTATTGACGAAGAAACACAGAAATTGCACCAGAATTAAATACAAAAGGCACAATGCCGACTCAAGTACAAGAAGACTGGCTCTCCTTACTGCCTATGTTTTGAAACTTTCCTGTGAGGCCGGTTTTAGATTCCAATGCTTCACTTCAGTTATACTGTATCCTTTGGACCTTCTTATTGACGACGAAACACAGAAACACATCGGAATTAAATAGAAAAGGCACAATGCCGACCTCAGTAAAGAAAACTGACTCTTCTTACTGTCTATGTTTTGAACCATTCCTGTGACACTAGTTACACATTCCGATGCTTCACTTCAGGTTTACTGTATCCCTCTGACCTTCTTATTGACGATGAAATACAGAAATAGCATCGGAATTAAATACAAAAGGCAAAATGCCGACTTGAGCACAAGAAATCTAACTCTTCTTACTGTCTGTGTTCCGATTCCTGTGACATTAGTTATCGTTTCCGATGCTTCACTTCAGGATTACTGTATCGCTCTGACCTTCTTATTGACGATGAGACACAGATATTGCATCGGAATTAAATACAAAAAGCTCAATGCCGAATTAAGTACAAGAAAACGGACGCTTCTTACTGTCTATGTTATGAACCATTCCTGTGACACTAGTTATAGACTCCGACGCTTCACTTCACGTTTACTGTACCTCTCGGACATTCTTATTGACGATGAAACACAGAAATTGCATTGGAATTAAATACAAAAGGCACAATGCCGTCTTATTTACAAGAAGACTGACTCTTCCTACTGTCTATGCTTTGAACCATTCCTGTGACACTAGTTATAGATTCCGATGCTTCACTTCACGTTTACTTTATCCCTCTGACCTTCTTATTGACATTGAAACACAGAAATTGGATCGGAATTAAATAGAAAAGGCACAATGCCTACTTAAGTACAAGAAAACTGACTCTTCTTAGTGCCTATGTTTTCAAGCATTCCCGTGACACTAGTTATAGATTCCGATGATTCACTTCAGGTTTACTGTTTCCCTCTGGCCTTCTTATTGACGATGAAACACAGAAATTGCATCGGAATTAAATACAAAAGCACAATGCTGAATTAAGTACAAGAGAACAACTCTTCCTACTGTCTATGTTTTGAACCATTCCTGTGACACTAGTTGTAGATTCCAATGCTTCACTTCGGGTTTACTGTATCCCACTGACCTTCTTATTGACGATGAAACACAGAAACTGCATCGGAATTAAGTACAAAAGGCACAATGCCGACTCCAGTACAAGAAGACTGGCTCTTCTTACTGTCTATGTTTTGAACCATTCCTGTGACACTAGTTACAGATTCCGACGCTTCACTTCAGGTTTACTGTATCCCCCTGACATTCGTATTGACGATGGAACACAGAAATTGCATCGGAATTAAATAGATAAGGCACAATGCCGACTTAACTACAAGAAGACTTACCCTTCTTACTGTCTATGATTTGAACCATTCCTGTGACACTAGTTATAGATTCCGATGCTTCACCTCAGGTGTACTGTATCCCTCTGACCTTCTTATTGACGATGAAACACAGAAATTGCATCGGAATTAAATACAAAAGCACAATGCGGACTTAAGTACAAGAAGACTGACTCTTCTTACTGACTATGTTTTGAACATTTCCTGTGAGACCAGTTTTAGATTCTGATGCTTCTGTATATGTTTACTGTATCCCTTGGACCTTCTTATTGACGATGAAACACAGAAATTGCATCGGAATTAAATACAAAAGCACAATGCTGAATTAAGTACAAGAGAACTACTCTTCCTACTGTCTATGTTTTGAACCATTCCTGTGACACTAGTTGTAGATTCCAATGCTTCACTTCGGGTTTACTGTATCCCACTGACCTTCTTATTGACGATGAAACACAGAAACTGCATCGGAATTAAATACAAAAGGCACAATGCCGACTCAAGTACAAGAAGACTGGCTCTTCTTACTGTCTATGTTTTGAACCATTCCTGTGACACTAGTTACAGATTCCGATGCTTCACTTCAGGTTTACTGTACCCTCTGACATTCGTATTGACGATGAAACACAGAAATTGCATCGGAATTAAATAGATAAGGCACAATGCCGACTTAACTACAGGAAGACTGACCCTTCTTACTGCCTATGATTTGAACCATTCCTGTGACACTAGTTATAGATTCCGATGCTTCCCTTCAGGTATACTGTATCTCTCTGACCTTCGTATTGACGAAGAAACACAGAAATTGCACCAGAATTAAATACAAAAGGCACAATGCCGACTCAAGTACAAGAAGACTGGCTCTCCTTACTGCCTATGTTTTGAAACTTTCCTGTGAGGCCGGTTTTAGATTCCAATGCTTCACTTCAGTTCTACTGTATCCCTCGGACCTTCTTATTGACGACGAAACACAGAAATTGCATCGGAATTAAATAGAAAAGGCACAATGCCGACCTCAGTAAAGAAAACTGACTCTTCTTACTGTCTATGTTTTGAACCATTCCTGTGACACTAGTTACACATTCCGATGCTTCACTTCAGGTTTACTGTATCCCTCTGACCTTCTTATTGACGATGAAACACAGAAATAGCATCGGAATTAAATACAAAAGGCAAAATGCCGACTTGAGCACAAGAAATCTAACTCTTCTTACTGTCTGTGTTCCGATTCCTGTGACATTAGTTATCGTTTCCGATGCTTCACTTCAGGATTACTGTATCGCTCTGACCTTCTTATTGACGATGAGACACAGATATTGCATCGGAATTAAATACAAAAAGTTCAATGCCGAATTAAGTACAAGAAAACGGACGCTTCTTACTGTCTATATTATGAACCATTCCTGTGACACTAGTTATAGACTCCGACGCTTCACTTCACGTTTACTGTACCTCTCGGACCTTCTTATTGACGATGAAACACAGAAATTGCATTGGAATTAAATACAAAAGGCACAATGCCGTCTTATTTACAAGAAGACTGACTCTTCTTACTGTCTATGCTTTGAACCATTCCTGTGACACTAGTTATAGATTCCGATGCTTCACTTCACGTTTACTGTATCCCTCTGACCTTCTTATTGACATTGAAACACAGAAATTGGATCGGAATTAAATAGAAAAGGCACAATGCCGACTTAAGTACAAGAAAACTGACTCTTCTTAGTGCCTATGTTTTCAAGCATTCCCGTGACACTAGTTATAGATTCCGATGATTCACTTCAGGTTTACTGTATCCCTCTGGCCTTCTTATCGACGATAAAACACAGAAATTGCATCGGAATTAAATACAAATGCACATTGCTGACTTAAGTACAAGAGAACTACTCTTCCTACTGTCTATGATTTTAACCATTCCTGTGACACTAGTTGTAGATTCTGATGCTTCACTTCGGGGTTACTGTATCCCACTGACCTTCTTATTGACGATGAAACACAGAAACTGCATCGGAATTAAATACAAAAGGCACAATGCCGACTCAAGTACTAGAAGACTGGGTCTTCTTACTGTCTATGTTTTGAAACATTCCTGTGACACTAGTTATAGATTCCGATGTTTCACTTCAGGTTTACTGTATCCCACTGACCTTCTTATTGACGATAAAACACAGAAATTGCATCGGAATTAAATAGAAAAGTCACAATGCCGACTTAAGTACAAGAAAACTGACTCCTCTTACTGTCTATGTTTTGAACCATTCCCCTAAAACTAGTTATAGATTCCAATGCTTCACTTCAGGTTTACTGTAACCCTCTGACCTTCTTATTGACGATGAAACACAGAAATTGCATCGGAATTAAATACAAAAGGCACAATGCCGACTTAGGTACAAGAAGACTGTCTCCTCTTACTGACTAAGTTTGAACATTTTCTGTGTGACCAGTTTTTGATTCCGGTGCTTGACTATATGTTTACTGTATTCCTCTGACCTTCTTATTGACGATTAAACACAGAAATTGCATCGGAATTAGATACAAAAGGCACAATGTCGACTTAAGTACAAGAAAACTGACTGATCTTACTGTCTATGTTTTGAACCATTCCTGTGACACTAGTTATAGATTCCGATGCTTCACTTCAGGTTTACTGTACCCTCTCACATTCGTATTGACGATGAAACACAGAAATTGCATCGGAATTAAATAGATAAGGCACAATGCCGACTTAACTACAGGAAGACTGACCCTTCTTACTGCCTATGATTTGAACCATTCCTGTGACACTAGTTATAGATTCCGATGCTTCCCTTCAGGTATACTGTATCTCTCTGACCTTCGTATTGACGAAGAAACACAGAAATTGCACCAGAATTAAATACAAAAGGCACAATGCCGACTCAAGTACAAGAAGACTGGCTCTCCTTACTGCCTATGTTTTGAAACTTTCCTGTGAGGCCGGTTTTAGATTCCAATGCTTCACTTCAGTTATACTGTATCCTTTGGACCTTCTTATTGACGACGAAACACAGAAATTGCATCGGAATTAAATAGAAAAGGCACAATGCCGACCTCAGTAAAGAAAACTGACTCTTCTTACTGTCTATGTTTTGAACCATTCCTGTGACACTAGTTACACATTCCGATGCTTCACTTCAGGTTTACTGTATCCCTCTGACCTTCTTATTGACGATGAAACACAGAAATAGCATCGGAATTAAATACAAAAGGCACAATGCCGACTTGAGCACAAGAAATCTAACTCTTCTTACTGTCTGTGTTCCGATTCCTGTGACATTAGTTATCGTTTCCGATGCTTCACTTCAGGATTACTGTATCGCTCTGACCTTCTTATTGACGATGAGACACAGATATTGCATCGGAATTAAATACAAAAAGCTCAATGCCGAATTAAGTACAAGAAAACGGACGCTTCTTACTGTCTATGTTATGAACCATTCCTGTGACACTAGTTATAGACTCCGACGCTTCACTTCACGTTTACTGTACCTCTCGGACCTTCTTATTGACGATGAAACACAGAAATTGCATTGGAATTAAATACAAAAGGCACAATGCCGTCTTATTTACAAGAAGACTGACTCTTCTTACTGTCTATGCTTTGAACCATTCCTGTGACACTAGTTATAGATTCCGATGCTTCACTTCACGTTTGCTGTATCCCTCTGACCTTCTTATTGACATTGAAACACAGAAATTGGATCGGAATTAAATAGAAAAGGCACAATGCCTACTTAAGTACAAGAAAACTGACTCTTCTTAGTGCCTATGTTTTCAAGCATTCCCGTGACACTAGTTATAGATTCCGATGATTCACTTCAGGTTTACTGTTTCCCTCTGGCCTTCTTATTGACGATGAAACACAGAAATTGCATCGGAATTAAATACAAAAGCACAATGCTGAATTAAGTACAAGAGAACAACTCTTCCTACTGTCTATGTTTTGAACCATTCCTGTGACACTAGTTGTAGATTCCAATGCTTCACTTCGGGTTTACTGTATCCCACTGACCTTCTTATTGACGATGAAACACAGAAACTGCATCGGAATTAAATACAAAAGGCACAATGCCGACTCCAGTACAAGAAGACTGGCTCTTCTTACTGTCTATGTTTTGAACCATTCCTGTGACACTAGTTACAGATTCCGACGCTTCACTTCAGGTTTACTGTATCCCCCTGACATTCGTATTGACGATGAAACACAGAAATTGCATCGGAATTAAATAGATAAGGCACAATGCCGACTTAACTACAAGAAGACTTACCCTTCTTACTGTCTATGATTTGAACCATTCCTGTGACACTAGTTATAGATTCCGATGCTTCACCTCAGGTGTACTGTATCCCTCTGACCTTCTTATTGACGATGAAACACAGAAATTGCATCGGAATTAAATACAAAAGCACAATGCGGACTTAAGTACAAGAAGACTGACTCTTCTTACTGACTATGTTTTGAACATTTCCTGTGAGACCAGTTTTAGATTCTGATGCTTCTCTATATGTTTACTGTATCCCTAGGACCTTCTTATTGACCATGAATCACAGAAATTGCATCGGAATTAAATACAAAAGGCACAATGCCGACTTAAGTACAAGAAGACTGACTCTTCTTACTGACTATGTTTTGAACATTTCCTGTGAGACCAGTTTTAGATTCTGATGCTTATCTATATGTTTACTGTATCCCTTGGACCTTCTTATTGACGATGAAACACAGAATTTGCATCGGAATTAAATACAAAAGCACAATGCTGAATTAAGTACAAGAGAACTACTCTTCCTACTGTCTATGTTTTGAACCATTCCTGTGACACTAGTTGTAGATTCCAATGCTTCACTTCGGGTTTACTGTATCCCACTGACCTTCTTATTGACGATGAAACACAGAAACTGCATCGGAATTAAATACAAAATGCACAATGCCGACTCAAGTACAAGAAGACTGGCTCTTCTTACTGTCTACGTTTTGAACCATTCCTGTGACACTAGTTACAGATTCCGATGCTTCACTTCAGGTTTACTGTACCCTCTGACATTCGTATTGACGATGAAACACAGAAATTGCATCGGAATTAAATAGATAAGGCACAATGCCGACTTAACTACAGGAAGACTGACCCTTCTTACTGCCTATGATTTGAACCATTCCTGTGACACTAGTTATAGATTCCGATGCTTCCCTTCAGGTATACTGTATCTCTCTGACCTTCGTATTGACGAAGAAACACAGAAATTGCACCAGAATTAAATACAAAAGGCACAATGCCGACTCAAGTACAAGAAGACTGGCTCTCCTTACTGCCTGTGTTTTGAAACTTTCCTGTGAGGCCGGTTTTAGATTCCAATGCTTCACTTCAGTTATACTGTATCCCTTGGACCTTCTTATTGACGACGAAACACAGAAATTGCATCGGAATTAAATAGAAAAGGCACAATGCCGACCTCAGTAAAGAAAACTGACTCTTCTTACTGTCTATGTTTTGAACCATTCCTGTGACACTAGTTACACATTCCGATGCTTCACTTCAGGTTTACTGTATCCCTCTGACCTTCTTATTGACGATGAAACACAGAAATAGCATCGGAATTAAATACAAAAGGCAAAATGCCGACTTGAGCACAAGAAATCTAACTCTTCTTACTGTCTGTGTTCCGATTCCTGTGACATTAGTTATCGTTTCCGATGCTTCACTTCAGGATTACTGTATCGCTCTGACCTTCTTATTGACGATGAGACACAGATATTGCATCGGAATTAAATACAAAAAGCTCAATGCCGAATTAAGTACAAGAAAACGGACGCTTCTTACTGTCTATGTTATGAACCATTCCTGTGACACTAGTTATAGACTCCGACGCTTCACTTCACGTTTACTGTACCTCTCGGACCTTCTTATAGACGATGAAACACAGAAATTGCATTGGAATTAAATACAAAAGGCACAATGCCGTCTTATTTACAAGAAGACTGACTCTTCTTACTGTCTATGCTTTGAACCATTCCTGTGACACTAGTTATAGATTCCGATGCTTCACTTCACGTTTACTGTATCCCTCTGACCTTCTTATTGACATTGAAACACAGAAATTGGATCGGAATTAAATAGAAAAGGCACAATGCCGACTTAAGTACAAGAAAACTGACTCTTCTTAGTGCCTATGTTTTCAAGCATTCCCGTGACACTAGTTATAGATTCCGATGATTCACTTCAGGTTTACTGTATCCCTCTGGCCTTCTTATCGACGATAAAACACAGAAATTGCATCGGAATTAAATACAAATGCACATTGCTGACTTAAGTACAAGAGAACTACTCTTCCTACTGTCTATGATTTTAACCATTCCTGTGACACTAGTTGTAGATTCTGATGCTTCACTTCGGGTTTACTGTATCCCACTGACCTTCTTATTGACGATGAAACACAGAAACTGCATCGGAATTAAATACAAAAGGCACAATGCCGACTCAAGTACTAGAAGACTGGGTCTTCTTACTGTCTATGTTTTGAAACATTCCTGTGACACTAGTTATAGATTCCGATGTTTCACTTCAGGTTTACTGTATCCCACTGACCTTCTTATTGACGATAAAACACAGAAATTGCATCGGAATTAAATAGAAAAGTCACAATGCCGACTTAAGTACAAGAAAACTGACTCCTCTTACTGTCTATGTTTTGAACCATTCCCCTAAAACTAGTTATAGATTCCAATGCTTCACTTCAGGTTTACTGTAACCCTCTGACCTTCTTATTGACGATGAAACACAGAAATTGCATCGGAATTAAATACAAAAGGCACAATGCCGACTTAGGTACAAGAAGACTGTCTCCTCTTACTGACTAAGTTTGAACATTTTCTGTGTGACCAGTTTTTGATTCCGGTGCTTGACTATATGTTTACTGTATTCCTCTGACCTTCTTATTGACGATTAAACACAGAAATTGCATCGGAATTAGATACAAAAGGCACAATGTCGACTTAAGTACAAGAAAACTGACTGATCTTACTGTCTATGTTTTGAACCATTCCTGTGACACTAGTTATAGATTCCGATGCTTCACTTCAGGTTTACTGTACCCTCTGACATTCGTATTGACGATGAAACACAGAAATTGCATCGGAATTAAATAGATAAGGCACAATGCCGACTTAACTACAGGAAGACTGACCCTTCTTACTGCCTATGATATGAACCATTCCTGTGACACTAGTTATAGATTCCGATGCTTCCCTTCAGGTATACTGTATCTCTCTGACCTTCGTATTGACGAAGAAACACAGAAATTGCACCAGAATTAAATACAAAAGGCACAATGCCGACTCAAGTACAAGAAGACTGGCTCTCCTTACTGCCTATGTTTTGAAACTTTCCTGTGAGGCCGGTTTTAGATTCCAATGCTTCACTTCAGTTATACTGTATCCTTTGGACCTTCTTATTGACGACGAAACACAGAAATTGCATCGGAATTAAATAGAAAAGGCACAATGCCGACCTCAGTAAAGAAAACTGACTCTTCTTACTGTCTATGTTTTGAACCATTCCTGTGACACTAGTTACACATTCCGATGCTTCACTTCAGGTTTACTGTATCCCTCTGACCTTCTTATTGACGATGAAACACAGAAATAGCATCGGAATTAAATACAAAAGGCACAATGCCGACTTGAGCACAAGAAATCTAACTCTTCTTACTGTCTGTGTTCCGATTCCTGTGACATTAGTTATCGTTTCCGATGCTTCACTTCAGGATTACTGTATCGCTCTGACCTTCTTATTGACGATGAGACACAGATATTGCATCGGAATTAAATACAAAAAGCTCAATGCCGAATTAAGTACAAGAAAACGGACGCTTCTTACTGTCTATGTTATGAACCATTCCTGTGACACTAGTTATAGACTCCGACGCTTCACTTCACGTTTACTGTACCTCTCGGACCTTCTTATTGACGATGAAACACAGAAATTGCATTGGAATTAAATACAAAAGGCACAATGCCGTCTTATTTACAAGAAGACTGACTCTTCTTACTGTCTATGCTTTGAACCATTCCTGTGACACTAGTTATAGATTCCGATGCTTCACTTCACGTTTGCTGTATCCCTCTGACCTTCTTATTGACATTGAAACACAGAAATTGGATCGGAATTAAATAGAAAAGGCACAATGCCTACTTAAGTACAAGAAAACTGACTCTTCTTAGTGCCTATGTTTTCAAGCATTCCCGTGACACTAGTTATAGATTCCGATGATTCACTTCAGGTTTACTGTTTCCCTCTGGCCTTCTTATTGACGATGAAACACAGAAATTGCATCGGAATTAAATACAAAAGCACAATGCTGAATTAAGTACAAGAGAACAACTCTTCCTACTGTCTATGTTTTGAACCATTCCTGTGACACTAGTTGTAGATTCCAATGCTTCACTTCGGGTTTACTGTATCCCACTGACCTTCTTATTGACGATGAAACACAGAAACTGCATCGGAATTAAATACAAAAGGCACAATGCCGACTCCAGTACAAGAAGACTGGCTCTTCTTACTGTCTATGTTTTGAACCATTCCTGTGACACTAGTTACAGATTCCGACGCTTCACTTCAGGTTTACTGTATCCCCCTGACATTCGTATTGACGATGAAACACAGAAATTGCATCGGAATTAAATAGATAAGGCACAATGCCGACTTAACTACAAGAAGACTTACCCTTCTTACTGTCTATGACTTGAACCATTCCTGTGACACTAGTTATAGATTCCGATGCTTCACCTCAGGTGTACTGTATCCCTCTGACCTTCTTATTGACGATGAAACACAGAAATTGCATCGGAATTAAATACAAAAGCACAATGCGGACTTAAGTACAAGAAGACTGACTCTTCTTACTGACTATGTTTTGAACATTTCCTGTGAGACCAGTTTTAGATTCTGATGCTTCTCTATATGTTTACTGTATCCCTAGGACCTTCTTATTGACCATGAATCACAGAAATTGCATCGGAATTAAATACAAAAGGCACAATGCCGACTTAAGTACAAGAAGACTGACTCTTCTTACTGACTATGTTTTGAACATTTCCTGTGAGACCAGTTTTAGATTCTGATGCTTCTCTATATGTTTACTGTATCCCTTGGACCTTCTTATTGACGATGAAACACAGAAATTGCATCGGAATTAAATACAAAAGCACAATGCTGAATTAAGTACAAGAGAACTACTCTTCCTACTGTCTATGTTTTGAACCATTCCTGTGACACTAGTTGTAGATTCCAATGCTTCACTTCGGGTTTACTGTATCCCACTGACCTTCTTATTGACGATGAAACACAGAAACTGCATCGGAATTAAATACAAAATGCACAATGCCGACTCAAGTACAAGAAGACTGGCTCTTCTTACTGTCTATGTTTTGAACCATTCCTGTGACACTAGTTACAGATTCCGATGCTTCACTTCAGGTTTACTGTACCCTCTGACATTCGTATTGACGATGAAACACAGAAATTGCATCGGAATTAAATAGATAAGGCACATTGCCGACTTAACTACAGGAAGACTGACCCTTCTTACTGCCTATGATTTGAACCATTCCTGTGACACTAGTTATAGATTCCGATGCTTCCCTTCAGGTATACTGTATCTCTCTGACCTTCGTATTGACGAAGAAACACAGAAATTGCACCAGAATTAAATACAAAAGGCACAATGCCGACTCAAGTACAAGAAGACTGGCTCTCCTTACTGCCTATGTTTTGAAACTTTCCTGTGAGGCCGGTTTTAGATTCCAATGCTTCACTTCAGTTATACTGTATCCCTTGGACCTTCTTATTGACGACGAAACACAGAAATTGCATCGGAATTAAATAGAAAAGGCACAATGCCGACCTCAGTAAAGAAAACTGACTCTTCTTACTGTCTATGTTTTGAACCATTCCTGTGACACTAGTTACACATTCCGATGCTTCACTTCAGGTTTACTGTATCCCTCTGACCTTCTTATTGACGATGAAACACAGAAATAGCATCGGAATTAAATACAAAAGGCAAAATGCCGACTTGAGCACAAGAAATCTAACTCTTCTTACTGTCTGTGTTCCGATTCCTGTGACATTAGTTATCGTTTCCGATGCTTCACTTCAGGATTACTGTATCGCTCTGACCTTCTTATTGACGATGAGACACAGATATTGCATCGGAATTAAATACAAAAAGCTCAATGCCGAATTAAGTACAAGAAAACGGACGCTTCTTACTGTCTATGTTATGAACCATTCCTGTGACACTAGTTATAGACTCCGACGCTTCACTTCACGTTTACTGTACCTCTCGGACCTTCTTATTGACGATGAAACACAGAAATTGCATTGGAATTAAATACAAAAGGCACAATGCCGTCTTATTTACAAGAAGACTGACTCTTCTTACTGTCTATGCTTTGAACCATTCCTGTGACACTAGTTATAGATTCCGATGCTTCACTTCACGTTTACTGTATCCCTCTGACCTTCTCATTGACATTGAAACACAGAAATTGGATCGGAATTAAATAGAAAAGGCACAATGCCGACTTAAGTACAAGAAAACTGACTCTTCTTAGTGCCTATGTTTTCAAGCATTCCCGTGACACTAGTTATAGATTCCGATGATTCACTTCAGGTTTACTGTATCCCTCTGGCCTTCTTATCGACGATAAAACACAGAAATTGCATCGCAATTAAATACAAATGCACATTGCTGACTTAAGTACAAGAGAACTACTCTTCCTACTGTCTATGATTTTAACCATTCCTGTGACACTAGTTGTAGATTCTGATGCTTCACTTCGGGTTTACTGTATCCCACTGACCTTCTTATTGACGATGAAACACAGAAACTGCATCGGAATTAAATACAAAAGGCACAATGCCGACTCAAGTACTAGAAGACTGGGTCTTCTTACTGTCTATGTTTTGAAACATTCCTGTGACACTAGTTATAGATTCCGATGTTTCACTTCAGGTTTACTGTATCCCACTGACCTTCTTATTGACGATAAAACACAGAAATTGCATCGGAATTAAATAGAAAAGTCACAATGCCGACTTAAGTACAAGAAAACTGACTCCTCTTACTGTCTATGTTTTGAACCATTCCCCTAAAACTAGTTATAGATTCCAATGCTTCACTTCAGGTTTACTGTAACCCTCTGACCTTCTTATTGACGATGAAACACAGAAATTGCATCGGAATTAAATACAAAAGGCACAATGCCGACTTAGGTACAAGAAGACTGTCTCCTCTTACTGACTAAGTTTGAACATTTTCTGTGTGACCAGTTTTTGATTCCGGTGCTTGACTATATGTTTACTGTATTCCTCTGACCTTCTTATTGACGATTAAACACAGAAATTGCATCGGAATTAGATACAAAAGGCACAATGTCGACTTAAGTACAAGAAAACTGACTGATCTTACTGTCTATGTTTTGAACCATTCCTGTGACACTAGTTATAGATTCCGATGCTTCACTTCAGGTTTACTGTATCCCTCTGACCTTCTTATTGACGATGAAACACAGAAATTGCATCGGAATTAAATACAAAAGGCACATTGCCGACTCAAGTACAAGAAGACTAGCTCTTCTTACTGTCTATGATTTGAAGCTTTCCTGTGAGATTGGTTTTTGATTCCGATGCTTCACTTCAGGTTTGCTGTATCCCTTGGACCTTCTCACTGACGACGAAACACAGAAATTGAATCAGAATTAAATAGAAAAGGCACAATGCTGACTTAAGTACAAGAAAACTAACTCTTCTTACTGTCTATGTTTTGAACCTTTCCTGTGAGACCAGTTTTAGATTCCGACGCTTCACTTCAGGTTTACTGTATCCCTTGGACCTTCTTATTGACGATGAGACACTGAAATTGCATCGGAATTAAATACAAAATGCACAACGCCGACTTAGGTACAAGAAGACTGACTCTTCTTACTGACTATCATTTGAACATTTCATGTGAGACCAGTTTTAGATTCCGATGCTTCACTATATGTTTACTTTATCCCTTGGACCGTCTTATTGACGATTAAACACAGAAATTGCATCGGAATTAAATACAAAAGGCACAATGCCGACTTAAGTACAAGAAGACTGACTCTTCTTACTGACTATGATTTGAACATTTCCTGTGAGACCAGTTTTAGATTCCGATGCTTCACTATATGTTTACTGTATCCCTAGGACCTTCTTATTGACGATGAAACACAGAAATTGCATCAGAATTAAATACAAAAGGCACTATGCTGACTTAAGTACAAGAACACTTACCCTTACTAAAGACTATGATTTCAACATTTCCTGTGAGACCAGTTTTAGATTCCGATGTTTCACTATATGTTTACTGTATCCCTTGGACCTTCTTATTGACGATGAAACCCAGAAACTGCATGGGAATTAATTAGAAAAGGCACAATGCCGCCTTAAGTACAAGAAAACTGACTCTTCTTACTGTGTATGTTTTGAACCATTCCTGTGACACTAGTTATAGTTTCCGATGCTTCACTTCAGGTATACTGTATCTCTCTGACCTTCTTATTGACGATGAAACACAGAAATATCATCGGAATCAAATACAAAGGCACAATGCCGACTCAAGTACTAGAAGACTGACTCTTCTTACTGTCTATGTTTTGAAACTTTCCTGTGAGACCTGTTTTAGATTCCGTTGCTTCTCTTCAGGTTTACTGTATCCCTTGGATCTTCTTATTGACGACGAAACACAGAAATTGCATCGGAAATACACAGATAAGGCACAATGCAGACTTAAGTACACCGAAAACTGACTCTTCTTACAGTCTATGTTTTGAACCATTCCTGTGACACTAGTTACACATTCCGATGCTTCACTTCAGGTTTACTGTATCCCTCTGACCTTCTTATTGACGACGAAACACAGAAATTGCAGCGGAATTAAATACAAAAAAGCAAAATGCCGACTTAAGTACAAGAAAACTGACTCTTCTTACTGTTTTTGTATTGACCATTCCTGTGACACTAGTTATAGATTTCGATGCTTCACTTCAGGTTTACTGTATCCCTCAGATCTTCTTATTGACGATGATACACATAAATTGCATCGGAATTAAATACAAAATGCACAATGCCGACTTAAGTACAAGAAATCAGACTCTTCTTACTGACTATGTTTTGAACATTTCCTGTGAGGCCAGTTTTAGATTCTGATGCTTCACTATATGTTTACTGTATCCCTCTGACCTTCTTATTGTCGATGAAACACAGAAATTGCATCGGAATTAAACACAAAAGGCACAATGCCGACTTAGGTACAAGAAAACTGACTCTTCTTAATGTCTATGTTTGAACCTTTCCTGTGACACTAGTTATAGATTCCGATGCTTCACTTCAGGTTTACTGAATCCCTCTGACCTTCTTATTGACGATGAAACACAGAAATTGCATCGGAATTAAATAGGAAAGTCACAATGCAGACTTAAGTACAAAAAAACTGACTCTTCTTACTGTCTATGTTTTGTACCATCCCTGTGACACTAGTTATAGATTCCGATGATTCACTTCAGGTTTACTGTATCCCTCTGACCTTCTTATTGACGATGAAACACAGAAATTGCATCGGAATTAAATACAAAAAGCACAATGCCGACTTGAGAACAAGAAAACTGACACTTCTTACTGTCTATGTTTTGAACCATTCATGTGACACTAGTTATAGATTCCGATGCTTCACTTTAGGTTTACTGTATCCCTCTGACCTACTTATTGACGATGAAACACAGAAATTGCATCGGAATCAAACACAAAGGGCACAATGCCGACCTATGTACAAGAAAACTGACTCTTCTTACTGTCTATGTTTGAACCACTCATGTGACACTAGTTATAGATTCCGATGCTTTACTTCAGGTTACTGTATCCCTGTGACCTTCTTAATGACGATGAAACACAGAAATTGCATCGGAATTAAATACAAAAGGCACAATGCCGACTTAAGTACAAGAAAACTGACTCTTCTTACTGTCTATGATTCAACCATTCCTGTGACACTAGTTATAGATTCCGATGCTTCACTTCAGTTTTACTGTATCCCTCTGACTTAATTATTGACGATGAAACACAGAAATTGCATCGGAATTAAAGACAAAGGGCACAATGCCGACTTAAGTACAAGAAAACTGACTATTCGTAATGTCTATGTTTTGAACCATTCCTTTGACACTAGTTATGGATTCCGATGCTTCACTTCAGGTTTACAGTATCCCTCTGACCTTCTTATTGACGATGAAACACAGAAATTGCATCGGAGTTAAATAAAAGAGGCACAATGCCGACTTAAGTACAAGAAAACTGACTCTTCTCACTGTCTATGTTTTGAACCATTCCGGTGACACTAGTTATGGATTCCGATGCTTCACTTCAGGTGTACTGTATCCCTCTGACCTTCTTATTGTCGATCAAACTCAGAAATTGCATCGGAATTAAATACAAAATGCACAATGCCGACTTAAGTACAAGAAAACTGACTCTACTTACTGTCTATGCTTTGAGCCATTCCTGTGACACTAGTTATAGATTCCGATGCTTCACTTCAGGTTCACTGTATCCCTCTGACCTTCTTATTGACGATGAAACACTGAAATTGCATCGGAATTAAATACAAAATGCACAATGCGGACTTAAGTTCAAGAAAATTGACTCTTCTTACTGTCTATGTTTTGAACCATTCCTGTGACACTAGTTATGGATTCCAATGCTTCACTTCAGGTTTACTGTATCCCTCTGACCTTCTTATTGACGATGAAACACAGAAATTGCAACGGAATTAAATACAAAGCGCACAATGCCGACATATGTACAAGAAAACTGACTCTTCTTACTATATATATTTGAACCATTCATGTGACACTAGTTATAGATTCCGATGCTTAATTTCAGGTTTACTGTACCCCTGTGACCTTCTTATTGACGATGATACACAGAAATTGCATCGGAATTAAATACAAAAGACACAATGCCGACTTAAGTACAAGAAAATTGACTCTTCTTACTGTCTATGTTTTGAGCCATTCCTGTGACACTAGTTATAGATTCCGATGATTCACTTCAGGTTTACTGTATCCCTCTGACCTCCTTATTGACGATCGAACACAGAAATTGCATCGGAATTAAATACAAAAGGCACATTGCCAACTTAAGTACAAGAAAACTGACTCTTCTTACTGTCTATGTTTTGAACCATTCCTGTGACACTAGTTATAGATTCGGATGCTTCACTTCAGGTTTACTGTATCCCTCTGACCTTCTTATTGTGAATGAAACACTGAAATTGCATCGGAATTAAATACAAAAGGCACATTGGCGACTTAAGTACAAGAAAACTGACTCCTCTTACTGTCTATGTTTTGAACCATTCATGTGACACTAGTTATAGATTCCGATGCTTTACTCCAGGTCTACTGTATCCCTCTGACCATCTTATTGACGAAGAAACACAGAGATTGCTTCGGAATTAAATACAAAAGGCACAATGCCGACTTAAGTACAAGAAAACTGACTCTCCTTACTGTCTATGCTTTGATCCATTCCCATGACACTAGTTATAGATTCCGATGCTACACTTCAGGTTCACTGTATCCCTCTGACCTTCTTATTGAAGTTGAAACACAGATATTACTTCGGAATTATACACAAAGGCGCAATGCCGACTTAAGTACAAGAAAACTGTCTCTTCTTACTGTCTATGTTTTGAACCATTCCTGTGACACCAGTTATAGATTCCGATGCTTCACTTCAGGTTTACTGTATCCCTCTGACCCTCTTATTGACAATGAATCACAGAAACTGCATCGGAATTAAATACAAAAGGCACAATGCCGACTTAAGTACAAGAAAACTGACTCTTCTTTCTGTCTATGTTTTGAACCATTGCTGTGACACTAGTTGTAGATTCCGATGCTTCACTTCAGGTGTAATGCATCCCTCTGACCTTCTTATTGACGATCAAACACAGAAATTGCATCGGAATTAAATACAAAAGGCACAATGCCGACTTAAGTACAAGAAAACTGACTCTTCTTTCTCTCTATGTTTTGAACCATTGCTGTGACACTAGTTATAGATTCCGATGCTTCACTTCAGGTGTACTGTATCCCTCTGACCTTCTTATTGACGATCAAACACAGAAATTGCATCGGAATTAAATACAAAAGGCACAATGCCGTCTTAAGTACAAGAAAACTGACTCTTCTTACTGTCTATGTTTTCAACCTTTCCTGTGACACTAGTTATAGATTCCGATGCTTCACGTCAGGTTCACTGTATCCCTCTGACCTTCATATTGACGATCAAACACAGAAATTGCATAGGAATTAAATACAAAAGGCACAATGCCGACTTAAGTACAAAAAAACTGACTCTTCTTACTGTCTATGTTTTGAACCATTCCTGTGACACTAGTTATAGATTCCGGTGCTTCACTTCAGGTTTACTGTATCCCTCTGACCTTCTTATTGACGATGAAAAACAGAAATTGCATCGGAATTAACTACAAAGGGCACAATGCCGACATATGTACAAGAAAACTGACTCTTCTTACTGTATATGTTTGAACCATTCATGTGACACTAGTTATAGATTCCGATGCTTAATTTCAGGTTTACTGTACCCCTGTGACCTTCTTATTGACGATGAAACATAGAAATTGCATCGGAATTAAATACAAAAGACACAATGCCGACTTAAGTACAAGAAAATTGACTCTTCTTACTGTCTATGATTTTGAGCCATTCCTGTGACACTAGTTATAGATTCCGATGCTTCACTTCAGGTTTACTGTATCCCTCTGACCTTCTTATTGACGATCAAACACAGAAATTGCATCGGAATTAAATACAAAAGGCACAATGCCAACTTAAGTACAAGAAAACTGACTCTTCTTACTGTCTATGTTTTCAACCATTCCTGTGACACTAGTTATAGATTCGGATGCTTCACTTCAGGTTTACTGTATCCCTCTGACCTTCTTATTGACAATGAAACTCTGAAATTGCATCGGAATTAAATACAAAAGGCACATTGGCGACTTAAGTACAAGAAAACTGACTCCTCTTACTGTCTATGTTTTGAACCATTCATGTGACACTAGTTATAGATTCCGATGCTTTACTCCAGGTCTACTGTATCCCTCTGACCATCTTATTGACGATGAAACACAGAGATTGCTTCGGAATAAAATACAAAAGGCACAATGCCGACTTAAGTACAAGAAAACTGACTCTCCTTACTGTCTATGTTTTGATCCATTCCCATGACACTAGTTATAGATTCCGATGCTACACTTCAGGTTCACTGTATCCCTCTGACCTTCTTATTGAAGTTGAAACACAGATATTACATCGGAATTATACACAAAGGCGCAATGCCGACTTAAGTACAAGAAACTGTCTCTTATTACTGTCTCTGTTTTGAACCATTCCTGTGACACCAGTTATAGATTCCGATGCTTCACTTCAGGTTTACTGTATCCCTTTGACCTTCTTATTGACGATGAATCACAGAAATTGCATCGGAATTAAATACAAAAGGCACAATGCCGACTTAAGTACAAGAAAACTGACTCTTCTTTCTGTCTATGTTTTGAACCCTTCCTGTAACACTAGATATTGATTCCGATGCTTCACTTCAGGTTTACTGTATCCCACTTACCTTCTTATTGACGATGAGACACAGAAATTGCATCGCAATTAGATACAAAAGGCACAATGCCGACTTAAGTACAAGAAAACTGACTCTTCTTACTGTCTATGTTTTGAACCATTCCTGTGACACTAGTTATAGATTCCGATGCTTCACTTCAGATTCACTGTATCCCTCTGACCTTCTTATTGACGATGAAACACTCAAATTGCTTCGGAATTAAATACAAAAAGGCACAATGCCGACATAAGTACAAGAAAACTGACTCTTCTTACAGTCTATGTTTTGAACCATTCCTGTGACACTAGTTATAGATTCCGATGCTTCACTTCAGGTTCATTGTATCCCTCTGACCTTCTAATTGACGATGAAATACAGAAATTGCATCGGAATTAAATACGAAAGCCACAACGCCGACTTAAGTACTACAAAACTGGTTCTTCTTACTGTCAATGCTTTTGAACCATTCTTGTGACACTAGTTATAGATTCCGATGCTTCACTTTAGGTTTACTGTATCCATCTGAACGTCTTATTGACGATGAAACACAGAAATTGCATCGGAATTAAATACAAAGGGCACAATTCCGACTTAAGTACAAGAAAACAGACTCTTCTTACTGTCTATGTTTTGAACCATTCATGTGACACTAGTTATAGATTCCGATGCTTTACTCCAGGTCTACTGTATCCCTCTGAACTTCTTATTGAAGATGAAACACAGATATTGCATCGGAATTATACACAAAAGGCACAATGCCGACTTAAGTACAGGAAAACTGACTCTTCTTAATGTCTATGTTTTGAACCATTCCTGTGACACTAGTTATAGATTCCGATGCTTCACTTCAGGTTTACTGTATCCCTGTGACCTTCTTAGTAACGATGAAACACAGATATTGCATCGGAATTAAATACAAAAGGCACAATGCCGACTTAAGTACGAGAAAACTGACTCTTCTTACTGTCTATGTTTTGAACCATTCCTGTGAGACTAGATATAGATTCCGATGCTTCACTTCAGGTTTACTGTATCCCTGTGACCTTCTTATTGTTGATGGCACACAGAAATTGCATCGGAATAAAATACTAATGGCGCAAAGCCGACTTAAGTACAAGAAAACTGACTCTTCTTACTGTCTATGATTAGAACCATTCATGTGACACTATTTAGAGCTTCCGATGCTTCACTTCAGGTTTACTGTATCCGTCTGACCTTCTTATTGACGATGAAACATAGATATTAAATCGGAGTTAAATACAAAAGGCACAATGCCGACTTATGATCAAGAAAACTGACTCTTCTTACTGTCTATGTTTGAACCATTCATGTGACACTAGTTATAGATTCCGATGCTTCACTTCAGGTTTACTGTATCCCTCTGATCTTCTTATTGACGATGAAACACAGAAATTGGATCGGAATTAAATACAAAAGGCACAATGCCGACTTAAGTACAAGAAAACTGACTCTTCTTACTGTCTATGATT
Organism: Schistocerca americana; assembly: GCF_021461395.2. NCBI lineage: Eukaryota > Metazoa > Arthropoda > Insecta > Orthoptera > Acrididae > Schistocerca > Schistocerca americana. The sequence continues at coordinate 1,121,403,847 of NC_060120.1, forward strand.
GAACCATTCCTGTGACACTAGTTATAGATTCCGATGCTTCACTTCAGATTTTCTGTATCCCTCTGACCATCTTATTGACGATGAAACACAGAAATTTCATCGGAATTTAATACAAAAAGCACAATACCGGCTTAAGTACAAGAAACTGACTCTTCTTACTGCCTATGTTTTGATCCACTCCTGTGACACTAGTTATAGATGCCGATGCTTCACTTTCTGGTTTTCTGTATCCCTCTGACCTTCTTATTGACGATGAAACATAGAAATTGCATCGGAATTACATAGAAAAGGAACAATGCCATCTTAAGTGCAAGAAAACTGACTCTTCTTACTGTCTATGCTTTGAACCATTCCTGTGACACTAGTTATAGATTCCGATGCTTCACTTCGGGTTTACTGTATCCCTCTGACCTTCTTATTGAAGAAGAAACACAGATATTGCATCGGAATTATACACAAAAGGCACAATGCCGACTTAAGTACAAGAAAACTGACTCTTCTTACTGTCTATGATTTGAACCATTCCTGTGACACTAGTTATAGATTCCGATGCTTCACTTCAGGTTTACTGTATCCCTCTGACCTTCTTATTGACGATGAATCACAGATATTGCATCGGAATTAAATACAAAAGGCACAATGCCGACTTAAGTACAAGAAAACTGACTCTTCTTACTGTCTATGTTTTGAACCATTCCTGTGAGACTAGATATAGATTCCGAAGCTTCACTTCAGGTTTACTGTATCCCTCTGACCATCTTATTGACGATGAAACACAGAAATTTCATCGGTATTTAATACAAAAAGCACAATGCCGACTTAAATACAAGAAAACTGACACATCTTACTGTCTATGGTCTGAACCATTACTGTGACACTAGTTATAGATTCCGATGCTTCACTTCAGGTTTACTGTATCCCTCTGACCTTCTTATTCACGATAAAACACAGAAATTGCATCGGAATTAAATACAAAAATCACAATGCCAACTAAGTACAAGAAAACTGACTCTTCTTAATGTCTATGATTTGAACTATTTATGTGACACTAGTTATACATTCCGATGCATCACTTCAGGTTTACTCTATCCGTCTTACCTTCGTATTGACGATGAAACATAGATATTGCATCGGAATTAAATACAAAAAGCACAATGCCGACTTAAGTACGAGAAAACTGACTCATCTTACTGTCTATGTTATGAACCATTACTGTGACACTAGTTATAGATTCCGATGCTTCACTTCAGGTTTACTGTATCCCTCTGACCTTCTTATTCACGATAAAACACAGAAATTGCATCGGAATTAAATACAAAAGGCACAATGTCAACTAAGTACAAGAAAACTGACTCTTCTTCCTGTCTATGTTTGAACCATTCATGTGACACAAGTTATAGATTCCGATGCTTCACTTCAGGTTTACTGTATCCCTCTGACCTTCTTATTGACGATCAAACACAGAAATTGCATCGGAATTAAATACAAAAGGCACAATGCCAACTTAAGTACAAGAAAACTGACTCTTCTTACTGTCTATGTTTTCAACCATTCCTGTGACACTAGTTATAGATTCGGATGCTTCACTTCAGGTTTACTGTATCCCTCTGACCTTCTTATTGACAATGAAACACTGAAATTGCATCGGAATTAAATACAAAAGGCACATTGGCGACTTAAGTACAAGAAAACTGACTCCTCTTACTGTCTATGTTTTGAACCATTCATGTGACACTAGTTATAGATTCCGATGCTTTACTCCAGGTCTACTGTATCCCTCTGACCATCTTATTGACGATGAAACACAGAGATTGCTTCGGAATTAAATACAAAAGGCACAATGCCGACTTAAGTACAAGAAAACTGACTCTCCTTACTGTCTATGTTTTGATCCATTCCCATGACACTAGTTATAGATTCCGATGCTACACTTCAGGTTCACTGTATCCCTCTGACCTTCTTATTGAAGTTGAAACACAGATATTACATCGGAATTATACACAAAGGCGCAATGCCGACTTAAGTACAAGAAAACTGCCTCTTATTACTGTCTATGTTTTGAACCATTCCTGTGACACCAGTTATAGATTCCGATGCTTCACTTCAGGTTTACTGTATCCCTTTGACCTTCTAATTGACGATGAAATACAGAAATTGCATCGGAATTAAATACGAAAGCCACAACGCCGACTAAAGTACTACAAAACTGGTTCTTCTTACTGTCAATGCTTTTGAACCATTCTTGTGACACTAGTTATAGATTCCGATGCTTCACTTTAGGTTTACTGTATCCATCTGAACGTCTTATTGACGATGAAACACACAAATTGCATCGGAATTAAATACAAAGGGCACAATTCCGACTTAAGTACAAGAAAACAGACTCTTCTTACTGTCTATGTTTTGAACCATTCATGTGACACTAGTTATAGATTCCGATGCTTTACTCCAGGTCTACTGTATCCCTCTGAACTTCTTATTGAAGATGAAACACAGATATTGCATCGGAATTATACACAAAAGGCACAATGCCGACTTAAGTACAGGAAAACTGACTCTTCTTAATGTCTATGTTTTGAACCATTCCTGTGACACTAGTTATGGATTCCGATGCTTCACTTCAGGTTTACTGTATCCCTGTGACCTTTTTAGTAACGATGAAACACAGATATTGCATCGGAATTAAATACAAAAGGCACAATGCCGACTTAAGTACGAGAAAACTGACTCTTCTTACTGTCTATGTTTTGAACCATTCCTGTGAGACTAGATATAGATTCCGATGCTTCACTTCAGGTTTACTGTATCCCTGTGACCTTCTTATTGTTGATGGCACACAGAAATTGCATCGGAATAAAATACTAATGGCGCAAAGCCGACTTAAGTACAAGAAAACTGACTCTTCTTACTGTCTATGATTAGAACCATTCATGTGACACTAGTTAGAGCTTCCGATGCTTCACTTCAGGTTTACTGTATCCGTCTGACCTTCTTATTGACGATGAAACATAGATATTAAATCGGAGTTAAATACAAAAGGCACAATGCCGACTTATGATCAAGAAAACTGACTCTTCTTACTGTCTATGTTTGAACCATTCATGTGACACTAGTTATAGATTCCGATGCTTCACTTCAGGTTTACTGTATCCCTCTGATCTTCTTATTGAAGATGAAACACAGAAATTGGATCGGAATTAAATACAAAAGGCACAATGCCGACTTAAGTACAAGAAAACTGACTCTTCTTACTGTCTATGATTGAACCATTCCTGTGACACTAGTTATAGATTCCGATGCTTCACTTCAGATTTTCTGTATCCCTCTGACCATCTTATTGACGATGAAACACAGAAATTTCATCGGAATTTAATACAAAAAGCACAATACCGGTTTAAGTACAAGAAACTGACTCTTCTTACTGTCTATGTTTTGATCCACTCCTGTGACACTAGTTATAGATGCCGATGCTTCACTTTCTGGTTTTCTGTATCCCTCTGACCTTCTTATTGACGATGAAACATAGAAATTGCATCGGAATTACATAGAAAAGGAACAATGCCATCTTAAGTGCAAGAAAACTGACTCTTCTTACTGTCTATGCTTTGAACCATTCCTGTGACACTAGTTATAGATTCCGATGCTTCACTTCAGGTTTACTGTATCCCTCTGACCTTCTTATTGAAGAAGAAACACAGATATTGCATCGGAATTATACACAAAAGGCACAATGCCGACTTAAGTACAAGAAAACTGACTCTTATTACTGTCTCTGTTTTGAACCATTCCTGTGACACCAGTTATAGATTCCGATGCTTCACTTCAGGTTTACTGTATCCCTTTGACCTTCTTATTGACGATGAATCACAGAAATTGCATCGGAATTAAATACAAAAGGCACAATGCCGACTTAAGTACAAGAAAACTGACTCTTCTTTCTGTCTATGTTTTGAACCCTTCCTGTGACACTAGATATTGATTCCGATGCTTCACTTAAGGTTTACTGTATCCCACTTACCTTCTTATTGACGATGAGACACAGAAATTGCATCGCAATTAGATACAAAAGGCACAATGCCGACTTAAGTACGAGAAAACTGACTCTTCTTACTGTCTATGTTTTGAACCATTCCTGTGACACTAGTTATAGATTCCGATGCTTCACTTCAGATTCACTGTATCCCTCTGACCTTCTTATTGACGATGAAACACTCAAATTGCTTCGGAATTAAATACAAAAAGGCACAATGCCGACATAAGTACAAGAAAACTGACTCTTCTTACAGTCTATGTTTTGAACCATTCCTGTGACACTAGTTATAGATTCCGATGCTTCACTTCAGGTTCATTGTATCCCTCTGACCTTCTAATTGACGATGAAATACAGAAATTGCATCGGAATTAAATACGAAAGCCACAACGCCGACTTAAGTACTACAAAACTGGTTCTTCTTACTGCCAATGCTTTTGAACCATTCTTGTGACACTAGTTATAGATTCCGATGCTTCACTTTAGGTTTACTGTATCCATCTGAACGTCTTATTGACGATGAAACACAGAAATTGCATCGGAATTAAATACAAAGGGCACAATTCCGACTTAAGTACATGAAAACAGACTCTTCTTACTGTCTATGTTTTGAACCATTCATGTGACACTAGTTATAGATTCCGATGCTTTACTCCAGGTCTACTGTATCCCTCTGAACTTCTTATTGAAGATGAAACACAGATATTGCATCGGAATTGTACACAAAAGGCACAATGCCGACTTAAGTACAGGAAAACTGACTCTTCTTAATGTCTATGTTTTGAACCATTCCTGTGACACTAGTTATAGATTCCGATGCTTCACTTCAGGTTTACTGTATCCCTGTGACCTTCTTAGTAACGATGAAACACAGATATTGCATCGGAATTAAATACAAAAGGCACAATGCCGACTTAAGTACGAGAAAACTGACTCTTCTTACTGTCTATGTTTTGAACCATTCCTGTGAGACTAGATATAGATTCCGATGCTTCACTTCAGGTTTACTGTATCCCTGTGACCTTCTTATTGTTGATGGCACACAGAAATTGCATCGGAATAAAATACTAATGGCGCAAAGCCGACTTAAGTACAAGAAAACTGACTCTTCTTACTGTCTATGATTAGAACCATTCATGTGACACTATTTAGAGCTTCCGATGCTTCACTTCAGGTTTACTGTATCCGTCTGACCTTCTTATTGACGATGAAACATAGATATTAAATCGGAGTTAAATACAAAAGGCACAATGCCGACTTATGATCAAGAAAACTGACTCTTCTTACTGTCTATGTTTGAACCATTCATGTGACACTAGTTATAGATTCCGATGCTTCACTTCAGGTTTACTGTATCCCTCTGATCTTCTTATTGACGATGAAACACAGAAATTGGATCGGAATTAAATACAAAAGGCACAATGCCGACTTAAGTACAAGAAAACTGACTCTTCTTACTGTCTATGATTGAACCATTCCTGTGACACTAGTTATAGATTCCGATGCTTCACTTCAGATTTTCTGTATCCCTCTGACCATCTTATTGACGATGAAACACAGAAATTTCATCGGAATTTAATACAAAAAGCACAATACCGGCTTAAGTACAAGAAACTGACTCTTCTTACTGTCTATGTTTTGATCCACTCCTGTGACACTAGTTATAGATGCCGATGCTTCACTTTCTGGTTTTCTGTATCCCTCTGACCTTCTTATTGACGATGAAACATAGAAATTGCATCGGAATTACATAGAAAAGGAACAATGCCATCTTAAGTGCAAGAAAACTGACTCTTCTTACTGTCTATGCTTTGAACCATTCCTGTGACACTAGTTATGGATTCCGATGCTTCACTTCAGGTTTACTGTATCCCTCTGACCTTCTTATTGAAGAAGAAACACAGATATTGCATCGGAATTATACACAAAAGGCACAATGCCGACTTAAGTACAAGAAAACTGACTCTTCTTACTGTCTATGATTTGAACCATTCCTGTGACACTAGTTATAGATTCCGATGCTTCACTTCAGGTTTACTGTATCCCTCTGACCTTCTTATTGACGATGAATCACAGATATTGCATCGGAATTAAATACAAAAGGCACAATGCCGACTTAAGTACAAGAAAACTGACTCTTCTTACTGTCTATGTTTTGAACCATTCCTGTGAGACTAGATATAGATTCCGAAGCTTCACTTCAGGTTTACTGTATCCCTCTGACCATCTTATTGACGATGAAACACAGAAATTTCATCGGTATTTAATACAAAAAGCACAATGCCGACTTAAATACAAGAAAACTGACACATCTTACTGTCTATGGTCTGAACCATTACTGTGACACTAGTTATAGATTCCGATGCTTCACTTCAGGTTTACTGTATCCCTCTGACCTTCTTATTCACGATAAAACACAGAAATTGCATCGGAATTAAATACAAAAGGCACAATGCCAACTAAGTACAAGAAAACTGACTCTTCTTAATGTCTATGATTTGAACTATTTATGTGACACTAGTTATACATTCCGATGCTTCACTTCAGGTTTACTCTATCCGTCTTACCTTCGTATTGACGATGAAACATAGATATTGCATCGGAATTAAATACAAAAAGCACAATGCCGACTTAAGTACGAGAAAACTGACTCATCTTACTGTCTATGTTCTGAACCATTACTGTGACACTAGTTATAGATTCCGATGCTTCACTTCAGGTTTACTGTATCCCTCTGACCTTCTTATTCACGATAAAACACAGAAATTGCATCGGAATTAAATACAAAAGGCACAATGTCAACTAAGTACAAGAAAACTGACTCTTCTTCCTGTCTATGTTTGAACCATTCATGTGACACAAGTTATAGATTCCGATGCTTCACTTCAGGTTTACTGTATCCCTCTGACCTTCTTATTGTTGATGAAACACAGAAATTGCATCGGAATTAAATAGACAAGGCACAATGCCGACTTAAGTACAAGAAAACTGACTTTTCTTAATGTCTATGTTTTGAACCATTCCTGTGACACTAGTTATAGATTCCGATGCTTCACTTCAGGTTTACTGTATCCCTCTGACCTTCTTATTGACGATGAAACACAGAAATTGCATCGGAATTAAATACAAAAGGCACAATGCCGACTTAAGTACAAGAAAACTGACTCTTCTTACTGTCTATGATTTGAACTATTCATGTGACACTAGTTATAGATTCCGATGCTTCACTTCAGATTTACTGTATCCGTCTGACCGTCGTATTGACGATGAAACTTAGATATTGCATCGAAATTATATACAAAAGGCACAATGCCGACTTATGTGCAAGAAAACTGACTCTTCTTACTGTCTATGTTTGAACCATTCATGTGACACTAGTTGTAGATTCCAATGCTTCACTTCAGGTCTACTGTATCCCTCTGATCGTCTTATTGACGATGAAACACAGAAATTGGATCGGAATTAAATACAAAAAGCACAATGCCGACTTAAGTACAAGAAAACTGACTCTTCTTACTGTATATGTTTGAACCATTCATGTGACACTAGTTATAGATTCCGATGCTTAATTTCAGGTTTACTGTACCCCTGTGACCTTCTTATTGACGATGAAACACAGAAATTGCATCGGAATTAAATACAAAAGACACAATGCCGACTTAAGTACAAGAAAACTGACTCTTCTTACTGTCTATGATTTTGAGCCATTCCTGTGACACTAGTCATAGATTCCGATGCTTCACTTCAGGTTTACTGTATCCCTCTGACCTTCTTATTGACGATCAAACACAGAAATTGCATCGGAATTAAATACAAAAGGCACAATGCCAACTTAAGTACAAGAAAACTGACTCTTCTTACTGTCTATGTTTTCAACCATTCCTGTGACACTAGTTATAGATTCGGATGCTTCACTTCAGGTTTACTGTATCCCTCTGACCTTCTTATTGACAATGAAACACTGAAATTGCATCGGAATTAAATACAAAAGGCACATTGGCGACTTAAGTACAAGAAAACTGACTCCTCTTACTGTCTATGTTTTGAACCATTCATGTGACACTAGTTATAGATTCCGATGCTTTACTCCAGGTCTACTGTATCCCTCTGACCATCTTATTGACGATGAAACACAGAGATTGCTTCGGAATTAAATACAAAAGGCACAATGCCGACTTAAGTACAAGAAAACTGACTCTCCTTACTGTCTATGTTTTGATCCATTCCCATGACACTAGTTATAGATTCCGATGCTACACTTCAGGTTCACTGTATCCCTCTGACCTTCTTATTGAAGTTGAAACACAGATATTACATCGGAATTATACACAAAGGCGCAATGCCGACTTAAGTACAAGAAAACTGTCTCTTATTACTGTCTATGTTTTGAACCATTCCTGTGACACCAGTTATAGATTCCGATGCTTCACTTCAGGTTTACTGTATCCCTTTGACCTTCTAATTGACGATGAAATACAGAAATTGCATCGGAATTAAATACGAAAGCCACAACGCCGACTAAAGTACTACAAAACTGGTTCTTCTTACTGTCAATGCTTTTGAACCATTCTTGTGACACTAGTTATAGATTCCGATGCTTCACTTTAGGTTTACTGTATCCATCTGAACGTCTTGTTGACGATGAAACACAGAAATTGCATCGGAATTAAATACAAAGGGCACAATTCCGACTTAAGTACAAGAAAACAGACTCTTCTTACTGTCTATGTTTTGAACCATTCATGTGACACTAGTTATAGATTCCGATGCTTTACTCCAGGTCTACTGTATCCCTCTGAACTTCTTATTGAAGATGAAACACAGATATTGCATCGGAATTATACACAAAAGGCACAATGCCGACTTAAGTACAGGAAAACTGACTCTTCTTAATGTCTATGTTTTGAACCATTCCTGTGACACTAGTTATGGATTCCGATGCTTCACTTCAGGTTTACTGTATCCCTGTGACCTTCTTAGTAACGATGAAACACAGATATTGCATCGGAATTAAATACAAAAGGCACAATGCCGACTTAAGTACGAGAAAACTGACTCTTCTTACTGTCTATGTTTTGAACCATTCCTGTGAGACTAGATATAGATTCCGATGCTTCACTTCAGGTTTACTGTATCCCTGTGACCTTCTTATTGTTGATGGCACACAGAAATTGCATCGGAATAAAATACTAATGGCGCAAAGCCGACTTAAGTACAAGAAAACTGACTCTTCTTACTGTCTATGATTAGAACCATTCATGTGACACTAGTTAGAGCTTCCGATGCTTCACTTCAGGTTTACTGTATCCGTCTGACCTTCTTATTGACGATGAAACATAGATATTAAATCGGAGTTAAATACAAAAGGCACAATGCCGACTTATGATCAAGAAAACTGACTCTTCTTACTGTCTATGTTTGAACCATTCATGTGACACTAGTTATAGATTCCGATGCTTCACTTCAGGTTTACTGTATCCCTCTGATCTTCTTATTGAAGATGAAACACAGAAATTGGATCGGAATTAAATACAAAAGGCACAATGCCGACTTAAGTACAAGAAAACTGACTCTTCTTACTGTCTATGATTGAACCATTCCTGTGACACTAGTTATAGATTCCGATGCTTCACTTCAGATTTTCTGTATCCCTCTGACCATCTTATTGACGATGAAACACAGAAATTTCATCGGAATTTAATACAAAAAGCACAATACCGGTTTAAGTACAAGAAACTGACTCTTCTTACTGTCTATGTTTTGATCCACACCTGTGACACTAGTTATAGATGCCGATGCTTCACTTTCTGGTTTTCTGTATCCCTCTGACCTTCTTATTGACGATGAAACTTAGAAATTGCATCGGAATTACATAGAAAAGGAACAATGCCATCTTAAGTGCAAGAAAACTGACTCTTCTTACTGTCTATGCTTTGAACCATTCCTGTGACACTAGTTATAGATTCCGATGCTTCACTTCAGGTTTACTGTATCCCTCTGACCTTCTTATTGAAGAAGAAACACAGATATTGCATCGGAATTATACACAAAAGGCACAATGCCGACTTAAGTACAAGAAAACTGACTCTTCTTACTGTCTATGATTTGAACCATTCCTGTGACACTAGTTATAGATTCCGATGCTTCACTTCAGGTTTACTGTATCCCTCTGACCTTCTTATTGACGATGAATCACAGATATTGCATCGGAATTAAATACAAAAGGCACAATGCCGACTTAAGTACAAGAAAACTGACTCTTCTTACTGTCTATGTTTTGAACCATTCCTGTGAGACTAGATATAGATTCCGATGCTTCACTTCAGGTTTACTGTATCCCTCTGACCATCTTATTGACGATGAAACACAGAAATTTCATCGGTATTTAATACAAAAAGCACAATGCCGACTTAAATACAAGAAAACTGACTCATCTTACTGTCTATGGTCTGAACCATTACTGTGACACTAGTTATAGATTCCGATGCTTCACTTCAGGTTTACTGTATCCCTCTGACCTTCTTATTCACGATAAAACACAGAAATTGCATCGGAATTAAATACAAAAGGCACAATGTCAACTAAGTACAAGAAAACTGACTCTTCTTACTGTCTATTATTTGAACTATTTATGTGACACTAGTTATACATTCCGATGCTTCACTTCAGGTTTACTCTATCCGTCTGACCTTCGTATTGACGATGAAACATAGATATTGCATCGGAATTAAATACAAAAGGCACATTGCCGACTTATGTGCAAGAAAACTGACTCTTCTTACTGTCTATGTTTGAACCATTCATGTGACACTACTTTTAGATTCCGATGCTTCACTTCAGGTTTACTGTATCCCTCTGACCTACTTATTGACGATGAAACACATAAATTGCATCGGAATTAAATACAAAACGCACAATGCCGACTTAAGTACAAGAAAACTGACTCATCTTACTGTCTATGTTCTGAACCATTACTGTGACACTAGTTATAGATTCCGATGCTTCACTTCAGGTTTACTGTATCCCTCTGACCTCCTTATTCACGATAAAACACAGAAATTGCATCGGAATTAAATACAAAAGGCACAATGTCAACTAAGTACAAGAAAACTGACTCTTCTTCCTGTCTATGTTTGAACCATTCATGTGACACAAGTTATAGATTCCGATGCTTCACTTCAGGTTTACTGTATCCCTCTGACCTTCTTATTGTTGATGAAACACAGAAATTGCATCGGAATTAAATAGACAAGGCACAATGCCGACTTAAGTACAAGAAAACTGACTTTTCTTACTGTCTATGTTTTGAACCATTCCTGTGACACTAGTTATAGATTCCGATGCTTCACTTCAGGTTTACTGTATCCCTCTGACCTTCTTATTGACGATGAAACACAGAAATTGCATCGGAATTAAATACAAAAGGCACAATGCCGACTTAAGTACAAGAAAACTGACTCTTCTTACTGTCTATGATTTGAACTATTCATGTGACACTAGTTATAGATTCCGATGCTTCACTTCAGGTTTACTGTATCCGTCTGACCTTCGTATTGACGATGAAACATAGATATTGCATCGAAATTAAATACAAAAGGCACAATGCCGACTTATGTGCAAGAAAACTGACTCTTCTTACTGTCTATGTTTGAACCATTCATGTGACACTAGTTGTAGATTCCAATGCTTCACTTCAGGTCTACTGTATCCCTCTGATCTTCTTATTGACGATGAAACACAGAAATTGGAACGGAATTAAATACAAAAGGCACAATGCCGACATAAGTACAAGAAAACTGACTCTTCTTACTGTCTATGATTGAACCATTTCTGTGACACTAGTTATAGATTCCGATGCTTCACTTCAGTTTTACTGTATCCCTCTGACCTGCTTGTTGACGATGAAACACAGAAATTGCATCGGAATTAAATACTAAAAGCACAATGCCGACTTAAATGCAAGAAAAATGACTCTTCTTACTGTCTATGTTTTGAACAACTGCTGTGACGCTAGTTATAGATTCTGATGCTTCACTTCACGTTTACAGTATCGTTCTGACCTTCCTATTGACGATGAAACACAGAAATTGCATCGGAGTTAATTACAAAAGGCACAATGCCGACATAAGTACAAGAAAACTTACTCTTCTTACAGTCTATGTTTTGAACCATTCCTGTGACACTAGTTATAGATTCCGATGCTTCACTTCAGGTTCATTGTATCCCTCTGACCTTCTAATTGACGATGAAACACAGAAATTGCATCGGAATTAAATACAAAAGCCACAACGCCGACTTAAGTACTACAAAACTGATTCTTCTTACTGTCAATGCTTTTGAACCATTCTTGTGACACTAGTTATAGATTCCGATGCTTCACTTTAGGTTTACTGTATCCATCTGAACGTCTTATTGACGATGAAACACAGAAATTGCATCGGAATTAAATACAAAGGGCACAATTCCGACTTAAGTACAAGAAAACAGACTCTTCTTACTGTCTATGTTTGGAACCATTCATGTGACACTAGTTATAGATTCCGATGCTTTACTCCAGGTCTACTGTATCCCTCTGAACTTCTAATTGAAGATGAAACACAGATATTGCATCGGAATTATACACAAAAGGCACAATGCCGACTTAAGTACAAGAAAACTGACTCTTCTTAATGTCTATGTTTTGAACCATTCCTGTGACACTAGTTATGGATTCCGATGCTTCACTTCAGGTTTACTGTATCCCTGTGACCTTCTTAGTAACGATGAAACACAGATATTGCATCGGAATTAAATACAAAAGGCACAATGACGACTTAAGTACGAGAAAACTGACTCTTCTTACTGTCTATGTTTTGAACCATTCCTGTGAGACTAGATATAGATTCCGATGCTTCACTTCAGGTTTACTGTATCCCTCTGACCTTCTTATTGTTGATGACACACAGAAATTGCATCGGAATAAAATACTAATGGCGCAAAGCCGACTTAAGTACAAGAAAACTGACTGTTCTTACTGTCTATGATTAGAACCATTCATGTGACACTAGTTAGAGCTTCCGATGCTTCACTTCAGGTTTACTGTATCCGTCTGACCTTCTTATTGACGATGAAACATAGATATTAAATCGGAGTGAAATACAAAAGGCACAATGCCGACTTATGATCAAGAAAACTGACGCTTCTTACTGTCTATGTTTGAACCATTCATGTGACACTAGTTATAGATTCCGATTCTTCACTTCAGGTTTACTGTATCCCTCTGACCATCTTATTGACGATGAAACACAGAAATTTCATCGGAATTTAATACAAAAAGCACAATACCGGCTTAAGTACAAGAAACTGACTCTTCTTACTGTCTATGTTTTGATCCACTCCTGTGACACTAGTTATAGATGCCGATGCTTCACTTTCTGGTTTTCTGTATCCCTCTGACCTTCTTATTGACGATGAAACATAGAAATTGCATCGGAATTACATAGAAAAGGAACAATGCCATCTTAAGTGCAAGAAAACTGACTCTTCTTACTGTCTATGCTTTGAACCATTCCTGTGACACTAGTTATAGATTCCGATGCTTCACTTCAGGTTTACTGTATCCCTCTGACCTTCTTATTGAAGAAGAAACACAGATATTGCATCGGAATTATACACAAAAGGCACAATGCCGACTTAAGTACAAGAAAACTGACTCTTCTTACTGTCTATGATTTGAACCATTCCTGTGACACTAGTTATAGATTCCGATGCTTCACTTCAGGTTTACTGTATCCCTCTGACCTTCTTATTGACGATGAATCACAGATATTGCATCGGAATTAAATACAAAAGGCACAATGCCGACTTAAGTACAGGAAAACTGACTCTTCTTACTGTCTATGTTTTGAACCATTCCTGTGAGACTAGATACAGATTCCGATGCTACACTTCAGGTTTACTGTATCCCTCTGACCATCTTATTGACGATGAAACACAGAAATTTCATCGGTATTTAATACAAAAAGCACAATGCCGACTTAAATACAAGAAAACTGACTCATCTTACTGTCTATGGTCTGAACCATTACTGTGACACTAGTTATAGTTTCCGATGCTTCACTTCAGGTTTACTGTATCCCTCTGACCTTCTTATTCACGATAAAACACAGAAATTGCATCGGAATTAAATACAAAAGGCACAATGTCAACTAAGTACAAGAAAACTGACTCTTCTTACTGTCTATGATTTGAACTATTTATGTGACACTAGTTATACATTCCGATGCTTCACTTCAGGTTTACTCTATCCCTCTGACCTTCGTATTGACGATGAAACATAGATATTGCATCGGAATTAAATACAAAAGGCACAATGCCGACTTATGTGCAAGAAAACTGACTCTTCTTACTGTCTATGTTTGAACCATTCACGTGACACTAGTTTTAGATTCGGATGCTTCACTTCAGGTTTACTGTATCCCTCTGACCTTCTTATTGACGATGAAACACAGAAATTGCATCTGAATTAAATACAAAAAGCACAATGCCGACTTAAGTACAAGAAAACTGACTCATCTTACTGTCTATGTTCTGAACCATTACTCTGACACTAGTTATAGATTCCGATGCTTCACTTCAGGTTTACTGTATCCCTCTGACCTTCTTATTCACGATAAAACACAGAAATTGCATCGGAATTAAATACAAAAGGCACAATGTCAACTAAGTACAAGAAAACTGACTCTTCTTACTGTCTATGTTTGAACCATTCATGTGACACAAGTTGTAGATTCCGATGCTTCACTTCAGGTTTACTGTATCCCTCTGACCTTCTTATTGTTGATGAAACACAGAAATTGCATCGGAATTAAATAGACAAGGCACAATGCCGACTTAAGTACAAGAAAACTGACTTTTCTTACTGTCTATGTTTTGAACCATTCCTGTGACACTAGTTATAGATTCCGATGCTTCACTTCAGGTTTACTGTATCCCTCTGACCTTCTTATTGACGATGAAACACAGAAATTGCATCGGAATTAAATACAAAAGGCACAATGCCGACTTAAGTACAAGAAAACTGACTCTTCTTACTGTCTATGATTTGAACTATTCATGTGACACTAGTTATAGATTTCGATGCTTCACTTCAGGTTTACTGTATACGTCTGACCTTCGTATTGACAATGAAACACAGATATTGCATCGAAATTAAATACAAAAGGCACAATGCCGACTTATGTGCAAGAAAACTGACTCCTCTTACTGTCTATGTTTGAACCATTCATGTGACACTAGTTGTACATTCCGATGTTTCACTTCAGGTCTACTGTATCCCTCTGATCTTCTTATTGACGATGAAACACAGAAATTGGATCGGAATTAAATACAAAAGGCACAATGCCGACATAAGTACAAGAAAACTGACTCTTCTTACTGTCTATGATTGAACCATTCCTGTGACACTAGTTATAGATTCCGATGCTTCACTTCAGGTTTACTGTATCCCTCTGACCTGCTTGTTGACGATGAAACACAGAAATTGCATCGGAGTTAATTACAAAAGGCACAATGCCGACTTTAGTACAAGAAAACTGACTCATCTTACTGTCTATGCTTTTAACCATTCCTGCGACACTAGTTATTGATTCCGATGCTTCACTTCATTTTTACTGTGTCCCTCTGATCTTCTTATTGACGATGAAACACAGAAATTGCATCGGAATTAAATAGACCAGGCACAATGCCGACTTAAGTACAAGAAAACTGACTTTTCTTACTGTCTATGCTTTGAACCATTCCTGTGACACTAGTTATAGATTCCGATGCTTCTCTTCAGGTTTACTGTATCCCTCTGAACTTCTTATTGACGATGAAACACAGATACTGCATCGGAATTAAATACAAAAGGCACAATGCCGACTTAAGTACAAGTAAACTGACTCTTCTTACTGTCTATGTTTTGAACCATTCATGTGACACTAGTTACAGATTCCGATGCTTTACTTCAGATTCACTGTATCCCTCTGACCTTCTTATTGACGATGAAACACTGAAATTGCTTCGGAACTAAATACAAAAAGGCACAATGCCGACATAAGTACAAGAAAACTTACTCTTCTTACAGTCTATGTTTTGAACCATTCCTGTGACACTAGTTATAGATTCCGATGCTTCACTTCAGGTTCATTGTATCCCTCTGACCTTCTAATTGACGATGAAACACAGAAATTGCATCGGAATTAAATACAAAAGCCACAACGCCGACTTAAGTACTACAAAACTGATTCTTCTTACTGTCAATGCTTTTGAACCATTCTTGTGACACTAGTTATAGATTCCGATGCTTCACTTTAGATTTACTGTATCCATCTGAACGTCTTATTGACGATGAAACACAGAAATTGCACCGGAATTAAATACAAAGGGCACAATTCCGACTTAAGTACAAGAAAACAGACTCTTCTTACTGTCTATGTTTGGAACCATTCATGTGACACTAGTTATAGATTCCGATGCTTTACTCCAGGTCTACTGTATCCCTCTGAACTTCTTATTGAAGATGAAACACAGATATTGCATCGGAATTATACACAAAAGGCACAATGCCGACTTAAGTACAAGAAAACTGACTCTTCTTAATGTCTATGTTTTGAACCATTCCTGTGACACTAGTTATGGATTCCGATGCTTCACTTCAGGTTTACTGTATCCCTGTGACCTTCTTAGTAACGATGAAACACAGATATTGCATCGGAATTGAATACAAAAGGCACAATGCCGACTTAAGTACGAGAAAACTGACTCTTCTTACTGTCGATGTTTTGAACCATTCCTGTGAGACTAGATATAGATTCCGATGCTTCACTTCAGGTTTACTGTATCCCTCTGACCTTCTTATTGTTGATGACACACAGAAATTGCATCGGAATAAAATACTAATGGCGCAAAGCCGACTTAAGTACAAGAAAACTGACTCTTCTTACTGTCTATGATTAGAACCATTCATGTGACACTAGTTAGAACTTCCGATG
The DNA here is from genome assembly GCF_021461395.2 of Schistocerca americana. Taxonomy (NCBI): domain Eukaryota; kingdom Metazoa; phylum Arthropoda; class Insecta; order Orthoptera; family Acrididae; genus Schistocerca; species Schistocerca americana. The sequence continues at coordinate 1,121,420,890 of NC_060120.1, forward strand.
CTTCACATCAGGTTTACTGTATCCGTCTGACCTTCTTATTGACGATGAAACATAGATATTAAATCGGAGTGAAATAGAAAAGGCACAATGCCGACTTATGTTCAAGAAAACTGACGCTTCTTACGGTCTATGTTTGAACCATTCATGTGACACTAGTTATAGATTCCGATGCTTCACTTCAGGTTTAAGGTATCCCTCTGATCTTCTTATTGACGATGAAACACAGAAATTGGATCGGAATTAAATACAAAAGGCACAATGCCGACTTAAGTACAAGAAAACTGACTCTTCTTACTGTCTATGATTGAACCATTCCTGTGACACTAGTTATAGATTCCGATGCTTCACTTCAGATTTATTGTATCCCTCTTACCATCTTATTGACGATGAAACACAGAAATTTCATCGGAATTTAATACAAAAAGCACAATACCGGCTTAAGTACAAGAAACTGACTCTTCTTACTCTCTATGTTTTGATCCACTCCTGTGACACTAGTTATAGATGCCGATGCGTCAGTTTCTGGTTTTCTGTATCCCTCTGACCTTCTTATTGACGATGAAACATAGAAATTGCATCGGAATTAAATAGAAAAGGAACAATGCCATCTTAAGTGCAAGAAAACTGACTCTTCTTCCTGTCTATGCTTTGAACCATTCCTGTGACACTAGTTATAGATTCCGATGCTTCACTTCAGGTATACTGTATCCCTCTGACCTTCTTATTGAAGAAGAAACACAGATATTGCATCGGAATTATACACAAAAGGCACAATGCCGACTTAAGTACAAGAAAACTGACTCTTCTTACTGTCTATGATTTGAACCATTCCTGTGACACTAGTTATAGATTCCGATGCTTCACTTCAGGTTTACTGTAACCCTCTGACCTTCTTATTGACGATGAATCACAGATATTGCATCGGAATTAAATAAAAAAGGCACAATGCCGACTTAAGTACAAGAAAACTGACTCTTCTTACTGTCTATGTTTTGAACCATTCCTGTGAGACTAGATATAGATTCCGATGCTTCACTTCAGGTTTACTGTATCCCTCTGACCATCTTATTGACGATGAAACACAGAAATTTCATCGGTATTTAATACAAAAAGCACAATGCCGACATAAATACAAGAAAACTGACTTATCTTACTGTCTATGTTCTGAACCATTACTGTGATACTAGTTATAGATTCCGATGCTTCACTTCAGGTTTACTGTATCCCTCTGACCTTCTTATTCACGATAAAACACAGAAATTGCATCGGAATTAAATACAAAAGGCACAATGTCAACTAAGTACAAGAAAACTGACTCTTCTTACTGTCTATGATTTGAACTATTTATGTGACACTAGTTACACATTCCGATGCTTCACTTCAGGTTTACTCTATCCGTCTGACCTTCGTATTGACGATGAAACATAGATATTGCATCAGAATTAAATACAAAAGGCACAATGCCGACATATGTGCAAGAAAACTGACTCTTCTTACTGTCTATGTTTGAACCATTCATGTGACACTAGTTTTAGATTCCGATGCTTCACTTCAGGTTTACTGTATCCCTCTGACCTTCTTATTGTTGATGAAACACAGAAATTGCATCGGAATTAAATAGACAAGGCCCAATGCCGACTTAAGTACAAGAAAACTGACTTTTCTTACTGTCTATGCTTTGAACCATTCCTGTGACACTAGTTATAGATTCCGATGCTTCTCTTCAGGTTTACTGTATCCCTCTGATCTTCTTATTGACGATGAAACACAGAAATTGCATCGGAATTAAATACTAAAGGCACAATGCCGACTTAAATGCAAGAAAAATGACTCTTCTTACTCTCTATGTTTTGAACAACTGCTGTGACGCTAGTTATAGATTCCGATGCTTCACTTCACGTTTACAGTATCCCTCTGACCTTCTTATTGACGATGAAACACAGAAATTGCATCGGAATTAAATAGACCAGGCACAATGCCGACTTAAGTACAAGGAAACTGACTTTTCTTACTGTCTATGCTTTGAACCATTCCAGTGACACTAGTTATAGATTCCGATGCTTCTCTTCAGGTTTACTGTATCCCTCTGACCTTCTTATTGACGATGAAACACAGATATTGCATCAGAATTAAATACAAAAGGCAAAATGCCGACTTAAGTACAAGTAAACTGACTCTTCTTACTGTCTATGTTTCGAACCATTCATGTGACACTAGTTATAGATTCCGATGCTTCACTTCAGGTTTACTGTATCCCTCTGACTTTCTTATTGACGATGAAACACAGAAATTGCACCGGAATTAAATACAAAAGGCACCATGCAGACTTAAGTACAAGAAAACTGACTCTTCTTACTGTCTATGTTTTGAACCATTCCTGTAACACTAGTTATAGATTCGTAAGCTTCACTTCAGGTTTACTGTATCCCACAGACCTTCTTATTGACGATGAAACACACAAATTGCATCGGAATTAAATACAAAAGGCACAATGCCGACTTAAGTACAAGAAAACTGACTCTTCTTATTGTCTATGTTTTGAACCATTCCTGTGACACTAGTTATAAGTTCCGATGCTTCACTTCAGGATCACTGTATCCCTCTGACCTTCTTATTGACGATGAAACACAGAAATTGCATCGGAATTAAATACAAAAGGCACAATGCTGACTTAAGTAAAAGAAATCTGACTCTTCTTACTGTCTATAATTGAACCATTCCTGTGACACTAGTTATAGATTCCGATGCTTCACTTTAGGTTTACTGTATCCCTGTGACCTTCTTGTTGACGATGAAAAACAAAATTTGCATCGGAATTAAATAGAAATGGCACAATGCCGACTTAAGTACTAGAAAACTGACTCTTCTTACTGTCTATGTTTTGAACCATTCCTGTGACACTAGTTATAGATTCCGATGCATCACCTCAGGTTTAGTGTATCCCTCTGACCTTCTTATTGACGATGAAACACAGAAATTGCAACGGAATGAAATCCAAAAAGCACAATGCCGTCTTCAGTACAAGAAAACTGACTCTTCTTACTGTCTATGTTTTGAACCATTCATGTGACACTAGTTATAGATTCCGATGATTCACTTCAGGTTTACTGTATCCCTCTGACCTTCTTATTGACGATGAAACACAGAAATTGCATCGGAATTAAATACAAAAGGCACAATGCCGACCTAAGTACAAGAAAACTGACTCTTCTTACTGTCTAAGTTTTGAACCATTCCTGTGACACTAGTTATAGATTCTGATGCATCACCTCAGGTTTACAGTATCCCTCTGACCTTCTTATTGACGATGAAACACAGAAATTGCATCGGAGTTAAATAAAAGAGGCACAATGCCGACTTAAGTACAAGAAAACTGACTCTTCTCACTGTCTACGTTTTGAACCATTCCTGTGACACTAGTTATGGATTCCGATGCTTCACTTCAGGTGTACCATATCCCTATGACCTTCTTATTGACGATGAAACACAGAAATTGAATCGGAATTAAATACAAAAGGCACAATGCCGACTTAAGTACAAGAAAACTGACTCTTCTTACTGTCTATGTTTTGAGCCATTCCTGTGACACTAGTTATAGATTCCGATGCTTCACATTAGGCTCACTGTATCCCTCTGACCTTCTTATTGACGATGAAACACTGAAATTGCATCGGAATTAAATACAAAAGGCACAATGCCGACTTAAGTACAAGAACATTGACTCTTCTTACTGTCTATGTTTTGAACCATTCCTGTGACACTAGTTATGTATTCCGATGCTTCACTTCAGGTTTACTGTATCCCTCTGACCCTCTTATTGACGATGAATCACAGAAACTGCATCGGAATTAAATACAAAATGCACAATGCCGACTTAAGTACAAGAAAACTGACTCTTCTTTCTGTCTATGTTTTGAACCATTGCTGTGACACTAGTTATAGATTCCGATGCTTCACTTCAGGTGTACTGTACCCCTCTGACCTTCTTATTGACGATCGAACACAGAAATTGCATCGGAATGAAATACAAAAAGCACAATGCCGACTTAAGTACAAGAAAACTGACTCTTCTTACTGTCTATGTTTTGAACCATTCCTGTGACACTAGTTATAGATTCCGATGCTTCGCTTCAGGTTCACTGTATCCCTCTGTCCTTCTTATTGACGATCAAACACAGAAATTGCATAGGAATTAAATACAAAAGGCACAATGCCGACTTAAGTACAAGAAAACTGACTCTTCTTACTGTCTATGTTTTGAACCATTCCTGTGACACTAGTTATAGATTCCGGTGCTTCACTTCAGGTTTACTGTATCCCTCTGACCTTCTTATTGACGATGAAACACAGAAATTGCATCGGAATTAAATACAAAGGGCACAATGCCGACATATGTACAAGAAAACTGACTTTTCTTACTGTATATGTTTGAACCATTCATGTGACACTAGTTATAGATTCCGATGCTTAATTTCAGGTTTACTGTATCCCTGTGACCTTCTTATTGACGATGAAACACAGAAATTGCATCGGAATTAAATACAAAAGACACAATGCCGACTTAAGTACAAGAAAACTGACTCTTCTTACTGTCTATGTTTTGAGCCATTCCTGTGACACTAGTTATAGTTTCCGATGCTTTACTTCAGGTTTACTGTATCCCTATGACCTTCTTATTGACGATCAAACACAGAAATTGCATCGGAATTAAATACAAAAGGCACAATGCCAACTTAAGTACAAGAAAACTGACTCTTCTTACAGTCTATGTTTTGAACCATTCCTGTGACACTAGTTATAGATTCCGATGCTTCACTTCAGGTTCATTGTATCCCTCTGACCTTCTAATTGACGATGAAACACAGAAATTGCATCGGAATTAAATACAAAAGGCACAATGCCGACTTAAGTACGAGAAAACTGACTCTTCTTACTGTCTATGTTTTGAACCATTCCTGTGAGACTAGATATAGATTCCGATGCTTCACTTCAGGTTTACTGTATCCCTCTGAACGTCTTATTGACGATGAAACACAGAAATTGCATCGGAATTAAATACAAAGGGCACAATTCCGACTTAAGTACAAGAAAACAGACTCTTCTTACTGCCTATGTTTTGAACCATTCATGTGACACTAGTTATAGATTCCCATGCTTTACTCCAGGTCTACTGTATCCCTCTGAACTTCTTATTGAAGATGAAACACAGATATTGCATCGGAATTATACACAAAAGGCACAACGCCGACTTAAGTACAAGAAATCTGACTCTTCTTACTGTCTATGTTTTGAACCATTCCTGTGACACTAGTTATAGATTCCGATGCTTCACTTCAGGTTTACTGTATCCCTGTGACCTTCTTAGTGACGATGAAACACAGATATTGCATCGGAATTAAATACAAAAGGCACAATGCCGACTTAAGTACGAGAAAACTGACTCTTCTTACTGTCTATGTTTTGAACCATTCCTGTGAGACTAGATATAGATTCCGATGCTTCACTTCAGGTTTACTGTATCCCTCTGACCTTCTTATTGTTGATGACACACAGAAATTGCATCGGAATAAAATACTAATGGCGCAATGCCGACTTAAGTACAAGAAAACTGACTCTTCTTACTGTCTATAATTAGAACCATTCATGTGACACTAGTTAGAGCTTCCGGTGCTTCACTACAGGTTTACTGTATCCCTTTGATCTTCTTATTGACGATGAAACACAGAAATTGGATCGGAGTTAAATACAAAAGGCACAATGCCGACTTAAGTACAAGAAAACTGACTCTTCTTACTGTCTATGATTGAACCATTCCTGTGACACTAGTTATAGATGCCGATGCTTCACTTTCTGGTTTTCTGTATCCCTCTGACCTTCTTATTGACGATGAAACATAGAAATTGCATCGGAATTAAATAGAAAAGGAACAATGCCATCATAAGTGCAAGAAAACTGACTCTTCTTCCTGTCTATGCTTTGAACCATTCCTGCGACACTAGTTATTGATTCCGATGCTTCACTTCATTTTTACTGTATCCCTCTGACCTTATAATTGACGATGAAACACAGAAATTGCATCGGAATTAAATACACCAGGCACAATGCCGACTTAAGTACAAGAAAACTGTCTTTTCTTAATGTCTATGCTTTGAACTATTCATGTGACACTAGTTATACATTCCGATGCGTCACTTCAGGTTTACTGTATCCGTCTGACCTTCGTATTGACGATGAAACATAAATTTTGCATCGGAATTAAATACAAAAGGAACAATGCCGACTTATGTGCAAGAAAACTGACTCTTCTCACAGTCTATGTTTGAACCATTACTGTGACACTAGTTATAGATTCCGATGCTTCACTTCAGGTTTACTGTATCCCTCTGACTTTCTTATTGACGATGAAACACAGAAATTGCACTGGAATTAAATACAAAAGGCACCATGCAGACTTAAGTACAAGAAAACTGACTCTTCTTACTGTCTATGTTTTGAACCATTCCTGTAACACTAGTTATAGATTCGTAAGCTTCACTTCAAGTTTACTGTATCCCACAGACCTTCTTATTTACGATGAAACACAAAAATTGCATCGGAATTAAATACAAAAGGCACAATGCCGACTTAAGTACAAGAAAACTGACTCTTCTAATTGTCTATGTTTTGAACCATTCCTGTGACACTAGTTATGAGTTCCGATGCTTCACTTCAGGTTCACTGTATTCCTTTGACCTTCTTATTGACGATGAAACACAGAAATTGCATCGGAATTAAATACAAAAGGCACAATGCTGACTTAAGTACAAGAAATCAGACTCTTCTTACTGTCTATAATTGAACCATTCCTGTGACACTAGTTATAGATTCCGATGCTTCGCTTTAGGTTTACTGTATCCCTGTGACCTTCTTATTGACGATGAAACACAGAATTTGCATCGGAATTAAATAGAAAAGGCACAATGCCGACTTAAGTACTAGAAGACTGACTCTTCTTACTGTCTATGTTTTGAACCATTTCTGTGACACTAGTTATAGATTCCGATGCTTCACCTCAGGTTTACTGTATCCCTCTGACCTTCTTATTGACGATGAAACACAGAAATTGCAACGGAATGAAATACAAAAGGCACAATGCCGACTTCAGTACAAGAAAACTGACTCTTCTTACTGTCTATGTTTTGAACCATTCCTGTGACACTAGTTATAGATTCCGATGCTTCACTTCAGGTTTACTGTATCCCTCTGACCTTCTTATTGACGATGAAACACAGAAATTGCATCGGAATTAAATACAAAAGGCACAATGCCGACCTAAGTACAAGAAAACTGACTCTTCTTACTGTCTAAGTTTTGAACCATTCCTGTGACACTAGTTATAGATTCCGATGCTTCACTTCAGGTTTACTGTATCCCTCTGACCTTATTATTGACGATGAAACACAGAAATTGCATCGCATTTAAATACGAAAGGCACAATGCCGACTTAAGTACAAAAAAACTGACTCTTCTTACTGTCTACGTTTTGAACCATCCCTGTGACACTAGTTATAGATTCCGATGCTTCACTTCAGGTGTACTGTATCCCTCTGACCTTCTTATTGACGATGAAACACAGAAATTGCATAGCAATGAAATAGAAAAGGCACAATGCCGACTTAAGTACAAGAAAACTGACTCTTCTTACTGTCTATGTTTTGAACCATTCATGTGACACTAGTTATAGATTCCGATGCTTAATTTCAGGTTTACTGTATCCCTGTGACCTTCTTATTGACGATCAAACACAGAAATTGCATCGGAATTAAATACAAAAGGCACAATGCCAACGTAAGTACAAGAAAACTGACTCTTCTTACTGTCTATGTTTTCAACCATTCCTGTGACACTAGTTATAGATTCGGATGCTTCACTTCAGGTTTACTGTATCCCTCTGACCTTCTTATTGGCAATGAAACACTGAAATTGCATCGGAATTAATTACAAAACGCACATTGGAGACTTAAGTACAAGAAAACTGACTAGTCTTACTGTCTATGTTTTGAACCATTCATGTGATACTAGTTATAGATTCCGATGCTTTACTCCAGGTCTACTGTATCCCTCTGACCATCTTATTGACGAAGAAACACAGAGATTTCTTCGGAATTAAATACAAAAGGCACAATGCCGACTTAAGTACAAGTAAACTGACTCTCCTTACTGTCTATGTTTGATCCATTCCCATGACACTAGTTATAGATTCCGATGCTACACTTCAGGTTCACTGTATCCCTCTGACCTTCTTATTGAAGTTGAAACACAGATATTACATCGGAATTATACACAAAGGCGCAATGCCGACTTAAGTACAAGAAAACTATCTCTTCTTACTGTCTACGTTTTGAAAAATTCCTGTGACACCAGTTATAGATTCCGATGCTTCACTTCAGGTTTACTGTATCAATTTGACCTTCTTATTGACGATGAATCACAGAAATTGCATCGGGATTAAATACAAAAGGCACAATGCCGACTTAAGTACAAGAAAACTGACTCTTCTTACTGTCTATGTTTTGAACCATTCTTGTGACACTAGATATAGATTTCGATGCTTCACTTCAGGTTTACTGTATCCCTCTTACCTTCTTATTGACGACGAGACACAGAAATTGCATCGGAATTAGATACAAAAGGCACAATGCCGACTTCAGTACAAGAAAACTGACTCTTCTTACTGTCTATGTTTTGAACCATTCCTGTGACACTAGTTATAGATTCCGATGCTTCACTTCAGATTCACTGTATCCCTCTGACCTTCTTATTGACGATGAAACACTGAAATTGCTTCGGAATTAAATACAAAAAGGCACAATGCCGACATAAGTACAAGAAAACTGACTCTTCTTACAGTCTATGTTTTGAACCATTCCTGTGTCACTAGTTATAGATTCCGATGCTTCACTTCAGGTTCATTGTATCCCTCTGACCTTCTAATTGACGATGAAACACAGAAATTGCATCGAGATTAAATACAAAAGCCACAACGCCGACTTAAGAACTACAAAACTGATTCTTCTTACTGTCAATGTTTTGAACCATTCTTGTGACACTAGTTATAGATTCCGATGCTTCACTTTAGGTATACTGTATCCCTCTGAACGTCTTATTGACGATGAAACACAGAAATTGCATCGAAATTAAATACAAAGGGCACAATTCCGACTTAAGTACAAGAAAACAGACTCTTCTTACTGTCTATGTTTTGAACCATTCATGTGACACTAGTTATAGATTCCGATACTTTACTCCAGGTTTACTGTATCCCTCTGAACTTCTTGTTGAAGATGAAACACAGATATTGCATCGGAATTATACACAAGAGGCACAATGCCGACTTAAGTACAAGAAAACTGACTCTTCTTACTGTCTATGTTTTGAACCATTCCTGTGACACTAGTTATGGATTCCGATGCTTCACTTCAGGTTTACTGTATCCCTGTGACCTTCTTAGTGACGATGAAACACAGATATTGCATTGGAATTAAATACAAAAAGCACAATGCCGACTTAAGTACGAGAAAACTGACTCTTCTTACTGTCTATGTTTTGAACCATTCGTGTGAGACTAGATATAGATTCCGATGCTTCACTTCAGGTTTACTGTATCCCTCTGACTTTCTTATTGTTGATGACACACAGAAATTGCATCGGAATAAAATGCTAATGGCGCAATGCCGACTTAAGTACATGAAAACTGACTCTTCTTACTGTCTATGATTAGAACCATTCATGTGACACTAGTTAGAGCTTCCGATGCTTCACTTCAGGTTTACTGTATCCGTCTGACCTTCTTATTGACGATGAAACATAGATATTAAATCGGAATTAAATACAAAAGGCACAATGCCGACTTATGATCAAGAAAACTGACTCTTCTTACTGTCTATGTTTGAACCATTCATGTGAGACTAGTTATAGATTCCGATGCTTCACTTCAGGTTTACTGTATCCCTCTGATTATCTTATTGACGATGAAACACAGAAATTGGATCGGAATTAAGTACAAAAGGCACAATGCCGACTTATGATCAAGAAAACTGACTCTTCTTACTGTCTATGTTTGAACCATTCCTGTGACACTAGTTATAGATTCCTATGCTTCACTTCAGATTCACTGTATCCCTCTGACCTTCTTATTGACGATGAAACACTGAAATTGCATCGGAATTAAATACAAAGGGCACAATTCCGACTTAAGTACAAGAAAACAGACTCTTCTTACTGTCTATGTTTGAACCATTCATGTGACACTAGTTACAGATTCCGATGCTTTACTCCAGGTCTACTGTATCCCTCTGAACTTCTTGTTGAAGATGAAACACAGATATTGCATCGGAATTATACACAAAAGGCACAATGCCGACTTAAGTACAAGAAAACTGACTCTTCTTACTGTCTATGTTTAGAAACCATTCCTGTGACACTAGTTATGGATTCCGATGCTTCACTTCAGGTTTACTGTATCCCTGTGACCTTCTTAGTGACGATGAAACACAGATATTGCATCGGAATTAAATACAAAAGGCACAATGCCGACTTAAGTACGAGAAAACTGACTCTTCTTACTGTCTACGTTTTGAACCATTCCTGTGAGACTAGATTTAGATTCCGATGCTTCACTTCAGGTTTACTGTATCCCTCTGACCTTCTTATTGTTGATGACACACAGAAATTGCATCGGAATAAAACACTAATGGCGCAATGCCGATTAAGTACAAGAAAACTGACTCTTCTTACTGTCTATGATTAGAACCATTCATGTGACACTAGTTAGAGCTTCCGATGCTTCACTTCAGGTTTACTGTATCCGTCTGACCTTCTTATTGACGATGAAACATAGATATTAAATCGGAATTAAATACAAAAGGCACAATGCCAACTTATGATCAAGAAAACTGACTCTTCTTACTGTCTATGTTTGAACCATTCATGTGACACTAGTTATAGATTCCGATGCTTCACTTCAGGTTTACTGTATCCCTCTGATCTTCTTATTGACGATGAAACACAGAAATTGGATCGGAATTAAATACAAAAGGCACAATGCCGACTTAAGTACAAGAAAACTGGCTCTTCTTACTGTCTATGATTGAACCATTCCTGTGACACTAGTTATAGATTCCGATGCTTCACTTCAGGTTTACTGTATCCCTCTGACCATCTTATTGACGATGAAACACAGAAATTTCATCGGAATTTAATACAAAAAGCACAATGCTGGCTTAAGTACAAGAAAACTGACTCTTCTTACTGTCTATGTTTTGATCCACTCCTGTGACACTAGTTATAGATGCCGATGCTTCACTTTCTGGTTTCCTGTATCCCTCTGACCTTCTTATTGACGATGAAACATAGAAATTGCATCGGAATTAAATAGAAAAGGAACAATGCCATCTTAAGTGCAAGAAAACTGACTCTTCTTACTGTCTATGCTTTGAACCATTCCTGTGACACTAGTTATAGATTCCGATGCTTCACTTCAGGTTTACTGTATCCCTCTGACCTTCTTATTGAAGTAGAAACACAGATATTGCATCGGAATTATACACAAAAGGCACAATGCCGACTTAAGTACAAGAAAACTGACTCTTCTTACTGTCTATGATTTGAACCATTCCTGTGACACTAGTTATAGATTCCAATGCTTCACTTCAGGTTTACTGTATCCCTCTGACCTTCTTATTGACGATGAATCACAGATATTGCATCGGAATTAAATACAAAAGGCACAATGCCGACTTAAGTACAAGAAAACTGACTCTTCTTACTGTCTATGTTTTGAACCATTCCTGTGAGACTAGATATAGATTCCGATGCTTCACTTCAGGTTTACTGTATCCCTCTGACCATCTTATTGACGATGAAACACAGAAATTTCATCGGAATTTAATACAAAAAGCACAATGCCGACTTAAATACAAGAAAACTGACTCATCTTACTGTCTATGTTCTGAACCATTACTGTGACACTAGTTATAGATTCCGATGCTTCACTTCAGGTTTACTGTATACCTCTGACCTTCTTATTCACGATAAAACACAGATATTGCATCGGAATTAAATACAAAAGGCACAATGCCGACTTAAGTACAAGAGAACTGACTCTTCTTACTGTCTATGATTGAACCATTCCTGTGACACTAGTTATAGATTCCGATGCTTCACTTCAGGTTTACTGTATCCCTCTGATCTTCTTATTGACGATGAAACACAGAAATTGGATCGGAATTAAATACAAAAGGCACAATGCCGACTTAAGTACAAGAGAACTGACTCTTCTTACTGTCTATGATTGAACCATTCCTGTGACACTAGTTATAGATTCCGATGCTTCACTTCAGGTTTACTGTATCCCTCTGACCTGCTTGTTGACGAAGAAACACAGAAATTGAATCGGAATTAAATACTAAAGGCACAAAGCCGACTTAAATGCAAGAAAAATGACTCTTCTTACTGTCTATGTTTTGAACAACTGCTGTGACGCTATTTATAGATTCCGATGCTTCACTTCACGTTTACAGTATCCCTCTGACCTTCTTATTGACGATAAATCACAGATATTGCATCGGAATTAAATACAAAAGGCACAATGCCGACTTAAGTACAAGAAAACTGACTCTTCTTACTGTCTATGTTTTGAACCATTCCTGTGAGACTAGATATAGATTCCGATGCTTCACTTCAGGTTTACTGTATCCCTCTGACCATCTTATTGACGATGAAACACAGAAATTTCATCGGAATTTAATACAAAAAGCACAATGCCGACTTAAATACAAGAAAACTGACTCATCTTACTGTCTATGTTCTGAACCATTACTGTGACACTAGTTATAGATTCCGATGCTTCACTTCAGGTTTACTGTATACCTCTGACCTTCTTATTCACGATAAAACACAGAAATTGCATCGGAATTAAATACAAAAGGCACAATGTCAACTAAGTACAAGAAACCTGACTCTTCTTACTGTCTATGATTTGAACTATTCATCTGACACTAGTTATACATTCCGATGCTTCACTTCATGTTTACTGTATCCGTCTGACCTTCGTATTGACGATGAAACATAGATATTGCATCGGAATTAAATACAAAAGGCACAATGCCGACTTATGTGCAAGAAAACTGACTCTTCTTACTGTCTATGTTTGAATCATTCATGTGACACTAGTTGTAGATTCCGATGCTTCACTTCAGGTTTACTGTATCCCTCTGATCTTCTTATTGACGATGAAACACAGAAATTGGATCGGAATTAAATACAAAAGGCACAATGCCGACTTAAGTACAAGAAAACTGACTCTTCTTACTGTCTATGATTGAACCATTCCTGTGACACTAGTTATAGATTCCGATGCTTCACTTCAGGTTTACTGTATCCCTCTGACTTGCTTGTTGACGATGAAACACAGAAATGGAATCGGAATTAAATACTAAAGGCACAAAGCCGACTTAAATGCAAGAAAAATGACTCTTCTTACTGTCTATGTTTTGAACAACTGCTGTGACGCTATTTATAGATTCCGATGCTTCACTTCACGTTTACAGTATCCCTCTGACCTTCTTATTGACGATGAAACACAGAGATTGCATCAGAGTTAGTTGCAAAAGGCACAATGCCGACTAAGTACAAGAAAACTGACTCATCTTACTGTCTATGTTTTTAACCATTCCTGCGACACTAGTTATTGACTCCCATGCTTCACTTCACTTTTACTGTATCCCTCTGACCTTCTTATTGACGATGAAACACAGAAATTGCATCGGAATTAAATAGACCAGTCACAATGCCGAAGAAAGTACAAGAAAACAGATTTTTCTTACTGTCTATGCTTTGAATCATTCCTGTGACACTAATTATAGATTCCGATGCTTCACTTCAGGTTTACTGTATCCCTCTGACCTTCTTATTGACGATGAAACACAGATATTGCATCGGAATTAAATACAAAAGGCACAATGCCGACTTAAGTACAAGAAAACTGACTCTTCTTACTGTCTATGTTTCGAACCATTCATGTAACACTAGTTATAGATTCCGATGCTTCACTTCAGGTTTACTGTATCCCTCTGACTTTCTTATTGACGATGAAACACAGAAATTGCACCGGAATTAAATACAAAAGGCACCATGCAGACATAAGTACAAGAAAACTGACTCTTCTTACTGTCTATGTTTTGAACCATTCCTGTAACACTAGTTATAGATTCCGATGCTTCACTTCAGGTTCACTGTATCCCTCTGACCTTCTTACTGACGATGAAACACAGAAATTGCATCGGATCTAAATACAAAAGGCACAATGCTGACCTAAGTACAAGAAAACTGACTCTTCTTACTGTCTATAATTGAACCATTCCTGTGACACTAGTTATAGATTCCGATGCTTCACTTTAGGTTTACTGTATCCCTGTGACCTTCTTATTGACGATGAAACACAGAATTTGCATCGGAATTAAATAGAAAAGGCACAATGCCGATTAAAGTACTAGAAAACTGACTCTTCTTACTGTCTATGCTTTGAACCATTCCTGTGACACTAGTTATAGATTCCGATGCTTCACTTTAAGTTTACTGTATCCCTCTGACCTTCTTATTGACGATGAAACACAGAAATTGCATCGGAATTAAATACAAAAGGCACAATGCCGACTTAAGTGCAAGACAACTGACCCTTCTTACTGTCTATGTTTTGAAGCATTCCTGTGACACTAGTTATAGATTCCGATGCTTGACTTCAGGTTTACTGTATCCCTCTAAACCTTCTTATTGACGATGAAACACAGAATTTGCATCGGAATTAAATAGAAAAGGCACAATGCCGATTTAAGTACTAGAAAACTGACTCTTCTTACTGTCTATGTTTTGAACCATTCCTGTGACACTACTTATAGATTCCGATGCTTCACTTCAGGTTTACTGTATCCCTCTTACCTTCTTATTGACGATGAAACACAGATATTGCATCGGAATTAAATACAAAAGGCACAATGCCGACTTAAGTACAAGAAAACTGACTCTTCTTACTGTCTATGTTTCGAACCATTCATGTAACACTAGTTATAGATTCCGATGCTTCACTTCAGGTTTACTGTATCCCTCTGACTTTCTTATTGACGATGAAACACAGAAATTGCACCGGAATTAAATACAAAAGGCACCATGCAGACATAAGTACAAGAAAACTGACTCTTCTTACTGTCTATGTTTTGAACCATTCCTGTAACACTAGTTACAGATTCCGATGCTTCACTTCAGGTTCACTGTATCCCTCTGACCTTCTTACTGACGATGAAACACAGAAATTGCATCGGATCTAAGTACAAAAGGCACAATGCTGACCTAAGTACAAGAAAACTGACTCTTCTTACTGTCTATAATTGAACCATTCCTGTGACACTAGTTATAGATTCCGATGCTTCACTTTAGGTTTACTGTATCCCTGTGACCTTCTTATTGACGATGAAACACAGAATTTGCATCGGAATTAAATAGAAAAGGCACAATGCCGATTTAAGTACTAGAAAACTGACTCTTCTTACTGTCTATGTTTTGAACCATTCCTGTGACACTAGTTATAGATTCCGATGCTTCACTTTAAGTTTACTGTATCCCTCTGACCTTCTTATTGACGATGAAACACAGAAATTGCATCGGAATTAAATACAAAAGGCACAATGCCGACTTAAGTGCAAGACAACTGACCCTTCTTACTGTCTATGTTTTGAAGCATTCCTGTGACACTAGTTATAGATTCCGATGCTTGACTTCAGGTTTACTGTATCCCTCTAAACCTTCTTATTGACGATGAAACACAGAATTTGCATCGGAATTAAATAGAAAAGGCACAATGCCGATTTAAGTACTAGAAAACTGACTCTTCTTACTGTCTATGTTTTGAACCATTCCTGTGACACTAGTTATAGATTCCGATGCTTCACTTCAGGTTTACTGTATCCCTCTTACCTTCTTATTGACGATGAAACACAGAAATTGCATCGGAATTAAATGCAAAAGGCACAATGCCGACCTAAGTACAAGAAAACTGACTCTTCTTACTGTCTAAGTTTTGAACCATTCCTGTGACACTAGTTATAGATTCCGATGCTTCACTTCAGGTTTACTGTATCCCTCTGACCTTATTATTGACGATGAAACACATAAATTGCATCGCATTTAAATACAAAAGGCACAATTCCGACTTAAGTACAAGAAAACTGACTCTTCTCACTGTCTATGTTTTGAACCATTCCTGTGACACTAGTTATAGATTCTGATGCTTCACTTCAGGTTTACTGTATCCCTCTTACCTTCTTATTGACGATGAAACACAGAAATTGCATCGGAATTAAATGCAAAAGGCACAATGCCGACCTAAGTACAAGAAAACTGACTCTTCTTACTGTCTAAGTTTTGAACCATTCCTGTGACACTAGTTATAGATTCCGATGCTTCACTTCAGGTTTACTGTATCCCTCTGACCTTATTATTGACGATGAAACACATAAATTGCATCGCATTTAAATACAAAAGGCACAATTCCGACTTAAGTACAAGAAAACTGACTCTTCTCACTGTCTATGTTTTGAACCATTCCTGTGACACTAGTTATAGATTCTGATGCTTCACTTCAGGTGTACTGTATCCCTCTGACCTTCTTATTGACGATCAAACACAGAAATTGCATCGGAATTAAATACAAAAGGCACAATGCCGACTTAAGTACAAGAAAACTGACTCTTCTTACTGTCTATGTTTTGAACCATTCCTGTGACACTAGTTATAGATTCCGATGCTTTACTTCAGGTTCACTGTATCCCTCTGACCTTCTTATTGACGATGAAACACTGAAATTGCATCGGAATTAAATACAAAAGGCTCAATGCCGACTTAAGTACAAGAAAATATACTCTTCTTACTGTCTATGTTTTGAACCATTCCTTTGACACTAGTTATGGATTCCGATGCTTCACTTCAGGTTTACTGTATCCCTCTGACCTTCTTATTGACGATGAAACACAGATATTGCATCGAAATTAAATAGAAAAGGCACAATGCCGACTTAAGTACAAGAAAACTGACTCTTCTTACTGTCTATGTTTTGAACCATTCCTGTGACACTAGTTATAGATTCCGATGCTTTACTTCAGGTTTACTGTATCCCTCCGACCTTCTTATTGACGATGAAACGCAGTAATTGCATCGGAATTAAATAGAAAAGGCACAATGCCGACTTGAATACAAGAAAACTGACTCTTCTTACTGTCTATGTTTTGAACCATTCCTGTGACACTAGTTACAGATTCCGATGCTTCACTTCAGGTTTACTGTATCCCTCTGACCCTCTTATTGACGATGAATCACAGAAATTGCATCGGAATTAAATACAAAAGGCACAATGCCGACTTAAGTACAAGAAAACTGACTCTTCTTTCTCTCTATGTTTTGAACCATTCCTGTGACACTAGTTATAGATTCCCATGCTGCACTTCAGGTGTACCGTATCCCTCTGACATTCTTATTGCCGATGAAACACAGAAATTGCATCGGAATTAAATACAAAGGGCACAATGCCGACTTATGTACAAGAAAACTGACTCTTCTTACTGTCTATGTTTGAACCATTCATGTGACACTAGTTATAGATTCCGATGCTTCACTTCAGGTTTACTGTATCCCTCTGACCTTCTTATTGACGATGAAATACAGAAATTGCATCGGAATTAAACACAAAAGGCACAATGCCACTTACGTACACGAAAACTGACTCTTCTTAATGTCTATGTTTGAACCTTTCCTGTGACACTAGTTATAGATTCCGATGCTTCACTTCAGGTTTACTGAATCCCTCTGACCTTCTTATTGACGGTGAAACACAGAAATTGGATCGGAATTAAATAGAAAAGTCACAATGCCGACTTAAGTACAAGAAAACTGACTCATCTTACTGTCTATGTTTTGAACCATTCCTGTGACACTAGTTATAGATTCCGATGCTTCACTTCAGGTTTACTGTATCCCTCTGACCTTCCTATTGACGATGAAACACAGAAATTGCATCGGAATTGAATACAAAAGGCACAATGCCGACTTAAGTACAAGAAAACGGACACTTCTTACTGTCTATGTTTTGAACCATTCATGTGACACTAGTTATAGATTCCGATGCTTCACTTCAGGTTTACTGTATCCCTCTGACCTACTTATTGACAATGAAACACAGAAATTGCATCGGAATCAAACACAAAGGGCACAATGCCGACCTATGTACAAGAAAACTGGTTCTTCTTACTGTCTATGTTTGATCAACTCATGTGACACTAGTTATAGATTCTGATGCTTTACTTCAGGTTACTGCATCCCTGTGACCTTCTTAATTACGATGAAACACAGAAATTCCATCGGAATTAAATACAAAAGACACAATGCCGACTTAAGTACAAGAAAACTGACTCTTCTTACTGTCTATGTTCTGAACCATTCCTGTGACACTAGTTATTGATTCCGATGCTTCACTTCAGGTTTACTGTATAGCTCTGACCTTCTTGTTGACGATGAAACACAGAAATTGCATCATAATTAAATAGAAAAGCACAATGCCGACTTAAGTACAAGAAAACTGACTATTCTTACTGTCTATGTTTTGAACCATTCCTGTGACACTAGTTACAGATTCCGATGCTTCACTTCAGGTTTACTGTATCCCTCTGACCTTCTTATTGACGATGAAACACAGAACTTGCATCGGAATTAAATACAAAAGGCACAATGCCGACTTAAGTACAAGAAAACTGACTCTTCTTACTGTCTATGTTTCGAACCATTCCTGTGACACTAGTAATAGATTCCGATGCTTCACTTCAGGTTTACTGTATCCCTCTGACTTTCTTATTGACGATGAGACACAGAAATTGCACCGGAATTAAATGCAAAAGGCACCATGCAGACTTAACTACAAGAAAACTGACTCTTTTTACTGTCTATGTTTTGAACCATTCCTGTAACACTAGTTATAGGTTCCGATGCTTCACTTTTGGTTTACTGTATCCCTCAGACCTTCTTATTGACGATGAAACACACAAATTGCATCGGAATTAAATACAAAAGGCATAATGCCGACTTAAGTACAAGAAAACTGACTCTTCTTATTGTCTATGTTTTGAACCATTCCTGTGACACTAGTTATAGGTTCCGATGCTTCACTTCAGGTTCACTGTATCCCTCTGACCTTCTTATTGACGATGAAACACTGAAATTGCATCGGAATTAAATACAAAATGCACAATGCCGACTTAAGTACAAGAAAATTGACTCTTCTTACTGTCTATGTTTTGAACCATTCCTTTGACACTAGTTATGGATTCCGATGCTTCACTTCAGGTTTACTGTATCCCTCTGACCTTCTTATTGACGATGAAACACAGAAATTGCATCGTAATTAAGTAGAAAAGGCACAATGCCGACTTAAGTACAAGAAAACTGACTCTTCTTACTGTCTACGATATGAACCATTCCTGTGACACTAGTTATAGATTCCGATGCTTCACTTCAGGTTTTCTGTATCCCTCCGACCTTCTTATTGGCGATGAAACACAGAAATTGCATCGGAATTAAATAGAAAAGGCACAATTCCGACTTAAGTACAAGAAAACTGACTCTTCTTACTGTCTATGTTTTGAACCATTCCTGTGACACTAGTTGTAGATTCCGATGCTTCACTTCAGGTTCACTGTATCCCTCTGACGTTCTTATTGACGATGAAACACAGAAATTGCATCGGAATTAAATACAAAAAGCACAATGCCGACTTAAGTACAAGAAAACTTACTCTTCTTTCTGTCTATGTTTTGAACCATTCCTGTGACACTAGTTATAGATTCCGATGCTTCACTTCAGGTTTACTGTATCCCTCTGACCTTCTTATTGACGATCAAACACAGAAATTGCATGGGAATTAAATACAAAGGCACAATGCCGACTTAAGTACAAGAAAACTGACTCTTCTTACTGTCTATGTTTTGAACCATTCCTGTGACACTAGTTATGGATTCCGATGCTTCACTTCAGGATCACTGTATCCCTCTGACCTTCTTATTGACGAGCAAACACAGATATTGCATAGGAATTAAATACAAAAGGCACAATGCCGACTTAAGTACACGAAAACTGACTCTTCTTACTGTCTATGTTTTGAACCATTCATGTGACACTAGTTATAGATACCGGTGCTTCACTTCAGGTTTACTGTATCCCTCTGACCTTCTTATTGACTATGAAACACTGAAATTGCATCGGAATTAAATACAAAAGGCACATTGGCAACTTAAGGACAAGAAAACTGACTCTTCTTACTGTCTATGTTTTGAACCATTCCTGTGACACTATTTATAGATTCCGATGCTTCACTTCAGGTTCACTGTATCCCTCTGACCTTCTGATTGACGATGAAACACTGAAATTGCATCGGATTTAAATACAAAAGGCACAATGCCGACTTAAGTACAAGAAAACTGACTCATCTTACTGTCTATGTTTGAACCATTCCTGTGACACTAGTTATAGATTCCGATGCTTCGCTTCCGGTTTACTGTATCCGTCTGACCTTCTTATTGACGATGAAACACAGAAATTGCATCGGAATTAAATACAAAATGGATAATGAAGACTTAAGTACAAGAAAACTGACTCTTCTTACTGTCTATGTTTGAACCATTGCTGTGACACTAGTTATAGATTCCGATGCTTCACTTCAGGTTTACTGTATTCCTCTGACCTTCTTATTGACGATGAAACACAGAAATTGCATCGGAATTAAATACAAAAGGCACAATGCCGACATAAGTACAAGATAACTGACTCTTCTTACTGTCTATGTTTTGAACCATTCCTGTGACACTAGTTATAGATTCCGATGCCTCACTACAGGTTTACTGTATCCCTCTGACCTTCGCGTTGACGATGAATCACAGAAATTGCAACGGAGTTAAATATATAAGGCACAATGCCGACTTAAGTACAAGAAAACTGACTCTTCTTACAGTCTATGTTTTGAACCATTCCTGTGACACTAGTTATAGATTCCGATGCCTCGCTTCAGGTTTACTGTATCCTTCTGACCTTATTATTGACGATGAAACACAGATATTGCATCGGAATTAAATACGAAAGGCACAATGCCGACTTAAGTACAGGAAAACTGACCCTTCTTACTGTCTACGTTTTGAACTATTCCTGTGACACTAGTTATAGATTCTGATGATTCACTTCAGGTTTACTGTATCCCTCTGACGTTCTTATTGACGATGAAACACAGAAATTGCATCGGAATTAAATACAAAAGGCACAATGACGACTTAAGTACAAGAAAACTGACACATCTTACTGTCTATGTTTTGAACCATTCATGTGACACTAGTTATAGATTCCGATGCTTCACTTCAGGTTTACTGTATCCCTCTGACCTTCTTATTGACGATGAAACACAGAAATTGCATCGGAATTAAATACAAAGGGCACAATGAAGACTTATGTACAAGAAAACTGACACTTCTTACGGTCTATGTTTGAACCATTCATGTGACACTAGTTATAGATTCCGATGCTTCACTTCAGGTTTACTGTATCCCTCTGACCTTCTTATTGACGATGAAACACAGAAATTGCATCGGAATTAAATACAAAGGGCACAATGCCGACTTATGTACAAGAAAACTGACTCTTCTTACTGTATATGTTTGAACCATTCATGTGACACTATTTATAGATTCCGATGCTTCACTTCAGGTTCACTGTATCCCTCTGACCTTCTTATTGACGATGAAACACTGAAATTGCATCGGAATTTAATGCAAAAGGCACAATGTCGACTTAAGTACACGAAAACTGACTCTTCCTACTGTCTATGTTTGAAACATTCCTTTGACACTAGTTATAGATTCCGATGGTTCGCTTCCGGTTTACTGTATCCGTCTGACCTTCTTATTGACGATGAAACACAGAAATTGCATCGGAATTAAAAACAAAATGGATAATGAAAACTTAAGTACAAGAAAACTGACTCTTCTTACTGTCTATGTTTGAACCATTGCTGTGACACTAGTTATAGATTCCGATGCTTCACTTCAGGTTTACTGTATTCCTCTGACCTTCTTATTGACGATGAAACACAGAAATTGCATCGGAATTAAATACAAAAGGCACAATGCCGACTTAAGTACAAGATAACTGACTCTTCTTACTGTCTATGTTTTGAACCATTCCTGTGACACTAGTTATAGATTCCGATGCTTCACTTCAGGTTCACTGTATCCCTCTGACCTTCGTATTGACGATCAAACACAGAAATTGCATAGGAATTAAATACAAAAGGCACAATGCCGACTTAAGTACAAGAAAACTGACTCTTCTTACTGTCTATATTTTGAACCATTCCTGTGACACTAGTTATAGATTCCGGTGCTTCACTTCAGGTTTACTGTATCCCTCTGACCTTCTCATTGACGATGAAACACAGAAATTGCATCGGAATTAAATACAAAGGGCACAATGCCGACTTATGTACAAGAAAACTTACTCTTCTTACTGTATATGTTTGAACCATTCATGTGACACTATTTATAGATTCCGATGCTTCACTTCAGGTTCACTGTATCCCTCTGACCTTCTTATTGACGATGAAACACTGAAATTGCATCGGAATTACATGCAAAAGGCACAATGTCGACTTAAGTACACGAAAACTGACTCTTCCTACTGTCTATGTTTGAACCATTCCTTTGACACTAGTTATAGATTCCGATGGTTCGCTTCCGGTTTACTGTATCCGTCTGACCTTCTTATTGACGATGAAACACAGAAATTGCATCGGAATTAAAAACAAAATGGATAATGAAAACTTAAGTACAAGAAAACTGACTCTTCTTACTGTCTATGTTTGAACCATTGCTGTGACACTAGTTATAGATTCCGATGCTTCACTTCAGGTTTACTGTATTCCTCTGACCTTCTTATTGACGATGAAACACAGAAATTGCATCGGAATTAAATACAAAAGGCACAATGCCGACTTAAGTACAAGATAACTGACTCTTCTTACTGTCTATGTTTTGAACCATTCCTGTGACACTAGTTATAGATTCCGATGCATCACTACAGGTTTACTGTATCCCTATGACCTTCGCATTGACGATGAATCACAGAAATTGCATCGGAGTTAAATATATAAGGCACAATGCCGACTTAAGTACAAGAAAACTGGCTCTTCTTTTTGCTTCAGGTTTACTGTATCCCTCTGACCTTATTATTGACGATGAAACAAAGATATTGCATCGGAATTAAATACGAAATGCACAATGCCGACTTAAGTACAGGAAAACTGACTCTTCTTACTGTCTATGTTTTGAACCATTCCTGTGACACTAGTTATAGATTCCGATGCTTCACTTCAGGTTTACTGTATCCCTCTGACGTTCTTATTGACGATGAAACACAGTAATTGCATCGGAGTTAAATACAAAATGCACAATGACGACTTAAGTACAAGAAAACTGACACTTATTACTGTCTATGTTTTGAACCATTCATGTGACACTAGTTATAGATTCCGATGCTTCACTTCAGGTTTACTGTATCCCTCTGACCTTCTTATTGACGATGAAACACAGAAATTGCATCGGAATTAAATACAAAGGGCACAATGAAGACTTATGTACAAGAAAACTGACTCTTCTTACGGTCTATGTTTGAACCATTCATGTGACACTAGTTATAGATTCCGATGCTTCACTTCAGGTTTACTGTATCACTCTGACCTTCTTATTGACGATGAAACACAGAAATTGCATCGGAATTAAACACAAAAAAAGCACAATGCCGACTTAAGTACAAGAAAACTGACTCTTCTTACTGTCTATGTTTTGAACCATTCATGTGACACTAGTTATAAATTCCGATGGTTCACTTCAGGTTTACTGTATCCCTCTGAAATTCTTATTGACGATGAAACACAGAAATTGCATCGAAATTAAATACAAAAGGCACAATGCAGACTTAAGTACAAGAAAACTGACTCTTCTTACTGTCTATGTTTTGAACCATTCTTGTGACACTAGTTATAGATTCCGATGCTTCACTTCAGGTTTACTGTATCCCTCTGACCTTCTTATTGACGATGAAACACAGAAGTTGCGTCGGAATTAAATACAAAGGGCACAATGCCGACTTATGTACAAGAAAACTGACTCTTCTTACTGTCTATGTTTGAACCATTGATGTGACACTAGTTATAGATTCCGATGCTTCACTTCAGGTTTACTGTATCACTTTGACCTAATTACTGACGACGAAACACAGAAATTGCATCGGAATTAAATACAAAAGTCACAATGCCGACTTAAGTACAAGAAAACTGACTCTCCTTACTGTCTATGTTATGAACCATTCCTGTGACACTAGTTATGGATTCCGATGCTTCACTTCAGGTTTACTGTATCCCTCTGACCTTCTTATTGACGATGAAACACAGATATTGCACCGGAATTAAATACAAAAGGCACAATCGCGACTTAAGTACAAAAAAACCGACTCTTCTTACTGTCTATGATTTGAACCATTCCTGTGACACTAGTTATGAATTCCGATGCTTCCCTTCAGGTTTACTGTATCCCTCTGACCTTCTTATTGACGATCAAACACAGAAATTGCATCGGAATTAAATAAAAAGGGCACAATGCCAACTTAAGTACAAGAAAACTGATTCTTCTTACTGTCTATGTTTTGAACCATTCCTGTGACACTAGTTATGGATTCGGTTGCTTCACTTCAGGTTTCCTGTATCCCTCTGACCTTCTTATTGACGATGAAACACAGAAATTGCATCGGAATTAAATACAAAAGTCACAATGCCGACTTAAGTACAAGAAAACTGACTCCTCTTACTGTCTATGTTATGAACCATTCCTGTAACACTAGTTATAGATTCCGATGCTTCACTTCAGGTTTACTGTATCCCTCTGACCTTCTTATTGACAATGAAACACTGAAATTTCATCGGAATTAAATACAAAAGACACATTGCCGACTTAAGGACAAGAAAACTGACTCTTCTTACTGTCTATGTTTTGAACCATTCCTGTGACACTAGTTATAGATTCCGATGCTTCACTTCAGGTTCACTGTATCCCTCTGACGTCCTTATTGACGATGAAACAGAGAAATTGCATCGGAATTAAATACAAAAGGCGCAATGCCGACTTAAGTACAAGAAAACTGACCCTTCTTACTGTTTATGTTTTGAACCATTCCTGTGACACTAGTTATAAATTCCGATGCCTCACTTCAGGTTTACTGTATCCCTCTGATCGTATTATTGACGATGAAACACAGATATTGCATTGGAATTAAATATGAAAGGCACAATGCCGACTTAAGTACAAGAAAACTGACTCTTCTTACTGTCTATGTTTTGAACCATTCCTGTGACACTAGTTATACATTCTGATGCTTCACTTTACTGTTACTGTATCCCTCTGACCTTCTTATTGACGATGAAACACAGAAATTGCATCGGAATTAAATACAAAAGGCACAATGCCGACTTAAGTACAAGAAAACTGACTCTTTTTTTCTGTCTATGTTTTGAACCATTCATGTGACACTAGTTATAGATTCCGATGCTTCACTTCAGGTTTACTGTGTCCCTGTGACCTTCTTATTGACGATGAAACACAGAAATTGCGTCGGAACTAAATACAAAGGGCACAATGCCGAACTATGTACAAGAAAACTGACTCTTCTTACTGTCTATGTTTTGAACCATTCATGTGACACTAGTTATAGATTCCGCTGCTTCACTTCAGGTTTACTGTATCCCTGTGACCTTCTTATTGACGATGAAACACAGAAATTGCATCGGAATTAAATACAAATGGCACAATGCTGAGTTAAGTACAAGAAAACTGACTCTTCTTACTATCTATGTTTGAACCATTCCTGAGACACTATTTATAGATTCCGATGCTTCGCTTCAGGTTTACTGTATCCCTCTGACCTTTTTATTGACGATGAAACACAGAAATTGCATCGGAATTAAATACCAAAAGCACAATGCCGACTTAAGTACAAGAAAACTGACTCCTTTTACTGTCTATGTTTTGAACCATTCCTGTGACACTAGTTGTGGATTCCGATGCTTCACTTCAGGTTTACTGTATCCCTCTGACCTTCGTATTGACGATGAAACACAGAAATTTCATCGGAATTAAATAGAAAAGGTACAATGCCGACTTAAGTACAAGAAAACTGACTCTTCTTACTGTCTATGCTTTGAACCATTCATGTGACACTAGTTATAGATTCCAATGCTTCACTTCAGGTTTACTGTATACCTCTGACCTTCTTATTGACGATGAAACACAGAAATTGCATCGGAATAAAATACAAAGGGCACAATGCTGACTTATGTACAAGAAAACTGACTCTTCTTACTGTCTATGTTTGAACTATCCATGAGACACTAGTTAGAGATTCCGATGCTTCACTTCAGGTTTACTGTATCCCTGTGACCCTCATTATGACGATGAATCACAGAAATTGCATCGGAATTAAATACAAAAGGCAATATGCCGACTTAATTACAAGAAAACTGACTCTTCTTACTGTCTATGTTTGAACCATTCATGTGACACTAGTTACAGATTACAATGCTTAACTTCAGGTTTGCTGTACCCGTCTGACCTTCTTATTGACGATGAAACACAGAAATTGCATCGGAATTAAACACAAAAGGCACAATACCGACTTAAGTACAAGAAAACTTACTCTTCTTACTGTCTATGTTTGAACCTTTCCTGCGACACTAGTTATAGATTCCGATGCTTCACTTCAGGTTTACTGTATCCCTCTGACTTTCTTTTTGACGATGAAACACAGAAATTGCATCGGAATTAAATAGAAAAGTCACAATGCCGACTTAAGTACAAGAAAACTGACTCTCCTTACTGTCTATGTTTTGAACCATTCCTGTGGCACTAGTTATAGATTCCGATGCTTCACTTCAGGTTTACTGTATCCCTCTGACCTTCTTATTGACGATGAAACACAGAAATTGCATCGGAATTAAATACAAAAGGCACAATGCCGAATTAAGTACAAGAAAACAGACACTTCTTACTGTCTATGTTTTGAACCATTCATGTGACACTAGTTATAGATTCCGATGCTTCACTTCAGGTTTACTGTATCCCTCTAACCTTCTTATTGACGATGAAACACAGAAATTGCACCGGAATTAATAGAAAAGGCACAATGCCGACTTAAGTACCAGGAAAATGACTCTTCTTACTGTCTATGTTTGAACCATTCATGTGACACTAGTTGTACATTCCGATGCTTAACTTCAGGTTTACTGTATCCGTCTGACCTTCTTATTGACGATGAAACACAGAAATTGCATCGGAATTAAACACAAAAGGCACAATTCCGACTTTCAACCTTTCCTGTGACACTAGTTATAGATTCCGATGCTTCACTTCAGGTTTACTGTATCCCTCTGACCTTCTTATTGACGATGAAACATAGAAATTGCATCAGAATTAAATAGAAATGGAACAATGCCATCTTAAGTGCAAGAAAACTGACTCTTCTTACTGTCTATGCTTTGAACCATTCCTGTGACACTAGTTATAGATTCCGATGCTTCACTTCAGGTTTACTGTATCCCTCTGACCTTCTTATTGAAGAAGAAACACAGATATTGCATCGGAATAAAATACTAATGGCGCAATGCCGACTTAAGTACAAGAAAACTGTCTCTTCTTACTGTCTATGATTAGAACCATTCATGTGACACTAGTTAGAGCTTCCGATGCTTCACTTCAGGTTTACTGTATCCGTCTGACCTTCTTATTGACGATGAAACATAGATATTAAATCGGAATTAAATACAAAAGGCACAATGCCGACTTATGATCAAGAAAACTGACTCATCTTACTGTCTATGTTTGAACCATTCATGTGACACTAGTTATAGATTCCGATGCTTCACTTTCTGGTTTTCTGTATCCCTCTGACCTTCTTATTGACGATGAAACATAGAAATTGCATCGGAATTAAATAGAAAAGGAACAATGCCATCTTAAGTGCAAGAAAACTGACTCTTCTTACTGTCTATGCTTTGAACCATTCCTGTGACACTAGTTATAGTTTCCGATGGTTCACTTCAGGTTTACTGTATCCCTCTGACCTTCTTATTGAAGAAGAAACACAGATATTGCATCGGAATTATACACAAAAGGCACAATGCCGACTTAAGTACAAGAAAACTGACTCTTCTTACTGTCTATGATTTGAACCATTCCTGTGACACTAGTTATAGATTCCGATGCTTCACTTCAGGTTTACTGTATCCCTCTGACCTTCTTATTGACGATGAATCACAGATATTGCATCGGAATTAAATACAAAAGGCACAATGCCGACTTAAGTACAAGAAAACTGACTCTTCTTACTGTCTATGTTTTGAACCATTCCTGTGAGACTAGATATAGATTCCGATGCTTCACTTCAGGTTTACTGTATCCCTCTGACCATCTTATTGACGATGAAACACAGAAATTTCATCGGAATTAAATACAAAAGGCACAATGCTGACTTAAGTACAAGAAAACTGACTCATCTTACTGTCTATGTTCTGAACCATTACTGTGACACTAGTTATAGATTCCGATGCTTCACTTCAGGTTTACTGTATACCTCTGACCTTCTTATTCACGATAAAACACAGAAATTGCATCGGAATTAAATACAAAAGGCACAATGTCAACTAAGTACAAGAAAACTGACTCTTCTTACTGTCTATGATTTGAACTATCCGTGTGACACTAGTTATACATTCCGATGCTTCACTTCAGGTTTACTGTATCCGTCTGACTTTCGTATTGACGATGAAACATAGATATTGCATCGGAATTAAACACAAAAGGCACAATGCCGACTTATGTGTAAGAAAACTGACTCTTCTTACTGTCTATGTTTGAACCATTCATGTGACACTAGTTGTAGATTCCGATGCTTCACTTCAGGTTTACTGTATCCCTCTGATCTTCTTATTGACGATGAAACACAGAAATTGGATCGGAATTAAGTACAAAAGGCACAATGCCGACTTATGTACAAGAAAACTGACTCTTCTTACTGTCTATGATTGAACCATTCCTGTGACACTAGTTATAGATTTCGATGCTTCACTTCAGGTTTACTGTATCCCTCTGACCTGCTTGTTGACGATGAAACACAGAAATTGAATCGGAATTAAATACTAAAGGCACAAAGTCGACTTAAATGCAAGAAAAATGATTCTTCATACTGTCTATGTTTTGAACAACTGCTGTGACGCTATTTATAGATTCCGATGCTTCACTTCACGTTTACAGTATCCCTCTGACCTTCTTATGGACGATGAAACACAGAGATTGCATCAGAGTTAGTTACAAAAGGCACAATGCCGACTTAAGTACAAGAAAACTGACTCATCTTACTGTCTATGTCTTTAACCATTCCTGCGACACTAGTTATTGATTCCCATGCTTCACTTCATTTTTACTGTATCCCTCTGACCTTCTTATTGACGATGGAACACAGAAATTGCATCGGAATTAAATAGACCAGTCACAATGCCGACTTAAGTACAAGAAAACAGACTTTTCTTACTGTCTATGCTTTGAATCATTCCTGTGACACTAGTTATAGATTCCGATGCTTCACTTCAGGTTTACTGTATCCCTCTGACCTTCTTATTGACGATGAAACACAGATATTGCATCGGAATTAAATACAAAAGCCACAATGCCGACTTAAGTACAAGAAAACTGACTCTTCTTACTGTCTATGTTTCGAACCATTCATGTAACACTAGTTACAGATTCCGATGCTTCACTTCAGGTTTACTGTATCCCTCTGACTTTCTTATTGACGATGAAACACACAAATTGCATCGGAATTAAATACAAAAGGCACAATGCCGACTTAAGTACAAGAAAACTGACTCTTCTTATTCTCTATGTTTTGAACCATTCCTGTGACACTAGTTATAGGTTCCGATGCTTCACTTCAGGTTCACTGTATCCCTCTGACCTTCTTACTGACGATGAAACACAGAAATTGCATCGGAATTAAATACAAATGGCACAATGCTGACCTAAGTACAAGAAAACTGACTCTTCTTACTGTCTATAATTGAACCATTCCTGTGACACTAGTTATAGATTCCGATGCTTCACTTTAGGTTTACTGTATCCCTGTGACCTTCTTATTGACGATGAAACACAGAATTTGCATCGGAATTAAATAGAAAAGGCACAATGCCGATTTAAGTACTAGAAAACTGACTCTTCTTACTGTCTATGTTTTGAACCATTCCTGTGACACTAGTTATAGATTCCGATGCTTCACTTTAAGTTTACTGTATCCCTCTGACCTTCTTATTGACGATGAAACACAGAAATTGCATCGGAATTAAATACAAAAGGCACAATGCCGACTTAAGTGCAAGACAACTGACCCTTCTTACTGTCTATGTTTTGAAGCATTCCTGTGACACTAGTTACAGATTCCGATGCTTGACTTCAGGTTTACTGTATCCCTCTGACCATCTTATTGACGATGAAACACAGAATTTGCATCGGAATTAAATAGAAAAGGCACAATGCCGATTTAAGTACTAGAAAACTGACTCTTCTTACTGTCTATGTTTTGAACCATTCCTGTGACACTAGTTATAGATTCCGATGCTTCACCTCAGGTTTACTGTATCCCTCTGACCTTCTTATTGACGATGAAACACAGAAATTGCAACGGAATGAAATACAAGAGGCACAATGCCGGCTTCAGTACAAGAAAACTGACTCTTCTTACTGTCTATGTTTTGAACCATTCCTGTGACACTAGTTATAGATTCCGATGCTTCACTTCAGGTTTACTGTATCCCTCTTACCTTCTTATTGACGATGAAACACAGAAATTGCATCGGAATTAAATACAAAAGCCACAATGCCGACCTAAGTACAAGAAAACTGACTCTTCTTACTGTCTAAGTTTTGAACCATTCCTGTGACACTAGTTATAGATTCCGATGCTTCACTTCAGGTTTACTGTATCCCTCTGACCTTCTTATTGACGATGAAACACTGAAATTGCATCGGAATTAAATACAAAAGGCTCAATGCCGACTTAAGTACAAGAAAATATACTCTTCTTACTGTCTATGTTTTGAACCATTCCTTTGACACTAGTTATGGATTCCGATGCTTCACTTCAGGTTTACTGTATCCCTCTGATCTTCTTATTGATGATGAAACACAGATATTGCATCGGAATTAAATAGAAAAGGTACAATGCCGACTTAAGTACAAGAAAACTGACTCTTCTTACTGTCTACGTTTTGAACCATTCCTGTGACACTAGTTATAGATTCCGATGCTTTACTTCAGGTTTACTGTATCCCTCCGACCTTCTTATTGACGATGAAACACAGTAATTGCATCGGAATTAAATAGAAAAGGCACAATGCCGACTTGAATACAAGAAAACTGACTCTTCTTACTGTCTATGTTTTGAACCATTCCTGTGACACTAGTTACAGATTCCGATGCTTCACTTCAGGTTTACTGTATCCCTCTGACCCTCTTATTGACGATGAATCACAGAAATTGCATCGGAATTAAATACAAAAGGCACAATGCCGACTTAAGTACAAGAAAACTGACTCTTCTTTCTGTCTATGTTTTGAACCATTCCTGTGACACTAGTTATAGATTCCGATGCTTCACTTCAGGTGTACCGTATCCCTCTGACATTCTTATTGCCGATGAAACACAGAAATTGCTTCGGAATTAAATACAAAGGGCACAATGCCGACTTATGTACAAGAAAACTGACCCTTCTTACTGTCTATGTTTGAACCATTCATGTGACACTAGTTATAGATTCCGATGCTTCACTTCAGGTTTACTGTATCCCTCTGACCTTCTTATTGACGATGAAATACAGAAATTGCATCGGAATTAAACACAAAAGGCACAATGCCGACTTAAGTACAAGAAAACTGACTCTTCTTAATGTCTATGTTTGAACCTTTCCTGTGACACTAGTTATAGATTCCGATGCTTCACTTCAGGTTTACTGAATCCCTCTGACCTTCTTATTGACGATGAAACACAGAAATTGCATCGGAATTAAATAGAAAAGTCACAATGCCGACTTAAGTACAAGAAAACTGACTCTTCTTACTGTCTATGTTTTGAACTATTCCTGTGACACTAGTTATAGATTCCGATGCTTCACTTCAGGTTTACTGTATCCCTCTGACCTTCTTATTGACGATGAAACACAGAAATTGCATCGGAATTGAATACAAAAGGCACAATGCCGACTTAAGTACAAGAAAACGGACACTTCTTACTGTCTATGTTTGGAACCATTCATGTGACACTAGTTATAGATTCCGATGCTTCACTTCAGGTTTACTGTATCCCTCTGACCTACTTATTGACGATGAAACACAGATATTGCATCGGAATCAAACACAAAGGGCACAATGCCGACCTATGTACAAGAAAACTGGTTCTTCTTACTGTCTATGTTTGAACCACTCATGTGACACTAGTTATAGATTCTGATGCTTTACTTCAGGTTACTGCATCCCTGTGACCTTCTTAATTACGATGAAACACAGAAATTGCATCGGAATTAAATACAAAAGACACAATGCCGACTTAAGTACAAGAAAACTGACTCTTCTTACTGTCTATGTTCTGAACCATTCCTGTGACACTAGTTATAGATTCCGATGCTTCACTTCAGGTTTACTGTATAGCTCTGACCTTCTTATTGACGATGAAACACAGAAATTGCATCGGAATTAAATAGAAAAGCACAATGCCGACTTAAGTACAAGAAAACTGACTATTCTTACTGTCTATGTTTTGAACCATTCCTGTGACACTAGTTACAGATTCCGATGCTTCCCTTCAGGTTTACTGTATCCCTCTGACCTTCTTATTGACGATGAAACACAGAACTTGCATCGGAATTAAATACAAAAGGCACAATGCCGACTTAAGTACAAGAAAACTGACTCTTCTTACTGTCTATGTTTCGAACCATTCCTGTGACACTAGTAAAAGTTTCCGATGCTTCACTTCAGGTTTACTGTATCCCTCTGACATTCTTATTGACGATGAGACACAGAAATTGCACCGGAATTAAATGCAAAAGGCACCATGCAGACTTAACTACAAGAAAACTGACTCTTCTTACTGTCTATGTTTTGAACCATTCCTGTAACACTAGTTATAGGTTCCGATGCTTCACTTTTGGTTTACTGTATCCCTCAGACCTTCTTATTGACGATGAAACACACAAATTGCATCGGAATTAAATACAAAAGGCATAATGCCGACTTAAGTACAAGAAAACTGACTCTTCTTATTGTCTATGTTTTGAACCATTCCTGTGACACTAGTTATAGGTTCCGATGCTTCACTTCAGGTTCACTGTATCCCTCTGACCTTCTTATTGACGATGAAACACTGAAATTGCATCGGAATTAAATACAAAAGGCACAATGCCGACTTAAGTACAAGAAAGTTGACTCTTCTTACTGTCTATGTTTTGAACCATTCCTTTGACACTAGTTATGGATTCCGGTGCTTCACTACAGGTTTACTGTATCCCTCTGACCTTCTTATTGACGATGAAACACAGAAATTGCATCGGAATTAAGTAGAAAAAGCACAATGCCGACTTAAGTACAAGAAAACTGACTCTTCTTACTGTCTACGTTATGAACCATTCCTGTGACACTAGTTATAGATTCCGATGCTTCACTTCAGGTTTTCTGTATCCCTCCGACCTTCTTATTGGCGATGAAACACAGAAATTGCATCGGAATTAAATAGAAAAGGCACAATGCCGACTTAAGTACAAGAAAACTGACTCTTCTTACTGTCTATGTTTTGAACCATTCCTGTGACACTAGTTATAGATTCCGATGCTTCACTTCAGGTTCACTGTATCCCTCTGACGTTCTTATTGACGATGAAACACAGAAATTGCATCGAAATTAAATACAAAAGGCACAATGCCGACTTAAGTACAAGAAAACTTACTCTTCTTTCTGTCTATGTTTTGAACCATTCCTGTGACACTAGTTATAGATTCCGATGCTTCACTTCAGGTTTACTGTATCCCTCTGACCTTCTTATTGACGATCAAACACAGAAATTGCATGGGAATTAAACACAAAAGGCACAATGCCGACTTAAGTACAAGAAAACTGACTCTTCTTACTGTCTATGTTTTGAACCATTCCTGTGACACTAGTTATAGATACCGGTGCTTCACTTCAGGTTTACTGTATCCCTCTGACCATCTTATTGACGATGAAACACAGAAATTGCATCGGAATTAAATACAAAGGGCACAATGCCGACTTATGTACAAGAAAACTGACTCTTCTTACTGTATATGTTTGAACCATTCATGTGACACTAGTTATAGATTCCGATGCCTCACTACCGGTTTACTGTATCCCTCTGACCTTCGCATTGACGATGAATCACAGAAATTGCATCAGAGTTAAATATATAAGGCACAATGCCAACTTAAGTACAAGAAAACTGGCTCTTCTTTTTGCTTCAGGTTTACTGTATCCCTCTGACCTTATTATTGACGATGAACCAAAGATATTGCATCGGAATTAAATACGAAATGCACAATGCCGACTTAAGTACAGGAAAACTGACTCTTCTTACTGTCTATGTTTTGAACCATTCATGTGACACTAGTAATAGATTCCGATGCTTTACATCAGTTTACTGTATCCCTGTGACCTTCTTATTGACGATGAAACACAGAAATTGCATCGGAATTAAATACAAAAGGCACAGTGCCGACTTAAGTACAAGAAAACTGACTCCTCTTACTGTCTATGTTTGAACCATTCCTGTGACACTAGTTATAGATCCCGATGCTTCACTTCAGGTTTACTGTATCCCTCTGACCTTCTTATTGACGATGAAACACAGAAATTGCATCGGAATTAAATACAAAAGGCACAATGACGACTTAAGTACAAGAAAACTGACACTTCTTACTGTCTATGTTTTGAACCATTCATGTGACACTAGTTATAGATTCCGATGCTTCACTTCAGGTTTACTGTATCCCTCTGACCTACTTATTGACGATGAAACACAGATATTGCATCGGAATCAAACACAAAGGGCACAATGCCGACCTATGTACAAGAAAACTGGTTCTTCTTACTGTCTATGTTTGAACCACTCATGTGACACTAGTTATAGATTCTGATGCTTTACTTCAGGTTACTGCATCCCTGTGACCTTCTTAATTACGATGAAACACAGAAATTGCATCGGAATTAAATACAAAAGACACAATGCCGACTTAAGTACAAGAAAACTGACTCTTCTTACTGTCTATGTTCTGAACCATTCCTGTGACACTAGTTATAGATTCCGATGCTTCACTTCAGGTTTACTGTATAGCTCTGACCTTCTTATTGACGATGAAACACAGAAATTGCATCGGAATTAAATAGAAAAGCACAATGCCGACTTAAGTACAAGAAAACTGACTATTCTTACTGTCTATGTTTTGAACCATTCCTGTGACACTAGTTACAGATTCCGATGCTTCCCTTCAGGTTTACTGTATCCCTCTGACCTTCTTATTGACGATGAAACACAGAACTTGCATCGGAATTAAATACAAAAGGCACAATGCCGACTTAAGTACAAGAAAACTGACTCTTCTTACTGTCTATGTTTCGAACCATTCCTGTGACACTAGTAAAAGATTCCGATGCTTCACTTCAGGTTTACTGTATCCCTCTGACATTCTTATTGACGATGAGACACAGAAATTGCACCGGAATTAAATGCAAAAGGCACCATGCAGACTTAACTACAAGAAAACTGACTCTTCTTACTGTCTATGTTTTGAACCATTCCTGTAACACTAGTTATAGGTTCCGATGCTTCACTTTTGGTTTACTGTATCCCTCAGACCTTCTTATTGACGATGAAACACACAAATTGCATCAAAATTAAATACAAAAGGCATAATGCCGACTTAAGTTCAAGAAAACTGACTCTTCTTATTGTCTATGTTTTGAACCATTCCTGTGACACTAGTTATAGGTTCCGATGCTTCACTTCAGGTTCACTGTATCCCTCTGACCTTCTTATTGACGATGAAACACTGAAATTGCATCGGAATTAAATACAAAAGGCACAATGCCGACTTAAGTACAAGAAAGTTGACTCTTCTTACTGTCTATGTTTTGAACCATTCCTTTGACACTAGTTATGGATTCCGGTGCTTCACTTCAGGTTTACTGTATCCCTCTGACCTTCTTATTGACGATGAAACACAGAAATTGCAGCGGAATTAAGTAGAAAAAGCACAATGCCGACTTAAGTACAAGAAAACTGACTCTTCTTACTGTCTACGTTATGAACCATTCCTGTGACACTAGTTATAGATTCCGATGCTTCACTTCAGGTTTTCTGTATCCCTCCGACCTTCTTATTGGCGATGAAACACAGAAATTGCATCGGAATTAAATAGAAAAGGCACAATGCCGACTTAAGTACAAGAAAACTGACTCTTCTTACTGTCTATGTTTTGAACCATTCCTGTGACACTAGTTATAGATTCCGATGCTTCACTTCAGGTTCACTGTATCCCTTTGACGTTCTTATTGACGATGAAACACAGAAATTGCATCGGAATTAAATACAAAAGGCACAATGCCGACTTAAGTACAAGAAAACTTACTCTTCTTTCTGTCTATGTTTTGAACCATTCCTGTGACACTAGTTATAGATTCCGATGCTTCACTTCAGGTTTACTGTATCCCTCTGACCTTCTTATTGACGATCAAACACAGAAATTGCATGGGAATTAAATACAAAAGGCACAATGCCGACTTAAGTACAAGAAAACTGACTCTTCTTACTGTCTATGTTTTGAACCATTCCTGTGACACTAGTTATGGAATCCGATGCTTCACTTCAGGTTCACTGTATCCCTCTGACCATCTTATTGACGATCAAACACAGATATTGCATAGGAATTAAATACAAAAGGCACAATGCCGACTTAAGTACACGAAAACTGACTCTTCTTACTGTCTATGTTTTGAACCATTCCTGTGACACTAGTTATAGATACCGGTGCTTCACTTCAGGTTTACTGTATCCCTCTGACCATCTTATTGACGATGAAACACAGAAATTGCATCGGAATTAAATACAAAGGGCGCAATGCCGACTTATGTACAAGAAAACTGACTCTTCTTACTGTATATGTTTGAACCATTCATGTGACACTAGTTATAGATTCCGATGCCTCACTACCGGTTTACTGTATCCCTCTGACCTTCGCATTGACGATGAATCACAGAAATTGCATCAGATTTAAATATATAAGGCACAATGCCAACTTAAGTACAAGAAAACTGGCTCTTCTTTTTGCTTCAGGTTTACTGTATCCCTCTGACCTTATTATTGACGATGAACCAAAGATATTGCATCGGAATTAAATACGAAATGCACAAAGCCGACTTAAGTACAGGAAAACTGACTCTTCTTACTGTCTATGTTTTGAACAATTCATGTGACACTAGTAATAGATTCCGATGCTTTACATCAGTTTACTGTATCCCTGTGACCTTCTTATTGACGATGAAACACAGAAATTGCATCGGAATTAAATACAAAAGGCACAGTGCAGACTTAAGTACAAGAAAACTGACTCCTCTTACTGTCTATGTTTGAACCATTCCTGTGACACTAGTTATAGATTCCGATGCTTCACTTCAGGTTTACTGTATCCCTCTGACCTTCTTATTGACGATGAAACACAGAAATTGCATCGGAATTAAATACAAAAGGC
The DNA here is from genome assembly GCF_021461395.2 of Schistocerca americana. Classification (NCBI taxonomy): domain Eukaryota; kingdom Metazoa; phylum Arthropoda; class Insecta; order Orthoptera; family Acrididae; genus Schistocerca; species Schistocerca americana. Next base: position 1,121,458,909 of record NC_060120.1, read on the forward strand.
ACAATGACGACTTAAGTACAAGAAAACTGACACTTCTTACTGTCTATGTTTTGAACCATTCATGTGACACTAGTTATAGATTCCGATGCTTCACTTCAGGTTTACTGTATCCCTCTGACCTTCTTATTGACGATGAAACACAGAAATTGCATCGGAATTACATAGAAAAGGCACAATGCCGACTTAAATACAAGAAAACTGTCTCTTCTTACTGTCTATGTTTTGAACCATTCATGTGACACTAGTTATAGATTCCGATGGTTCACTTCAGGTTTACTGTATCCCTCTGAATTTCTTATTGACGATGAAACACAGAAATTGCATCGAAATTAAATACAAAAGGCACAATGCAGACTTAAGTACAAGAAAACTGACTCTTCTTACTGTCTATGCTTTGAACCATTCTTGTGACACTAGTTATAGATTCCGATGCTTCACTTCAGGTTTACTGTATCCCTCTGACCTTCTTATTGACGATGAAATACAGAAATTGCATCGGAATTAAACACAAAAGGCACAATGCCGACTTAAGTACAAGAAAACTGACTCTTCTTAATGTCTATGTTTGAACCTTTCCTGTGACACTAGTTATAGATTCCGATGCTTCACTTCAGGTTTACTGAATCCCTCTTAGCTTCTTATTGACGATGAAACACAGAAATTGCATCGGAATTAAGTAGAAAAGTCACAATGCCGACTTAAGTACAAGAAAACTGACTCTTCTTACTGTCTATGTTTTGAACCATTCCTGTGACACTAGTTATAGATTCCGATGCTTCACTTCAGGTTTACTGTATCCCTCTGACCTTCTTATTGACGATGAAACACAGAAATTGCATCGGAATTGAATACAAAAGGCACAATGCCGACTTAAGTACAAGAAAACGGACACTTCTTACTGTCTATGTTTGGAACCATTCATGTGACACTAGTTATAGATTCCGATGCTTCACTTCAGGTTTACTGTATCCCTCTGACCTACTTATTGACGATGAAACACAGATATTGCATCGGAATCAAACACAAAGGGCACAATGCCGACCTATGTACAAGAAAACTGGTTCTTCTTACTGTCTATGTTTGAACCACTCATGTGACACTAGTTAGAGATTCTGATGCTTTACTTCAGGTTACTGCATCCCTGTGACCTTCTTAATTACGATGAAACACAGAAATTGCATCGGAATTAAATACAAAAGACACAATGCCGACTTAAGTACAAGAAAACTGACTCTTCTTACTGTCTATGTTCTGAACCATTCCTGTGACACTAGTTATAGATTCCGATGCTTCACTTCAGGTTTACTGTATAGCTCTGACCTTCTTATTGACGATGAAACACAGAAATTGCATCGGAATTAAATAGAAAAGCACAATGCCGACTTAAGTACAAGAAAACTGACTATTCTTACTGTCTATGTTTTGAACCATTCCTGTGACACTAGTTACAGATTCCGATGCTTCCCTTCAGGTTTACTGTATCCCTCTGACCTTCTTATTGACGATGAAACACAGAACTTGCATCGGAATTAAATACAAAAGGCACAATGCCGACTTAAGTACAAGAAAACTGACTCTTCTTACTGTCTATGTTTCGAACCATTATTGTGACACTAGTAAAAGATTCCGATGCTTCACTTCAGGTTTACTGTATCCCTCTGACATTCTTATTGACGATGAGACACAGAAATTGCACCGGAATTAAATGCAAAAGGCACCATGCAGACTTAACTACAAGAAAACTGACTCTTCTTACTGTCTATGTTTTGAACCATTCCTGTAACACTAGTTATAGGTTCCGATGCTTCACTTTTGGTTTACTGTATCCCTCAGACCTTCTTATTGACGATGAAGCACACAAATTGCATCGGAATTATATACAAAAGGCATAATGCCGACTTAAGTACAAGAAAACTGACTCTTCTTATTGTCTATGTTTTGAACCATTCCTGTGACACTAGTTATAGGTTCCGATGCTTCACTTCAGGTTCACTGTATCCCTCTGACCTTCTTATTGACGATGAAACACTGAAATTGCATCGGAATTAAATACAAAAGGTACAATGCCGACTTAAGTACAAGAAAGTTGACTCTTCTTACTGTCTATGTTTTGAACCATTCCTTTGACACTAGTTATGGATTACGGTGCTTCACTTCAGGTTTACTGTATCCCTCTGACCTTCTTATTGACGATGAAACACAGAAATTGCATCGGAATTAAGTAGAAAATGCACAATGCCGACTTAAGTACAAGAAAACTGACTCTTCTTACTGTCTACGTTATGAACCATTCCTGTGACACTAGTTATAGATTCCGATGCTTCACTTCAGGTTTTCTGTATCCCTCCGACCTTCTTATTGGCGATGAAACACAGAAATTGCATCGGAATTAAATAGAAAAGGCACAATGCCGACTTAAGTACAAGAAAACTGACTCTTCTTACTGTCTATGTTTTGAACCATTCCTGTGACACTAGTTATAGATTCCGATGCTTCACTTCAGGTTCACTGTATCCCTCTGACGTTCTTATTGACGATGAAACACAGAAATTGCATCGGAATTAAATACAAAAGGCACAATGCCGACTTATGTACAAGAAAACTTACTCTTCTTTCTGTCTATGTTTTGAACCATTCCTGTGACACTAGTTATAGATTCCGATGCTTCACGTCAGGTTTACTGTATCCCTCTGACCTTCTTATTGACGATCAAACACAGAAATTGCATGGGAATTAAATACAAAACGCACAATGCCGACTTAAGTACAAGAAAACTGACTCTTCTTACTGTCTATGTTTTGAACCATTCCTGTGACACTAGTTATGGATTCCGATGCTTCACTTCAGGTTCACTGTATCCCTCTGACCTTCTTATTGACGATCAAACACAGATATTGCATAGGAATTAAATACAAAAGGCACAATGCCGACTTAAGTACACGAAAACTGACTCTTCTTACTGTCTATGTTTTGAACCATTCCTGTAACACTAGTTATAGATACCGGTGCTTCACTTCAGGTTTACTGTATCCCTCTGACCATCTTATTGACGATGAAACACAGAAATTGCATCGGAATTAAATACAAAGGGCACAATGCCGACTTATGTACAAGAAAACTGACTCTTCTTACTGTATATGTTTGAACCATTCATGTGACACTAGTTATAGATTCCGATGCCTCACTACCGGTTTACTGTATCCCTCTGACCTTCGCATTGACGATGAATCACAGAAATTGCATCAGAGTTAAATATATAAGGCACAATGTTAACTTAAGTACAAGAAAACTGGCTCTTCTTTTTGCTTCAGGTTTACTGTATCCCTCTGACCTTATTATTGACGATGAACCAAAGATATTGCATCGGAATTAAATACGAAATGCACAATGCCGACTTAAGTACAGGAAAACTGACTCTTCTTACTGTCTATGTTTTGAACCATTCATGTGACACTAGTAATAGATTCCGATGCTTTACATCAGTTTACTGTATCCCTGTGACCTTCTTATTGACGATGAAACACAGAAATTGCATAGGAATTAAATACAAAAGGCACAGTGCCGACTTAAGTACAAGAAAACTGACTCCTCTTACTGTCTATGTTTGAACCATTCCTGTGACACTAGTTATAGATTCCGATGCTTCACGTCAGGTTTACTGTATCCCTCTGACCTTCTTATTGACGATGAAACACAGAAATTGCATCGGAATTAAATACAAAAGGCACAATGACGACTTAAGTACAAGAAAACTGACACTTCTTACTGTCTATGTTTTGAACCATTCATGTGACACTAGTTATAGATTCCGATGCTTCACTTCAGGTTTACTGTATCCCTGTGACCTTCTTATTGACGATGAAACACAGAAATTGCATTGGAATCAAATACAAAGGGCACAATGCCGACCTATGTACAAGAAAACTGACTCTTCTTACTGTCTATGTTTGAACCATTCATGTGACACTAGTAATAGATTCCGATGCTTTACATCAGTTTACTGTATCCCTGTGACCTTCTTATTGACGATGAAACACAGAAATTGCATCGGAATTAAATACAAAAGGCACAGTGCCGACTTAAGTGCAAGAAAACTGACTCCTCTTACTGTCTATGTTTGTACCATTCCTGTGACACTAAATATAGATTCCGATGCTTCACTTCAGGTTTACTGTATCCCTCTGACCTTCTTATTGACGATGAAACACAGAAATTGCATCGGAATTACATAGAAAAGGCACAATGCCGACTTAAATACAAGAAAACTGTCTCTTCTTACTGTCTATGTTTTGAACCATTCATGTGACACTAGTTATAGATTCCGATGGTTCACTTCAGGTTTACTGTATCCCTCTGAATTTCTTATTGACGATGAAACACAGAAATTGCATCGAAATTAAATACAAAAGGCACAATGCAGACTTAAGTACAAGAAAACTGACTCTTCTTACTGTCTATGCTTTGAACCATTCTTGTGACACTAGTTATTGATTCCGATGCTTCACTTCAGGTTTACTGCATCCCTCTGACATTCTTATTGACGATGAAACACAGAAGTTGCGTCGGAATTAAATACAAAGGGCACAATGCCGACTTATGTACAAGAAAACTGACTCTTCTTACTGTCTATGTTGGAACCATTGATGTGACACTAGTTATAGATTCCGATGCTTCACTTCAGGTTTACTGTATCACTCTGACCTAATTATTGACGACGAAACACAGAAATTGCATCGGAATTAAATACAAAAGTCACAATGCCGACTTAAGTACAAGAAAACTGCCTCTTCTTACTGTCTATGTTATGAACCATTCCTGTGACACTAGTTATGGATTCCGATGCTTCACTTCAGGTTTACTGTATCCCTCTGACCTTCTTATTGACGATGAAACACAGATATTGCATCGGAATTAAATACAAAAGGCACAATCCCGACTTAAGTACAAAAAAACTGACTCTTCTTACTGTCTATGATTTGAACCATTCCTGTGACACTAGTTATGAATTCCGATGCTTCCCTTCAATTTTACTGTATCCCTCTGACCTTCTTATTGACGATCAAACACAGAAATTGCATCGGAATTAAATACAAAGGGCACAATGCCAACTTAAGTACAAGAAAACTGACTCTTCTTACTGTCTATGTTTTGAACCATTCCTGTGACACTAGTTATAGATTCGTTTGCTTCACTTCAGGTTTCCTGTATCCCTCTGACCTTCTTATTGACGATGAAACACAGAAATTGCATCGGAATTAAATACAAAAGTCACAATGCCGACTTAAGTACAAGAAAACTGACTCTTCTTACTGTCTATGTTATGAACCATTCCTGTAACACTAGTTATAGATTCCGATGCTTCACTTCAGGTTTACTGTATCCCTCTGACCTTCTTATTGACAATGAAACACTGAAATTTCATCGGAATTAAATACGAAAGACACATTGCCGACTTAAGGACAAGAAAACTGACTCTTCTTACTGTGTATGTTTTGAACCATTCCTGTGACACTAGTTATACATTCTGATGCTTCACTTCAGGTTTACTGTATCCCTCTGATCTTATTATTGACGATGAAACACAGATATTGCATTGGAATTAAATACGAAAGGCACAATGCCGACTTAAGTACAAGAAAACTGACTCTTCTTACTGTGTATGTTTGAACCATTGCTGTGACACTAGTCATAGATTCCGATGCTTCACTTCAGGTTTACTGTATCCCTCTGACCTTCTTATTGACGATGAAACACAGAAATTGCATCGGAATTAAATAGAAAAGACACAATGCCGTCTTAAGTACAAGAAAACTGACTCTTCTTACTGTCTATGTGTGGAACCATTCCTGTGACACTAGTTGTGGTTTCCGATGCTTCACTTCAGGTTTACTGTATCCCTCTGACCTTCTTATTGACGATGAAACACAGAAATTGCATCGGAATTAAATACAAAGTTCACAATGCCGACTTAAGGACAAGAAAACTGACTCTTCTTACTGTCTATGTTTTGAACCATTCCTGTGACACTAGTTATAGATTCCGATGCTTCACTTCAGGTTCACTGTATCCCTCTGACCTTCTTATTGACGATGAAACACTGAAATTGCATCGGAATTAAATACAAATGGCACAATGCCGACTTAAGTACAAGAAAACTGACACTTCTTACTTTATATGTTCTGAATCATTCATGTGACACTAGTTACAGATTTCGATGCTTCACTTCAGGTTCACTGTGTCCCTCTGACCTTCTTATTGACGATGAAACACAGAAATTGCATCGGAATTAAATACAAAAGGCACAATGCCGACTTAAGTACAAGAAAACTGACTCTTTTTTTCTGCCTATGTTTTGAACCATTCATGTGACACTAGTTATAGATTCCGATGCTTCACTTCAGGTTTACTGTATCCCTGTGACCTTCTTATTGACGATGAAACACAGAAATCGCATTGGAACTAAATACAAAGGGCACAATGCCGAACTATGTACAAGAAAACTGACTCTTCTTACTGTCTATGTTTTGAACCATTCATGTGACACTAGTTATAGATTCCGATGCTTCACTTCAGGTTTACTGTATCCCTGTGACCTTCTTATTGACGATGAAACACAGAAATTGCATCGGAATTAAATACAAATGGCACAATGCCGAGTTAAGTACAAGAAAACTGACTCTTCTTACTATCTATGTTTGAACCATTCCTGAGACACTAGTTATAGATTCCGATGCTTCACTTCAGGTTTACTGTATCCCTCTGACCTTTTTATTGACGATGAAACACAGAAATTGCATCGGAATTAAATACCAAAAGCACAATGCCGACTTAAGTACAAGAAAACTGACTCCTTTTACTGTCTATGCTTTGAACCATTCCTGTGACACTAGTTATGGATTCCGATGTTTCACTTCAGGTTTACTGTATCCCTCTGACCTTCGTATTGACGATGAAACACAGAAATTGCATCGGAATTAAATAGAAAAGGTACAATGCCGACTTAAGTACAAGAAAACTGACTCTTCTTACTGTGTATGTTTTGAACCATTCCTGTGACACTAGTTATACATTCTGATGCTTCACTTCAGGTTTACTGTATCCCTCTGACCTTCTTATTGACGATAAAACACAGAAATTGCATCGGAATTAAATACAAAAGGCACAATGCCGACTTAAGTACAAGAAAACTGACTCTTTTTTTCTGCCTAGTTTTGAACCATTCATGTGACACTAGTTATAGATTCCGATGCTTCACTTCAGGTTTACTGTATCCCTGTGACCCTCTTTATGACGATGAAACACAGAAATTGCATCGGAATTAAATACAAAAGGCAAAATGCCGACTTAATTACAAGAAAACTGACTCTTCTTACTGTCTATGTTTGAACCATTCATGTGACACTAGTTACAGATTACGATGCTTAACTTCAGGTTTACTGTACCCGTCTGACCTCCTTATTGACGATGAAACACAGAAATTGCATCGGAATTAAACACAAAAGGCACAATACCGACTTAAGTACAAGAAAACTGACTCTTCTTACTGTCTATGTTTGAACCTTTCCTGCGACACTAGTTATAGATTCCGATGCTTCACTTCAGGTTTACTGTATCCCTCTGACTTTCTTTTTGACGATGAAACACAGAAATTGCATCGGAATTAAATAGAAAAGTCACAATGCCGACTTAAGTACAAGAAAACTGACTCTCCTTACTGTCTATGTTTTGAACCATTCCTGTGGCACTAGTTATAGATTCCGATGCTTCACTTCAGGTTTACTGTATCCCTCTGACCTCCTTATTGACGATGAAACACAGAAATTGCATCGGAATTAAATACAAAAGGCACAATGCCGAATTAAGTACAAGAAAACAGACACTTCTTACTGTCTATGTTTTGAACCATTCATGTGACACTAGTTATAGATTCCGATGCTTCACTTCAGGTTTACTGTATCCCTCTAACCTTCTTATTGACGATGAAACACAGAAATTGCATCGGAATTAATAGAAAAGGCACAATGCCGACTTAAGTACAAGGAAAATGACTCTTCTTATTGTCTATGGTATCAACCATTCCTGTGACACTAGTTATAGATTCCGATGCATCACTTCAGGTTTACTCTATCCCTCTGACCTTCTTATTGACGATGAAACACAGAAATGGCATCGGAATTAAATACAAAATGCACAATGCCGACTTAAGTACAAGAAAACTGACTCTTCTTACTGTCTTTGTTTTGAACCATTCACGTGACACTAGTTATAGATTTCGATGCTTCACTTCAGGTTTACTGTATACCTCTGACCTTCGTATTGACGATGAAACACAGAAATTGCATCGGAATTAAATACAAAGGGCACAATGCCGACTTATGTACAAGAAAACTGACTTTTCTTACTGTCTATGTTTGAACCATACATGTGACACTAGTTATAGATTCCGATGCTTCACTTCAGGTTTAGTGTATTCCTGTGACCTTCTTTATGACGATGAAACACAGAAATTGCATCGGAATTAAATACAAAAGGCACAATGCCGACATAAGTACAAGAAAACTGACTCTTCTTACTGTCTATGTTTGAACCATTCATGTGACACTAGTTATACATTCCGATGCTGAACTTCAGGTTTACTGTATCCGTCTGACCTTCTTATTGACGATGAAACACAGAAATTGCATCGGAATTAAACACAAAAGGCACAATCCCGACTTTCAACCTTTCCTGTGACACTAGTTATAGATTCCGATGCTTCACTTCAGGTTTACTGTATCCCTCTGACCTACTTATTGTCGATGAAACACAGAAATTGCATCGAAATTAAATTCAAAAGGCACAATGCCGACTTAAGTACAAGAGAACTGACTCTTCTTACTGTCTATGTTTGAACCATTCCTGTGACACTAGTTATAGATTCCGATGCTTCACTTCAGGTTTACTGTATCCCTGTGACTTTCTTATTGACGATAAGACACTGATATTGCAATGGAATTAAATACAAAAGGCACAATGCCGACTTAAGTACAAGAAAACTGACTCTTCTTACTGTCTATGTTTTGAACCATTCATGTGACACTAGTTATAGATTCCGATGCTTCACTTCAGGTTTGCTGTTTCCCTCTGACCTTCTTATTGACGATGACACACAGAAATTGCGTCGGAATTAAATACAATGGGCACAATGCCGACTTATGTACAAGAAAACTGACTCTTCCTACTGTCTATGTTTGAACCATTCATGTGACACTAGTTATAGATTCCGATGCTTCACTTCTGGTTTACTGTATCCCTGTGACTTTCTTATTGACGATAAGACACTGATATTGCAATGGAATTAAATACAAAAGGCACAATGCTGACTTAAGTACATGAAAACTGACTCTTCTTACTGTCTATGTTATGAACCATTCCTGTGACACTAGTTATAGATTCCGATGCTTCACTTCAGGTTTACTGTATCCCTCCGACCTTCTTGTTGACGATGAAACACTGAAATTGCATCGGAATTAAATACAAAAGTCACAATCCCGACTTAAGTACAAAAAAACTGACTCTTCTTACTGTCTATGTTTTGAACCATTCCTGAGACACTAGTTATAGATTCCGATGCTTCCCTTCAGGTTTACTGTATCCCTCTGACCCCCTTATTGACGATCAAACACAGAAATTTCATCGGAATTAAATACAAAAGGCACAATGCCAACTTAAGTACAAGAAAACTGACTCTTCTTACTATCTACGTTTTGAACCATTCCTGTGACACTAGTTATAGATTCGGATGCTTCACTTCAGGTTTACTGTATCCCTCTGACCTTCTTATTGACAATGAAACACTGAAATTGCATCGGAATTAAATACAAAAGACACATTGCCGACTTAAGGACAAGAAAACTGACTCTTTTTACTGTCTATGTTTTGAACCATTCCTGTGACACTAGTTATAGATTCCGATGCATCACGTCAGGTTTACTGTATCCCTCTGACCTTCTTATTGACGATGAAACACAGAAATTGCATCGGAGTTAAATACAAAAGGCACAATGCCGACTTAAGTTCAAGAAAACTAACTCTTCTTACAGTCTATGTTTTGAACCATTCCTGTGACACTAGTTATAGATTGCGATGCTTCACTTCAGGTTCACTGTATCCCTCTGACCTTCTTATTGACGATGAAACACAGATATTGCATCGGTATTAAATACAAAAGGCACAATGCCGACTTAAGTACAAGAAAACTGACTCTTCTTACTGTCTATGTTTTTAACCATTCCTGTGACACTAGTTATAGATTCCGATGCTTCCCTTCAGGTTTACTGTATAACTCTGACCTTCTTATTGACGATCAAACACAGAAATTGCATCGGAATTAAATACAAAAGGCACAATGCCGACTTAAGTACAAGAAAATGACTCTTCTTACTGTCTATGTTTTGAACCATTCCTGTGACACTAGTTATAGATTCCGATGCTTCACTTGAGGTTTACTGTATCTCTCTGACCTTCTTACTGACGAACAAACACAGAAATTGCATCGCAATTGAATACAAAAGGCACAATGCCAACTTAAGTACAAGAAAACTGACTCTTCTTACTGTCTATGCTTTGAACCATTCCTGTGACACTAGTTATAGATTCGGATGCTTCACTTGAGGTTTACTGTATCCCTCTGACCTTCTTATTGACGATCAAACACAGAAATTGCATCGGAATTGAATAGAAAAGGCACAATGCCGACTTAAGTACAAGAAAACTGACTCTTCTTACTGTCTATGTTTTGAACCATTCCTGTGACACTAGTTATAGATTCCATTGCTTCACTTCAGGTTCACTGTATCCCTCTGAACTTCTCACTGACGACGAAACACTGAAATTGCATCGGAATTAAATAGAAAAGGCACAATGCCGACTTAAGTACATGAAAACTGACTCTTCTTACTGTCTATTTTTGAACCATTCCTGTGACACTAGTTATAGATTCCGATGCTTCACTTCTAGTTTACTATATCCCTCCGACCTTCTTATTTACGATGAAACACAGAAATTGCATCGGAATTAAATAAGAAAGGCACAATGCCGACTTAAGTACAAGAAAACTGACTCTTCTTACTGTCTATGACTTGAACCATTCATGTGACACTAGTTATAGATTCCGATGCTCCACTTGAGGTTTACTGTATCCCTCTGACCTTCTTATTGACGATGAAACACAGATATTGCATCGGAATTAAATACAAAGGGCACAATGCCGACTTATGTACAAGAAAACTGACTCTTCTTACTGTCTATGTTTGAACCAATTATGTGACACTAGTTATAGATTCCGATGCTACACTTCAGGTTTACTGTATCCCTGTGACCTTCTTATTGACAATGAAACACAGAAATTGCATCGGAATTATATACAAAAGGCACAATGCCGACTTTAGTACAAGAAAAAAGACTCTTCTTACTGTCTATGTTTGAACCATTCCTCTGACACTAGTTATAGATTCCGATGCTTCACTTCAGGTTTACTGTATCCCTGTGACCTTCTTATTGACGATGAAACACAGAAATTTCATCGGTATTAAATACAAAGGGCACAATGCCGACCTATGTACAAGAAAACTGACTCATCTTACTGTCTATGTTTGAACCATTCATGTGATACTAGTTATAGATTCCGATGCTGCACTTCAGGTTTACTGTATCCCTCTGAACTTCTTATTGACGATGAAACACAGAAATTGCATCGAAATGAAATACAAAGGGCACAATGCCCACTTATGTACAAGAAATGTGACTCTTCTTACTGTCTATGTTTGAACCATTGATGTGACACTAGTTATAGATTCCGATGCTTTACTTCAGGTTTACTGTATCCCTGTGATCATCTTATTGACGATGAAACACAGAAATTGCATCGGAATTAAATACAAAATTCGCAATGTCGACTTAAGTACAAGAAAACTGACACTTCTTACTGTCTATGTTATGAACCTCTCCTGTGACACTAGTTATAGATTCCGATGCTTCACTTCAGGTTTACTGTATCCCTCTGACCTTCTTATTGACGATGAAACACAGAAATTGCATCGGAGTTAAATACAAAATGCACAATGCCGACTTAAGTACAAGAAAACTGACTCTTCTTACAGTCTATGTTTTGAACCATTCCTGTGACACTAGTAATAGATCCCGATGCTTCACTTCAGGTTCACTGTATCCCTCTGACCTTCTTATTGACGATGAAACACAGATATTGCATCGGTATTAAGCACAAAAGGCACAATGCCGACTTAAGTACAAAAAAACTGACTCTTGTTACAGTCTAAGTTTTGAACCATTCCTGTGACACCAGTTACAGGTTCCGATGCTTCACTTCAGGTTTACTGTATCCCTCTGACCTTCTTATTGACGATGAAACATAGAAATTGCATCGGAATTAAATACAAAAGGCACAATGCCGACTTAAGTACAAGAAAACTGACTTTTCTTACTGTCTATGTTTTGAACCATTCCTGTGACACTAGTTATAGATTCCGATGCTTCACTTCAGGTGTATTGTATCCCTCTGACCTTCTTATTGACGATCAAACACAGAAATTGCATCGGAATTAAATACAAAAGGCACAATGCCGACATAAGTACAAGAAAACTCACTCTTCTTACTGTCTATGTTTTGAAACATTCCTGTGACACTAGTTATAGATTCCGATTTCTCACTTCAGGTTCACTGTATCATTGTGACCTTCTTATTGACGATGAAACACTGAAATTGCATCGGAATTAAATACAAAAGGCACAATGTCGACTTAATAACAAGAGAATTGACTCTTCTTACTGTCTATGGTTTGAACCATTCCTTTGACACTAGTTATGGATTCCGATGCTTCACTTCAGGTTTGCTGTATCCCTCTGACCTTCTTATTGACGATGAAACACAGAAATTGCATCGGAATTAAATACAAAAGGCACAACGCCGACTTACGTGCAAGAAAACTGACTCTTCTTACTGTCTATGTTTTGAACCATTCCTGTGACACTAGTTATAGATTCCTATGCTTCACTTCAGGTTTACTGTATCCCTCTGACCTTCTTATTGGCGATGAATCACAGAAATTGCTTCGGAATTAAATACAAAATGCATAATGCCGACTTAAGTACAAGAAAACTTACTCTCCTTACTGTCTACGTTTTGAACCATTCCTGTGACACTAGTTATAGATTCCGATGCTTCACTTCAGGTTTACTGTATCCCTCTGACCTTCTTATTGACGGTGAAACACAGAAATTGCGTCGGAATTAATTAGAAAAGGAACAATGCCGACATAAGTACAAAAAACTGACTCTTCTTACTCTCTATGTTTTGAACCATTCCAGTGACACAAGTTATGGATTCCTATGCTTCACTTCAGGTTTACTGTATCCCTCTGATCATCTTATTGACGATGAAACACAGAAATTGCATCGGAATTGAATCGAAAAGGCACAATGCCGACTTAAGTACGAGAAAACTGACTCTTCTTACTGTCTATGTTTGAACCATTCCTGTGACACTAGTTTTAGATTCCGACGCTTCACTTCAGGTTTACTGTATCCCCCTCACCTTCTTATTGACGATGAAACACAGAAATTGCATCGGAATTAAATACCAAAAGCACAATGCCGACATAAGTACAAGAAAACTGACTCTTCTTACTGTCTATGTTTTGAAACATTCCTGTGACACTAGTTATAGATTCCGATTTCTCACTTCAGGTTCACTGTATCATTCTGACCTTCTTATTGACGATGAAACACTGAAATTGCATCGGAATTAAATACAAAAGGCACAATGTCGACTTAATAACAAGAGAATTGACTCTTCTTACTGTCTATGGTTTGAACCATTCCTTTGACACTAGTTATGGATTCCGATGCTTCACTTCAGGTTTGCAGTATCCCTCTGACCTTCTTATTGACGATGAAACACAGAAATTACATCGGAATTAAATACAAAAGGCACAACGCCGACTTACGTGCAGGAAAACTGACTCTTCTTACTGTCTATGTTTTGAGCCATTCCTGTGACACTAGTTATAGATTCCTATGCTTCACTTCAGGTTTACTGTATCCCTCTGACCTTCTTATTGGCGATGAATCACAGAAATTGCTTCGGAATTAAATACAAAATGCATAATGCCGACTTAAGTACAAGAAAACTTACTCTCCTTACTGTCTACGTTTTGAACCATTCCTGTGACACTAGTTATAGATTCCGATGCTTCACTTCAGGTTTACTGTATCCCTCTGACCTTCTTATTGACGGTGAAACACAGAAATTGCGTCGGAATTAATTAGAAAAGGAACAATGCCGACATAAGTACAAAAAACTGACTCTTCTTACTCTCTATGTTTTGAACCATTCCAGTGACACAAGTTATGGATTCCTATGCTTCACTTCAGGTTTACTGTATCCCTCTGACCATCTTATTGACGATGAAACACAGAAATTGCATCGGAATTGAATCGAAAAGGCACAATGCCGACTTAAGTACGAGAAAACTGACTCTTCTTACTGTCTATGTTTGAACCATTCCTGTGACACTAGTTATAGATTCCGACGCTTCACTTCAGGATTACTGTATCCCTCTGACCTTCTTATTGACGATGAATCACAGAAATTGCTTCGGAATTAAATACCAAAAGCACAATGCCGACTTATATACAAGAAAACTGACTCCTCTTACTGTCTATGTTTTGAACCATTCCTGTGACACTAGTTATGGATTCCGATGCTTCACTTCAGGTTTACTGTATCCCTCTGACCTTCTTATTCTCGATGAAACCCTGAAATTGCATCGGAATTAAATACAAAAGGCACAATGTCGACTTAAGTACAAGAAAATTGACTCTTCTTACTGTCTATAATTTGAACCATTCCTTTGACACCAGTTATAAATTCGGACGCTTCACTTCAGGTTTACTGTATCCCTCTGACCATCTTATTGACGATGAAACACAGAAATTGCATCGGAATTAAATCGAAAAGGCACAATGCCGACTTAAGTACAAGAAAACTGACCCTTCTTACTATGTTTTGAACCATTCCTGTGACACTAGTTATAGATTCCTATGCTTCACTTCAGGTTTACTGTATCCCTCTGACCTTCTTATTGACGATGAATCACAGAAATTGCTTCGGAATTAAATACAAAAGGCGCAATGCCGACTTAAGTACAAGAAAACTGACTCTTCTTACTGTCTATGTTTTGATCCATTCCTGTGACACTAGTTAATGATTCCGATGCTTCACTTCAGGTTTACTGTATCCCTCTGACCTTCTTATTGACTATGATATACAGAAACTGCATCGGAATTAAATAGAAAGGGAACAATGCCGACTTAAGTACAAGAAAACTGACTCTTCTTACTCTCTATGTTTTGAACCATTCCTGTGACATTAGTTATAGCTTCCGATGCTTCACTTCAGGTTTACTGTATCCCTCTGACCTTCTTATTGACGATGAAACACAGAAATTGCATCGGAATTAAATAGAAAAGACACAATGCCGACTTACGTACAAGAAAACTGACTCTTCTTACTGTCTATGTGTGGAACCATTCCTGTGACACTAGTTATGGTTTCCGATGCTTCACTTCAGGTTTGCTGTATCCCCCTGACTTTCTTATTGACGATGAAACAAAGAAATTGCATCGGAATTAAATACCAAAAGCACAATGCCGACTTAAGTACAAGAAAACTGACTCCTCTTACTGTCTATGTTTTGAACCATTCCTGTGACACTAGTTATAGATTCCGACGCTTCACTTCAGGTTTGCTGTATCCCCCTGACTTTCTTATTGACGATGAAACAAAGAAATTGCATCGGAATTAAATACCAAAAGCACAATGCCGACTTAAGTACAAGAAAACTGACTCCTCTTACTGTCTATGTTTTGAACCATTCCTGTGACACTAGTTATAGATTCCGACGCTTCACTTCAGGTTTGCTGTATCCCCCTGACCTTCTTATTGACGATGAAACACAGAAATTGCATCGGAATTAAATACCAAAAGCACAATGCCGACTTAAGTACAAGAAAACTGACTCCTCTTACTGTCTATGTTTTGAACCATTCCTGTGACACTAGTTATGGATTCCGATGCTTCACTTCAGGTTTACTGTATCCCTCTGACCTTCTTATTCACGATGAAACCCTGAAATTGCATCGGAATTAAATACAAAAGGCACAATGTCGACTTAAGTACAAGAAAATTGACTCTTCTTACTGTCTATAATTTGAACCATTCCTTTGACACCAGTTATAAATTCGGACGCTTCACTTCAGGTTTACTGTATCCCTCTGACCTTCTTATTGACGATGAGACACAGAAATTGCATCGGAATTAAATACAAAAGGCACAACGCCGACTTAAGTAGAAGAAAACTGACTCTTCTTTCTGTCAATGTTTTGAACCATTCCTGTGACACTAGTTATAGATTCCTATGCTTCACTTCAGGTTTACTGTATCCCTCTGACCTTCTTATTGACGATGAATCACAGAAATTGCTTCGGAATTAAATACAAAAGGCGCAATGCCGACTTAAGTACAAGAAAACTGACTCTTCTTACTGTCTATGTTTTGATGCATTCCTGTGACACTAGTTAAAGATTCCGATGCTTCACTTCAGGTTGACTGTATCCCTCTGACCTTCTTATTGACGATGAAACACAGAAATTGCATCGGAATTAAATACAAAAATCACAATGCCGACTTAAGTACAAGAAAACTGACTCATCTTACTGTCTATGTTTTGAACCATTCCTGTGACACTAGTTATAGATTCCGATGCTTCCCTTCAGGTTTACTGTATCCCTCTGACCTTCTTATTGACGATCAAACACAGAAATTGCATCGGAATTAAATACAAAAGGCACAATGCCAACTTAAGTACAAGAAAACTGACTCTTCTTACAGTCTATGATTTGAACCATTCCTGTGACACTACTTATAGATTCGGATGATTCACTTCAGGTTTACTGTATCACTCTGACCTTCTTATTGACATTGAAACACTGAAATTGCATCGGAATTAAATACAAAAGGCACATTGCCGACTTAAGGACAAGAATACTGACTCTTCTTACTGTCTATGTTTTGAACCATTCCTGTGACACTAGTTATGGATTCCGATGCTTCACTTCAGGTTTACTGTATCCCTCTGACCTTCTTATTGACGATCAAACACAGAAATTGCATCGGAAGTAAATCCAAAAAGCACAATGCCAACTTAAGTACAAGAAAACTGACTCTTCTTACTGTCTATGTTTCGAACCATTCCTTTGACACTAGTTATAGATTCGGATGCTTCACTTCAGGTTTACTGTATCCCTCTGACCTTCTTATTGACAATGAAACACTGAAATTGCATCGGAATTAAATACAAAAGGCACATTGCCGACTTAAGGACAAGAATACTGACTCTTCTTACTGTCTATGTTTTGAACCATTCCTGTGACACTAGTTATAGATTCCGATGCTTCACTTCAGGTTCACTGTATCCCTCTGACCTTCTTATTGACGATGAAACACCGAAATTGCATTGGAATTAAATACAAATGGCACAATGCCGACTTAAGTACAAGAAAACTGACACTTCTTACCTTAAAAGTTCTGAATCATTCATGTGACACTAGTTACAGATTTCGATGCTTCGCTTCAGGTTTACTGTATCCCTCTGACCTTCTTATTGACGATGAAACACAGAAATTGCATCGGAATTAAATACAAAAGGCATAATGCCGACTTATGTACAAGAAAACTGACTCTTCTTACTGTCTATGTTTGAACCAATGCTGTGACACTAGTCATAGATTCCGATGCTTCACTTCAGGTTTACTGTATCCCTCTGACCTTCTTATTGACGATGAAACACAGAAATTGCATCGGAATTAAATAGAAAAGACACAATGCCGACTTAAGTACAAGAAAACTGACTCTTCTTACTGTCTATGTGTGGAACCATTCCTGTGACACTAGTTGTGGTTTCCGATGCTTCACTTCAGGTTTACTGTATCCCTCTGACCTTCTTATTGACGATGAAACACAGAAATTGCATCGGAATTAAATACAAAATTCACAATGCCGACTTAAGGACAAGAAAACTGACTCTTCTTACTGTCTATGTTTTGAACCATTCCTGTGACACTAGTTATAGATTCCGATGCTTCACTTCAGGTTCACTGTATCCCTCTGACCTTCTTATTGACGATGAAACACTGAAATTGCATCGGAATTAAATACAAATGGCACAATGCCGACTTAAGTACAAGAAAACTGACACTTCTTACTTTATATGTTCCGAATCATACATGTGACATTAGTTACAGATTTCGATGCTTCACTTCAGGTTCACTGTATCCCTCTGACCTTCTTATTGACGATGAAACACAGAAATTGCATCGGAAATTAATACAAAAAGCTTAATGCCGACTTATGTACAAGAAAACTGACTCTTCTGACTGTCTATGTTTGAACCATTGCTGTGACACTAGTCGTAGATTCCGATGCTTCACTTCAGGTTTACTGTATCCCTCTGACCTTCTTATTGACGATGAAACACAGAAATTGCATCGTAATTAAATACAAAAGGCACATTGCCGACTTAAGGACAAGAAAACTGACTCTTCTTACTGTCTATGTTTTGAACCATTCCTGTGACACTAGTTATAGATTCCGATGCTTCACTTCAGGTTCACTGTATCCCTCTGACCTTCTTATTGACGATGAAACACTGAAATTGCGTCGGAATTAAATACAAATGGCACAATGCCGACTTAAGTACAAGAAAACTGACACTTCTTACTTTATATGTTCTAAATCATTCATGTGACACTAGTTACAGATTTCGATGCTTCACTTCAGGTTCACTGTATCCCTCTGACCTTCTTATTGACGATGAAACACAGAAATTGCATCGGAATTAAATACAAAAGGCTTAATGCCGACTTATGTACAAGAAAACTGACTCTTCTTACTGTCTATGTTTGAACCATTGCTGTGACACTAGTCATAGATTCCGATGCTTCACTTCAGGTTTACTGTATCCCTCTGACCTTCTTATTGACGATGAAACACAGAAATTGCATCGGAATTAAATACAAAAGGCACAATGCCGACTTAAGTACAAGAAAACTGACTCTTCTTACTGTCTATGCTTTGAACCATTCCTGTGACACTAGCCATAGATTCCGATGCTTCACTTCGGGTTTACTGTATCCCTCTGACCTTCTTATTGACGATCAAACACTGAAATTGCATCGGAATTAAATACAAAAGGCACAATGCCGACTTAAGTACAAGAAAACTGACTCTTCTTACTGTCTATGTTTTGAACCATTCCTGTAACACTAGTTATAGATTCCGATGCTTCACTTCAGGCTCACTGTATTCCACTGACCTTCTAACTCACGATGAAACCCTGAAATTGCATCGGAATTAAATACAAAAGGCACAATGTCGACTTAAGTACAAGAAAACTGACTCTTCTTACAGTCTATCATTTGAACCATTCCTGTGACACTAGTTATAGATTCAGGTGCTTCACTTCAGGTTTACTGTATCCCTCTGACCTTCTTATTGACAATGAAGCACTGAAATTGCATCGGAATTAAACACAAAAGGCACATTGCCGACTTAAGGACAAGAAAACTGACTCTTCTTACTGTCTATGGTTTGAACCATTCCTGTGACACTAGTTATAGATTCCGATGCTTCACTTCAGGTTCACTGTATCCCTCTGACCTTCTTATTGACGATGAAACACGGAAAATGCTTCGGAATTAAATACAAAAGGCACAATGCCGACTTAAGTACAAGAAAAACGCCTCTTCTTACTGTCTATGTTTTGAACCATACCTGTGACACTAGTTATAGATTCAGATGCTTCGCTTCAGTTTTACTGTATCCCTCTGACCTTCTTATTGACGATGAAACACAGAAATTGCATTGGAATTAAATACAAAAGGGATAATGCTGACTTAAGTACAAGAAAACTGAATCTTCTTAGTGTCTAAGTTTGAACCATTGCTGTGACACTAGTTATAGATTCCGATGCTACACTTCTGGTTTACTCTATCCCTCTGACCTTCTTATTGACGATGAAACACAGAAATTGCAACCGAATTAAATACAAAAGGCACAATGCCGACTTAAGTATAAGAAAACTGGCTCTTCTCACTGTCTATGTTTTGCCGGCCGAAGTGGCCGTGCAGTTAAAGGCGCTGCAGTCTGGAACCGCAAGACCGCTACGGTCGCAGGTTCGAATCCTGCCTCGGGCATGGATGATTGTGATGTCCTTAGGTTAGTTAGGTTTATCTAGTTCTAAGTTCTAGGGGACTAATGACCTCAGCAGTTGAGTCCCACAGTGCTCAGAGCCATTTGAACCATTTTTTTTGTCTGTGTTTTGAACCATTCCTGTGACACTAGTTATAGATTCCGATGCTTCACTTCAGGTTTACTGTATCCCTCTGACCTTCTCATTGACGATGAAACACAGAAATTGCATCGGAGTTAAATACAAAAGGCACAATGCCGACTTAAGTACAAGAAAACTGACTCTTCTTACAGTCTATGTTTTGAACCATTCCTGTGACACTAGTTATAGATTCCGATGCCTCACTTCAGGCTTACTGTATCCCTCTGACCTTATTATTGACGATGAAACACAGATATTGCATCGGAATTAAATACGAAAGGCACAATGCCGACTTAAGTACAAGAAACCTGACTCTTCTTACTGTCTATGTTATGAACCATTCCTGTGACACTAGTTATAGATTCCGATGCTTCACTTCAGGTTTACTGTATCCCTCTGACCTTCTTATTGACGATGAAACACAGATATTGCATCGGAATTAACTACAAAAGGCACAATGCCAACTTAAGTACAAGAAAACTGACTTTTCTTACAGTCTATGTTTTGAACCATTCCTGTGACACTAGCCATAGATTCCGGTGCTTCACTTCAGGTTTACTGTATAACTCTGACCTTCTTATTGACGATCAAACACAGAAATTGCATCGGAATTAAATACAAAAGGCACAATGCCGACTTAAGTACAAGAAAACTGACTCTTCTTACTGGCTATGTTTTGAACCATTACTGTGACACTAGTTATAGATTGGGATGCTTCACTTCAGGTTTACTGTATCCCTCTGACCTTCTTATTGACGATGAAGCACAGAAATTGCATCGGAATTAAATACAAAAGGCACAATGCCGACTTAAGTACAAGAAAACTGACTCTTCTTACTGTCTATGATTTGAACCATTCCTGTGACACTAGCCATAGATTCCGATGCTTCACTTCAGGTTTACTGTATCCCTCTGACCTTCTTATTGACGATGAAACACAGAAATTGCATCGGAATTAAATACAAAAGGCACAATGCCGACTTAAGTACAAGAAAACTGACTCTTCTTACTGTCTATAATTTGAACCATTCCTTTGACACTAGTTATAAATTCGGACGCTTCACTTCAGGTTTACTGTATCCCTCTGACCTTCTTATTGACGATGAGACACAGAAATTGCATCGGAATTAAATACAAAATTCAGAACGCCGACTTAAGTACAAGAAAACTGACTCTTCTTACTGCCTATGCTTTGAACCATTCCTGTGACACTAGTTATAGATTCCTATGCTTCACTTCAGGTTTACTGTATCCCTCTGACCTTCTTATTGACGATGAATCACAGAAATTGCTTCGGAATTAAATACAAAAGGCGCAATGTCGACTTAAGTACAAGAAAACTGAATCTTCTTACTGTCTATGTTCTGATCCATTCCTGTGACACTAGTTATAGATTCCGATGCTTCACTTCAGGTTTACTGTATCCGTCCGACCTTCTTATTGACGATGAAATACAGAAACTGCATCAGAATTAAATAGAAAAGGAACAATGCCGACTTAAGTACAAGAAAACTGACTCTTCTTACTCTCTATGATTTGAACCATTCCTGTGACATTAGTTATAGATTCCGATGCTTCATTTCAGGTTTACTGTATCCCTCTGACCTTCTTATTGACGATGAAACACAGAAATTGCATCGGAATTAAATGCAAAGACACAATGCCGACTTAAGTACAAGAAAACTGACTCTTCTTACTGTCTATGTTTTGAACCATTCCTGTGACACTAGTTATAGATTCCGATGCTTCACTTCAAGTTCACTGTATCCCTCTGACCTTCTTATTGACGATGAAACACTGAAAATGCATCGGAATTAAATACAAAAGGCACAATGCCGACTTATGTACAAGAAAACTGACTCTTCTTACTGCCTATGTTTTGAACCATACCTGTGACACTAGTTATAGATTCTGTTGCTTCGCTTCAGTTTTACTGTATCCCTCTGACCTTCTTATTGACGATGAAACACAGAAATTGCATTGGAATTAAATACAAAAGGCATAATGCCGACTTAAGTACAAGAATACTGAATCTTCTTAGTGTCTAAGTTTGAACCATTGCTGTGACACTAGTTATAGATTCGGAAGCTACACTTCTGGTTTACTGTATCCCTCTGACCTTCTTATTGACGATGAAACACAGAAATTGCAACGGAATTAAATACAAAAGGCACAATGCCGAATTAAGTACAAGAAAACTGACTCTTCTTACTGTCTATGTTTTGAACCATTCCTGTGACACTAGTTATAGATTCCGATGCTTCACCTCAGGTTTACTGTATCCCTCTGACCTTCTCATTGACGATGTAACACAGTAATTGCATCGGAGTTAAATACAAAAGGCACAATGCCGACTTAAGTACAAGAAAACTGACTCTTCTTACAGTCTATGTTTTGAACCATTCCTGTGACACTAGTTATAGATTCCGATGCCTCACTTCAGGCTTACTGTATCCCTCTGACCCTATTATTGACGATGAAACACAGATATTGCATAGGAATTAAATGCGAAATTCACAATGCCGACTTAAGTACAAGAAAACTGACTCTTCTTACTGTCTATGTTATGAACCATTCCTGTGACACTAGTTATAGATTCCGATGCTTCACTTCAGGTTTACTGTATCCTTCTGACCTTCTTATTGACGATGAAACTCAGAAATTGCATCGGAATTAAATACAGAGGGCACAATGCCGACTTAAGTACAAGTAAACTGACTCTTCTTACTGTCTATGATTTGAACCATTCCTGTGACACAAGTTATAGATTCCGATGCTTCACTTCAGGTTTACTGTATCCCTCTGACCTTCTTATTGACGATGAAACACAGAAATTGCATCGGAATTAAATAGAAAGGGCACAATGCCGACTTAGGTACAAGAAAACTGACTCTTCTTGCTGTGTACGTTTTGAAATATTCCTGTGACACTAGTTATAGATTCCGATGCTTCACTTCAGGTTTACTGTATCCCTCTGACCTTCTTATTGACGATCAAACACAGAAATTGCATCGGAATGAAATACAAAAGGCACAATGTCGACTTAAGTACAAGAAAATTGACTCTTCTTACTGTCTATGTTTTGAACCATTCCTTTGACACTAGTTATAGATTCCGAAGCTTCACTTCAGGTTTACTGTATGACTCTGACCTTCTTATTGACGATGAAACACAGAAATTGCATCGGAATTAAATACAAACAGCACAATTCCGACTTAAGTACAAGAAAACTGACTCTTCTTACTGTCTATGTTTGAACCATTCCTGTGACACTAGTTATAGTTTCCGATGTTTCACTTCAGGTTTACTGTATCCCTCTGACCTTCTTATTGACGATGAAACACAGAAACTGATTCGGAATCAAATATAAAAGGCACAATGCCGACCTAAGTACAACAAAAATTACGCTTCTTACTGTCTAAGTTTTGAACCATTCCTGTGACACTAGTTATAGATTCCGATGCTTCACTTCAGCTTTACAGTATCCCTCTGACCTTATAATTGACGATGAAACACAGAAATTGCATCGGAATTAAATACAAGAGGCACAATGCCAACTTACGTACAAGAAAACTGACTCTTCTTACTGTCTATGTTTTGAACCATTCCTGTGACACTAGTTATAGATTCGGATGCTTCACTTCAGGTTTACTGTATCCCTCTGACCTTCTTATTGACGATGAAACACAGAAATTGCATCGGAATTAAATACAAAAGGCACATGGCCGACTTAAGTACAAAGTAACTGACTCTTCTTACTCTCTATGATTTGATTCATTCATGTGACACTAGTTATAGAATCCGATGCTTCACTTCAGGTTTACTGTATCCCTCTGACCTTCTTATTGACGATGAAACACAGAAATTGCATCGGAATTAAATAGAAAAGGCACAATGCCGACTTAAGTACAAGAAAACTGACTCTTCTTACTGTCTATGTTTTGAACCATTCCTGTGACACTAGTTATAGATTCCGATGCTTCACTTCAAGTTCACTGTATCCCTCTGACCTTCTTATTGACGATGAAACACTGAAAATGCATCGGAATTAAATACAAAAGGCACAATGCCGACTTATGTACAAGAAAACTGACTCTTCTTACTGCCTATGTTTTGAACCATACCTGTGACACTAGTTATAGATTCTGATGCTTCGCTTCAGTTTTACTGTATCCCTCTGACCTTCTTATTGACGATGAAACACAGAAATCGCATTGGAATTAAATACAAAAGGCATAATGCCGACTTAAGTACAAGAATACTGAATCTTCTTAGTGTCTAAGTTTGAACCATTGCTGTGACACTAGTTATAGATTCGGAAGCTACACTTCTGGTTTACTGTATCCCTCTGACCTTCTTATTGACGATGAAAACCAGAAATTGCAACGGAATTAAATACAAAAGGCACAATGCCGAATTAAGTACAAGAAAACTGACTCTTCTTACTGTCTATGTTTTGAACCATTCCTGTGACACTAGTTATAGATTCCGATGCTTCACCTCAGGTTTACTGTATCCCTCTGACCTTCTTATTGACGATGAAACACAGAAATTGCATCGGAATTAAATACAAAAGGCACAATGCCGACTTAAGTACAAGAAAACTGACTCTTCTTACTGTCTATAATTTGAACCATTCCTTTGACACTAGTTATAAATTCGGATGCTTCACTTCAGGTTTACTGTATCCCTCTGACCTTCTTATTGACGATGAGACACAGAAATTGCATCGGAATTAAATACAAAATTCAGAACGCCGACTTAAGTACAAGAAAACTGACTCTTCTTACTGTCTATGCTTTGAACCATTCCTGTGACACTAGTTATAGATTCCTATGCTTCACTTCAGGTTTACTGTATCCCTCTGACCTTCTTATTGACGATGAATCACAGAAATTGCTTCGGAATTAAATACAAAAGGCGCAATGTCGACTTAAGTACAAGAAAACTGACTCTTCTTACTGTCTATGTTTTGATCCATTCCTGTGACACTAGTTATAGATTCCGATGCTTCACTTCAGGTTTACTGTATCCGTCCGACCTTCTTATTGACGATGAAATACAGAAACTGCATCAGAATTAAATAGAAAAGGAACAATGCCGACTTAAGTACAAGAAAACTGACTCTTCTTACTCTCTATGATTTGAACCATTCCTGTGACATTAGTTATAGATTCCGATGCTTCATTTCAGGTTTACTGTATCCCTCTGACCTTCTTATTGACGATCAAACACAGAAATTGCATCGGAATGAAATACAAAAGGCACAATGTCGACTTAAGTACAAGAAAATTGACTCTTCTTACTGTCTATGTTTTGAACCATTCCTTTGACACTAGTTATAGATTCCGAAGCTTCACTTCAGGTTTACTGTATGACTCTGACCTTCTTATTGACGATGAAACACAGAAATTGCATCGGAATTAAATACAAACAGCACAATTCCGACTTAAGTACAAGAAAACTGACTCTTCTTACTGTCTATGTTTGAACCATTCCTGTGACACTAGTTATAGTTTCCGATGTTTCACTTCAGGTTTACTGTATCCCTCTGAGCTTCTTATTGACGATGAAACACAGAAACTGATTCGGAATCAAATACAAAAGGCACAATGCCGACCTAAGTACAACAAAAATTACGCTTCTTACTGTCTAAGTTTTGAACCATTCCTGTGACACTAGTTATAGATTCCGATGCTTCACTTCAGCTTTACAGTATCCCTCTGACCTTATAATTGACGATGAAAAACAGAAATTGCATCGGAATTAAATACAAGAGGCACAATGCCAACTTACGTACAAGAAAACTGACTCTTCTTACTGTCTATGTTTTGAACCATTCCTGTGACACTAGTTATAGATTCGGATGCTTCACTTCAGGTTTACTGTATCCCTCTGACCTTCTTATTGACGATGAAACACAGAAATTGCATCGGAATTAAATACAAAAGGCACATGGCCGACTTAAGTACAAAGTAACTGACTCTTCTTACTCTCTATGATTTGATTCATTCATGTGACACTAGTTATAGAATCCGATGCTTCACTTCAGGTTTACTGTATCCCTCTGACCTTCTTATTGACGATGAAACACAGAAATTGCATCGGAATTAAATAGAAAAGGCACAATGCCGACTTAAGTACAAGAAAACTGACTCTTCTTACTGTCTATGTTTTGAACCATTCCTGTGACACTAGTTATAGATTCCGATGCTTCACTTCAAGTTCACTGTATCCCTCTGACCTTCTTATTGACGATGAAACACTGAAAATGCATCGGAATTAAATACAAAAGGCACAATGCCGACTTATGTACAAGAAAACTGACTCTTCTTACTGCCTATGTTTTGAACCATACCTGTGACACTAGTTATAGATTCTGATGCTTCGCTTCAGTTTTACTGTATCCCTCTGACCTTCTTATTGACGATGAAACACAGAAATCGCATTGGAATTAAATACAAAAGGCATAATGCCGACTTAAGTACAAGAATACTGAATCTTCTTAGTGTCTAAGTTTGAACCATTGCTGTGACACTAGTTATAGATTCGGAAGCTACACTTCTGGTTTACTGTATCCCTCTGACCTTCTTATTGACGATGAAACACAGAAATTGCAACGGAATTAAATACAAAAGGCACAATGCCGAATTAAGTACAAGAAAACTGACTCTTCTTACTGTCTATGTTTTGAACCATTCCTGTGACACTAGTTATAGATTCCGATGCTTCACCTCAGGTTTACCGTATCCCTCTGACCTTCTTATTGACGATGAAACACAGAAATTGCATCGGAATTAAATACAAAAGGCACAATGCCGACTTAAGTACAAGAAAACTGACTCTTCTTACTGTCTATAATTTGAACCATTCCTTTGACACTAGTTATAAATTCGGATGCTTCACTTCAGGTTTACTGTATCCCTCTGACCTTCTTATTGACGATGAGACACAGAAATTGCATCGGAATTAAATACAAAATTCAGAACGCCGACTTAAGTACAAGAAAACTGACTCTTCTTACTGTCTATGCTTTGAACCATTCCTGTGACACTAGTTATAGATTCCTATGCTTCACTTCAGGTTTACTGTATCCCTCTGACCTTCTTATTGACGATGAATCACAGAAATTGCTTCGGAATTAAATACAAAAGGCGCAATGTCGACTTAAGTACAAGAAAACTGACTCTTCTTACTGTCTATGTTTTGATCCATTCCTGTGACACTAGTTATAGATTCCGATGCTTCACTTCAGGTTTACTGTATCCGTCCGACCTTCTTATTGACGATGAAATACAGAAACTGCATCAGAATTAAATAGAAAAGGAACAATGCCGACTTAAGTACAAGAAAACTGACTCTTCTTACTCTCTATGATTTGAACCATTCCTGTGACATTAGTTATAGATTCCGATGCTTCATTTCAGGTTTACTGTATCCCTCTGACCTTCTTATTGACGATGAAACACAGAAATTGCATCGGAATTAAATGCAAAGACACAATGCCGACTTAAGTACAAGAAAACTGACTCTTCTTACTGTCTATGTTTTGAACCATTCCTGTGACACTAGTTATAGATTCCGATGCTTCACTTCAAGTTCACTGTATCCCTCTGACCTTCTTATTGACGATGAAACACTGAAAATGCATCGGAATTAAATACAAAAGGCACAATGCCGACTTATGTACAAGAAAACTGACTCTTCTTACTGCCTATGTTTTGAACCATACCTGTGACACTAGTTATAGATTCTGATGCTTCGCTTCAGTTTTACTGTATCCCTCTGACCTTCTTATTGACGATGAAACACAGAAATTGCATTGGAATTAAATACAAAAGGCATAATGCCGACTTAAGTACAAGAATACTGAATCTTCTTAGTGTCTAAGTTTGAACCATTGCTGTGACACTAGTTATAGATTCGGAAGCTACACTTCTGGTTTACTGTATCCCTCTGACCTTCTTATTGACGATGAAACACAGAAATTGCAACGGAATTAAATACAAAAGGCACAATGCCGAATTAAGTACAAGAAATCTGACTCTTCTTACTGTCTATGTTTTGAACCATTCCTGTGACACTAGTTATAGATTCCGATGCTTCACCTCAGGTTTACTGTATCCCTCTGACCTTCTCATTGACGATGTAACACAGTAATTGCATCGGAGTTAAATACAAAAGGCACAATGCCGACTTAAGTACAAGAAAACTGACTCTTCTTACAGTCTATGTTTTGAACCATTCCTGTGACACTAGTTATAGATTCCGATGCCTCACTTCAGGCTTACTGTATCCCTCTGACCCTATTATTGACGATGAAACACAGATATTGCATAGGAATTAAATGCGAAATTCACAATGCCGACTTAAGTACAAGAAAACTGACTCTTCTTACTGTCTATGTTATGAACCATTCCTGTGACACTAGTTATAGGTTCCGATGCTTCACTTCAGGTTTACTGTATCCCTCTGACCTTCTTATTGACGATGAAACACAGAAATTGCATCGGAATTAAATAGACAGGGCACAATGCCGACTTAGGTACAAGAAAACTGACTCTTCTTGCTGTGTATGTTTTGAAATATTCCTGTGACACTAGTTATAGATTCCGATGCTTCACTTCAGGTTTACTGTATCCCTCTGACCTTCTTATTGACGATCAAACACAGAAATTGCATCGGAATGAAATACAAAAGGCACAATGTCGACTTAAGTACAAGAAAATTGACTCTTCTTACTGTCTATGTTTTGAACCATTCCTTTGACACTAGTTATAGATTCCGAAGCTTCACTTCAGGTTTACTGTATGACTCTGACCTTCTTATTGACGATGAAACACAGAAATTGCATCGGAATTAAATACAAACAGCACAATTCCGACTTAAGTACAAGAAAACTGACTCTTCTTACTGTCTATGTTTGAACCATTCCTGTGACACTAGTTATAGTTTCCGATGTTTCACTTCAGGTTTACTGTATCCCTCTGACCTTCTTATTGACGATGAAACACAGAAACTGATTCGGAATTAAATACAAAAGGCACAATGCCGACCTAAGTACAACAAAAATTACGCTTCTTACTGTCTAAGTTTTGAACCATTCCTGTGACACTAGTTATAGATTCCGATGCTTCACTTCAGCTTTACAGTATCCCTCTGACCTTCTTATTGACGATGAAACACAGAAATTGCATCGGAATTAAATACAAGAGGCACAATGCCAACTTAAGTACAAGAAAACTGACTCTTCTTACTGTCTATGTTTTGAACCATTCCTGTGACACTAGTTATAGATTCGGATGCTTCACTTCAGGTTTACTGTATCCCTCTGACCTTCTTATTGACGATGAAACACAGAAATTGCATCGGAATTAAATACAAAAGGCACATGGCCGACTTAAGTACAAAGTAACTGACTCTTCTTACTCTCTATGATTTGATTCATTCATGTGACACTAGTTATAGAATCCGATGCTTCACTTCAGGTTTACTGTATCCCTCTGACCTTCTTATTGACGATGAAACACAGAAATTGCATCGGAATTAAATAGAAAAGGCACAATGCCGACTTAAGTACAAGAAAACTGACTCTTCTTACTGTCTATGTTTTGAACCATTCCTGTGACACTAGTTATAGATTCCGATGCTTCACTTCAAGTTCACTGTATCCCTCTGACCTTCTTATTGACGATGAAACACAGAAATTGCAACGGAATTAAATACAAAAGGCACAATGCCGAATTAAGTACAAGAAAACTGACTCTTCTTACTGTCTATGTTTTGAACCATTCCTGTGACACTAGTTATAGATTCCGATGCTTCACCTCAGGTTTACTGTATCCCTCTGACCTTCTCATTGACGATGTAACACAGTAATTGCATCGGAGTTAAATACAAAAGGCACAATGCCGACTTAAGTACAAGAAAACTGACTCTTCTTACAGTCTATGTTTTGAACCATTCCTGTGACACTAGTTATAGATTCCGATGCCTCACTTCAGGCTTACTGTATCCCTCTGACGCTATTATTGACGATGAAACACAGATATTGCATAGGAATTAAATGCGAAAGGCACAATGCCGACTTAAGTACAAGAAAACTGACTCTTCTTACTGTCTATGTTATGAACCATTCCTGTGACACTAGTTATAGATTCCGATGCTTCACTTCAGGTTTACTGTATCCTTCTGACCTTCTTATTGACGATGAAACTCAGAAATTGCATCGGAATTAAATACAGAGGGCACAATGCCGACTTAAGTACAAGAAAACTGACTCTTCTTACTGTCTATGTTTTGAACCATTCCTGTGACACAAGTTATAGATTCCGATGCTTCACTTCAGGTTTACTGTATCTCTCTGACCTTCTTATTGACGATGAAACACAGAAATTGCATCGGAATTAAATAGAAAGGGCACAATGCCGACTTAGGTACAAGAAAACTGACTCTTTTGCTGTGTATGTTTTGAAATATTCCTGTGACACTAGTTATAGATTCCGATGCTTCACTTCAGGTTTACTGTATCCCTCTGACCTTCTTATTGACGATGAAACACAGAAATTGCATCGGAATTAAATACAAACAGCACAATTCCGACTTAAGTACAAGAAAACTGACTCTTCTTACTGTCTATGTTTGAACCATTCCTGTGACACTAGTTATAGTTTCCGATGTTTCACTTCAGGTTTACTATATCCCTCTGACCTTCTTATTGACGATGAAACACAGAAACTGATTCGGAATTAAATACAAAAGGCACAATGCCGACCTAAGTACAACAAAAATTACGCTTCTTACTGTCTAAGTTTTGAACCATTCCTGTGACACTAGCTATAGATTCCGATGCTTCACTTCAGCTTTACAGTATCCCTCTGACCTTCTTATTGACGATGAAACACAGAAATTGCATCGGAATTAAATACAAAAGGCACAATGCCAACTTAAGTACAAGAAAACTGACTCTTCTTACTGTCTATGTTTTGAACCATTCCTGTGACACTAGTTATAGATTCGGATGCTTCACTTCAGGTTTACTGTATCCCTCTGACCTTCTTATTGACGATGAAACACAGAAATTGCATCGGAATTAAATACAAAAGGCACAATGCCGACTTAAGTACAAAATAACTGACTCTTCTTACTCTCTATGATTTGATTCAATCATGTGACACTAGTTATAGAATCCGATGCTTCACTTCAGGTTTACTGTATCCCTCTGACCTTCTTATTGACGATGAAACACAGAAATTGCATCGGAATTAAATAGAAAAGGCACAATGCCGACTTAAGTACAAGAAAACTGATTCTTCTTACTGTCTATGTTTTGAACCAGTCCTGTGACACTAGCTATAGATTCCAATGCTTCACTTCAGGTTTACTGTATCCCTCTGACCTTCTTATTGACGATGAAACACAGAAATTGCATCGGAATTAAATACAAAAGGCACAATGCCGACTTAAGTACAAGAAAGCTGACTCTTCTTACTGTCTATGTTTGAACCATTCATGTTACACTAGTTATAGATTACGATGCTATACTACAGGTTTACTGTATCCCTCTGACCTTCTTATTGACGATGAAACACAGAAATTGCATCGGAATTAAATACAAAAGGCACAATGCCAACTTAAGTACAAGAAAACTGACTCTTCTTACTGTCTATGTTTTGATCCATTCCTGTGACACTAGTTATAGATTCCGATGCTTTACTTCAGGTATACTGTATAACTCTGACCTTCTTATTGACGATGAAACATAGAAATTTCATCGGAATTAAATAGAAAAGCCACAATGCCGGCTTAAGTGCAAGAAATCTAACTCTTCTTACTGCCTATGTTTTGAACCATTCCTGTCACACTAAATATAGATTCCGATGCTTCACTTCAGGTTTACTGTATCCCTCTGACCTTCTTATTGACGATGAAACACAGAAATTGAATCGGAATTAAATACAAAAAGCACAATGCCGACTAAAGTACAAGAAAACTGACTCTTCTTACTGTCTATGATTTGAACCATTCATGTGACACTAGTTATGGATTCCGAAGCTTCACTTCAGGTTTACTGTATCCCTCTGACCATCTTATTGACGATGAAACACAGAAATTGCATCGGAATTAAATACAAAAGGCACTATGCCGACTTAAGTACAAGAAAACTGACTCTTCTCACTGTCTACGTTTTGAACCATTCCTGTGACACTAGTTATAGATTCCGATGCTTCACATCAGGTTTACTGTATCCCTCTGACCTTCTTGTTGACGATGAAACATGGAAATTGCATCGGAAATAAATACAAAAGGCACAATGCCTACTTAAGTACAAGAAAACTGACTCTTCTTACTGTCTATGTTTTGAACCATTCCTGTGACACTAGTTACAGATTCCGATGCTTCAGTTCAGGTTTACTGTATCCCTCTGACCTTCTTATTGACGATGAAACACAGAAATTGCTTCGGAGTTAAATACAAAAGGCACAATGCCGACTTAAGTACAAGAAAATCGACTCTTCTTACAGTCAATGTTTTGAACCATTCCTGTGACACTAGTTATAGATTCCCATGTTTCACTTCATGTTTACTGTATCCCTCTGATCTTCTTATTGTCGACGAAAGACAGAAATTGCATCGGAATTAAATACAAAAGGCACAATGCCGACTTAAGTACAAGAAAACTGACTCTTCGTACTGTCTATAATTTGAACCAATCCTGCGACACTAGTTATAGACTCCGATGCTTCACTTCAGGTTTACTGTATCCCTCTGACCTTCTTATTGACGATGAAACACAGAAATTGCATCGGAATTAAATACAAAAGGCACAACGCCGACTTAAGTACACGAAAACAGACTCTTCTTACTGTCTATGATTTGAACGAATCCTGTGACACTAGTTATAGATTCCGATGCTTCACTTCAGGTTTACTGTATCCCTCTGACCTTCTTATTGACGATGAATCACAGAAATTGCTTCGGAGTTAATTACAAAAGCACAATGCCGACTTAAGTACAAGAAAACTGACTCTTCTTACTGTCTATGTTTTGATCCATTCCTGTGACACTAGTTATAGATTCCGATGCTTTACTTCAGGTTTACTGTATCCCTCTGACCTTCTTATTGACGATGAAACATAGAAATTTCATCGGAATTAAATAGAAAAG
Source organism: Schistocerca americana (assembly GCF_021461395.2). Taxonomy (NCBI): domain Eukaryota; kingdom Metazoa; phylum Arthropoda; class Insecta; order Orthoptera; family Acrididae; genus Schistocerca; species Schistocerca americana. Next base: position 1,121,492,523 of record NC_060120.1, read on the forward strand.
GCACAATGCCGACTTAAGTACAAGAAATCTGACTCTTCTTACTGCCTATGTTTTGAACCATTCCTGTGACACTAAATATAGATTCCGATGCTTCACTTCAGGTTTACTGTATCACTCTGACCTTCTTATTGACGATGAAACACAGAAATTGCATCGGAATTATATACCAGAGGCACAATGCCGACTTAAGTACAAGAAAACAGATTCTTCTTACTGTCTATGTTTTGAACCAATCCTGTGACACGTTATAGATTTCTATGCTTCACTTTAGGTTTACTGTATCCCTCTGACCTTCTTATTGACGATGAATCACAGAAATTGCTTCGGAATTAAATACAAAAATACAATGCCGACTTAAGTACAAGTAAACTGACTCTTCTTACTGTCTATGTTTGAACCATTCATGTGACACTAGTTATAGATTCCGATGCTTCACTTCAGGTTTACTGTATCCCTCTGACCTTCTTATTGACGATGTAACACAGAAATTGCATCGGAATTAAATACAAAAGGCACAATGCCGACTTAAGTACAAGAAAACTGACTCTTCTTACTGTCTATGTTTGAACCGTTCCTGTGACACTAGTTATAGATTCCGGTGGTTCACTTCAGGTTTACTGTATCCCTCTGACCTTCTTATTGACGATGAAACACAGAAATTGCATTGGAATTAAATACAAAAGGCATAATGCCGACTTAAGTACAAGAATACTGAATCTTCTTAGTGTCTAAGTTTGAACCATTGCTGTGACACTAGTTATAGATTCGGAAGCTACACTTCTGGTTTACTGTATCCCTCTGACCTTCTTATTGACGATGAAACACAGAAATTGCAACGGAATTAAATACAAAAGGCACAATGCCGAATTAAGTACAAGAAAACTGACTCTTCTTACTGTCTATGTTTTGAACCATTCCTGTGACACTAGTTATAGATTCCGATGCTTCACCTCAGGTTTACTGTATCCCTCTGACCTTCTCATTGACGATGTAACACAGTAATTGCATCGGAGTTATATACAAAAGGCACAATGCCGACTTAAGTACAAGAAAACTGACTCTTCTTACAGTCTATGTTTTGAACCATTCCTGTGACACTAGTTATAGATTCCGATGCCTCACTTCAGGCTTACTGTATCCCTCTGACCCTATTATTGACGATGAAACACAGATATTGCATAGGAATTAAATGCGAAATTCACAATGCCGACTTAAGTACAAGAAAACTGACTCTTCTTACTGTCTATGTTATGAACCATTCCTGTGACACTAGTTATAGATTCCGATGCTTCACTTCAGGTTTACTGTATCCTTCTGACCTTCTTATTGACGATGAAACTCAGAAATTGCATCGGAATTAAATACAGAGGGCACAATGCCGACTTAAGTACAAGAAAACTGACTCTTCTTACTGTCTATGATTTGAACCATTCCTGTGACACAAGTTATAGATTCCGATGCTTCACTTCAGGTTTACTGTATCCCTCTGACCTTCTTATTGACGATGAAACACAGAAATTGCATCGGAATTAAATAGAAAGGGCACAATGCCGACTTAGGTACAAGAAAACTGACTCTTCTTGCTGTGTATGTTTTGAAATATTCCTGTGACACTAGTTATGGATTCCGATGCTTCACTTCCGGTTTACTGTATCCCTCTGACCTTCTTATTGACGATCAAACACAGAAATTGCATCGGAATGAAATACAAAAGGCACAATGTCGACTTAAGTACAAGAAAATTGACTCTTCTTACTGTCTATGTTTTGAACCATTCCTTTGACACTAGTTATAGATTCCGAAGCTTCACTTCAGGTTTACTGTATGACTCTGACCTTCTTATTGACGATGAAACACAGAAATTGCATCGGAATTAAATACAAACAGCACAATTCCGACTTAAGTACAAGAAAACTGACTCTTCTTACTGTCTATGTTTGAACCATTCCTGTGACACTAGTTATAGTTTCCGATGTTTCACTTCAGGTTTACTGTATCCCTCTGACCTTCTTATTGACGATGAAACACAGAAACTGATTCGGAATTAAATACAAAAGGCACAATGCCGACCTAAGTACAACAAAAATTACGCTTCTTACTGTCTAAGTTTTGAACCATTCCTGTGACACTAGTTATAGATTCCGATGCTTCACTTCAGCTTTACAGTATCCCTCTGACCTTCTTATTGACGATGAAACACAGAAATTGCATCGGAATTAAATACAAGAGGCACAATGCCAACTTAAGTACAAGAAAACTGACTCTTCTTACTGTCTATGTTTTGAACCATTCCTGTGACACTAGTTATAGATTCGGATGCTTCACTTCAGGTTTACTGTATCCCTCTGACCTTCTTATTGACGATGAAACACAGAAATTGCATCGGAATTAAATACAAAAGGCACATGGCCGACTTAAGTACAAAGTAACTGACTCTTCTTACTCTCTATGATTTGATTCATTCATGTGACACTAGTTATAGAATCCGATGCTTCACTTCAGGTTTACTGTATCCCTCTGACCTTCTTATTGACGATGAAACACAGAAATTGCATCGGAATTAAATAGAAAAGGCACAATGCCGACTTAAGTACAAGAAAACTGACTCTTCTTACTGTCTATGTTTTGAACCATTCCTGTGACACTAGTTATAGATTCCGATGCTTCACTTCAAGTTCACTGTATCCCTCTGACCTTCTTATTGACGATGAAACACTGAAAATGCATCGGAATTAAATACAAAAGGCACAATGCCGACTTATGTACAAGAAAACTGACTCTTCTTACTGCCTATGTTTTGAACCATACCTGTGACACTAGTTATAGATTCTGATGCTTCGCTGCAGTTTTACTGTATCCCTCTGACCTTCTTATTGACGATGAAACACAGAAATCGCATTGGAATTAAATACAAAAGGCATAATGCCGACTTAAGTACAAGAATACTGAATCTTCTTAGTGTCTAAGTTTGAACCATTGCTGTGACACTAGTTATAGATTCGGAAGCTACACTTCTGGTTTACTGTATCCCTCTGACCTTCTTATTGACGATGAAACACAGAAATTGCAACGGAATTAAATACAAAAGGCACAATGCCGAATTAAGTACAAGAAAACTGACTCTTCTTACTGTCTATGTTTTGAACCATTCCTGTGACACTAGTTATAGATTCCGATGCTTCACCTCAGGTTTACTGTATCCCTCTGACCTTCTCATTGACGATGTAACACAGTAATTGCATCGGAGTTAAATACAAAAGGCACAATGCCGACTTAAGTACAAGAAAACTGACTCTTCTTACGGTCTATGTTTTGAACCATTCCTGTGACACTAGTTATAGATTCCGATGCCTCACTTCAGGCTTACTGTATCCCTCTGACGCTATTATTGACGATGAAACACAGATATTGCATAGGAATTAAATGCGAAAGGCACAATGCCGACTTAAGTACAAGAAAACTGACTCTTCTTACTGTCTATGTTATGAACCATTCCTGTGACACTAGTTATAGATTCCGATGCTTCACTTCAGGTTTACTGTATCCTTCTGACCTTCTTATTGACGATGAAACTCAGAAATTGCATCGGAATTAAATACAGAGGGCACAATGCCGACTTAAGTACAAGAAAACTGACTCTTCTTACTGTCTATGTTTTGAACCATTCCTGTGACACAAGTTATAGATTCCGATGCTTCACTTCAGGTTTACTGTATCTCTCTGACCTTCTTATTGACGATGAAACACAGAAATTGCATCGGAATTAAATAGAAAGGGCACAATGCCGACTTAGGTACAAGAAAACTGACTCTTTTGCTGTGTATGTTTTGAAATATTCCTGTGACACTAGTTATAGATTCCGATGCTTCACTTCAGGTTTACTGTATCCCTCTGACCTTCTTATTGACGATCAAACACAGAAATTGCATCGGAATGAAATACAAAAGGCACAATGTCGACTTAAGTACAAGAAAATTGACTCTTCTTACTGTCTATGTTTTGAACCATTCCTTTGACACTAGTTATAGATTCCGAAGCTTCACTTCAGGTTTACTGTATGACTCTGACCTTCTTATTGACGATGAAACACAGAAATTGCATCGGAATTAAATACAAACAGCACAATTCCGACTTAAGTACAAGAAAACTGACTCTTCTTACTGTCTATGTTTGAACCATTCCTGTGACACTAGTTATAGTTTCCGATGTTTCACTTCAGGTTTACTATATCCCTCTGACCTTCTTATTGACGATGAAACACAGAAACTGATTCGGAATTAAATACAAAAGGCACAATGCCGACCTAAGTACAACAAAAATTACGCTTCTTACTGTCTAAGTTTTGAACCATTCCTGTGACACTAGCTATAGATTCCGATGCTTCACTTCAGCTTTACAGTATCCCTCTGACCTTCTTATTGACGATGAAACACAGAAATTGCATCGGAATTAAATACAAAAGGCACAATGCCAACTTAAGTACAAGAAAACTGACTCTTCTTACTGTCTATGTTTTGAACCATTCCTGTGACACTAGTTATAGATTCGGATGCTTCACTTCAGGTTTACTGTATCCCTCTGACCTTCTTATTGACGATGAAACACAGAAATTGCATCGGAATTAAATACAAAAGGCGCAATGCCGACTTAAGTACAAAATAACTGACTCTTCTTACTCTCTATGATTTGATTCAATCATGTGACACTAGTTATAGAATCCGATGCTTCACTTCAGGTTTACTGTATCCCTCTGACCTTCTTATTGACGATGAAACACAGAAATTGCATCGGAATTAAATAGAAAAGGCACAATGCCGACTTAAGTACAAGAAAACTGATTCTTCTTACTGTCTATGTTTTGAACCAGTCCTGTGACACTAGTTATAGATTCCAATGCTTCACTTCAGGTTTACTGTATCCCTCTGACCTTCTTATTGACGATGAAACACAGAAATTGCATCGGAATTAAATACAAAAGGCACAATGCCGACTTAAGTACAAGAAAGCTGACTCTTCTTACTGTCTATGTTTGAACCATTCATGTTACACTAGTTATAGATTACGATGCTATACTACAGGTTTACTGTATCCCTCTGACCTTCTTATTGACGATGAAACACAGAAATTGCATCGGAATTAAATACAAAAGGCACAATGCCAACTTAAGTACAAGAAAACTGACTCTTCTTACTGTCTATGTTTTGATCCATTCCTGTGACACTAGTTATAGATTCCGATGCTTTACTTCAGGTATACTGTATAACTCTGACCTTCTTATTGACGATGAAACATAGAAATTTCATCGGAATTAAATAGAAAAGCCACAATGCCGGCTTAAGTGCAAGAAATCTAACTCTTCTTACTGCCTATGTTTTGAACCATTCCTGTCACACTAAATATAGATTCCGATGCTTCACTTCAGGTTTACTGTATCCCTCTGACCTTCTTATTGACGATGAAACACAGAAATTGAATCGGAATTAAATACAAAAAGCACAATGCCGACTTAAGTACAAGAAAACTGACTCTTCTTACTTTATATGTTTTACATCATACATGTGACACTAGTTATGGATTCCGATGCTTCACTTCAGGTTTACTGTATCCCTCTGACCTTCTTATTGACGATGAAACACAGAAATTGCATCGGAAGTAAATACAAAAGGCACAATGCCGACTTATGTACAAAAAAACTGACTCTTCTTACTGTATATGTTTTGAACCACTCCTGTGACACTAGTTGTAGATTGCGATGCTTCACTTCAGGTTTACTGTATCCCTCTGACCTTCTTATTGACGATGAAACACAGAAATTGCATCGGAATTAAATACAAAAGGCACAATGCCGACTTAAGTACACGAAAACTGACTCTTCTTACTGTCTATGTTTTGAACCATTCATGTGACACTAGTTATAGATTCCGATGCTTCACTTCAGGTTTACTGTATCCCTCTGACCTTCTTATTGACGATGAAACACAGAAATTGCATCGGAATTAAATACAAAAGCCACAATGCCGACTTAAGTACAAGAAAACTGACTCTTCTTACTGTCTATGATTTGAACCATTCATGTGACACTAGTTATGGATTCCGAAGCTTCACTTCAGGTTTACTGTATCCCTCTGACCATCTTATTGACGATGAAACACAGAAATTGCATCGGAATTAAATACAAAAGGCACTATGCCGACTTAAGTTCAAGAAAACTGACTCTTCTCACTGTCTACGTTTTGAACCATTCCTGTGACACTAGTTATAGATTCCGATGCTTCACATCAGGTTTACTGTATCCCTCTGACCTTCTTGTTGACGATGAAACATGGAAATTGCATCGGAAATAAATACAAAAGGCACAATGCCTACTTAAGTACAAGAAAACTGACTCTTCTTACTGTCTATGTTTTGAACCATTCCTGTGACACTAGTTACAGATTCCGATGCTTCAGTTCAGGTTTACTGTATCCCTCTGACCTTCTTATTGACGATGAAACACAGAAATTGCTTCGGAGTTAAATACAAAAGGCACAATGCCGACTTAAGTACAAGAAAATCGACTCTTCTTACAGTCAATGTTTTGAACCATTCCTGTGACACTAGTTATAGATTCCCATGTTTCACTTCATGTTTACTGTATCCCTCTGATCTTCTTATTGTCGACGAAAGACAGAAATTGCATCGGAATTAAATACAAAAGGCACAATGCCGACTTAAGTACAAGAAAACTGACTCTTCGTACTGTCTATAATTTGAACCAATCCTGCGACACTAGTTATAGACTCCGATGCTTCACTTCAGGTTTACTGTATCCCTCTGACCTTCTTATTGACGATGAAACACAGAAATTGCATCGGAATTAAATACAAAAGGCACAACGCCGACTTAAGTACACGAAAACAGACTCTTCTTACTGTCTATGATTTGAACCAATCCTGTGACACTAGTTATAGATTCCGATGCTTCACTTCAGGTTTACTGTATCCCTCTGACCTTCTTATTGACGATGAATCACAGAAATTGCTTCGGAGTTAATTACAAAAGCACAATGCCGACTTAAGTACAAGAAAACTGACTCTTCTTACTGTCTATGTTTTGATCCATTCCTGTGACACTAGTTATAGATTCCGATGCTTTACTTCAGGTTTACTGTATCCCTCTGACCTTCTTATTGACGATGAAACATAGAAATTTCATCGGAATTAAATAGAAAAGGCACAATGCCGACTTAAGTACAAGAAATCTGACTCTTCTTACTGCCTATGTTTTGAACCATTCCTGTGACACTAAATATAGATTCCGATGCTTCACTTCAGGTTTACTGTATCACTCTGACCTTCTTATTGACGATGAAACACAGAAATTGCATCGGAATTATATACCAGAGGCACAATACCGACTTAAGTACAAGAAAACAGATTCTTCTTACTGTCTATGTTTTGAACCAATCCTGTGACACGTTATAGATTTCTATGCTTCACTTTAGGTTTACTGTATCCCTCTGACCTTCTTATTGACGATGAATCACAGAAATTGCTTCGGAATTAAATACAAAAGCACAATGCCGACTTAAGTACAAGTAAACTGACTCTTCTTACTGTCTATGTTTGAACCATTCATGTGACACTAGTTATAGATTCCGATGCTTCACTTCAGGTTTACTGTATCCCTCTCACCTTCTTATTGACGATGTAACACAGAAATTGCATCGGAATTAAATACAAAAGGCACAATGCCGACTTAAGTACAAGAAAACTGACTCTTCTTACTGTCTATGTTTGAACCGTTCCTGTGACACTAGTTATAGATTCCGGTGGTTCACTTCAGGTTTACTGTATCCCTCTGACCTTCGTATTGACGAGCAAACACAGAAATGGCATCGTAATTAAATACAAAATGCACAACGCCGACTTAAGTACAAGAAAACAGACTCTTCTTACTGTCTAAGTTTTGAACCAATCCTGTGACACGTTATAGATTCCTATGCTTCACTTTAGGTTTACTGTATCCCTCTCACCTTCTTATTGACGATGAATCACAGAAATTGCTTCGGAATTAAATACAAAAGCACAATGCCGACTTAAGTACAAGAAAACTGACTCTTCTTACTGTCTATGTTTGAACCATTCATGTGACACTAGTTACAGATTCCGATTCTTCACTTCAGGTTTACTGTATCTTTCTGACCTTCTTATTGACGATGAAACACAGAAATTGCATCGGAATTAAATACAAAAGGCACAATGCCGACTTAAGTACAAGAAAACTGACTCTTCTTACTCTCTATGTTTGAACCGTTCCTGTGACACTAGTTATAGATTCCGATGCTTCACTTCAGGTTTACTGTACCCCTCTGACCTTCTTATTGACGATCAAACACAGAAATTGCATCGGAATTAAATACAAAAGGCACAACGCCGACTTAAGTACAAGAAAACTGACTCTTCGTACTGTCTATGTTTTGAACCAATCCTGCGACACTAGTTATAGATTCAGATGCTTCATTTCAAGTTTACTGTATCCCCCTGACCCTCTTATTGACGATGAAACACAGAAATTCCATCGGAATTAAATACAAAAGGCACAACGCCGACTTAAGTACAAGAAAACAGACTCTTCTTACTGTCTATGATTTGAACCAATCCTGTGACACTAGTTATAGATTCCGATGCTTCACTTCAGGTTTACTGTATCCCTCTGACCTTCTTATTGACGATGAAACACAGAAATTGCATCGGAAGTAAATACAAAAGGCACAATGCCGACGTATGTACAAGAAAACTGACTGCCCTTACTGTCTACGATTTCAACTATTCCTGTGACACTAGTTATAGATTCCGATGCTTCATTTTAGGTTTACTGTATCCCTTTGACCTTCTCATTGTTGATGAAATACAGAAATTGCATCGGAATTAAATACAAAAGGCACAATGCGAACTTAGGTACAAGAAAACTGACTCTTCTTACTGTCTATGTTTTGAACCATTCCTGTGACACTAGTTATAGATTCCGATTCTTCACTTCAGGTTTACTGTATCCCTCTGACCTTCTTATTGACGATGAAAGACAGAAATTGCATCGGAATTAAATACAAAAGGCACAATGCCGACTTAAGTACAAGAAAACTGACTCCTCTTACTTTATATGTTTTGCATCATACATGTGACACTAGTTATGGATTCGGATGCTTCACTTCAGGTTTACTGTATCCCTCTGACCTTCTTATTGACGATGAAACACAGATATTGCATCGGAAGTAAATACAAAAGGCACAATGCCGACTTATGTACAAGGAAACTGACTCTTCTTACTGTATATGTTTGAACCACTCCTGTGACACTAGTTATAGATTCCGATGCTTCACTTCAGGTTTACTGTATCCCTCTGACCTTCTTATTGACGATGAAACACAGAAATTGCATCGGAATTAAAAACAAAAGCCACAATGCCGACTTAAGTACAAGAAACCTGACTCTTCTTACTGTCTATGTTTTGAACCATTCATGTGACACTAGTTATAGATTCCGATGCTTCACTTCAGGTTTACTGTATCCCTCTGACCATCTTATTGATGATGAAACACAGAAATTGCATCGGAATTAAATACAAAAGGCACTATGCCGACTTAGGTACAAGAAAACTGACTCTTCTCACTGTCTATGGTTTGAACCATTCCTGTGACACTAGTTATAGATTCCGATGCTTCACTTCAGGTTTACTGTATCCCTCTGACCATCTTATTGACGATGAAACACAGAAATTGCATCGGAATTAAATACAAAAGGCACTATGCCGACTTAGGTACAAGAAAACTGACTCTTCTCACTGTCTATGGTTTGAACCATTCCTGTGACACTAGTTATAGATTCCGATGCTTCACTTCAGGTTTACTGTATCCCTCTGACCTTCTTGTTGACGATGAAACACAGAAATTGCATCGGAATTAAATACAAAAGGCACAATGCCGACTTAAGTACAAGAAAACTGACTCTTCTTACTGTCTATGTTTTGAACCATTCCTGTGACACTAGTTATAGATTCCCATGTTTCACTTCATGTTTACTGTATCCCTCTGATCTTCGTATTGTCGACGAAAGACAGAAATTGCATCGGAATTAAATACAAAATTCACAATGCCGACTTAAGTACAAGAAAACTGACTCTTCGTACTGTCTGTGTTTTGAACCAATCCTTCGACGCTAGTTATGGATTCCAATGCTTCACTTCAGGTTTACTGTATCCCTCTGACCTTCTTATTGACGATGAAACACGGAAATTGCATCGGAATTAAATACAAAAGGCACAACGCCGACTTAAGTACAAGAAAACAGACTCATCTTACTGTCTATGATTTGAACCAATCCTGTGACACTAGTTATAGATTCCGATGCTTCACTTCAGGTTTACTGTATCCCTCTGACTTTCTTATTGACGATGAATCACAGAAAATGCTTCGGAGTTAAATACAAAAGCACAATGCCGACTTAAGTACAAGAAAACTGACTCTTCTTACTGTCTATGATTTGATCTATTCCTGTGACACTAGTTATACATTCCGATGCTTTACTTCAGGTTTACAGTATCCCTCTGACCTTCTTATTGACGAAGAAACATAGAAATTTCATCGGAATTAAATAGAAAAAGCACAATGCCGACTTAAGTACAAGAAAACTGACTCTTCTTACTTTATATGTTTTGCATCATACATGTGACACTTGTTATGGATTCCGATGCTTCACTTCAGGTTTACTGTATCCCTCTGACCTTCTTATTGACGATGAAACACAGAATTTGCATCGGAATTAAATACAAAAGGCACAACGCCGACTTAAGTACAAGAAAACAGACTCTTCTTACTGTCTATGATTTGAACCAATCCTGTGACACTAGTTATAGAATCTGATGCTTCATTTCAGGTTTACTGTATCCCTCCGACCTCCTTATTGACGATGAAACTCAGAAATTGCATCGGAATTAAATACAAAAGGCACAATGACGACTTAAGTACAAGAAAACTGACTCTTCTTACTGTCAATGTTTTGCACCATTCCTGTGACATTAGTTATAGATTCCGATGCTTCACTTCAGGTTTACTGTATCACTCTGACCTTCTTATTGCCGATGAAACACATTAATTGCAACGGAATTAAATACAAAAAGCACAATGCCGACTTAAGTACAAGACAACTGACTCTTCTTACTGTCTATGTTTTGAACCATTCCTGTGACACTAGTTATAGGTTCCGATGCTTCACTTCAGGTTTACTGTATCCCTCTGACCTTCTTATTGACGATGAAACACAGAAATTGCATCGGAATTAAATACAAAAGGCACAATGCCGACTTAAGTACAAGAAAACTGACTCCCCTTACTGTCTAAGATTTCAACCATTCCTGTGACACTAGTTATAGATTCCGATGCTTCATTTAAGGTTTACTGTATCCCTCTGACCTTCTTATTGTTAATGAAATATAGAAATTGCATCGGAATTAAATGCAAAAGGCACAATGCCGACTTAGGTACAAGAAAACTGACTCCTCTTACTGTCTATGTTTTGAACCATTCCTGTGACACTAGTTACAGATTACGATTCTTCACTTCAGGTTTACTGTATCCCTCTGACCTTGTTATTGACGATGATACACAGAAATTGCATCGGAATTAAATACAAAAGGCACAATGCCGACTTATGTACAAGAAAACTGACTCTTCTTACTGTATATGTTTTGAACCACTCCTGTGACACTAGTTGTAGATTCCGATGCTTCACTTCAGGTTTACTGTATCCCTCTGGCCTTCTTATTGACGATGAAACACAGAAATTGCATCGGAATTAAATACAAAAGGCACAATGCCGACTTAAGTACACGAAAATTGACAATTCTTACTGTCTATGTTTTGAACCATTCATGTGACACTAGTTATAGATTCCGATGCTTCACTTCAGGTTTACTGTATCCCTCCGACCTCCTTATTGACGATGAAACTCAGAAATTGCATCGGAATTAAATACAAAAGGCACAATGACGACTTAAGTACAAGAAAACTGACTCTTCTTACTGTCAATGTTTTGCACCATTCCTGTGACATTAGTTATAGATTCCGATGCTTCACTTCAGGTTTACTGTATCACTCTGACCTTCTTATTGGCGATGAAATACAGAAATTGCATCGGAAGTATATACAAAAGGCACAATGCCGACTTAAGTACAAGAAAACCGACCCTTCTTACTGTCTATGTTTTGAACCAATCCTGTGACACTAGTTATAGATTCCGATGCTTCACCTCAGGTTTACTGTATCCCTCTGACCTTCTTATTGCCGATGAAACACATTAATTGCAACGGAATTAAATACAAAAAGCACAATGCCGACTTAAGTACAAGACAACTGACTCTTCTTACTGTCTATGTTTTGAACCATTCCTGTGACACTAGTTATAGATTCCGATGCTTCACTTCAGGTTTACTGTATCCCTCTGACCTTCTTATTGACGATGAAACACAGAAATTGCATCGGAATTAAATACAAAAGGCACAATGCCGACTTAAGTACAAGAAAACTGACTCCCCTTACTGTCTAAGATTTCAACCATTCCTGTGACACTAGTTATAGATTCCGATGCTTCATTTTAGGTTTACTGTATCCCTCTGACCTTCTTATTGTTGATGAAATATAGAAATTGCATCGGAATTAAATGCAAAAGGCACAATGCCGAATTAGGTACAAGAAAACTGACTCCTCTTACTGTCTACGTTTTGAACCATTCCTGTGACATTAGTTATAGATTCCGATTCTTCACTTCAGGTTTACTGTATCCCTCTGACCTTCTTATTGACGATGATACACAGAAATTGCATCGGAATTAAATACAAAAGGCACAATGCCGACTTAAGTACAAGAAAACTGACTCTTCTTACTTTATATGTTTTGCATCATACATGTGACACTAGTTATGGATTCCGATGCTTCACTTCAGGTTTACTGAATCCCTCTGACCTTCTTATTGACAATCAAACACAGAAATTGCATCGGAAGTAAATACAAAAGGCACAATGCCGACTTATGTACAAGAAAACTGACTCTTCTTACTGTATATATATTGAACCACTCCTGTGCCACTAGTTATAGATTCCGATGCTTCACTTCAGGTTTACTGTATCCCTCTGACCTTCTTATTGACGATGATACACAGAAATTGCATCGGAATTAAATACAAAAGGCACAATGCCGTCTTAAGTACACGAAAACTGACTCTTCTTACTGTCTATGTTTTGAACCATTCATGTGACACTAGTTACAGATTCCGATGCTTCACTTCATATTTACTGTATCCCTCTGACCTTCTTATTGACGATGAAACACAGAAATTGCATCGGAATTAAATACAAAAGGCACAATACCGACTTAAGTACAAGAAAACTGACTCTTCTTACTGTCTATGTTTTGAACCATTTCTGTGACACTAGTTATAGATTCCGATGCTTCACTTCAGGTTTACTGTATCCCTCTGACCTTCTTATCGACGATGATACACAGAAATTGCATCGGAATTAAATACAAAAGGCACAATACCGACTTAAGTACAAGAAAACTGACTCTTCTTACTTTATATGTTTTGCATCATACATGTGACACTAGTTATGGATTCCGATGCTTCACTTCAGTTTTACTGTATCCCTATGACCTTCTTATTGACGATGAAACACAGAAATTGCATCGGAAGTAAATACAAAAGGCACAATGCCGACTTATGTACAAGAAAACTGACTCTTCTTACTGTATATGTATTGAACAACTCCAATGCCACTAGTTATAGATTCCGATGCTTCACTTCAGGTTTACTGTATCCCTCTGACTTTCTTATTGACGATGAAACACAGAAATTGCATCGGAATTAAATACAAAAGGCACAATGCCGACTTAAGTACACGAAAACTGACTCTTCTTACTGTCTATGTTTTGAACCATTCATGTGACACTAGTTATAGATTCCGATGCTTCACTTCCGGTTTACTGTATGCCTCTGACCTTCTTATTGACGATGAAACACAGAAATTGCATCGGAATTAAATACAAAAGCCACAATGCCGACTTAAGTACAAGAAAACTGACTCCCCTTCCTGTCTAAGATTTCAACCATTCCTGTGACACTAGTTATAGATTCCGATGCTTCATTTCAGGTTTACTGTATCCCTCTGACCTTCTTATTGTTGATGAAATATAGAAATTGCATCAGAATTAAATGCAAAAGGCACAATGCCGACTTAGGTACAAGAAAACTGACTCCTCTTACTGTCTACGTTTTGAACCATTCCTGTGACACTAGTTATAGATTCCGATTCTTCACTTCAGGTTTACTGTATCCCTCTGACCTTCTTATTGACGATGATACACAGAAATTGCATCGGAATTAAATCCAAAAGGCACAATGCCGACTTAAGTACAAGAAAACTGACTCTTCTTACTTTATATGTTTTGCATCATACATGTGACACTAGTTATGGATTCCGATGCTTCACTTCAGGTTTACTGAATCCCTCTGACCTTCTTATTGACAATCAAACACAGAAATTGCATCGGAAGTAAATACAAAAGGCACAATGCCGACTTATGTACAAGAAAACTGACTCTTCTTACTGTATATATATTGAACCACTCCTGTGCCACTAGTTATAGATTCCGATGCTTCACTTCAGGTTTACTGTATCCCTCTGACCTTCATATTGACGATGATACACAGAAATTGCATCGGAATTAAATACAAAAGGCACAATGCCGACTTAAGTACACGAAAACTGAATCTTCCTACTGTCTATGTTTTGAACCATTCATGTGACACTAGTTATAGATACCGATGCTTCACTTCAGGTTTACTGTATCCCTCTGACCTTCTTATTGACGATGAAACACAGAAATTGCATCGGAATTAAATAAAAAAGCCACAATGCCGACTTAAGTACAAGAAAACTGACTCTTCTTACTGTCTATGTTTTGAACCATTCATGTGACACTAGTTACAGATTCCGATGCTTCACTTCATATTTACTGTATCCCTCTGACCTTCTTATTGACGATGAAACAAAGAAATTGCATCGGAATTAAATACAAAAGGCACAATGCCGACTTAAGTACAAGAAAACTGACTCTTCTTACTGTCTATGTTTTGCCCCATTTCTGTGACACTAGTTATAGATTCCGATGCTTCACTTCAGGTTTACTGTATCCCTCTAACCTTCTTATCGACGATGATACACAGAAATTGCATCGGAATTAAATACAAAATGCACAATACCGACTTAAGTACAAGAAAACTGACTCTTCTTACTTCATATGTTTTGCATCATACATGTGACACTAGTTATGGATTCCGATGCTTCACTTCAGGTTTACTGTATCCCTCTGACCTTCTTATTGACGATGAAACACAGAAATTGCATCGGAAGTAAATACAAAAGGCACAATGCCGACTTATGTACAAGAAAACTGACTCTTCTTACTGTATATGTATTCAACAACTCCAATGCCACTAGTTATAGATTCCGATGCTTCACTTCAGGTTTACTGTATCCCTCTGACCTTCTTATTGACGATGAAACACAGATATTGCATCGGAAGTAAATACAAAAGGCACAATGCCGACTTATGTACAAGGAAACTGACTCTTCTTACTGTATATGTTTGAACCACTCCTGTGACACTAGTTATAGATTCCGATGCTTCACTTCAGGTTTACTGTATCCCTCTGACCTTCTTATTGACGATGAAACACAGAAATTGCATCGGAATTAAAAACAAAAGCCACAATGCCGACTTAAGTACAAGAAACCTGACTCTTCTTACTGTCTATGTTTTGATCCATTCATGTGACACTAGTTATAGATTCCGATGCTTCACTTCAGGTTTACTGTATCCCTCTGACCATCTTATTGATGATGAAACACAGAAATTGCATCGGAATTAAATACAAAAGGCACTATGCCGACTTAGGTACAAGAAAACTGACTCTTCTCACTGTCTATGGTTTGAACCATTCCTGTGACACTAGTTATAGATTCCGATGCTTCACTTCAGGTTTACTGTATCCCTCTGACCATCTTATTGACGATGAAACACAGAAATTGCATCGGAATTAAATACAAAAGGCACTATGCCGACTTAGGTACAAGAAAACTGACTCTTCTCACTGTCTATGGTTTGAACCATTCCTGTGACACTAGTTATAGATTCCGATGCTTCACTTCAGGTTTACTGTATCCCTCTGACCTTCTTGTTGACGATGAAACACAGAAATTGCATCGGAATTAAATACAAAAGGCACAATGCCGACTTAAGTACAAGAAAACTGACTCTTCTTACTGTCTATGTTTTGAACCATTCCTGTGACACTAGTTATAGATTCCCATGTTTCACTTCATGTTTACTGTATCCCTCTGATCTTCGTATTGTCGACGAAAGACAGAAATTGCATCGGAATTAAATACAAAATTCACAATGCCGACTTAAGTACAAGAAAACTGACTCTTCGTACTGTCTGTGTTTTGAACCAATCCTTCGACGCTAGTTATGGATTCCAATGCTTCACTTCAGGTTTACTGTATCCCTCTGACCTTCTTATTGACGATGAAACACGGAAATTGCATCGGAATTAAATACAAAAGGCACAACGCCGACTTAAGTACAAGAAAACAGACTCATCTTACTGTCTATGATTTGAACCAATCCTGTGACACTAGTTATAGATTCCGATGCTTCACTTCAGGTTTACTGTATCCCTCTGACTTTCTTATTGACGATGAATCACAGAAAATGCTTCGGAGTTAAATACAAAAGCACAATGCCGACTTAAGTACAAGAAAACTGACTCTTCTTACTGTCTATGATTTGATCTATTCCTGTGACACTAGTTATACATTCCGATGCTTTACTTCAGGTTTACAGTATCCCTCTGACCTTCTTATTGACGAAGAAACATAGAAATTTCATCGGAATTAAATAGAAAAAGCACAATGCCGACTTAAGTACAAGAAAACTGACTCTTCTTACTTTATATGTTTTGCATCATACATGTGACACTTGTTATGGATTCCGATGCTTCACTTCAGGTTTACTGTATCCCTCCGACCTTCTTATTGACGATGAAACACAGAAATTGCATCGGAATTAAATACAAAAGGCACAACGCCGACTTAAGTACAAGAAAACAGACTCTTCTTACTGTCTATGATTTGAACCAATCCTGTGACACTAGTTATAGAATCTGATGCTTCATTTCAGGTTTACTGTATCCCTCCGACCTCCTTATTGACGATGAAACTCAGAAATTGCATCGGAATTAAATACAAAAGGCACAATGACGACTTAAGTACAAGAAAACTGACTCTTCTTACTGTCAATGTTTTGCACCATTCCTGTGACATTAGTTATAGATTCCGATGCTTCACTTCAGGTTTACTGTATCACTCTGACCTTCTTATTGCCGATGAAACACATTAATTGCAACGGAATTAAATACAAAAAGCACAATGCCGACTTAAGTACAAGACAACTGACTCTTCTTACTGTCTATGTTTTGAACCATTCCTGTGACACTAGTTATAGGTTCCGATGCTTCACTTCAGGTTTACTGTATCCCTCTGACCTTCTTATTGACGATGAAACACAGAAATTGCATCGGAATTAAATACAAAAGGCACAATGCCGACTTAAGTACAAGAAAACTGACTCCCCTTACTGTCTAAGATTTCAACCATTCCTGTGACACTAGTTATAGATTCCGATGCTTCATTTAAGGTTTACTGTATCCCTCTGACCTTCTTATTGTTAATGAAATATAGAAATTGCATCGGAATTAAATGCAAAAGGCACAATGCCGACTTAGGTACAAGAAAACTGACTCCTCTTACTGTCTATGTTTTGAACCATTCCTGTGACACTAGTTATAGATTACGATTCTTCACTTCAGGTTTACTGTATCCCTCTGACCTTGTTATTGACGATGATACACAGAAATTGCATCGGAATTAAATACAAAAGGCACAATGCCGACTTATGTACAAGAAAACTGACTCTTCTTACTGTATATGTTTTGAACCACTCCTGTGACACTAGTTGTAGATTCCGATGCTTCACTTCAGGTTTACTGTATCCCTCTGGCCTTCTTATTGACGATGAAACACAGAAATTGCATCGGAATTAAATACAAAAGGCACAATGCCGACTTAAGTACACGAAAATTGACAATTCTTACTGTCTATGTTTTGAACCATTCATGTGACACTAGTTATAGATTCCGATGCTTCACTTCAGGTTTACTGTATCCCTCCGACCTCCTTATTGACGATGAAACTCAGAAATTGCATCGGAATTAAATACAAAAGGCACAATGACGACTTAAGTACAAGAAAACTGACTCTTCTTACTGTCAATGTTTTGCACCATTCCTGTGACATTAGTTATAGATTCCGATGCTTCACTTCAGGTTTACTGTATCACTCTGACCTTCTTATTGGCGATGAAATACAGAAATTGCATCGGAAGTATATACAAAAGGCACAATGCCGACTTAAGTACAAGAAAACCGACCCTTCTTACTGTCTATGTTCTGAACCATACCTATGACACTAGTTACAGATTCCGATGCTTCACTTCAGGTTTACTGTATCCCTCTGACCTTCATATTGACGATGAAACACAGAAATTACATCGGAATTAAATAGAAAGGCACAATGCCGACTTATGTACAAGAAAACTAACTCTTCTTACTGTCTATGTTTTGAACCAATCCTGTGACACTAGTTATAGATTCCGATGCTTCACCTCAGGTTTACTGTATCCCTCTGACCTTCTTATTGCCGATGAAACACATTAATTGCAACGGAATTAAATACAAAAAGCACAATGCCGACTTAAGTACAAGACAACTGACTCTTCTTACTGTCTATGTTTTGAACCATTCCTGTGACACTAGTTATAGATTCCGATGCTTCACTTCAGGTTTACTGTATCCCTCTGACCTTCTTATTGACGATGAAACACAGAAATTGCATCGGAATTAAATACAAAAGGCACAATGCCGACTTAAGTACAAGAAAACTGACTCCCCTTACTGTCTAAGATTTCAACCATTCCTGTGACACTAGTTATAGATTCCGATGCTTCATTTTAGGTTTACTGTATCCCTCTGACCTTCTTATTGTTGATGAAATATAGAAATTGCATCGGAATTAAATGCAAAAGGCACAATGCCGAATTAGGTACAAGAAAACTGACTCCTCTTACTGTCTACGTTTTGAACCATTCCTGTGACATTAGTTATAGATTCCGATTCTTCACTTCAGGTTTACTGTATCCCTCTGACCTTCTTATTGACGATGATACACAGAAATTGCATCGGAATTAAATACAAAAGGCACAATGCCGACTTAAGTACAAGAAAACTGACTCTTCTTACTTTATATGTTTTGCATCATACATGTGACACTAGTTATGGATTCCGATGCTTCACTTCAGGTTTACTGAATCCCTCTGACCTTCTTTTTGACAATCAAACACAGAAATTGCATCGGAAGTAAATACAAAAGGCACAATGCCGACTTATGTACAAGAAAACTGACTCTTCTTACTGTATATATATTGAACCACTCCTGTGCCACTAGTTATAGATTCCGATGCTTCACTTCAGGTTTACTGTATCCCTCTGACCTTCTTATTGACGATGATACACAGAAATTGCATCGGAATTAAATACAAAAGGCACAATGCCGTCTTAAGTACACGAAAACTGACTCTTCTTACTGTCTATGTTTTGAACCATTCATGTGACACTAGTTACAGATTCCGATGCTTCACTTCATATTTACTGTATCCCTCTGACCTTCTTATTGACGATGAAACACAGAAATTGCATCGGAATTAAATACAAAAGGCACAATACCGACTTAAGTACAAGAAAACTGACTCTTCTTACTGTCTATGTTTTGAACCATTTCTGTGACACTAGTTATAGATTCCGATGCTTCACTTCAGGTTTACTGTATCCCTCTGACCTTCTTATCGACGATGATACACAGAAATTGCATCGGAATTAAATACAAAAGGCACAATACCGACTTAAGTACAAGAAAACTGACTCTTCTTACTTTATATGTTTTGCATCATACATGTGACACTAGTTATGGATTCCGATGCTTCACTTCAGTTTTACTGTATCCCTATGACCTTCTTATTGACGATGAAACACAGAAATTGCATCGGAAGTAAATACAAAAGGCACAATGCCGACTTATGTACAAGAAAACTGACTCTTCTTACTGTATATGTATTGAACAACTCCAATGCCACTAGTTATAGATTCCGATGCTTCACTTCAGGTTTACTGTATCCCTCTGACTTTCTTATTGACGATGAAACACAGAAATTGCATCGGAATTAAATACAAAAGGCACAATGCCGACTTAAGTACACGAAAACTGACTCTTCTTACTGTCTATGTTTTGAACCATTCATGTGACACTAGTTATAGATTCCGATGCTTCACTTCCGGTTTACTGTATGCCTCTGACCTTCTTATTGACGATGAAACACAGAAATTGCATCGGAATTAAATACAAAAGCCACAATGCCGACTTAAGTACAAGAAAACTGACTCCCCTTCCTGTCTAAGATTTCAACCATTCCTGTGACACTAGTTATAGATTCCGATGCTTCATTTCAGGTTTACTGTATCCCTCTGACCTTCTTATTGTTGATGAAATATAGAAATTGCATCAGAATTAAATGCAAAAGGCACAATGCCGACTTAGGTACAAGAAAACTGACTCCTCTTACTGTCTACGTTTTGAACCATTCCTGTGACACTAGTTATAGATTCCGATTCTTCACTTCAGGTTTACTGTATCCCTCTGACCTTCTTATTGACGATGATACACAGAAATTGCATCGGAATTAAATCCAAAAGGCACAATGCCGACTTAAGTACAAGAAAACTGACTCTTCTTACTTTATATGTTTTGCATCATACATGTGACACTAGTTATGGATTCCGATGCTTCACTTCAGGTTTACTGAATCCCTCTGACCTTCTTATTGACAATCAAACACAGAAATTGCATCGGAAGTAAATACAAAAGGCACAATGCCGACTTATGTACAAGAAAACTGACTCTTCTTACTGTATATATATTGAACCACTCCTGTGCCACTAGTTATAGATTCCGATGCTTCACTTCAGGTTTACTGTATCCCTCTGACCTTCATATTGACGATGATACACAGAAATTGCATCGGAATTAAATACAAAAGGCACAATGCCGACTTAAGTACACGAAAACTGAATCTTCCTACTGTCTATGTTTTGAACCATTCATGTGACACTAGTTATAGATACCGATGCTTCACTTCAGGTTTACTGTATCCCTCTGACCTTCTTATTGACGATGAAACACAGAAATTGCATCGGAATTAAATAAAAAAGCCACAATGCCGACTTAAGTACAAGAAAACTGACTCTTCTTACTGTCTATGTTTTGAACCATTCATGTGACACTAGTTACAGATTCCGATGCTTCACTTCATATTTACTGTATCCCTCTGACCTTCTTATTGACGATGAAACAAAGAAATTGCATCGGAATTAAATACAAAAGGCACAATGCCGACTTAAGTACAAGAAAACTGACTCTTCTTACTGTCTATGTTTTGCCCCATTTCTGTGACACTAGTTATAGATTCCGATGCTTCACTTCAGGTTTACTGTATCCCTCTAACCTTCTTATCGACGATGATACACAGAAATTGCATCGGAATTAAATACAAAAGGCACAATACCGACTTAAGTACAAGAAAACTGACTCTTCTTACTTCATATGTTTTGCATCATACATGTGACACTAGTTATGGATTCCGATGCTTCACTTCAGGTTTACTGTATCCCTCTGACCTTCTTATTGACGATGAAACACAGAAATTGCATCGGAAGTAAATACAAAAGGCACAATGCCGACTTATGTACAAGAAAACTGACTCTTCTTACTGTATATGTATTCAACAACTCCAATGCCACTAGTTATAGATTCCGATGCTTCACTTCAGGTTTACTGTATCCCTCTGCCTTTCTTATTGACGATGAAACACAGAAATTGCATCGGAATTAAATACAAAAGGCACAATGCCGACTTAAGTACACGAAAACTGACTCTTCTTACTTTCTATGTTTTGAACCATTCATGTGACACTAGTTATAGATTCCGATGCTTCACTTCCGGTTTACTGTATCCCTCTGCCTTTCTTATTGACGATGAAACACAGAAATTGCATCGGAAGTAAATACAAAAGGCACAATGCCGACTTATGTACAAGAAAACTGACTCTTCTTACTGTATATATATTGAACCACTCCTGTGCCACTAGTTATAGATTCCGATGCTTCACTTCAGGTTTACTGTATCCCTCTGACCTTCATATTGACGATGATACACAGAAATTGCATCGGAATTAAATACAAAAGGCACAATGCCGACTTAAGTACACGAAAACTGAATCTTCCTACTGTCTATGTTTTGAACCATTCATGTGACACTAGTTATAGATACCGATGCTTCACTTCAGGTTTACTGTATCCCTCTGACCTTCTTATTGACGATGAAACACAGAAATTGCATCGGAATTAAATAAAAAAGCCACAATGCCGACTTAAGTACAAGAAAACTGACTCTTCTTACTGTCTATGTTTTGAACCATTCATGTGACACTAGTTACAGATTCCGATGCTTCACTTCATATTTACTGTATCCCTCTGACCTTCTTATTGACGATGAAACAAAGAAATTGCATCGGAATTAAATACAAAAGGCACAATGCCGACTTAAGTACAAGAAAACTGACTCTTCTTACTGTCTATGTTTTGCCCCATTTCTGTGACACTAGTTATAGATTCCGATGCTTCACTTCAGGTTTACTGTATCCCTCTAACCTTCTTATCGACGATGATACACAGAAATTGCATCGGAATTAAATACAAAAGGCACAATACCGACTTAGTACAAGAAAACTGACTCTTCTTACTTCATATGTTTTGCATCATACATGTGACACTAGTTATGGATTCCGATGCTTCACTTCAGGTTTACTGTATCCCTCTGACCTTCTTATTGACGATGAAACACAGAAATTGCATCGGAAGTAAATACAAAAGGCACAATGCCGACTTATGTACAAGAAAACTGACTCTTCTTACTGTATATGTATTGAACAACTCCAATGCCACTAGTTATAGATTCCGATGCTTCACTTCAGGTTTACTGTATCCCTCTGCCTTTCTTATTGACGATGAAACACAGAAATTGCATCGGAATTAAATACAAAAGGCACAATGCCGACTTAAGTACACGAAAACTGACTCTTCTTACTTTCTATGTTTTGAACCATTCATGTGACACTAGTTATAGATTCCGATGCTTCACTTCCGGTTTACTGTATCCCTCTGACCTTCTTGTTGACGATGAAACACAGAAATTGCATCGGAATTAAATACAAAAGGCACAATGCCGACTTAAGTACAAGAAAACTGACTCTTCTTACTGTCTATGTTTTGAACCATTCTTGTGACACTAGTTACAGATTCCGATGCTTCAGTTCAGGTTTACTGTATCCCTCTGACCTTCTTATTGACGATAAAACACAGAAATTGCTTCGGAGTTAAATGCAAAAGGCACAATGCCGACTTAAGTACAAGAAAACTAACTCTTCTTACAGTCAATGCTTTGAACCATTCCTGTGACACCTGTTATAGATTCCCATGTTACACTTCATGTTTACTGTATCCCTCTGATCTTCTTATTGTCGATGAAAGACAGAAATTGCATCGGAATAAAATACAAAAGGCACATTGCTGACTCAAGTACAGGAAAACTGACTCTTCTTAATGTCTATGTTCTGAACCATTCCTGTGATACTAGTTATAGATTCCGATGCTTCACTTCAGGTTTACAGTATCCCTCCGACCTCCTTATTGACGATGAAACTCAGAAATTGCATCGGAATTAAATACAAAAGACACAATGCCGACTTAAGTACTAGAAAACCGACCCTTCTTACTGTCTATGTTCTGAACCATACCTATGACACTAGTTACAGATTCCGATGCTTCACTTCAGGTTTACTGTATCACTCTGATCTTCTTATTAACGATGAAAAACAGAAATTACATCGGAATTATATACAAAATTCACAATGCCGACTTAAGTACAAGAAAACCGACCCTTCTTACTGTCTATGTTCTGAACCATACCTATGACACTAGTTACAGATTCCGATGCTTCACTTCAGGTTTACTGTATCCCTCTGACCTTCTTATTGACGATGAAACACAGAAAAAGCATCGGAATTAAATACAAAAGGCACAATGCCGACTTAAGTACAAGAAAGCTGACTCTTCTTACTGTCTATGTTTTGAACCATTCCTGTGACACTAGTTATAGATTCCGATGCTTCACTTAAGGTTTACTGTATCCCTCTGACATTCTTATTACGATGAAACACAGAAATTGCATCGGAATTAAATACAAAAGGCACAATGCCGACTTAAGTACACGAAATCTGACTCTTCTTATTGCCTATGTTTTGAACCATTCCTGTGACACTAAATATAGATTCCGATGCTTCACTTCAGGTTTACTGTATGACTCTGACCGTCTTATTGACGATGAAACACAGATATTGCATCGGAATTATATACCAAAGGCACAATGCCGACTTAAGTACAAGAAAACAGATTCTTCTTACTGTCTATGTTTTGAACCACTCCTGTGACACTAGTTATAGATTCCGATGCTTCACTTCAGGTTTACTGTATCCCTCTGACCTTCTTATTGACGATGAAACACAGAAATTGCATCGGAATTAAATACAAGAGGCACATTGCCGACATAAGTACAAGAAAGCTGACTCTTCTTACTGTCTAAGTTTGAACCATTCATGTTACACTAGTTGTAGATTACGATGCTTCACTTCAGGTTTACTGTATCCCTCTGACCTTCTTATTGACGATCAAACATAGAAATTGCATCGGAATTAAATACAAAAGGCACAATGCCGACTTAAGTACGATAAAACTGACTCTTCCTAATGTCTATGTTTTGATCCATTCCTGTGACACTAGTTATAGATTCCGATGCTTCACTTCAGGTTCACTGTATCCTTCTGACCCTCTTATTGACGATGAAACACAGAAATTGCATCGGAATTAAATAGAAAGGGCACAATGCCGACTTAAGTACAAGAAAACTGACTCTTCTTGCTGTGTATGTTTTGAACCATTCCTGTGACACTAGTTATAGATTCCGATGCTTCACTTCAGGTTTACTGTATCCCTCTGACCTTCTTATTGATGATCAAACACAGAAATTGCATCGGAATGAAATACAAAAGGCACAATGTCGACTTAAGTACAAGAAAATTGACTCTTCTTACTGTCTATGTTTTGAACCATTCCTTTGACACTAGTTATAGATTCCGAAGCTTCACTTCAGGTTTACTGTATGACTCTGACCTTCTTATTGACGATGAAACACAGTAATTGCATCGGAATTAAATACAAACAGCACAATTCCGACTTAAGTACAAGAAAACTGACTCTTCTTACTGTCTATGTTTGAACCATTCCTGTGACACTAGTTATAGTTTCCGATGTTTCACTTCAGGTTTACTGTATCCCTCTGACCTTCTTATTGACGATGAAACACAGAAACTGCTTCGGAATTAAATACAAAAGGCACAATGCCGACCTAAGTACAAGAAAAATTACGCTTCTTACTGTCTAAGTTTTGAACCATTCCTGTGACACTAGTTATAGATTCCGATGCTTCACTTCAGCTTTACAGTATCCCTCTGACCTTCTTATTGACGATGAAACACAGAAATTGCATCGGAATTAAATACAAAAGGCACAATGCCGACTTAAGTACAAGAAAACTGACTCTTCTTACTGTCTATGCTGTGAACCATTCCTGTGACACTAGTTATAGATTCCGATGCTTCACTTCAGGTTTACTGTATCCCTCTGACCTTCTTATTGACGATGAAACACAGAAATTGCATCGGAATTAAATACAAAAGGCACAATGCCGACTTAAGTACAAGAAAACTGACTCTTCTTACTGTCTATGTTTGAACCGTTCCTGTGACACTAGTTATAGATTCCGATGCTTCACATCAGGTTTACTGTACCCCTCTGACCTTCTTATTGACGATCAAACACAGAAATTGCATCGGAATTAGATACAAAAGGCACAATGCCTACTTAAGTACAAGAAAACTGACTCTTCGTACTGTCTATGTTTTGAACCAATCCTGCGACACTAGTTATAGATTCCGATGCTTCACTTCAAGTTTACTGTATCCCTCTGACCCTCTTATTGACGATGAAACACAGAAATTCCATCGGAAGTAAATACAAAAGGCATAATGCCGACTTATGTACAAGAAAACTGACTCCCCTTACTGTCTAAGATTTCAACTATTCCTGCGACACTAGTTATAGATTCCGATGCTTCATTTCAAGTTTACTGTATCCGTTTGACCTTTTCATTGTTGATGAAATACAGAAATCGCATCGGAATTAAATACAAAAGGCACAATGCCGACTTAGGTACAAGAAAACTGACCCTTCTTACTGTCTATGTTTTGAACCATTCCTGTGACACTAGTTATAGATTCCGATTCTTCACTTCAGGTTTACTGTATCCCTCTGACCTTCTTATTGACGATGAAACACAGAAATTGCATCGGAATTAAATACAAAAGGCACAATGCCGACTTAAGTACACGAAAACTGACTCTTCTTACTGTCTATGTTTTGTACCATTCCTGTGACACTAGTTACAGATTCCGATGCTTCACTTCAGGTTTACTGTATCCCTCTGACCTTCTTATTGACGATGAAACACAGAAATTGCATCGGAATTAAATACAAAAGGCACAATGCCGACTTAAGTACAAGAAAACTGACTCCCCTTACTGTCTAAGATTTCAACCATTCCTGTGACACTAGTTGTAGATTCTGATGCTTCATTTCAGG
This sequence comes from Schistocerca americana, assembly GCF_021461395.2. Classification (NCBI taxonomy): domain Eukaryota; kingdom Metazoa; phylum Arthropoda; class Insecta; order Orthoptera; family Acrididae; genus Schistocerca; species Schistocerca americana. Next base: position 1,121,519,597 of record NC_060120.1, read on the forward strand.
TTTACTGTACCCTCTGACCTTCTTAATGTTGATGAAATACAGAAATTGCATCGGAATTAAGTACAAAAGGCACAATGCAGACTTAGGTACAAGAAAACTGACTCTTCTTACTGTCTATGTTTTGAACCATTCCTGTGACACTAGTTATAAATTCCGATTCTTCACTTCAGGTTTACTGTATCCCTCTGACCTTCTTATTGACGATGAAACACAGAAATTGCATCGGAATTAAATACAAAAGGCACAATGCCGACTTAAGTACGAGAAAACTGACTCTTCTTACTTTATATGTTTTGCATCATACATGTGACACTAGTTATGGATTCCGATGCTTCACTTCAGGTTTACTGTATATCTCTGACCTTCTTATTGACGATGAAGCACAGAAATTGCATCGGAAGTAAATACAAAAGGCACAATGCCGACTTATGTACAAGAAAACTGACTCTTCTTACTGTATATGTTTTGAAGCACTCCTGTGACACTAGTTATAGATTCCGATGCTTCACTTCAGGTTTGCTGTATCCCTCTGACCTTCTTATTGACGATGAAACACAGAAATTGCATCGGAATTAAATACAAAAGGCACAATGCCGCTTAAGTACACGAAAACTGACTCTTCTTACTGTCTATGTTTTGAACCATTCATGTGACACTAGTTATAGATTCCGATGCTTCACTTCAGGTTTACTGTATCCCTCCGACCTCCTTATTGACGATGAAACTCAGAAATTGCATCGGAATTAAATACAAAAGGCTTAATGACGACTTAAGTACAAGATAACTGACTCTTCTTACTGTCAATGTTTAGCACCATTCCTGTGACATTAGTTATAGATTCCGATGCTTCACTTCAGGTTTACTGTATCACTCTGACTTTCTTATTGGCGATGAAACACAGAAATTGTATCGGAATTATATACAAAAGGCACAATGCCGACTTAAGTACAAGAAAACCGACCCTTCTCACTGTCTATGTTCTGAACCATACCTATGACACTAGTTACAGATTCCGATGCTTCACTTCAGGTTTACTGTATCCCTCTGACCTTCATATTGACGATGAAACACACAAATTGCATCGGAATTAAATAGAAAAGGCACAATGCCGACTTAAGTACAAGAAAACTAACTCTCCTTACTGTCTATGTTTTGAACCATACCTGTGACACTAGTTATAGATTCCGATGCTTCACTTCAGGTTTACTGTATCCCTCTCCCTTTCTTATTGACGATGAAACACTGAAATTGCATCGGAATTAAATACAAAAGCCACAATGCCGACTTAAGTACACGAAAGCTGACTCTTCTTACTGTCTATGTTTTGAACCATTCATGTGACACTAGTTATAGATTCCGATGCTTCACTTCATATTTACTGTATCCCTCTGACCTTCTTATTGACGATGAAACACAGAAATTGCATCGGAATTAAATACAAAAGCCACAATGCCGACTTAAGTACAAGAAAACTGACTCTTCTTACTGTCTATGTTTTGATTCATTCATGTGACTCTAGTTATAGATTCCGATGCTTCACTTTAGGTTTACTGTATCCCTCTGACCTTCTTATTGTTGATGAAATATAGAAATTGCATCGGAATTAAATGCAAAAGACACAATGCCGACTTAGGTACAAGAAAACTGACTCCTCTTACTGTCTACGTTTTGAACCATTCCTGTGACACTAGTTATAGATTCCGATTCTTCACTTCAGGTTTACTGTATCCCTCTGACCTTCTTATTGACGATGATACACAGAAATTGCATCGGAATTAAATACAAAAGGCACAATGCCGACTTAAGTACAAGAAAACTGACTCTTCTTACTTTATATGTTTTGCATCATACATGTGACACTAGTTATGGATTCCGATGCTTCACTGCAGGTTTACTGAATCCCTGTGACCTTCTTATTGACAATCAAACACAGAAATTGCATCGGAATTAAATAAAAAAGCCACAATGCCGACTTAAGTACAAGAAAACTGACTCTTCTTACTGTCTATGTTTTGAACCATTCATGTGACACTAGTTACAGATTCCGATGCTTCACTTCATATTTACTGTATCCCTCTGACCTTCTTATTGACGATGAAACAAAGAAATTGCATCGGAATTAAATACAAAAGGCACAATGCCGACTTAAGTACAAGAAAACTGACTCTTCTTACTGTCTATGTTTTGAACCATTTCTGTGACACTAGTTATAGATTCCGTTGCTTCACTTCAGGTTTGCTGTATCCCTCTGACCTTCTTATCGACGATGATACACAGAAATTGCATCGGAATTAAATACAAAAGGCACAATACCGACTTAAGTACAAGTAAAACTGACTCTTCTTACTTTATACGTTTTGCATCATACATGTGACACTAGTTATGGATTCCGATGCTTCACTTCAGGTTTACTGTATCCCTCTGACCTTCTTATTGACGATGAAACACAGAAATTGCATCGGAAGTAAATACAAAAGGCACAATGCCGACTTATGTACAAGAAAACTGACTCTTCTTACTGTGTATGTATTGAACAACTCCAATGCCACTAGTTATAGATTCCGATGCTTCACTTCAGGTTTACTGTATCCCTCTGACTTTCTTATTGACGATGAAACACAGAAATTGCATCGGAATTAAATACAAAAGGCACAATGCCGACTTAAGTACACGAAAACTGACTCTTCTTACTGTCTATGTTTTGAACCATTCATGTGACACTAGTTATAGATTCCGATGCTTCACTTCCGGTTTACTGTATCCCTCTGACCTTCTTGTTGACGATGAAACACAGAAATTGCATCGGAATTAAATACAAAAGGCACAATGCCGACTTAAGTACAAGAAAACTGACTCTTCTTACTGTCTACGTTTTGAACCATTCTTGTGACACTAGTTACAGATTCCGATGCTTCAGTTCAGGTTTACTGTATCCCTCTGACCTTCTTATTGACGATAAAACACAGAAATTGCTTCGGAGTTAAATGCAAAAGGCACAATGCCGACTTAAGTACAAGAAAACTAACTCTTCTTACAGTCAATGCTTTGAACCATTCCTGTGACACCTGTTGTAGATTCCCATGTTACACTTCATGTTTACTGTATCCCTCTGATCTTCTTATTGTCGATGAAAGACAGAAATTGCATCGGAATAAAATACAAAAGGCACATTGCTGACTCAAGTACAGGAAAACTGACTCTTCTTAACGTCTATGTTCTGAACCATTCCTGTGACACTAGTTATAGATTCCGATGCTTCACTTCAGGTTTACAGTATCCCTCCGACCTCCTTATTGACGATGAAACTCAGAAATTGCATCGGAATTAAATACAAAAGACACAATGCCGACTTAAGTACAAGAAAACCGACCCTTCTTACTGTCTATGTTCTGAACCATACCTATGACACTAGTTACAGATTCCGATCTTTCACTTCAGGTTTACTGTATCACTCTGACCTTCTTATTAACGATGAAACACAGAAATTACATCGGAATTATATACAAAAGGCACAATGCCGACTTAAGTACAAGAAAACCGACCCTTCTTACTGTCTATGTTCAGAACCATACCTATGACACTAGTTACAGATTCCGATGCTTCACTTCAGGTTTACTATATCCCTCTGACCTTCTTATTGACGATGAAACACAGAAAAAGCATCGGAGTTAAATACAAAAGGCACAATGCTGACTTAAGTACAAGAAAGCTGACTCTTCTTACTGTCTATGTTTTGAACCATTCCTGTGACACTAGTTACAGATTCCGATGCTTCACTTCAGGTTTACTGTATCCCTCTGACATTCTTATTACGATGAAACACAGAAATTGCATCGGAATTAAATACAAAAGGCACAATGCCGACTTAAGTACACGAAATCTGACTCTTCTTATTGCCTATGTTTTGAACCATTCCTGTGACAATAAATATAGATTCCGATGCTTCACTTCAGGTTTACTGTATGACTCTGACCGTCTTATTGACGATGAAACACAGATATTGCATCGGAATTATATACAAAAGGCACAATGCCAACTTAAGTACAAGAAAACAGATTCTTCTTACTGTCTATGTTTTGAACCACTCCTGTGACACTAGTTATAGATTCTGATGCTTCACTTCAGGTTTACTGTATCCCTCTGACCTTCGTATTGACGATGAAACACAGAAATTGCATCGGAATTAAATACAAAAGGCACATTGCCGACATAAGTACAAGAAAGCTGACTCTTCTTACTGTCTAAGTTTGAACCATTCATGTTACACTAGTTGTAGATTACGATGCTTCACTTCAGGTTTACTGTATCCCTCTGACCTTCTTATTGACGATAAAACACAGAAATTGCTTCGGAGTTAAATGCAAAAGGCACAATGCCGACTTAAGTACAAGAAAACTAACTCTTCTTACAGTCAATGCTTTGAACCATTCCTGTGACACCTGTTATAGATTCCCATGTTACACTTCATGTTTACTGTATCCCTCTGATCTTCTTATTGTCGATGAAAGACAGAAATTGCATCGGAATAAAATACAAAAGGCACATTGCTGACTCAAGTACAGGAAAACTGACTCTTCTTAATGTCTATGTTCTGAACCATTCCTGTGACACTAGTTATAGATTCCGATGCTTCACTTCAGGTTTACAGTATCCCTCCGACCTCCTTATTGACGATGAAACTCAGAAATTGCATCGGAATTAAATACAAAAGACACAATGCCGACTTAAGTACAAGAAAACCGACCCTTCTTACTGTCTATGTTCTGAACCATACCTATGACACTAGTTACAGATTCCGATGCTTCACTTCAGGTTTACTGTATCACTCTGACCTTCTTCTTAACGATGAAACACAGAAATTACATCGGAATTATATACAAAAGGCACAATGCCGACTTAAGTACAAGAAAACCGACCCTTCTTACTGTCTATGTTCTGAACCATACCTATGACACTAGTTACAGATTCCGATGCTTCACTTCAGGTTTACTGTATCCCTCTGACCTTCTTATTGACGATGAAACACAGAAAAAGCATCGGAGTTAAATACAAAAGGCACAATGCTGACTTAAGTACAAGAAAGCTGACTCTTCTTACTGTCTATGTTTTGAACCATTCCTGTAACACTAGTTATAGATTCCGATGCTTCACTTCAGGTTTACTGTATCCCTCTGACATTCTTATTACGATGAAACACAGAAATTGCATCGGAATTAAATACAAAAGGCACAATGCCGACTTAAGTACACGAAATCTGACTCTTCTTATTGCCTATGTTTTGAACCATTCCTGTGACACTAAATATAGATTCCGATGCTTCACTTCAGGTTTACTGTATGACTCTGACCGTCTTATTGACGATGAAACACAGATATTGCATCGGAATTATATACAAAAGGCACAATGCCAACTTAAGTACAAGAAAACAGATTCTTCTTACTGTCTATGTTTTGAACCACTCCTGTGACACTAGTTATAGATTCCGATGCTTCACTTCAGGTTTACTGTATCCCTCTGACCTTCTTATTGACGATGAAACACAGAAATTGCATCGGAATTAAATACAAAAGGCACATTGCCGACATAAGTACAAGAAAGCTGACTCTTCTTACTGTCTAAGTTTGAACCATTCATGTTACACTAGTTGTAGATTACGATGCTTCACTTCAGGTTTACTGTATCCCTCTGACCTTCTTATTGACGATCAAACATAGAAATTACATCGGAATTAAATACAAAAGGCACAATGCCGACTTAAGTACGATAAAACTGACTCTTCCTAATGTCTATGTTTTGATCCATTCCTGTGACACTAGTTATAGATTCCGATGCTTCACTTCAGGTTCACTGTATCCTTCTGACCTTCTTATTGACGATGAAACACAGAAATTGCATCGGAATTAAATAGAAAGGGCACAATGCCGACTTAAGTACAAGAAAACTGACTCTTCTTGCTGTGTATGTTTTGAACCATTCCTGTGACACTAGTTAAAGATTCCGATGCTTCACTTCAGGTTTACTGTATCCCTCTGACCTTCTTATTGATGATCGAACACAGAAATTGCATCGAAATGAAATACAAAAGGCACAATGTCGACTTAAGTACAAGGAAATTGACTCTTCTTACTGTCTATGTTTTGAACCATTCCTTTGACACTAGTTATAGATTCCGAAGCTTCACTTCAGGTTTACTGTATGACTCTGACCTTCTTATTGACGATGAAACACAGAAATTGCATCGGAATTAAATACAAACAGCACAATTCCGACTTAAGTACAAGAAAACTGACTCTTCTTACTGTCTATGTTTGAACCATTCCTGTGACACTAGTTATAGTTTCCGATGTTTCACTTCAGGTTTACTGTATCCCTCTGACCTTCTTATTGACGATGAAACACAGAAACTGCTTCGGAATTAAATACAAAAGGCACAATGCCGACCTAAGTACAAGAAAAATTACGCATCTTACTGTCTAAGTTTTGAACCATTCCTGTGACACTAGTTATAGATTCCGATGCTTCACTTCAGCTTTACAGTATCCCTCTGACCTTCTTATTGACGATGAAACACAGAAATTGCATCGGAATTAAATACAAAAGGCACAATGCCGACTTAAGTACAAGAAAACTGACTCTTCTTACTGTCTATGCTTTGAACCATTCCTGTGACACTAGTTATAGATTCCGATGCTTCACTTCAGGTTTACTGTATCCCTCTGACCTTCTTATTGACGATGAAACACAGAAATTGCATCGGAATTAAATACAAAAGGCACAATGCCGACTTAAGTACAAGAAAACTAACTCTTCTTACTGTCTATGTTTGAACCGTTCCTGTGACACTAGTTATAGATTCCGATGCTTCACATCAGGTTTACTGTACCCCTCTGACCTTCTTATTGACGATCAAACACAGAAATTGCATCGGAATTAGATACAAAAGGCACAATGCCTACTTAAGTACAAGAAAACTGACTCTTCGTACTGTCTATGTTTTGAACCAATCCTGCGACACTAGTCATAGATTCCGATGCTTCACTTCAAGTTTACTGTATCCCTCTGACCCTCTTATTGACGATGAAACACAGAAATTCCATCGGAATTAAATACAAAAGGCACAATGCCGACTTAAGTACACGAAAACTGACTCTTCTTACTGCCTATGTTTTGAACCATTCCTGTGACACTAGTTATAGATTCCGATGCTTCACTTCAGGTTTACTGTATCCCTCTGACCTTCTTATTGACGATGAAACACAGAAATTGCATCGGAATTAAATACAAAAGGCACAATGCCGACTTAAGTACAAGAAAACTGACTCCCCTTACTGTCTAAGATTTCAACCATTCCTGTGACACTAGTTATAGATTCTGATGCTTCATTTCAGGTTTACTGTACCCTCTGACCTTCTTATTGTTGATGAAATACAGAAATTGCATCGGAATTAAGTACAAAAGGCACAATGCAGACTTAGGTACAAGAAAACTGACTCTTCTTACTGTCTATGTTTTGAACCATTCCTGTGACACTAGTTATAAATTCCGATCCTTCACTTCAGGTTTTCTGTATCCCTCTGACCTTCTTATTGACGATGAAACACAGAAATTGCATCGGAATTAAATACAAAAGGCACAATGCCGACTTAAGTACGAGAAAACTGACTCTTCTTACTTTTTATGTTTTGCATAATACATGTGACACTAGTTATGGATTCCGATGCTTCACTTCAGGTTTACTGTATATCTCTGACCTTCTTATTGACGATGAAGCACAGAAATTGCATCGGAAGTAAATACAAAAGGCACAATGCCGACTTATGTACAAGAAAACTGACTCTTCTTACTGTATATGTTTCGAAGCACTCCTGTGACACTAGTTATAGATTCCGATGCTTCACTTCAGGTTTACTGTATCCCTCTGACCTTCTTATTGACGATGAAACACAGAAATTGCATCGGAATTAAATACAAAAGGCACAATGCCGCTTAAGTACACGACAACTGACTCTTCTTACTGTCTATGCTTTGAACCATTCATGTGACACTAGTTATAGATTCCGATGCTTCACTTCAGGTTTACTGTATCCCTCCGACCTCCTTATTGACGATGAAACTCAGAAATTGCATCGGAATTAAATACAAAAGGCTTAATGACGACTTAAGTACAAGAAAACTGACTCTTCTTACTGTCAATGTTTTGCACCATTCCTGTGACATTAGTTATAGAATCCGATGCTTCACTTCAGGTTTACTGTATCACTCTGACCTTCTTATTGGCGATGAAACACAGAAATTGTATCGGAATTATATACAAAAGGCACAATGCCGACTTAAGTACAAGAAAACCGACCCTTCTCACTGTCTATGTTCTGAACCATACCTATGACACTAGTTACAGATTCCGATGCTTCAATTCAGGTTTACTGTATCCCTCTGACCTTCATATTGACGATGAAACACACAAATTGCATCGGAATTAAATAGAAAAGGCACAATGCCGACTTAAGTACAAGAAAACTAACTCTACTTACTGTCTATGTTTTGAATCATACCTGTGACACTAGTTATAGATTCCGATGCTTCACTTCAGGTTTACTGTATCCCTCTGCCTTTCTTATTGACGATGAAACACTGAAATTGCATCGGAATTAAATACAAAAGCCACAATGCCGACTTAAGTACACGAAAGCTAACTCTTCTTACTGTCTATGTTTTGAACCATTCATGTGACACTAGTTATAGATTCCGATGCTTCACTTCATATTTACTGTATCCCTCTGACCTTCTTATTGACGATGAAACACAGAAATTGCATCGGAATTAAATACAAAAGGCACAATGCCGACTTAAGTGCAGGAAAACTGACCCTTCTTACTGTCTATGTTTTGAACCATTTCTGTGACACTAGTTATAGATTCCGATGCTTCACTTCAGGTTTACTCTATCCCTCTTACCTTCTTATCGACGATGATACACAGAAATTGCATCGGAATTAAATACAAAAGGCACAATGCCGACTTAAGTACAAGAAAACTGACTCTTCTTACTTTATATGTTTTGCATCATACATGTGACACAAGTTATGGATTCCGATGCTTCACTTCAGGTTTACTGTATCCCTCTGACCTTCTTATTGACGATGAAACACAGAAATTGCATCGGAAGTAAATACAAAAGGCACAATGCCGACTTATGTACAAGAAAACTGACTCTTCTTACTGTATATGTATTGAACCACTCCTGTGCCACTAGTTATAGATTCTGATGCTTCACTTCAGGTTTACTGTATCCCTCTGACCTTCTTATTGACGATGAAACACAGAAATTGCATCGGAATTAAATACAAAAGCCACAATGCCGACTTAAGTACAAGAAAACTGACTCTTCTTACTGTCTATGTTTTGATTTATTCATGTGACACTAGTTATAGATTCCGATGCTTCACTTCATGTTTACTGTATCCCTCTGACATTCTTATTGACGATGAAACACAGAAATTGCATCGGAATTAAACACAAAATGCACAATGCCGACTTAAGTACAAGGAAACTGACTCTTCTTACTGTCTATGTTTTTGATTCATTCCTGTGACACTAGTTGTAAATTCCGATGCTTCACTTCAGGTTTACTGTATCCCTCTGACCTTCTTATTGACGATAAAACACAGAAATTACTTCGGAGTTAAATACAAAAGGCACAAAGCCGACTTAAGTACAAGAAAACTGACTCTTCTTACAGTCAATGTTCTGAACCATTCCTGTGACACTAGTTATAGATTCCGATGCTTCACTTCAGGTTTACTGCATCCCTCCAACCTCCTTATTGACGATGAAACTCAGAAATTGCATCGGAATTAAATACAAAAGACACAATGACGACTTAAGTACAAGAAAACTGACTCTTCTTACTGTCATTGTTTTGCACCATTCCTGTGACATTAGTTATAGATTCCGATGCTTCACTTCAGGTTTACTGTATCACTCTGACCTTCTTATTGACGATGAAACACAGAAATTGCATCGCAATTATATACCAAAGGCACAATGCTGACTTAAGTACAAGACAACCGACCCTTCTTACTGTCTATGTTCTGAACCATACCTATGACACTAGTTACAGATTCCGATGCTTCACTTCAGGTTTACTGTATCCCTCTGACATTCTTATTGACGATGAAACACAGAAATTGCATCGGAATTAAATACAAAAGGCACAATGCCGACTTAAGTACACGAAAACTGACTCTTCTTACTGTCTATGTTTTTGAACCATTCCTGTGACACTAGTTATAGATTCCGATGCTTCACTTCAGGTTTACTGTATCCCTCTGACCTTCTTGTTGACGATGAAAGACAGAAATTGCATCGGAATGAAATACAAAAGGCACAATGCCGACTTAACTACAAGAAAACTGACTCTTCTTACTGTCTATGCTTTGAACCATTCCTGTGACACTAGTTACAGATTCCGATGCTTCAGTTCAGGTTTACTGTATCCCTCTGACCTTCTTATTGACGATAAAACACAGAAATTACTTCGGAGTTAAATACAAAAGGCACAATGCCGACTTAAGTACAAGAAAACTGACTCTTCTTACAGTCAATGCTTTGAACCATTCCTGTGACACTAGTTATAGATTCCCATGTTACACTTCATTTTTACTGTATCCCTCTGATCTTCTTATTGTCGATGAAAGACAGAAATTGCATCGGAATAAAATACAAAAGGCACATTGCTGACTCAAGTACAGGAAAACTGACTCTTCTTACTGTCTATGTTCTGAACCATTCCTGTGACACTAGTTATAGATTCCGATGCTTCACGTCAGGTTTACTGCATCCCTCCGACCTCCTTATTGACGATGAAACTCAGAAATTGCATCGGAATTAAATACAAAAGACACAATGACGACTTAAGTACAAGAAAACTGACTCTTCTTACTGTCATTGTTTTGCACCATTCCTGTGACATTAGTTATAGATTCCGATGCTTCACTTCAGGTTTACTGTATCACTCTGACCTTCTTATTGACGATGATACACAGAAATTGCATCGGAATTATATACAAAAGGCACAATGCTGACTTAAGTACAAGACAACCGACCCTTCTTACTGTCTATGTTCTGAACCATACCTATGACACTAGTTACAGATTCCGATGCTTCACTTCAGGTTTACTGTATCCCTTTGACCTTCTTATTGACGATGAAACACAGAAATTGCATCGGAATTAAATACAAAAGGCACAATGCCGACTTAAGTACACGAAAACTGACTCTTCTTACCGTCTATGTTTTGAACCATTCATGTGACACTAGTTATAGATTCCGATGCTTCACCTCACGTTTACTGTATCCCTCTGACCTTCTTATTGACGATGAAACACAGAAATTGCATCGGAATTAAATACAAAAGCCACAATGCCGACTTAAGTACAAGAAAAATGACTCTTCTTACTGTCTATGTTTTGAACCACTCATGTGACACTAGTTATAGGTTCCGATGCTTCACTTCAGGTTTACTGTATCACTCTGACCTTCTTAGTGACGATGAAACACAGAAATTGCATCGGAATTAAATACAAAAGGCACAATGCCGACTTAACTACAAGAAAACTGACTCTTCTTACTGTCTATGTTTTGAACCATTCCTGTGACACTAGTTACAGATTCCGATGCTTCAGTTCAGGTTTACTGTATCCCTCAGACCTTCTTATTGACGATAAAACACAGAAATTACTTCGGAGTTAAATACAAAAGGCACAATGCCGACTTAAGTACAAGAAGACTGACTTTTCTTACAGTCAATGTTTTGAACCATTCCTGTGACACTAGTTATAAATTCCGATGCTTCACTTCAGGTTTACTGTATCCCTCTGACCTTCTTGTTGACGATGAAACACAGAAATTGCATCGGAATTAAATACAAAAGGCATAATGCCGACTTAAGTACAAGAAAACTGACTCTTCTTACTGTCTATGTTTTGAACCATTCCTGTGACACTAGTTACAGATTCCGATGCTTCACTTCAGGTTTACTGTATCCCTCTGACCTTTTTATTGACGATGAAACACAGAAATTGCTTCGGAGTTAAATACAAACGCACAATGCCGACTTCAGTACAAGAAAACTGACTCTTCTCACAGTCAATGTTTTGAACCATTCCTGTGACACTAGTTATAGATTCCGATGTTTCACTTCAGGTTTACTGTATCCCCTGACCTTCTTATTGTCGATGAAACACAGAAATTGCATCGGAATAAAATACAAAAGGCACATTGCTGACACAAGTACAAGAAAACTAACTCTTCTTACTGTCTATGTTCTGAACCATTCCTGTGACACTAGTTACAGATTCCGATGCTTCACTTCAGGTTTACTGTATCCCTCCAACCTCCTTATTGACGATGAAATCCAGAAATTGCATCGGAATTAAATACAAAAGACACAATGACGACTTAAGAACAAGAAAACTGACTCTTCTTACTGTCAATGTTTTGAACCTTTCCTGTGAGACAGGTTTAGATTCCGATGCTTCACTTCAGGTTTACTATATCCCTTGGACCTTCTTATTGACGACGAAACACAGAAGTTGCATCGGAATTAAATACAAAAGGCACAATGCCGAATTAAGTACAAGAAAACTGACTCTTCTTACTGTCTATGTTTTCAACCATTCCTGTGACACGAGTTATAGATTCCGATGCTTCACTTCAGGTTTACTGTATCCCTCTGCCCATCTTATTGACGATGAAACACAGAAATTGCATCGGAATTAAATACAAAAGGCACAATGCCGACTTAAGTACAAGAAAACTGACTCTTCTTACTGTCTATGTTTTGAACCATTCCTGTGACACTAGTTATAGATTCCGATGCTTCACATCAGGTTTACTTTATCCCTCTGACCTTCTTATTGACGATAAAACACAGAAATTGCATCGGAATTGTATACAAAAGGCACAATGCCGACTCAAGTACAAGAAGACTGGCTCTTCTTACTGTCTGTGTTTTGAAACTTTCCTGTGAGCCCGGTTTTAGATTCCGATGCTTCACTTCAGGTTTACTGTATCCCTTGGTCATTCTTATTGACTACGAAACACAGATATTGCATCGGAATTAAATACAAAAGGCACAATTCCGACTTAACTACAAGAAAACAGACTCTTCTTACTGTCTATGTTTGAACCATTCCTGTGACACTAGTTACAGATTCCGATGCTCCATTTCAGGTTTACTGTATCCCTCTGACCTCCTTATTGACGATGAAACACAGAGATTGCATCGGAATTAAATACTAAAGGCACAATGCCGAATTAAGTACAAGAAAACTGACTCTTCTTACTGTCTATGTTTTGAACCATTCCTGTGACACTAGTTATAGATTCCGATGCTTCACTTCAGGTTTACTGTATCCCTCTGACCTTCTTATTGACGATCAAATACAGAAAGTGCATCGGAATGAAATACAAAAGGCACAATGTCGACTTAAGTACAAGAAAATTGACTCTTCTTACTGTCTATGTTTTGAACCATTCCTTTGACACTAGTTATAGATTCCGAAGCTTCACTTCAGGTTTACTGTATGACTCTGACCTTCTTATTGACGATGAAGCACAGAAATTGCATCGGAATTAAATACAAACAGCACAATTCCGACTTAAGTACTAGAAAACTGACTCTTCTTACTGTCTATGTTTGAACCATTCCTGTGACACTAGTTATAGTTTCCGATGTTTCACTTCAGGTTTACTGTATCCCTCTGACGTTCTTATTGACGATGAAACACAGAAACTGCTTCGGAATTAAATACAAAAGGCACAATGCCGACCTAAGTACAAGAAAAATTACGCTTCTTACTGTCTAAGATTTGAACCATTCCTGTGACACTAGTTATAGATTCCGATGCTTCACTTCAGCTTTACAGTATCCCTCTGACCTTCTTATTGACGATGAAACACAGAAATTGCATCGGAATTAAATACAAAACCCACAATGCCGACTTAAGTACAAGAAAACTGACTCTTCTTACTGTCTATGTTTTGAACCATTCCTGTGACACTAGTTATAGATTCGGATGCTTCACTTCAGGTTTACTGTATCCCTCTGACCTTCTTATTGACGATGAAACACAGAAATTGCATCGGAGTTAAATACAAAAGGCACAATGCCGACTTAAGTACAAGAAAACTGACTCTTCTTACTGTCTATGTTTGAACCGTTCCTGTGACACTAGTTATAGATTCCGATGCTTCACATCAGGTTTATTGTACCCCTCTGACCTTCTTATTGACGATCAAACACAGAAATTGCATCGGAATTAGATACAAAAGGCACAATGCCTACTTAAGTACAAGAAAACTGACTCTTCGTACTGTCTATTTTTTGAACCAATCCTGCGACACTAGTTATAGATTCCGATGCTTCACTTCAAGTTTACTGTATCCCTCTGACCCTCTTATTGACGATGAAACACAGAAATTCCATCGGAATTAAATACAAAAGGCACAACGCCGACTTAAGTACAAGAAAACAGACTCTTCTTACTGTCTATGATTTGAACCAATCCTGTGACACTAGTTATAGATTCCGATGCTTCACTTCAGGTTTACTGTATCCCTCTGACCTTCTTATTGACGATGAAACACAGAAATTGCATCGGAAGTAAATACAAAAGGCACAATGCCGACTTATGTACAAGAAAACTGACTCCCCTTACTGTCTAAGATTTCAACTATTCCTGTGACACTAGTTATAGATTCCGATGCTTCATTTCAAGTTTACTGTATCCCTTTGACCTTCTCATTGTTGATGAAATACAGAAATCGCATCGGAATTAAATACAAAAGGCACAATGCCGACTTAGGTACAAGAAAACTGACTCTTCTTACTGTCCATGTTTTGAACCATTCCTGTGACACTAGTTATAGATTCCGATTCTTCACTTCAGGTTTACTGTATCCCTCTGACCTTCTCATTGACGATGAAACACAGAAATTGCATCGGAATTAAATACAAAAGGCACAATGCCGACTTAAGTACAAGAAAACTGACTCTTCTTACTTTATATGTTTTGCATCATACATGTGACACTAGTTATGGATTACGATGCTTCACTTCAGGTTTACTGTATCCCTCTGACCTTCTTATTGACGATGAATCACAGAAATTGCTTCGGAGTTAAATACAAAGGCACAATGCCGACTTAAGTACAAGAAAACTGACTCTTCTTACTGTCTATGATTTGATCCATTCCTGTGACACTAGTTATAGATTCCGATGCTTTACTTCAGGTTTACTGTATGCCTCTGACCTTCTTATTGACGATGAAACACAGACATTGCATCGGAATTAAATACAATAGGCACAATGCCGACTTAAGTACAAGAAAACTGACTCCCCTTACTGTCTAAGATTTCAACCATTCCTGTGACACTAGTTATAGATTCTGATGCTTCATTTCAGGTTTACTGTACCCTCTGACCTTCTTACTGTTGATGAAATACAGAAATTGCATCGGAATTAAGTACAAAAGGCACAATGCAGACTTAGGTACAAGAAAACTGACTCTTCTTACTGTCTATGTTTTGAACCATTCATGTGTCACTAGTTATAGATTCCGATGCTTCACTTCAGGTTTACTGTATCCCTCCGACCTCCTTATTGACGATGAAACTCAGAAATTGCATCGGAATTAAATACAAAAGGCTTAATGACGACTTAAGTACAAGAAAACTGACTCTTCTTACTGTCAATGTTTTGCACCATTCCTGTGACATTAGTTATAGATTCCGATGCTTCACTTCAGGTTTACTGTATCACTCTGACCTTCTTATTGGCGATGAAACGCAGAAATTGCATCGAAATTATATACAAAAGGCACAATGCCGACTTAAGTACAAGAAAACCGACCCTTCTCACTGTCTATGTTCTGAACCATACCTATGACACTAGTTACGAGATTCTGATGCTTCACTTCAGGTTTACTGTATCCCTCTGACCTTCATATTGACGATGAAACACAGAAATTGCATCGGAATTAAATAGAAAAGGCACAATGCCGACTTAAGTACAAGAAAACTAACTCTTCTTACTGTCTATGTTTTGAACCACACCTGTGACACTAGTTATAGATTCCGATGCTTCACTTCATGTTTACTGTATCCCTCTGCCCTTCTTATTGACGATGAAACACTGAAATTGCATCGGAATTAAATACAAAAGCCACAATGCCGACTTAAGTACACGAAAGCTGACTCTTCTTACTGTCTATGTTTTGAACCATTCATGTGACACTAGTTATAGATTCCGATGCTTCACTTCATATTTACTGTATCCTTCTGACCTTCTTATTGACGATGAAACACAGAAATTGCATCGGAATTAAATACAAAAGGCACAATGCCGACTTAAGTACCAGAAAACTGACCCTTCTTACTGTCTATGTTTTGAACCATTTCTGTGACAGTAGTTATAGATTCCGATGCTTCACTTCAGGTTTACTCTATCCCCCTTACCTTCTTATCGACGATGATACACAGAAATTGCATCGGAATTAAATACAAAAGGCACAATGCCGACTTAAGTACAAGAAAACTGACTCTTCTTACTTTATATGCTTAGCATCATACATGTGACACAAGTTATGGATTCCGATGCTTCACTTCAGGTTTACTGTATCCCTCTGACCTTCTTATTGACGATGAAACACAGAAATTCCATCGGAAGTAAATACAAAAGGCACAATGCCGACTTAAGTACAAGAAAACTGACTCTTCTTACTGTCTATGTTTGAACCGTTCCTGTGACACTAGTTATAGATTCCGATGCTTCACATCAGGTTTATTGTACCCCTCTGACCTTCTTATTGACGATCAAACACAGAAATTGCATCGGAATTAGATACAAAAGGCACAATGCCTACTTAAGTACAAGAAAACTGACTCTTCGTACTGTCTATTTTTTGAACCAATCCTGCGACACTAGTTATAGATTCCGATGCTTCACTTCAAGTTTACTGTATCCCTCTGACCCTCTTATTGACGATGAAACACAGAAATTCCATCGGAATTAAATACAAAAGGCACAACGCCGACTTAAGTACAAGAAAACAGACTCTTCTTACTGTCTATGATTTGAACCAATCCTGTGACACTAGTTATAGATTCCGATGCTTCACTTCAGGTTTACTGTATCCCTCTGACCTTCTTATTGACGATGAAACACAGAAATTGCATCGGAAGTAAATACAAAAGGCACAATGCCGACTTATGTACAAGAAAACTGACTCCCCTTACTGTCTAAGATTTCAACTATTCCTGTGACACTAGTTATAGATTCCGATGCTTCATTTCAAGTTTACTGTATCCCTTTGACCTTCTCATTGTTGATGAAATACAGAAATCGCATCGGAATTAAAAAGAAAAGGCACAATGCCGACTTAGGTACAAGAAAACTGACTCTTCTTACTGTCTATGTTTTGAACCATTCCTGTGACACTAGTTATAGATTCCGATTCTTCACTTCAGGTTTACTGTATCCCTCTGACCTTCTCATTGACGATGAAACACAGAAATTGCATCGGAATTAAATACAAAAGGCACAATGCCGACTTAAGTACAAGAAAACTGACTCTTCTTACTTTATATGTTTTGCATCATACATGTGACACTAGTTATGGATTACGATGCTTCACTTCAGGTTTACTGTATCCCTCTGACCTTCTTATTGACGATGAATCACAGAAATTGCTTCGGAGTTAAATACAAAAGCACAATGCCGACTTAAGTACAAGAAAACTGACTCTTCTTACTGTCTATGATTTGATCCATTCCTGTGACTCTAGTTATAGATTCCGATGCTTTACTTCAGGTTTACTGTATCCCTCTGACCTTCTTATTGACGATGAAACACAGAAATTGCATCGGAATTAAATACAATAGGCACAATGCCGACTTAAGTACAAGAAAACTGACTCCCCTTACTGTCTAAGATTTCAACCATTCCTGTGACACTAGTTATAGATTCTGATGCTTCATTTCAGGTTTACTGTACCCTCTGACCTTCTTACTGTTGATGAAATACAGAAATTGCATCGGAATTAAGTACAAAAGGCACAATGCAGACTTAGGTACAAGAAAACTGACTCTTCTTACTGTCTATGTTTTGAACCATTCATGTGACACTAGTTATAGATTCCGATGCTTCACTTCAGGTTTACTGTATCCCTCCGACCTCCTTATTGACGATGAAACTCAGAAATTGCATCGGAATTAAATACAAAAGGCTTAATGCCGACTTAAGTACCAGAAAACTGACCCTTCTTCCTGTCTATGTTTTGAACCATTTCTGTGACAGTAGTTATAGATTCCGATGCTTCACTTCAGGTTTACTCTATCCCCCTTACCTTCTTATCGACGATGATACACAGAAATTGCATCGGAATTAAATACAAAAGGCACAATGCCGACTTAAGTACAAGAAAACTGACTCTTCTTACTGTATATGTATTGAACCACTCCTGTGCCACTAGTTATAGATTCCGATGCTTCACTTCAGGTTTACTGTATCCCTCTGACCTTCTTATTGACGATGAAACACAGAAATTGCATCGGAATTAAATACAAAAGCCACAATGCCGACTTAAGTACAAGAAAACTGACTCTTGTTACTGTCTATGTTTTGATTCATTCATGTGACACTAGTTATAGATTCCGATGCTTCACTTCATGTTTACTGTATCCCTCTGACCTTCTTATTGACGATGAAACACAGAAATTGCATCGGAATTAAATACAAAAGGCACAATGCCGACTTAAGTACAAGAAAACTGACTCTTCTTACTGTCTATGTTTGAACCATTTCTGTGACTCTAGTTATAGATTCCGATGCTTCACATTAGGTTTACTGTATCCCTCTGACCTTCTTGTTGACGATGAAACACTGAAATTGCATCGGAATTAAATACAAAAGGCACAATGCCGACTTAAGTACAAGAAAACTGACTCTTCTTACTCTCTATGTTTTGAACCATTCCTGTGACACTAGTTACAGATTCCGATGCTTCAGTTCAGGTTTACTGTATCATTCCGACCTTCTTATTGACGATAAAACACAGAAATTGCTTCGGAGTTAAATGCAAAAGGCACAATGCCGATTTAAGTACAAGAAAACTGACTCTTCTTACAGTCAATGCTTTGAACCATTCCTGTGACACTAGTTATAGATTCCCATGTTACACTTCATGTTTACTGTATCCCTCTGATCTTCTTATTGTCGATGAAAGACAGAAATTGCATCGGAATATAATACGAAAGGCACATTGCTGACTCATGTACAGGGAAACTGACTCTTCTTAATGTCTATGTTCTGAACCATTCCTATGACACTAGTTATAGATTCCGATGCTTCACTTCAGGTTTACTGTATCCCTCCGACCTCCTTATTGACGATGAAACTCAGAAATTGCTTCGGAATTAAATACAAAAGACACAATGACGACTTAAGTACTAGAAAACTGACTCTTCTTACTGTCAATGCTTTGCACCATTCCTGTGACATTAGTTATAGATTCCGATGCTTTACTTCAGGTTAACTGTATCACTCTGACCTTCTTATTGACGATGAAACACAGAAATTGCATCTGAATTATATACAAAAGGCACAATGCCGACTTAAGTACAAGAAAACCGACGCTTCTTACTGTCTATGTTTTGAACCATTCCTGTGACACTAGTTATAGATTCCGATGCCTCACTTCAGGTTTACTGTATCCCTCTGACATTCTTATTGACGATGAAACACAGAAATTGCATCGGAATTAAATACAAAAGGCACAATGCCGACTTAAGTACAAGGAAACTGACTCTTCTTACTGTCTATGTTTTTGAACCATTCCTGTGACACTAGTTATAGATTCCGATGCTTCACTTCAGGTTTACTGTATCCCTCTGACCTTCTTATTGATGATCGAACACAGAAATTGCATCGAAATGAAATACAAAAGGCACATTGCCGACATAAGTACAAGAAAGCTGACTCTTCTTACTGTCTAAGTTTGAACCATTCATGTTACACTAGTTGTAGATTACGATGCTTCACTTCAGGTTTACTGTATCCCTCTGACCTTCTTATTGACGATCAAACATAGAAATTACATCGGAATTAAATACAAAAGGCACAATGCCGACTTAAGTACTATAAAACTGACTCTTCCTAATGTCTATGTTTTGATCCATTCCTTTGACACTAGTTATAGATTCCGATGCTTCACTTCAGGTTCACTGTATCCTTCTGACCTTCTTATTGACGATGAAACACAGAAATTGCATCGGAATTAAATAGAAAGGGCACAATGCCGACTTAAGTACAAGAAAACTGACTCTTCTTGCTGTGTATGTTTTGAACCATTCCTGTGACACTAGTTAAAGATTCCGATGCTTCACTTCAGGTTTACTGTATCCCTCTGACCTTCTTATTGATGATCGAACACAGAAATTGCATCGAAATGAAATACAAAAGGCACAATGTCGACTTAAGTACAAGGAAATTGACTCTTCTTACTGTCTATGTTTTGAACCATTCCTTTGACACTAGTTATAGATTCCGAAGCTTCACTTCAGGTTTACTGTATGACTCTGACCTTCTTATTGACGATGAAACACAGAAATTGCATCGGAATTAAATACAAACAGCACAATTCCGACTTAAGTACAAGAAAACTGACTCTTCTTACTGTCTATGTTTGAACCATTCCTGTGACACTAGTTATAGTTTCCGATGTTTCACTTCAGGTTTACTGTATCCCTCTGACCTTCTTATTGACGATGAAACACAGAAACTGCTTCGGAATTAAATACAAAAGGCACAATGCCGACCTAAGTACAAGAAAAATTACGCATCTTACTGTCTAAGTTTTGAACCATTCCTGTGACACTAGTTATAGATTCCGATGCTTCACTTCAGCTTTACAGTATCCCTCTGACCTTCTTATTGACGATGAAACACAGAAATTGCATCGGAATTAAATACAAAAGGCACAATGCCGATTTAAGTACAAGAAAACTGACTCTTCTTACTGTCTATGCTTTGAACCATTCCTGTGACACTAGTTATAGATTCCGATGCTTCACTTCAGGTTTACTGTATCCCTCTGACCTTCTTATTGACGATGAAACACAGAAATTGCATCGGAATTAAATACAAAAGGCACAATGCCGACTTAAGTACAAGAAAACTAACTCTTCTTACTGTCTATGTTTGAACCGTTCCTGTGACACTAGTTATAGATTCCGATGCTTCACATCAGTTTTACTGTACCCCTCTGACCTTCTTATTGACGATCAAACACAGAAATTGCATCGGAATTAGATACAAAAGGCACAATGCCTACTTAAGTACAAGAAAACTGACTCTTCGTACTGTCTATGTTTTGAACCAATCCTGCGACACTAGTCATAGATTCCGATGCTTCACTTCATTTTACTGTATCCCTCTGACCCTCTTATTGACGATGAAACACAGAAATTCCATCGGAATTAAATACAAAAGGCACAATGCCGACTTAAGTACACGAAAACTGACTCTTCTTACTGCCTATGTTTTAAACCATTCCTGTGACACTAGTTATAGATTCCGATGCTTCACTTCAGGTTTACTGTATCCCTCTGACCTTCTTATTGACGATGAAACACAGAAATTGCATCGGAATTAAATACAAAAGGCACAATGCCGACTTAAGTACAAGAAAACTGACTCCCCTTACTGTCTAAGATTTCAACCATTCCTGTGACACTAGTTATAGATTCTGATGCTTCATTTCAGGTTTACTGTACCCTCTGACCTTCTTATTGTTGATGAAATACAGAAATTGCATCGGAATTAAGTACAAAAGGCACAATGCAGACTTAGGTACAAGAAAACTGACTCTTCTTACTGTCTATGTTTTGAACCATTCCTGTGACACTAGTTATAAATTCCGATTCTTCACTTCAGGTTTACTGTATCCCTCTGACCTTCTTATTGACGATGAAACACAGAAATTGCATCGGAATTAAATACAAAAGGCACAATGCCGACTTAAGTACGAGAAAACTGACTCTTCTTACTTTTTATGTTTTGCATCATACATGTGACACTAGTTATGGATTCCGATGCTTCACTTCAGGTTTACTGTATATCTCTGACCTTCTTATTGACGATGAAGCACAGAAATTGCATCGGAAGTAAATACAAAAGGCACAATGCCGACTTATGTACAAGAAAACTGACTCTTCTTACTGTATATGTTTTGAAGCACTCCTGTGACACTAGTTATAGATTCCGATGCTTCACTTCAGGTTTACTGTATCCCTCTGACCTTCTTATTGACGATGAAACACAGAAATTGCATCGGAATTAAATACAAAAGGCACAATGCCGCTTAAGTACACGACAACTGACTCTTCTTACTGTCTATGCTTTGAACCATTCATGTGACACTAGTTATAGATTCCGATTCTTCACTTCAGGTTTACTGTATCCCTCCGACCTCCTTATTGACGATGAAACTCTGAAATTGCATCGGAATTAAATACAAAAGGCTTAATGACGACTTAAGTACAAGAAAACTGACTCTTCTTACTGTCAATGTTTTGCACCATTCCTGTGACATTAGTTATAGAATCCGATGCTTCACTTCAGGTTTACTGTATCACTCTGACCTTCTTATTGGCGATGAAACACAGAAATTGTATCGGAATTATATACAAAAGGCACAATGCCGACTTAAGTACAAGAAAACCGACCCTTCTCACTGTCTATGTTCTGAACCATACCTATGACACTAGTTACAGATTCCGATGCTTCAATTCAGGTTTACTGTATCCCTCTGACCTTCATATTGACGATGAAACACACAAATTGCATCGGAATTAAATAGAAAAGGCACAATGCCGACTTAAGTACAAGAAAACTAACTCTACTTACTGTCTATGTTTTGAATCATACCTGTGACACTAGTTATAGATTCCGATGCTTCACTTCAGGTTTACTGTATCCCTCTGCCTTTCTTATTGACGATGAAACACAGAAATTGCATCGGAAGTAAATACAAAACGCACAATGCCGACTTATGTACAAGAAAACTGACTCTTCTTACTGTATATGTATTGAACCACTCCTGTGCCACTAGTTATAGATTCTGATGCTTCACTTCAGGTTTACTGTATCCCTCTGACCTTCTTATTGACGATGAAACACAGAAATTGCATCGGAATTAAATACAAAAGCCACAATGCCGACTTAAGTACAAGAAAACTGACTCTTCTTACTGTCTATGTTTTGATTTATTCATGTGACACTAGTTATAGATTCCGATGCTTCACTTCATGTTTACTGTATCCCTCTGACATTCTTATTGACGATGAAACACAGAAATTGCATCTGAATTATATACAAAAGGCACAATGCCGACTTAAGTACAAGAAAACCGACGCTTCTTACTGTCTATGTTCTGAACCATACCTATGACACTAGTTACAGATTCCGATGCTTCACTTCAGGTTTACTGTATCCCTCTGACCTTCTTATTGACGATGAAACACAGAAATTGCATCGGAATTAAACACAAAATGCACAATGCCGACTTAAGTACAAGGAAACTGACTCTTCTTACTGTCTATGTTTTTGAACCATTCCTGTGACACTAGTTGTAAATTCCGATGCTTCACTTCAGGTTTACTGTATCCCTCTGACCTTCTTATTGACGATAAAACACAGAAATTACTTCGGAGTTAAATACAAAAGGCACAAAGCCGACTTAAGTACAAGAAAACTGACTCTTCTTAGAGTCAATGTTCTGAACCATTCCTGTGACACTAGTTATAGATTCCGATGCTTCACTTCAGGTTTACTGCATCCCTCCAACCTCCTTATTGACGATGAAACTCAGAAATTGCATCGGAATTAAATACAAAAGACACAATGACGACTTAAGTACAAGAAAACTGACTCTTCTTACTGTCATTGTTTTGCACCATTCCTGTGACATTAGTTATAGATTCCGATGCTTCACTTCAGGTTTACTGTATCACTCTGACCTTCTTATTGACGATGAAACACAGAAATTGCATCGCAATTATATACCAAAGGCACAATGCTGACTTAAGTACAAGCCAACCGACCCTTCTTACTGTCTATGTTCTGAACCATACCTATGACACTAGTTACAGATTCCGATGCTTCACTTCAGGTTTACTGTATCCCTCTGACCTTCTTATTGACGATGAAACACAGAAATTGCATCGGAATTAAATACAAAAGGCACAATGCCGACTTAAGTACACGAAAACTGACTCTTCTTACTGTCTATGTTATGAACCATTCATGTGACACTAGTTATAGATTCCGATGCTTCACCTCAGGTTTACTGTATCCCTCTGACCTTCTTATTGACGATGAAACACAGAAATTGCATCGGAATTAAATACAAAAGCCACAATGCCGACTTAAGTAGAAGAAAACTGACTCTTCTTACTGTCTATGTTTTGAACCATTCATGTGACACTAGTTATAGGTTCCGATGCCTCACTTCAGGTTTACTGTATCCCTCTGACCTTCTTAGTGACGATGAAACACAGAAATTGCATCGGAATTATATACAAAAGGCACAATGCCGACTTAAGTACAAGGAAACTGACTCTTCTTACTGTCTATGTTTTTGAACCATTCCTGTGACACTAGTTATAGATTCCGATGCTTCACTTCAGGTTTACTGTATCCCTCTGACCTTCTTGTTGACGATGAAAGACAGAAATTGCATCGGAATGAAATACAAAAGGCACAATGCCGACTTAACTACAAGAAAACTGACTCTTCTTACTGTCTATGCTTTGAACCATTCCTGTGACACTAGTTACAGATTCCGATGCTTCAGTTCAGGTTTACTGTATCCCTTCGACCTTCTTATTGACGATAAAACACAGAAATTACTTCGGAGTTAAATACAAAAGGCACAATGCCGACTTAAGTACAAGAAAACTGACTCTTCTTACAGTCAATGCTTTGAACCATTCCTGTGACACTAGTTATAGATTCCCATGTTACACTTCATTTTTACTGTATCCCTCTGATCTTCTTATTGTCGATGAAAGACAGAAATTGCATCGGAATAAAATACAAAAGGCACATTGCTGACTCAAGTACAGGAAAACTGACTCTTCTTACTGTCTATGTTCTGAACCACTCCTGTGACACTAGTTATAGATTCCGATGCTTCACGTCAGGTTTACTGCATTCCTCCGACCTCCTTATTGACGATGAAACTCAGAAATTGCATCGGAATTAAATACAAAAGACACAATGACGACTTAAGTACAAGAAAACTGACTCTTCTTACTGTCATTGTTTTGCACCATTCCTGTGACATTAGTTATAGATTCCGATGCTTCACTTCAGGTTTACTGTATCACTCTGACCTTCTTATTGACGATGATACACAGAAATTGCATCGGAATTATATACAAAAGGCACAATGCTGACTTAAGTACAAGACAACCGACCCTTCTTACTGTCTATGTTCTGAACCATACCTATGACACTAGTTACAGATTCCGATGCTTCACTTCAGGTTTACTGTATCCCTTTGACCTTCTTATTGACGATGAAACACAGAAATTGCATCGGAAGTAAATACAAAAGGCACAATGCCGACTTAAGTACACGAAAACTGACTCTTCTTACCGTCTATGTTTTGAACCATTCATGTGACACTAGTTATAGATTCCGATGCTTCACCTCACGTTTACTGTATCCCTCTGACCTTCTTATTGACGATGAAACACAAAAATTGCATCGGAATTAAATACAAAAGCCACAATGCCGACTTAAGTACAAGAAAACTGACTCTTCTTACTGTCTATGTTTTGAACCACTCATGTGACACTAGTTATAGGTTCCGATGCTTCACTTCAGGTTTACTGTATCACTCTGACCTTCTTAGTGACGATGAAACACAGAAATTGCATCGGAATTAAATACAAAAGGCACAATGACGACTTAAGTACAAGGAAACTGACTCTTCTTACTGTCTATGTTTTTGAACCATTCCTATGACACTAGTTATAGATTCCGATGCTTCACTTCAGGTTTACTGTATCTCTCTGACCTTCTTGTTGACGATGAAACACAGAAATTGCATCGGAATTAAATACAAAAGGCACAATGCCGACTTAACTACAAGAAAACTGACTCTTCTTACTGTCTATGTTTTGAACCATTCCTGTGACACTAGTTACAGATTCCGATGCTTCAGTTCAGGTTTACTGTATCCCTCAGACCTTCTTATTGACGATAAAACACAGAAATTACTTCGGAGTTAAATACAAAAGGCACAATGCCGACTTAAGTACAAGAAAACTGACTTTTCTTACAGTCAATGTTTTGAACCATTCCTGTGACACTAGTTATAAATTCCGATGCTTCACTTCAGGTTTACTGTATCCCTCTGACCTTCTTGTTGACGATGAAACACAGAAATTGCATCGGAATTAAATACAAAAGGCATAATGCCGATTTAAGTACAAGAAAACTGACTCTTCTTACTGTCTATGTTTTGAACCATTCCTGTGACACTAGTTACAGATTCCGATGCTTCACTTCAGGTTTACTGTATCCCTCTGACCTTTTTATTGACGATGAAACACAGAAATTGCTTCGGAGTTAAATACAAACGCACAATGCCGACTTCAGTACAAGAAAACTGACTCTTCTCACAGTCAATGTTTTGAACCATTCCTGTGACACTAGTTATAGATTCCGATGTTTCACTTCAGGTTTACTGTATCCCCTGACCTTCTTATTGTCGATGAAACACAGAAATTGCATCGGAATAAAATACAAAAGGCACATTGCTGACACAAGTACAAGAAAACTAACTCTTCTTACTGTCTATGTTCTGAACCATTCCTGTGACACTAGTTACAGATTCCGATGCTTCACTTCAGGTTTACTGTATCCCTCCAACCTCCTTATTGACGATGAAATCCAGAAATTGCATCGGAATTAAATACAAAAGACACAATGACGACTTAAGAACAAGAAAACTGACTCTTCTTACTGTCAATGTTTTGAACCTTTCCTGTGAGACAGGTTTAGATTCCGATGCTTCACTTCAGGTTTACTATATCCCTTGGACCTTCTTATTGACGACGAAACACAGAAGTTGCATCGGAATTAAATACAAAAGGCACAATGCCGAATTAAGTACAAGAAAACTGACTCTTCTTACTGTCTATGTTTTCAACCATTCCTGTGACACGAGTTATAGATTCCGATGCTTCACTTCAGGTTTACTGTATCCCTCTGCCCATCTTATTGACGATGAAACACAGAAATTGCATCGGAATTAA
Organism: Schistocerca americana; assembly: GCF_021461395.2. Classification (NCBI taxonomy): domain Eukaryota; kingdom Metazoa; phylum Arthropoda; class Insecta; order Orthoptera; family Acrididae; genus Schistocerca; species Schistocerca americana. The sequence goes on from NC_060120.1 coordinate 1,121,546,983, forward strand.
ATACAAAAGGCACAATGCCGACTTAAGTACAAGAAAACTGACTCTTCTTACTGTCTATGTTTTGAACCATTCCTGTGACACTAGTTATAGATTCCGATGCTTCACATCAGGTTTACTTTATCCCTCTGACCTTCTTATTGACGATAAAACACAGAAATTGCATCGGAATTGTATACAAAAGGCACAATGCCGACTTAAGTACAAGAAGACTGGCTCTTCTTACTGTCTGTGTTTTGAAACTTTCCTGTGAGCCCGGTTTTAGATTCCGATGCTTCACTTCAGGTTTACTGTATCCCTTGGTCATTCTTATTGACGACGAAACACAGATATTGCATCGGAATTAAATACAAAAGGCACAATTCCGACTTAACTACAAGAAAACAGACTCTTCTTACTGTCTATGTTTGAACCATTCCTGTGACACTAGTTACAGATTCCGATGCTCCATTTCAGGTTTACTGTATCCCTCTGACCTCCTTATTGACAATGAAACACAGAGATTGCATCGGAATTAAATACTAAAGGCACAATGCCGAATTAAGTACAAGAAAACTGACTCTTCTTACTGTCTATGTTTTGAACCATTCCTGTGACACTAGTTATAGATTCCGATGCTTCACTTCAGGTTTACTGTATCCCTCTGACCTTCTTATTGACGATCAAACACAGAAAGTGCATCGGAATGAAATACAAAAGGCACAATGTCGACTTAAGTACAAGAAAATTGACTCTTCTTACTGTCTATGTTTTGAACCATTCCTTTGACACTAGTTATAGATTCCGAAGCTTCACTTCAGGTTTACTGTATGACTCTGACCTTCTTATTGACGATGAAGCACAGAAATTGCATCGGAATTAAATACAAACAGCACAATTCCGACTTAAGTACTAGAAAACTGACTCTTCTTACTGTCTATGTTTGAACCATTCCTGTGACACTAGTTATAGTTTCCGATGTTTCACTTCAGGTTTACTGTATCCCTCTGACGTTCTTATTGACGATGAAACACAGAAACTGCTTCGGAATTAAATACAAAAGGCACAATGCCGACCTAAGTACAAGAAAAATTACGCTTCTTACTGTCTAAGATTTGAACCATTCCTGTGACACTAGTTATAGATTCCGATGCTTCACTTCAGCTTTACAGTATCCCTCTGACCTTCTTATTGACGATGAAACACAGAAATTGCATCGGAATTAAATACAAAACCCACAATGCCGACTTAAGTACAAGAAAACTGACTCTTCTTACTGTCTATGTTTTGAACCATTCCTGTGACACTAGTTATAGATTCGGATGCTTCACTTCAGGTTTACTGTATCCCTCTGACCTTCTTATTGACGATGAAACACAGAAATTGCATCGGAGTTAAATACAAAAGGCACAATGCCGACTTAAGTACAAGAAAACTGACTCTTCTTACTGTCTATGTTTGAACCGTTCCTGTGACACTAGTTATAGATTCCGATGCTTCACATCAGGTTTATTGTACCCCTCTGACCTTCTTATTGACGATCAAACACAGAAATTGCATCGGAATTAGATACAAAAGGCACAATGCCTACTTAAGTACAAGAAAACTGACTCTTCGTACTGTCTATTTTTTGAACCAATCCTGCGACACTAGTTATAGATTCCGATGCTTCACTTCAAGTTTACTGTATCCCTCTGACCCTCTTATTGACGATGAAACACAGAAATTCCATCGGAATTAAATACAAAAGGCACAACGCCGACTTAAGTACAAGAAAACAGACTCTTCTTACTGTCTATGATTTGAACCAATCCTGTGACACTAGTTATAGATTCCGATGCTTCACTTCAGGTTTACTGTATCCCTCTGACCTTCTTATTGACGATGAAACACAGAAATTGCATCGGAAGTAAATACAAAAGGCACAATGCCGACTTATGTACAAGAAAACTGACTCCCCTTACTGTCTAAGATTTCAACTATTCCTGTGACACTAGTTATAGATTCCGATGCTTCATTTCAAGTTTACTGTATCCCTTTGACCTTCTCATTGTTGATGAAATACAGAAATCGCATCGGAATTAAATACAAAAGGCACAATGCCGACTTAGGTACAAGAAAACTGACTCTTCTTACTGTCCATGTTTTGAACCATTCCTGTGACACTAGTTATAGATTCCGATTCTTCACTTCAGGTTTACTGTATCCCTCTGACCTTCTCATTGACGATGAAACACAGAAATTGCATCGGAATTAAATACAAAAGGCACAATGCCGACTTAAGTACAAGAAAACTGACTCTTCTTACTTTATATGTTTTGCATCATACATGTGACACTAGTTATGGATTACGATGCTTCACTTCAGGTTTACTGTATCCCTCTGACCTTCTTATTGACGATGAATCACAGAAATTGCTTCGGAGTTAAATACAAAGGCACAATGCCGACTTAAGTACAAGAAAACTGACTCTTCTTACTGTCTATGATTTGATCCATTCCTGTGACACTAGTTACAGATTCCGATGCTTTACTTCAGGTTTGCTGTATGCCTCTGACCTTCTTATTGACGATGAAACACAGACATTGCATCGGAATTAAATACAATAGGCACAATGCCGACTTAAGTACAAGAAAACTGACTCCCCTTACTGTCTAAGATTTCAACCATTCCTGTGACACTAGTTATAGATTCTGATGCTTCATTTCAGGTTTACTGTACCCTCTGACCTTCTTACTGTTGATGAAATACAGAAATTGCATCGGAATTAAGTACAAAAGGCACAATGCAGACTTAGGTACAAGAAAACTGACTCTTCTTACTGTCTATGTTTTGAACCATTCATGTGTCACTAGTTATAGATTCCGATGCTTCACTTCAGGTTTACTGTATCCCTCCGACCTCCTTATTGACGATGAAACTCAGAAATTGCATCGGAATTAAATACAAAAGGCTTAATGACGACTTAAGTACAAGAAAACTGACTCTTCTTACTGTCAATGTTTTGCACCATTCCTGTGACATTAGTTATAGATTCCGATGCTTCACTTCAGGTTTACTGTATCACTCTGACCTTCTTATTGGCGATGAAACGCAGAAATTGCATCGAAATTATATACAAAAGGCACAATGCAGACTTAAGTACAAGAAAACCGACCCTTCTCACTGTCTATGTTCTGAACCATACCTATGACACTAGTTACGAGATTCTGATGCTTCACTTCAGGTTTACTGTATCCCTCTGACCTTCATATTGACGATGAAACACAGAAATTGCATCGGAATTAAATAGAAAAGGCACAATGCCGACTTAAGTACAAGAAAACTAACTCTTCTTACTGTCTATGTTTTGAACCATACCTGTGACACTAGTTATAGATTCCGATGCTTCACTTCAGGTTTACTGTATCCCTCTGCCCTTCTTATTGACGATGAAACACTGAAATTGCATCGGAATTAAATACAAAAGCCACAATGCCGACTTAAGTACACGAAAGCTGACTCTTCTTACTGTCTATGTTTTGAACCATTCATGTGACACTAGTTATAGATTCCGATGCTTCACTTCATATTTACTGTATCCTTCTGACCTTCTTATTGACGATGAAACACAGAAATTGCATCGGAATTAAATACAAAAGGCACAATGCCGACTTAAGTACCAGAAAACTGACCCTTCTTACTGTCTATGTTTTGAACCATTTCTGTGACAGTAGTTATAGATTCCGATGCTTCACTTCAGGTTTACTCTATCCCCCTTACCTTCTTATCGACGATGATACACAGAAATTGCATCGGAATTAAATACAAAAGGCACAATGCCGACTTAAGTACAAGAAAACTGACTCTTCTTACTTTATATGCTTAGCATCATACATGTGACACAAGTTATGGATTCCGATGCTTCACTTCAGGTTTACTGTATCCCTCTGACCTTCTTATTGACGATGAAACACAGAAATTCCATCGGAAGTAAATACAAAAGGCACAATGCCGACTTAAGTACAAGAAAACTGACTCTTCTTACTGTCTATGTTTGAACCGTTCCTGTGACACTAGTTATAGATTCCGATGCTTCACTTCAGGTTTATTGTACCCCTCTGACCTTCTTATTGACGATCAAACACAGAAATTGCATCGGAATTAGATACAAAAGGCACAATGCCTACTTAAGTACAAGAAAACTGACTCTTCGTACTGTCTATTTTTTGAACCAATCCTGCGACACTAGTTATAGATTCCGATGCTTCACTTCAAGTTTACTGTATCCCTCTGACCCTCTTATTGACGATGAAACACAGAAATTCCATCGGAATTATATACAAAAGGCACAACGCCGACTTAAGTACAAGAAAACAGACTCTTCTTACTGTCTATGATTTGAACCAATCCTGTGACACTAGTTATAGATTCCGATGCTTCACTTCAGGTTTACTGTATCCCTCTGACCTTCTTATTGACGATGAAACACAGAAATTGCATCGGAAGTAAATACAAAAGGCACAATGCCGACTTATGTACAAGAAAACTGACTCCCCTTACTGTCTAAGATTTCAACTATTCCTGTGACACTAGTTATAGATTCCGATGCTTCATTTCAAGTTTACTGTATCCCTTTGACCTTCTCATTGTTGATGAAATACAGAAATCGCATCGGAATTAAAAAGAAAAGGCACAATGCCGACTTAGGTACAAGAAAACTGACTCTTCTTACTGTCTATGTTTTGAACCATTCCTGTGACACTAGTTATAGATTCCGATTCTTCACTTCAGGTTTACTGTATCCCTCTGACCTTCTCATTGACGATGAAACACACTAATTGCATCGGAATTAAATACAAAAGGCACAATGCCGACTTAAGTACAAGAAAACTGACTCTTCTTACTTTATATGTTTTGCATCATACATGTGACACTAGTTATGGATTACGATGCTTCACTTCAGGTTTACTGTATCCCTCTGACCTTCTTATTGACGATGAATCACAGAAATTGCTTCGGAGTTAAATACAAAAGCACAACGCCGACTTAAGTACAAGAAAACTGACTCTTCTTACTGTCTATGATTTGATCCATTCCTGTGACTCTAGTTATAGATTCCGATGCTTTACTTCAGGTTTACTGTATCCCTCTGACCTTCTTATTGACGATGAAACACAGAAATTGCATCGGAATTAAATACAATAGGCACAATGCCGACTTAAGTACAAGAAAACTGACTCCCCTTACTGTCTAAGATTTCAACCATTCCTGTGACACTAGTTATAGATTCTGATGCTTCATTTCAGGTTTACTGTACCCTCTGACCTTCTTACTGTTGATGAAATACAGAAATTGCATCGGAATTAAGTACAAAAGGCACAATGCAGACTTAGGTACAAGAAAACTGACTCTTCTTACTGTCTATGTTTTGAACCATTCATGTGACACTAGTTATAGATTCCGATGCTTCACTTCAGGTTTACTGTATCCCTCCGACCTCCTTATTGACGATGAAACTCAGAAATTGCATCGGAATTAAATACAAAAGGCTTAATGCCGACTTAAGTACCAGAAAACTGACCCTTCTTCCTGTCTATGTTTTGAACCATTTCTGTGACAGTAGTTATAGATTCCGATGCTTCACTTCAGGTTTACTCTATCCCCCTTACCTTCTTATCGACGATGATACACAGAAATTGCATCGGAATTAAATACAAAAGGCACAATGCCGACTTAAGTACAAGAAAACTGACTCTTCTTACTGTATATGTATTGAACCACTCCTGTGCCACTAGTTATAGATTCCGATGCTTCACTTCAGGTTTACTGTATCCCTCTGACCTTCTTATTGACGATGAAACACAGAAATTGCATCGGAATTAAATACAATAGCCACAATGCCGACTTAAGTACAAGAAAACTGACTCTTGTTACTGTCTATGTTTTGATTCATTCATGTGACACTAGTTATAGATTCCGATGCTTCACTTCATGTTTACTGTATCCCTCTGACCTTCTTATTGACGATGAAACACAGAAATTGCATCGGAATTAAATACAAAAGGCACAATGCCGACTTAAGTACAAGAAAACTGACTCTTCTTACTGTCTATGTTTTGAACCATTTCTGTGACTCTAGTTATAGATTCCGATGCTTCACTTTAGGTTTACTGTATCCCTCTGACCTTCTTGTTGACGATGAAACACTGAAATTGCATCGGAATTAAATACAAAAGGCACAATGCCGACTTAAGTACAAGAAAACTGACTCTTCTTACTCTCTATGTTTTGAACCATTCCTGTGACACTAGTTACAGATTCCGATGCTTCAGTTCAGGTTTACTGTATCCCTCCGACCTTCTTATTGACGATAAAACACAGAAATTGCTTCGGAGTTAAATGCAAAAGGCACAATGCCGACTTAAGTACAAGAAAACTGACTCTTCTTACAGTCAATGCTTTGAACCATTCCTGTGACACTAGTTATAGATTCCCATGTTACACTTCATGTTTACTGTATCCCTCTGATCTTCTTATTGTCGATGAAAGACAGAAATTGCATCGGAATATAATACGAAAGGCACATTGCTGACTCATGTACAGGAAAACTGACTCTTCTTAATGTCTATGTTCTGAACCATTCCTATGACACTAGTTATAGATTCCGATGCTTCACTTCAGGTTTACTGTATCCCTCCGACCTCCTTATTGACGATGAAACTCAGAAATTGCTTCGGAATTAAATACAAAAGACACAATGACGACTTAAGTACTAGAAAACTGACTCTTCTTACTGTCAATGCTTTGCACCATTCCTGTGACATTAGTTATAGATTCCGATGCTTTACTTCAGGTTAACTGTATCACTCTGACCTTCTTATTGACGATGAAACACAGAAATTGCATCTGAATTATATACAAAAGGCACAATGCCGACTTAAGTACAAGAAAACCGACGCTTCTTACTGTCTATGTTTTGAACCATTCCTGTGACACTAGTTATAGATTCCGATGCCTCACTTCAGGTTTACTGTATCCCTCTGACATTCTTATTGACGATGAAACACAGAAATTGCATCGGAATTAAATACAAAAGGCACAATGCCGACTTAAGTACAAGGAAACTGACTCTTCTTACTGTCTATGTTTTTGAACCATTCCTGTGACACTAGTTATAGATTCCGATGCTTCACTTCAGGTTTACTGTATCCCTTTGACCTTCTTATTGACGATGAAACACAGAAATTGCATCGGATTTAAATACAAAAGGCACAATGCCGACTTAAGTACAAGAAAACTGACTCCCCTTACTGTCTAAGATTTCAACCATTCCTGTGACACTAGTTATAGATTCTGATGCTTCATTTCAGGTTTACTGTACCCTCTGACCTTCTTATTGTTGATGAAATACAGAAATTGCATCGGAATTAAGTACAAAAGGCACAATGCAGACTTAGGTACAAGAAAACTGACTCTTCTTACTGTCTATGTTTTGAACCATTCCTGTGACACTAGTTATAAATTCCGATTCTTCACTTCAGGTTTACTGTATCCCTCTGACCTTCTTATTGACGATGAAACACAGAAATTGCATCGGAATTAAATACAAAAGGCACAATGCCGACTTAAGTACGAGAAAAATGACTCTTCTTGCTTTATATGTTTTGCATCATACATGTGACACTAGTTATGGATTCCGATGCTTCACTTCAGGTTTACTGTATCCCTCTGACCTTCTTATTGACGATGAAGCACAGAAATTGCATCGGAAGTAAATACAAAAGGCACAATGCCGACTTATGTTCAAGAAAACTGACTCTTCTTACTGTATATGTTTTGAAGCACTCCTGTGACACTAGTTATAGATTCCGATGCTTCACTTCAGGTTTACTGTATCCCTCTGACCTTCTTATTGACGATGAAACACAGAAATTGCATCGGAATTAAATACAAAAGGCACAATGCCGCTTAAGTACACGAAAACTGACTCTTCTTACTGTCTATGTTTTGAACCATTCATGTGACACTAGTTATAGATTCCGATGCTTCACTTCAGGTTTACTGTATCCCTCCGACCTCCTTATTGACGATGAAACTCAGAAATTGCATCGGAATTAAAAACAAAAGGCTTAATGACGACTTAAGTACAAGAAAACTGACTCTTCTTACTGTCAATGTTTTGCACCATTCCTGTGACATTAGTTATAGATTCCGATGCTTCACTTCAGGTTTACTGTATCACTCTGACCTTCTTATTGGCGATGAAACACAGAAATTGCATCGGAATTATATACAAAAGGCACAATGCCGACTTAAGTACAAGAAAACCGACCCTTCTCACTGTCTATGTTCTGAACCATACCTATGACACTAGTTACAGATTCCGATGCTTCACTTCAGGTTTACTGTATCCCTCTGACCTTCATATTGACGATGCAACACAGAAATTGCATCGGAATTAAATAGAAAAGGCACAATGCCGACTTAAGTACAAGAAAACTAACTCTTCTTACTGTCTATGTTTTGAACCATACCTGTGACACTAGTTATAGATTCCGATGCTTCACTTCAGGTTTACTGTATCCCTCTGCCCTTCTTATTGACGATGAAACACTGAAATTGCATCGGAATTAAATACAAAAGCCACAATGCCGACTTAAGTACACGAAAGCTGACTCTTCTTACTGTCTATGTTTTGAACCATTCATGTGACACTAGTTATAGATTCCGGTGCTTCACTTCATATTTACTGTATCCCTCTGACCTTCTTATTGACGATGAAACACAGAAATTGCATCGGAATTAAATACAAAAGGCACAATGCCGACTTAAGTACAAGAAAACTGACCCTTCTTACTGTCTATGTTTTGAACCATTTCTGTGACACTAGTTATAGATTCCGATGCTTCACTTCAGGTTTACTCTATCCCTCTTATAGTCTGTCTGTAAACTGAAGAGCGAGCAAGCGAGTCCCCACTCTGCCTACCCTGCTACGTCACAGGGCGCTTCTACAGGCTGTTTCACAACGTAGTACCGGCCCTGCGGCGGTGCGCGCTTCATATCTGTGGCGACGCCGCGTACAGATACGTCCCGGCTGTGTTTATTTTTAGACAAATGCATTAAGAGTATAAGGAAAACAAAAGACGATAGCTTCTTCGAAACAAAACATTATAGAGTAAATAATATTAACATAAGAACGGAAGTCAGTATTCTACTACAAACATAGAACCGAATGCCTCTTCATGTGAATGTATGTTCCTCTATTCGTAAGACGAACCAGATATAGTGCAATCAACCTGTAGAATTTAAGGCTTGTTCTTACTAAAATGTAGAAGTTTTCTTTAAAGGGTCTGCATTGGAACTTAACAATTCTTGCAACACGAAGAGTGTTTAAAAAGTAAGCAGAAATTTATAATTCCGTGTTTTGTATTAGTTCGGTTTGCACTGCTTTTTTTGCCACTCTCTTCGTAAACATGTCTGAAAAGTATCTGTGCAATGTTTTGCATATTGGGTATTTACCCAGTTCTCAGCTGTCAAATGGTTCAAATGGCTCTGAGCACTATGGGACTCAACATCTTAGGTCATAAGTCCCCTAGAACTTAGAACCACTTAAACCTAACTAACCTAAGGACGTCACACACACCCATGCCCGAGGCAGGATTCGAACCTGCGACCGTAGCAGTCCCGCGGTTCCGAACTGCAGCGCCAGAACCGCTAGACCACCGCGGCCGGCTCTCAGTTGTCAAAAAAGTTATATGTGTTTTGGTAGCATCAACTATTATTTGTTTTGTATAAAAATAGATTAGAGAATCTGTACTAAATTTTGTTATAAGAATGGAATAAAGTGTATCAAATTTTTAGGAATGTTAAATATTGCTTTTGGTGAGTCTCTTATGAGTAAACCCAGAACACACAAGTGGTATAAACATTTCAAAGCAGGCCTTAAAGGACAGCAGTTTTACAAGAATGGGTGAGATTAAAAATGCAGTCAAAAGGCCTATGAACTATCCCGAGGAAATAATTCCTAAAGTGTTTTGGGAATTGGAAAAAGCACTGGCATAAGTGTATAGCATGTACTGGGGAATATTTTGAATAGGATAACATTGTTGTAGATTAACAAGTAAAGTTCTTACCAAAAAATAAAAATTAATATGTGAACGCACCTTGTATGTCAAGCTTTTTACATAGAAGTCCAGAATCGGTATACGTGTCTCGAAAGAAATTTCAGTAGTGTTTAGATTAGCTATTGCACACATGTTTTAAGCAATATTCCTTAGAATCATGTGAATAGTAACCGAGATAGAGTTTTAGTGACAGAGTATATTCAAATGCTGCTGTTCTCTAGGCATTAAATGTATTACGTGATTGAATCACGTTCTGCTAGCGAAACGTTAATTGATTTTACCATGAAGCTCTCAAGTTATTCCTGGTTTTGTACAACAAGTGATAATGGTATTTATTGCTTTGGACAACATTTGACTGTATTTATCTTGGAAAATCTTTTACTACCATGTACTACATTTCTACCAAAAGAAATTTCATAGTGTATGAGCAGAGTCAGGCTTGAAAGAACACACAACATATTTTTCAAAAAAATATTCATTGCCTGTTTACATACATCGTATTTTAGAGGTCATCATCAACATTGTCACTATCATTACTGTCGTCGTCGTCGTCGTCCTCGTCGTCATCACTTTCTAAATTAATAACTATAGCGTCTATTATGTCTTCCATAACCTCATCCTTAACCCAATATTCTCTTTCAAGTTTCTCCACATGGAGGCAGTATGCACTCCAGTCATCTTGACTTATCGTTTCAAAACCTGTAACAATTGGGACAAGTTTTTGTATACGCTCTCTTTCGGTTACGGCAAAATTTAGTTCGGAATAAAACATGGAAGCTCAGAAAATGTCTACATACCTTCTTTCACCAACTGCAGCAACTTCGTCATGCAAATATCTCCAAGAATATTTCTTCCTCTGACGAAATTCTTGAGCTTTGCCCACGCCATTTCAATTGGATTTAAGTCACAGTTGTATGGTGGAAGTCGCAGCACAGTGTGTCCATGGGCTTCAAGTATTTTATTAATTTCAAATACTTTGTCTTCCGGCTTATGTTGTTTAATTAAATCAAATAATTTTGTTTTTCTCATTGTCAACTCAGCTTCCACCTTATTTTTTAATAACCATTCAATCATTTCGCTTTTATTCGAGGACCTAGTTGGAGCTTTGTTGTGTTCCTTGTTGTGATATGAAGCGTTGTCCATAACAATAACACAGTTCGGTGGCAGATTCGGAATCACTTTATTCGATATCCAATTAGAAAAATTTTCGTAGTTCATTCGCCCATGGTAGTCTCCTGTTGCACAACCCGCTTTATAAACCAACTGTGCGTTGGGTAAGAACCCATCTTTTGATCCAATATTCACCACTATAATCCTATTGCTTCCGCTAACATTGTCCATAATGCCCTCAACGCCAGGGCCCTGCCAACATTTTCTGTAAGTAATGTTATTGTCCACCCAAGTTTCATCAATATAAAAGAATTTTCTGCCTAGCTCCCTTAATTTCCTCACTTGGATCAGATACTTACATCGCCAGTCAATTATATCCGTTCTTTCTACGAGAATCTTTCGTTTACTTACAGATCTTTTCCAGGTAAATCCCATTTCACGCAATGTCTTGTGTAAAACATCTTTCTGCCAAGGAAAATGTATTTTTTGTTTCACGGCATTAAGCAATTTCCGTAATGTCGGCACTATTTTTTGATTTATGTAAAAGTCCTCCATCGTTTGTCGAATGACTGATTTTGTGAAACTGTCTATGACGATGGGTTTCCTCCCAAAATTATCAGTTTTCCTTCGCGGCGATTCCAGTAAACCATGCGGCTTGTTTTCACGTTCCTTCCTTATGCGTCCTATAGTGGCGAGGCTGACGTTTGCATAAACTGCAGCCCTTTGATTTGGGCTGTTAATGTTAACCAACAGTTCTTTTTGTGTTGCCTCCTTAACACACGCTGTAATAACGTTAGAGACGATCGAACGCTCGTTACTCCGCAAATACCTCCTCTTCTTCGTATTCCGCACATTTTCTTGCAATGCAGGGCGATTATCCATCACTTCGGGATACTGAAGTATATCAGTGAGTACACAAAGTCAACTGACTGACGCTGGCAACAAAGATTCCACAAACAGAAACGACGTATATCAGTATATCACTGCACGCTGAACTACACCGCTAGACGGGTAACAGGGCAACTGATTTTGGGTGGCCCTGTAGGCCAGTGGCAGCGTTCTTCCGGGAAAGGCCACTTCCCCCACCAAAGGCGCTGCTCGCTCTTCAGTTTACAGACAGACTATACCTTCTTATCGACGATGATACACAGAAATTGCATCGGAATTAAATACAAAAGGCACAATGCCGACTTAAGTACAAGAAAACTGACTCTTCTTACTTTACATGTTTTGCATCATACATGTGACACAAGTTATGGATTCCGATGCTTCACTTCAGGTTTACTGTATCCCTCTGACCTTCTTATTGACGATGAAACACAGAAATTGCATCGGAACTAAATACAAAAGGCACAATGCCGACTTATGTACAAGAAAACTGACTCTTCTTACTGTATATGTATTGAACCACTCCTGTGCCACTAGTTATAGATTCCGATGCTTCACTTCAGGTTTACTGTATCCCGCTGACCTTCTTATTGACGATGAAACACAGAAATTGCTTCGGAGTTAAATACAAACGCACAATGCCGACTTCAGTACAAGAAAACTGACTCTTCTCACAGTCAATGTTTTGAACCATTCCTGTGACACTAGTTATAGATTCCGATGTTTCACTTCAGGTTTACTGTATCCCCTGACCTTCTTATTGTCGATGAAACACAGAAATTGCATCGGAATTAAATACAAAAGCCACAATGCCGACTTACGTACAAGAAAACTGACTCTTCTTACTGTCTATGTTTTGAACCATTCATCTGACGCTAGTTATAGTTTCCGATGCTTCACTTCAGGTTTACTGTATCCCTCTGACCTTCTTAGTGACTATGAAACACAGAAATTGCATCGGAATTAAATACAAAAGGCACAATGCCGACTTAAGTACAAGGAAACTGACTCTTCTTACTGTCTATGTCTTTGAACCATTCCTGTGACACTAGTTATAGATTCTGACGCTTCACTTCAGGTTTACTGTATCCCTCTGACCTTCTTATTGACGATAAAACACAGAAATTGCTTCGGAGTTAAATGCAAAAGGCACAATGCCGACTTAAGTACAAGAAAACTGACTCTTCTTACAGTCAATGCTTTGAACCATTCCTGTGACACTAGTTATAGATTCCCATGTTACACTTCATGTTTACTGTATCCCTCTGATCTTCTTATTGTCGATGAAAGACAGAAATTGCATCGGAATATAATACGAAAGGCACATTGCTGACTCATGTACAGGAAAACTGACTCTTCTTAATGTCTATGTTCTGAACCATTCCTGTGACACTAGTTATAGATTCCGATGCTTCACTTCAGGTTTACTGTATCCCTCCGACCTCCTTATTGACGATGAAACTCAGAAATTGCATCGGAATTAAATACTAAAGACACAATGACGACTTAAGTACTAGAAAACTGACTCTTCTTACTGTCAATGCTTTGCACCATTCCTGTGACATTAGTTATAGATTCCGATGCTTTACTTCAGGTTAACTGTATCACTCTGACCTTCTTATTGACGATGAAACACAGAAATTGCATCTGAATTATATACAAAAGGCACAATGCCGACTTAAGTACAAGAAAACCGACGCTTCTTACTGTCTATGTTCTGAACCATACCTATGACACTAGTTACAGATTCCGATGCTTCACTTCAGGTTTACTGTATCCCTCTGACCTTCTTATTGACGATGAAACACAGAAATTGCATCGGAATTAAATACAAAAGGCACAATGCCGACTTAACTACAAGAAAACTGACTCTTCTTACTGTCTATGTTTTGAACCATTCCTGTGACACTAGTTACAGATTCCGATGCTTCAGTTCAGGTTTACTGTATCCCTCTGACCTTCTTATTGACGATAAAACACAGAAATTACTTCGGATTTAAATACAAAAGACACAATGCCGACTTAAGTACAAGAAAACTGACTCTTCTTACAGTCAATGTTTTGAACCATTCCTGTGACACTAGTTATAGATTCCCATGTTACACTTCATGTTTACTGTATCCCTCTGATCTTCTTATTGTCGATGAAAGACAGAAATTGCATCGGAATAAAATACAAAAGGCACATTGCTGACTCAAGTACAGAAAAACTGACTCTTCTTACTGTCTATGTTCTGAACCATACCTATGACACTAGTTACAGATTCCGATGCTTCACTTCAGGTTTACTGTATCCCTCTGACCTTCTTATTGACGATGAAACACAGAAATTGCATCGGAATTAAATACAAAAGGCACAATGCCGACTTAACTACAAGAAAACTGACTCTTCTTACTGTCTATGTTCTGAACCATACCTATGACACTAGTTACAGATTCCGATGCTTCACTTCAGGTTTACTGTATCCCTCTGACCTTCTTATTGACGATGAAACACAGAATATGCATCGGAATTAAATACAAAAGGCACAATGCCGACTTAAGTACACGAAAACTGACTCTTCTTACTGTCGATGTTTTGAACCATTCATGTGACACCAGTTATAGATTCCGATGCTTCACCTCAGGTTTACTGTATCCCTCTGACGTTCTTATTGACGATGAAACACAGAAATTGCATCGGAATTAAATACAAAAGCCACAATGCCGACTTAAGTACAAGAAGACTGACTCTTCATACTGTCTATGTTTTGAACCATTCATGTGACACTAGTTATAGGTTCCGATGCCTCACTTCAGGTTTACTGTATCCCTCTGACCTTCTTAGTGACGATGAAACACAGAAATTGCATCGGAATTAAATACAAAAGGCACAATGCCGACTTAAGTACAAGGAAACTGACTCTTCTTACTGTCTATGTTTTTGAACCATTCCTGTGACACTAGTTATAGATTCCGATGCTTCACTTCAGGTTTACTGTATCCCTCTGACCTTCTTGTTGACGATGAAAGACAGAAATTGCATCGGAATTAAATACAAAAGGCACAATGCCGACTTAACTACAAGAAAACTGACTCTTCTTACTGTCTATGTTTTGAACCATTCCTGTGACACTAGTTACAGATTCCGATGCTTCAGTTCAGGTTTACTGTATCCCTCTGACCTTCTTATTGACGATAAAACACAGAAATTACTTCGGAGTTAAATACAAAAGGCACAATGCCGACTTAAGTACAAGAAAACTGACTCTTCTTACAGTCAATGTTTTGAACCATTCCTGTGACACTAGTTATAGATTCCCATGTTACACTTCATGTTTACTGTATCCCTCTGATCTTCTTATTGTCGATGAAAGACAGAAATTGCATCGGAATAAAATACAAAAGGCACATTGCTGACTCAAGTACAGGAAAACTGACTCTTCTTGCTGTCTATGTTCTGAACCATTCCTGTGACACTAGTTATAGATTCCGATGCTCCACGTCAGGTTTACTGCTTCCCTCCGACCTCCTTATTGACGATGAAACTCAGAAATTGCATCGGAATTAAATACAAAAGACACAATGACGACTTAAGTACAAGAAAACTGACTCTTCTTAATGTCATTGTTTTGGTCCATTCCTGTAACATTAGTTATAGATTCCGATGCTTCACTTCAGGTTTACTGTATCACTCTGACCTTCTTATTGACGATGAAACACAGAAATTGCATCGGAATTATATACAAAAGGCACAATGCTGACTTAAGTACAAGACAACCGACCCTTCTTACTGTCTATGTTCTGAACCATACCTATGACACTAGTTACAGATTCCGATACTTCACTTCAGGTTTACTGTATCCCTCTGACCTTCTTATTGACGATGAAACACAGAAATTGCATCGGAATTAAATAAAAAAAGGCACAATGCCGACTTAAGTACACGAAAACTGACTCTTCTTCCTGTCTATGTTTTGAACCATTCATGTGACACTAGTTATAGATTCCGATGCTTCACCTCACGTTTACTGTATCGCTCTGACCTTCTTATTGATGATGAAACACAGAAATTGCATCGGAATTAAATACAAAAGCCACAATGCCGACTTAAGTACAAGAAAACTGACTCTTCTTACTGTCTATGTTTTCGAACCATTCCTGTGACACTAGTTATAGATTCCGATGCTTCACTTCAGGTTTACTGTATCTCTCTGACCTTCTTGTTGACGATGAAACACAGAAATTGCATCGGAATTAAATACAAAAGGCACAATGCCGACTTAACTACAAGAAAACTGACTCTTCTTACTGTCTATGTTTTGAACCATTCCTGTGACACTAGTTACAGATTCCGATGCTTCAGTTCAGGTTTACTGTATCCCTCTGACCTTTTTATTGACGATAAAACACAGAAATTACTTCGGAGTTAAATACAAAAGGCACAATGCCGGCTTAAGTACAAGAAAACTGACTTTTCTTACAGTCAATGTTTTGAACCATTCCTGTGACACTAGTTATAAATTCCGATGCTTCCCTTCAGGTTTACTGTATCCCTCTGACCTTCTTGTTGACGATGAAACACAGAAATTGCATCGGAATTAAATACAAAAGGCATAATGCCGACTTAAGTACAAGAAAACTGACTCTTCTTACTGTCTATGTTTTGAACCATTCCTGTGACACTAGTTACAGATTCCGATGCTTCACTTCAGGTTTACTGTATCCCTCTGACCTTCTTATTGACGATGAAACACAGAAATTGCTTCGGAGTTAAATACAAACGCACAATGCCGACTTCAGTACAAGAAAACTGACTCTTCTCACAGTCAATGTTTTGAACCATTCCTGTGACACTAGTTATAGATTCCGATGTTTCACTTCAGGTTTACTGTATCCCCTGACCTTCTTATTGTCGATGAAACACAGAAATTGCATCGGAATAAAATACAAAAGGCACATTGCTGACTCAAGTACAAGAAAACTAACTCTTCTTACTGTCTATGTTCTGAACCATTCCTGTGACACTAGTTACAGATTCCGATGCTTCACTTCAGGTTTACTGTATCCCTCCAACCTCCTTATTGACGATGAAATCCAGAAATTGCATCGGAATTAAATACAAAAGTCACAATGACGACTTAAGCACAAGAAAAACTGACTCTTCTTACTGTCAATGTTTTGCACCATTCCTGTGACACTAGTTATAGATTACGATGCTTCACTTCAGGTATACTGTATCACTCAGACCTTCTTATTGACGATGAAGCACAGAAAATGCATCGGAATTATATACAAAAGGCACAATGCCGACATAAGAACAAGAAAACTGACCCTTCTTACTGTCTATGATTTGAACCATACCTGTGACACTAGTTACAGATTCCGATGCTTCACTTCAGGTTTACTGTATCCCTCTGACCTTCTTATTGACGATGAAACACAGAAATTGCATCGGAATTAAATACAAATGGCACAATGCCGACTTAAGTACAAGATAACTGACTCTTCTTACTGTCTATGGTCTGAACTATTCCTGTGCCACTAGTAATAGATTCCGATGCTTCACTTCAGGTTTACTGTATCCCTCTGACCTTCTTATTGACGATGAAACACAGATATTGCATCGGAATTAAATACAAGAGGCACAATGCCCACTTAAGTACAAGAAAACTGACTCTTCTTACTGTCTGTGTTTTGAACCATTCCTGTGACACTAGTTATTGATTCCGATGCTTCACTTCAAGTTTACTGTATGCCTCTGACCTTCTTATTGACGATGAAACACAGTAATTGCATCGGAATTAAATACAACAGGAACAATGGCGAATTAAGTACAAGAAAACTGACTCTTCTTACTGTCTATGTTTTCAACCATTCCTGTGACACGAGTTATAGATTCCGATGCTTCACTTCAGGTTTACTGTATCCCTCTGCCCATCTTATTGACGATGAAACACAGAAATTGCATCGGAATTGTATACAAAAGGCACAATGCCGACTCAAGTACAAGAAGACTGGCTCTTCTTACTGTCTGTGTTTTGAAATTTTCCTGTGAGCCCGGTTTTAGATTCCGATGCTTCACTTCAGGTTTACTGTATCCCTTGGTCATTCTTATTGACGACGAAACACAGATATTGCATCGGAATTAAATACAAAAGGCACAATTCAGACTTAACTACAAGAAAACAGACTCTTCTTACTGTCTATGTTTGAACCATTCCTGTGACACTAGTTACAGATTCCGATGCTCCATTTCAGGTTTACTGTATCCCTCTGACCGCCTTATTGACGATGAAACACAGAGATTGCATCGGAATTAAATACAAAAGGCACAATGCCGAATTAAGTACAAGAAAACTGACTCTTCTTACTGTCTATGTTTTGAACCATTCCTGTGATACTAGTTATAGATTCCGACGCTGCACATCAGGTTTACTTTATCCCTCTGACCTTCTTATTGACGATAAAACACAGAAATTGCATCGGAATTAAATACAAAAGGCACAATGCCGACTCAAGTACAAGAAGACTGGCTTTTCTTACTGTCTATGATTTGAACCTTTCCTGTGAGACCGGTTTTAGATTCCGATGCTTCACTTCAGGTTTACTGTATCCCTCGGACCTTCTTAATGACGATGAAACATTGAAATTGCATCGGGATTAGATACAAAAAGCACAATGCCGACTTAAGTACAGGAATACGGACTCTTCTTACTGTCTGTGTTTTGAACCATTCCTGTGACACTAGTTATAGATTCCGATGCTTCACTTCAGGTTTACTGTATCCCTCTGACCTTCTTATTGACGATGTAACACAGAAAGTGCATCGGAATTAAACTCAAAAGGCACAATGCCGGCTTAAGTACAAGAAAACAGACTCTTCTTACTGTCTTTGATTTGAACCATTCGTGTGACACTAGTTATAGATTCTGATGCTTCACTTCACGTTTACTGTATCCCTCTGACCTTCTTATTGACGATGAAACACAGAAATTGCAACGCAATTAAATACAAAAGGCACAATGACGACTCAAGTACAAGAAGACTGGCTCCTCTTACTGTCTATGTTTTGAACCTTTCCTGTGAGCCCGTTTTTAGATTCCGATGCTTCACTTCAGCTCTAATGTATCCCTTGGACATTCCTATTGACGACGAAACACAGAAATTGCATCGGAATTCAATACAAAAGGCGCAATGCCGACTTAAGTACAAGAAAACCGACTCTTCTAACTGTCTATGTTTGAACCATTCCTGTGGCACTAGTTATAGGTTCCGATGCTTCACTTCAGGTTTACTGTATCCCTCTGGCCTCCTTATTGACGATGAAACACAGAAATTGCATCGGAACTAAATACAAGAGTCACAATGCCGACTTGAGTACAAGAAAACTGACTCTTCTTACTGTCTATGTTTTGAACCATTCCTGTGACACTAGTTATAGATTCCGATGCTTCACTTCAGGTTTACTGTATCCCTCAGACCTTCTTATTGACGATGAAACACAGAAACTGCATCGGAATTAAATACAAAAGGCACAATGCCGACTTAAGTACAAGAAAACTGACTCTTCTTACTGTCTATGTTTTGAACCATTCATGTGACACTAGTTATAGATTCCGATGCTTCACTTCAGGTTTACTGTATATCTCTGACCTTCTTATTGACGATGAAACACAGAAATTGAATCGGAATTAAATACAAAAGGCACAATGCCGACTTAAGTACAAGAAAACTGACTCTTCTTACTGTCTATGTTTTGAACCATTTCTGTGACACTAGTTATACATTCCGATGCTTCACTTCAGGTTTACTGTATCCCTCTGACCTTCTTATCGACGATGAAACACAGAAATTGCATCGGAATTAAATACAAAAGGCACAATGCCGACTTAAGTACAAGAAAACTGACTCTTCTTACTGTCTATGCTTTGAACCATTCCTGTGACACTAGTTACAGATTCCGATGCTTCAGTTCGGGTTTACTGTATCCCTCTGACCTTCTTATTGACGATAAAACACAGAAAATGCTTCGTAGTTAAATATAAAAGGCACAATGCCGACTTAAGTACAAGAAAACTGACTCTTCTTACAGTCAATGCATTGAACCATTCCTGTGACACTAGTTATAGATTCCCATGTTACACTTCATGTTTACTGTATTCCTCTGATCTTCTTATTGTCGATGAAAGGTAGAAATTGCATCGGAATAAAATACAAAATGCACATTGCTGACTCAAGTACAGGAAAACTGACTCTTCTTAATGTCTATGTTCTGAACCATTCCTGTGACACTAGTTATAGATTCCGATGCTTCCCTTCAGGTTTACTGTATCCCTCCGACCTCCTTATTGACGATGAAACTCAGAAATTGCATCGGAATTAAATACAAAAGGCACAATGACGACTTAAGTACAAGAAAACTGACTCTTCTTACTGTCTATGTTTTGAACCATTCATGTGACAATAGTTATAGATTCCGATGCTTCACTTCAGGTTTACTGTATCCCTCTGACCTTCTTATTGACGATGAAACACAGAAATTGCATCGGAATTAAATTCAAAAGGCACAATGCCGACTTAAGTACAAGAAAACTGACTCTTCTTACTGTCTATGTTTTGAACCATTCCTGTGACACTAGTTATAGATTCCGATGCTTCACTTCAGGTTTACTGTATCCCTCTGACATTCTTATTGACGATGAAACACAGAAATTGCATCGGAATTAAATACAAAAGGCACAATGCCGACTTAAGTACATGAAAACTGACTCTTCTTACTGTCTACGTTTTGAACCACTCATGTGACACTACTTATGGATTCCGATGCTTCACCTCAGGTTAACTGTATCCCTCTGACCTTCTTATTGACGATGAAACACAGAAATTGCATCGGAATTAAATACAAAAGCCACAATGCCGACTTAAGTACAAGAAAACTGACTCTTCTTACTGTCTATGTTTTGAACCATTCATCTGACGCTAGTTATAGATTCCGATGCTTCACTTCAGGTTTACTGTATCCCTCTGACCTTCTTAGTGACTATGAAACACAGAAATTGCATCGGAATTAAATACAAAAGGCACAATGCCGACTTAAGTACAAGGAAACTGACTCTTCTTACTGTCTATGTTTTTGAACCATTCCTGTGACACTAGTTATAGATTCTGATGCTTCACTTCAGGTTTACTGTATCCCTCTGACCTTCTTATTGACGATGAAACACAGAAATTGCATCGGAAATTAATACAAAAGCCACAATGCCGACTTAAGTACAACAAAACTCACTCTTCTTACTGTCTATGTTTTGAACCATTCATGTGACACTAGTTATAGATTCCGATGCTTCACTTCAGGTTTACTGTATCCCTCTGACCTTCTTATTGACGATGAAACACAGATATTGCATCGGAATTAAATACAAAAGGCACAATGCCGACTTAAGTACAAGAAAACTGACTCTTCTTACTGTCTATGATTTGAACCATTCCTGTGACACTAGTTATAGATTCCGAATCTTCACTTCAGGTTTACTGTATCCCTCTGACATTCTTATTGACAATGAAACACAGAAATTGCATCGGAATTAAATAGAAAGGGCACAATGCCGACATAAGTACAAGAAAACTAACTCTTCTTACTGTTAATGTTTTGAACCATTCCTGTGACACTAGTTATAGATTCCGATGCTTCACCTCAGGTTTACTGTATCCTTCTGACCTTCTTATTGACGATGAAACACAGAAATTGCATCGGAATTAAATACAAAAGCCACAATGCCGACTTAAGTACAAGAAAACTGACTCTTCTTACTGTCTATGTTTTGAACCATTCATCTGACACTAGTTATAGATTCCGATGCTTCACATCAGGTTTACTGTATCACTCTGACCTTCTTATTGACGATGAAACACAGAAATTGCATCGGAATTATATACCAAAGGCACAATGCCGACTTAAGTACAAGAAAACCGACCCTTCTTACTGTCTATGTTCTGAACCATATCTATGACACTAGTTACAGATTCCGATGCTTCACTTCAGGTTTACTGTATCCCTCTGACCTTCTTATTGACGATGAAACACAGAAATTGCATCGGAATTAAATAGAAAAGGCACAATGTCGACTTAAGTACAAGAAAACTAACTCTTCTTACTGTCTATGTTTTGAACCATTCCTGTGACACTAGTTATAGATTCCGATGCTTCACCTCAGGTTTAGTGTATCCCTCTGACTTTCTTATTGCCGATGAAACACATTAATTGCAACGGAATTAAATACAAAAGGCACAATGCCAACTTAAGTAAAGAAAACTGACTCTTCTTACTTTATATGTTTTGAATCATTCATGTGGCACTAGTTATGGATTCCGATGCTTCACTTCAGGTTTACTGTATCCCTCTGACCTTCTTATTGACGATGAAACACAGAAATTGCATCGGAAGTAAATACCAAAGGCACAATGCCGACTTATATACAAGAAATCTGACTCTTCTTACTGTATATGTTTTGAACCATTCCTGTGACACTAGTTATAGATTCCGATGCATCACTTCAGGTTTACTGTATCCCTCTGAACTTCTTATTGACGATGAAACACAGAAATTGCATCGGAAGTAAATACAAAAGGCACAATGCCGACTTATGTACAAGAAAACTGACTCTTCTTACTGTCTATGTTTAAACCATTCATGTGACACTAGTTATAGATTCCGAAGCTTCACTTCAGGTTTACTGTATCTCTCTGACCTTCTTTTTGACGATGAATCACAGGAATTGCATCGGAATTAAATACAAAAGGCACAATGCCGACTTAAGTAAAGAAAACTGACGCTTCTTACTGTCTATGTTTGAACCATTCCTGTGACACTAGTTATTAATTCCGATGCTTCACTTCAGGTTTACTGTATCCCTCCGACCTTCTTGTTGACGATGAAACACAGAAATTGCATCGGAATTAAATACAAAAGGCACAATGCCGACTTAAGTACAAGAAAACTGACTCTTCTTACTGTCTATGTTTTGAACCATTCCTGTGACACTAGTTATAGATTCCGATGCTTCACTTCAGGTTTACTGTATCCCTCTGACATTCTTATTGACGATGAAACACAGAAATTGCATCGGAATTAAATACAAAAGGCACAATGCCGACTTAAGTACACGAAAACTGACTCTTCTTACTGTCTACGTTTTGAACCGTTCATGTGCCACTAGTTATAGATTCCGATGCTTCACCTCAGGTTTACTGTATCCCTCTGACCTTCTTATTGACGATGAAACACAGAAATTGCATCGGAATTAAATACAAAAGCCACAATGCCGACTTAACTACAAGAAAACTGACTCTTCTTACTGTCTATGTTTTGAACCATTCATCTGACGCTAGTTATAGATTCCGATGCTTCACTTCAGGTTTACTGTATCCCTCTGACCTTCTTAGTGACTATGAAACACAGAAATTGCATCGGAAATAAATACAAAAGGCACAATGCCGACTTAAGTACAAGGAAACTGACTCTTCTTACTGTCTATGTTTTTGAACCATTCCTGTGACACTAGTTATAGATTCCGATGCTTCACTTCAGGTTTACTGTATCCCTCTGACCTTCTTGTTGACGATGAAACACAGAAATTACATCGGAATTAAATACAAAAGGCACAATGCCGACGTAAGTACAAGAAAACTGACTCTTCTTACTGTCTATGTTTTGAACCATTCCTGTGACACTAGTTACAGATTCCGATACTTCAGTTCAGGTTTACTGTATCCCTCTGACCTTCTTATTGACGATAAAACACAGAAATTGCTTCGGAGTTAAATACAAGACACAATGCTGACTTAAGTACAAGAAAACTGACTCTTCTTACAGTCAATGTTTTGAACCATTCCTGTGTCACAAGTTATAGATTCCCATGTTACACTTCATGTTGACTGTATCCCTCTGATCTTCTTATTGTCGATGAAACACAGAAATTGCATCGGAATAAAATACAAAAGGCACATTGTTGACTCAAGTACAGGAAAACTGACTCTTCTTGCTGTCTATGTTCTGAACCATTCCTGTGACACTAGTTATAGATTCCGATGCTTCACTTCAGGTTTACTGCATCCCTCCGACCTCCTTATTGACGATGAAACTCAGAAATTGCATCGGAATTAAATACAAAAGACACAATGACGACTTAAGTACAAGAAAACTGACTCTTCTTACTGTCATTGTTTTGCACCATTCCTGTGACATTAGTTATAGACTCCGATGCTTCACTTCAGGTTTACTGTATCACTCTGACCTTCTTATTGACGATGAAACACAGAAATTGCAGCGGAAGTAAATACCAAAGGCACAATGCCGACTTATGTACAAGAAATCTGACTCATCTTACTGTATATGTTTTGAACCATTCCTGTGACACTAGTTATAGATTCCGATGCATCACTTCAGGTTTACTGTATCCCTCTGAATTTCTTATTGACGATGAAACACAGAAATTGCATCGGAAGTAAATACAAAAGGCACAATGCCGACTTATGTACAAGAAAACTGACTCTTCTTACTGTCTATGTTTAAACCATTCATGTGACACTAGTTATAGACTCCGAAGCTTCACTTCAGGTTTACTGTATCTCTCTGACCTTCTTTTTGACGATGAATCACAGGAATTGCATCGGAATTAAATACAAAAGGCACAATGCCGACTTAAGTAAAGAAAACTGACACTTCTTACTGTCTAAGTTTGAACCATTCCTGTGACACTAGTTATTAATTCCGATGCCTCACTTCAGGTTTACTGTATCCCTCCGACCTTCTTGTTGATGATGAAACACAGAAATTGCATCGGAATTAAATACAAAAGGCACAATGCCGACTTAAGTACAAGAAAACTGACTCTTCTTACTGTCTATGTTTTGAACCATTCCTGTGACACTAGTTACAGATTCCGATGCTTCACTTCAGGTTTACTGTATCCCTCTGACCTTCTTATTGACGATGAAACACAGAAATTGCTTCGGAGTTAAATACAAACGCACAATGCCGACTTCAGTACAAGAAAACTGACTCTTCTCACAGTCAATGTTTTGAACCATTCCTGTGACACTAGTTATAGATTCCGATGTTTCACTTCAGGTTTACTGTATCCCCTGACCTTCTTATTGTCGATGAAAGACAGAAATTGCATCGGAATAAAATACAAAAGGCACATTGCTGACTCAAGTACAAGAAAACTGACTCTACTTACTGTCTATGTTCTGAAATATTCCTGTGACACTAGTTACAGATTCCGTTGCTTCACTTCAGGTTTACTGTATCCCTCTGGCCTCCTTATTGACGATGAAACACAGAAATTGCATCGGAACTAAATACAAGAGTCACAATGCCGACTTAAGTAAAGAAAACTGACACTTCTTACTGTCTAAGTTTGAACCATTCCTGTGACACTAGTTATTAATTCCGATGCTTCACTTCAGGTTTACTGTATCACTCCGACCTTCTTGTTGATGATGAAACACAGAAATTGCATCGGAATTAAATACAAAAGGCACAATGCCGACTTAAGTACAAGAAAACTGACTCTTCTTACTGTCTATGTTTTGAACCATTCCTGTGACACTAGTTACAGATTCCGATGCTTCACTTCAGGTTTACTGTATCCCTCTGACCTTCTTATTGACGATGAAACACAGAAATTGCTTCGGAGTTAAATACAAAGGCACAATGCCGACTTCAGTACAAGAAAACTGACTCTTCTCACAGTCAATGTTTTGAACCATTCCTGTGACACTAGTTATAGATTCCGATGCATCACTTCAGGTTTACTGTATCCCTCTGAATTTCTTATTGACGATGAAATCCAGAAATTGCATTGGAATTAAATACAAAAGGCACAATGACGACTTAAGTACAAGAAAACTGACTCTTCTTACTGTCTATGTTTTGAACCATTCCTGTGTCACTTGTTATTGATTACGATGCTTCACTTCAGCTTTACTGTATCCCTCTGCCCTTCTTATTGACGATGAAACACAGAAATTGCATCGGAATTGTATACAAAAGGCACAATGCCGACTCAAGTACAAGAAGACTGGCTCTTCTTACTGTCTGTGTTTTGAAACTTTCCTGTGAGCCCGGTTTTAGATTCCGATGCTTCACTTCAGGTTTACTGTATCCCTTGGACATTCTTATTGCCGACGAAACACAGTCATTGCATCGGAATTAAATACAAAAAGCACAATGCCGACTTAACTACAAGAAAACTGACTCTTCTTACTGTCTATGTTTTGAACCATTCCTGTGCCACTAGTAATAGATTCCGATGCTTCACTTCAGGTTTACTGTATCCCGCTGCCCTTCTTATTGACGATGAAACACAGAAATTGCATCGGAATTAAATACAAAAGGCACAATGCCGACTTAAGTAAAGAAAACTGACACTTCTTACTGTCTATGTTTGAACCATTCCTGTGACACTAGTTATAAATTCCGATGCTTCACTTCAGATACACTGTATCACTCTGACCTTCTTATTGACGATGAAACACAGAAAATGCATCGGAATTATATACAAAAGGCACAATGCCGACTTAAGTACAAGAAAACTGACCCTTCTTACTGTCTATGTTTTGAACCATTCCTGTGACACTAGTTACAGATTCCGATGCTTCACTTCAGGTTTACTGTATCCCTCTGACCTTCTTATTGACGATGAAACACAGAAATTGCATCGGAATTAAATACAAATGGCACAATGCCGACTTAAGTACAAGAAAACTGACTCTTCTTACTGTCTATGGTTTGAACCATTCCTGTGCCACTAGTAATAGATTCCGACGCTTCACTTCAGGTTTACTGTATCCCGCTGACCTTCTTATTGACGATAAAACACAGAAATTGCATCGGAATTAAATACAAAAGGCACAATTTGGACTCAAGTACAAGAAGACTGGCTTTTCTTACTGTCTATGATTTGGACCTTCCCTGTGAGACCGGTTTTAGGTTCCAATGCTTCACTTCAGGTTTACTGTATCCCTCGGACCTTCTTAATGACGATGAAAGATTGAAATTGCATCGGGATTAGATACAAATAGCACAATGCCGACTTAAGTACAGGAAAACGAACTCTTCTTGCTGTCTATGTTTTGAACCATTCCTGTGACACAAGTTATAGATTCCGATGCTTCACTTCAGGTTTACTGTATCCCTCTGACCTTCTTATTGACGATGAAACACAGAAAGTGCATCGGAATTAAACTCAAAAGGCACAATGCCGACTTAAGTACAAGAAAACGGACTCTTCTTACTGTCTATGATTTGAACCATTCGTGTGACACTAGTTATAGAATCAGATGCTTCACTTCACGTTTGCTGTATCCCTCTGACCTTCTTATTGACGATGAAACACAGAAATTGCATCGGAATTAAATACAAAAGGCACAATGCCGACTCAAGTACAAGAAGACTGACCCTTCTTACTGTCTATGTTTTGAACCATTCCTGTGACACTAGTTACAGATTCCGATGCTTCACTTCAGGTTTACTGTATCCCTCTGACCTTCTTATTGACGATGAAACACAGAAATTGCATCGGAATTAAATACAAAAGGCACAATGCCGAATTAAGTACAAGAAAACTGACTCTTCTTACAGACTACGTTTCGAACCGTTCCTGTGACACTAGTCATAGATTCGGATGCTTCACTTCAGGTTTACTGTATCCCTCAGTCCTTCTGATTGACGATGAAACATAGAAATTGCATGGGGATTAAATACAAAGGGCACAATGCCGACTTAAGTACAAGAAAACGGACACTTCTTACTGTCTACGTTTGAACCATTTATGTGACACTAGTTTTAGATTCCGATGCTTCACTTCAGGTTTACTGTATCACTCTGACCTGCTTATTGACGAAGAAACACAGAAAACGCATCGGAATTGTATACAAAAGGCACAATGCCGACATCAGTACAAGAAAACTGACCCTTCTTACTGTCTATGTTTTGAACCATACCTGTGACACTAGTTACAGATTCCGATGCTTCACTTCAGGTTTACTGTATACCTCTGACCTTCTTATTGACGATGAAACCCAGAAATTGCATCGGAATTAAATACAAATGGCACAATGCCGACTTAAGTACAAGATAACTGACTCTTCTTACTGTCTATGTTTTGACCTTTCCTGTAGCCCGGTTTTGGATTCCGATGCTTCACTTCAGGTTTACTAAATCCCTTGGACATTCTTATTGACGACGAAACACAGAAATTGCATCGGAATTAAATACTAAAGGCACAATGCCGACTTAACTACAAGAAAACAGACTCTTCTTACTGTCTATGTTTGAACCATTCCTGTGACACTAGTTATAGATTCCAATGCTTCACTTCAGGTTTACTGTATCCCTCTGACCTCCTTATTGACGATGAAACACAGAGATTGCATCGGAATTCAATACAAAAGGCTTAATGCCGAATAAAGTACAAGAAAACTGACTCTTCTTACTGTCTACGATTTGAACCATTCCTGTGACACTAGTTATAGATTCCGATGCTCCACTTCAGGTTTACTGTATCCCTCTGACCTCCTTATTGACGATGAAACACAGAGATTGCATCGGAATTCAATACAAAAGGCACGATGCCGAATTAAGTACAAGAAAACTCACTCTTCTTACTGTCTATGTTTTGAACCTTTCCTGTGACCCCGGTTTTGGATTCCGATGCTTCACTTCAGGTTTACTGTATCCCTTGGACATTCTTATTGACGACGAAACACAGAAATTGCATCGGAATTAAATACAAAAGGCACAATGCCGACTTAACTACAAGAAAACTGACTCTTCTTACTGTCAATGTTTTGCACCATTCCTGTGACACTAGTTATAGATTCCGATGCTTCACTTCAGGTTTACTGTATCACTCTGACCTTCTTATTGACGATGAAACACAGAAAATGCATCGGAATTATATACAAAAGGCACAATGCCGACTCAAGTACAAGAAGACTGGCTCTTCTTACTGTCTATGCTTTGAACCTTTCCTGTGAGACCGGTATTAGATTCCGATGCTTCACTTCAGGTTTACTGTATCCCTCTGACCTTCTTATTGACGATGAAGCATAGAAATTGCATCGGGATTAAATGCAAAAGGCACAATGCCGACTTAAATACAAGAAAACGGACTCTTCTTACTGTTTATGTTTTGAACCATTCCTGTGACACTAGTTGTAGATTCCGATGCTTCACTTCAGTTTTACTGTATCCCTCTGACCTTCTTATTGACGATGAAATACAGAACTTACATCGTAATTAAATACAAAAGGCACATTGCCAACACAAGTACACGAACACTGGCTCTACTTACTGTCTATGTTTTGAACCGTTCCTGTGACACAAGCTATGGATTCCGATGCTTCACTTCAGGTTTACTGTATCCCTCTGACTTTCTTATAGACGATGAAACACAGAAATTGCATCGGAATTATATACAAAAGGCACAATGGCGACTTAAGTACAAGAAAACTGACTCTTCCTACTGTCTATGTTTTGAACCATTCCTGTGACACTAATTATAGATTCCGATGCTTCTCTTCAGGTTTACTGTATCCCTCTGACCGTCTTATTGACGATGAAACACAGAAATTGCTTCGGAATTAAATACAAAAGGCACAATGCCGACTCAAGTACAAGAAGACGGGCTCTTCTTACTGACTATGTTTTGAACCTTTCCTGTGAGCCCGGTTTTAGATTCCGATGCTTCACTTCAGGTTTACTGTATTCCTTGGCCATTCCAATTGACGACGAAACAAAGAAATTGCATCGGAATTAAATACAAAAGGCACAATGCCGACTTAAGTACAAGAAAACTGACTCTTCTTACTGTCTATGTTTGAACCATTCCTGTGACACTAGTTACAGATTCCGATGCTTCACTTCAGGTTTACTGTATCCCTCTGACCTCCTCATTGACGATGAAACACATAAATTGCAAAGGAATTAAATACAAAATGCACAATGCCGAATTAAGTCCAAGAAAACTGACACTTCTTACTGTCTATGTTTGAACCATTCATGTGACACTAGTTATAGATTCCGAAGCTTCACTTCAGGTTTACTGAATCCCCCCGACCTTCTTATTGACGATAAAACACAGAAATTGCATCGGAATTATATACAAAAGGCACAATGGCGACTCAAGTACAAGAACACTGGCTCCTCTTACTGTCTATGATTTGAACCTTTCCTGTGAGACCGGTATTAGATTCCGATTCTTCACTTCAGGTTTACCGTATCCCTCCGACCTTCTTATTGACGATAAAGCATAGAAATTCCATCGGGATTAAATACAAAAGGCACAATGCCGACTTAATTACAAGAAAACGGACTCTTCTTACTGTCTATGTTTTGAACCATTCCTGTGACACTAGTTATAGATTCCGATGCTTCACTTCAGTTTTACTGTATCCCTCTGACCTTCTTATTGACGATGAAACACAGAAAGTGCATCGGAATTAAACTAAAAAGGCACAATTCCGACTTAAGCACAAGAAAACGGACTCTTCTTACTGTCTATGCTTTCAACCATTCCTGTGACTCTAGTTACACATTCCGATGCTTCACTTCAGGTTTACTGTATCCCTCTGACCTTCTTATTGACGATGGAATACAGAACTTACATCGGAATTAAATACAAAAGGCACAATGCCGACTTAAGTACACGAAAACGGACTCTTCTTACTGTTTATGTTTTGAACCATTCCTGTGACACTAGTTATATATTCCGATGCTTCACTTCAGGTTTACTGTATCCCTCTGACCTTCTTATTGACGATGGAATACAGAACTTACATCGGAATTAAATACTAAAGGCACAATGCCGACTTAAGTACAAGAAAACGGACTCTTCTTACTGTTTATGTTTTAAACCATTCCTGTGACACTAGCTATGGATTCCGATGCTTCACTTCAGGTTTACTGTATCCCTCTGACTTTCTTATAGGGGATGAAACACAGAAATTGCATCGGAATTATATACAAAACGCACAATGCTGACTTAAGTACAAGAAGACTGTCTCTTCTTACTGTCTATGTTTTGAACCATTCCTGTGTGACACTAGTTATAGATTCCGATGCTTCACTTCAGTTTAACTGTATCCCTATGATCCTCTTATTGACGATGAAACGCAGAAATTGCATCGGAATGAAGTACAAATGGCACAATGCCAACTCAAGTACAAGAGGACTGGCTCTTCTTACTGTCTATGTTTTGAACAATTCCTGCGACACTAGTTATAGATTCCGATGCTTCACTTCAGGTTTACTGTATCCCTCTGACCTTCTTATAGACGATGAAACACAGAAATTGCATCGGAATTATATACAAAAGGCACATTGCCGACATAAGTACAAGAAAACTGACTATTCTTACTGTCTATGTTTTGAACCATTCCTGTGACACAAGTTACAGATTATGATGCTTCACTTCAGGTTTACTGTATCCCTCTGACCTTATTGACGATGAAATACAGAAATTGCATCGGAATTAAATACAAAAGACACAACGCCCACTTAAGTACAAGAAAAAAGACTCTTCTTACTGTCTGTGTTTTGAACCATTCCTGTGACACTAGTTATATATTCCGATGCTTCACTTCAAGCTTACTGTATCCCTCTGACCTTCTTATTGACGATGAAACACAGAAATTGCATCGGAATTAAATACAAAAAGCACAATGCCGTCTTAAGTACGGTAAAACTGACCCTTCTTACTGTCTATGTTTTGATTCATTCTTGTGACACTAGTTATAGATTCCGATGCTTCACTTCATGTTTACTGTATCCCTTTGACTTTCTTATAGACGATGAAACACAGAAATTGCATCGGAATTAACTGGAAAAGCACAATGCAGTCTTAAGTACAAGAAAACTTACTATTCTTACTGTCTTTGTTTTGAACCATTCGTGTGACACTAGTTATAGATTCCGATACTTCCCTTCAGGCTTACTGTATCCCTCTGACCCTTTTATTGACGATGAGACACAGAAATTGCATCGGAATTAAATACAAAAGGCACAATGCCGACTTAAGTACAGGAGGACTGACTCCTCTTACTGTCTATGTTTTGAACCATTCCTGTGACACTAGATATAGATTCCGACTCTTCACTTCAAGTTTACTGAAGCCCGTCGACATTCTTATTGACGATGAAACACAGAAATTGCATCGGAATTAAATACAAAAGGCACAATGCCGACTCAAGTACATGAAGACTGGCTCTTCTTACTGTCTATGTTTAGAACCTTTCCTGTGAGCCCGGTTTTAGATTCTGATGCTTCACTTCAGGTTTACTGTATCCGTTGGACCCTCTTATTGACGACGAAACGTTGAAATTGCTTCGGAATTAAATACAAAAGGCACAAGAAAACTGACTCTTCTTACTGTCTATGTTTGAACCATTCCTGTGACACTAGTTATAGATTCCGATGCTTCACTTCACGTTTACTGTATCCCTCTGACCTCCTTATTGACGATAAAACACAGAATTTGCATCGGAATTAAATACAAAAGGCACAATGCCGACTCAAGTACAAGAAGACTGGCTCTTCTTACTGTCTATGTTTTGAACCTTTACTGTGAGACCGGCATTAGATTCCGATGCTTCACTTCAGGTTTACTGTATCCCTCTGACCCTCTTATTGACTATGAAACATAGAAATTGCATCGGGATTAAATACAAAAGGCACAATGCCGACTTAAGTACAAGAAAACGGACTCTTCTTACTGTCTATGTTATGAATCATTCCTGTGACACTTGTTATAGATTCCGGTGCTTCACGTCAGGTTTACTGTATCCCTCTGACCTTCTTATTGACGATGAATCACAGAAAGTGCAACGGAATTAAACTAAGATGGCACAATGCCGACTTAAGTACAAGAAAACGGACTCTTCTTCCTGTCTATGTTTTGAACCATTCCTGTGACACTAGTTATAGATTCCGATGCTTACTTCAGGTTTACTGTATCCCTCTGACCTTGTTATTGACGATGAAACACAGAAATTGCATCGGAATTAAATACAAAAGGCATAATACCGACTCAAGTACAAGAAGACTGGCTCTTCTTGCTGTCTATGATTTGAACCATTCCTGTGAGACAGGTTTTACATTCCGTTGCTTCACTTCAGGTTTACTGCATCCCATGGACTTTCTTATTGACGACGAAACACAGGAATTGCATCGGAATTAAATATAAAAGGAACAATAGCGACTTAGGTACAAGAAAATTGACTCTTCCTACTGTCTATGTTTTGAACCATTCCTGTGACACTAGTTATAGATTCCGATGCTTCACTTCAGTTTTACTGTATCCCTCTGACCTTCTTGTTGACGATGTAACACAGAAATTGCATCGCAATTAAATACAAAAGGCACAATGCCGACTCAAGTACAAGAAGACTGGCTCTTCTTACTGTCTATGTTTAGAACCTTTCCTGTGAGCCCGGTTTTAGATTCCGATGCTTCACTTCAGGTTATCTGTATCCCTCTGACCTTCTTATTCACGATGAAACACTGAAATTGCATCGGAATTAAATACAAGAAGCACAATGCCGACTCAAGTACAAGAAGGCTGGCTCTTCTTACTGTCTATGTTTCGAACCATTCCCGTGAGACAGGTTTTAGATTCCGTTGCTTCAATTCAGGTTTACTGCATCCCGCGGACCTTCTTATTGACGACGAAACACAGAAATTGCATCGGAATTAAATACAAAATGCACAATAGCGACTCAAGTACAAGAAAACTGGCTCTTCTTACTGGCTATGTTTTAAACCATTCCTGTGACACTAGTTATAAATTACGATGCTTCATTTCAGGTTTACTGTATCCCCCTGACCTTCTTATTGACGATGAAACATAGAAATTGCATCGGAATCAAATGCAAACGGCACAATGCCGTCTTAAGTACAGGAAAGCTGACTCTTCTAACTGTCTATGTTTTGAACCATTCTTGTGACACTAGTTATAGGATCCGATGCTTCACTTCATGTTTACTGTATCCCTCTGACTTTCTTATGGACGATGAAACACAGAAATTGCATCGGAATTAACTAAAAAAGCACAATGCAGACTTAAGTACAAGAAAACTTACTATTCTTACTGTCTATGTTTGAACCATTCCTGTGACACTAGATACAGATTCCGATGCTGCACTTCAGGATTACTGTATCCCTCTGACCTCCTTATTGACGATGAAACACAGAGATTGCATCGGAATTAGATACAAAAGGCACAATGCCGAATTATGTGCAAGAAAACTGACTCTTCTTACTGTCTATGTTTTGAACCATTCCTGTGACACTAGTTATAGATTCCGATGCTTCACATCAGGTTTACTGTATCCCTCTGACCTTCTTATTGACGATAAAACACAGAAATTGCATCGGAATTAAATACAAAAGGCACAATGCCGACTCAAGTACAAGAAGACTGGCTTTTCTTACTGTCTATGATTTGAACCTTTCCTGTGAGACCGGTTTTAGATTCCGATGCTTCACTTCAGGTTTACTGTATCCCTCTGACCTTCTGATTGACGATGAAACATAGAAATTGCATGGGGATTAAATACAAAAGGCACAATAACGACTTAAGTACAAGAAATCGGACTCTTCTTACTGTCTATGTTTGAACAATTTATGTGACACTAGTTATAGATTCCGATGCTTCACTTCAGGTTTACTGTATCCTTCTGACCTTCTTATTGACGATGAAACACAGAGAGTGCATCGGAATTAAACTAAAAAGGCACAATGCCGAATTAAATGCAAGAATACTGACTCTTCTTACTGTCTATGTTTTGAACCAGTCCTGTGACACTAGTTATAGATTCCGATGCTTCACATCAGGTTTACTGTATCCCTCTGACCTTCTTATTGACGATAAATCACAGAAATTGCATCGGAATTAAATACAAAAGGCACAATGCTGAATTAAGTACAAGAAAACTGACTCTTCTTACAGACTATGTTTTGAACCGTTCCTGTGGCACTAGTCTTCGATTCCGATGCTTCACTTCAGGTTTACTGTATTCGTCTGACCTTGTTATTGACGATGAAACACAGAAATTGCATCGGAACTAAATACAAAAGGCACAATGCCGACTCAAGTACAAGAAGACTAGCTCTTCTTACTGTCTATGTTTTGAACCTTTCCTGTGAGACCGGTTTTAGATTCCGATGTTTCACTTCAGGTTTACTGTATCTGGTGGACCTTCGTATTGACGATGAAACGCAGAAATTGCATCGGAATTAAATACAAAAGGCACAATGCCGAGTTAAGTACAAGAAAACTGACTCTTCTTAATGTCTATGTTTGAACCATTCCTGTGACACTAGATACAGATTCCGATGCTCCACTTCAGGTTTACTGTATCCCTCTGACCTCCTTATTGTCCATGAAACACAGAGATTGCATCGGAATTAAATACAAAAGGCACAATGCCGAATTAAGTGCAAGAAAACTGACTCTTCTTACTGTCTATGTTTTGAACCATTCCTGTGGCACTAGTTATAGATTCCGATGCTTCACAACAGGTTTACTGTATCCCTCTGACCTTCTTATTGACGATAAAACACAGAAATTGCATCGGAATTAAATTCAAAAGGCACAATGCCGACTCAAGTACAAGAAGACTGGCTTTTCTTACTGTCCATGATTTGAACCTTTGCTGTGTGCCCGTTTTTAGATTCCGATGCTTCACTTCAGCTTTACTGTATCCCTTGGACATTCCTATTGACGACGAAACACAGAAATTGCATCAGAATTAAATACAAAAGGCACAATGCCGACTTAAGTACAAGAAAACCGACTCTTCTTACTGTCTATGTTTGAACCATTCCTGTGACACTAGTTATGATTCCGATGCTTCACTTCAGGTTTACTGTATCCCTCTGGCCTCCTTATTGACGATGAAACACAGACATTGCATCGGAACTAAAT
Source organism: Schistocerca americana (assembly GCF_021461395.2). NCBI lineage: Eukaryota > Metazoa > Arthropoda > Insecta > Orthoptera > Acrididae > Schistocerca > Schistocerca americana. The sequence continues at coordinate 1,121,583,034 of NC_060120.1, forward strand.
ACAAGAGTCACAATGCCGACTTGAGTACAAGAAAACTGACTCTTCTTACTGTCTATGTTTTGAACCATTCCTCTGACACTAGTTATAGATTCCGATGCTTCACTTCAGGTTTACTGTATCCCTCAGACCTTCTTATTGACGATGAAACACAGAAACTGCATCGGAATTAAATACAAAGGGCACAATGCCGACTCAAGTACAGGATGGCTGGCTCTTCTTACTGTCTATGTTTTGAACCTTTCCTGTGAGACCGATTTTAGATTCCGATGCTTCACTTCAGGTTTATTGTATCCGGTGGACCTTCTTATTGACGACGAAACGCAGAAAATGCATCGGAATTAAATACAAAAGGCACAGTGCCGAGTTAAGTACAAGAAAACTGACTCTTCTTACTGTCTGTGTTTGAACCACTCCTGTGACACTAGTTATGGATTCCAATGCATCACTTCAGGTTTACTGTATCCCTCTGACCTCCTTATTGACGATGAAACACAGAAATTGCATCGGAATTAAATACAAAAGGCACAATGCCGAATTAAGTACAAGAAAACTGACTCTTCTTACAGACTATGTTTTGAACCGTTCCTGTGGCACTATTCATAGATTCCGATGCTTCACTTCAGGTTTACTGTATCCGTCTGACCTTGTTATAGACGATGAGACACAGAAATTGCATCGGAATTAAATACAAAAGGCACAATGCCGACTCAAGTACAAGAAGACTGGCTCTTCTTACTGTCTATGCTTTGAACCTTTCCTGTGAGACCGGTATTAGATTCCGATGCTTCACTTCAGGTTTACTGTATCCCTCTGACATTCTGATTGACGATGAAACATAGAAATTGCATGGGGATTAAATACAAAACGCACAATGCCGACTTAAGTACAAGAAAACGGTCTCTTCTTACTGTCTATGTTTGAACCATTTATGTGACACTAGATATAGATTCCGATGCTTCACTTCAGATTTACTGTATCCCTCTGACCTTCTTATTGACGATGAAACACAGAGAGTGCATCGGAATGAAACTAAAAAGGCACAATGCCGACTTAAGTACAAGAAAAAGGACTCTTCTTACTGTCTATGTTTTGAACTATTCCTGTGACACTAGTTATAGATTCCGATGCTTCACTTCAGGTTTACTGTATCCCTCTGCCCTTCTTATTGATGATGAAACACAGAAATTGCATCGGAATTAAATACAAAATTGACAATGCCGCCTCAAGTACAAGTAGACTGGCTCTTCTCACTGTCTATGTTTTGAACCTTTCCTGTGAGCCCGGTTTTGGATTCCGATTCTTCACTTCAGGTTTACTGTATCCCTTGGACATTCTTGTTGACGACGAAAAAAAGAAATTGCATCGGGATAAAATACAAAAGGCACAATGCCGACTTAACTACAAGAAAACAGACACTTCTTACTGTCAATGTGTGAACCATTCCTGTGACGCTAGTTATAGATTCCGATGCTTCACTTCAGGTTTACTGTATCCCTCTGACGTCCTTATTGACGATGAAACACAGAGATTGCATCGGAATTAAATACAAGATGCACAATGCCGAATAAAGTACAAGAATAGTGACTCTTCTTACTGTCTACGATTTGAACCATTCCTGTGACACTAATTATAGATTCCTATTCTTCACTTCATGTTTACTGTATCCCTCTGACCTTCGTATTGACGATAAAACACAGAAATTGCATCGGAATTAAATACATAAGGCTCAATGCCGACTCAAGTACAAGAAGACTGGCTCCTCTTACTGTCAATGCTTTGAACCTTTCCTGTGAGACTGGTATTAGATTCCGATGCTTCACTTCAGGTGTACTGTATCCCTCTGACCTTCTTATTGACGATGAAGCATAGAAATTGCATCGGGATTAAATACAAAAGGCACAATGCCGACTTAAGTACAAGAAAACGGACTCTTCTTTTTGTTTATGTTTTGAACCATTCCTGTGACACTAGTTATAGATTCCGATGCTTCACTTTAGTTTTACTGTATCCCTCTGACCCTCTTATTGACGATGAAACACAGACAGTGCATCGGAATTAAACTAAAAAGGCACAATGCCGACTTAAGTACAAGAAAACGGACTCTTCTTACTGTCTATGCTTTGAACCATTCCTGCGACTCTAGTTATAGATTCCGATGCTTCACTTCAGGTTTACTGTATCCCTCTGACCTCCTTATTGACGATGAAACACAGAAATTGCAATGGAATTAAATACAAAAGGCACAATGCCGAATAAAGTACAGGAAAACTGACTCTTCTTACTGTCTATGTTTTGGACCATTCATGTGACACTAGTTATAGATTCCGAAGCTTCATTTCAGGTTTACTGTATCCCTCTGACCTTCTTATTGATGATGATGAAGCATAGAAATTGCATCGGGATTAAATACAAAAGGCACAATGCCGACATAAGTACAAGAAAACTGACTCTTCCTACTGTCAATGATTTGAACCATTCCTGTGACACTAATTATAGATTCCGATGCTTCTCTTCAGGTTTACTGTATCCCTCTGACCTTCTTATTGACGATGAAACACAGAAATTGCATCGGAATTAAATACAAAAGGCACAATGACGACTCAAGTACAAGAAGACTGGCTCTTCTTATTGACTATGTTTTGCACCTTTCCTGTGAGCCCAGTTTTAGATTCTGATGCTTCGCTTCAGGTTTACTGTATTCCTTGGCCATTCCAATTGACGGCGAAACAAAGAAATTGCATCGGAATTAAATCAAATGCACAATGCCGACTTAAGTACAAGAAAACTGACTCTTCTTACTTTCTATGGTTTGAACCATTCCTGTGACACTAGTTATAGATTCCGATGCTTCACTTCAGGTTTAATGTATCCCTCTGACCTCCTTATTGACGAGGAAACACATAAATTGCAAAGGAATTAAATACAAAAGGCACGATGCCGAATTAAGTCCAAGAAAACTGACACTTCTTACTGTCTATGTTTTGAACCATTCAAGTGACACTTGTTGTTGATTCCGAAGCTTCAGTTCAGGTTTATTGTATCCCCCCGACCTTCTTATTGACGATAAAACACAGAAATTGCATCGGAATTAAATACAAAAGGCACAATGGCGACTCAAGTACAAGAACACTGGCTCTACTTACTGTCTATGATTTGAACCTTTCCTGTGAGACCGGTATTAGATTCCGATGCTTCACTTCAGGTTTACCGTATCACTCTGACCATCTTATTGACGATAAAGCATAGGAATTGCATCGGGATTAAATACAAAAGGCACAATGCCGACTTAATTACAAGAAAACGGACTCTTCTTACTGTCTATGTTTGAACCATTCCTGTGACACTAGTTATAGATTCCGATGCTTCACTTCAGTTTTACTGTATCCCTCTGACCTTCTTATTGACGATGAAACACATAAAGTGCGTCGGAATTAAACTAAAAAGGCACAATTCCGACTTAAGTACAAGAAACCGGACTCTTCTCACTGTCTATGCTTTCAACCATTCCTGTGACTCTAGTTATAGAGTCCGATGCTTCACTTCAGGTTTACTGTATCACTTGGACCTTCTTATTGACGCCGAAACACAGAAGTTGCAACGGAATTAAATAGAATAGGCACAATGCCTACATAAGTACAAGAAAACTGACTCTTCCTACTGTCTATGCTTTGAACTATTCCTGTGACACTAGTTATAGATTACGATGCTTCACTTCAGTTTTACTGTATCCCTATGACCCTCTTATTGACAATGAAACGCAGAAATTCCATCGGAATTAAGTACAAATGGCACAATGCCAACTCAAGTACAAGAGGACTGGCTCTTCTTACTGTCTATGTTTTGAACCATTCCTGTGACACTAATTATAGATTCCGATGCTTCTCTTCAGGTTTACTGTATCCCTCTGACCTTCTTATTGACGATGAAGCACAGAAATTGCATCGGAATTAAATACAAAAGGCACAATGCCGACTCAAGTACAAGAAGACTGGCTCTTCTTACTGACTATGTTTTGAACCTTTCCTGTGAGCCCAGTTTTAGATTCCGATGCTTCACTTCAGGTTTACTGTATTTCTTGCCCATTCCAATTGACGACGAAACTAAGAAATTGCATCGGAATTAAATACAAAAGGCACAATGCCGACTTAAGTACAAGAAAACTGACTCTTCTTACTGTCTACGTTTGAACCAATCCTGTGACACTAGTTATAGATTCCGATGCTTCACTTCAGGTTTTCTGTATCCCTCTGACCTACTTATTGACGATGAAACACATAAATTGCAAAGGAATTAAATACAAAAGGCACAATGCCGAATTAAGTCCAAGAAAACTGACACTTCTTACTGTCTATGTTTTGAACCATTCATGTGACACTAGTTATAGATTCCGAAGCTTCAGTTCAGGTTTACTGTATCCCCCCGACCTTCTTATTGACGATAAAACACAGAAATTGCATCGGAATTAAATACAAAAGGCACAATGGCGACTCAAGTACAAGAACACTGGCTCTTCTTACTGTCTATGATTTGAACCTTTCCTGTGAGACCGGTATTAGATTCCGATGCTTCACTTCAGGTTTACCGTATCCCTCTGACCTTCTTTTTGACGATAAAGCATAGAAATTCCATCGGGATTAAATACAAAAGGCACAATGCCGACTAAATTACAAGAAAACGGACTCTTCTTACTGTCTATGTTTTGAACCATTCCTGTGACACTAGTTATAGATTCCGATGCTTCACTTCAGTTTTACTGTATTCCTCTGACCTTCATATTGACGATGAAACACTGAAATTGCATCGGAATTAAATACAAGAGGCACAATGCCGACTCAAGTACAGAAGACTGGCTCTTCTTACTGTCTATGTTTTGAACCATTCCCGTGACACAGGTTTTAGATTCTGTTGCTTCACTTCAGGTTTACTGCATCCCGCGGACCTTCTTATTGACGACGAAACACAGATATTGCATCGGAATTAAATACAAAAGGCACAATAGCGACTCAAGTACAAGAAAACTGGCTGATCTTACTGTCTATGTTTTAAACCATTCCTGTGACACTAGTTATAAATTACGATGCTTCATTTCAGGTTTACTGTATCCCCCGGACCTTCTTATTGACGATGAAACATAGAAATTGCATCGGAATTAAATAGAAAAAAATCACAATGCCGTCTTAAGTACAGGAAAGCTGACTCTTCTTATTGTCTATGTTTTGAACAATTCTTGTGACACTAGTTATAGATTCCGATGCTTCACTTCATGTTTACTGTATCCCTCTGACTTTCTTATAGACGATGAAACACAGAAATTGCATCGGAATTAACTAAAAAAGCACAATGCAGACTTAAGTGCAAGAAACCTTGCTATTCTTACTGTCTTTGTTTTGAACCATTCCTGTGACACTAGTTATAGATTCCGATGCTTCCCTTCAAGCTTACTGTATACCTCTGACCTTTTTATTGACGATGAAACAAAGAAATTGCATCGGAATTAAATACAAAAGGCACAAGGCCGAATTAAGTAAAAGAAGGCTGGCTCTTCTTACTGTCTATAGTTGAACCTTTCCTGTGAGACCGGTTTTAGATTCCGATGCTTCACTTCAGGTTTACTGTATCTGGTGGACCTTCTTATTGACGACGAAACGCAGAAATTGTATCGGAATTAAATACAAAAGGCACAATGCCGAGTCAAGTACAAGAAAACTGACTCTTCTTACTGTCTATGTTTGAACCATTTCTGTGACACTAGTTATAGATTCCGATGCTTCACTTCAGGTTTACTGTATCCCTCTGACCTCCTTATTGACGATGAAACACAGAAATTGCATCGGAATTGAATACAAAAGGCACAATGCCGACTCAAGTAAAAGAAGGCTGGCTCTTCTTACTGTCTATGTTTTGAACCTTTTCTGTGAGACCGGTTTTAGATTCCGATGCTTCACTTCAGGTTTACCGTATCTGATGGACCTTCTTATTGACGACGAAACGCAGAAATTGTATCGGAATTAAATACAAAAGGCACAATGCCGAGTTAAGTACAAGAAAACTGACTCTTCTTACTGTCTAGATTCCGATGCTTCACTTCAGGTTTACTGTATCCCTCTGACCTCCTTATTGACGATAAAACACAGATATTGCATCGGAATTAAATACAAAAGGCACAAGGCCGAATTAAGAACAAGAAGACTGACTCCTCTTACTGTCTATGTTTTGAACCATTCCTGTGACACTAGTTATAGATTCCGATTCTTCACTTCAAGTTTACTGAAGCCCGCTGACATTCTTATTGACGATGAATCACAGAAATTGCATCGGAATTAAATACAAAAGGCACAATGCCGACTCAAGTAAAAGAAGGCTGGCTCTTCTTACTGTCTATGTTTTGAACCATTCCTGTGACACTAGTTATAGATTCCGATGCTACACTTCAGGTTTACTGTATCCCTCTGACCTTGTTATTGACGATGAAACACAGAAATTGCATCGGAATTAAATACAAATGTCATAATGCCGCTCAAGTACAAGAAGACTGGCTCTTCTTACTGTCTATGATTTGAACCATTCCTGTGAGACAGGTTTTACATTCCGTTGCTTCACTTTAGGTTTACTGCATCCCATGGACCTTCTTATTGACGACGAAACACAGAAATTGCATCGGAATTAAATATAAAAGGCACAATAGCGACTTAAGTACAAGAAAACTGACTCTTCCCACTGTCTATGTTTTGAACCATTCCTGTGACACTAGTTATAGATACCGATGCTTCACTTCAGGTTTACTGTATCCCTCTGACCTTATTGACGATGAAACACAGAAATTGCATCGCAATTAAATACAAAAGGCACAATGCCGACTCACGTACAAGAAGACTGGCTCTTCTTACTGTCTATGTTTAGAACCTTTCCTGTGAGCCCGGTTTTAGATTCCGATGCTTCAATTCAGGTTTACTGTATCCCTCTGACCTTCTTATTGACGATGAAACACTGAAATTGCATCGGAATTAAATACAAGAGGCACAATGCCGACTCAAGTACAAGAAGACTGGCTCTTCTTACTGTCTATGTTTTGAACCATTCCCGTGAGACAGGTTTTAGATTCCGTTGCTTCACTTCAAGCTTACTGTATCCCTCTGACCTTTTTATTGACGATGAAACACAGAAATTGCATCGCAATTAAATACAAAAGGCACAATGCCGACTTAAGTACAAGAAGACTGACTCTTCTTACTGTCTATGTTTGAACCATTCCTGTGACACTAGTTATAAATTACGATGCTTCATTTCAGGTTTACTGTATCCCCCTGACCTTCTTATTGACGATGAAACATAGAAATTGCATCGGAAATTAATACAAAAGGCACAATGCCGTCTTAAGTACAGGAAAGCTGTCTCTTCTTACTGTCTATGTTTTGAACCATTCTTGTGACACTAGTTATAGATTCCGATGCTTCACTTCATGTTTACTGTATCCCTCTGACTTTCTTATAGACGATGAAACACAGAAATTACATTGGAATTAACTAAAAAAGCACAATGCAGACTTAAGTACAAGAAAACTTACTATTCTTACTGTCTTTGTTTTGAACCATTCCTGTGACACTAGTTATAGATTCCGATGCTTCCCTTCAAGCTTACTGTATCCCTCTGACCTTTTTATTGACGATGAAACACAGAAATTGCATCGCAATTAAATACAAAAGGCACAATGCCGACTTAAGTACAAGAAGACTGACTCTTCTTACTGTCTATGTTTGAACCATTCCTGTGACACTAGTTATAGATTCCGATGCTTCACTTCAGGTTTACTGTATCCCTCTGACCTTGTTATTGACGATGAAACACAGAAATTGCATCGGAATTAAATACAAATGTCATAATGCCGCTCAAGTACAAGAAGACTGGCTCTTCTTACTGTCTATGATTTGAACCATTCCTGTGAGACAGGTTTTACATTCCGTTGCTTCACTTTAGGTTTACTGCATCCCATGGACCTTCTTATTGACGACGAAACACAGAAATTGCATCGGAATTAAATATAAAAGGCACAATAGCGACTTAAGTACAAGAAAACTGACTCTTCCCACTGTCTATGTTTTGAACCATTCCTGTGACACTAGTTATAGATACCGATGCTTCACTTCAGGTTTACTGTATCCCTCTGACCTTATTGACGATGAAACACAGAAATTGCATCGCAATTAAATACAAAAGGCACAATGCCGACTCACGTACAAGAAGACTGGCTCTTCTTACTGTCTATGTTTAGAACCTTTCCTGTGAGCCCGGTTTTAGATTCCGATGCTTCAATTCAGGTTTACTGTATCCCTCTGACCTTCTTATTGACGATGAAACACTGAAATTGCATCGGAATTAAATACAAGAGGCACAATGCCGACTCAAGTACAAGAAGACTGGCTCTTCTTACTGTCTATGTTTTGAACCATTCCCGTGAGACAGGTTTTAGATTCCGTTGCTTCACTTCAAGCTTACTGTATCCCTCTGACCTTTTTATTGACGATGAAACACAGAAATTGCATCGCAATTAAATACAAAAGGCACAATGCCGACTTAAGTACAAGAAGACTGACTCTTCTTACTGTCTATGTTTGAACCATTCCTGTGACACTAGTTATAAATTACGATGCTTCATTTCAGGTTTACTGTATCCCCCTGACCTTCTTATTGACGATGAAACATAGAAATTGCATCGGAATTAAATACAAAAGGCACAATGCCGTCTTAAGTACAGGAAAGCTGTCTCTTCTTACTGTCTATGTTTTGAACCATTCTTGTGACACTAGTTATAGATTCCGATGCTTCACTTCATGTTTACTGTATCCCTCTGACTTTCTTATAGACGATGAAACACAGAAATTACATCGGAATTAACTAAAAAAGCACAATGCAGACTTAAGTACAAGAAAACTTACTATTCTTACTGTCTTTGTTTTGAACCATTCCTGTGACACTAGTTATAGATTCCGATGCTTCCCTTCAAGCTTACTGTATCCCTCTGACCTTTTTATTGACGATGAAACACAGAAATTGCATCGCAATTAAATACAAAAGGCACAATGCCGACTTAAGTACAAGAAGACTGACTCTTCTTACTGTCTATGGTTGAACCATTCCTGTGACACTAGTTATAGATTCCGATGCTTCACTTCAGGTTTACTGTATCAATCTGACCTCCTTATTGACGATAAAACACAGAAATTGCATCGGAATTACATACAAAAGGCACAATGCCAATTCAAGTACAAGACGATTGGCTCTTCTTACTGTCTATGTTTTGAACCCTTCCTGTGAGGCCGGTATTATATTCCGACGTTTCACTTCAGGTTTACTGTATCCCTCTGACCTTCTTATTGACGATGAAACAAAGAAATTGCATCGGGATTAAATACAAAAGGCACAATGCCGACTTAAGTACAAGAAAACGGACTCTTCTTACTGTCTATGTTATTAACCATTCCTGTGACACTTGTTATAGATTCCGGTGCTTCACTTCAGGTTTACTGTATCCCTTTGACCTTCTTATTGACGATGAAACACAGAAAGTGCATCGGAATTAAACTAAAAAGGCACAATGCCGACTTATGTACAAGAAAACGGACTCTACTTACTGTCTATGTTTTGAACCATTCCTGTGGCACTAGTTATACACTCCGATGCTTCACTTCAGGTTTACTGTATCCCTCTGACCTAGTTATTAACGATGAAACACAGAAATTGCATCGGAATTAAATACAAAAGGCGCAATGCCGACTCAAGTACAAGAAGACTGGCTCTTCTTCCTGTCTATGTTTAGAACCTTTCCTGTGAGCCCGATTTTAGATTCCGATACTTCACTTCAGGTTTACTGTATCCCTTGGACATTCCTATTGACGACGAAACACAGAGATTGCTTCGGAATTAAATACAAAAGGCACAATGCCCACTTAAGTACAAGAAAACTGACTCTTCTTACTGTCTATGTTTGAACCTTTCCAGTGCCACTAGTTATAGATTCCGATGCTTCCCTTCAAGCTTACTGTATCCCTCTGACCTTTTTATTGACGATGAAACACAGAAATTGCATCGGAATTAAATACAAAAGGCACAAGCCCGAATTAAGTAAAAGAAGGCTGGCTCTTCTTACTGTCTATGTTTTGAACCTTTCCTGTGAGACCGGTTTTAGATTCCGATGCTTCACTTCAGGTTTACTGTATCTGGTGGACCTTCTTATTGACGACGAAACGCAGAAATTGTATCGGAATTAAATACAAAAGGCACAATGCCGAGTTAAGTACAAGAAAACTGACTCTTCTTACTGTCTATGTTTGAACCATTCCTGTGACACTAGTTATAGATTCCGATGCTTCACTTCAGGTTTACTGTATCCCTCTGACCTCCTTATTGACGATAAAACACAGATATTGCATCGGAATTAAATTCAAAAGGCACAAGGCCGAACTAAGAACAAGAAGACTGACTCCTCTTACTGTCTATGTTTTGAACCATTCCTGTGACACTAGTTATAGATTCCGATTCTTCACTTCAAGTTTACTGAAGCCCGCTGACATTCTTATTGACGATGAATCACAGAAATTGCATCGGAATTAAATACAAAAGGCACAATGCCGACTCAAGTAAAAGAAGGCTGGCTCTTCTTACTGTCTATGTTTTGAACCATTCCTGTGACACTAGTTATAGATTCCGATGCTTCACTTCAGGTTTACTGTATCCCTCTGACCTAGTTATTGACGATGAAACACAGAAATTGCATCGGAATTAAATACAAAAGTCATAATGCCGCTCAAGTACAAGAAGAATGGCTCTTCTTACTGTCTATGATTTGAACCACTCCTGTGAGACAGGTTTTACATTCCGTTGCTTCACTTTAGGTTTACTGCATCCCATGGACCTTCTTATTGACGACGAAACACAGAAATTGCATCGGAATTAAATATAAAAGGCACAATAGCGACTTAAGTACAAGAAAACTGACTCTTCCCACTGTCTATGTTTTGAACCATTCCTGTGACACTAGTTATAGATTCTGATGCTTCACTTCAGGTTTACTGTATCCCTCTGACCTTATTGACGATGAAACACAGAAATTGCATCGCAATTAAATACAAAAGGCACAATGCCGACTCACGTACAAGAAGACTGGCTCTTCTTACTGTCTATGTTTAGAACCTTTCCTGTGAGCCCGAATTTAGATTCCGATACTTCACTTCAGGTTTACTGTATCCCTTGGACATTCCTATTGACGACGAAACACAGAGATTGCTTCGGAATTAAATACAAATGGCACAATGCCGACTTAAGTACAAGAAGACTGACTCCTCTTACTGTCTATGTTTTGAACCATTCCTGTGACACTAGTTATAGATTCCGATTCTTCACTTCAAGTTTACTGAAGCCCGCTGACATTCTTATTGACGATGAAACACAGAAATTGCATCGGAATTAAATACAAAAGGCACAATGCCGACTCAAGTAAAAGAAGGCTCGCTCTTCTTACTGTCTATGTTTTGAACCCTTCCTGTGAGACCGGTTTTAGATTCCGATGCTTCACTTCAGGTTTACTGTATCTCGTGGACCTTCTTATTGACGACGAAACGCAGAAATTGCATCGGAATTAAACACAAAAGGCACAATGCCGAGTTAAGTACAAGAAAACAGACTCTTCTTACTGTCTATGTTTGAACCATTCCTGTGACACTAGTTATAGATTCCGATGCTTCACTTCAGGTTTACTGTATCAATCTGACCTCCTTATTGACGATAAAACACAGAAATTGCATCGGAATTACATACAAAAGGCACAGTGCCAACTCAAGTACAAGACGATTGGCTCTTCTTACTGTCTATGTTTTGAACCCTTCCTGTGAGGCCGGTATTATATTCCGACGCTTCACTTCAGGTTTACTGTATCCCTCTGACCTTCTTATTGACGATGAAACACAGAAAGTGCATCGGAATTAAACTAAAAAGGCACAATGCCGACTTAAGTACAAGAAAACGGACTCTTCTTACTGTCTATGTTATGAACCATTCCTGTGGCACTAGTTATACACTCCGATGCTTCACTTCAGGTTTACTGTATCCCTCTGACCTAGTTATTAACGATGAAACACAGAAAATGCATCGGAATTAAATACAAAAGGCACAATGCCGACTCAAGTACAAGAAGACTGGCTCTTCTTACTGTCTATGTTCAGAACCTTTCCTGTGAGCCCGATTTTAGATTCCGATACTTCACTTCAGGTTTACTGTATCCCTTGGACATTCCTATTGACGACGAAACACAGAGATTGCTTCGGAATTAAATACAAAAGGCACAATGCCCACTTAAGTACAAGAAAACTGACTCTTCTTACTGTCTATGTTTGAACCTTTCCAGTGCCACTAGTTATAGATTCCGATGCTTCACTTCAGATTTACTGTATCTCTCTGGCCTCCTTATTGACGATGAAACACAGAAATTGCATCGGAATTAAATACAAATGGCACAATGCCGACTTACGTACAAGAAAACTGACTCTTCTTGCTGTCTATGTTTTGAACCCTACCTGTGACACTAGTTATAGATTCCGATGCTTCACTTCTGGTTTACTGTACCCCTCTGACCTTCTTATTGACGATGAAACATAGAAATTACATCGGAATTAAATACAAAAGGCACAATGCCGTCTTAAGTACAGGAAAACTGAATCTTCTTACTGTCTATGTTTTGAACCATTCTTGTGACACTAGTTATAGATTCCGATGCTTCACTTGAGGTTTACTGTATCCCTCTGACTTTCTTATTGACGACGAAACACAGAAATTGCATCGGAATTAAATACAAAAGGCACAATGCCGACTTAAGTACAAGAAAACTTACTTTTCTTACTGTCTATGTTTTGAACCATTCCTGTGACACTAGTTATAGATTACGATGCTTCCCTTCAAGCGTACTGTATCCCTCTGACCTTGTTATTGACGACGAAACACAGAAATTGCATCGGAATTAAATACAAAAAGCACAATGCCGACTTAAGTACAAGAAAACTTACTTTTCTTACTGTCTATGTTTTGAACCATTCCTGTGACACTAGTTATAGATTCCGATTCTTCCCTTCAAGCTTACTGTACCCTTCTGACCTTGTTATTGACAATGAAACACAGAAATTGCATCGGAATTAAATACAAAAGGCACAACGCCGACTCTAATACAAGAAGACTGGCTCTTCTTACTGTCTATGATATGAACCTTTCCTGTGAGACCGGTTTTAGATTCCAATGCCTCACTTCAGGTTTAATGTATCCGGTAGACCTTCTTATTGACGACGAAACGCAGAAATTGTATCGGAATTGAATACAAAAGGCACAATGCCGACTTAAGTACAAGAAATATGACACTTCTTACTGTCTACGTTTTGAACCATTCCTGTGACCCTAGTTATACATTCCGATGCTTCACTTCAGGTTTACTGTATCCCTCTCACCTTTTTATTGACGATGAAACACAGAAAGTGCATCGGAATTAAACTAAAAAGGCACAACGCCGACTTCAGTACAAGAAAACGGACTCTTTTTACTGTCTTTGTTTTGAACCATTCCTGTGACACTAGTTATAGATTCCGATGCTTCACTTCAGGTTTACTGTATCCCTCTGACCTTGTTAATGACGATGAAACACAGAAATTGCATCGGAATTAAATACAAAAGGCACAATGTCGACTCAAGTACAAGAAGACTGGCTCTTCTTACTGTCTATGTTTTGAACCTTTCCTGTGAGCCCGGTTTTAGATTCCGTTGCTTCACTTCTGGTTTACTGTATCCCTTGGACATTTGTATTGACGACGAAACACAGAAATTGCATCGGAATTAAATAAAAAACCCACAATGCCGACTTAAGTACGAGAAAACTGACTCTTCTTACTCTCTATGTTTAAACCATTCCTGTGACACTAATTCTTGATACCGATGCTTCACTTCAGGTTTACTGTATCCCTCTCACCTTTTTATTGACGATGAAACACAGAAAGTGCATCGGAATTAAACTAAAAAGGCACAATGCCGACTTCAGTACAAGAAAACGGACTCTTCTTACTGTCTTTGTTTTGAACCATTCCTGTGACACTAGTTATAGATTCCGATGCTTTACTTCAGGTTTACTGTATCCCTTGGACCTTCTTATTGACGCCGAAACACAGAAATTGCATCGGAATTAAATATAATAGGCACAATGCCGACTTAAGTACAAGAAAACTGACTCTTCTTACTGTCTATGTTTTGAACCATTCCTGTGACAGTAGTTATAGTTTCCGATGCTTCACTTCAGGTTTACTGTATCCCTCTGACCTTCTTATTGACGATGAAACACAGAAATTGCATCTTAAGTACATACAAAAGGCACATTGCCGACTTAAGTACAAGACAACTGACTCTTCTTACTTTCTATGTTTTGAACCATTTCTGTGACACTAGTTATAGATTCCGATGCTTCACTTCAGGTTTACTGTATCCCTCTGACTTCCTTATTGACGATGAAACACAGAAATTGAATCGGAATTAAATACAAAAGGCACAATGCCGTCTTAAGTACAGGAAAACTGACTCTTCTTACTGTCTATGTTTTGAACCATTCTTGTGACACTAGTTATAGATTCCGATGCTTCACTTCAGGTTTACTGTATCCCTCTGACTTTCTTATTGACGATGAAACACAGTAATTGCATCGGAATTAAATACAAAAGGCACAATGTCGACTCAAGTACAAGAAGACTGGCTCTTTTTACTGTCTATGTGTTGAAAAAATTCCTGTGAGACAGGTTTTTGAATCCGTTGCCTCACTTCAGGTTTACTGCATCCCATGGACCTCTTATTGACGATGAAACGCAGAAATTGCATCGGAATTAGATAAAATAGGCACAATGCCGAGTTAGTTACAAGAGGAATGTCTCTTCTTACTGTCTATGCTTTGAACCTTTCCTGTGAGACCAGTTTTCGATTCCGATGCATCACTTCAGGTTTACTGTATCCCTTGGACCTTCTTATGGACGATGAAACACAGAAATTGCAACGGAATTAAATACAAAAGGCACAATGCCAACTGAAGTACAAGAAGACTGACTCTTCTTACTGTCTATGTTTTGAACCTTTCCTGTGAGACCAGTTTTAGATTCCGATGCTTCACTTCAAGTTTACTGTATCCCTAGGACCTTCTTATTGACGATGAAACACAGAAATTGCACCGGAATTAAATACAAATGGCACAATGCCGAATTAAGTACAAAAAGACTGACTCTTCTTACTGTCTATGCTTTGAACCTTTCCTGTCAGACCAGTTTTAAATTCCAATGCTTCACTTCAGGATTACTGTATCCCTTGGATCTTCTTATTGACGAAGAAGCGCAGAATTTGCATCCGAATTAAATCCAAAAGGCACAATGCCGATGTAAGTACAAGAAGACTGACTCTACTTACTGTCTATGCCTCTGACCTTTCCTGTAAGAAAAGTTTTAGATTCCGATGCTTCACTTCAGGATTAGTGTATCCCTTGGACCTTCTTATTGACGATGAAACACAGATATTATTTCGGAATTCAATACAAATGGCACAATGCCGACTTAAGTACAAGAAGACTGACTCTTCTTACTGTCTATGTTTGAACCTTTCCTGTGATAACAGTTTTAGATTCCGATGCTTCATTTCAGGTTTACTGTATCCCTCTCACCTTTTTATTGGCGATGAAACACAGAAAGTGCATCGGAATTAAACTAAAAAGGCACAATGCCGACTTCAGTACAAGAAAACGGACTCTTCTTACTGTCTTTGTTTTGAACCATTCCTGTGACACTAGTTATAGATTCCGATGCTTTACTTCAGGTTTACTGTATCCCTCGGACCTTCTTATTGACGCCGAAACACAGAAATTGCATCGGAATTAAATAGAATTGGCACAATGCCGACTTAAGTACAAAAAAACTGACTCTTCTTACTGTCTATGTTTTGAACCATTCCTGTGACACTAGTTATAGATTCCGATGCTTCACTTCAGGTTTACTGTATCCCTCTGACCTTCTTATTGACGTTGAAACACAGAAATTACATCGGAATTAAGTGCAAAATGCACAATGTCAACTCAAGTACAGGAAGACTAGCTCTTCTCACTGTCTATGATTTGAACCTTTCCTGTGACACTAGCTATAGATTCCGATGCTTCACTTCAGGTTTACTGTATCCCTCTGACTTTCTTATAGGCGATGAAACACAGAAATTGCAGCGGAATTATATACAAAAGGCACAATGCCGACTTAAGTACAAGAACACTGACTCTTCTTACTGTCTATGTTTTGAGGCATTCCTGTGACACTAGTTTTAGATTCCAATGCTTCACATCAGGTTTACTGTATCCCTCTGACCTTCTTATTGACGATGAAACACAGAAATTGCATCTTAAGTATATACAAAAGTCACAATGCCGACTTAAGTACAAGAAGACTGACTCTTCTTACTGTCTATGGTTTGAACCATTCCTGTGACACTAGTTGTAGATTCAGATGCTGCACTTCAGGTATACTGTATCCAGCTGACCTTCTTATTGATGATGAAGCACAGAAATTGAATCGGAGTTAAATACAAAAGGTACAATGCCGACACTAGTACAAGAAGACTGACTCTTCTTACTGTCTACGTTTTGAACCATTCCTGTGACACTAGTTATAGATTCCAATTCTTCACTTCAGGTTTACTGAATCCCGCTGACATTCTTATTGACGATGAAACACAGAAATGGCATCGGAATTAAATGCAAAAGGCACTACGCCGACTCAAGTACAAGAATACTGGCTCTCCTTACTGTCTATGTTTTGACCATTCCTGTGACACTAGTTATAGATTCCGATGCTTCACTTCAAGCTTACTGTATCCCTCTGACCTTCTTATTGACGATGAAACGCAGAACTTTCATCGGAATTAAATGCAAAAGGCACATTGCCGACTTAAGTACAAAACAACTGACTCTTCTTACTTTCTATGTTTTGAACCATTTCTGTGACACTAGTTATAGATTCCGAAGCTTCACTTCAGGTTTACTGTATCCCTCTGACCTCCTTATTGACGATGAAGCACAGAAATTGAATCGAAATTAAATACAAAAGGCACAATGCCATCTTAAGTACAGGAAAACTGACTCTTCATACTGTCTATGTTTTGAACCATTCTTGTGACACTAGTTATAGATTCCGATGCTTCCCTTCAAGCTTACTGTATCCCTCTGACCTTGTTATTGACGATGAAACACAGAAATTGCATCGGAATTAAATACAAAAGGCACAATGCCGACTTAAGTACAAGAAGACTGACTCTTCTTACTGTCTATGTTTTGAACCATTCCTGTGACACTAGTTATAGATTCCCATTCTTCACCTCAGGTTTACAGAATCCAGCTGACATTCTTATTGACGATGAAACACAGAAATTGCATCGGATTTAAATGCAAAAGGCACAACGCCGATTCAAATACAGAAAGACTGGCTCTTCTTACTGTCTATGTTTTGAACCATTCCTGTGACACATAAATACAAGAGGACTGACTCTTCCTACGTTCTATGATTTGAACCTCTCCTGTGAGACCAGTTTTTGAAATCGATGCTTCACTTCAAGTTTACTGTATCCCTTGGATCTTCTTATTGACGATGAAACACAGAAATTGCATCGGAATTAGATAAAATATGCACAATGCCAACTTATGTACAAGAGGAATGTCTCTTCTTACTGTCTATGGTTTGAACCTTTCCTGTGAGACCAGTTTTCGATTCCGATGCTTCAATTCAGGTTTTCTGTATCCCATGGACCTTCTTATTGACGATGAAACTCAGAAATTGCACAAGACTTGAATACAAAAGGAACAATGCGAACTCAACTACAGGAGGACTGACTGTTCTTACATTCTATGTTTTGAGCATTTCCTGTGAGACTAGTTTTAGATATCGATTCTTCACTTAAGGTTTATTGTATCCCTTGGACCTTCTTATTGACGATGAAACACAGAAATTGCATCGGAATTAGATGAAATAGGCACAATGCCGAGTTAGTTACAAGAGGACTGTCTCTTCTTACTGTCTATGCTTTGAACCTTTCCTGTGAGACCAGTTTTCGATTCCGATGCATCACTTCAGGTTTACTGTATCCCTTGGACCTTCATATTGACGAAGAAACACAGAAATTGCATCGGAATTAAATACAAAAGGCACAATTCCGATATAAGTACAAGAAGACTGACTCTTCTTACTGTCTATGCCTCTGACCTTTCCTGTGAGAAAAGTTTTAGATTCCGATGCTTCACTTCAGGTTTAGTGTATCCCTTGGGCCTTCTTATTGACGATGAAACACAGAAATTGCTTTGGAATTCAATACAAAAGGCACAATGCCGACTTAAGTACAAGAAGACTGACTCTTCTTACTGTCTATGTTTGAACCTTTCCTGTGACAACAGTTTTAGATTCCGATGCTTCACTTCAGGTTTACTGTATATCTTGGACCTTCTTATTGACGATGAAACAGAGAAATTGCATCCGAATTAAATACAAAAGGCACAATGCCGACTTAAGTACAAGAAGACTGACTCTTCTTAATGTCTATGTTTTGAACCTTTCCAGTGATTCCGATGCTTCACTTCAGCTTTACTGTATCCCTTGGACCTACTTATTGACGATGAAACACAGAAATTGCTTCGGAATTAAATACAAAAAGAACAATGAAGACTAAAGTACAAGAGGAATGACAGTTCTTACATTGTATGATTTGAGCATTTCCTGTGAGACCAGTTTTAGATATCGATGCTTAACTTCAGGTTTACCTTATCCCTTGGACCTTTTTATTGACGATGAAACACAGAAATTGCATCGGAATTAAATACAAAAGGCACAATGGCGACTGAAGTACAAGGAGACTGACTCTTCTTACTGTCTATGTTTTGAACGTTTCATGTGAGACCAGTTTTAGATTCCGATGCTTCACTTCAGGTTTACTGTATCCCTTGGACCTTCTTATTGCCGATGAAACACAGAAATTGCATCGGAATTAAATATAAAAGGCACAATGCTGACTTAAGTACAAGAAGACAGACTCTTCTTCCTGTTTATCATTAGAGCCTTCCCTGTGAGACCAGATTTAGATTCCGATGCTTCACTTCTGGTTTACAGTATCCGTTGGACCTTCTTATTTACGATGAAACACAGCAATTGCATCGGAATTAAATACAAAAAGCACAATACCGCATTAGGTACAAGAGGAATGTTTTTTTTTACTGTCTATGATTTGAACAGTTCCTTTGAGACCAGTTTTAGATTCCGATGCTTCACTTCAGGTTTACTGTATCCCTTGGACCTTCTTATTGACGATGAAACACAGAAATTGCACCGGAATTAAATACAAAAGGCACAATGCCGAATTAAGTACAAGAAGACTGACTCTTCTTACTGTCTATGCTTTGAACCTTTCCTGTCAGACCAGTTTTAAATTCCGATGCTTCACTTCAGGTTTACTGTATCCCTTGGATCTTCTTATTGACGAAGAAACACAGAATTTGCGTCCGAATTAAATCCAAAAGGCACAATGCCGATGTAAGTACAAGGAGACTGACTCTACTTACAGTCTATGTTTTGAACCTTTCCTGTGAGACCAGTTTTGGAATCCGATGCTTCACTTCAGGTTCACTGTATCCCTTGGACCTTCATATTGACGATGAATTACAGAAATTGCAGAGGAATTAAATACAAAAGGCGCAATTCCGACATAAGTACAAGAAGACTGACTCTTCTTACTGTCTATGCCTCTGACCTTTCCTGTGAGAAAAGTTTTAGATTCCAATGCTTCACTTCAGGTTTAGTGTATCCCTTGGGCCTTCTTATTGACGATGAAACACAGAAATTGCTTCGGAATTCAATACAAAAGGCACAATGCCGACTTAAGTACAAGAAGACTGACTCTTCTTACTGTCTATGTTTGAACCTTTCCTGTGACAACAGTTTTAGATTCCGATGCTTCACTTCAGGTTTACTGTATATCTTGGACCTTCTTATTGACGATGAAACAGAGAAATTGCATCGGAATTAAATACAAAAGGCACAATGCCGACTTAAGTACAAGAAGACTGACTCTTCTTAATGTCTATGTTTTGAACCTTTCCAGTGATTCCGATGCTTCACTTCAGCTTTACTGTATCCCTTGGACCTACTTATTGACGATGAAACACAGAAATTGCTTCGGAATTAAATACAAAAAGAACAATGAAGACTAAAGTACAAGAGGAACGACAGTTCTTACATTGTATGATTTGAGCATTTCCTGTGAGACCAGTTTTAGATATCGATGCTTAACTTCAGGTTTACTGTATCCCTTGGGCCTTTTTATTGACGATGAAACACAGAAATTGCAGCGGAATTAAATACAAAAGGCACAATGGCGACTGAAGTACAAGGAGACTGCCTCTTCTTACTGTCTATGTTTTGAACGTTTCATGTGAGACCAGTTTTAGATTCCGATGCTTCACTTCAGGTTTACTGTATCCCTTGGACCTTCTTATTGCCGATGAAACACAGAAATTGCATCGGAATTAAATATAAAAGGCACAATGCTGACTTAAGTACAAGAAGACGGACTCTTCTTCCTGTTTATCATTAGAGCCTTTCCTGTGAGACCAGTTTTAGATTCCGATGCTTCACTTCTGATTTACAGTATCCGTTGGACCTTCTTATTGACGATGAAACACAGCAATTGCATCGGAATTAAATACAAAAAGCACAATACCGCATTAGGTACAAGAGGAATGTTTTTTTTTACTGTCTATGATTTGAACAGTTCCTTTGAGAGCAGTTTTAGATTCCGATGCTTCACTTCAGGTTTACTGTATCCCTTGGACCTTCTTATGGACGATGAAACACAGAAATTGCGTCGGAATTAAATAAAATAGGCACAACGCCGACTTAAGTACAAGAGGAATGTCTCTTCTTACTGTCTATCTCTTGAACCCTACCTGTGAGACCAGTTTTAGATTCTGATGCTTCACTTCAAATTTACTGTATCCCTTGGACCTTCTTATTGACGATGAAACACAAAAATTGCATCGGGATTAAACACTAAAGGCACAATGCCGACTTAAGTACAAGAAGACTGACTCTTCTTACTGTCTATGTTTTGAACCTTTTCTGTGAGACCAGTTTTAGATTCCGCTGCTTCACTTCAGGTTTACTGTATCCCTTGGTCCTTCTTATTGACGATGAAACACTGAAATTGCTTCGGAATTAAATAGAAAATGCACAATGCCGACTTAAGTACAAGAAGACTGACTCTTCTTACTGTCTATGCTTTGAAGCTTTCCTGTGAGACCAGTTTTAGATTCCGATGCATCACTTCAGGTTTACTGTATCCCTTGCACCTTCTTATGGACGATGACAAACATAAATTGCGTCGGAACTAAATATAATAGGCACAACGCCGACTTAAGTACAAGAGGAATGTCTCTTCTTACTGTCTATCTCTTGAACCCTACCTGTGAGACCAGTTTTAGATTCTGATGCTTCACTCCAGGTTTACTGTATCCCTTGGACCTTCTTATCGACGATGAAACACAGAAATTGCATCGGAATTAAATACAAAAGGCACAATGACCACTTAAGTACAAGAAGGTTGACTCTTCTTACTGTCTACGTTTTGAACCTTTCCTGTGAGACCAGTTTTAGATTCCGATGTTTCACTTCAGGTTTACTGTATCCCTTGGACCTTCTTATTGACGATGAAACACAGATAATGCATCGGAATTAAATACAAATGGCACAATGCCGAGTTAAGTACAAGAGGACTGACTGTTCTTACATTCTATGAATTGAGTCTTTCCTGTGAGACCAGGTTTAGCTATCCATGCTTCACTTCAGGTTTAGTGTATCCCTTGGATCTTCTTATTGTCAATGAAACATAAAAATTGCATCGGAATTAAATACAAAAGGCACAATGCCGACTTAAGTACAACAGGGACTGACTGTTCTAACTTTCTATGATTTGAGCCTTTCCTGGGAGACCAGTTTTAGATATCGATGCTTCACTTCAGGTTTACTGTATCCCTTGGACTTTCATATTGACGTTGAAACACTGAAATAGCATTGGAATTAAATATAAAAGCACAATGCCGACCTAAGTACAAGAAGACTGTCTCTTCATACTGTCTATGTTTGAACCTTTCCTTTCAGACTAGTTTTAGATATCGATGCTTCACTTTAGGTTTACTGTATCCCTCTGACCTTCTTATTGACGATGAAGCCCAGTAATTGCATCGGAATTAAATACAAAAGGCACAATGCCGACTTAAGTACAAGAGGAATGCCGCTTCTTACTGTCTATGATTTGAACCTTTCCTGTGAGAGCAGTTTTAGATTCCGACGCTTCACTTCAGGTTTTCTGTATCCCTTGGACCTTCATATTGACTGTGAAACACAGAGATTGCATCGCAATTAAATACAAAAGGCACAATGCCGGCTCAAGTACAAGAAGACTGACTCTTCATACTGTCTATGTTTGAACCTTTCCTGTGAGACCTGTTTTAGATTCCCATGCTTCACTCCTGGTTTACTGTATCCCTGGGACCTTCTTATTGACGATGAAACCCAGAAATTGCATCGGAATTAAATAGAAAAGTCCCAATGCCGAGTTAAGTACAAGAAGACTGACTCTTCTTACTGTCTATGTGTTGAACATTTCCTGTGAGAGCAGTTTTAGATTCCGATGCCTCACTTCAGGTTTACTGTATTCCTTGGACCTTCGTATTGACGATGAAACACAGAAATTACATCGGAATTAAATACAAAAGGCGAAACGCCGACTTAACAACAAGAAGACTGACTCTTCTTACAGTCTATATTTTGAACCTTTCCTATGAGACCAGTTTTAGATTCCGATGCTTCACTTCAGGTTTATTGTATCCCTTGGACCTTCTGATTAACGATGAAACACAGAAATTGCATCGGAATTAAATACAAAAGGCACAATGCCGACTTAAGTACAAGAGGACTAACTGTTCGTACATACTATGATTTGAGCCTTTCCTATGACACCAGGTTAGGTATCGATGCTTCATTTCAGGTTTACTGCATCGCCTGGACCGTCTTATTGACGATGAAACACAGAAATAGCATCGGAATTAAATAGAAAGGCACAATGCCTACTTAAGTACAAGAGGACTGACTGTTCTTACATTCAATGAATTGAGCCTTTCCTGTGAGACCAGTTTTAGATATCGATACTTCACTTCAGGTTTACTGTATCCCTTAGACCTTCTTATTGACGATGAACGATAGAAATTGCATCGGAATTAAATACAAAAATCACAATGCCGACTTAAGTACAAGAAGACTGACTCTTCTTACAGTCCATGTTTTGAACCTTTCCTGTGAGACCAGTTTTAGACTTCGATGCTTCACTTCAGGTACACTGTGTCCCTTGGACATACATATTGACGAGGAAAAACAGAAATTGCATCTGAATTAAATACAAAAAGCACAATGTCGACTTAAGTACAAGAAGACTGACTCTTCTAACTGTCTATGATTTGAGCCTTTCCTGTGAGACCAGTTTTAGATTCTGATGCTTCACTTCAAGTTTACTGTATCCCTTTCACCTTCTTATTGAGATGAATGACAGAAATTGCATCGGAATTAAATACAAAAGGCACAATGCCGACTTAAGTACAAGAAAACTTTCTCTTCTTACTGTCTATGCTTTGAACCTTCCCTGTGAGACCAGTTTTAGATTTCGATGCTTCACTTCGGGTTTACTGTATCCCTTGGACCTCCTTATTGACGATGAAGCACAGAAATTGCATCGGAATTGAATACAAAAGGCACAATGCCGACCTAAATACAAGTAGACTGACTCTTCTTACTGTCTATGTTTGAATCCTTCCTGTGAGACCAGTTTTAGATTGCGATTCTTCACATCAGGTTTACTGTATCCCTTGGACCTTGTTATTGACGATTAAACACAGAAATTTCTTCGGAATTAAATACAAAAGGCACACTGCCGACTTAAGTGCAAGAAGACTGACTCTTCTTACTGTCTATGTTTGAAACATTCCTGTGAGACCAATTTTAGATTCCGATGCTTCACTCCATGTTTACTGTATCCCTTGGACCATCTTATTGACGATGAAACACAGATAATGCACCGGAATTAAATACAAATGGCACAATGCCGACTTAAGTACAAGAAGACTGACTGTTCTTACATTCTATGATTTGAGCCTTTACTGTGAGACCAGGTTTAGCTATCGATGCTTCACTTCAGGTTTAGTGTATCCCTTGGATCCACTAATTGACGATGAAACATAAAAATTGCATCGGAATTAAATACAAAAGGCACAATGCCGACTTAAGTACAACAGGGACTGACTGTTCTAACATTCTATGATTTGAGCCTTTCCTGGGAGACCAGTTTTAGATATCGATGCTTCACTTCAGGTTTACTGTATCCCTTGGACTTTCTTATTGATGATGAAACACAGAAATTGCATCGGAATTAAATATAAAATCACAATGCCAACTTAAGTACAACAAGACTGTCTCTTCTTACTGTCTATGTTTGAACCTTTCCTGTCAGACCAGTTTTAGATATCGATGCTTCACTTCGGGTTTACTGTATCCCTTGGACCTTCTTATTGACGATGAAACACAGAAATTGCATCGGAATTAAATACAAAAGCACAATGCCGACTTAAGTACAAGAGGAATGTCGCTTCTTACTCTCTATGTTTTGAACCTTTCCTGTGAGAGCAGTTTCAGATTCCGACGCTTCACTTCAGGTTTTCTGTATCCCTTGGACATTCATATTGACTGTGAAACACAGAAATTGCATCGCAATTAAATACAAAAGGCACAATGGCGGCTTAAGTACAAGAAGACTGACTCTTCTTAATGTTTATGTTTCGAACCTTTCCTGTAAGGCAAGTTTTAGATTCAGATGCTTCACTTCAGGCTTACTGTATCCCTTGAACCTTCTTATTGGCGATGAAACACAGAAATTGCATGGGAATTAAATACAAAAAGCACAATACCGACTTAAGTACAAGAAGACTGTCTCTTCTTACTGTCTATGTTTGAACCTTTCCTGTGAGACCAGTTTTAGATATCGATGCTTCACTTCAGGTTTACTGTATCCCTTAGACCTTCTTATTGACAATGAACGATAGAAATTGCATCGGAATTAAATACAAAAATCACAATGCCGACTTAAGCACAAGAAGACTGACTCTTCTTACAGTCCATGTTTTGAACCTTTCCTGTGAGACCAGTTTTTGACTTCGATGCTTCACTTCAGGTTTACTGTGTCCCTTGGACATTCATATTGACGATGAAAAACAGAAATTGCACCTGAATTAAATACAAAAGGCACAATGTCGACTTAAGTACAAGAAGACTGACTCTTCTAACTGTCTATGATTTGAGCCTTTCCTGTGAGACCAGTTTTAGATTCTGATGCTTCCCTTCAAGTTTACTGTATCCCTTGGACCTTCTTATTGAGATGAACGACAGAAATTGCATCGGAATTAAATACAAAAGGCACAATGCCGACTTAAGTACAAGAAGACTGACTCTTCATACAGTCTATGTTTTGAACATTTCCTGTGGGACCAGTTTTAGATTCCGATGCTTCACTCCAGGTTTACTGTATCCCTTGGGCCTACTTATTGACGATCAAAGACAGATATTGCATCGGAATTAAATACAAAAGGCCAATGCCTACTTAGGTGCAAGAGGACAGACTGTTCTTACATTCTATGATTTAAGGCTTTCCTGTGAGACCAGGTTCAGATATCGATGCTTCACTTCAGGTTTACTGTATCCCTTGGACCTTCGTATTGACGATGAAACACAGAAACTGCATCGGAATTAAATACAAAGGGCACAAAGCCGACTTAAGTACAAGAAAAGTGACTCTTCTTATTGTCTATGTCTTGAACCTTTCCTGTGAGACCAGTTTCAGATTCCGATGCTTCACTTCAAGTTTACTGTATCTCTTGGACCTTCTTATTGACGACGAAACACAAATATCGCATCGGAATTCAATACAAAAGGCACAATGCTGACTTAAGTACAAGAAGAGTGACTCTTCTTACTGTCTATGTTTTGAACCTTTCCTGTGAGACCAGTTTTAGATTCCTATTCCTCACTTCAGGTTTAGTGTATCCCTTGGACCTTCTTAATGACGATGAAACACAGAAATTGCATCGGAATTAAATAGAAAAGGCACAATCCCGAATTAAGTACAGGAGGACTGACTGTTCTTACACTCAATGAAATAAGCCTTTCCTGTGAGACCAGTTTTAGATATCAATGCTTCACTTCAGGTTTACTGTATCCCTTGGACCTTCTTATTGACGATGAAACACTGAAATTGCATGGGAACTAAATACAAAAGGCACAATGCCGACTTAAGTACAAGAAGTCTGGCTCTTCTTACTGTCTACGCTTTGAACCTTTCCTGTGAGAGCAGTTTTAGATTCCGATGCTTCACTTCAGGTTTACAGTATCCCTTGGACCTTCTTATTGACGATGAAAAACAGAAATTGCATCGGAATGAAATACAAAAATCAAAATGCCGACTTAAGTACAAGAAGACTGACTCTTCTAACTGTCTGTGATTTGAGCCTTTCCTGTGAGACCAGTTTTAGATTCTGATGCTTCACTTCAGGTTTACTGTATCCCTTGGTCCTTCTTATTGGGATGAGCGACAGAAATCGCATCGGAATTAAATACAAATGGCACAATGCCGACTTAAGTACAAGAAAACTGACTCTTCTTACTGTCTATGTTTGAATGCTTCCTGTGAGACCAGTTTTAGATTACGATGCATCACTTCAGGTTTACTGTATCCCTTGGACCTTGTTATTGACGATGCAACTCAGAAATTGCTTCGGAATTAAATACAAAAGGCACAATGCCGACTTAAGTACAAGAAGACTGACTCTTCTTACTGTCTATGTTTTGAACCTTTCCTGTGAGACCAGTTTTAGTTTCCGATGCTTCACTCTATGATTACTGTATCCCTTGGACCTTCTTATTCACGATGAAATACAGATAATGCATCGGAAGTAAATACAAATGTCTCAATGCCGACTTAAGTACACGAAGACAGACTGTTCTTACATTCTATGATTTGAGCCTTTCCTGGGAGACCAGTTTTAGATATCGATGCTTCACTTCAGGTTTACTGTATCCCTTGGACTTTCTTATTGACGATGAAACACAGAAATTGCATCGGAATTAAATATAAAAACACAATGCCGACTTGAGTACAAGAAGACTGTCTCTTCTTACTGTCTTGTTTGAATCTTTCCTGTCAGACGAGTTTTAGATATCGATGCTTCACGTCAGGTTTACTGTATCCCTTGGACCTGCTTATTGACGATGAAACACAGAAATTGCATCGGAATTAAATACAAAAGGCACAATGCCGACTTACGTACAAGAGGAATGTCGCTTCTTACTGTCTATGCTTTTAAACCTTTCCTGTGAGAGAAGTTTTAGATTCCGACGCTTAACTTTAGGTTTTCTGTATCCCTTGGACATTCATATTGACTGTGGAACACAGAAATTGCATCGCAATTAAATACAAAAGGCACAATGCCGGCTTAAGTACAAGAAGACTGACTCTTCTTAATGTTTATGTTTCGAACCTTTCCTTTGAGACCAGTTTTAGATTGCGATGTTTCACTTTAGGTTTACTGTATCTCTTGGACCTCCTTATTGACGATGAACCATAGAAATTTCATCGATATTAAATACAAAAGGCACAATGCCGACTTAAGTACACGAAGACCGACTCTTCTTACTATCTATGTTTGAACCACTCCTGTGAGTCCAGTTTTAGATTCCGATGCTTCACTCCTGGTTTACTGTAACCCTTTCAACTACTTATTGACGATGAAACACAGAAATTGCATGGGAATTAAATTCAAAAGGCACAATGCCGACTTATGTAAAAGAAGACTGACTCTTCTTACCGTCCATGTTTGAACTTTTCCTGTCAGAACAGTTTTAGATTCCGATGCTTTACTTCAGGTTTACTGTATCCCTGGGACCTTCTTATAGACGATGAAACACAGAAATTGCATCGGAATTAAAAAGAAAAGGCCCAATGCCGAGTTAAGTACAAGAAGACTGACTCTTCTTACTGTCTATGTTTTGAACCTTTCCTGTGAGAGCAGTTTTAGATTCCGATGCTTCACTTCAGGTTTACTGTATCCCTTGGGCCTACTTATTGACGATGGAACACAGATATTGCATCGGAATTAAATACAAAGGGCCAATGCCTACTTAGGTGCAAGAGGACTGACTGTTCTTACATTCTATGATTTGAGGCTTTCCTGTGAGACAAGGTTCAGATATCGATGCTTCACTTCAGGTTTACTGTATCCCTTGGGCCTTCTTATTGACGATGAAACACAGAAACTGCATCGGAATTAAATACAAAAGGCACAATGCCGACTTAAGTACAAGAAGAGTGACTCTTCTTATTGTCTATGCTTTGAACCTTTCCTGTGAGACCAATTTTAGATTCTGATGCTTCACTTCAGGTTTACTGTATCTCTTGGACCCTCTTCTTGACGATTAAACACAGAAATTGCATCGGAATTCAATACAAAAGGCACAATGCTGAAATAAGTACAAGAAGAGTGACTCTTCTTACTTTCTATGTTTTGAACCTTTCCTGTGAGACCAGTTTTAGATTCCGATCCTTCACTTCGGGTTTACTGTATCCCTTGGTCCTTCTTATAGCCGATGAAACACAGAAATTGCATCGGAATTAAATACAAAAGGCACAATGCCGACTTTTGTACAAGAGGACTGACTGATCGTACAGTCTATGATTTGAGCCTTTCCTGTGGCACCAGTTTTAGACATCGTTGCTTCATTTCAGGTTTACTGTATCCCTTGGACCTTCTTATTGACGATGAAACACAGAAATTGCATCGGAATTAGATACAAAAGGCACAATAGCGACTTAAGTACAAGAAGACTGACTCTTCTTACTTTCTATGTTTCGAACCTTTCCTGTGAGACCAGTTTGAGATTGCGACGCTTCATGTTAGGTTTACTGTATCCCTTGGACCTTCTTATTGACGATGAAACACAGAAATTCCATCGGAATTACATACAAAAGGCACAATGCCGACTTAAGTACAAGAAGACTGACTCTTCTTACTGTCTATGTTTAGAACCTTTCCTGTGAGAGCTGTTTTAGATTCCTATGCTTCACTTCAGGTTTACTGTATCCCTTGGACCTTCTTAATGACGATGAAACACAGAAATTGCATCGGAATTAAATAGAAATGGCACAATGCCGACTTAAATAAAGGAGTACTGACTGTTCTTACATTCAATGAATTGAGCCTTTCCTGTGAGACCAGTTTTAGATATCGATGCTTCACTTCAGGTTTACTGTATCCCTTGGACCTTCTTATTGACGATGAAACACAGAAATTGCATCGGAATTAAATATAAAAGCACAATGCCGACTTAAGTACAAGAAGACTGTCTATTCTTACTGTCTATGTTTGAACCTTTCCCGTCAGACCAGTTTTAGATATCGATGCTTCACGTCAGGTTTACTGTATCCCTTGCACCTTCTTATTGACGATGAGACACCGAAATTATATCGGAATTACATACAAAAGGCACAATGGCGACTTAAGTACATGAAGACTGACTGCCCTTACATTCTATGATTTGAGCCTGTCCTGTGAGACCAGGTTTAGCTATCGATGCTTCACTTCAGGTTTACTGTATCACTTGGACCATCTTATTGGCAATGAAACACAGATATTGCATCGTAATTACATTCAAAAGGCATAATGCCGACTTAAGTACAAGAAGACTGACTCTTCTTACTGTCTACGTTTTGAACCTTTCCTGTTTGAGCTGTTTTAGCTTCCTATGCTTCACTTCAGGTTTACTGTATCCCTTGGACCTTCTTAATGACGATGAATCACAGAAATTGTATCGGAATTAAATAGAAAAGGCACAATGCCGAGTTAAGTACAGGAGGACTGACTGTTCTTACATTCAATGAATTGAGCCTTTCCAGTGAGACCAGTTTTAGATATCGATGCTTCACTTAAGGTTTACTGTATCCCTTGGTCCTTCTTATTGACGATCAAACACAGAAATTGCATGGGAACTAAATACAAAAGGCACAATGCCGACTTCCGTACAAGAAGACTGGCTCTTCTTACTGTCTACGTTTTGAACCTTTCATGTGAGAGCACTTTTAGATTCCGATGCTTCACTTCAGGTTTACAGTATCCCTTGGACCTTCTTATTGACGATGAAACACAGAAATTGCATCGGAATTAAATACAAAAATCACAATGCCGACTTAAGTACAAGAAGACTGACTCTTCTTACAGTCCATGTTTTGAACCTTTCCTGTGAGACCAGTTTTAGACTCCGGTACTTCACTTCAGGTTTACTGTGTCCCTTGGACATTCATATTGACGATGAAAAACAAAAATTGCATCTGAATTAAATACAAAAATCACAATGTCGACTTAAGTACAAGAAGACTGACTCTTCTAACTGTCTGTGATTTGAGCCTTTCCTGTGTGACCAGTTTTAGATTCTGATGCTTCACTTCAGGTTTTGCTGTATCCCTTGGACCTTCTTATTGAGATGAGCGACAGAAATTGCATCGGAATTGAATACAAAAGGCACAATCCCGACCTAAATACAAGAAGACTTACTCTTCTTACTGTCTATGTTTGAATCCTTCCTGTGAGACCAGTTTTAGATTCCGATGCTTCACTTCAGGTTTACTGTATCCCTTGGACCTTGTTATTGACGACGAAACACAGAAATTGCTTCGGAATTAAATACAAAAGGCACAATGCCGACTTAAGTACAAGAAGACTGACTCTTCTTACTGTCTATGTTTTGAACCTTTCCTGTGAGGCCAGTTTTAGATTCCGATACTTCACTCCATGTTTACTGTATCCCTTGGACCTTCTTATTCACGATGAAACGCAGATAATGCATCGGAATTAAATACAAAAGGCGCAACGCCGACTTAAGTACAAGAAGACTGACTGTTCGTACATTCTATGATTTGAGCCTTTGCTGTGAAACCAGATTTAGATATCGATGCTTCATTTCAGGTTTAATCTATCCCCTGCTCCTTCTTACTGACGGTGAAACACAGAAATTGCATCGGACATAAATACAAAGGCACAATGCCTACTTAAGTACAAGAGGACTGACTGTTCTTACATTCAATGAATTGAGCCCTTCCTGTGAGACCAATTTTAGATATCGATGCTTCACTTCAGGTTAACTGCATCCCTTGGACCTTCTTATTGACGATGAAACACAGAAATTGCATGAGAATTAAATACAAAAGGCACAATGCTGACTTAAGTACAAGAAAACTGACTCTTCTTACTGTCTATGTTTTCTACCTTTCCTGTGGGACCAGTTTTAGATATCGATGCTTCACTTCAGGTTTACTGTATCCATTGGACCTTCGTATTGACGATGAAACACGGATATTGCATCGTAATTAAATACGAAACGCATAATGCCGACTTAAGTACAAGAAGACTGACTCTTCTTACTGTCTATGTTTTGAACCTTTACTATAAGACCAGTTTTAGATTCAGATGCTTCACTTCAGGTTTACTGTATCCCTTGGACCTTCTTATTGACGATGAAACACAGAAATTGCATGGGAATTAAATACAAAAGGCACAATACCGACTTAAGTACAAGAGGAATGTCGCGTCTTACTGTCTAAGTTTAAACCTTTTCTGTGAGAGCAGTTATAGATTCCGATGCTTCACTTCAGGTTTTCTGTATCCCTTGGACCTTCATATTGACAATGAAACACAGAAATTGCATCGCAATTAAATACAAAAAGTGCGAAACCGACTTAAGTTCAAGAAGACGGACTCTTCTTACTTTCTATGTTTCGAACCTTACCTGTAAGACCAGTTTTAGATTCCGATACTTCCCTTCCTGTTTACTGTATCCCTTGGACCTTGTTATTGACGATGAAACACAGAAATTTCATCGGAATTAAATACAAAGGCACAATGCCGACTTAAGTACAAAAGGACTGACTGTTCTTACATTCAATGAATTGAGCCTTTCCTGTGGGACCAATTTTAGATATCGATGCTGCACTTCAGGTTTACTGTATCCCTTGGACCTTCTTATTGACGATGAAACACAGAAATTGCATGGGAATTAAATACAAAAGGCGCAATGCTGACTTAAGTACTAGAAGACTGACTCTTCTTACTGTCTATGTTTTCAACCGTTCCTGTGGGACCAGTTTTAGATATCGATGCTTCACTTCAGTTTTACAGTATCCATTGGACCTTCTTATGGACGATGAAACACAGATATTGCATCGTAATTAAATACAAAAGGAATAATGCCAACTTAAGTACAAGAAGACTGACTATTCTTACAATCTATGTTTTGAACCTTTCCTGTGGGACCAGTTTTAGATTCCGTTGCTTCACTTCAGGTTTACTGTACCCCTTGGGCCTACTTATTGACGATGAATCACAGATATTGCATCGGAATTAAATACAAAAGGCCAATGCCTACTTAGGTGCAAGAGGACTGACTGTTCATACATTCTATGATTTGAGGCTTTCCTGTGAGACCAGGTTCAGATGTCGATGCTTCACTTCAGGTTTACTGTATCCCTTGGACCTTCTTATTGACGATGAATCACAGAAATTGCATCGGAATTAAATACAAAAGGCACAATGCCGACTTAAGTACAAGAAGAGTGACTCTTCTTATTGTCTATGTTTTGAACCTTTCCTGTGAGACCAGTTTTAGATTCCGATGCTTCACTTCAGGTTTACTGTATCTCTTGGACCTTCTTCTTGACGATGAAACGCAGAAATTGCATCGGAATTCAATACAAAAGGTACAATGCTGACATAAGTACAAGAAGAGCGACTCTTCTTACTGTCTATTTTTTGAACCTTTCCTGTGAGACCAGTTTTAGATTCCGATCCTTCACTTCAGGTTACTGTATCACTTGACTTTCTTATTGACGATGAAACACAGAAATTGCATCGGAATTAAATATAAAAGCACAATGCCGACTTAAGTACAAGAAGACTGTCTATTCTTACTGTCTATGTTTGAACCTTTCCCGTCAGACCAGTTTTAGATATCGATGCTTCACGTCAGGTTTACTGTATCCCTTGCACCTTCTTATTGACGATGAGACACCGAAATTATATCGGAATTACATACAAAAGGCACAATGGCGACTTAAGTACATGAAGACTGACTGCCCTTACATTCTATGATTTGAGCCTGTCCTGTGAGACCAGGTTTAGCTATCGATGCTTCACTTCAGGTTTAGTGTATCCCTTGGACCTTCTTATTGACGATGAAACACAAAGATTGCATCGGAATTAAATACAAAAGGCACAATGCCGACTTACGTACAAGAGGAATGTCGCTTCTTACTGTCTAAGTTTTGAACCTTTCCTGTGAGAGCAGTATTAGATTCCGACGCTTCACTTCAGGTTTTCTGTATCTCTTGGACATTCATATTGACTGTGAAACACTGAAATTGCATCGCAATGAAATACAAAAGGCACAATGCCGGCTTAAGTACAAGAAGATTGACTCTTCTTAATGTTTATGTTTCGAACCTTTCCTGTGAGACCAGTTTTAGATTGCGATGTTTCACTTTAGGTTTACTGTATCTCTTGGACCTTCTTATTGACGATGAACCACAGACATTTCATCGATATTAAATACAAAAGGCACAATGCCGACTTAAGTACACGAAGATCGACTCTTCTTACTATCTATGTTTGAACCATTCCTCTGAGTCCAGTTTTAAATTCCGATGCTTCACTACTGGTTTACTGTATCCCTTGCAACATCTTATTGTCGATGAAACACAGAAATTACATCGGAATTTAATACAAAAGGCGCAACGCCGACTTAAGTACAAGAAGACTGACTGTTCGTACATTCTAAGATTTGAGCCTTTGCTGTGAGACCAGTTTTAGATATCGATGCTTCATTTCAGGTTTACTGTATCCCCTGGTCCTTCTTATTGACAGTGAAACACAGAAATTGCATCGGACATAAATACAAGTGCACAATGCCTACTTAAGTACAAGAGGACTGACTGTTCTTACATTCAATGAATTGAGCATTTCCTGTGAGACCAGTTTTAGATATCGATGCTTCAGTTCAGGTTAACTGTATCCCTTGGACCTTCGTATTGACGATGAAATACAGAAATTGCATGGGAATGAAATACAAAAGGCACAATGCTGACTTAAGTACAAGAAAACTGACTCTTCTTACTGTCTATGTTTTCTACCTTTCCTGTGGGACCAGTTTTAGATATCGATGTTTCACTTCAGGTTTACTGTATCCATTGGACCTTCGTATTGACGATGAAACACAGATATTGCATCGTAATTAAATACGAAACGCATAACGCCGACTTAAGTACAAGAAGACTGACTCTTCTTACTGTCTATGTTTTGATCTTTACTGTAAGACCAGTTTTAGATTCAGATGCTTCACTTCATGTTCACTGTATCCCTTGGACCTTCTTATTGACGATGAAACACAGAAATTGCATGGGAATTAAATACAAAGGGCACAATACCGACTTAAGTACTAGAGCAATGTCCCGTCTTACTGTCTCAGTTTAAACCTTTTCTGTGAGAGCAGTTATAGATTCCGATGCCTCACCTCAGGTTTCCTGTATCCCTTGGACATTCATATTGACAATGAAACGCAGAAATTGCATCGCAATTAGATACAAAAGGCGCGATGCCGACTTCAGTTCAAGAAGACTGACTCTTCTTACTTTCCATGTTTCGAACCTTACCTGTGAGACCAGTTTTAGATTGCGATGCTTCACTTTAGGTTAAATGAACCCCTTGGACCTTCTTATTGACGATGAAACACAGAAATTCCATCGGATTACATACATAAGGCACAATGGAGACTTAAGTACGAGAAGACTGTCTCTTCTTACTGACTATGCTTTGAACCTTTCCTGTGAGACCAGTTTTAGATTCCGATGCTTCACTTCAGGTTTACTGTATCCCTTGGACCTTCTTATTGACGATGAAACACAGAAATTGCATGGGAATTAAATACAAAAGGCACAATGCTGACTTAAGTACTAGAAGACTGACTCTCCTTACTGTCTATGTTTTCAACCGTTCCTGTGGGACCAGTTTTAGTTATCGATGCTTCACTTCAGGTTTAATGTATCCCTTGTACCTTCTTATTGACGATGAAACACAGAAATTGCATGGGAATTAAATACAAATGGCAAAATGCCGACTTAAGTACAAGAAGACTGACTCTTCTTACTGTCTAGGTTTTCAGCCTTTCCTGAGACATCAGTTTTAGATTCCGATACTTCACTTCAGGTTTACTGTATCCCTTGGAACTTCTTATTGACGATGAAACACATAAATTGCATCGCAATTAAATACAAAAGGCACAATGCCGACTTAAGTACAAGAGGACTGACTGTTCTTACATTCAATTATTTGAGGTTTTCCTGTAGGACCAGTTTTAGATATCGATGCATCACTTCAGGTTTACTGTATCCCTTGGACCTTTTTATTGACGATGAAACACAGAAATTGCATCGGAATTAAATACAAAAGGCACAATGCCGACTTAAGTACAAGAAGACTGACTCTTCTTACTGTCTATGTTTTGAACCTTTCCTGTGAGAGCAGTTTTAGATTCCCATGCTTCACTTCAGGTAAACTGTATCCTTTGGACCTTTTTATTGACGATGAAACACAGAAATTGCATCGGAATTAAATACAAAAAGCACAATGCCGACTTAAGTACAAGAACAGTGACTCTTCATACTGTCTATGTTTTGAACCTTTCGTGTGAGACCAGTTTTAGATTCCGATGCTTCACTTCAGGTTTACTGTATCCCTTGCACCTTCTTATTGACGATGAAACACAGAAATTGCATCGGATTTAAATACAAAAGGCACAAAGCCGACTGAAGTACAAGAAGAGTGACTCTTCTTACTGTCTAGGTTTTGAACCTTTCCTATGAGATCAGTTTTAGATTCCGACACTTCACTTCAGGTTTACTGCATCCCTTGGACCTTCTTATTGGCGATGAAACACAGAAATTGCATCGGAATTAAATACATAGGCACAATGCCGACTTAAATACAAGAAGAGTGACTCTTCTTACTGACTATGTTTTGAACCTTTCGTGTGAGAGCAGTTTTAGATTCCGATGCTTCACTTCAGATTTACTGTATCCCTTGGACCTTCTTATTGACGATGAAACACAGAAATTGAATCGGAATTTAATAGAAAAGGCACGATGCCGACTTAAGTACAAGAAGAATGAGTCTTCTTAATGTCTATGTTTTGAACCTTTCCTGTGAGAGCAGTTTTAGATTCCTATGCTTCACTTCAGGTTTATTGTATCGGTTGGACCTTCTTAATGACGATGAAACTCAGAAATTGCATCGGAATTAAATAGAAAAGGCACAATGCCGACTTAAGTACAAGAGGACTGACTGTTCTTACATTCAATGAATAGAGCCTTTCCTGTGAGACCAGTTTTAGATATCGATGCTTCACTTCAGGTTTACTGTACCAATTGGACCTTCTCATTGACGATGAAACACAGAAATTGCATGGCAACTAAATACAAAAGGCACAATGCCGACTTAAGTACAAGAAGACTGACTCTTCCTACTGTCTATGTTTTGCACCTTTACTGTGAGACCAGTATTAGATTCCGACACTTCACTTCAGGTTTACTGTATCCCTTGGACCTTCTTATTGACGATAAAACACAGAAATTGCATCGGAATTAAATAGAAGAGGTACAATGCCGTCTTCAGTACAAGAAGACAGACTCTTCTTACAGTCTATGCTTTGAACCTTTCCTGTGGGACTAGTTTTAGATTCCAATGCTTCACTCCAGGTTTACTGTATCCCTTGGACCGTCCTATTGACGATGAAACACAGATATTGCATCGGAATTAAATACAAAAGGCACATTGCCGACTTAAGTACAATAAGACTGACTCTTCTTACTGTCTATGTTTTGAACCTTTCCTGCGAGAGCAGTTTTAGATTTCCGTGCTTCACTTCAGGTTTACTGTATCCCTTGGACCTTTCTATTGACGATGAAACACAGAAATTGCATCGGAATTAACTACAAAAGGCACAATGCCGACATAAGTACAAGTAGACTGACTCTTCTTACTGTCTATGTTTTGAACCTTTCCTGTGAGAGCAGTTTTAGATTCCCATGCTTCACTTCAGGTTTACTGTATCCCTTGGACCTTCTTATTGACAATGAAACACAGAAATTGCTTCGGAATTAAATACAAATGGCACAATGCCGACTTAAGTACAAGAAGACTGACTCTTCTTACTGTCTATGTTTTGAACCTTTCCTGTGAGAGCAGTTTTAGATTCCCATGCTTCACTTCAGGTAAACTGTATCCTTTGGACCTTTTTATTGACGATGAAACACAGAAATTGCATCGGAATTAAATACAAAAAGCACAATGCCGACTTAAGTACAAGAACAGTGACTCTTCATACTGTCTATGTTTTGAACCTTTCGTGTGAGACCAGTTTTAGATTCCGATGCTTCACTTCAGGTTTACTGTATCCCTTGCACCTTCTTATTGACGATGAAACACAGAAATTGCATCGGATTTAAATACAAAAGGCACAAAGCCGACTGAAGTACAAGAAGAGTGACTCTTCTTACTGTCTAGGTTTTGAACCTTTCCTATGAGATCAGTTTTAGATTCCGACACTTCACTTCAGGTTTACTGCATCCCTTGGACCTTCTTATTGGCGATGAAACACAGAAATTGCATCGGAATTAAATACATAGGCACAATGCCGACTTAAATACAAGAAGAGTGACTCTTCTTACTGACTATGTTTTGAACCTTTCGTGTGAGAGCAGTTTTAGATTCCGATGCTTCACTTCAGATTTACTGTATCCCTTGGACCTTCTTATTGACGATGAAACACAGAAATTGAATCGGAATTTAATAGAAAAGGCACGATGCCGACTTAAGTACAAGAAGAATGAGTCTTCTTAATGTCTATGTTTTGAACCTTTCCTGTGAGAGCAGTTTTAGATTCCTATGCTTCACTTCAGGTTTATTGTATCGGTTGGACCTTCTTAATGACGATGAAACTCAGAAATTGCATCGGAATTAAATAGAAAAGGCACAATGCCGACTTAAGTACAAGAGGACTGACTGTTCTTACATTCTATGAATAGAGCCTTTCCTGTGAGACCAGTTTTAGATATCGATGCTTCACTTCAGGTTTACTGTACCAATTGGACCTTCTCATTGACGATGAAACACAGAAATTGCATGGCAACTAAATACAAAAGGCACAATGCCGACTTAAGTACAAGAAGACTGACTCTTCCTACTGTCTATGTTTTGCACCTTTACTGTGAGACCAGTATTAGATTCCGACACTTCACTTCAGGTTTACTGTATCCCTTGGACCTTCTTATTGACGATAAAACACAGAAATTGCATCGGAATTAAATAGAAGAGGTACAATGCCGTCTTCAGTACAAGAAGACAGACTCTTCTTACAGTCTATGCTTTGAACCTTTCCTGTGGGACTAGTTTTAGATTCCAATGCTTCACTCCAGGTTTACTGTATCCCTTGGACCGTCCTATTGACGATGAAACACAGATATTGCATCGGAATTAAATACAAAAGGCACATTGCCGACTTAAGTACAATAAGACTGACTCTTCTTACTGTCTATGTTTTGAACCTTTCCTGCGAGAGCAGTTTTAGATTTCCGTGCTTCACTTCAGGTTTACTGTATCCCTTGGACCTTTCTATTGACGATGAAACACAGAAATTGCATCGGAATTAAATACAAAAGGCACAATGCCGACATAAGTACAAGTAGACTGACTCTTCTTACTGTCTATGTTTTGAACCTTTCCTGTGAGAGCAGTTTTAGATTCCGATGCTTCACATCAGGTTTACTGTATCCCTTGCACCCTCTTATTGACGATGAAACACAGAAATTGAATCGCAATGAAATACAAAAGGCACATTGCCGACTTAAGTACAAGCAGACTGACTCTTCTCACTGTCTATGCTTCGAACCTTTCCTGTGAGACCAGTTTTAGATTCTGATGCTTAACTTCAGGTTTACTGTATCCCTTGGACCTTCTTAATGACGATAAAACACAGAAATTGCATCGGAATTAAATACAAAAAGCACAATGCCGACTTAAATACAAGAAGAGTGACTCTTCTTACAGTCTATGTTTTGAACCTTTCGTGTGAGACCAGATTTAGATTCCGATGCTTCACTTCAGGTTTACTGTATCCCTTGGACCTTCTTATTGACGATGAAACACAGAAATTGCATGGCAACTAAATACAAAAGGCACAATGCCGACTTT
The DNA here is from genome assembly GCF_021461395.2 of Schistocerca americana. Lineage (NCBI taxonomy): Eukaryota > Metazoa > Arthropoda > Insecta > Orthoptera > Acrididae > Schistocerca > Schistocerca americana. The sequence goes on from NC_060120.1 coordinate 1,121,622,548, forward strand.
AGTACAATAAGACTGACTCTACTTACTGTCTATGTTTTGAACCTTTCCGGTGAGAGCAGTTTTAGATTCCCGTGCTTCACTTCAGGTTTACTGTATCCCTTGGCCCTTTTATTGACGATGAAACACAGAAATTGCATCGGAATTAAATACAAAAAGCACAATGCCGACTTAAGTACAAGAAGACTGACTCTTCTTACTGTCTATGTTTTGAACCTTACCTGTGAGAGCAGTTTTAGATTCCCATGCTTCACTTCAGGTTTACTGTATCCCTTGGACCTTCTTATTGACGATGAAACACAGAAATTGCATCGGAATTAAATACAAATGGCAAAATGCCGACTTAAGTACAAGAAGACTGACTCTTCTTACTGTCTAGGTTTTCAACCTTTCCTGAGAGATCAGTTTTAGATTCCGATACTTCACTTCAGGTTTACTGTATCCCTTGGACCTTCTTATTGACGATGAAACACAGAAATTGCGTCGGAATTAAATACAAAAGGCACAATGCCGACTTAAATACAAGAAGAGTGACTCTTCTTACTGACTATGTTTTGAACCTTTCGTGAGAGAGCAGTTGTAGATTCCGATGCTTCACTTCAGATTTACTGTATCCCTTGGACCTTCTTATTGACGATGAAACACAGAAATTCCATCGGAATTTAATAGAAAAGGCACGATGCCGACTTAAGTACAAGAAGAATGAGTCTTCTTAATGTCTATGTTTTGAACTTTTCCTGTGAGAGCAGTTTTTAGATTCCTATGCTTCACTTCAGGTTTATTGTATCGGTTGGACCTTCTTAATGACGATGAAACTCAGAAATTGCATCGGAATTAAATAGAAAAGGCACAATGCCGACTTAAGTACAAGAGGACTGACTGTTCTTACATTCAATGAATTGAGCCTTTCCTGTGAGACCAGTTTTAGATATCGATGCTTCACTTCAGGTTTACTGTATCAATTGGACCTTCTTATTGACGATGAAACACAGAAATTGCATGGCAACTAAATACAAAAGGCACAATGCCGACTTAAGTACAAGAAGACTGACTCTTCTTACTGTCTATGTTTTGAACGTTTCCTGTGAGACCAGTTTTAGATTCCCGTGCTTCACTTCAGGTTTACTGTATCCCTTGGACCGTTTTATTGACGATGAAACACAGAAATTGCATCGGAATTAAATACAAAAGGCACAATGCCGACTTGAGTACAAGAAGACTGACTCTTCTTACTGTCTATGCTTTAACCCTTTCCTGTGAGAGCAGTTTTAGATTCCCATGCTTCACTTCAGGTTTACTGTATCCTTTGGACCCTCTTATTGACGATGAAACACAGAAATTGCATCGGAATTAAATACAAAAAGCACAATGCCGACTTAAGTACAAGAACAGTGACTCTTCATACTGTCTATGTTTTGAACCTTTCGTGTGAGACCAGTTTTAGATTCCGATGCTTCACTTCAAGTTTACTGTATCCCTTGGACCTTCTTATTGACGATGAAACACAGAAATTGCATCGGAAATAAATACAAAAGGCACAATGCCGACTTAAGTACAAGAGGACTGACTGTTCTTACATTCTATTATTTGAGAATTTCCTGTGAGACCAGTTTTAGATTCCGATGCTTCACTTCAGGTTTACTGTATCCCTTGCACCCTCTTATTGACGATGAAACACAGAAATTGCATCGCAATGAAATACAAAAGGCACATTGCCGACTTAAGTACAAGCAGACTGACTCTTCTCACTGTCTATGCTTCGAACCTTTCCTGTGAGACCAGTTTTAGATTCTGATGCTTCACTTCAGGTTTACTGTATCCCTTGGACCTTCTTAATGACGATAAAACACAGAAATTGCATCGGAATTAAATACAAAAAGCACAATGCCGACTTAAATACAAGAAGAGTGACTCTCCTTACAGTCTATGTTTTGAACCTTTCGTGTGAGACCAGATTTAGATTCCGATGCTTCACTTCAGATTTACTGTATCCCTTGGACCTTCCTATTGACGATAAAACACAGAAATTGCATCGGAATTTAATAGAAAAGGCACGATGCCGACTTAAGTACAAGAAGACTGACTCTTCTTACGGTCTATGTTTTGAACCTTTCCTGTGAGAGCAGTTTTAGATTCCTATTCTTCACTTCAGGTTTACTTTATCTGTAGGACCTTCTTAATGACGATGAAACACAGAAATTGCATCGGAATTAAATAGAAAAGGCACAATGCCGACTTAAGTACAAGAGGACTGACTGTTCTCACATTCAATGAATTGAGCCTTTCCTGTGAGACCAGTTTTAGATATCGATGCTTCACTTCAGGTTTACTGTATCCCTTGGACCTTCTTATTGACGATGAAACACAGAAATTGCATGGCAACTAAATACAAAAGGCACAATGCCGACTTAAGTACAAGAAGACTGACTCTTCTTACAGTCAGTGGTTTGAACCTTTACTGTGGGACTAGTTTTAGATTCCAATGCTTCACTCCAGGTTTACTGTATCCCTTGGACCGTCTTATTGACGATGAAACACAGATATTGCATCGGAATTAAATACAAAAGGCACAGTGCCGACTTTAGTACAATAAGACTGACTCTACTTACTGTCTATGTTTTGAACCTTTCCGGTGAGAGCAGTTTTAGATTCCCGTGCTTCACTTCAGGTTTACTGTATCCCTTGGCCCTTTTTATTGACGATGAAACACAGAAATTGCATCGGAATTAAATACAAAAAGCACAATGCCGACTTAAGTACAAGAAGACTGACTCTTCTTACTGTCTATGTTTTGAACCTTACCTGTGAGAGCAGTTTTAGATTCCCTTGCTTCACTTCAGGTTTACTGTATCCCTTGGACCTTCTTATTGACGATGAAACACAGAAATTGCATCGGAATTAAATACAAATGGCAAAATGCCGACTTAAGTACAAGAAGACTGACTCTTCTTACTGTCTAGGTTTTCAACCTTTCCTGAGAGATCAGTTTTAGATTCCGATACTTCACTTCAGGTTTACTGTATCCCTTGGACCTTCTTATTGACGATGAAACACAGAAATTGCATCGGAATTAAATACAAATGGCAAAATGCCGACTTAAGAACAAGAAGACTGACTCTTCTTACTGTCTATGCTTTGAACCTTTCCTGTGAGAGCAGTTTTAGATTCCCGTGCTTCACTTCAGGTTTACTGTATCCTTTGGACCTTCTTATTGACGATGAAACACAGAAATTGCATCGGAATTAAATACAAAAAGCACAATGCCGACTTAAGTACAAGAACAGTGACTCTTCATACTGTCTATGTTTTGAACCTTTTGTGTGAGACCAGTTTTAGATTCCGATGCTTCACTTCAGGTTTACTGTATATCTTGGACCTTCTTATTGACGATGAAACACAGAAATTGCATCGGAATTAAATACAAAAGGCACAATGCCGACTTAAGTACAAGAAGACTGACTCTTCTTACTGTCTAGGTTTTGAACCTTTCCTAAGAGATCAGTTTTAGATTCCGACACTTCACTTCAGGTTTACAGTATCCCTTGGACCTTCTTATTGACGATGAAACACAGTAATTTCATCGGAAATAAATACAAAAGGCACAATGCCGACTTAAGTACAAGAGGACTGACTGTTCTTACATTCTATTATTTGAGAATTTCCTGTGAGACCAGTTTTAGATTCCGATGCTTCACTTCAGGTTTACTGTATCCCTTGGACCTTCTTATTGACGATGAAACACAGAAATTGCATCGCAATGAAATACAAAAGGCACATTGCCGACTTAAGTACAAGCAGACTAACTCTTCTCACTGTCTATGTTTCGAACCTTTCCTGTGAGACCTGTTTTAGATTCTGATGCTTTACTTCAGGTTTACTGTATCCCTTGGACCTTCTTAATGACGATAAAACACAGAAATTGCATCGGAAGTAAATACAAAAAGCACAATGCCGACTTAAATACAAGAAGAGTGACTCTTCTTACTGTCTATGTTTTGAACCTTTCCTGTGAGAGCAGTTTTAGATTCCCATGCTTCACTTCAGGTTTACTGTATCCTTTGGACCTTCTTATTGACGATGAAACACAGAAATTGCATCGGAATTAAATACAAAAAGCACAATGCCGACTTAAGTACAAGAACAGTGACTCTTCATACTGTCTATGTTTTGAACCTTTCGTGTGAGACCAGTTTTAGATTCCGATGCTTCACTTCAGGTTTACTGTATCCCTTGGACCTTCTTATTGACGATGAAACACAGAAATTGCATCGGAAATAAATACAAAAGGCACAATGCCGACTTAAGTACAAGAGGACTGACTGTTCTTACATTCTATTATTTGAGAATTTCCTGTGAGACCAGTTTTAGATTCCGATGCTTCACTTCAGGTTTACTGTATCCCTTGCACCCTCTTATTGACGATGAAACACAGAAATTGCATCGCAATGAAATACAAAAGGCACATTGCCGACTTAAGTACAAGCAGACTGACTCTTCTCACTGTCTATGCTTCGAACCTTTCCTGTGAGACCAGTTTTAGATTCTGATGCTTCACTTCAGGTTTACTGTATCCCTTGGACCTTCTTAATGACGATAAAACACAGAAATTGCATTGGAATTAAATACAAAAAGCACAATGCCGACTTAAATTCAAGAAGAGTGACTCTTCTTACAGTCTATGTTTTGAACCTTTCGTGTGAGACCAGATTTAGATTCCGATGCTTCACTTCAGGTTTACTGTATCCCTTGGACCTTCCTATTGACGATAAAACAAAGAAATTGCATCGGAATTTAATAGAAAAGGCACGATGCCGACTTAAGTACAAGAAGACTGACTCTTCTTACGGTCTATGTTTTGAACCTTTCCTGTGAGAGCAGTTTTAGATTCCTATTCTTCACTTCAGGTTTACTTTATCTGTTGGACCTTCTTAATGACGATGAAACACAGAAATTGCATCGGAATTAAATAGAAAAGGCACAATGCCGACTTAAGTACAAGAGGACTGACTGTTCTCACATTCAATGAATTGAGCCTTTCCTGTGAGACCAGTTTTAGATATCGATGCTTCACTTCAGGTTTACTGTATCCCTTGGAGCTTCTTATTGACGATGAAACACAGAAATTGCATGGCAACTAAATACAAAAGGCACAATGCCGACTTAAGTACAAGAAGACTGAATCTTCTTACAGTCTGTGGTTTGAACCTTTACTGTGGGACTAGTTTTAGATTCCAATGCTTCACTCCAGGTTTACTGTATCCCTTGGACCTTTTTATTGACGATGAAACACAGAAATTGCATCGGAATTAAATACAAAAAGCACAATGCCGACTTAAGTACAAGAAGACTTACTCTTCTTACTGTCTATGTTTTGAACCTTACCTGTGAGAGCAGTTTTAGATTCCCATGCTTCACTTCAGGTTTACTGTATCCCTTGGACCTTCTTTTTGACGATGAAACACAGAAATTGCATCGGAATTAAATACAAATGGCAAAATGCCGACTTAAGTACAAGAAGACTGACTCTTCTTACTGTCTAGGTTTTCAACCTTTCCTGAGAGATCAGTTTTAGATTCCGATACTTCACTTCAGGTTTACTGTATCCCTTGGACCTCCTTATTGACGATGAAACACAGAAATTGCATCGGAATTAAATACAAAAGGCACAATGCCGACTTAAGTACAAGAGGACTGCCTGTTCTTACATTCTATTATTTGAGCCTTTCCTGTGAGACCAGTTTTAGATATCGATGCATCACTTCAGGTTTACTGTATCCCTTGGACCTTTTTATTGACGATGAAACACAGAAATTGCATCGGAATTAAATACAAAAGGCACAATGCCGACTTAAGTACAAGAAGACTGACTCTTCTTACTGTCTATGTTTTGAACCTTTCCTGTGAGAGCAGTTTTAGATTCCCGTGCTTCACTTCAGGTTTACTGTATCCCTTGGACCTTTTATTGACGATGAAACACAGACATTGCATCGGAATTAAATACAAAAGGCACAATGCCCACTTAAGTACAAGAAGACTGACTCTTCTTACTGTCTATGTTTTGAACCTCTCCTGTGAGAGCAGTTTTAGATTCCCATGCTTCACTTCAGGTTTACTGTATCCTTTGGACCTTCTTATTGACGATGAAACACAGAAATTGCATCGGAATTAAATACAAAAAGCACAATGCCGACTTAAGTACAAGAACAGTGACTCTTCATACTGTCTATGTTTTGAACCTTTCGTGTGAGACCAGTTTTAGATTCCGATGCTTCACTTCAGGTTTACTGTATCCCTTGCACCTTCTTATTGACGATGAAACACAGAAATTGCATCGGAATTAAATACAAAAGGCACAATGCCGACTTAAGTACAAGAAGACTCACTCTTCTTACTGTCTAGGTTTTGAACCTTTCCTAAGAGATCAGTTTTAGATTCCGACACTTCACTTAAGGTTTACTGTATCCCTTGGACCTTATTATTGACGATGAAACACAGAAATTGCATCGGAAATAAATACAAAAGGCACAATGCCGACTTAAGTACAAGAGGACTGACTGTTCTTACATTCTATTATTTGAGAATTTCCTGTGTGACCAGTTTTAGATTCCGATGCTTCGCTTCAGGTTTACTGTATCCCTTGGCCCTTCTTATTGACGATGAAACACAGAAATTGCATCGCAATGAAATACAAAAGGCACATTGCCGACTTACGTACAAGCAGACTGACTCTTCTCACTGTCTATGTTTCGAACCTTTCCTGTGAGACCAGTTTTAGATTCTGATGCTTCACTTCAGGTTTACTGTATCCCTTGGACCTTCTTAATGACGATAAAACACAGAAATTGCATCGGAATTAAATACAAAAAGCACAATGCCGACTTAAATACAAGAAGACTGACTCTTCTTACTGTCTATGTTTTGAACCTTTCGTGTGAGACCAGATTTAGATTCCGATGCTTCACTTCGGGTTTACTGTATCCCTTGGACCTTCTTATTGACGATAAAACACAGAAATTGCTTCGGAATTTAATAGAAAAGGCACAATGCCGACTTAAGTACAAGAAGACTGACTCTTCTTACGGTCTATGTTTTGAACCTTTCCTGTGAGAGCAGTTTTCGATTCCTATTCTTCACTTCAGGTTTACTTTATCCGTTTTACCTTCTTAATGACGATGAAACACAGAAATTGCATCGGAATTAAATAGAAAAGGCACAATGCCGACTTAAGTACAAGAGGACTGACTGTTCTTACATTCAATGAATTGAGCCTTTCCTGTGAGACCAGTTTTAGATATCGATGCTTCACTTCAGGTTTACTGTATCCCTTGGACCTTCTTATTGACGATGAAACACAGAAATTGCATGGCAACTAAATACAAAAGCACATTGCCGACTTAAGTACAAGAAGACTGACTCTTCTTACAGTTTGTGGTTTGAACCTTTACTGTGGGACTAGTTTTAGATTCCAATGCTTCACTCCAGGTTTACTGTATCCCTTGGACCGTCTTATTGACGATGAAACACAGATATTGCATCGGAATTAAATACAAAAGGCACAGTGCCGACTTTAGTACAATAAGACTGACTCTACTTACTGTCTATGTTTTGAACCTTTCCGGTGAGAGCAGTTTTAGATTCCCGTGCTTCACTTCAGGTTTACTGTATCCCTTGGCCCTTTTTATTGACGATGAAACACAGAAATTGCATCGGAATTAAATACAAAAAGCACAATGCCGACTTAAGTACAAGAAGACTGACTCTTCTTACTGTCTATGTTTTGAACCTTACCTGTGAGAGCAGTTTTAGATTCCCTTGCTTCACTTCAGGTTTACTGTATCCCTTGGACCTTCTTATTGACGATGAAACACAGAAATTGCATCGGAATTAAATACAAATGGCAAAATGCCGACTTAAGTACAAGAAGACTGACTCTTCTTACTGTCTAGGTTTTCAACCTTTCCTGAGAGATCAGTTTTAGATTCCGATACTTCACTTCAGGTTTACTGTATCCCTTGGACCTTCTTATTGACGATGAAACACAGAAATTGCATCGGAATTAAATACAAATGGCAAAATGCCGACTTAAGAACAAGAAGACTGACTCTTCTTACTGTCTATGTTTTGAACCTTTCCTGTGAGAGCAGTTTTAGATTCCCATGCTTCACTTCAGGTTTACTGTATCCTTTGGACCTTCTTATTGACGATGAAACACAGAAATTGCATCGGAATTAAATACAAAAAGCACAATGCCGACTTAAGTACAAGAACAGTGACTCTTCATACTGTCTATGTTTTGAACCTTTTGTGTGAGACCAGTTTTAGATTCCGATGCTTCACTTCAGGTTTACTGTATATCTTGGACCTTCTTATTGACGATGAAACACAGAAATTGCATCGGAATTAAATACAAAAGGCACAATGCCGACTTAAGTACAAGAAGACTGACTCTTCTTACTGTCTAGGTTTTGAACCTTTCCTAAGAGATCAGTTTTAGATTCCGACACTTCACTTCAGGTTTACAGTATCCCTTGGACCTTCTTATTGACGATGAAACACAGTAATTTCATCGGAAATAAATACAAAAGGCACAATGCCGACTTAAGTACAAGAGGACTGACTGTTCTTACATTCTATTATTTGAGAATTTCCTGTGAGACCAGTTTTAGATTCCGATGCTTCACTTCAGGTTTACTGTATCCCTTGGACCTTCTTATTGACGATGAAACACAGAAATTGCATCGCAATGAAATATAAAAGGCACATTGCCGACTTAAGTACAAGCAGACTAACTCTTCTCACTGTCTATGTTTCGAACCTTTCCTGTGAGACCTGTTTTAGATTCTGATGCTTTACTTCAGGTTTACTGTATCCCTTGGACCTTCTTAATGACGATAAAACACAGAAATTGCATCGGAAGTAAATACAAAAAGCACAATGCCGACTTAAATACAAGAAGAGTGACTCTTCTTACTGTCTATGTTTTGAACCTTTCCTGTGAGAGCAGTTTTAGATTCCCATGCTTCACTTCAGGTTTACTGTATCCTTTGGACCTTCTTATTGACGATGAAACACAGAAATTGCATCGGAATTAAATACAAAAAGCACAATGCCGACTTAAGTACAAGAACAGTGACTCTTCATACTGTCTATGTTTTGAACCTTTCGTGTGAGACCAGTTTTAGATTCCGATGCTTCACTTCAGGTTTACTGTATCCCTTGGACCTTCTTATTGACGATGAAACACAGAAATTGCATCGGAAATAAATACAAAAGGCACAATGCCGACTTAAGTACAAGAGGACTGACTGTTCTTACATTCTATTATTTGAGAATTTCCTGTGAGACCAGTTTTAGATTCCGATGCTTCACTTCAGGTTTACTGTATCCCTTGCACCCTCTTATTGACGATGAAACACAGAAATTGCATCGCAATGAAATACAAAAGGCACATTGCCGACTTAAGTACAAGCAGACTGACTCTTCTCACTGTCTATGCTTCGAACCTTTCCTGTGAGACCAGTTTTAGATTCTGATGCTTCACTTCAGGTTTACTGTATCCCTTGGACCTTCTTAATGACGATAAAACACAGAAATTGCATTGGAATTAAATACAAAAAGCACAATGCCGACTTAAATTCAAGAAGAGTGACTCTTCTTACAGTCTATGTTTTGAACCTTTCGTGTGAGACCAGATTTAGATTCCGATGCTTCACTTCAGGTTTACTGTATCCCTTGGACCTTCCTATTGACGATAAAACACAGAAATTGCATCGGAATTTAATAGAAAAGGCACGATGCCGACTTAAGTACAAGAAGACTGACTCTTCTTACGGTCTATGTTTTGAACCTTTCCTGTGAGAGCAGTTTTAGATTCCTATTCTTCACTTCAGGTTTACTTTATCTGTTGGACCTTCTTAATGACGATGAAACACAGAAATTGCATCGGAATTAAATAGAAAAGGCACAATGCCGACTTAAGTACAAGAGGACTGACTGTTCTCACATTCAATGAATTGAGCCTTTCCTGTGAGACCAGTTTTAGATATCGATGCTTCACTTCAGGTTTACTGTATCCCTTGGACCTTCTTATTGACGATGAAACACAGAAATTGCATGGCAACTAAATACAAAAGGCACAATGCCGACTTAAGTACAAGAAGACTGAATCTTCTTACAGTCTGTGGTTTGAACCTTTACTGTGGGACTAGCTTTAGATTCCAATGCTTCACTCCAGGTTTACTGTATCCCTTGGACCTTTTTATTGACGATGAAACACAGAAATTGCATCGGAATTAAATACAAAAAGCACAATGCCGACTTAAGTACAAGAAGACTGACTCTTCTTACTGTCTATGTTTTGAACCTTACCTGTGAGAGCAGTTTTAGATTCCCATGCTTCACTTCAGGTTATTTGTATCCCTTGGACCTTCTTTTTGACGATGAAACACAGAAATTGCATCGGAATTAAATACAAATGGCAAAATGCCGACTTAAGTACAAGAAGACTGACTCTTCTTACTGTCTAGGTTTTCAACCTTTCCTGAGAGATCAGTTTTAGATTCCGATACTTCACTTCAGGTTTACTGTATCCCTTGGACCCCCTTATTGACGATGAAACACAGAAATTGCATCGGAATTAAATACAAAAGGCACAATGCCGACTTAAGTACAAGAGGACTGCCTGTTCTTACATTCTATTATTTGAGCCTTTCCTGTGAGACCAGTTTTAGATATCGATGCATCACTTCAGGTTTACTGTATCCCTTGGACCTTTTTATTGACGATGAAACACAGAAATTGCATCGGAATTAAATACAAAAGGCACAATGCCGACTTAAGTACAAGAAGACTGACTCTTCTTACTGTCTATGTTTTGAACCTTTCCTGTGAGAGCAGTTTTAGATTCCCGTGCTTCACTTCAGGTTTACTGTATCCCTTGGACCTTTTATTGACGATGAAACACAGACATTGCATCGGAATTAAATACAAAAGGCACAATGCCCACTTAAGTACAAGAAGACTGACTCTTCTTACTGTCTATGTTTTGAACCTCTCCTGTGAGAGCAGTTTTAGATTCCCATGCTTCACTTCAGGTTTACTGTATCCTTTGGACCTTCTTATTGACGATGAAACACAGAAATTGCATCGGAATTAAATACAAAAAGCACAATGCCGACTTAAGTACAAGAACAGTGACTCTTCATACTGTCTATGTTTTGAACCTTTCGTGTGAGACCAGTTTTAGATTCCGATGCTTCACTTCAGGTTTACTGTATCCCTTGCACCTTCTTATTGACGATGAAACACAGAAATTGCATCGGAATTAAATACAAAAGGCACAATGCCGACTTAAGTACAAGAAGACTCACTCTTCTTACTGTCTAGGTTTTGAACCTTTCCTAAGAGATCAGTTTTAGATTCCGACACTTCACTTAAGGTTTACTGTATCCCTTGGACCTTATTATTGACGATGAAACACAGAAATTGCATCGGAAATAAATACAAAAAGCACAATGCCGACTTAAGTACAAGAGGACTGACTGTTCTTACATTCTATTATTTGAGAATTTCCTGTGTGACCAGTTTTAGATTCCGATGCTTCGCTTCAGGTTTACTGTATCCCTTGGCCCTTCTTATTGACGATGAAACACAGAAATTGCATCGCAATGAAATACAAAAGGCACATTGCCGACTTAAGTACAAGCAGACTGACTCTTCTCACTGTCTATGTTTCGAACCTTTCCTGTGAGACCAGTTTTAGATTCTGATGCTTCACTTCAGGTTTACTGTATCCCTTGGACCTTCTTAATGACGATAAAACACAGAAATTGCATCGGAATTAAATACAAAAAGCACAATGCCGACTTAAATACAAGAAGACTGACTCTTCTTACTGTCTATGTTTTGAACCTTTCGTGTGAGACCAGATTTAGATTCCGATGCTTCACTTCGGGTTTACTGTATCCCTTGGACCTTCTTATTGACGATAAAACACAGAAATTGCTTCGGAATTTAATAGAAAAGGCACAATGCCGACTTAAGTACAAGAAGACTGACTCTTCTTACGGTCTATGTTTTGAACCTTTCCTGTGAGAGCAGTTTTCGATTCCTATTCTTCACTTCAGGTTTACTTTATCCGTTTTACCTTCTTAATGACGATGAAACACAGAAATTGCATCGGAATTAAACAGAAAAGGCACAATGCCGACTTAAGTACAAGAGGACTGACTGTTCTTACATTCAATGAATTGAGCCTTTCCTGTGAGACCAGTTTTAGATATCGATGCTTCACTTCAGGTTTACTGTATCCCTTGGACCTTCTTATTGACGATGAAACACAGAAATTGCATGGCAACTAAATACAAAAGCACAATGCCGACTTAAGTACAAGAAGACTGACTCTTCTTACAGTTTGTGGTTTGAACCTTTACTGTGGGACTAGCTTTAGATTCCAATGCTTCACTCCAGGTTTACTGTATCCCTTGGACCGTCTTATTGACGATGAAACACAGATATTGCATCGGAATTAAATACAAAATTCACAATGCCGACTTTAGTACAATAAGACTGACTCTTCTTACTGTCTATGTTTTGGACCTTTCCTGTGAGAGCAGTTTTAGATTCTCGTGCTTCACTTCAGGTTTACTGTATCCCTTGGCCCTTTTTATTGACGATGAAACACAGAAATTGCATCGGAATTAAATTCAAAAAGCACAATGCCGACTTATGTACAAGAAGACTGACTCTTCTTACTGTCTATGTTTTGAACCTTACCTGTCAGAGCAGTTTTAGATTCCCATGCTTCACTTCAGGTTTACTGTATCCCTTGGACCTTCTTATTGACGATGAAACACAGAAATTGCATCGGAATTAAATACAAAAGGCAAAATGCCGACATAAGTACAAGAAGACTGACTCTTCTTACTGTCTATGCTTCAACCCTTTCCTGTGAGAGCAGTTTTAGATTCCCATGCTTCACTTCAGGTTTACTGTATCCTTTGGACCTTCTTATTGACGATGAAACACAGAAATTGCATCGGAATTAAATACAAAAAGCACAATGCCGACTTAAGTACAAGAACAGTGACTCTTCATACTGTCTATGTTTTGAACCTTTCGTGTGAGACCAGTTTTAGATTCCGATGCTTCACTTCAGGTTTACTGTATCCCTTGCACCCTCTTATTGACGATGAGACACAGAAATTGCGTCGGAATTAAAGACAAAAGGCACAATGCCGACTTAAGTACAAGAGGACTGACTGTTCTTACATTCTATTATTTGAGAATTTCCTGTGAGACCAGTTTTAGATTCCGATGCTTCACTTCAGGTTTACTGTATCCCTTGCACCTTCTTATTGACGATGAAACACAGAAATTGCATCGGAAATAAATACAAAAGGCACAATGCCGACTTAAGTACAAGAGGACTGACTGTTCTTACATTCTATTATTTGAGAATTTCCTGTGAGACCAGTTTTAGATTCCGATGCTTCTCTTCAGGTTTACTGTATCCCTTGCACCTTCTTATTGACGATGAAACACAGAAATTGCATCGCAATGAAATACAAAAGGCATATTGCCGACTTAAGTACAAGCAGACTGACTCTTCTCACTGTCTATGTTTCGAACCTTTCCTGTGAGACCTGTTTTAGATTCTGATGCTTCACTTCAGGTTTACTGTATCCCTTGGACCTTCTTAATGACGATAAAACACAGAAATTGCATCGGAAGTAAATACAAAAAGCACAATGCCGACTTAAATACAAGAAGAGTAACTCTTCTTACTGTCTATGTTTTGAACCTTTCGTGTGAGACCAGATTTAGATTCCGATGCTTCACTTCAGGTTTACTGTATCCCTTGGACCTTCTTATTGACGATAAAACACAGAAATTGCATCGGAATTTAATAGAAAAGGCACGATGCCGACTTAAGTACAAGAAGACTGACTCTTCTTACGGTCTATGTTTTGAACCTTTCCTGTGAGAGCAGTTTTAGATTCCTATGCTTCACTTCAGGTTTACTGTATCCGTTGGACCTTCTTAATGACGATGAAACACAGAAATTGCATCGGAATTAAATAGAGAAGGCACAATGCCGACTTAAGTACAAGAGGACTGACTGTTCTTACATTCAATGAATTGAGCCTTTCCTGTGAGACCAGTTTTAGATATCGATGCTTCACTTCAGGTTTACTGTATCCCTTGGACCTTCTTATTGACGATGAAACACAGAAATTCCATGGCAACTAAATACAAAAGGCACAATGCCGACTTAAGTACAAGAAGACTGACTCTTCTTACAGTCTGTGGTTTGAACCTTTACTGTGGGACTAGTTATAGTTTCCAATGCTTCACTCCAGGTTTACTGTATCCCTTGGACCTTTTTATTGACGATGAAACACAGAAATTGCATCGGAATTAAATACAAAAAGCACAATGCCGACTTAAGTACAAGAAGACTCACTCTTCTTACTGTCTATGTTTTGAACCTTACCTGTGAGAGCAGTTTTAGATTCCCATGCTTCACTTCAGGTTTACTGTATCCCTTGGACCTTCTTATTGACGATGAAACACAGAAATTGCATCGGAATTAAATACAAATGGCAAAATGCCGACTTAAGTACAAGAAGACTGACTCTTCTTACTGTCTAGGTTTTCAACCTTTCCTGAGAGATCAGTTTTAGATTCCGATACTTCACTTCAGGTTTACTGCATCCGTTGGACCTCCTTATTGACGATGAAACACAGAAATTGCATCGGAATTAACTACAAAAGGCACAATGCCGACATAAGTACAAGTAGACTGACTCTTCTTACTGTCTATGTTTTGAACCTTTCCTGTGAGAGCAGTTTTAGATTCCCATGCTTCACTTCAGGTTTACTGTATCCCTTGGACCTTCTTATTGACAATGAAACACAGAAATTGCTTCCGAATTAAATACAAATGGCAAAATGCCGTCTTAAGTTCAAAAAGACTGACTCTTCTTCCTGTCTAGGTTTTGAACCTTTCCTGAGAGATCAGTTTTAGATTCCGATACTTCACTTCAGGTTTACTGTATCCCTTGGACCTTCTTATTGACGATCAAACACAGAAATTGCATCGGAATTAAATACAAATGGCAAAATCCCGACTTAAGAACAAGAAGACTGACTCTTCTTACTGTCTAGGTTTTGAACCTCTCCTGAGAGATCGATTTTAGATTCCGATACTTCACTTCAGGTTTACTGTATTCCTTGGACCTTCTTATTGACGATGAAACACAGAAATTGCATCGGAATCAAATACAAAAGGCACAATGCCGACTTAAGTCAAAGAGGACTGACTGTTCTTACATTCTATTATTTGAGCCTTTCCTGTGAGACCAGTTTTAGATATCGATGCACCACTTCAGGTTTACTGTATCCCTTGGACCTTTTTATTGACGATGAAACACAGAAATTGCATCGGAATTAAATACAAAAGGCACAATGCTGACTTAAGTACAAGAAGACTGACTCTTCTTACTGTCTATGTTTTGAACGTTTCCTGTGAGACCAGTTTTAGATTCCCGTGCTTCACTTCAGGTTTTTGTGTATCCCTTGGACCGTTTTATTGACGATGAAACACAGAAATTGCATCGGAATTAAATACAAAAGGCACAATGCCGACTTGAGTACAAGAAGACTGACTCTTCTTACTGTCTATGCTTTAACCCTTTCCTGTGAGAGCAGTTTTAGATTCCCATTCTTCACTTCAGGTTTACTGTATCCTTTGGACCTTCTTATTGACGATGAAACACAGAAATTGCATCGGAATTAAATACAAAAAGCACAATGCCGACTTAAGTACAAGAACAGTGACTCTTCATACTGTCTATGTTTTGAACCTTTCGTGTGAGACCAGTTTTAGATTCCGATGCTTCACTTCAGGTTTACTGTATCCCTTGGACCTTCTTATTGACGATGAAACACAGAAATTGCATCGGAAATAAATACAAAAGGCACAATGCCGACTTAAGTACAAGAGGACTGACTGTTCTTACATTCTATTATTTGAGAATTTCCTGTGAGACCAGTTTTAGATTCCGATGCTTCACTTCAGGTTTACTGTATCCCTTGCACCCTCTTATTGACGATGAAACACAGAAATTGCATCGCAATGAAATACAAAAGGCACATTGCCGACTTAAGTACAAGCAGACTGACTCTTCTCACTGTCTATGTTTCGAACCTTTCCTGTGAGACCAGTTTTAGATTCTGATGCTTCACTTCAGGTTTACTGTATCCCTTGGACCTTCTTAATGACGATAAAACACAGAAATTGCATCGGAATTAAATACAAAAAGCACAATGCCGACTTAAATACAAGAAGAGTGACTCTTCTTACAGTCTATGTTTTGAACCTTTCGTGTGAGACCAGATTTAGATTCCGATGCTTCACTTCAGGTTTACTGTATCCCTTGGACCTTCTTATTGACGATAAAACACAGAAATTGCATCGGAATTTAATAGAAAAGGCACGATGCCGACTTAAGTACAAGAAGACTGACTCTTCTTACGGTCTATGTTTTGAACCTTTCCTGTGAGAGCAGTTTTAGATTCCTATTCTTCACTTCAGGTTTACTTTATCCGTTGGACCTTCTTAATGACGATGAAACACAGAAATTGCATCGGAATTAAATAGAAAAGGCACAATGCCGACTTAAGTACAAGAGGACTGACTGTTCTCACATTCAATGAATTGAGCCTTTCCTGTGAGACCAGTTTTAGATATCAATGCTTCACTTCAGGTTTACTGTATCCCTTGGACCTTCTTATTGACGATGAAACACAGAAATTGCATGGCAACTAAATACAAAAGGCACAATGCCGACTTAAGTACAAGAAGACTGACTCTTCTTACAGTCTGTGGTTTGAACCTTTACTGTGGGACTAGTTTTAGTTTGCAATGCTTCACTCCAGGTTTACTGTATCCCTTGGACCGTCTTATTGACGATGAAACACAGATATTGCATCGGAATTAAATACAAAAGGCACAGTGCCGACTTTAGTACAATAAGACTGACTCTACTTACTGTCTATGTTTTGAACCTTTCCGGTGAGAACAGTTTTAGATTCCCGTGCTTCACTTCAGGTTTACTGTATCCCTTGGCCCTTTTTATTGACGATGAAACACAGAAATTGCATCGGAATTAAATACAAAAAGCACAATGCCGACTTAAGTACAAGAAGACTGACTCTTCTTACTGTCTATGTTTGAACCTTACCTGTGAGAGCAGTTTTAGATTCCCATGCTTCACTTCAGGTTTACTGTATCCCTTGGACCTTCTTATTGACGATGAAACACAGAAATTGCATCGGAATTAAATACAAATGGCAAAATGCCGACTTAAGTACAAGAAGACTGACTGTTCTTACTGTCTAGGTTTTCAACCTTTCCTGAGAGATCACTTTTAGATTCCGATACTTCACTTCAGGGTTACTGTATCCCTTGGACCTTCTTATTGACGATGAAACACAGAAATTGCATCGGAATTAAATACAAATGGCAAAGTGCCGACTTAAGAACAAGAAGACTGACTCTTCTTACTGTCTATGTTTTGAACCTTTCCTGTGAGAGCAGTTCTAGATTCCCGTGCTTCACTTCAGGTTTACTGTATCCCTTGGACCGTTTTATTGACGATGAAACACAGAAATTGCATCGGAATTAAATACAAAAGGCACAATGCCGACTTAAGTACAAGAAGACTGGCTCTTCTTACTGTCTATGCTTCAACCCTTTCCTGTGAGAGCAGTTTTAGATTCCCATGCTTCACTTCAGGTTTACTGTATCCTTTGGACCTTCTTATTGACGATGAAACACAGAAATTGCATCGGAATTAAATACAAAAAGCACAATGCCGACTTAAGTACAAGAACAGTGACTCTTCATACTGTCTATGTTTTGAACCTTTCGTGTGAGACCAGTTTTAGATTCCGATGCTTCACTTCAGGTTTACTGTATCCCTTGCACCTTCTTATTGACGATGAAACACAGAAATTGCATCGGAATTAAATACAAAAGGCACAATGCCGACTTAAGTACAAGAAGACTGACTCTTCTTACTGTCTAGGTTTTGAACCTTTCCTAAGAGATCAGTTTTAGATTCCGACACTTCACTTCAGGTTTACAGTATCCCTTGGACCTTCTTATTGACGATGAAACACAGTAATTTCATCGGAAATAAATACAAAAGGCACAATGCCGACTTAAGTACAAGAGGACTGACTGTTCTTACATTCTATTATTTGAGAATTTCCTGTGAGACCAGTTTTAGATTCCGATGCTTCACTTCAGGTTTACTGTATCCCTTGCACCTTCTTATTGACGATGAAACACAGAAATTGCATCGCAATGAAATACAAAAGGCACATTGCCGACTTAAGTACAAGCAGACTGACTCTTCTCACTGTCTATGTTTCGAACCTTTCCTGTGAGACCTGTTTTAGATTCTGATGCTTCACTTCAGGTTTACTGTATCCCTTGGACCTTCTTAATGACGATAAAACACAGAAATTGCATCGGAAGTAAATACAAAAAGCACAATGCCGACTTAAATACAAGAAGACTGACTCTTCTTACTGTCTATGTTTTGAACCTTTCGTGTGAGACCAGATATAGATTCCGATGCTTCACTTCAGGTTTACTGTATCCCTTGGACCTTCTTATTGACGATAAAACACAGAAATTGCATCGGAATTTAATAGAAAAGGCACGATGCCGACTTAAGTACAAGAAGACTGACTCTTCTTACGGTCTATGTTTTGAACCTTTCCTGTGAGAGCAGTTTTAGATTCCTATGCTTCACTTCAGGTTTACTGTATCCGTTGGACCTTCTTAATGACGATGAAACACAGAAATTGCATCGGAATTAAATAGAGAAGGCACAATGCCGACTTAAGTACAAGAGGACTGACTGTTCTTACATTCAATGAATTGAGCCTTTCCTGTGAGACCAGTTTTAGATATCGATGCTTCACTTCAGGTTTACTGTATCACTTGGACCTTCTTATTGACGATGAAACACAGAAATTGCATGGCAACTAAATACAAAAGGCACAATGCCGACTTAAGTACAAGAAGACTGACTCCTCTTACAGTCTGTGGTTTGAACCTTTACTGTGGGACTAGTTTTAGATTCCAATGCTTCACTCCAGGTTTACTGTATCCCTTGGACCTTTTTATTGACGATGAAACACAGAAATTGCATCGGAATTAAATACAAAAAGCACAATGCCGACTTAAGTACAAGAAGACTGACTCTTCTTACTGTCTATGTTTTGAACCTTACCTGTGAGAGCAGTTTTAGATTCCGATGCTTCACTTCAGGTTTACCGTATCCCTTGGACCTTCTTATTGACGATGAAACACAGAAATTGCATCGGAATTAAATACAAAAGGCACAATGCCGACTTGAGTACAAGAAGACTGACTCTTCTTACTGTCTATGCTTTAACCCTTTCCTGTGAGAGCAGTTTTAGATTCCCATGCTTCACTTCAGGTTTACTGTATCCTTTGGACCTTCTTATTGACGATGAAACACAGAAATTGCATCGGAATTAAATACAAAAAGCACAATGCCGACTTAAGTACAAGAACAGTGACTCTTCATACTGTCTATGTTTTGAACCTTTCGTGTGAGTCCAGTTTTAGATTCCGATGCTTCACTTCAGGTTTACTGTATCCCTTGGACCTTTTTATTGACGATGAAACACAGAAATTGCATCGGAATTAAATACAAAAGGCACAATGCCGACTTAAGTACAAGAAGACTGACTCTTCTTACTGTCTATGTTTTGAACCTTTCCTGTGAGAGCAGTTTTAGATTCCCGTGCTTCACTTCAGGTTTACTGTATCCCTTGGGCCTTTTATTGACGATGAAACACAGACATTGCATCGGAATTAAATACAAAAGGCACAATGCCCACTTAAGTACAAGAAGACTGACTCTTCTTACTGTCTATGTTTTGAACCTCTCCTGTGAGAGCAGTTTTAGATTCCCATGCTTCACTTCAGGTTTACTGTATCCTTTGGACCTTCTTATTGACGATGAAACACAGAAATTGCATCGGAATTAAATACAAAAAGTACAATGCCGACTTAAGTACAAGAACAGTGACTCTTCATACTGTCTATGTTTTGAACCTTTAGTGTGAGACCAGTTTTAGATTCCGATGCTTCACTTCAGGTTTACTGTATCCCTTGCACCTTCTTATTGACGATGAAACACAGAAATTGCATCGGAATTAAATACAAAAGGCACAATGCCGACTTAAGTACAAGAAGACTCACTCTTCTTACTGTCTAGGTTTTGAACCTTTCCTAAGAGATCAGTTTTAGATTCCGACACTTCACTTAAGGTTTACTGTATCCCTTGGACCTTATTATTGACGATGAAACACAGAAATCGCATCG
Source organism: Schistocerca americana (assembly GCF_021461395.2). Lineage (NCBI taxonomy): Eukaryota > Metazoa > Arthropoda > Insecta > Orthoptera > Acrididae > Schistocerca > Schistocerca americana. The sequence continues at coordinate 1,121,642,979 of NC_060120.1, forward strand.
GAAATAAATACAAAAGGCACAATGCCGACTTAAGTACAAGAGGACTGACTGTTCTTACATTCTATTATTTGAGAATTTCCTGTGAGACCAGTTTTAGATTCCGATGCTTCACTTCAGGTTTACTGTATCCCTTGGCCCTTCTTATTGACGATGAAACACAGAAATTGCATCGCAATGAAATACAAAAGGCACATTGCCGACTTAAGTACAAGCAGACTGACTCTTCTCACTGTCTATGTTTCGAACCTTTCCTGTGAGACCAGTTTTAGATTCTGATGCTTCACTTCAGGTTTACTGTATCCCTTGGACCTTCTTAATGACGATAAAACACAGAAATTGCATCGGAATTAAATACAAAAAGCACAATGCCGACTTAAATACAAGAAGACTGACTCTTCTTACTGTCTATGTTTTGAACCATTCGTGTGAGACCAGATTTAGATTCCGATGCTTCACTTCAGGTTTACTGTGTCCCTTCGACCTTCTTATTGACGATGAAACACAGAAATTGCTTCGGAATTTAATAGAAAAGGCACGATGCCGACTTACGTACAAGAAGACTGACTCTTCTTACGGTCTATGTTTTGAACCTTTCCTGTGAGAGCAGTTTTCGATTCCTATTCTTCACTTCAGGTTTACTTTATCCGTTTTACCTTCTTAATGACGATGAAACACAGAAATTGCATCGGAATTAAATAGAAAAGGCACAATGCCGACTTAGGTACAAGAGGACTGACTGTTCTTACGTTCAATGAATTGAGCCTTTCCTGTGAGACCAGTTTTAGATATCGATGCTTCACTTCAGGTTTACTGTACCCCTTGGACCTTCTTATTGACGATGAAACACAGAAATTGCATGGCAACTAAATACAAAAGGCACAATGCCGACTTAAGTACAAGAAGACTGACTCTTCTTACAGTCTGTGGTTTGAACCTTTACTGTTGGACTAGCTTTAGATTCCAATGCTTCACTCCAGGTTTACTGTATCCCTTGGACCGTCTTATTGACGATGAAACACAGATATTGCATCGGAATTAAATACAAAAGGCACAATGCCGACTTTAGTACAATAAGACTGACTCTTCTTACTGTCTATGTTTTGGACCTTTCCTGTGAGAGCAGTTTTAGATTCCCGTGCTTCACTTCAGGTTTACTGTATCCCTTGGCCCTTTTTATTGACGATGAAACACAGAAATTGCATCGGAATTAAATACAAATGGCAAAATGCCGACTTAAGTACAAGAAGACTGACTCTTCTTACTGTCTATGTTTTGAACCTCTCCTGTGAGAGCAGTTTTAGATTCCCATACTTCACTTCAGGTTTACTGTATCCTTTGGACCTTCTTATTGACGATGAAACACAGAAATTGCATCGGAATTAAATACAAAAAGCACAATGCCGACTTAAGTACAAGAACAGTGACTCTTCATACTGTCTATGATTTGAACCTTTCGTGTGAGACCAGTTTTAGATTCCGATGCTTCACTTCAGGTTTACTGTATCCCTTGCACCTTCTTATTGACGATGAAACACAGAAATTGCATCGAAATTAAATACAAAAGGCACAATGCCGACTTAAGTACAAGAAGACTGACTTTTCTTACTGTCTAGGTTTTGAACCTTTCCTAAGAGATCAGTTTTAGATTCCGACACTTCACTTCAGGTTTACTGTATCCCTTGGACCTTCTTATTGAGGATGAAACACAGAAATTTCATCGGAAATATATACAAAAGGCACAATGCCGACTTAAGTACAAGAGGACTGACTGTACTTACATTCTATTATTTGAGAATTTCCTGTGAGACCAGTTTTAGATTCCGATGCTTCACTTCAGGTTTACTGTATCCCTTGCACCTTCTTATTGACGATGAAACACAGAAATTGCATCGCAATGAAATACAAAAGGCACATTGCCGACTTAAGTACAAGCAGACTGACTCTTCTCACTGTCTATGTTTCGAACCTTTCCTGTGAGACCTGTTTTAGATTCTGATGCTTCACTTCAGGTTTACTGTATCCCTTGGACCTTCTTAATGACGATAACACACAGATATTGCATCGGAAATAAATACAAAAAGCACAATGCCGACTTAAATACAAGAAGAGTGACTCTTCTTACTGTCTATGTTTTGAACCTTTCGTGTGAGACCAGATTTAGATTCCGATGCTTCACTTCAGGTTTACTGTATCCCATGGACCTTCTTATTGACGATAAAACACAGAAATTGCATCGGAATTTAATACAAAAGGCACGATGCCGACTTAAGTACAAGAAGACTGACTCCTCTTACGGTCTATGTTTTGAACCTTTCCTGTGAGAGCAGTTTTAGATTCCTATGCTTCACTTCAGGTTTACTGTATCCGTTGGACCTTCTTAATGACGATGAAACACAGAAATTGCATCGGAATTAAATAGAAAAGGCACAATGCCGACCTAAGTAAAAGAGGACTGACTGTTCTTACATTCAATGAATTGAGCCTTTCCTGTGAGACCAGTTTTAGATATCGATCCTTCACTTCAGGTTTACTGTATCCCTTGGACCTTCTTATTGACGATGAAACACAGAAATTGCATGGCAACTAAATACAAAAGGCACAATGCCGACTTAAGTACAAGAAGACTGACTCTTCTTACAGTCTGTGGTTTGAACCTTTACTGTGGGACTAGTTTTAGATTCCAATGCTTCACTCCAGGTTTACTGTATCCCTTGGACCGTCTTATTGACGATGAAACACAGATATTGCATCGGAATTAAATACAAAAGGCACAATGCCGACTTTAGTACAATAAGACTGACTCTTCTTACTGTCTATGTTTTGGACCTTTCCTGTGAGAGCAGTTTTAGATTCCCGTGCTTCACTTCAGGTTTACTGTATCCCTTGGCCCTTTTTATTGACGATGAAACACAGAAACTGCATCGGAATTAAATTCAAAAAGCACAATGCCGACTTATGTACAAGAAGACTGACTCTTCTTACTGTCTATGTTTTGAACCTTACCTTTGAGAGCAGTTTTAGATTCCCATGCTTCACTTCAGGTTTACTATATCCCTTGGACCTTCTTATTGACGATGAAACACAGAAATTGCATCGGAATTAAATACAAAAGGCAAAATGCCGACATAAGTACAAGAAGACTGACTCTTCTTACTGTCTATGCTTCAACCCTTTCCTGTGAGAGCAGTTTTAGATTCCCATGCTTCACTTCAGGTTTACTGTATCCTTTGAACCTTCTTATTGACGTTGAAACACAGAAATTGCATCGGAATTAAATACAAAAAGCACAATGCCGACTTAAGTACAAGAACAGTGACTCTTCATACTGTCTATGTTTTGAACCTTTCGTGTGAGACCAGTTTTAGATTCCGATGCTTCACTTCAGGTTTACTGTATCCCTTGCACCCTCTTATTGACGATGAAACACAGAAATTGCATCGGAATTAAAGACAAAAGGCACAATGCCGACTTAAGTACAAGAAGACTGACTCTTCTTACTGTGTAGGATTTGAACCTTTCCTAAGAGATCAGTTTTAGATTCCGACACTTCACTTCAGGTTTACAGTATCCCTTGGACCTTCTTATTGACGATGAAACACAGAAATTGCATCGGAAATAAATACAAAAGGCACAATGCCGACTTAAGTACAAGAGGACTGACTGTTCTTACATTCTATTATTTGAGAATTTCCTGTGAGACCAGTTTTAGATTCCGATGCTTCACTTCAGGTTTACTGTATCCCTTGCACCTTCTTATTGACGATGAAACACAGAAATTGCATCGCAATGTAATACAAATGGCATATTGCCAACTTAAGTACAAGCAGACTGACTCTTCTCACTGTCTATGTTTCGAACCTTTCCTGTGAGACCTGTTTTAGATTCTGATGCTTCACTTCAGGTTTACTGTATCCCTTGGACCTTCTTAATGACGATAAAACACAGAAATTGCATCGGAAGTAAATACAAAAAGCACAATGCCGACTTAGATACAAGAAGAGTGACTCTTCTTACTGTCTATGTTTTGAACCTTTCGTGTGAGACCAGATTTAGATTCCGATGCTTCACTTCAGGTTTACTGTATCCGTTGGACCTTCTTATTGACGATAAAACACAGAAATTGCATCGGAATTTAATAGAAAAGGCACGATGCCGACTTAAGTACAAGAAGACTGACTCTTCTTACGGTCTATGTTTTGAACCTTTCCTGTGAGAGCAGTTTTAGATTCCTATGCATCACTTCAGGTTTACTGTATCCGTTGGACCTTCTTAATGACGATGAAACACAGAAATTGCATCGGAATTAAATAGAGAAGGCACAATGCCGACTTAAGTACAAGAGGACTGACTGTTCTTACATTCAATGAATTGAGCCTTTCCTGTGAGACCAGTTTTAGCTATCGATGCTTCACTTCAGGTTTACTGTATCCCTTGGACCTTCTTATTGACGATGAAACACAGAAATTCCATGGCAACTAAATACAAAAGGCACAATGCCGACTTAAGTACAAGAAGACTGACTCTTCTTACAGTCTGTGGTTTGAACCTTTACTATGGGACTAGTTTTAGATTCCAATGCTTCACTCCAGGTTTACTGTATCCCTTGGACCTTTTTATTGACGATGAAACACAGAAATTGCATCGGAATTAAATACAAAAAGCACAATGCCGACTTAAGTACAAGAAGACTGACTCTTCTTACTGTCTATGTTTTGAACCTTACCTGTGAGAGCAGTTTTAGATTCCCATGCTTCACTTCAGGTTTACTGTATCCCTTGGACCTTCTTATTGACGATGAAACACAGAAATTGCATCGGAATTAAATACAAATGGCAAAATGACGACTTAAGTACAAGAAGACTGACTCTACTTACTGTCTAGGTTTTCAACCTTTCCTGAGAGATCAGTTTTAGATTCCGATACTTCACTTCAGGTTTACTGTATCCCTTGGACCTCCTTATTGACGATGAAACACAGAAATTGCATCGGAATTAAATACAAAAGGCACAATGCCGACTTAAGTACAAGAGGACTGACTGTTCTTACATTCTATTATTTGAGCCTTTCCTGTGAGACCAGTTTTAGATATCGATGCATCACTTCAGGTTTACTGTATCCCTTGGACCTTTTTATTGACGATGAAACACAGAAATTGCATCGGAATTAAATACAAAAGGCACAATGCCGACTTAAGTACAAGAAGACTGACTCTTCTTACTGTCTATGTTTTGAACCTTTCCTGTGAGAGCAGTTTTAGATTCCCGTGCTTTACTTCAGGTTTACTGTATCCCTTGGACCTTTTATTGACGATGAAACACAGACATTGCATCGGAATTAAATACAAAAGGCACAATGCCGACTTAAGTACAAGAAGACTGACTCTTCTTACTGTCTATGTTTTGAACCTCTCCTGTGTGAGCAGTTTTAGATTCCCATGCTTCACTTCAGGTTTACTGTATCCTTTGGACCTTCTTATTGATGATGAAACACAGAAATTGCATCGGAATTAAATACAAAAAGCACAATGCCGACTTAAGTACAAGAACAGTGACTCTTCATACTGTCTATGTTTTGAACCTTTCGTGTGAGACCAGTTTTAGATTCCGATGCTTCACTTCAGGTTTACTGTATCCCTTGCACATTCTTATTGACGATGAAACACAGAAATTGCATCGGAATTAAATACAAAAGGCACAATGCCGACTTAAGTACAAGAAGACTGACTTTTCTTACTGTCTAGGTTTTGAACCTTTCCTAAGAGATCAGTTTTAGATTCCGACACTTCACTTCAGGTTTACTGTATCCCTTGGACCTTCTTATTGTGGAATAAACACAGAAATTGCATCGGAAATAAATACAAAAGGCACAATGCCGACTTAAGTACAAGAGGACTAACTGTTCTTACATTCTATTATTTGAGAATTTCCTGTGAGACCAGTTTTAGATTCCGATGCTTCACTTCAGGTTTACTGTATCCCTTGCACCTTCTTATTGACGACGAAACACAGAAATTGCATCGCAATGAAATACAAAAGGCACATTGCCGACTTAAGTACAAGCAGACTGACTCTTCTGACTGTCTATGTTTCGAACCTTTCCTGTGAGACCAGTTTTAGATTCTGATGCTTCACTTCAGGTTTACTGTATCCCTTGGACCTTCTTAATGACGATAAAACACAGAAATTGCATCGGAAATAAATACAAAATGCACAATGCCGACTTAAATACAAGAAGAGTGACTCTTCTTACTGTCTATGTTTTGAACCTTTCGTGTGAGACCAGATTTAGATTCCGATGCTTCACTTCAGGTTTACTGTATCCCTTGGACCTTCTTATTGACGATAAAACACAGAAATTGCATCGGAATTTAATACAAACGGCACGATGCCGACTTAAGTACAAGAAGACTGACTCTTCTTACGGTCTATGTTTTGAACCTTTCCTGTGAGAGCAGTTTTAGATTCCTATGCTTCACTTCAGGTTTACTGTATCCGTTGGACCTTCTTAATGACGATGAAACACAGAAATTGCATCGGAATTAAATAGAAAAGGCACAATGCCGACCTAAGTACAAGAGGACTGACTGTTCTTACATTCAATGAATTGAGCCTTTCCTGTGAGACCAGTTTTAGATATCGATCCTTCACTTCAGGTTTACTGTATCCCTTGGACCTTCTTATTGACGATGAAACACAGAAATTGCATGGCAACTAAATACAAAAGGCACAATGCCGACTTAAGAACAAGAAGACTGACTCTTCTTACAGTCTGTGGTTTGAACCTTTACTGTGGGAATAGTTTTAGATTCCAATGCTTCACTCCAGATTTACTGTATCCCTTGGACCGTCTTATTGACGATGAAACACAGATATTGCATCGGAATTAAATACAAAAGGCACAATGCCGACTTTAGTACAATAAGACTGACTCTTCTTACTGTCTATGTTTTGAACCTTTCCTGTGAGAGCAGTTTTAGATTCCCGTGCTTCACTTCAGGTTTACTGTATCCCTTGGACCTTTTTATTGACGATGAAACACAGAAATTGCATCGGAATTTAATACAAAAAGCACAATGCCGACTTAAGTACAAGAAGACTGAATCTTCTTACTGTCTATGTTTTGAACCTTACCTGTGAGAGCAGTTTCAGATTCCCATGCTTCACTTCAGGTTTACTGTATCCCTTGGACCTTCTTATTGACGATGAAACACAGAAATTGCATCGGAATTAAATACAAATGGCAAAATGCCGACTTAAGTACAAGAAGACTGACTCTTCTTACTGTCTAGGTTTTCAACCTTTCCTGAGAGATCAGTTTTAGATTCCGATACTTCACTTCAGGTTTACTGTATCCCTTGCACCTCCTTATTGACGATGAAACACAGAAATTGCATCGGAATTAAATACAAAAGGCACAATGCCGACTTAAGTACAAGAGGACTGACTGTTCTTACATTCTATTATTTGAGCCTTTCCCGTGAGACCAGTTTTAGATATCGATGCATCACTTCAGGTTTACTGTATAACTTGGACCTTTTTATTGACGATGAAACACAGACATTGCATCGGAATTAAATACAAAAGGCACAATGACGACTTAAGTACAAGAGGACTGACTGTTCTTACATTCTATTATTTGAGCCTTTCCTGTGAGCCCAGTTTTAGATTCCGATGCTTCACTTCAGGTTTACTGTATCCCTTGGACCTTCTTATTGACGATAAAACACAGAAATTGCATCGGAATTTAATAGAAAAGGCACGATGCCGACTTAAGTACAAGAAGACTGACTCTTCTTACGGTCTAAGTTTTGAACCTTTCCTGTGAGAGCAGTTTTAGATTCCTATGCTTCACTTCAGGTTTACTGTATCCGTTGGACCTTCTTAATGACGATGAAACACACAAATTGCATCGGAATTAATTAGAGAAGGCACAATGCCGACTTAAGTACAAGAGGACTGACTGTTCTTACATTCAATGAATTGAGCCTTTCCTGTGAGACCAGTTTTAGATATCGATGCTTCACTTCAGGTTTACTGTATCCCTTGCACCTCCTTATTGACGATGAAACACAGAAATTGCATCAGAATTAAATACAAAAAGCACAATGCCGACTTAAGTACAAGAACAGTGACTCTTCATACTGTCTATGTTTTGAACCTTTCGTGTGAGACCAGTTTTAGATTCCGATGCTTCACTTCAGGTTTACTGTATCCCTTGCACCTTCTTATTGACGATGAAACACAGAAATTGCATCGGAATTAAATACAAAAGGCACAATGCCGACTTACGTACAAGAAGACTGACCTCTTCTTACTGTCTAGGTTTTGAACCTTTCCTAAGAGATCAGTTTTAGATTCCGACACTTCACTTCAGGTTTACTGTATCCCTTGGACCTCCTTATTGACGATGAAACACAGAAATTGCATCGGAAATAAATACAAAAGGCACAATGCCGACTTAAGTACAAGAGGACTGGCTGTTCTTACATTCTATTATTTGAGAATTTCCTGTGAGACCAGTTTTAGATTCCGATGCTTCACTTCAGGTTTACTGTATCCCTTGCACCTTCTTATTGACGATGAAACGCAGAAATTGCATCGCAATGAAATACAAAAGGCACATTGCCGACTTAAGTACAAGCAGACTGACTCTTCTCACTGTCTATGTTTCGAACCTTTCCTGTGAGACCAGTTTTAGATTCTGATGCTTCACTTCAGGTTTACTGTATCCCTTGGACCTTCTTAATGACGATAAAACACAGAAATTGCATCGGAATTAAATACAAAAAGCACAATGCCGACTTAAATACAAGAAGACTGACTCTTCTTACTGTCTATGTTTTGAACCTTTCGTGTGAGACCAGATTGAGATTCCGATGCTTCACTTCAGGTTTACTGTATCCCTTGGACCTTCTTATTGACGATGAAACTCAGATATTGCATGGCAACTAAATACAAAAGGCACAATGCCGACTTAAGTACAAGAAGACTGACTCTTCTTACTGTCTATGTTTTGAACCTTTCCTGTGAGAGCAGTTTTAGATTCCCGTGCTTCACTTAAGGTTTACTGTATCCCTTGGACCTTTTATTGACGATGAAACACTGACATTGCATCGGAATTAAATACAAAAGGCACAATGCCGACTTAAGTACAAGAAGACTGACTCTTCTTACTGTCTATGCTTTGAACCTCTCCTGTGAGAGCAGTTTTAGATTCCCATGCTTCACTTCAGGTTTACTGTATCCTTTGGACCTTCTTATTGACGATGAAACACAGATATTGCATGGCAACTAAATACAAAAGGCACAATGCCGACTTAAGTACAAAGAGACTGACTCTTCTTACAGTCTGTGGTTTGAACCTTTCTGTGGGACTAATTTTAGATTCCAATGCTTCACTCCAGATTTACTGTATGCCTTGGACCGTCTTATTGACGATGAAACACAGCTATTGCATCGGAATTAAATACAAAAGGCACAATGCCGACTTTAGTACAATAAGACTGACTCTTCTTACTGTCTATGTTTTGAACCTTTCCTGTGAGTGCAGTTTTAGATTCCCATGCTCACTTCAGGATTACTGTATCCCTTGGACCTTTTTATTGACGATGAAACGCAGAAATTGCATCGGAATTAAATACAAAAAGCACAATGCCGACTTAAGTACAAGAAGACTGACTCTTCTTACAGTCTATGTTTTGAACCTTACCTGTGAGAGCAGTTTTAGATTCCCATGCTTCACTCCAGGTGTACTGTATCCCTTGGACCGACTTATTGACGATGAAACACAGATATTGCATCGGAATTAAATAGAAAAGGCACAAAACAACAAGAAGACTGACTCTTCTTACAGTCTATGGTATGAACCTTTACTGTTTGACTAGTTCTAGATTCCAATGCTTCACTCCAGGTTTACTGTATCCCTTGGACCGTCTTATTGACGATGAAACACAGATATTGCATCGGAATTAAATACAAAAGGTACAATGCCGACTTTAGTACAATAAGACTGACTCTTCTTACTATCTATGTTTTGAACCTTTCCTGTGAGAGCAGTTTTAGATTCCCGTGCTTCGCTTCAGGTTTACTGTATCCCTTGGACCTTTTTATTGACGATGAAACACAGAAATTGCATCGGAATTAAATACAAAAGGCACAATGCCGACTTAAGTACAGGAAGACGGACTCTTCTTACTGTCTATGCTTTGAAACTTTCCTGTGAGAGCAGTTTTAGATTCCCATGCTTCACTTCAGGTTTACTGTATCCCTTGGACCTTCTTGTTGACGATGAAACACATAAATTGCATCGGAATTAAATACAAATGGCAAAATGCCGACTTAAGTACAAGAAGACTGACTGTTCTTACTGTCTAGGTTTTCAACCTTTCCTGAGAGATCAGTTTTAGATTCCGATAATTCACTTCAGGTTTACTGTATCCGTTGGACCTTCTTATTGACGATGAAACACAGAAATTGCATCGTAATTAAATACAAAAGGCACAATGCTGACTTAAGTACAAGAGGACTGACTGTTCTTACATTCTATTATTTGAGCCTTTCCTGTGAGACCAGTTTTAGATATCGATGCATCACTTCAGGTTTACTGTATCCCTTGGACCTTTTTATTGATGATGAAACACAGAAATTGCATCGGAATTAAATACAAATGGCAAAATGCCGACTTCAGTACAAGAAGACTGACTGTTCTTTCTGTCTAGGTTTTCAACCTTTCCTGAGAGATCAGTTTTAGATTCCGATAATTCACTTCAGGTTTACTGTATCCCTTGGACTTTCTTATTGACGATGAAACACAGAAATTGCATCGTAATTAAATACAAAAGGCACAATGCCGACTTAAGTACAAGAGGACTGACTGTTCTTACATTCTATTATTTGAGCCTTTCCTGTGAGACCAGTTTTAGATATCGATGCATCACTTCAGGTTTACTGTATCCCTTGGACCTTTTTATTGACGATGAAACACAGAAATTGCATCGGAATTAAATACAAAAGGCACAATGCCGACTTATGTACAACAAGACTGACTCTTCTTACTGTCTATGATTTGAACCTTTCCTGTGAGAGCAGTTTTAGATTCCCGTGTTTCACTTCAGGTTTACTGTATCCATTGGACTTTTTTATGGACGATGAAACACAGAAATTGCATCGGAATTAAATACAAAAGGCACAATGCCGACTTAAGTACAAGAAGACTGACTCTTCTTACTGTCTATGTTTTGAACCTTTCCTATAAGAGCAGTTTTAGATTCCCATGCTTCACTTCAGGTTTACTGTATCCTTTGGACATTCTTATTGACGATGAAACACAGAAATTGCATCGGAATTAACTACAAAAGGCACAATGCCGACATAAGTACAAGTAGACTGACTCTTCTTACTGTCTATGTTTTGAACCTTTCCTGTGAGAGCAGTTTTAGATTCCCATGCTTCACTTCAGGTTTACTGTATCCCTTGGACCTTCTTATTGACAATGAAACACAGAAATTGCTTCCGAATTAAATACAAATGGCAAAATGCCGTCTTAAGTTCAAAAAGACTGACTCTTCTTCCTGTCTAGGTTTTCAACCTTTCCTGAGAGATCAGTTTTAGATTCCGATACTTCACTTCAGGTTTACTGTATCCCTTGGACCTTCTTATTGACGATGAAACACAGAAATTGCATCGGAATTAAATACAAATGGCAAAATCCCGACTTAAGAACAAGAAGACTGACTCTTCTTACTGTCTAGGTTTTGAACCTCTCCTGAGAGATCGATTTTAGATTCCGATACTTCACTTCAGGTTTACTGTATTCCTTGGACCTTCTTATTGACGATGAAACACAGAAATTGCATCGGAATCAAATACAAAAGGCACAATGCCGACTTAAGTCAAAGAGGACTGACTGTTCTTACATTCTATTATTTGAGCCTTTCCTGTGAGACCAGTTTTAGATATCGATGCACCACTTCAGGTTTACTGTATCCCTCGGACCTTTTTATTGACGATGAAACACAGAAATTGCATCGGAATTAAATACAAAAGGCACAATGCTGACTTAAGTACAAGAAGACTGACTCTTCTTACTGTCTATGTTTTGAACGTTTCCTGTGAGACCAGTTTTAGATTCCCGTGCTTCACTTCAGGTTTACTGTATCCCTTGGACCGTTTTATTGACGATGAAACACAGAAATTGCATCGGAATTAAATACAAAAAGCACAATGCTGACTTAAATTCAAGAAGAGTGACTCTTCTTACAGTCTATGTTTTGAACCTTTCGTGTGAGACCAGATTTAGATTCCGATGCTTCACTTCAGGTTTACTGTATCCGTTGGACCTTCTTATTGACGATAAAACACAGAAATTGCATCGGAATTTAATAGAAAAGGCACGATGCCGACTTAAGTACAAGAAGACTGACTCTTCTTACGGTCTATGTTTTGAACCTTTCCTGTGAGAGCAGTTTTAGATTCCTATGCATCACTTCAGGTTTACTGTATCCGTTGGACCTTCTTAATGACGATGAAACACAGAAATTGCATCGGAATTAAATAGAGAAGGCACAATGCCGACTTAAGTACAAGAGGGCTGACTGTTCTTACATTCAATGAATTGAGCCTTTCCTGTGAGACCAGTTTTAGCTATCGATGCTTCACTTCAGGTTTACTGTATCCCTTGGACCTTCTTATTGACGATGAAACACAGAAATTCCATGGCAACTAAATACAAAAGGCACAATGCCGACTTAAGTACAAGAAGACTGACTCTTCTTACAGTCTGTGGTTTGAACCTTTACTATGGGACTAGTTTTAGATTCCAATGCTTCACTCCAGGTTTACTGTATCCCTTGGACCTTTTTATTGACGATGAAACACAGAAATTGCATCGGAATTAAATACAAAAAGCACAATGCCGACTTAAGTACAAGAAGACTGACTCTTCTTACTGTCTATGTTTTGAACCTTACCTGTGAGAGCAGTTTTAGATTCCCATGCTTCACTTCAAGTTTACTGTATCCCTTGGACCTTCTTATTGACGATGAAACACAGAAATTGCATCGGAATTAAATACAAATGGCAAAATGACGACTTAAGTACAAGAAGACTGACTCTACTTACTGTCTAGGTTTTTCAACCTTTCCTGAGAGATCAGTTTTAGATTCCGATACTTCACTTCAGGTTTACTGTATCCCTTGGACCTCCTTATTGACGATGAAACACAGAAATTGCATCGGAATTAAATACAAAAGGCACAATGCCGACTTAAGTACAAGAGGACTGACTGTTCTTACATTCTATTATTTGAGCCTTTCCTGTGAGACCAGTTTTAGATATCGATGCATCACTTCAGGTTTACTGTATCCCTTGGACCTTTTTATTGACGATGAAACACAGAAATTGCATCGGAATTAAATACAAAAGGCACAATGCCGACTTAAGTACAAGAAGACTGACTCTTCTTACTGTCTATGTTTTGAACCTTTCCTGTGAGAGCAGTTTTAGATTCCCGTGCTTTACTTCAGGTTTACTGTATCCCTTGGACCTTTTATTGACGATGAAACACAGACATTGCATCGGAATTAAATACAAAAGGCACAATGCCGACTTAAGTACAAGAAGACTGACTCTTCTTACTGTCTATGTTTTGAACCTCTCCTGTGTGAGCAGTTTTAGATTCCCATGCTTCACTTCAGGTTTACTGTATCCTTTGGACCTTCTTATTGATGATGAAACACAGAAATTGCATCGGAATTAAATACAAAAAGCACAATGCCGACTTAAGTACAAGAACAGTGACTCCTCATACTGTCTATGTTTTGAACCTTTCGTGTGAGACCAGTTTTAGATTCCGATGCTTCACTTCAGGTTTACTGTATCCCTTGCACATTCTTATTGACGATGAAACACAGAAATTGCATCGGAATTAAATACAAAAGGCACAATGCCGACTTAAGTACAAGAAGACTGACTTTTCTTACTGTCTAGGTTTTGAACCTTTCCTAAGAGATCAGTTTTAGATTCCGACACTTCACTTCAGGTTTACTGTATCCCTTGGACCTTCTTATTGTGGAATAAACACAGAAATTGCATCGGAAATAAATACAAAAGGCACAATGCCGACTTAAGTACAAGAGGACTAACTGTTCTTACATTCTATTATTTGAGAATTTCCTGTGAGACCAGTTTTAGATTCCGATGCTTCACTTCAGGTTTACTGTATCCCTTGCACCTTCTTATTGACGACGAAACACAGAAATTGCATCGCAATGAAATACAAAAGGCACATTGCCGACTTAAGTACAAGCAGACTGACTCTTCTCACTGTCTATGTTTCGAACCTTTCCTGTGAGACCAGTTTTAGATTCTGATGCTTCACTTCAGGTTTACTGTATCCCTTGGACCTTCTTAATGACGATAAAACACAGAAATTGCATCGGAAATAAATACAAAATGCACAATGCCGACTTAAATACAAGAAGAGTGACTCTTCTTACTGTCTATGTTTTGAACCTTTCGTGTGAGACCAGATTTAGATTCCGATGCTTCACTTCAGGTTTACTGTATCCCTTGGACCTCCTTATTGACGATAAAACACAGAAATTGCATCGGAATTTAATACAAAAGGCACGATGCCGACTTAAGTAATAGAAGACTGACTCTTCTTACGGTCTATGTTTTGAACCTTTCCTGTGAGAGCAGTTTTAGATTCCTATGCTTCACTTCAGGTTTACTGTATCCGTTGGACCTTCTTAATGACGATGAAACACAGAAATTGCATCGGAATTAAATAGAAAAGGCACAATGCCGACCTAAGTACAAGAGGACTGACTGTTCTTACATTCAATGAATTGAGCCTTTCCTGTGAGACCAGTTTTAGATATCGATCCTTCACTTCAGGTTTACTGTATCCCTTGGACCTTCTTATTGACGATGAAACACAGAAATTGCATGGCAACTAAATACAAAAGGCACAATGCCGACTTAAGAACAAGAAGACTGACTCTTCTTACAGTCTGTGGTTTGAACCTTTACTGTGGGAATAGTTTTAGATTCCAATGCTTCACTCCAGATTTACTGTATCCCTTGGACCGTCTTATTGACGATGAAACACAGATATTGCATCGGAATTAAATACAAAAGGCACAATGCCGACTTTAGTACAATAAGACTGACTCTTCTTACTGTCTATGTTTTGAACCTTTCCTGTGAGAGCAGTTTTAGATTCCCGTGCTTCACTTCAGGTTTACTGTATCCCTTGGACCTTTTTATTGACGATGAAACACAGAAATTGCATCGGAATTTAATACAAAAAGCACAATGCCGACTTAAGTACAAGAAGACTGAATCTTCTTACTGTCTATGTTTTGAACCTTACCTGTGAGAGCAGTTTCAGATTCCCATGCTTCACTTCAGGTTTACTGTATCCCTTGGACCTTCTTATTGACGATGAAACACAGAAATTGCATCGGAATTAAATACAAATGGCAAAATGCCGACTTAAGTACAAGAAGACTGACTCTTCTTACTGTCTAGGTTTTCAACCTTTCCTGAGAGATCAGTTTTAGATTCCGATACTTCACTTCAGGTTTACTGTATCCCTTGCACCTCCTTATTGACGATGAAACACAGAAATTGCATCGGAATTAAATACAAAAGGCACAATGCCGACTTAAGTACAAGAGGACTGACTGTTCTTACATTCTATTATTTGAGCCTTTCCCGTGAGACCAGTTTTAGATATCGATGCATCACTTCAGGTTTACTGTATAACTTGGACCTTTTTATTGACGATGAAACACAGACATTGCATCGGAATTAAATACAAAAGGCACAATGACGACTTAAGTACAAGAGGACTGACTGTTCTTACATTCTATTATTTGAGCCTTTCCTGTGAGCCCAGTTTTAGATTCCGATGCTTCACTTCAGGTTTACTGTATCCCTTGGACCTTCTTATTGACGATAAAACACAGAAATTGCATCGGAATTTAATAGAAAAGGCACGATGCCGACTTAAGTACAAGAAGACTGACTCTTCTTACGGTCTAAGTTTTGAACCTTTCCTGTGAGAGCAGTTTTAGATTCCTATGCTTCACTTCAGGTTTACTGTATCCGTTGGACCTTCTTAATGACGATGAAACACACAAATTGCATCGGAATTAATTAGAGAAGGCACAATGCCGACTTAAGTACAAGAGGACTGACTGTTCTTACATTCAATGAATTGAGCCTTTCCTGTGAGACCAGTTTTAGATATCGATGCTTCACTTCAGGTTTACTGTATCCCTTGCACCTCCTTATTGACGATGAAACACAGAAATTGCATCAGAATTAAATACAAAAAGCACAATGCCGACTTAAGTACAAGAACAGTGACTCTTCATACTGTCTATGTTTTGAACCTTTCGTGTGAGACCAGTTTTAGATTCCGATGCTTCACTTCAGGTTTACTGTATCCCTTGCACCTTCTTATTGACGATGAAACACAGAAATTGCATCGGAATTAAATACAAAAGGCACAATGCCGACTTACGTACAAGAAGACTGACTCTTCTTACTGTCTAGGTTTTGAACCTTTCCTAAGAGATCAGTTTTAGATTCCGACACTTCACTTCAGGTTTACTGTATCCCTTGGACCTCCTTATTGACGATGAAACACAGAAATTGCATCGGAAATAAATACAAAAGGCACAATGCCGACTTAAGTACAAGAGGACTGGCTGTTCTTACATTCTATTATTTGAGAATTTCCTGTGAGACCAGTTTTAGATTCCGATGCTTCACTTCAGGTTTACTGTATCCCTTGCACCTTCTTATTGACGATGAAACGCAGAAATTGCATCGCAATGAAATACAAAAGGCACATTGCCGACTTAAGTACAAGCAGACTGACTCTTCTCACTGTCTATGTTTCGAACCTTTCCTGTGAGACCAGTTTTAGATTCTGATGCTTCACTTCAGGTTTACTGTATCCCTTGGACCTTCTTAATGACGATAAAACACAGAAATTGCATCGGAATTAAATACAAAAAGCACAATGCCGACTTAAATACAAGAAGACTGACTCTTCTTACTGTCTATGTTTTGAACCTTTCGTGTGAGACCAGATTGAGATTCCGATGCTTCACTTCAGGTTTACTGTATCCCTTGGACCTTCTTATTGACGATGAAACTCAGATATTGCATGGCAACTAAATACAAAAGGCACAATGCCGACTTAAGTACAAGAAGACTGACTCTTCTTACTGTCTATGCTTTGAACCTTACCTGTGAGAGCAGTTTTAGATTCCCATGCTTCACTTCAGGTTTACTGTATCCCTTGGACCTTCTTATTGACGATGAAACACAGAAATTGCATCGGAATTAAATACAAATGGCAAAATGCCGACTTAAGTACAAGAAGACTGACTCTTCTTACTGTCTAGGTTTTCAACCTTTCCTGAGAGATCAGTTTTAGATTCCGATACTTCACTTCAGGTTTACTGTATCCCTTGGACCTCCTTATTGACGATGAAACACAGAAATTGCATCGGAATTAAATACAAAAGGCACAATGCCGACTTGAGTACAAGAGGACTGACTGTTCTTACATTCTATTATTTGAGCCTTTCCTGTGAGACCAGTTTTAGATATCGATGCATCACTTCAGGTTTACTGTATCCCTTGGACCTTTTTATTGACGATGAAACACAGGAATTGCATCGGAATTAAATACAAAAGGCACAATGCGGACTTAAGTACAAGAAGACTGACTCTTCTTACTGTCTATGTTTTGAACCTTTCCTGTGAGAGCAGTTTTAGATTCCCGTGCTTCACTTAAGGTTTACTGTATCCCTTGGACCTTTTATTGACGATGAAACACTGACATTGCATCGGAATTAAATACAAAAGGCACAATGCCGACTTAAGTACAAGAAGACTGACTCTTCTTACTGTCTATGCTTTGAACCTCTCCTGTGAGAGCAGTTTTAGATTCCCATGCTTCACTTCTGGTTTACTGTATCCTTTGGACCTTCTTATTGACGATGAAACACAGATATTGCATGGCAACTAAATACAAAAGGCACAATGCCGACTTAAGTACAAAGAGACTGACTCTTCTTACAGTCTGTGGTTTGAACCTTTCTGTGGGACTAATTTTAGATTCCAATGCTTCACTCCAGATTTACTGTATGCCTTGGACCGTCTTATTGACGATGAAACACAGCTATTGCATCGGAATTAAATACAAAAGGCACAATGCCGTCTTTAGTACAATAAGACTGACTCTTCTTACTGTCTATGTTTTGAACCTTTCCTGTGAGTGCAGTTTTAGATTCCCATGCTTCACTTCAGGATTACTGTATCCCTTGGACCTTTTTATTGACGATGAAACGCAGAAATTGCATCGGAATTAAATACAAAAAGCACAATGCCGACTTAAGTACAAGAAGACTGACTCTTCTTACAGTCTATGTTTTGAACCTTACCTGTGAGAGCAGTTTTAGATTCCCATGCTTCACTCCAGGTGTACTGTATCCCTTGGACCGACTTATTGACGATGAAACACAGATATTGCATCGGAATTAAATAGAAAAGGCACAAAACAACAAGAAGACTGACTCTTCTTACAGTCTATGGTATGAACCTTTACTGTTTGACTAGTTCTAGATTCCAATGCTTCACTCCAGGTTTACTGTATCCCTTGGACCGTCTTATTGACGATGAAACACAGATATTGCATCGGAATTAAATACAAAAGGTACAATGCCGACTTTAGTACAATAAGACTGACTCTTCTTACTGTCTATGTTTTGAACCTTTCCTGTGAGAGCAGTTTTAGATTCCCGTGCTTCGCTTCGGGTTTACTGTATCCCTTGGACCTTTTTATTGACGATGAAACACAGAAATTGCATCGGAATTAAATACAAAAGGCACAATGCCGACTTAAGTACAGGAAGACGGACTCTTCTTACTGTCTATGCTTTGAACCTTTCCTGTGAGAGCAGTTTTAGATTCCCATGCTTCACTTCAGGTTTACTGTATCCCTTGGACCTTCTTGTTGACGATGAAACACATAAATTGCATCGGAATTAAATACAAATGGCAAAATGCCGACTTAAGTACAAGAAGACTGACTGTTCTTACTGTCTAGGTTTTCAACCTTTCCTGAGAGATCAGTTTTAGATTCCGATAATTCACTTCAGGTTTACTGTATCCGTTGGACCTTCTTATTGACGATGAAACACAGAAATTGCATCGTAATTAAATACAAAAGGCACAATGCCGACTTAAGTACAAGAGGACTGACTGTTCTTACATTCTATTATTTGAGCCTTTCCTGTGAGACCAGTTTTAGATATCGATGCATCACTTCAGGTTTACTGTATCCCTTGGACCTTTTTATTGATGATGAAACACAGAAATTGCATCGGAATTAAATACAAATGGCAAAATGCCGACTTCAGTACAAGAAGACTGACTGTTCTTTCTGTCTAGGTTTTCAACCTTTCCTGAGAGATCAGTTTTAGATTCCGATAATTCACTTCAGGTTTACTGTATCCCTTGGACTTTCTTATTGACGATGAAACACAGAAATTGCATCGTAATTAAATACAAAAGGCACAATGCCGACTTAAGTACAAGAGGACTGACTGTTGTTACATTCTATTATTTGAGCCTTTCCTGTGAGACCAGTTTTAGATATCGATGCATCACTTCAGGTTTACTGTATCCCTTGGACCTTTTTATTGACGATGAAACACAGAAATTGCATCGGAATTAAATACAAAAGGCACAATGCCGACTTATGTACAACAAGACTGACTCTTCTTACTGTCTATGATTTGAACCTTTCCTGTGAGAGCAGTTTTAGATTCCCGTGTTTCACTTCAGGTTTACTGTATCCATTGGACTTTTTTATGGACGATGAAACACAGAAATTGCATCGGAATTAAATACAAAAGGCACAATGCCGACTTAAGTACAAGAAGACTGACTCTTCTTACTGTCTATGTTTTGAACCTTTCCTATAAGAGCAGTTTTAGATTCCCATGCTTCACTTCAGGTTTACTGTATCCTTTGGACATTCTTATTGACGATGAAGCACAGAAATTGCATCGGAATTAAACACAAAAAGCACAATGCCGACTTAAGTACAAGAACAGTGACTTTTCATACTGCCTATGTTATGAACCTTTCGTAAGAGACCAGTTTTAGATTCCGATGCTTCACTTCAGGTTTACTGTATCACTTGCACCTTCTTATTGACGATGAAACACAGAAATTGCATCGGAATGAAATACAAAGGCACAATGCCGACTTAAGTACAAGAAGACTGACTCTTCTTACTGTCTAGGTTTTGAACCTTTCCTAAGAGATCAGTTTTAGATTCCGACACTTCACTTCAGGTTTACTGTATCCCTTGGACCTTCTTATTGACGATGAAACACAGAAATTGCATCGGAATTAAATACAAAAGGCACAATGCCGACTTAAGTACAAGAGGACTGACTATTCTTACATTCTATTATTTGAGCCTTTCCTGTGAGACCAGTTTTAGATTCCGATGCTTCACTTCAGGTTTACTGTATCCCTTGGACCGTCTTACTGACGATGAGACACAGAAATTGCATCGGAATTAAATACAAAATGCACAATGCCAACTTAAGTACAACAGGAATGTTGCTCCTTACTGTCTATGTTTTGAACCTTTCCTTTGAGAGCAGTTTTAGATTCCGATGCTTCACTTCAGGTTTTCTGTATCCCTTGGACCTTCATATTGACGCTGAAACACAGGAATTGCATCGCAATGAAATACAAAAGGCACATTGCCGACTTAAGTACAAGCAGACTGACTCTTCTCACTGTCTAGGTTTCGAACCTTTCCTGTGCGACCAGTTTTAGATTCTGATGCTTCACTTCAGGTTTACTGTATCCCTTAAACCTTCTTAATGGCGATGAAACACAGAAATTGCATCGGAATTAAATACAAAAAGCACAATGCCGACTTAAATACAAGAGGAGAGACTCTTCTTACTGTCTATGTTTTGAACCTTTCGTGTGAGGCCAGTTTTGGATTCCGATGCTTCACTTCAGGTTTACTGTATCCCTTGAACCTTCTTATTGTCGATGAAACACAGAAATTGCATCGGAATTTAATAGGAAAGGCACGATACCGACTTAAGTGCAAGAAGACTGACTCTTCTTACTGTCTATGTTTTGAACCTTTCCTGTGAGAGCAGTTTTAGATTCCTATGCTTCACTTCAGGTACAAGTACAGTACAAGAAGACTGACTCTTCTTACAGTCTATGTTTTGAACCTATACTGTGGGACTAGTTCTAGATTCCAATGCTTCACTCCAGGTGTACTGTATCCCTTGGACCGACTTATTGACGATGAAACACAGATATTGCATCGGAATTAAATAGAAAAGGCACAATGCCGACTTTAGTACAATAAGGCTTACTCTTCTTACTGTCTATGTTTTGAACCTTTCCTGTGAGAGCAGTTTTAGATTCCCGTGCTTCACTTCAGGTTTACTGTATCCCTTGGACCTTTTTATTGACGATGAAACACAGAAATTGCATCGGAATTAAATATAAAAGGCACAATGCCGACTTAACTACAAGAAGACTGACTCTTCTTACTGTCTATGTTTTGAACCTTTCCTGTGAGAGCAGTTTTAGATTCCCATGCTTCACTTCAGGTTTACTGTATCCCTTGGACCTTCTTATTGACGATGAAACACAGAAATTGCATCGGAATTAAACACAAATAACAAAATGCCGACTTAAGTACAAGAAGACTGACTGTTCTTACATTCTATTATTTGAGCCTTTCCTGTGAGACCAGTTTTAGATATCGATGCATCACTTCAGGTTTACTGTATCCCTTGGACCTTTTTATTGACGATGAAACACAGAAATTGCATCGGAATTAAATACAAAAGGCACAATAAAGACTTAAGTACAACAAGACTGACTCTTCTTACTGTCTATGATTTGAACCTTTCCTGTGAGAGCAGTTTTAGATTCCCGTGTTTCACTTCAGGTTTACTGTATCCCTTGGACCTTTTTATTGACGATGAAACACAGAAATTGCATCGGAATTAAATACAAAAGGCACAATGCCGATACAAGAAGACTGACTCTTCTTACTGTCTATGTTTTGAACCTTTCCTATGAGAGCAGTTTTAGATTCCCATGCTTCACTTCAGGTTTACTGTATCCTTTGGACCTTCTTATTGACGATGAAGCACAGAAATTGCATCGGAATTAAACACAAAAAGCACAATGCCGACTTAAGTACAAGAACAGTGACTTTTCATACTGTCTATGTTTTGAACCTTTCGTGTGAGACCAGTTTTAGATTCCGATGCTTCACTTCAGGTTTACTGTATCCCTTGCACCTTCTTATTGACGATGAAACACAGAAATTGCATCGGAATTAAATACAAAAGGCACAATGCCGACTTAAGTACAAGAAGACTGACTCTTCTTACTGTCTAGGTTTTGAACCTTTCCTAAGAGATCAGTTTTAGATTCCGACACTTCACTTCAGGTTTACTGTATCCCTTGGACCTTTTTATTGACGATGAAACACAGTAATTGCATCGGAATTAAATACAAAAGGCACAATGCCGACTTAAGTACAAGAGGACTGACTGTTCTTACATTCTATTATTTGAGCCTTTCCTGTGAGACCAGTCTTAGATTCCGATGCTTCACTTCAGGTTTACTGTATCCCTTGGACCGTCTTACTGACGATGAGACACAGTAATTGCATCGGAATTAAATACAAAATGCACAATGCCAACTTAAGTACAAGAGGAATGTCGCTCCTTACTGTCTATGTTTTGAACCTTTCCTTTGAGAGCAGTTTTAGATTCCGATGCTTCACTTCAGGTTTTCTGTATCCCTTGGACCTTCATATTGACGCTGAAACACAGAAATTGCATCGCAATGAAATACAAAAGGCACACTGCCGACTTAAGTACAAGCAGACTGACTCTTCTCACTGTCTAGGTTTCGAACCTTTCCTGTGCGCCCAGTTTTAGATTCTGATGCTTCACTTCAGGTTTACTGTATCCCTTGGACCTTCTTATTGACGATGAAACACAGAAATTGCATCGGAATTAAATAGAAAATGCACAATGCCGACTTAAGTACAAGAGGACTGACTGTTCTCACATTCAATGAATTGAGCCTTTCCTGTGAGACCAGTTTTAAATATCGATGCTTCACTTCAGGTTTACTGTATCCCTTGGACCTTCTTATTGACGATGAAACACAGAAATTGCATGGCAACTAAATACAAAAGGCACAATGCCGACTTAAGTACAAGAAGACTGACTCTTCTTACAGTCTATGTTTTGAACCTTTACTGTGGGACTAGTTCTAGATTCCAATGCTTCACTCCAGGTGTACTGTATCCCTTGGACCGACATATTGACGATGAAACACAGATATTGCATCGGAATTAAATACAAAAGGCACAATGCCGACTTTAGTACAATAAGACTTACTCTTCTTACTGTCTATGCTTTGAAACTTTCCTGTGAGAGCAGTTTTAGATTCCCGTGCTTCACTTCAGGTTTACTGCATCCCTTGGACCTTTTTATTGACGATGAAACACAGAAATTGCATCGGAATTAAATACAAAAGGCACAATGCCGACTGAAGTACAAGAAGACTGACTCTTCTTACTGTCTATGTTTTGAACCTTTCCTGTGAGAGCAGTTTTAGATTCCCATGCTTCACTTCAGGTTTACTGTATCCCTTGGACCGTCTTATTGACGCTGAAACACAGAAATTGCATCGGAATTAAATACAAATGGCAAAATGCCGACTTAAGTACAAGAAGACTGACTGTTCTTACTGTCTAGGTTTTCAACCTTTCCTGAGAGATCAGTTTTAGATTCCGATACTTCACTTCAGGTTTACTGTATCCCTTGGACCTTCTTACTGACGATGAAACACAGAAATTGCATCGTAATTAAATACAAAAAGCACAATGACGACTTCAGTACAAGAGGACTGACTGTTCTTACATTCTATTATTTGAGCCTTTCCTGTGAGACCAGTTTTAGATATCGATGCATCACTTCAGGTTTACTGTATCCCTTGGACCTTTTTATTGACAACGAAACACAGAAATTGCATCGGAATTAAATACAAAAGGCACAATGCCGACTTATGTACAACAAGACTGACTCTTCTTACTGTCTATGATTTGAACCTTTCCTGTGAGAGCAGTTTTAGATTCCCGTGTTTCACTTCAGGTTTACTGTATCCCTTGGACATTTTTATTGACGATGAAACACAGAAATTGCATCGGAATTAAATACAAAAGGCACAATGCCGACTTAAGTACAAGAAGACTGACTCTTCTTACTGTCTATGTTTTGAACCTTACCTATAAGAGCAGTTTTAGATTCCCATGCTTCACTTCTGGTTTACTGTATCCTTTGGACATTCTTATTGACGATGAAGCACAGAAATTGCATCGGAATTAAACACAAAAAGCACAATGCCGACTTAAGTACAAGAACAGTGACTTTTCATACTGTCTATGTTTTGAACCTTTCGTGTGAGACCAGTTTTAGATTCCGATGCTTCACTTCAGGTTTACTGTATCCCTTGCACCTTCTTATTGACGATGAAGCACAGAAATTGCATCGGAATTAAATACAAAAGGCACAATGAAGACTTAAGTACAAGAAGACTGACTCTTCTTACTGTCTAGGTTTTGAACCTTTCCTAAGAGATCAGTTTTAGATTCCGACACTTCACTTCAGGTTTACTGTATCCCTTGGACCTTCTTATTGACGATGAAACACAGAAATTGCATCGGAATTAAATACAAAAGGCACAAAGCCGACTTAAGTACAAGAGGACTGACTGTTCTTACTTTCTATTATTTGAGCCTTTCCTGTGAGACCAGTTTTAGATTCCGATGCTTCACTTCAGGTTTACTGTATCCCTTGGACCGTCTTACTGACGATGAGACACAGAAATTGCATCGGAATTAAATACAAAATGCACAATGCCAACTTAAGTACAAGAGGAATGTCGCTCCTTACTGTCTATGTTTTGAACCTTTCCTTTGAGAGCAGTTTTAGATTCCGATGCTTCACTTCAGGTTTTCTGTATCACTTGGACCTTCATATTGACGCTGAAACACAGGAATTGCATCGCAATGAAATACAAAAAGCACATTGCCGACTTAAGTACAAGCAGACTGACTCTTCTCACTGTCTAGGTTTCGAACCTTTCCTGTGCGACCAGTTTTAGATTCTGATGCTTCACTTCAGGTTTACTGTATCCCTTGAACCTTCTTAATGGCGATGAAACACAGAAATTGCATCGGAATTAAATACAAAAAGCACAATGCCGACTTAAATACAAGAAGAGTGACTCTTCTTACTGTCTATGTTTTGAACCTTTTGTGTGAGACCAGTTTTGGATTCCGATGCTTCACTTCAGGTTTACTATATCCCTTGAACCTTCTTATTGACGATGAAACACAGAAATTGCATCGGAATTTAATAGGAAAGGCACGATGCCGACTTAAGTACAAGAAGACTGACTCTTCTTACTGTCTATGTTTTGAACCTTTCCTGTGAGAGCAGTTTTAGATTCCTATGCTTCACTTCAGGTTTACTGTATCCGTTGGACCTTCTTAATGACGATGAAACACAGAAAATGCATCGGAATTAAATAGAAAAGGCACAATGCCGACTTAAGTACAAGAGGACTGACTGTTCTTACATTCAATCAATTGAGCCTTTCCTGTAAGACCAGTTTTAGATATCGATGCTTCACTTCAGGTTTACTGTATCCCTTGGACCTTCTTATTAACGATGAAACACAGAAATTGCACGGCAACTAAATACAAAAGGCACAATGCCGACTTAAGTACAAGAAGACTGACTCTTCTTACAGTCTATGTTTTGAACCTTTACTGTGGGACTAGTTCTAGATTCCAATGCTTCACTCCAGGTGTACTGTATCCCTTGGACCGACTTATTGACGATGAAACACAGATATTGCATGGGAATTAAATACAAAAGGCACAATGCCGACTTTAGTACAATAAGACTTACTCTTCTTACTTTCTATGTTTTGAACCTTTCCTGTGAGAGCAGTTTTAGATTCCCGTGCTTCTCTTCAGGTTTACTGTATCCCTTGGACCTTTTTATTGACGATGAAACACAGAAATTGCATCGGAATTAAATACAAAAGGCACAATGCCGACTTAAGTACAAGAAGACTGACTCTTCTTAATGTCTATGTTTTGAACCTTTCCTGTGAGAGCAGTTTTAGATTCCCATGCTTCACTTCAGGTTTACTGTATCCCTTGGACCTTCCCATTGACGATGAAACACAGAAATTGCATCGGAATTAAACACAAATGGCAAAATGCCGACTTAAGTACAAGAAGACTGACTGTTCTTACATTCTATTATTTGAGCCTTTCCTGTGAGACCAGTTTTAGATATCGATGCATCACTTCAGGTTTACTGTATCCCTTGGACCTTTTTATTGACGATGAAACACAGAAATTGCATCGGAATTAAATACAAAAGGCACAATGCAGACTTAAGTACAAAAAGACTGACTCTTCTTACTGTCTATGATTTGAACCTTTCCTGAGAGAGCAGTATTAGATTCCCGTGTTTCACTTCAGGTTTACTGTATCCCTTGGACCTTTTTATTGACGATGAAACACAGAAATTGCATCGGAATTAAATACAAAAGGCACAATGCCGATACAAGAAGACTGACTCTTCTTACTGTCTATGTTTTGAACCTTTCCTAAGAGAGCAGTTTTAGATTCCCATGCTTCACTTCAGGTTTACTGTATCCTTTGGACCTTCTTATTGACGATGAAGCACAGAAATTGCATCGGAATTAAACACAAAAAGCACAATGCCGACTTAAGTACAAGAACAGTGACTTTTCATACTGTCTATGTTCTGAACCTTTCGTGTGAGACCAGTTTTAGATTCCGATGCTTCACTTCAGGTTTACTGTATCCCTTGCACCTCTTATTGACGATGAAACGCAGAAATTGCATCGGAATTAAATACAAAAGGCACAATGCCGACTTAAGTACAAGAAGACTGACTCTTCTTACTGTCTAGGTTTTGAACCTTTCCTAAGAGATCAGTTTTAGATTCCGACACTTCACTTCAGGTTTACTGTATCCCTTGGACCTTTTTATTGACGATGAAACACAGAAATTGCATCGGAATTAAATACAAAAGGCACAATGCCGACTTAAGTACAAGAGGACTGACTGTTCTTACATTCTATTATTTGAGCCTTTCCTGTGAGACCAGTCTTAGATTCCGATGCTTCACTTCAGGTTTACTGTATCCCTTGGACCGTCTTACTGACGATGAGACACAGAAATTGCATCGGAATTAAATACAAAATGCACAATGCCAACTTAAGTACAAGAGGAATGTCGCTCCTTACTGTCTATGTTTTGAACCTTTCCTTTGAGAGCAGTTTTAGATTCCGATGCTTCACTTCAGGTTTTCTGTATCCCTTGGACCTTCATATTGACGCTGAAACACAGAAATTGCATCGCAATGAAATACAAAAGGCACATTGCCGACTTAAGTACAAGCAGACTGACACTTCTCACTGTCTAGGTTTCGAACCTTTCATGTGCGACCAGTTTTAGATTCTGATGCTTCACTTCAGGTTTACTGTATCCCTTGGACCTTCTTAATGGCGATGAAACACAGAAATTGCATCGGAATTAAATACAAAAAGCACAATGCCGACTTAAATACAAGAAGAGTGACTCTCCTTACTGTCTATGTTTTGAACCTTTCGTGTGAGACCAGTTTTAGATTCCGATGCTTCACTTCAGGTTTACTGTATCCCTTGGACCTTCTTATTGACGATGAAACACAGAAATTGCATCGGAATTTAATAGAAAAGGCACGATGCCGACTTAAGTACAAGAAGCCTGTCTCTTCTTACTGTCTATGTTTTGAACCTTTCCTGTGAGAGCAGTTTTAGATTCCTATGCTTCACTTCAGGTTTACTGTATCCGTTGGACCTTCTTAATGACGATGAAACACAGAAATTGCATCGCAATTAAATAGAAAATGCACAATGCCGACTTAAGTACAAGAGGACTGACTGTTCTTACACTCAATGAATTGAGCCTTTCCTGTGAGACCAGTTTTAGATATCTTAGCTTCACTTCAGGTTTACTGTATCCCTTGGACCTTCTTATTGACGATGAAACACAGAAATTGCATCGGAATTAAATACAAAAGGAACAATGCCGACTTAAGTACAAGAAGACTGACTCTTCTTACTGTCTATGTTTTGAACCTTTCCTGTGAGAGCAGTTTTAGATTCCCATGCTTCACTTCAGGTTTACTGTATCCCTTGGACCTTCCTATTGACGATGAAACACAGAAATTGCATCGGAATTAAACACAAATGGCAAAATGCCGACTTAAGTACAAGAAGACTGACTGTTCTTACATTCTATTATTTGAGCCTTTCCTGTGAGACCAGTTTTAGATATCGATGCATCACTTCAGGTTTACTGTATCCCTTGGACCTTTTTATTGACGATGAAACACAGATATTGCATCGGAATTAAATACAAAAGGCACAATGCCGACTTAAGTACAACAAGACTGACTCTTCTTACTGTCTATGATTTGAACCTTTCCTGTGAGAGCAGTTTTAGATTCCCGTGTTTCACTTCAGGTTTACTGTATCCCTTGGACCTTTTTATTGACGATGAAACACAGAAATTGCATCGGAATTAAATACAAAAGGCACAATGCCGATACAAGAAGACTGACTCTTCTTACTGTCTATGTTTTGAACCTTTCCTATGAGAGCAGTTTTAGATTCCCATGCTTCACTTCAGGTTTACTGTATCCCTTGGACCTTCCTATTGACGATGAAACACAGAAATTGCATCGGAATTAAATACAAATGGCAAAATGCCGACTTAAGTACAAGAAGACTGACTGTTCTTACTGTCTAGGTTTTCAACCTTTCCTGAGAGATCAGTTTTAGATTCCGATACTTCACTTCAGGTTTACTGTATCCCTTGGACCTTCTTATTGACGATGAAACACAGAAATTGCATCGTAATTAAATACAAGAGGCACAATGACGACTTAAGTACAAGAGGACTGACTGTTCTTACATTCTATTATTTGAGCCTTTCCTGTGAGACCAGTTTTAGATTCCGATGCTTCACTTCAGGTTTACTGTATCCCTTGGACCGTCTTACTGACGATGAGACACAGAAATTGCATCGGAATTAAATTCAAAATGCACAATGCCAACTTAAGTACAAGATGAATGTCGCTCCTTACTGTCTATGTTTTGAACCTTTCCTTTGGGAGCAGTTTTAGATTCTGATGCTTCACTTCAGGTTTTCTGTATCCCTTGGTCCTTCATATTGACGCTGAAACACAGGAATTGCATCGTAATGAAATACAAAAGGCACATTGCCGACTTAAGTACAAGCAGACTGACTCTTCTCACTGTCTAGGTTTCGAACCTTTCCTGTGCGACCAGTTTTAGATTCTGATGCTTCACTTCAGGTTTACTGTATCCCTTGAACCTTCTTAATGGCGATGAAACACAGAAATTGCATCGGAATTAAATACAAAAAGCACAATGCCGACTTAAATACAAGAAGAGTGACTCTTCTTACTGTCTATGTTTTGAACCTTTCCTGTGAGAGCAGTTTTAGATTCCCGTGCTTCACTTCAGGTTTACTGTATCCCTTGGACCTTTTTATTGACGATGAAACACAGAAATTGCATCGGAATTAAATACAAAAGGAACAATGCCGACTTAAGTACAAGAAGACTGACTCTTCTTACTGTCTATGTTTTGAACCTTTCCTGTGAGAGCAGTTTTAGATTCCCATGCTTCACTTCAGGTTTACTGTATCCCTTGGACCTTCCTATTGACGATGAAACACAGAAATTGCATCGGAATTAAACACAAATGGCAAAATGCCGACTTAAGTACAAGAAGACTGACTGTTCTTACATTCTATTATTTGAGCCTTTCCTGTGAGACCAGTTTTAGATATCGATGCATCACTTCAGGTTTACTGTATCCCTTGGACCTTTTTATTGACGATGAAACACAGAAATTGCATCGGAATTAAATACAAAAGGCACAATGCCGACTTAAGTACAACAAGACTGACTCTTCTTACTGTCTATGATTTGAACCTTTCCTGTGAGAGCAGTTTTAGATTCCCGTGTTTCACTTCAGGTTTACTGTATCCCTTGGACCTTTTTATTGACGATGAAACACAGAAATTGCATCGGAATTAAATACAAAAGGCACAATGCCGATACAAGAAGACTGACTCTTCTTACTGTCTATGTTTTGAACCTTTCCTATGAGAGCAGTTTTAGATTCCCATGCTTCACTTCAGGTTTACTGTATCCTTTGGACCTTCTTATTGACGATGAAGCACAGAAATTGCATCGGAATTAAACACAAAAAGCACAATGCCGACTTAAGTACAAGAACAGTGACTTTTCATACTGTCTATGTTTTGAACCTTTCGTGTGAGACCAGTTTTAGATTCCGATGCTTCACTTCAGGTTTACTGTATCCCTTGCACCTTCTTATTGACGATGAAACACAGAAATTGCATCGGAATTAAATACAAAAGGCACAATGCCGACTTAAGTACAAGAAGACTGACTCATCTTACTGTCTAGGTTTTGAACCTTTCCTAAGAGATCAGTTTTAGATTCCGACACTTCACTTCAGGTTTACTGTATCCCTTGGACCTTTTTATTGACGATGAAACACAGAAATTGCTTCGGAATTAAATACAAAAGGCACAATGCCGACTTAAGTACAAGAGGACTGACTGTTCTTACATTCTATTATTTGAGCCTTTCCTGTGAGACCAGTCTTAGATTCCGATGCTTCACTTCAGGTTTACTGTATCCCTTTGACCGTCTTACTGACGATGAGACACAGAAATTGCATCGGAATTAAATACAAAATGCACAATGCCAACTTAAGTACAAGAGGAATGTCGCTCCTTACTGTCTATGTTTTGAACCTTTCCTTTGAGAGCAGTTTTAGATTCCGATGCTTCACTTCAGGTTTTCTGTATCCCTTGGACCTTCATATTGACGCTGAAACACAGAAATTGCATCGCAATGAAATACAAAAAGCACATTGCCGACTTAAGTACAAGCAGACTGACTCTTCTCACTGTCTAGGTTTCGAACCTTTCCTGTGCGACCAGTTTTAGATTCTGATGCTTCACTTCAGGTTTACTGTATCCCTTGGACCTTCTTAATGGCGATGAAACACAGAAATTGCATCGGAATTAAATACAAAATGCACAATGCCAACTTAAGTACAAGAGGAATGTCGCTCCTTACTGTCTATGTTTTGAACCTTTCCTTTGAGAGCAGTTTTAGATTCCGATGCTTCACTTCAGGTTTTCTGTATCCCTTGGACCTTCATATTGACGCTGAAACACAGAAATTGCATGGCAACTAAATACAAAAGGCACAATGCCGACTTAAGTACAAGAAGACTGACTCTTCTTACAGTCTATGTTTTGAACCTTTACTGTGGGACTAGTTCTAGATTCCAATGCTTCACTCCAGGTGTACTGTATCCCTTGGACCGACTTATTGACGATGAAACACAGATATTGCATCGGAATCAAATACAAAAGGCACAATGCCGACTTTAGTACAATAAGACTTACTCTTCTTACTGTCTATGTTTTGAACCTTTCCTGTGAGAGCAGTTTTAGATTCCCGTGCTTCACTTCAGGTTTACTGTATCCCTTGGACCTTTTTATTGACGATGAAACTCAGAAATTGCATCGGAATTAAATACAAAAGGCACAATGCCGACTTAAGTATAAGAAGACTGACTCTTCTTACTGTCTATGTTTTGAACCTTTCCTGTGAGAGCAGTTTTAGATTCCCATGCTTCACTTCAGGTCTACTGTATCCCTTGGACCTTCTTATTGAAGATGAAACACAGAAATTGCATCGGAATTAAATACAAATGGCAAAATGCCGACTTAAGTACAAGAAGACTGACTGTTCTTACTGTCTAGGTTTTCAACCTTTCCTGAGAGATCAGTTTTAGATTCCGATACTTCACTTCATTTTTACTGTATCCCTTGGACCTTCTTATTAACGATGAAACACAGAAATTGCATCGTAATTAAATACAAAAGGCACAATGACGACTTCAGTACAAGAGGACTGACTGTTCTTACATTCTATTATTTGAGCCTTTCCTGTGAGACCAGTTTTAGATAGCGATGCATCTCTTCAGGTTTACTGTATCCCTTGGACCTTTTTATTGACGATGAAACACAGAAATTGCATCGGAATTAAATACAAAAGGCACAATGCCGACTTAAGTACAACAAGACTGACTCTTCTTACTGTCTATGATTTGAACCTTTCCTGTGAGAGCAGTTTTAGATTCCCGTGTTTCACTTCATGTTTACTCTATCCCTTGGACCTTTTTATTGACGATGAAACACAGAAATTGCATCGGAATTAAATACAAAAGGCACAATGCCGACATAAGTACAAGAAGACTGACTCTTCTTACTGTCTATGTTTTGAACCTTTCCTATGAGAGCAGTTTTAGATTCCCATGCTTCACTTCAGGTTTACTGTATCCTTTGGTCCTTCTTATTGACGATGAAGCACAGAAATTGCATCGGAATTAAACACAAAAAGCACAATGCCGACTTAAGTACAAGAACAGTAACTTTTCATACTGTCTATGTTTTGAACCTTTCGTGTGATACCAGTTTTAGATTCCGATGTTTCACTTCAGGTTTACTGTATCCCTTGGACCTTCCTATTGACGATGAAACACAGAAATTGCATCGGAATTAAACACAAATGGCAAAATGCCGACTTAAGTACAAGAAGACTGACTGTTCTTACATTCTATTATTTGAGCCTTTCCTGTGAGACCAGTTTTAGATATCGATGCATCACTTCAGGTTTACTGTATCCCTTGGACCTTTTTATTGACGATGAAACACAGAAATTGCATCGGAATTAAATACAAAAGGCACAATGCCGACTTAAGTACAACAAGACTGACTCTTCTTACTGTCTATGATTTGAACCTTTCCTGTGAGAGCAGTTTTAGATTCCCGTGTTTCACTTCAGGTTTACTGTATCCCTTGGACCTTTTTATTGACGATGAAACACAGAAATTGCATCGGAATTAAATACAAAAGGCACAATGCCGATACAAGAAGACTGACTCTTCTTACTGTCTAGGTTTTGAACCTTTCCTAAGAGATCTGTTTTAGATTCCGACACTTCACTTCAGGTTTACTGTATCCCTTGGACCTTTTTATTGACGATGAAACACAGAAATTGCTTCGGAATTAAATACAAAAGGCACAATGCCGACTTAAGTACAAGAGGACTGACTGTTCTTACATTCTATTATTTGAGCCTTTCCTGTGAGACCAGTCTTAGATTCCGATGCTTCACTTCAGGTTTACTGTATCCCTTGGACCGTCTTACTGACGATGAGACACAGAAATTGCATCGGAATTAAATACAAAATGCACAATGCCAACTTAAGTACAAGAGGAATGTCGCTCCTTACTGTCTATGTTATGAACCTTTCCTTTGAGAGCAGTTTTAGATTCCGATGCTTCACTTCAGGTTTTCTGTATCCCTTGGACCTTCATATTGACGCTGAAACACAGAAATTGCATCGCAATGAAATACAAAAGGCACATTGCCGACTTAAGTACAAGCAGACTGACTCTTCTCACTGTCTAGGTTTCGAACCTTTCCTGTGCGACCAGTTTTAGATTCTGATGCTTCACTTCAGGTTTACTGTATCCCTTGGACCTTCTTAATGGCGATGAAACACAGAAATTGCATCGGAATTAAGTACAAAAAGCACAATGCCGACTTAAATACAAGAAGAGTGACTCTTCTTACTGTCTATGTTTTGAACCTTTCGTGTGAGACCAGTTTTAGATTCCGATGCTTCACTTCAGGTTTACTGTATCCCTTGGACCTTCTTATTGACGATGAAACACAGAAATTGCATCGGAATTTAATAGAAAAGGCACGATGCCGACTTAAGTACAAGAAGACTGACTCTTCTTACTGTCTATGTTTTGAACCTTTCCTGTGAGAGCAGTTTTAGATTCCTATGCTTCACTTCAGGTTTACTGTATCCGTTGGACCTTCTTAATGACGATGAAACACAGAAATTGCATCGGAATTAAATAGAAAATGCACAATGCCGACTTAAGTAAAAGAGGACTGACTGTTCTTACATTCAATGAATTGAGCCTTTCCTGTGAGACCAGTTTTAGATATCGATGCTTCACTTCAGGTTTACTGTATCCCTTGGACCTTCTTATTGACGATGAAACACAGAAATTGCATGGCAACTAAATACAAAAGGCACAATGCCGACTTAAGTACAAGAAGACTGACTCTTCTTACAGTCTATGTTTTGAACCTTTACTGTGGGACTAGTTCTAGATTCCAATGCTTCACTCCAGGTGTACTGTATCCCTTGGACCGACTTATTGACGATGAAACACAGATATTGCATCGGAATCAAATACAAAAGGCACAATGCCGACTTTAGTACAATAAGACTTACTCTTCTTACTGTCTATGTTTTGAACCTTTCCTGTGAGAGCAGTTTTAGATTCCCGTGCTTCACTTCAGGTTTACTGTATCCCTTGGACCTTTTTATTGACGATGAAACTCAGAAATTGCATCGGAATTAAATACAAAAGGCACAATGCCGACTTAAGTATAAGAAGACTGACTCTTCTTACTGTCTATGTTTTGAACCTTTCCTGTGAGAGCAGTTTTAGACTCCCATGCTTCATTCAGGTCTACTGTATCCCTTGGACCTTCTTATTGAAGATGAAACACAGAAATTGCATCGGAATTAAATACAAATGGAAAAATGCCGACTTAAGTACAAGAAGACTGACTGTTCTTACTGTCTAGGTTTTCAACCTTTCCTGAGAGATCAGTTTTAGATTCCGATACTTCACTTCATTTTTACTGTATCCCTTGGACCTTCTTATTGACGATGAAACACAGAAATTGCATCGTAATTAAATACAAAAGGCACAATGACGACTTCAGTACAAGAGGACTGACTGTTCTTACATTCTATTATTAGAGCCTTTCCTGTGAGACCAGTTTTAGATATCGATGCATCACTTCAGGTTTACTGTATCCCTTGGACCTTTTTATTGACGATGAAACACAGAAATTGCATCGGAATTAAATACAAAAGGCACAATGCCGACTTAAGTACAACAAGACTGACTCTTCTTACTGTCTATGATTTGAACCTTTCCTGTGAGAGCAGTTTTAGATTCCCGTGTTTCACTTCAGGTTTACTCTATCCCTTGGACCTTTTTATTGACGATGAAACACAGAAATTGCATCGGAATTAAATACAAAAGGCACAATGCCGACTTAAGTACAAGAAGACTGACTCTTCTTACTGTCTATGTTTTGAACCTTTCCTATGAGAGCAGTTTTAGATTCCCATGCTTCACTTCAGGTTTACTGTATCCTTTGGTCCTTCTTATTGACGATGAAGCACAGAAATTGCATCGGAATTAAACACAAAAAGCACAATGCCGACTTAAGTACAAGAACAGTAACTTTTCATACTGTCTATGTTTTGAACCTTTCGTGTGATACCAGTTTTAGATTCCGATGTTTCACTTCAGGTTTACTGTATCCCTTGGACCTTCCTATTGACGATGAAACACAGAAATTGCATCGGAATTAAACACAAATGGCAAAATGCCGACTTAAGTACAAGAAGACTGTCTGTTCTTACATTCTATTATTTGAGCCTTTCCTGTGAGACCAGTTTTAGATATCGATGCATCACTTCAGGTTTACTGTATCCCTTGGACCTTTTTATTGACGATGAAACACAGAAATTGCATCGGAATTAAATACAAAAGGCACAATGCCGACTTAAGTACAACAAGACTGACTCTTCTTACTGTCTATGATTTGAACCTTTCCTGTGAGAGCAGTTTTAGATTCCCGTGTTTCACTTCAGGTTTACTGTATCCCTTGGACCTTTTTATTGACGATGAAACACAGAAATTGCATCGGAATTAAATACAAAAGGCACAATGCCGATACAAGAAGACTGACTCTTCTTACTGTCTAGGTTTTGAACCTTTCCTAAGAGATCTGTTTTAGATTCCGACACTTCACTTCAGGTTTACTGTATCCCTTGGACCTTTTTATTGACGATGAAACACAGAAATTGCTTCGGAATTAAATACAAAAGGCACAATGCCGACTTAAGTACAAGAGGACTGACTGTTCTTACATTCTATTATTTGAGCCTTTCCTGTGAGACCAGTCTTAGATTCCGATGCTTCACTTCAGGTTTACTGTATCCCTTGGACCGTCTTACTGACGATGAGACACAGAAATTGCATCGGAATTAAATACAAATTGCACAATGCCAACTTAAGTACAAGAGGAATGTCGCTCCTTACTGTCTATGTTATGAACCTTTCCTTTGAGAGCAGTTTTAGATTCCGATGCTTCACTTCAGGTTTTCTGTATCCCTTGGACCTTCATATTGACGCTGAAACACAGAAATTGCATCGCAATGAAATACAAAAGGCACATTGCCGACTTAAGTACAAGCAGACTGACTCTTCTCACTGTCTAGGTTTCGAACCTTTCCTGTGCGACCAGTTTTAGATTCTGATGCTTCACTTCAGGTTTACTGTATCCCTTGGACCTTCTTAATGGCGATGAAACACAGAAATTGCATCGGAATTAAATACAAAAAGCACAATGCCGACTTAAATACAAGAAGAGTGACTCTTCTTACTGTCTATGTTTTGAACCTTTCGTGTGAGACCAGTTTTAGATTCCGATGCTTCACTTCAGGTTTACTGTATCCCTTGGACCTTCTTATTGACGATGAAACACAGAAATTGCATCGGAATTTAATAGAAAAGGCACGATGCCGACTTAAGTACAAGAAGACTGACTCTTCTTACTGTCTATGTTTTGAACCTTTCCTGTGAGAGCAGTTTTAGATTCCTATGCTTCACTTCAGGTTTACTGTATCCGTTGGACCTTCTTAATGACGATGAAACACAGAAATTGCATCGGAATTAAATAGAAAATGCACAATGCCGACTTAAGTACAAGAGGACTGACTGTTCTTACATTCAATGAATTGAGCCTTTCCTGTGAGACCAGTTTTAGATATCGATGCTTCACTTCAGGTTTACTGTATCCCTTGGACCTTCTTATTGACGATGAAACACAGAAATTGCATGGCAACTAAATACAAAAGGCACAATGCCGACTTAAGTACAAGAAGACTGACTCTTCTTACAGTCTATGTTTTGAACCTTTACTGTGGGACTAGTTCTAGATTCCAATGCTTCACTCCAGGTGTACTGTATCCCTTGGACCGACTTATTGACGATGAAACACAGATATTGCATCGGAATCAAATACAAAAGGCACAATGCCGACTTTAGTACAGTAAGACTTACTCTTCTTACTGTCTATGTTTTGAACCTTTCCTGTGAGAGCAGTTTTAGATTCCCGTGCTTCACTTCAGGTTTACTGTATCCCTTGGACCTTTTTATTGACGATGAAACTCAGAAATTGCATCGGAATTAAATACAAAAGGCACAATGCCGACTTAAGTATAAGAAGACTGACTCTTCTTACTGTCTATGTTTTGAACCTTTCCTGTGAGAGCAGTTTTAGACTCCCATGCTTCATTCAGGTCTACTGTATCCCTTGGACCTTCTTATTGAAGATGAAACACAGAAATTGCATCGGAATTAAATACAAATGGCAAAATGCCGACTTAAGTACAAGAAGACTGACTGTTCTTACTGTCTAGGTTTTCAACCTTTCCTGAGAGATCAGTTTTAGATTCCGATACTTCACTTCATTTTTACTGTATCCCTTGGACCTTCTTATTGACGATGAAACACAGAAATTGCATCGTAATTAAATACAAAAGGCACAATGACGACTTCAGTACAAGAGGACTGACTGTTCTTACATTCTATTATTAGAGCCTTTCCTGTGAGACCAGTTTTAGATATCGATGCATCACTTCAGGTTTACTGTATCCCTTGGACCTTTTTATTGACGATGAAACACAGAAATTGCATCGGAATTAAATACAAAAGGCACAATGCCGACTTAAGTACAACAAGACTGACTCTTCTTACTGTCTATGATTTGAACCTTTCCTGTGAGAGCAGTTTTAGATTCCCGTGTTTCACTTCAGGTTTACTCTATCCCTTGGACCTTTTTATTGACGATGAAACACAGAAATTGCATCGGAATTAAATACAAAAGGCACAATGCCGACTTAAGTACAAGAAGACTGACTCTTCTTACTGTCTATGTTTTGAACCTTTCCTATGAGAGCAGTTTTAGATTCCCATGCTTCACTTCAGGTTTACTGTATCCTTTGGTCCTTCTTATTGACGATGAAGCACAGAAATTGCATCGGAATTAAACACAAAAAGCACAATGCCGACTTAAGTACAAGAACAGTAACTTTTCATACTGTCTATGTTTTGAACCTTTCGTGTGATACCAGTTTTAGATTCCGATGTTTCACTTCAGGTTTACTGTATCCCTTGGACCTTCCTATTGACGATGAAACACAGAAATTGCATCGGAATTAAACACAAATGGCAAAATGCCGACTTAAGTACAAGAAGACTGACTGTTCTTACATTCTATTATTTGAGCCTTTCCTGTGAGACCAGTTTTAGATATCGATGCATCACTTCAGGTTTACTGCATCCCTTGGACCTTTTTATTGACGATGAAACACAGAAATTGCATCGGAATTAAATACAAAAGGCACAATGCCGACTTAAGTACAACAAGACTGACTCTTCTTACTGTCTATGATTTGAACCTTTCCTGTGAGAGCAGTTTTAGATTCCCGTGTTTCACTTCAGGTTTACTGTATCCCTTGGACCTTTTTATTGACGATGAAACACAGAAATTGCATCGGAATTAAATACAAAAGGCACAATGCCGATACAAGAAGACTGACTCTTCTTACTGTCTATGTTTTGAACCTTTCCTATGAGAGCAGTTTTAGATTCCCATGCTTCACTTCAGGTTTACTGTATCCTTTGGACCTTCTTATTGACGATGAAGCACAGAAATTGCATCGGAATTAAACACAAAAAGCACAATGCCGACTTAAGTACAAGAACAGTGACTTTTCATACTGTCTATGTTTTAAACCTTTCGTGTGAGAACAGTTTTAGATTCCGATGCTTCACTTCAGGTTTACTGTATCCCTTGCACCTTCTTATTGACGATGAAACACAGAAATTGCATCGGAATTAAATACAAAAGGCACAATGCCGACTTAAGTACAAGAAGACTGACTCATCTTACTGTCTAGGTTTTGAACCTTTCCTAAGAGATCAGTTTTAGATTCCGACACTTCACTTCAGGTTTACTGTATCCCTTGGACCTTTTTATTGACGATGAAACACAGAAATTGCTTCGGAATTAAATACAAAAGGCACAATGCCGACTTAAGTACAAGAGGACTGACTGTTCTTACATTCTATTATTTGAGCCTTTCCTGTGAGACCAGTCTTAGATTCCGATGCTTCACTTCAGGTT
Source organism: Schistocerca americana (assembly GCF_021461395.2). Lineage (NCBI taxonomy): Eukaryota > Metazoa > Arthropoda > Insecta > Orthoptera > Acrididae > Schistocerca > Schistocerca americana. The sequence goes on from NC_060120.1 coordinate 1,121,682,685, forward strand.
TACTGTATCCCTTGGACCGTCTTACTGACGATGAGACACAGAAATTGCATCGGAATTAAATACAAAATGCACAATGCCAACTTAAGTACAAGAGGAATGTCGCTCCTTACTGTCTATGTTTTGAACCTTTCCTTTGAGAGCAGTTTTAGATTCCGATGCTTCACTTCAGGTTTTCTGTATCCCTTGGACCTTCATATTGACGCTGAAACACAGAAATTGCATCGCAATGAAATACAAAAGGCACATTGCCGACTTAAGTACAAGCAGACTGACTCTTCTCACTGTCTAGGTTTCGAACCTTTCCTGTGCGACCAGTTTTAGATTCTGATGCTTCACTTCAGGTTTACTGTATCCCTTGGACCTTCTTAATGGCGATGAAACACAGAAATTGCATCGGAATTAAATACAAAAAGCACAATGCCGACTTAAATACAAGAAGAGTGACTCTTCTTACTGTCTATGATTTGAACCTTTCGTGTGAGACCAGTTTTAGATTCCGATGCTTCACTTTAGGTTTACTGTATCCCTTGGACCTTCTTATTGACGATGAAACACAGAAATTGCATCGGAATTTAATAGAAAAGGCACGATGCCGACTTAAGTACAAGAAGACTGACTCTTCTTACTGTCTATGTTTTGAACCTTTCCTGTGAGAGCAGTTTTAGATTCCTATGCTTCACTTCAGGTTTACTGTATCCGTTGGACCTTCTTAATGACGATGAAACACAGAAATTGCATCGGAATTAAATAGAAAATGCACAATGCCGACTTAAGTAGAAGAGGACTGACCGTTCTTACATTCAATGAATTGAGCCTTTCCTGTGAGACCAGTTTTAGATATCGATGCTTCACTTCAGGTTTACTGTATCCCTTGGACCTTCTTATTGACGATGAAACACAGAAATTGCATGGCAACTAAATACAAAAGGCACAATGCCGACTTAAGTACAAGAAGACTGACTCTTCTTACAGTCTATGTTTTGAACCTTTACTGTGGGACTAGTTCTAGATTCCAATGCTTCAATCCAGGTGTACTGTATCCCTTGGACGTACTTATTGACGATGAAACACAGATATTGCATCGGAATCAAATACAAAAGGCACAATGCCGACTTTAGTACAATAAGACTTACTCTTCTTACTGTCTATGTTCTGAACCTTTCCTGTGAGAGCAGTTTTAGATTCCCGTGCTTCACTTCAGGTTTACTGTATCCCTTGGACCTTTTTATTGACGATGAAACTCAGAAATTGCATCGGAATTAAATACAAAAGGCACAATGCCGACTTAAGTATAAGAAGACTGACTCTTCTTACTGTCTATGTTTTGAACCTTTCCTGTGAGAGCAGTTTTAGATTCCCAAGCTTCACTTCAGGTCTACTGTATCCCTTGGACCTTCTTATTGACGATGAAACACAGAAATTGCATCGGAATTAAATACAAATGGCAAAATGCCGACTTAAGTACAAGAAGACTGACTGTTCTTACTGTCTAGGTTTTCAACCTTTCCTGAGAGATCAGTTTTAGATTCCGATACTTCACTTCAGGTTTACTGTATCCCTTGGACCTTCTTATTGACGATGAAACACAGAAATTGCATCGTAATTAAATACAAAAGGCACAATGACGACTTCAGTACAAGAGGACTGACTGTTCTTACATTCTATTATTTGAGCCTTTCCTGTGAGACCAGTTTTAGATATCGATGCATCACTTCAGGTTTACTGTATCCCTTGGACCTTTTTATTGACGATGAAACACAGAAATTGCATCGGAATTAAATACAAAAGGCACAATGCCGACTTAAGTACAACAAGACTGACTCTTCTTACTGTCTATGATTTGAACCTTTCCTGTGAGAGCAGTTTTAGATTCCCGTGTTTCACTTCAGGTTTACTCTATCCCTTGGACCTTTTTATTGACGATGAAACACAGAAATTGCATCGGAATTAAATACAAAAGGCACAATGCCGACTTAAGTACAAGAAGACTGACTCTTCTTACTGTCTATGTTTTGAACCTTTCCTATGAGAGCAGTTTTAGATTCCCATGCTTCACTTCAGGTTTACTGTATCCTTTGGTCCTTCTTATTGACGATGAAGCACAGAAATTGCATCGGAATTAAACACAAAAAGCACAATGCCGACTTAAGTACAAGAACAGTAACTTTTCATACTGTCTATGTTTTGAACCTTTCGTGTGATACCAGTTTTAGATTCCGATGCTTCACTTCAGGTTTACTGTATCCCTTGGACCTTCTTATTGACGATGAAACACAGAAATTGCATCGGAATTTAATAGAAAAGGCACGATGCCGGCTTAAGTACAAGAAGACTGACTCTTCTTACTGTCTATGTTTTGAACCTTTCCTGTGAGAGCAGTTTTAGATTCCTATGCTTCACTTCAGGTTTACTGTATCCGTTGGACCTTCTTAATGACGATGAAACACAGAAATTGCATCGGAATTAAATAGAATAGTCACAATGCCGACATAAGTACAAGAGGACTGACTGTTCTTACATTCAATGAATTGAGCCTTTCCTGTGAGACCAGTTTTAGATATCGATGCTTCACTTCAGGTTTACTGTTTCCCTTGGACCTTCTTATTGACGATGAATCACAGATATTGCATGGCAACTAAATACAAAAAGCACAATGCCGACTTAAGTACAAGAAGACTGACTCTTTTTACTGTCTATGTTTTGAACCTTTACTGTGAGACCAGTTTTAGATTCCGACACTTCACTTCAGGTTTACTGTATTCCTTGGACCTTCTTATTGACGATAAAACACTCAAATTGCATCGGAATTAAATAGAAAAGGTACAATGCCGACTTAAGTACAAGAAGACTGACTCTTCTTACTGTCTATGTTTTGAACCTTTCCTGTGAGAGCAGTTTTAGATTCCCGTGCTTCACTTCAGGTTTACTGTATCCCTTGGACCTTTTTATTGACGATGAAACACAGAAATTGCATCGGAATCAAATACAAAAGGCACAATGCCGACTTAAGTACAAGAAGACTGACTCTTCTTACTGTCTATGCTTTGAAACTTTCCTGTGAGAGCAGTTTTAGTTTCCCATGCTTCACTTCAGGTTTACTGTATCCCTTGGACCTTCTTATTGACGATGAAACACAGAAATTGCATCGGAATTAAATACAAATGGCAAAATGCCGACTTAAGTACAGGAAGACTGACTCTTCTTACTGTCTAGGTTTTGGACCTTTCCTGAAAGATCAGTTTTAGATTCCGATACTTCACTTCAGGTTTACTGTATCCCTTGGACCTTCTTATTGACGATGACACACAGAAATTGCATCGGAATTAAATACAAATGGCAAAATGCCGACTTAAGTACAAGAAGACTGACTCTTCTTACTGTCTAGGTTTTCAACCTTTCCTGAGAGATCAGTTTTAGATTCCGATACTTCACTTCAGGTTTACTGTATCCTTGGACCTTCTTATTGACGATGAAACACAGAAATTGCATCGGAATTAAATACAAAAGGCACAACGCCGACTTATGTACAGGAGGACTGACTGTTCTTACATTCTAATATTTGGGCCATTATTGTGAGACCAGTTTTAGATATCGATGCATCACCTCAGGTTTACTGTATCCCTTGGACCTTTTTATTGACGATGAAACACAAAAATTGCATCGGAATTAAATACAAAAGGCACAATGCCGACTTAAGTACAAGAAGATTGACTCTTCTTACTGTCTATGTTTTGAACCTTTCCTGTGATAGCAGTTTTAGATTCCCGTGCTTCACTTCAGGTTAACTGTATCCCTTGGACCTTTTTATTGACGATGAAACACAGAAATTGCATCGCAATTAAATACAAAAGGCACATTGCCGACTTAAGTACAAGAAGACTGACTGTTCTTACTGTCTAGGTTTTCAACCTTTCCTGAGAGATCAGTTTTAGATTCCGATACTTCACTTCATTTTTACTGTATCCCTTGGACCTTCTTATTGACGATGAAACACAGAAATTGCATCGTAATTAAATACAAAAGGCACAATGCCGACTTAAGTACAACAAGACTGACTCTTCTTACTGTCTATGATTTGAACCTTTCCTGTGAGAGCAGTTTTAGATTCCCGTGTTTCACTTCAGGTTTACTCTATCCCTTGGACCTTTTTATTGACGATGAAACACAGAAATTGCATCGGAATTAAATACAAAAGGCACAATGCCGACTTAAGTACAAGACGACTGACTCTTCTTACTGTCTATGTTTTGAACCTTTCCTATGAGAGCAGTTTTAGATTCCCATGCTTCACTTCAGGTTTACTGTATCCTTTGGTCCTTCTTATTGACGATGAAGCACAGAAATTGCATCGGAATTAAACACAAAAAGCACATGCCGACTTAAGTACAAGAACAGTAACTTTTCATACTGTCTATGTTTTGAACCTTTCGTGTGATACCAGTTTTAGATTCCGATGTTTCACTTCAGGTTTACTGTATCCCTTGGACCTTCCTATTGACGATGAAACACAGAAATTGCATCGGAATTAAACACAAATGGCAAAATGCCGACTTAAGTACAAGAAGACTGACTGTTCTTACATTCTATTATTTGAGCCTTTCCTGTGAGACCAGTTTTAGATATCGATGCATCACTTCAGGTTTACTGTATCCCTTGGACCTTTTTATTGACGATGAAACACAGAAATTGCATCGGAATTAAATACAAAAGGAACAATGCCGACTTAAGTACAACAAGACTGACTCTTCTTACTGTCTATGATTTGAACCTTTCCTGTGAGAGCAGTTTTAGATTCCCGTGTTTCACTACAGGTTTACTGTATCCCTTGGACCTTTTTATTGACGATGAAACACAGAAATTGCATCGGAATTAAATACAAAAGGCACAATGCCGATACAAGAAGACTGACTCTTCTTACTGTCTAGGTATTGAACCTTTCCTAAGAGATCTGTTTTAGATTCCGACACTTCACTTCAGGTTTACTGTATCCCTTGGACCTTTTTATTGACGATGAAACACAGAAATTGCTTCGGAATTAAATACAAAAGGCACAATGCCGACTTAAGTACAAGAGGACTGACTGTTCTTACATTCTATTATTTGAGCCTTTCCTGTGAGACCAGTCTTAGATTCCGATGCTTCACTTCAGGTTTACTGTATCCCTTGGACCGTCTTACTGACGATGAGACACAGAAATTGCATCGGAATTAAATACAAAATGCACAATGCCAACTTAAGTACAAGAGGAATGTCGCTCCTTACTGTCTATGTTTTGAACCTTTCCTTTGAGAGCAGTTTTAGATTCCGATGCTTCACTTCAGGTTTTCTGTATCCCTTGGACCTTCATATTGACGCTGAAACACAGAAATTGCATCGCAATGAAATACAAAAGGCACATTGCCGACTTAAGTACAAGCAGACTGACTCTTCTCACTGTCTAGGTTTCGAACCTTTCCTGTGCGACCAGTTTTAGATTCTGATGCTTCACTTCAGGTTTACTGTATCCCTTGGACCTTCTTAATGGCGATGAAACACAGAAATTGCATCGGAATTAAATACAAAAAGCACAATGCCGACTTAAATACAAGAAGAGTGACTCTTCTTACTGTCTATGATTTGAACCTTTCGTGTGAGACCAGTTTTAGATTCCGATGCTTCACTTTAGGTTTACTGTATCCCTTGGACCTTCTTATTGACGATGAAACACAGAAATTGCATCGGAATTTAATAGAAAAGGCACGATGCCGACTTAAGTACAAGAAGACTGACTCTTCTTACTGTCTATGTTTTGAACCTTTCCTGTGAGAGCAGTTTTAGATTCCTATGCTTCACTTCAGGTTTACTGTATCCGTTGGACCTTCTTAATGACGATGAAACACAGAAATTGCATCGGAATTAAATAGAAAATGCACAATGCCGACTTAAGTAGAAGAGGACTGACCGTTCTTACATTCAATGAATTGAGCCTTTCCTGTGAGACCAGTTTTAGATATCGATGCTTCACTTCAGGTTTACTGTATCCCTTGGACCTTCTTATTGACGATGAAACACAGAAATTGCATGGCAACTAAATACAAAAGGCACAATGCCGACTTAAGTACAAGAAGACTGACTCTTCTTACAGTCTATGTTTTGAACCTTTACTGTGGGACTAGTTCTAGATTCCAATGCTTCAATCCAGGTGTACTGTATCCCTTGGACGTACTTATTGACGATGAAACACAGATATTGCATCGGAATCAAATACAAAAGGCACAATGCCGACTTTAGTACAATAAGACTTACTCTTCTTACTGTCTATGTTCTGAACCTTTCCTGTGAGAGCAGTTTTAGATTCCCGTGCTTCACTTCAGGTTTACTGTATCCCTTGGACCTTTTTATTGACGATGAAACTCAGAAATTGCATCGGAATTAAATACAAAAGGCACAATGCCGACTTAAGTATAAGAAGACTGACTCTTCTTACTGTCTATGTTTTGAACCTTTCCTGTGAGAGCAGTTTTAGATTCCCAAGCTTCACTTCAGGTCTACTGTATCCCTTGGACCTTCTTATTGACGATGAAACACAGAAATTGCATCGGAATTAAATACAAATGGCAAAATGCCGACTTAAGTACAAGAAGACTGACTGTTCTTACTGTCTAGGTTTTCAACCTTTCCTGAGAGATCAGTTTTAGATTCCGATACTTCACTTCAGGTTTACTGTATCCCTTGGACCTTCTTATTGACGATGAAACACAGAAATTGCATCGTAATTAAATACAAAAGGCACAATGACGACTTCAGTACAAGAGGACTGACTGTTCTTACATTCTATTATTTGAGCCTTTCCTGTGAGACCAGTTTTAGATATCGATGCATCACTTCAGGTTTACTGTATCCCTTGGACCTTTTTATTGACGATGAAACACAGAAATTGCATCGGAATTAAATACAAAAGGCACAATGCCGACTTAAGTACAACAAGACTGACTCTTCTTACTGTCTATGATTTGAACCTTTCCTGTGAGAGCAGTTTTAGATTCCCGTGTTTCACTTCAGGTTTACTCTATCCCTTGGACCTTTTTATTGACGATGAAACACAGAAATTGCATCGGAATTAAATACAAAAGGCACAATGCCGACTTAAGTACAAGAAGACTGACTCTTCTTACTGTCTATGTTTTGAACCTTTCCTATGAGAGCAGTTTTAGATTCCCATGCTTCACTTCAGGTTTACTGTATCCTTTGGTCCTTCTTATTGACGATGAAGCACAGAAATTGCATCGGAATTAAACACAAAAAGCACAATGCCGACTTAAGTACAAGAACAGTAACTTTTCATACTGTCTATGTTTTGAACCTTTCGTGTGATACCAGTTTTAGATTCCGATGCTTCACTTCAGGTTTACTGTATCCCTTGGACCTTCTTATTGACGATGAAACACAGAAATTGCATCGGAATTTAATAGAAAAGGCACGATGCCGGCTTAAGTACAAGAAGACTGACTCTTCTTACTGTCTATGTTTTGAACCTTTCCTGTGAGAGCAGTTTTAGATTCCTATGCTTCACTTCAGGTTTACTGTATCCGTTGGACCTTCTTAATGACGATGAAACACAGAAATTGCATCGGAATTAAATAGAATAGTCACAATGCCGACATAAGTACAAGAGGACTGACTGTTCTTACATTCAATGAATTGAGCCTTTCCTGTGAGACCAGTTTTAGATATCGATGCTTCACTTCAGGTTTACTGTTTCCCTTGGACCTTCTTATTGACGATGAATCACAGATATTGCATGGCAACTAAATACAAAAAGCACAATGCCGACTTAAGTACAAGAAGACTGACTCTTTTTACTGTCTATGTTTTGAACCTTTACTGTGAGACCAGTTTTAGATTCCGACACTTCACTTCAGGTTTACTGTATTCCTTGGACCTTCTTATTGACGATAAAACACTCAAATTGCATCGGAATTAAATAGAAAAGGTACAATGCCGACTTAAGTACAAGAAGACTGACTCTTCTTACTGTCTATGTTTTGAACCTTTCCTGTGAGAGCAGTTTTAGATTCCCGTGCTTCACTTCAGGTTTACTGTATCCCTTGGACCTTTTTATTGACGATGAAACACAGAAATTGCATCGGAATCAAATACAAAAGGCACAATGCCGACTTAAGTACAAGAAGACTGACTCTTCTTACTGTCTATGCTTTGAAACTTTCCTGTGAGAGCAGTTTTAGTTTCCCATGCTTCACTTCAGGTTTACTGTATCCCTTGGACCTTCTTATTGACGATGAAACACAGAAATTGCATCGGAATTAAATACAAATGGCAAAATGCCGACTTAAGTACAGGAAGACTGACTCTTCTTACTGTCTAGGTTTTGGACCTTTCCTGAAAGATCAGTTTTAGATTCCGATACTTCACTTCAGGTTTACTGTATCCCTTGGACCTTCTTATTGACGATGACACACAGAAATTGCATCGGAATTAAATACAAATGGCAAAATGCCGACTTAAGTACAAGAAGACTGACTCTTCTTACTGTCTAGGTTTTCAACCTTTCCTGAGAGATCAGTTTTAGATTCCGATACTTCACTTCAGGTTTACTGTATCCTTGGACCTTCTTATTGACGATGAAACACAGAAATTGCATCGGAATTAAATACAAAAGGCACAACGCCGACTTATGTACAGGAGGACTGACTGTTCTTACATTCTAATATTTGGGCCATTATTGTGAGACCAGTTTTAGATATCGATGCATCACCTCAGGTTTACTGTATCCCTTGGACCTTTTTATTGACGATGAAACACAAAAATTGCATCGGAATTAAATACAAAAGGCACAATGCCGACTTAAGTACAAGAAGATTGACTCTTCTTACTGTCTATGTTTTGAACCTTTCCTGTGATAGCAGTTTTAGATTCCCGTGCTTCACTTCAGGTTAACTGTATCCCTTGGACCTTTTTATTGACGATGAAACACAGAAATTGCATCGCAATTAAATACAAAAGGCACATTGCCGACTTAAGTACAAGAAGACTGACTGTTCTTACTGTCTAGGTTTTCAACCTTTCCTGAGAGATCAGTTTTAGATTCCGATACTTCACTTCATTTTTACTGTATCCCTTGGACCTTCTTATTGACGATGAAACACAGAAATTGCATCGTAATTAAATACAAAAGGCACAATGCCGACTTAAGTACAACAAGACTGACTCTTCTTACTGTCTATGATTTGAACCTTTCCTGTGAGAGCAGTTTTAGATTCCCGTGTTTCACTTCAGGTTTACTCTATCCCTTGGACCTTTTTATTGACGATGAAACACAGAAATTGCATCGGAATTAAATACAAAAGGCACAATGCCGACTTAAGTACAAGACGACTGACTCTTCTTACTGTCTATGTTTTGAACCTTTCCTATGAGAGCAGTTTTAGATTCCCATGCTTCACTTCAGGTTTACTGTATCCTTTGGTCCTTCTTATTGACGATGAAGCACAGAAATTGCATCGGAATTAAACACAAAAAGCACATGCCGACTTAAGTACAAGAACAGTAACTTTTCATACTGTCTATGTTTTGAACCTTTCGTGTGATACCAGTTTTAGATTCCGATGTTTCACTTCAGGTTTACTGTATCCCTTGGACCTTCCTATTGACGATGAAACACAGAAATTGCATCGGAATTAAACACAAATGGCAAAATGCCGACTTAAGTACAAGAAGACTGACTGTTCTTACATTCTATTATTTGAGCCTTTCCTGTGAGACCAGTTTTAGATATCGATGCATCACTTCAGGTTTACTGTATCCCTTGGACCTTTTTATTGACGATGAAACACAGAAATTGCATCGGAATTAAATACAAAAGGAACAATGCCGACTTAAGTACAACAAGACTGACTCTTCTTACTGTCTATGATTTGAACCTTTCCTGTGAGAGCAGTTTTAGATTCCCGTGTTTCACTACAGGTTTACTGTATCCCTTGGACCTTTTTATTGACGATGAAACACAGAAATTGCATCGGAATTAAATACAAAAGGCACAATGCCGATACAAGAAGACTGACTCTTCTTACTGTCTAGGTATTGAACCTTTCCTAAGAGATCTGTTTTAGATTCCGACACTTCACTTCAGGTTTACTGTATCCCTTGGACCTTTTTATTGACGATGAAACACAGAAATTGCTTCGGAATTAAATACAAAAGGCACAATGCCGACTTAAGTACAAGAGGACTGACTGTTCTTACATTCTATTATTTGAGCCTTTCCTGTGAGACCAGTCTTAGATTCCGATGCTTCACTTCAGGTTTACTGTATCCCTTGGACCGTCTTACTGACGATGAGACACAGAAATTGCATCGGAATTAAATACAAAATGCACAATGCCAACTTAAGTACAAGAGGAATGTCGCTCCTTACTGTCTATGTTTTGAACCTTTCCTTTGAGAGCAGTTTTAGATTCCGATGCTTCACTTCAGGTTTTCTGTATCCCTTGGACCTTCATATTGACACTGAAACACAGAAATTGCATCGCAATGAAATACAAAAGGCACATTGCCGACTTAAGTACAAGCAGACTGACTCTTCTCACTGTCTAGGTTTCGAACCTTTCCTGTGCGACCAGTTTTAGATTCTGATGCTTCACCTCAGGTTTACTGTATCCCTTGGACCTTCTTAATGGCGATGAAACACAGAAATTGCATCGGAATTAAATACAAAAAGCACAATGCCGACTTAAATACAAGAAGAGTGACTCTTCTTACTGTCTATGTTTTGAACCTTTCGTGTGAGAGCAGTTTTAGATTCCGATGCTTCACTTCAGGTTTACTGTATCCCTTGGACCTTCTTATTGACGATGAAACACAGAAATTGCATCGGAATTTAATAGAAAAGGCACGATGCCGACTTAAGTACAAGAAGACTGACTCTTCTTACTGTCTATGTCTTGAAACTTTCCTGTGAGAGCAGTTTTAGATTCCTATGCTTCACTTCAGGTTTACTGTATCCGTTGGACCTTCTTAATGACGATGAAACACAGAAATTGCATCGGAATTAAATAGAAAATGCACAATGCCGACTTAAGTACAAGAGGACTGACTGTTCTTACATTCAATGAATTGAGCCTTTCCTGTGAGACCAGTTTTAGATATCGATGCTTCACTTCAGGTTTACAGTATCCCTTGGACCTTCTTATTGACGATGAAACACAGAAATTGCATGGCAACTAAATACAAAAGGCACAATGCCGACTTAAGTACAAGAAGACTGACTCTTCTTACAGTCTACGTTTTGAACCTTTACTGTGGGACTAGTTCTAGATTCCAATGCTTCACTCCAGATGTACTGTATCCCTTGGACCGACTTATTGACGATGAAACACAGATATTGCATCGGAATCAAATACAAAAGGCACAATGCCGACTTTAGTACAATAAGACTTACTCTTCTTACTGTCTATGTTTTGAACCTTTCCTGTGAGAGCAGTTTTAGATTCCCGTGCTTCACTTCAGGTTTACTGTATCCCTTGGACCTTTTTATTGACGATGAAACTCAGAAATTGCATCGGAATTAAATACAAAAGGCACAATGCCGACTTAAGTATAAGAAGACTGACTCTTCTTACTGTCTATGTTTTGAACCTTTCCTGTGAGAGCAGTTTTAGATTCCCATGCTTCACTTCAGGTCTACTGTATCCCTTGGACCTTCTTATTGAGGATGAAACACAGAAATTGCATCGGAATTAAATACAAATGGCAAAATGCCGACTTAAGTACAAGAAGACTGACTGTTCTTACTGTCTAGGTTTTCAACCTTTCCTGAGAGATCAGTTTTAGATTCCAATACTTCACTTCATTTTTACTGTATCCCTTGGACCTTCTTATTGACGATGAAACACAGAAATTGCATCGTAATTAAATACAAAAGGCACAATGACGACTTCAGTACAATAGGACTGACTGTTCTTACATTCTATTATTTGAGCCTTTCCTGTGAGACCAGTTTTAGATATCGATGCATCACTTCAGGTTTACTGTATCCCTTGGACCTTTTTATTGACGATGAAACACAGAAATTGCATCGGAATTAAATACAAAAGGCACAATGCCGACTTAAGTACAACAAGACTGACTCTTCTTACTGTCTATGATTTGAACCTTTCCTGTGAGAGCAGTTTTAGATTCCCGTGTTTCACTTCAGGTTTACTCTATCACTTGGACCTTTTTATTGACGATGAAACACAGAAATTGCATCGGAATTAAATACAAAAGGCACAATGCCGACTTAAGTACAAGAAGACTGACTCTTCTTACTGTCTATGTTTTGAACCTTTCCTATGAGAGCAGTTTTAGATTCCCATGCTTCACTTCAGGTTTACTGTATCCTTTGGTCCTTCTTATTGACGATGAAGCACAGAAATTGCATCGGAATTAAACACAAAAAGCACAATGCCGACTTAAGTACAAGAACAGTAACTTTTCATACTGTCTATGTTTTGAACCTTTCGTGTGATACCAGTTTTAGATTCCGATGTTTCACTTCAGGTTTACTGTATCCCTTGGACCTTCCTATTGACGATGAAACACAGAAATTGCATCGGAATTAAACACAAATGGCAAAATGCCGACTTAAGTACAAGAAGACTGACTGTTCTTACATTCTATTATTTGAGCCTTTCCTGTGAGACCAGTTTTAGATATCGATGCATCACTTCAGGTTTACTGTATAACTTGGACCTTTTTATTGACGATGAAACACAGAAATTGCATCGGAATTAAATACAAAACGCACAATGCCGACTTAAGTACAACAAGACTGACTCTTCTTACTGTCTATGATTTGAACCTTTCCTGTGAGAGCAGTTTTAGAATCCCGTGTTTCACTTCAGGTTAACTGTATCCCTTGGACCTTTTTATTGACGATGAAACACAGAAATTGCATCGGAATTGAATACAAAAGGCACAATGCCGATACAAGAAGACTGACTCTTCTTACTGTCTATGTTTTGAACCTTTCCTATGAGAGCAGTTTTAGATTCCCATGCTTCACTTCAGGTTTACTGTATCCTTTGGACCTTCTTATTGACGATGAAGCACAGAAATTGCATCGGAATTAAACACAAAAAGCACAATGCCGACTTAAGTACAAGAACAGTGACTTTTCATACTGCCTATGTTTTGAACCTTTCGTGTGAGACCAGTTTTAGATTCCGATGCTTCACTTCAGGTTTACTGTATCCCTTGCACCTTCTTATTGACGATGAAACACAGAAATTGCATCGGAATTAAATACAAAAGGCACAATGCCGACTTAAGTACAAGAAGACTGACTCATCTTACTGTCTAGGTTTTGAACCTTTCCTAAGAGATCAGTTTTAGATTCCGACACTTCACTTCAGGTTTACTGTATCCCTTGGACCTTTTTATTGACGATGAAACACAGAAATTGCTTCGGAATTAAATACAAAAGGCACAATGCCGACTTAAGTACAAGAGGACTGACTGTTCTTACATTCTATTATTTGAGCCTTTCCTGTGAGACCAGTCTTAGATTCCGATGCTTCACTTCAGGTTTACTGTATCCCTTGGACCGTCTTACTGACGATGAGACACAGAAATTGCATCGGAATTAAATACAAAATGCACAATGCCAACTTAAGTACAAGAGGAATGTCGCTCCTTACTGTCTATGTTTTGAACCTTTCCTTTGAGAGCAGTTTTAGATTCCGATGCTTCACTTCAGGTTTTCTGTATCCCTTGGACCTTCATATTGACGCTGAAACACAGAAATTGCATCGGAATTAAAGAGAATAGTCACAATGCCGACATAAGTACAAGAGGACTCACTGTTCTTACTGTCTAGGTTTTCAACCTTTCCTGAGGGATCAGTTTTAGATTCCGATACTTCACTTCAGGTTTACTGTATCCCTTGGACCTTCTTATTGACGATGAAACACAGAAATTGCATCGTAATTAAATACAAAAGGCACAATGACGACTTCAGTACAAGAGGACTGACTGTTCTTACATTCTATTATTTGAGCCTTTCCTGTGAGACCAGTTTTAGATATCGATGCATCACTTCAGGTTTACTGTATCCCTTGGACCTTTTTATTGACGATGAAACACAGATATTGCATCGGAATTAAATACAAAAGGCACAATGCCGACTTAAGTACAACAAGACTGACTCTTCTTACTGTCTATGATTTGAACCTTTCCTGTGAGAGCAGTTTTAGATTCCCGTGTTTCACTTCAGGTTTACTCTATCCCTTGGACCTTTTTATTGACGATGAAACACAGAAATTGCATCGGAATTAAATACAAAAGGCACAATGCCGACTTAAGTACAAGAAGACTGACTCTTCTTACTGTCTATGTTTTGAACCTTTCCTATGAGAGCAGTTTTAGATTCCCATGCTTCACTTCAGGTTTACTGTATCCTTTGGTCCTTCTTATTGACGATGAAGCACAGAAATTGCATCGGAATTAAACACAAAAAGCACAATGCCGACTTAAGTACAAGAACAGTAACTTTTCATACTGTCTATGTTTTGAACCTTTCGTGTGATACCAGTTTTAGATTCCGATGCTTCACTTCAGGTTTACTGTATCCCTTGGACCTTCTTATTGACGATGAAACACAGAAATTGCATCGGAATTTAATAGAAAAGGCACGATGCCGGCTTAAGTACAAGAAGACTGACTCTTCTTACTGTCTATGTTTTGAACCTTTCCTGTGAGAGCAGTTTTAGATTCCTATGCTTCACTTCAGGTTTACTGTATCCGTTGGACCTTCTTAATGACGATGAAACACAGAAATTGCATCGGTATTAAAGAGAATAGTCACAATGCCGACATAAGTACAAGAGGACTGACTGTTCTTACATTCAATGAATTGAGCCTTTCCTGTGAGACCAGTTTTAGATATCGATGCTTCACTTCAGGTTTACTGTTTCCCTTGGACCTTCTTATTGACGATGAATCACAGATATTGCATGGCAACTAAATACAAAAAGCACAATGCCGACTTAAGTACAAGAAGACTGACTCTTTTTACTGTCTATGCTTTGAACCTTTACTGTGAGACCAGTTTTAGATTCCGACACTTCACTTCAGGTTTACTGTATTCCTTGGACCTTCTTATTGACGATAAAACACTCAAATTGCATCGGAATTAAATAGAAAAGGTACAATGCCGACTTAAGTACAAGAAGACTGACTCTTCTTACTGTCTATGTTTTGAACCTTTCCTGTGAGAGCAGTTTTAGATTCCCGTGCTTCACTTCAGGTTTACTGTATCCCTTGGACCTTTTTATTGACGATGAAACACAGAAATTGCATCGGAATCAAATACAAAAGGCACAATGCCGACTTAAGTACAAGAAGACTGACTCTTCTTACTGTCTATGCTTTGAACCTTTCCTGTGAGAGCAGTTTTAGTTTCCCATGCTTCACTTCAGGTTTACTGTATCCCTTGGACCTTCTTATTGACGATGAAACACAGAAATTGCATCGGAATTAAATACAAATGGCAAAATGAAGACTTAAGTACAGGAAGACTGACTCTTCTTACTGTCTAGGTTTTGGACCTTTCCTGAAAGATCAGTTTTATATTCCGATACTTCACTTCAGGTTTACTGTATCCCTTGGACCTTCTTATTGACGATGACACACAGAAATTGCATCGGAATTAAATACAAATGGCAAAATGCCGACTTAAGTACAAGAAGACTGACTCTTCTTACTGTCTAGGTTTTCAACCTTTCCTGAGAGATCAGTTTTAGATTCCGATACTTCACTTCAGGTTTACTGTATCCTTGGACCTTCTTATTGACGATGAAACACAGAAATTGCATCGGAATTAAATACAAAAGGCACAACGCCGACTTAAGTACAGGAGGACTGACTGTTCTTACATTCTAATATTTGGGCCATTATTGTGAGACCAGTTTTAGATATCGATGCATCACCTCAGGTTTACTGTATCCCTTGGACCTTTTTATTGACTATGAAACACAGAAATTGCATCGGAATTAAATACAAAAGGCACAATGCCGACTTAAGTACAAGAAGATTGACTCTTCTTACTGTCTATGTTTTGAACCTTTCCTGTGATAGCAGTTTTAGATTCCCGTGCTTCACTTCAGGTTAACTGTATCCCTTGGACCTTTTTATTGACGATGAAACACAGAAATTGCATCGCAATTAAATACAAAAGGCACATTGCCGACTTAAGTACAAGAAGACTGACTCTTCTTTCTCACTGTGTTTTGAACCTTTCCTGTGTGAGCAGTTTTAGATTCCGATACTTCACTTCAGGTTTACTGTATCCTTGGACCTTCTTAATGACGATGAAACACAGAAATTGCATCGGAATTAAGTACAAAAGGCACAATGCCGACTTAAGTACAAGAGGACTGACTGTTCTTACATTCTATTATTTGAGCCTTTCCTATGACACCAGTTTTAGATATCGATCCATCACTTCAGGTTTACTGTTTCCCTTGGACCTTCTTATTGACGATGAAACACAGAAATTGCATCGGAATTAAGTACAAAAGTCACAATGGCGACTAACGTACATGAAGACTGTCTCTTCTTACTGTCTATGATTAGAAACTTTCCTGTGAGACCAGTTTTAGATTCCGATGCTTCACTTCAGGTTTACTGTATCACTTGGACCGTCTTACTGACGATGAGACACAGAAATAGCATCGGAAATAAAAACAAAAGGCACAATGCCAACTTAAGTACAAGAGGAATGTCGCTCCTTACTGTCTATGTTTTGAACCTTTCCTTCGAGAGCCGTTTTAGATTCCGATGCTTCACTTCAGGTTTTCTGTATCCCTTGGACCTTCATATTGACGATGATACACAGAAATTGCATCGCAATGAAATACAAAAGGCACATTGCCGACTTAAGTACAAGCAGACTGACTCTTCTCACTGTCTATGTTTCAAACCTTTCCTGTGAGACCAGTTATAGATTTTGATGCTTCACTTCAGGTTTACTGTATCCCTTGGACCTTCTTAATGACGATGAAACACAGATATTGCATCGAAATTAAATACAAAATGCACAATGCCGACCTAAGTACAAGAAGAGTGACTCTTCTTACGGTCTATGCTTCGAACCTTTCGTGTGAGACCAGGTTTAGATTCCGATGCTTCACTTCAGGTTTACTGTATCCCTTGGACCTTCTTATTGACGATGAAACGCAGAAATTGCATCGGAATTTAATAGAAAATTCACGATGCCGACTTAAGTACAAGAAGACTGACTCTTCTTACTCTCTATGTTCTGAACCTTTCCTGTGAGAGCAGTTTTAGATTCCTATGCTTCACTTCAGGTTTACTGTATCCCTTGGACCTTCTTAATGACGATGAAACACAGAAATTGCATCGGAATTAAATAGAAATGGCACGATGCCGACTTAAGTACAAGAGGACTGACTCTTCTTACATTCAATGAATTGAGCCTTTCCTGTGAGACCAGTTTTAGATATTGATGCTTCACTTCAGGTTTACTGTATCCCTTGGACCTTCTTATTGACGATGAAACACAGAAATTGCATGGCAACTAAAGACAAAAGGCACAATGCCGACTTAAGTACACGAAGACTGACTCTTCTTACTGTCTATGTTTTGAACCTTTACTGTGAGACCAGTTTTAGATTCCGATGCTTCAATTTAGGTTTACTGTATCCCTTGGACCTTCTTATTGACGATAAAACACAGAAATTGCATCGGAATAAAATAGAAAAGGTACAATGCCGTCTTAAGTACAAGAAGACGGACTCTTCTTACAGTCTATGTTTTGAACCTTTCCTGTGGGACTAGGCTTGGATTCCAATGCTTCACTCCAGGTTTACTGTATCCCTTGGACCGTCTTATTGACGATGAAACACAGAAATTGCATCGGAATTAAATACAAAAGGCACAATGACGACTTAAGTACAATAAGACTGACTCTTCTTACTGTCTATGTTTTGAACCTTTCCTGTCAGAGCAGTTTTAGATTCCCGTGCTTCACTTCAGGTTTACTGTATACCTTGGACCTTTTTATTGACGATGAAACACAGAAATCGCATCGGAATTAAATACAAAAGGCACAATGCCGACTTAAGTACAAGAAGACTGACTCTTCATACTGTCTATGTTTTGAACCTTTCCTGTGAGAGCAGTTTTAGATTCCCATGCTTCACTTCAGGTTTTCTGTATCCCTTGGACCTTCTTATTGACGATGAAACACAGAAATTGCATCGGAATTAAATACAAATGGCAAAATGCCGACTTAAGTACAAGTATACTGACTCTTCTTACTGTCTAGGTTTTCAACCTTTCCTGAGAGATCAGTTTTAGATTCCGATGCTTCACTTCAGGTTTACTGTATCCTTTGCACCTTCTTATTGACGATGAAACACAGAAATTGCATCGGAATTAAATACAAAAGGCACAATGCCGACTTAAGTACAAGAAGACTGACTCATCTTACTGTCTAGGTTTTGAACCTTTCCTAAGAGATCAGTTTTAGATTCCGACACTTCACTTCAGGTTTACTGTATCCCTTGGACCTTTTTATTGACGATGAAAGACAGAAATTGCTTCGGAATTAAATACAAAAGGCACAATGCCGACTTAAGTACAAGAGGACTGACTGTTCTTACATTCTATTAATTGAGCCTTTCCTGTGAGACCAGTCTTAGATTCCGATGCTTCACTTCAGGTTTACTGTATCCCTTGGACCGTCTTACTGACGATGAGACACAGAAATTGCATCGGAAATAAATACAAAATGCACAATGCCAACTTAAGTACAAGAGGAATGTCGCTCCTTACTGTCTATGTTTTGAACCTTTCCTTTGAGAGCAGTTTTAGATTCCGATGCTTCACTTCAGGTTTTCTGTATCCCTTGGACCTTCATATTGACGCTGAAACACAGAAATTGCATCGCAATGAAATACAAAAGGCACATTGCCGACTTAAGTACAAGCAGACTGACTCTTCTCACTGTCTAGGTTTCGAACCTATCCTGTGCGACCAGTTTTAGATTCTGATGCTTCACTTCAGGTTTACTGTATCCCTTGGACCTTCTTAATGGCGATGAAACACAGAAATTGCATCGGAATTAAATACAAAAAGCACAATGCCGACTTAAATACAAGAAGAGTGACTCTTCTTACTGTCTATGTTTTGAACCTTTCGTGTGAGACCAGTTTTAGATTCCGATGCTTCACTTCAGATTTACTGTATCCCTTGGACCTTCTTATTGACGATGAAACACAGAAATTGCATCGGAATTTAATAGAAAAGGCACGATGCCGACTTAAGTACAAGAAGACTGACTCTTCTTACTGTCTATGTTTTGAACCTTTCCTGTGAGAGCAGTTTTAGATTCCTATGCTTCACTTCAGGTTTACTGTATCCGTTGGACCTTCTTAATGACGATGAAACACAGAAATTGCATCGGAATTAAATAGAAAATGCACAATGCCGACTTAAGTACAAGAGGACTGACCGTTCTTACATTCAATGAATTGAGCCTTTCCTGTGAGACCAGTTTTAGATATCGATGCATCACTTCAGGTTTACTGTATCCCTTGGACCTTTTTATTGACGATGAAACACAGATATTGCATCGGAATTAAATACAAAAGGCACAATGCCGACTTAAGTACAACAAGACTGACTCTTCTTACTGTCTATGATTTGAACCTTTCCTGTGAGAGCAGTTTTAGATTCCCGTGTTTCACTTCAGGTTTACTCTATCCCTTGGACCTTTTTATTGACGATGAAACACAGAAATTGCATCGGAATTAAATAGAAAAGGCACAATGCCGACTTAAGTACAAGAAGACTGACTCTTCTTACTGTCTATGTTTTGAACCTTTCCTATGAGAGCAGTTTTAGATTCCCATGCTTCACTTCAGGTTTACTGTATCCTTTGGTCATTCTTATTGACGATGAAGCACAGAAATTGCATCGGAATAAAACACAAAAAGCACAATGCCGACTCAAGTACAAGAACAGTAACTTTTCGTACTGTCTATGTTTTGAACCTTTCGTGTGATACCAGTTTTAGATTCCGATGCTTCACTTCAGGTTTACTGTATCCCTTGGACCTTCTTATTGACGATGAAACACAGAAATTGCATCGGAATTTAATAGAAAAGGCACGATGCTGGCTTAAGTACAAGAAGACTGACCCTTCTTACTGTCTATGTTTTGAACCTTTCCTGTGAGAGCAGTTTTAGATTCCTATGCTTCACTTCAGGTTTACTGTATCCGTTGGACCTTCTTAATGACGATGAAACACAGAAATTGCATCGGAATTAAAGAGAATAGTCACAATGCCGACATAAGTACAAGAGGACTGACTGTTCTTACATTCATTGAATTGAGCCTTTCCTGTGAGACCAGTTTTAGATATCGATGCTTCACTTCAGGTTTACTGTTTCCCTTGGACCTTCTTATTGACGATGAATCACAGATATTGCATGGCAACTAAATACAAAAAGCACAATGCCGACTTAAGTACAAGAAGACTGACTCTTTTTACTGTCTATGTTTTGAACCTTTACTGTGAGACCAGTTTTAGATTCCGACACTTCACTTCAGGTTTACTGTATTCCTTGGACCTTCTTATTGACGATAAAACACTCAAATTGCATCGGAATTAAATAGAAAAGGTACAATGCCGACTTAAGTACAAGAAGACTGACTCTTCTTACTGTCTATGTTTTGAACCTTTCCTGTGAGAGCAGTTTTAGATTCCCGTGCTTCACTTCAGGTTTACTGTATCCCTTGGACCTTTTTATTGACGATGAAACACAGAAATTGCATCGGAATCAAACACAAAAGGCACAATGCCGACTTAAGTACAAGAAGACTGACTCTTCTTACTGTCTATGCTTTGAACCTTTCCTGTGAGAGCAGTTTTAGTTTCCCATGCTTCACTTCAGGTTTACTGTATCCCTTGGACCTTCTTATTGACGATGAAACACAGAAATTGCATCGGAATTAAATACAAATGGCAAAATGCCGACTTAAGTACAGGAAGACTGACTCTTCTTACTGTCTAGGTTTTGGACCTTTCCTGAAAGATCAGTTTTAGATTCCGATACTTCACTTCAGGTTTACTGTATCCCTTGGACCTTCTTATTGACGATGACACACAGAAATTGCATCGGAATTAAATACAAATGGCAAAATGCCGACTTAAGTACAAGAAGACTGACTCTTCTTACTGTCTAGGTTTTCAACCTTTCCTGAGAGATCAGTTTTAGATTCCGATACTTCACTTCAGGTTTACTGTATCCTTGGACCTTCTTATTGACGATGAAACACAGAAATTGCATCGGAATTAAATACAAAAGGCACAACGCCGACTTAAGTACAGGAGGACTCACTGTTCTTACATTCTAATATTTGGGCCATTATTGTGAGACCAGTTTTAGATATCGATGCATCACCTCAGGTTTACTGTATCCCTTGGACCTTTTTATTGACTATGAAACACAGAAATTGCATCGGAATTAAATACAAAAGGCACAATGCCGACTTAAGTACAAGAAGATTGACTCTTCTTACTGTCTCTGTTTTGAACCTTTCCTGTGATAGCAGTTTTAGTTTCCCATGCTTCACTTCAGGTTTACTGTATCCCTTGGACCTTCTTATTGACGATGAAACACAGAAATTGCATCGGAATTAAATACAAATGGCAAAATGCCGACTTAAGTACAGGAAGACTGACTCTTCTTACTGTCTAGGTTTTGGACCTTTCCTGAAAGATCAGTTTTAGATTCCGATACTTCACTTCAGGTTTACTGTATCCCTTGGACCTTCTTATTGACGATGACACACAGAAATTGCATCGGAATTAAATACAAATGGCAAAATGCCGACTTAAGTACAAGAAGACTGACTCTTCTTACTGTCTAGGTTTTCAACCTTTCCTGAGAGATCAGTTTTAGATTCCGATACTTCACTTCAGGTTTACTGTATCCTTGGACCTTCTTATTGACGATGAAACACAGAAATTGCTTCGGAATTAAATACAAAAGGCACAACGCCGACTTAAGTACAGGAGGACTCACTGTTCTTACATTCTAATATTTGGGCCATTATTGTGAGACCAGTTTTAGATATCGATGCATCACCTCAGGTTTACTGTATCCCTTGGACCTTTTTATTGACTATGAAACACAGAAATTGCATCGGAATTAAATACAAAAGGCACAATGCCGACTTAAGTACAAGAAGATTGACTCTTCTTACTGTCTCTGTTTTGAACCTTTCCTGTGATAGCAGTTTTAGATTCCCGTGCTTCACTTCAGGTTAACTGTATCCCTTGGACCTTTTTATTGACGATGAAACACAGAAATTGCATCGCAATTAAATACAAAAGGCACATTGCCGACTTAAGTACAAGAAGACTGACTCTTCTTTCTCACTGTGTTTTGAACCTTTCCTGTGTGAGCAGTTTTAGATTCCGATACTTCACTTCAGGTTTACTGTATCCTTGGACCTTCTTAATGACGCTGAAACACAGAAATTGCATCGGAATTAAGTACAAAAGGCACAATGCCGACTTAAGTACAAGAGGACTGACTGTTCTTACATTCTATTATTTAATCCTTTCCTGTGAGACCAGTTTTAGATATCGATGCATCACTTCAGGTTTACTGTATCCCTTCGACCTTTTTATTGACGATGAAACACAGAAATTGCATCGGAATTAAATACAAAAGGCACGAAGCCGACTTAAGTACAAGAAGACTGACTCTTCTTACTGTCTATGTTTTTAACCTCTCCTGTGAGAGCAGTTTTAGATTCCCGTGCTTCACTTCAGGTTTACTGTATTCCTTGGACCTTTTTATTGACGATGAAACACAGAAATTGCATCGGAATTAAATACAAAAGTCACAATTCCGACTTAAGTACAAGAGGACTGACTGTTCTTACATTCTATTATTTGAGCCTTTCCTATGAGACCAGTTTTAGATATCGATCCATCACTTCAGGTTTACTGTTTCCCTTGGACCTTCTTATTGACGATGAAACACAGAAATTGCATCGGAATTAAGTACAAAAGTCACAATGCCGACTAACGTACATGAAGACTGTCTCTTCTTACTGTCTATGATTAGAAACTTTCCTGTGAGACCAGTTTTAGATTCCGATGCTTCACTTCAGGTTTACTGTATCACTTGGACCGTCTTACTGACGATGAGACACAGAAATAGCATCGGAAATAAAAACAAAAGGCACAATGCCAACTTAAGTACAAGAGGAATGTCGCTCCTTACTGTCTATGTTTTGAACCTTTCCTTCGAGAGCCGTTTTAGATTCCGATGCTTCACTTCAGGTTTTCTGTATCCCTTGGACCTTCATATTGACGATGATACACAGAAATTGCATCGCAATGAAATACAAAAGGCACATTGCCGACTTAAGTACAAGCAGACTGACTCTTCTCACTGTCTATGTTTCAAACCTTTCCTGTGAGACCAGTTATAGATTTTGATGCTTCACTTCAGGTTTACTGTATCCCTTGGACCTTCTTAATGACGATGAAACACAGATATTGCATCGAAATTAAATACAAAATGCACAATGCCGACCTAAGTACAAGAAGAGTGACTCTTCTTACGGTCTATGCTTTGAACCTTTCGTGTGAGACCAGGTTTAGATTCCGATGCTTCACTTCAGGTTTACTGTATCCCTTGGACCTTCTTATTGACGATGAAACACAGAAATTGCATCGGAATTAAATACAAATGGCAAAATGCCGACTTAAGTACAGGAAGACTGACTCTTCTTACTGTCTAGGTTTTGGACCTACCTGAAAGATCAGTTTTAGATTCCGATACTTCACTTCAGGTTTACTGTATCCCTTGGACCTTCTTATTGACGATGACACACAGAAATTGCATCGGAATTAAATACAAATGGCAAAATGCCGACTTAAGTACAAGAAGACTGACTCTTCTTACTGTCTAGGTTTTCAACCTTTCCTGAGAGATCAGTTTTAGATTCCGATACTTCAATTCAGGTTTACTGTATCCTTGGACCTTCTTATTGACGATGAAACACAGAAATTGCATCGGAATTAAATACAAAAGGCACAACGCCGACTTAAGTACAGGAGGACTGACTGTTCTTACATTCTAATATTTGGGCCATTATTGTGAGACCAGTTTTAGATATCGATGCATCACCTCAGGTTTACTGTATCCCTTGGACCTTTTTATTGACGATGAAACACAGAAATTGCATCGGAATTAAATACAAAAGGCACAATGCCGACTTAAGTACAAGAAGATAGACTCTTCTTACTGTCTATGTTTTGAACCTTTCCTGTGATAGCAGTTTTAGATTCCCGTGCTTCACTTCAGGTTAACTGTATCCCTTGGACCTTTTTATTGACGATGAAACACAGAAATTGCATCGCAATTAAATACAAATGGCACATTGCCGACTTAAGTACAAGAAGACTGACTCTTCTTTCTCACTGTGTTTTGAACCTTTCCTGTGAGAGCAGTTTTAGATTCCCATGCTTCACTTCAGGTTTTCTGTATCCCTTGGACCTTCTTATTGACGATGAAACACAGAAATTGCATCGGAATTAAATGCAAATGGCAAAATGCCGACTTAAGTACAAGTATACTGACTCTTCTTACTGTCTAGGTTTTCAACCTTTCCTGAGAGATCAGTTTTAGATTCCGATACTTCACTTCAGGTTTACTGTATCCCTTTGACCTTCTTATTGACGATGAAACACAGAAATTGCATAGGAATTAAATACAAATGGCAAAATGCCGACTTAAGTACAAGTATACTGACTCTTCTTACTGTCTAGGTTTTCAACCTTTCCTGAGAGATCAGTTTTAGATTCCGATACTTCACTTCAGGTTTACCGTATCCCTTGGACCTTCTTATTGACGAAGAAACACAGAAATTGCATCGGAATTATATTCAAGAGGCACAATGCCGACTTAAGTACAAGAGGACTGACTGTTCTTACATTCTATTATTTGAGCCTTTCCTGTGAGACCAGTTTTAGATATCGATGCATCACTTCAGGTTTACTGTATCCCTTGGACCTTCGTATTGACGATGAAACACAGAAATTGCATCGGAATTAAATACAAAAGGCACAATGCCGACTTAAGTACAAGAAGACTGACACTTCTTACTGTCTATGTTTTGAACCTTTCCTGTGAGAGCAGTTTTAGATTCCCGTGCTTCACTTCAGGTTTACTGTATCCCTTGGACCTTTTTATTGACGATGAAACACAGAAATTGCGTCGGAATTAAATACAAAAGGCACAATGCCGACTTAAGTACAAGAAGATTGACTCTTCTTACTGTCTATGTTTTGAACCTTTCCTGTGAGAGCAGTTTTAGATTCCCGTGCTTCACTTCAGGTTTACTGTATACCTTGGACCTTTTTATTGACGATGAAAAATAGAAATTGCATCGGAATTAAATACAAAAGGCACAATGCCGACTTAAGTACAAGAAGACTGACTCTTCTTACTGTCTATGTTTTGAACCTTTTCTGTGAGAGCAGTTTTAGATTCCCATGCTTCACTTCAGGTTTTCTGTATCCCTTGGACCTTTTTATTGACGATAAAACACAGAAATTGCATCGGAATTAAATACAAATGGCAAAATGCCGACTTAAGTACAAGAAGACTGACTCTTCTTACTGTCTAGGTTTTGAACCTTTCCTGAGAGATCAGTTTTAGATTCCGATACTTCACTTCAGGTTTACTGTATCCCTTGGACCTTCTATTGACGATGAAACACAGAAATTGCATCGGAATTAAATACAAATGGCAAAATGCCGACTTAAGTACAAGAATACTGACTCTTCTTACTGTCTAGGTTTTCAACCTTTCCTTAGAGATCAGTTTTAGATTCCGATACTTCACTTCAGGTTTACTGTATCGCTTGGACCTTCTTATTGACGATGAAACACAGAAATTGCATCGGAATTATATACAAAAGGCACAATGCCGACTTAAGTACAAGAGGACTGACTGTTCTTACATTCTATTATTTGAGCCTTTCCTGTGAGATCAGTTTTAGATATCGATGCATCACTTCAGGTTTACTGTATCCCTTGGACCTTTTTATTGACGATGAAACATAGATATTGCATCGGAATTAAATACAAAAGGCACAATGCCGACTTAAGTACAAGAAGACTGACTCTTCTTACTGTCTATGTATTGAACCTTTCCTGTGAGAGCAGTTTTAGATTCCCGTGCTTCACTTCAGGTTTACTGTATCCCTTGGACCGTCATATTGACGATGAAACACAGAAATTGCATCGGAATTAAATACAAAAAGCACAATGCCGACTTAAGTACAAGAAGAGTGACTCTTCTTACTGTCTATGTTTTGAACCTTTCGTGTGAGACCAGTTTTAGATTCCGATGCTTCACTTCAGGTTTACTGTATCCCTTGCACCTTCTTATTGACGATGAAACATAGATATTGCATCGGAATTAAATACAAAAGGCACAATGCCGAATTAAGTACAAGAAGACTGACTCTTCTTACTCTCTATCTTTTGAACCATTCCTGTGAGAGCAGTTTTAGATTCCCATGCTTCACTTCAGGTGTACTGTATCCTTTGGACCTTCTTATTGACGATAAAACACAGAAATTGCATCGGAATTAAATACAAAAAGCACAATGCCGACTTAAGTACAAGAAGAGTGACTCTTCTTACTGTCTATGTTTTGAACCTTTCGTGTGAGACCAGTTTTAGATTCCGATGCTTCACTTCAGGTTTACTGTATCCCTTGCACCTTCTTATTGACGATGAAACACAGAAATTGCATCGGAATTAGATACAAAAGGCACAATGCCGACTTAAGTACAAGAAGACTGACTCTTATTACTGTCTAGGATTTGAACCTATCCTAAGAGATCAGTTTTAGATTCCGACACTTCACTTCAGGTTTACTGTATCCGTTGGACCTTCTTATTGACGATGAAACACAGAAATTGCATCGGAATTAAATACAAAAGGCACAATGCCGACTTAAGTACAAGAGGACTGACTGTTCTTACATTATATTTTTTGAGCCTTTCCTGTGAGACCAGTTTTAGATATCGATGCATCACTTCAGGTTTACTGTATCCCTTGGACCTTCTTATTGACGATGAAACACAGAAATTGCATCGGAATTAAATACAAATGGCAAAATGCCGACTTAAGTACTAGAAGACTGACTCTTCTTACTGTCTAGGTTTTGAACCTTTCCTGAGAGATCTGTTTTAGATTCCGATACTTCACTTCAGGTTAACTGTATCCCTTGGACCTTCTTATTGACGATGAAACACAGAAATTGCATCGGAATTAAATACAAATGGCAAAATGCCGACTTAAGTACAAGAATACTGACTCTTCTTACTGTCTAGGTTTTCAACCTTTCCTGAGAGATCAGTTTTAGATTCCGATACTTCACTTCAGGTTTACCGTATCGCTTGGACCTTCTTATTGACGATGAAACACAGAAATTGCATCGGAATTATATACAAAAGGCACAATGTCGACTTAAGTACAAGAGGACTGACTGTTCTTACATTCTATTATTTGAGCCTTTCCTGTGAGACCAGTTTTAGATATCGATGCATCACTTCAGGTTTACTGTATCCCTTGGACCTTTTTATTGACGATGAAACATAGAAATTGCATCGGAATTAAATACAAAAGGCACAACGCCAACTTAAGTACAAGAAGACTGACTCTTCTTACTGTCTATGTTTTGAACCTTTACTGTGAGAGCAGTT
Organism: Schistocerca americana; assembly: GCF_021461395.2. Classification (NCBI taxonomy): domain Eukaryota; kingdom Metazoa; phylum Arthropoda; class Insecta; order Orthoptera; family Acrididae; genus Schistocerca; species Schistocerca americana. The sequence goes on from NC_060120.1 coordinate 1,121,710,492, forward strand.
TTAGATTCCCGTGCTTCACTTCAGGTTTACTGTATCCTTTGGACCTTCTTATTGACGATAAAACACAGAAATTGCATCGGAATTAAATACAAAAAGCACAATGCCGACTTAAGTACAAGAAGAGTGACTCTTCTTACTGTCTATGTTTTGAACCTTTCGTGTGAGACCAGTTTTGGATTCCGATGCTTCACTTCAGGTTTACTGTATCCCTTGCACCTTCTTATTGACGATGAAACACAGAAATTGCATCGGAATTAAATACAAAAGGCACAGTGCCGACTTAAGTACAAGAAGACTGACTCTTATTACTGTCTAGGTTTTGAACCTATCCTAAGAGATCAGTTTTAGATTCCGACAATTCACTTCAGGTTTACTGTATCCGTTGGACCTTCTTATCGACGATGAAACACAGAAATTGCATCCGAATTAAATACAAAAGGCACAATGCCGACTTAAGTACAAGAGGACTGACTGTTCTTACATTATATTTTTTGAGCCTTTCCTGTGAGACCAGTTTTAGATATCGATGCATCACTTCAGGTTTACTGTATCCCTTGGACCTTCTTATTGACGATGAAACACAGAAATTGCGTCGGAATTAAATACAAAAGTCACAATGCCGACTAAAGTACAAGAAGACTGTCTCTTCTTACTGTCTATGATTAGAAACTTTCCTGTGAGACCAGTTTTAGATTCCGATGCTTCACTTCAGGTTTACTGTATCCTTTGGGCCGTCTTACTGTTGATGAGACACAGAAATTGCATCGGAATTAAATACAAAAGGCACAATGTCAACTTAAGTACAAGAGGATTGTCGCTCCTTACTGTCTACGTTTTGAACCTTTCCTTTGAGAGCAGTTTTAGATTCCGATGCTTCACTTCAGGTTTTCTGTATCCCTTGGACCTTCATATTGACGATGAAACACAGAAATTGCATCGCAATGAAATACAGAAGGCACATTGCCGACTTAAGTACAAGCAGACTGACTCTTCTCACTGTCTATGTTTTGAAGCTTTCCTGTGAGACCAGTTTTACATTCCGATGCTTCACTTCAGGTTTACTGTATCGCTTGGACCTTCTTATTGACGATGAAACACAGAAATTGCATGGGAATTAAATACAAAAGGCACAATACTGACTTAAGTACATGAAGACTGACTCTTCTTACTGTCTATGTTTTCAACCTTTCCTGTGGGACCAGTTTTAGATATCGATGCTTCACTTCAGGTTTACAGTATCCATTGGACCTTCTTATTGACGATGAAACACAGATATTGCATCGTAATTACATACAAAAGGCACAATGCCGACTTAAGTACAAGAAGACTGACTCTTCTTACTGTCTATGTTTTGATCCTTTCCTGTGAGAGCAGTTTTAGATTCCCATGCTTCACTTCAGGTTTACTGTATCCCTTGGACCTTTTTATTGACGATGAAACACAGAAATTGCATCGGAATTAAATACAAAAGTCAAAATGCCGACTAAAGTACAAGAAGACGCAGAGTGCTCCGAGACGGCGTGGGAGAAAAAGCTCTCAGCAGAAATCAGCGGCCGGCTCTTTCCGCGGTCGGTCGAGGACAGGGGTGTAAATCGCGCGAGCGGAGCGGCCACAAAAACGGCGCCCATTTGTTCCGACACCCGGCGGTCGGCAGGGAGATTAGGGGGTGTTACGGCGACGAGGCGGCAACCGGCCATTTCCTCTCTGTCTAGCACTTTTTCCATCCGTTCCCTCAAACTGCCATTTCAAAACTAACATTTCCACTGCCACATAAGTGCCGAAATACTGTTAATATCACAGGTAAACAAAAACCGCTAACGGCGCGGGGGTGTAGCGCGGACGGTGGGAAACCAGAAACAAAAATCCTCAACTGTTGAAGGAGACTGGTTTGATGCTTTTTTTTTTTTTTTTTTAACACGTAACTAGTATTGCACACTTATGGAACTACACTACTGGCCATTAAAATTGCTAAACAAAGAAGAAATGCAGATGATAAACGGATATTCATTGAACACATATATTATACTAGAGCTGACATGTGATTACATTTTCACGCAATTTGGGTGCATAGATCCTGAGAAATCAGTACCCAGAACAACTACCTCTGGCCGTAATAACGGCCTTGATACGCCTGGGCATTGAGTCAAACAGAGCTTGGATGGCGTGTACAGGTACAGCTGCCCATGCAGCTTCAACACGTTACCACAGTTCTTCAAGAGTAGTGACTGGCGTATTGTGACGAGCCAGTTGCTCGGCCACCATTGACCAGACGTTTTCAGTTGGTGAGAGATCTGGAGAATGTGCTGGCCAGGGCAGCAGTCGAACATTTTCTGTATCCAGAAAGGCCCTTACAGGACCTGCAACATGCGGTCGTGCATTATCCTGCTGAAATGTAGGGTTTCGCAGGGATCGAATGAAGGGTAGAGCCACGGGTCGTAACACATCTGAAATGTAACGTCCACTGTTCAAAGTGCCGTCAGTGCGAACAAGAGGTGACCGAGACGTCTAATCCATACCATCACGCGTGTATGGCATGACGAATACACGCTTCCAATGTGCGTTCACCGTGATGTCACCAAACACATATGCGACCATCATGATGCTGTAAACAGAAACTGGATTCATCCGAAAAAATGACGTTTTGCCATTCGTGCACCCAGGTTCGTCGTTGAGTAAACCATCGCAGGAGCGGCGCTCCTGTCTGTGATGCAGCGTCAAGGGTAACCGCAGCCATGGTCTCCGAGCTGATAGTCCATGCTGCTGCAAACGTCGAACTTTTCGTCAGATGGTTGTCGTCTTGCAAACGTCCCCATCTGTCGACTCAGGGATCGAGACGTGGCTGCACGATCCGTTACAGCCATGCGGATAAGATGCCTGTCATCTCGACTGCTAGTGATACGAGGCCGTTGGGATCCAGCACGGCGTTCCGTATTACGCTCCTGAACCCACAGAATCCATATTCTGCTAACAGTCATTGGATCTCGACCAACGCGAACAGCAATGTCGCGATACGATAAACCGCAATCGCGATAGGCTACAATCCGACCTTTATCGATGTCGGAAACGTGACGGTACGCATTTCTTCTCCTTACGCGAGGCATCACAACAACGTTTCTCCAGGCAACGCCGGTCAGCTGCTGTTTGCGTATAAGAAATCGGTTGGAAACTTTCCTCATGTCAGCACGTTGTACGTGTCGCCACCGGCTCCAACCTTGTGTGAATGCTTAGCTTTTTTAAGCTAATCATTTGAACATCACAGTATCTTCTTCCTGTCAGTTAAATTTCCCGTCTGTAGCATGTCATCTTCGTGATGTAGCAATTTTAATAGCCAGTAGTGTATTTGAAAAAATACGTAAATTACTTACAAACTACGGCGTGCAACACTTTCTTCACCATGTAAACGTCACTACAGACATTCGAATTTAGATTATGACACGTTCGATATGCCTGCCATCACTGACGATGGTGTGGCGCAGACGAATAGCGAAATTCTGCATGACCCGCTGAAGTGTCGGGACACCGATGCTCTCTATGACCTCCTGAATGGCGGTTTTCATGTCAGCAATGGTTTTGCGGTTACTGCTGTACACCTTGTCTTTAATACAATCCCACAAAAAGGAGTCACATGTGTTCTGGGTGCGCCACATCTTGTGGAAATCAGCGTCACTTCGGATAACGGGGATGAAATCATCTGCGAAAACCTTCACGTACCGTTTGGTAGTTACCGTGCCATCGAGGAATATCTGACCGGTTATACCGTGACTGGAGGCTGCACACCACACAGTCATCCGTTGACGGTGAAGAGACTTCTCGATGGCGAAATGCGGATTCTCAGTCCCCCAAATGCGCCAGTTTTCCTTATTGACGAACCCATCAAAATGAAAGAGGACTTCGTCGCTAAACTAAACCATAGGAATTCGCACCATGCCCCGCGGCCAACCGTGTAGCTTTAATGTCCCAAGGCTATCCATTCACACGTTGTGACGATTTTATTTCATGCAGTTCAATAATTGTCACCCTGTACAATAAAGCAAAAAGAAATCCACATTCTGCTGCAATACCTCTTATCCATATCAATAAAAATGAAATGCCGTTCCCTGATAAGGCATCAGCTGACAGCGGCATGCCCGACTTCGCTAATTAAAAAAATGTTCGGAATACTCTGTATAAGCTCATTTGGCGAAATAAAAATTCGGAAAAGTTGCCTGGAAAATTGGGAAATTCCGAAAAAAGTTGAAAGTGCTGTCTCCAACGAGAGTTTTTAAAAACTCACGGTTCTAACGATGGGTATGCGTAATTTTTTTTTTTTTGTTTCCTTCATTATCATCCTGGAATATTTTTCCCGGAAAAAAATTGAGCAATTACAAGAGGAAATCGGAAAATTCAGACAACTTGCTAAATTCATAATCTTTCATGTACTCTCGACCGTAACTGACGATAGCAAAGATAAATTTCGTTGATTCTTTTCCTGTCCTTATGGTCTCGGCATGGACTCGCATTCGGGTGGACGACGGTTCAAACCCGCGTCCGGGCATCCTCGTTTAGATTTTCCGTGATTTCCCTAAATCGCTTCGGGCAAATGCCGGGACGGTTCCTTTGAAAGGGCACGGCCGCCGTCCTTCCCCGTCCTTCCCTAATACGATGGGACCGATGACCTCGCTGTCTGGTCCCCTCCCCCAAATTAACCAACCAGTCATGGAAAATGACTCATGTCGAAAAATCTGAAAGACCTGGACAAAAATCTGGAAATATGCGTCCTAACCTAAAATAAAATTACTTTTGTGTTTCTTCGCCATCAGTCCAACAGATAAGTTACATTGGTGTTTTCGTTTTCATTTTGCTGTTCTGGTTGTTATAGGTTTATTTATCTATTGTCATTTTTTACTTGTAATTCACTGTTGCTATTGGAGTTTACAATTTGTCATTTTGTCCTTTGGAAATAGTGAGTGAAGCAGTGGACGTTAAAAAATAAAGTGCCAAGTGGAGAAATCGAAACATTTCCGACATATTCTACTGTTTGAGTTTAATAGACAGTGTGCAAACGGCGTAGGCTCTGAGCACTATGGGACTTAACTTCTGAGGTCATCAGTCTCCTAGAACTTAGAACTACTTAAGCCTAACTAACCTAAGGACATCACACACATTCATGCCCGAGGCAGGATTCGAACCTGCGACCGTATCGGTCGCGCGGTTCCAGACTGTAGTGCCTAGAACCGCTCGGCCACTTCGGCCGGCGACAGCACACAGTCAGATTGTGAATAAAGCCAGTCGGTTACATGTCACGAAAAACTGATTCGGTTATTAACTTCCAGTTGAATTGTGATTGTGGTCCCCGCGCGGCTCGCATTCGCAATGACAACAGACATATTACAAGGGGAGTCATTGAGTGTGTGCGACAGTAACCCCGAAAAATCCATCCTTCTCGCTTGGCTAATTGTATGTAGCCCGTTCCTGTACCGGAATATCATCAGCTTTGTTTGTTCACGCGCCACACAACAAGCCAAAAAAAGTTCTGTATCGTGAAGCACTGCAATGAACGAAACGATGTCACAGCAAATCATTCAAAACAAAGCAGTTTCTTGATTTGATTGTTTTCTCGAAAATCAATCTTACAATCGAGATGTAAATAAAACACCTTGAGATTCATTGTGATTTCGAATTTAACGGAAGAAAATATGTTACTTGGTTGACATGCAGTTGTGACTTACTTGAACTGAGACCTTGAAGATTCAAAATCTTAATACATTCCACGCACATCACACATTTCCACCTCTTCAGCGTTGTAATGCGGTAAGAATTCATCTCGCCTGTAAAATTTCCCGTTGGCGCACATCCGAACGCACTCGACCTGAAATTGAGTCCCCACGGCCAAAATCGTTAACATGCAATGCCCACTCAAAAATTCGTTTTTTTCCTCGTTTCGACTTTGTTTACACATTTCCAGTAGCTTTCCACAAATTAACAATAGGCTCACAAACAAATTTATTGACATTTGCAAAGGACAAAATCTGCGCCCGGGTTCCCGGGTTCGATTCCCGGCGGGGTCAGGGATTTTCTCTGCCTCGTGATGACTGGGTGCTGTGTGCTGTCCTTAGGTTAGTTAGGTTTAAGTAGTTCTGAGTTCTAGGGGACTGATGAGCATAGCTGTTGAGTCCCATAGTGCTCAGAGCCATTTGAACCATTTTTTGAACAAAATCTGCGGTGTCAGCTAGTTGGGAATAAATACCGCTGTTACCGATTTGTTTTCGACGGCTGTCCACATTTCAAATTACGTTATTCTCTACGCACGATGTTCGGTGACTGTGGCCAACGCTTCTCGGGGTGTTCGTGTCCTACAGCAGAAAACGGTGTAAAGAAAATGATTATTTTTTTCTGTCAGATAAGCTACAGTGTGTACGTTGATGTTAACACAAGAAATTCGCACGGGTCAGCGAACACATTACATTACGCGTTGTCGGACGGCTTTTCCGGTGCCTTCAGATTTTATTTTATTGCCACTGAAGGCTATAGCAATACTTTCCCGGGCATATAGCTTAGGCAGCATCACGTGCATGGTTTTTAAATGAAATGAGGTTCTTCAAAATGCTGCCATCAATGTTTTATTTCTGTTCAAGGATGCACTGCAGACAACTACCTTTACAAAAGATATCATAACAGAAAGCTACATTAGATATTAACAGATTCCTGCTTCTTTTTCCAGAAATGTTTTTCTTGCTATTGCGAGGCTGCGTTTGACATCCCCTGCACCTACCGTCAGTTATTTCGTTGCCCAAATAGAAACAATTCGTGATCTGATTTAACTCTACTACATTTCATTATCCTAGGTTTACTATTGTTGACGTTCATCTTGTAATCCCTCTTCAAAACACTATCCATTCTGTTCAACTGCTCTTCCAAGTCCTTTCTTCTCTCTGGCACAATTACATTATCTCTTCGGTAAAGGTCTAAAGCTTCTATTTCTTCTCACGGAATTTCAGTTCGCTGTCTGAATTTGACCTAACTTTCCTTTACTACATTTTTCGAGTGTATCATTCGCTGTCTACACTTGACGTAACTTTCCTTTATTACCCTTTTGGTGGTGGTGTGTTGGGGCTTATGGGCGCTCAACATCGAGGTCATCAGCGCCCTGACACACATTAAAAGGAACGAATGTGGACAGACCTGAGAAAACTAAAGCACACACTCAAAGAAAGCAGGAAAAGAAGGAAAATGCTACATAAGAAAGTAAAACCTAAGGAAAGGGGAAACATAGCAACAAGAATGTCACAGGAAATTGTTATTGGCTGGCGCTTACATAAAATATGGGTGAGCTTGTCACACAGTGAGCAAATTAAAATCCTCTCCCTAAAATCTTTGTAGAAACATTTGACAGGGCACAGAACTTTAAAACTTTAACCGCATTCGTCCGAGTGTTGCCTAAAAGAGACGGCAGGTCCGCTGGAAAGTCAGCCGCGACCCGCTGGTCAGAAAATAAAACGCAATCCAATAAAACGTGGCGCACAGTGACCTGGACGCCGCAAGCACCACACATTGGAGGGTCCTCTCGCCAGAGCAGGAAGCCATGCGTCATAGGGCTGTGGCCTATTCGAAGCCGCGTGAGGAGAACCTCGTCCCGTCGATGGGGCTGAAAGGAAGTACACCACACACGCGTTGTGGGCTCGACTATACGGAGCTTATTGTCAGTCACTTCCAGCCACTCACCCTCCCACCGACGCATGACCCGTGAGCTCAACAGCGAGGTGAGTGCGTGCAAGGGGATAGCACACTGAGATACTTGTGGGGCGAGACACGCCTCCTCGGCTGCGAGATCTGCCCTTTCATTCCCAGCAATGCCGACATGCCCCGGAACCCAGCAGAAAGCAGCAACCTTCCCCAGTCGCTGTAGTCGGAGGAGGGCATCCTGGATGGTCTGGACAATTTTGTCTGCCGGATACAAACGTTGCAATGAGTGAAGGGCACTGAGTGAATCGGAACAGACAAGAAATTTAGGAGAGGAAGAATGCCTCATGTGCTCCAGTGCCCGCAAGATCGCAAACAATTCTGCAGTAAAAGTCTGAGGCAGTCGGACCTTGAGGACACGACATGGAAAAACAACTGAGCAACCAACAGAATCCCCTTGTTTCGACCCACCCGTAAAAACAGTCACATAGTCATGGCGCTCAGATAAAATGGCAGAAAATGCTGCATTAAAAACGGTGTATCACGAGCGGGAACTTAACAATTTTCACAAGAAGAATTATCGTCGCCGTCTGAAGAGTACGCCTTGCCGCTTCAATCATTTTCCTCTGTTTCTGGTTGTCTTCTTCACTGCTTGATGATTTTGTACTTAGTTACTTCCATTACATCGTCGACTATTTTCTTTCTTGGTCTCTCCTTCATTTTCTTTCCAATAATTTCTCCTTCCAATATGTGTGCTGGAAACATATTTTGTATAAATTAATGTTCAAAATGTTTTGTTTTTATCTTTTTCATTGCTACTACGAAGTTTCTTCTTTCGTTGATCCATTTCAGAACACCATCATCGGATTTATCTTTCAGTCCGTCCGTTCCCTCCTGAGCCAATTTTCCGTCGCTTCTCGGCGCTTTATTTCCGCGGCCAGTTAGCACAGCGCGCCTCTGTAAAACTGCTCTTTCTTCCTTTCTATGGTGAACGACTTGTTCTTTTTCATCACTGAAAGCACATTTACGCGTTCTTCCCAGATTTGCATGCTGCATCTGTTGTCTTCTGCAATTACAGAGACAACATGAAGGAATTTATCTGCTTTCCCCATTTAATTTATTTCCATTAGGGTATCGTATGTCTTCTTGTTGCTCACCATTATAATTTGGTTTTAGACTGTTAATTTTAAATTAAATCTTTTTTCATAACTGAAAAAATGTAGAAAGCATATTTTGCGCAAGTTTATTATAATTACCTATTAAGGCGATATTATTTGTGAATCGTAGGCTGTGAATGGAAATTCTATTCAGTCGTTTTCCCTCTGAAGATCCTCGTAGAATGTGAGCACCCTTTTCTTACGTCTTTTCTAATTTTGTGTCTGCATTGTTCCGCATAAGTATCAGATCTCACATTCTGATTTGTATTTGTGATTAACCCTCGCAATACAAAGGGGGGAGGAGGCGTGGTATTTTACGCACATCTTTTGAAAAATGCTAATCTAGTCACTTCATATTTTAAAATTTTGAAAAAATGTATGTCGTTTTTAATTAACTCTTCTTCCCAATTAGATAAACATTCAAAATTTTTCAGTTAAACTTAACCCAAAAATTTAAGTCTCTGTAGCGGATGACACATTTCACAATGCATGTCATATTCAAAATTTTCAGGTTCAGGAACCTACTTACAATGTAGTATACCTTTCAAAAGTATGTTGTGAGTACAAGTCAACAACAATCAACGAGATTTACATTTTTTTCATTTTTATTGGGTGGGCAGTGGGCATTACTGAAAGTGCCTCTTTCAAAAGTATGTTGTGAGTAGAAATCAACAACAATTAATGAACTTTAGGTTTTTTTCATTTTTATAGGGTGAGCAGTAAGCGTTATTCAAAGTGCGTTGGTACTGCTCACTGGTTACTAGAAGTATTTTAATTTTCTGGACCCTAGTAACACATCAATCCCTTCTTAAAAAGTGTTGTCAGTATAAGTCAACAATATCGGTAACGAATTTTAAAATTTTTTTTATGGTGGGCATAAAATACCCTCCATTGGTAACGCACATTATGGAAAATGCGTTGGTAGCGCTAGAGTTAATATCGTCTGTCTTTCCAGTTCACATTTAAGCCTTCCAACATCTTGAAGAGTTTTCTCCAACTAACACTGTCAGCCGCATTTTCTAGATCAGTACGGGCTACTAAGAATCCACATTTACTTCTCACCTCTTCCCTAGCAATCCCCCGAGCGCAGTCATTCTTCCTTTGGCCACATTTCTTGGCCTAAAACCTAAAGTGGTCTTCAACAAGAGGAACAGCGAAGAGAAAATTTTAGAGAATGTGTGTCTGGGATCTCAGAGATTGATAATTTGTCTTGATGGGGCTATACCAATTTTTCTCTTGTGGAACTAAATTCGGAGGACGCTTTCAGAGCCCATAGTGAGAACATAATCAGGCAGAAATCGTTTACTGCTTAAATTTCTGTGGTCATTTTCCTTACAAAAGTTTCCTTTCAAAGTGGTACAAATGGCTCTGAGCGCTCATCAGTCGCCTAGAACTTAGAACTACTTAAACCTGACTAACCTAAGGACATCACACACATCCATGCCCGAGGCAGGATTCGAACCTGCGACCGTAGCGGTCGCGCGCTTCGAGGCTGTAGCGCCTAGAACCGCGCAGCCACCCCGGCCGGCAGTTTCCTGTCCAAGGTACGTATAGAGGCATTCCTTCACACCTCATCTGTAGGAAAACTTGTCACCAGTGTTGATGATTACCAACAAAGAAGCTACGGAGTTAGAATTGCGGCAGGAAAACCAAGTTTTAATACATTTCCACATGTTATTTTTATTTATTTAGTGATAAAAATTATCAATAAATTCGGAACACTGTTACACAAATAAAAACCATTTGCATCAGAGTGTTAACGACAGACATGTCACTATTTAGGTTCGACTTTTCGAGTGGACTTTTGAAAATACTGCTGTTTCTTAATGATATCTTTTACAAGATTCCGCAAATGTTTTAAATTTTTGAGACAAACTAAATGCAAAAATTCAGACCTTTGTAGTAAATGTGACTTTTGACAATGAACAATGCATCAAATATTTTCAGATTTGGGGTCCTACTTAGACGTCAACAGTATGTTGTCAACAACTACTAACAAATTCTGTTTTTGTTTTACTTCTTTTGGGGTAGGCATAAAGTACTCCTTCTCTTCCCCTAATCAACTGGGTAAGAGATGTTACTGAATACGTTCTACATCTACAGCTACATCTACATCCATTCTCCGCAATCCACCATACGGTGCGTGGCGGAGTGTACCTCGTACCACAACTAGCATCTTCTCTCCCTGTTCCACTCCCAAACAGAACGACGGAAAAATGACTGCCTATATGCCTCTGTACGGGCCCTAATCTCTCTTATCTTATCTTTGTGGTCTTTCCGCGAAATACAAGTTGGTGGCAGTAAAATTGTACTGCAGTCAGCCTCAAATATTGGTTCACTAAATTTCCTCAGTAGCGATTCACGAAAAGAACGCCTCGTTTCCTCCAGAGATTCCCACCCGAGTTGCTGAAGCATTTTCGCAACACTCGCGTGGTGATCAAACTTACCAGTAACAAATGTAGCAGCGCGCCTCTGAATTGCTTCTATGTCCTCCCTCAATCCGAGCTGATAGGGATCCCAAACGCTCGAGCAGTACTCAAGAATAGGTCGTATTAGTGTTTTATAACCGGTCTCCTTTACAGATGAACCACATCTTCCCAAACTTCTACCAATGAACCGAAGACGACTATCCGCCTTCCCCACAACTGTCATTACACGCTTGTCCCACTTCATATCGCTCTGTAATGTTACGCCCAAATATTTAATCGACGTGACTGTGTCAAGCGCTACACTACTAATGGAGTATTCAAACATTACGGGTTTCTTGTTCGTATTCATCTGCATTGATTTACATTTATCTAAATTTAGAGTTAGCTGCCATTCTTTACACCAATCACAAACCCTGTCCAAGTCATCTTGTATCCTCCTATACGTTGGTACAGTGAGTATTAATGTTTGAAATGTTCAAAAAAAGCAGTGGTAGACTGTAAAGGCTGAAGAATTGTATAGAATTATATAAAACTTTGAAGGAAGGACAAACCTGGGAGAGGCGGAGACACGAAAATGGGGCCGACAACGCTGTTGTTTTGTTTTGTTCTAGGGCGCAAGAACAACCTGACGACAGCGCCCGAGACTGCTGAGCTTTTGGCTCGGGTTCGATCCTTACTACCGCCTCTCTGCTGTTCGGTGTTAAGTAAGGAAACCAAACGAAGATCTGGTGCGGCGACGGCGCCTGTGGCGCGTGCAGCAGTCTTACTGGCTAACTTCAGAGCCAGTTAACTCTGATACGGCGAAACGTATAGGGTTTTTTGTCTAAGAATTACTTCTCAGCACAACCTTCTGTGCAATACACTTACAAGCTTTTCACTCTGTTTCTGACCATGTCGTATTTCACCTTTATTTAGAACGTACTCGCAAAATTAGTCAGAGGCGACTCATAGACAGAGCTGTACTAATATACGGCCAAAGTGTAGGCACGGTTAAGATATACCAGAGCTGAAAGCGCAGGACATCTTGAAGCCACGCTAATTAAAACGGACAACGTTTGAAGAAAAGAGTACCACTTGCATGAATATCAAGAGCTCAGGTGGAAACCCAGTTCTAAGCAAAAAAGGGAAAGCAGAAAGGTGGAAGGAGTATATAGAGGGTCTATCAAGGGCGATGTACTTGAGGACAATATTATGGAAATGGAAGAGGACGTACGTGAGGATGAAATGGGAGATATGATACTGCGTGAAGAATTTGACAGAGCACTGAAAGACCTGAGTCGAAACAAGGCCCCGGGAGTAGACAACATTCCATTACAACTACTGACAGCCTTGGGAGAGCCAGTCCTGACAAAACTCTACCATCTGGTAAGCAAGATGTACGAGACAGGCGAAATATCCTTAGACTTCAAGAAGAATATAATAATTCCAATCCCAAAGAAAGCAGGTGTTGACAGACGTGAAAATTACCGAACAATCAGTTTAATAAGTCGCGGTTGCAAAATACTAACGCGAATTCTTTACAGACGAATGGAAAAACAAGTAGAAGCCGACCTCGCGGAAGATCAGTTTGGATTCCGTAGAAATATTCGAACACGTGAGGCAATACTGACCCTACGACTTATCTTAGAAGCTAGATTAAGGAAAGGCAAACCTACGTTCCTAGCATTTGTAGACTTAGAGAAAGCTTTTGACAATGTTGACTGGAATACTCTCTTTCAAATTCTGAAGGTGGCAGAGGTAAAATACAGGGAGCGAAAAGCTATTTACAATTTGTACAGAAACCATATGGCAGTTATAAGAGTCGAGGGACATGAAAGGGAAGCAGTGGTTGGGAAGGGAGTGAGACAGGGTTGTAGCCTCTCCCCGATGTTATTCAATCTCTATATTGAGCAAACAGTGAAGGAAACAAAAGAAAAATTCGGAGTAGGTATTAAAAAACATGGAGAAGAAATAAAAACTTTGAGGTTCGCCGATGACATTGTAATTATGTCAGAGACATCAAAGGGCTTGGAAGAGCAGTTGAACGGAATGGATAGAGTCTTGAAAGGAGGATATAAGATGAACATCAACAAAAGCAAAACGAGGATAATGGAATGTAGTCGAATTAAATCGGGTGATGCTGAGGGAATTAGACTTGGAAATGAGACACTTAAAGTAGTAAAGGAGTTTTCCTATCTGGGGAGCAAAATAACTGATGATGGTCGAAGTAGAGAGGATATAAAATGTAGACTGGTAATGGCAAGGAAAGCATTTTTGAAGAAGAGAAATCTGTTAACATCGAATATAGGTTTAAGTATCAGGAAGTCGTTTCTGAAAGTATTTGTATGGAGTGTAGCCATGTATAGAAGTGAAACATGAACGATAAATAGTTTGGACAAGAAGAGAATAGAAGCTTTCGAAATGTGGTGCTACAGAAGAATGCTGAAGATTAGATGGGTAGATCACATAAGTAATGAGGAGGTATTGAATAGGATTGGGGAGAAGTTTGTGGCACAACTTGACTAGAAGAAGGGATCGGTTGGTAGGACATGTTCTGAGGCATCAAGGGATCACCAATTTAGTATTGGAGGGCAGCGTGGAGGGTAAAAATCGTAGAGGGAGACCAAGAGATGAGTACACTAAGCAGATTCAGAAGGATGTAGGCTGCAGTAGGTACTGGGAGAAGAAGAAGCTTGCACAGGATAGAGTAGCATGGAGGGCTGCATCAAACCAGTCTGAGGACTGAAGACCACAACAACAACAACAACAACAACGTTATGACGGAAGAATAAGACTATAACGTAAGTGATGGAATGTGGTAAAGAAGAAAGAGCCCAAGTCCGAATTCACGTAGGTATAGAGCTAGTTTGTTCTCCTCCTTTTATAGGAAGTAACATCTGCAGGTATTTTCAGCCATAATGGCTGTGTTTGTGCACCGTGACTGTGTAGGATAATTATTTATTTCAAGTTTCTGCTACCAGTCACTTTTTATTTTCTGCTTAATCTAACATAATGCAACGCGTTTCTAACATGTTCTGTTCATTTTCATGCGTTTATACATACATACATAGATACTAGATTAATCTAGAACTTTTTCCATTGTCTTTTACTGTAGCTGCTGGTGTGGCATTTAGGGGGAAGGACGGGGGCAGTGTATGGCTAGAAATCGAAGTCAGTGATGTTTTCTGCTGGTTTTCTTCCTTATGGTTGATTATGTGGATCACAGCAATATCATCATCTTGCTGCTTCACTTGCATCACTGGTGTAATGCTGGAGCTGTTGATTGACACTACACTATTGCACATTATATTTGTCACTGATTGCCAACGTAATTCACTGCACGAATTGCTTCGATTGATCTCTTTGTAATCAGTTCCCCAATCCATTTATTTGCTTTTCTTTTCTCCCAGCAATTTGCAGCACGCTTTTCTCCATTAGTCGATGAGACAGCCAAAAAATTTTGGATTGATTTTGTAGTGTTGGCAGAAGACCCAACACTGTGTTTCTAGAGGAGGCCGAAATGCACGCGTTTAATTACACGCTGACTGGCGTGAGGTCTGGAACAGGACAATATCTTGAGAACTGCAAATAAAGTACGTAGATGATGTAATACTTAACTTTAATCCACAATTGTAGAACATCTCTCTTGATGATACATGCTTCACATAATAAATATCAATTGAATACGGCGCCTTGCTAGGTCGTAGCAAATGTAGCTGAAGGCTATGTTAACTATCGTCTCGGCAAATGAGAGCGTATTTGTCAGTGTAGCGTCGCTAGCAAAGTCGGCTGTACAACTGGGGCGAGTGCTAGTAAGTCTCTCTAGACCTGCCGTGTGGTGGCGCTCGGTCTGCTATCACTGACAGTGGCGACAAGCGGGTCCGACGTATACTAATGGACCGCGGCCGATTTAAAGGCTGCCACCTAGCAAGTGTGGTGTCTGGCGGTGACGCCACAGATTTCGTGTCGCGTCTCACTGTCACGAATCAAAACATGGTACCAAGTGTTTGTAAACGTTAGTTTCCTATGCATCAAAAAAATTCCTTTGAATCTGTATTTAGTTCAGCAACAGCACTCAGAGTCACCGTTACTCTTTTGTCGTTCCAGTGACAGTAATAACTTGCCACAGTAATAAAGTCTAAAAGTAACTGCAGTTTCAAACTTCCAAAACTGACGTGGGCTTCCGTGGATGTTCGAATATTAAGGTATACTGAAATTCGAGCCAAAGACCAATTTCTTTTGCTTTGCAACACACTAGAAATCGATTTTCATTCAACAGAACTGATATTATTTCAGCGAACGTTTTGACGTTAGTAGCTGTTATTCCTGGAACAACTGTTAAGATTACGTGTACAATTCGCCACAACTTAGAAATGTGAAACTAGGCTACCGACCAGAGTACCGAGGAAACAAAAGAAAAAATATGAACAACTTACCGAGCTTGGTGCATGGCTTCAGATGTGCAATTACGGACACCAAACCACATACAAAATATTGTTAGAGTAAGCAGATCGAGATAATTCTTCGACTGACTACTTTTACGTTTATCTGTATACGGACAGAACTCGAGTGCTTGCTGCTTCTCTTCGAAATACACTGAAGCGCCAAAGAAACTGGTATAGGTATGCGTATTCAAATACAGAGATATGTAAACAGGCAGAATACGGCGCTGCGGTCGGCAAACCCGATAAAAAAAAAATGGTTCAAATGGCTCTGAGCACTATGCGACTCAACTTCTGAGGTCATCAGTCGCCTAGGACTTAGAACTAATTAAACCTAACTAACCTAAGGACATCACACACATCCATGCCCGAGGCAGGATTCTAACCTGCGACCGTAGCGGTCACGCGGTTCCAGACTGAAGCGCCTTTAACCGCACGGCCACACCGGCCGGCACCCGATAAAAGACAAGTGTCTGGCGAAGTTCTTAGATGGTTTACTGCTGCTGCACTGGTAGGTTATCGAGATTTAAGTGAGTTTGAAATTGGTGCTATAGACGGCGCACGAGCGATAGGACTTCTCCGAGGTAGCGATGAAGTGGAGATTTTCCCCTTCGACCATTTCACACGAGTGTACCGTGAATATCAGGAATCCGATAAAACATGAAATCTGCGTCATCGCTGCGACCGGAAAAAGATCCTGCAAGAACGGGACCGACAACGACTGAAGAGAATCGTTCAACGTGACACAAGGTTTCAATGCTGGGCCATCAACAAGTGTCAGCATCCGAACCATTCAAAGAAAAATAATCCATATGGGCTTTCGCAGCAGAACGCCTTCTCGTGTACCCTGATGACTCTACGACACAAAGCTTTGCGCCTCGCCTGGGCCCGTCGACAGCAACACCGGATTGTTGATGACTAGAATCATGTTGCCTGGTCGGACGAGCCTCGTTTCGAATCGTGTCGAGCGTTGGGACGCGTACGGGCATGGACACGGTCTGTCGAATTCATGGACCCTGCACAGTTCAAGATGGTGCAGGCTCTCTAACTTGTAGGTAGTGTGCAGTTGAAGTGATATGGGACCCCTTATACGTCCTGATACGATTCTGACATGTGACACGCACGTAAGCGTCCTGTCTGATCACCTGCATCCATCCCTGTCCACTGTGCGTTCCGACGGACTTCGGCAATTCCAGCAGGACAACGTGACACCCCACACGTCCAGAATTGCTACGCTATGACCCCAGGAACACTCTTCCGAGTTTAAACACTTCTGCTGGCCGCCAAACTCCCCAGACATCAATATTATTGAGTATATCTGGGATGCCTTGCAAAGTGCAGTTCAGAAGAGACCTCCACCCCATCGGACTCTCACGGATTTATGGGCAGCCCTGCAGGATTCGTGGTGTCAGTCCCCTCCAGTACTACTCCAGATATTAGTCGAGTCAATGTCACGTCGTATTGCGGCACTTCTGCGTGCTCGCGGCGGCCCTACATGATATTAGGCAGGTGTACCAGTTTCTTTGGGTCTTCAGCGTATACGGGGTGGAAGCTGCATGGACACTGACATTATCGTACAGACTTTACTTTCGTTCTTAGGTGCTGGACCCTATATGTTATCTGTAGCAGTTTTGTGTATCCGGCCCTATCCGCTATATACAGGTTGAGTCACTAACTGTTGCCACCTAAAATAGATCTGAAAAGTGTGATAGTAGCTGAGAAGTTGGTGGGACAGATGTTGCATGGGGCAACGGAGGCCATAATATGACGTTGCTAGGTGGGGTGGCGTCAGAGATATGAAGAGCAACTGCTTTTTTTTAGGGATGCTATAGTTTGGTACTTATTTTCTTAGCGGCTATCGAGACGAATGCAATGACGTGTAACAGTAAGGTCTTTGAAGGTCAACGAAAGTCAAAGGGGCGACGCGAACGTCCATTTACACAAGGTGTTCGAAATGATTAACATTGGTATCAATGCAATGCTGCAATCTTCTTATCGTGGATTGGTGGTATTCCTTAACACATCGGCAATTATTGAAGCACATGCTCCGACAATTCTCTTTCGCATATCTTCAGGTGTAGTTTGAACGTCTTTATAAACAATATCTTTTACAAATCCCCAGAAGAAAAAATCCAGAGGCATCAAGTCTGGCGAACGAGCCGGCCACGACACATCTCCTCCGCGTCCAATCCAACGATTTGGGAATTGTCTCTCCAACTCATTTGTAGCCGTCAGCGAAAAATGTGGGGACACCCATCGTGTTCATACCACATTCTGTTCCCTCTTCCTAAAGGTATTCAAAAAATGGTTCAAACGGCTCTGAGCACTATGGGACTTAAGTTCTGAGGTCATCAGTCCCCTAGAACTTAGAACTACTTAAACCTAACTAACCTAAGGACATCACACACATCCATGCCCGAGGCAGGATTCGAACCTGCGACCGTCGCGGTCGCGCGGTTGCAGACTGTAGCGCCTAGAACCGCTCGGCCACCAGGGGTGGCTAAAGGTATTCCTTCCAATAACAGCCCTAATGTTTCTTGCAGGAATGTAGTGTACTTCCTACCATTAAGATTTCCTTCGATGAAATAGGGGGATTCCGTCCTTCAGAATGCCACACCATACATTTACCGACCACGGTTTATGGTATGCAATTTGCCGCAGCCAACATGGATTTTCAGCTGCCTAATAACGTATGATACGCAAATTAACATTTACATGGTTCGTGAATGTAGCCTAGTCAGTAAATAAAATCGAATTAATAAATGTGTCATCCTTCTGAATCTGAAGATGAGCCTATCGGCAGAATTCAAAGCGACGCAAACAATCCCGTACCAGTTAATACAGTTAATACTTGGTGGAGACTGATACGGTAAAGATGATATTTATGGCGATGCAGAACAGTACGCCGCCTCATTCCATTGCGATTTGACGCGAACTAACGCAAGGATCTCGAACCACATTGGCAAGAGTACCAATTTCCGTTTCCTCGTTAGTAACTTTCTTTTGTCGGATATGTTTCCGATGCATTACAGATACAGTTGTTCTCAATCTATCATACACATATTTAAATATCGACGTGTAGAGTGAATACGTTGAGGATATCTTTCAGCGTATAAGTCTCCAGCTCTCACTTAATGCCATTGGCATTCTCCGTAAATGAGAAGCATATCGACTTGTTCTTAGAAGGAATACATCATTCCCATTCGCTTGATTCGACGATACTAGACTTACCGTTCCTATTAGTGTTGTCTTACGAAACCGTCGAATGGTGTTTACATGTCAATGGCACGTTAGATGGATAAGCCGTATTCGACGAATATTTACTATTTACACGATACACGCGTGTCAGAGCGTGTGCTTCGATAAGTGCCGAAGTGGTAAGGAATACCACTCAATGCATGAGAAGAAGATCGCAGCACTGCACTGATACCAATGGTCATCACTTCGAACACCTTCTGTAAATGGACGTTCATGCCACCTTTGTGACCTTCGTTGACCTTCAAAGACCTTACTGTTACACATCATTGGATTCGTCTCGATAGCCGCTATCAGACAATAAGTAGCAAGCTATAGCATCCCATTAAAAAAAAAAAAAAACAACGTAGTTGACCTTCATATTTCTGACGCGACCTCGCCTGGCAACAAAGAACGAACGTCATATTATGGCCCCCGTTGTCCCATGCAAAATTTCTCGCACAAACTTTTCAGCTACTGTCATACTTTCGGATTTATTCTTGGTGGCAACAGTTAGTGACTCACCCTGTACATATAAATGATGACAGCTTTTTATGACGTATGGGGATCCACGACTACAGAAGAGCAATGTGAGGACGAAAGTTTAGAATACTGAAAAGCGATAACCGCTATATTGTGCTAGTAAGAACTTACTCCTCCTACCTTACTTTGTTCCGGCCACCTGGTTTACTTGCACGAGGACTGTGAGCGGTTGACATACCTGGAACGAAAAAAGAAAATTAACATTTAAGACGAGCGCACTCCTGATTCTCTCTCTCTCTCTCTCGTGGATTGCTGTCAATCTGCTTCCTTAGGTTAACAATTTCAGTTTTAAAAGTTTGCTTGGCCCTATTGTATTTTTCCTTGAAAACCTGCATAGCAGTACCTTTATAAAGCTGGTTTAGATGATGTACTTGCTGCCTGAGCCTAATCAGATTTGGTGGGAGTTTTAGTCTAGGATTACTTCCATTCTGACAGTGTTTAACTACCTTCTGGATTTCTCTGGCTGGACAACTATATTCATAATGATGCAGTAGGGTTGAGTAGAATTCATTCCATTTCTCATCCGATCCTTTTACCTGGTACACAGAATCCCATTTCTCATTCGCTGGTTTGTCTTTAAGAGCATCAATATTTGACGTATTCAGCATTCGTTTCTGAAGCATAATTTTTGTTATTTTAGGCACAACTGAATTTATGTATTCTGTCACCTGACAGAAGTGGTCAGAATAAAGAAAATCTAAGTTACTGTAATTTACCTTATCTATAACATCTTTGTTGATTACAGCATAATCTATTCTAGTGGAACTCTGGTGTCAGTGAAATGGTACAGTACCGCGCGACATTGAAAATAGGTACAACATACTTCATTATTTTTGTCAGAACAACACATTTTTTTTGTAAAATAACTCAATTTCAATTAATACAGCGAAGCCGGATACCAGTGTGGGAAAGAATGACAATTTATTTATTTAATTGATCACATGTGCACTCCCACAAAGTAAATCCCTACATCCAGTTTGGTGAGATCTGTGAAATGAATGAATGTATGGTCGTCTGCTAACCGCAGATAGTGAATGTGAATATATGATCATCTTTGAGACGATCCTGTGGCCACCTTTGGTGGGACCAAAGAGATGAAATTTACCTGAGCTTTGAGCGCCTGAAATGTGGCTGACCAATACGGTAGCATGGTCTTCCCCCACCTCGAGTTAGGTGCGAGATGACCTGGAGAACGGCCATGTTTCAGCACTCTGCCGCTGGATCTTGTGCTGTTAAGACCTGTTTTAGCTGTGCTCCGTAACGACAAAAGAGTGGAGACATGGTATGCATGTGGAATATTTAAGAATAGTTTGAAATAATAATTTCTCTATTTCAGGAACTTTTGTGGGGAGAATTAAATGTCAGGCAGGTAATATTAATGGGATTGTAGTAATCTTCGGAAGTGACGAACGGTCACAATGAAACCAAGTGTAGCAATAAGTTGAAATACTTCCGTGTGCTTAAGTTAAGCTGAATTACTAGCGTGTTTACAATAAGTTGAAATATTTAAGAAATAGCGTGTGTACCATAAGTTGAAATATTTAAGAAATGGCGTGTGTAGGACTTGAAATTAGAGACGAGTACTTCCACGTGGTGAGTACTGTGTGAGTCTCAATCTGTGTATGAGACAAAAGATAAAGAGAAGTACTCGTCCATGGTATCAGTTGAGGACTTGCGTGTGTGATGAATACGTTGTTAATATTACTTCGCGTGATATGATTCCGTGTGACGCTAGATTCAAACTCTGAGAGAGAAGCAAGGTGAGTCGGCCGTCTATCCAGCAACGCCACTTGGCTTGCATTGCACAGGAAGGCGTGCATATATCTCCAGAGTTCATAGTAGGAAAGTAGAATTACGAAGTGGGGCAGTGTCGTGTGAAACTGGGATAAATATTAATTGAAGTGGGAAAGCTGAAAGTGATAGTGTTGTGACTATTTAGTGATTTATATTTCTTATTGCAGTGTGATGTATGTCATGTAATTTGGGAATGTGTGGTTTGCATGGGAGAGTAGCAAGGTAGTTCCAAAAGATTAGTGGGTTATGCTTGTTCCTTCTGTACTGCTCGGTCTGGAGGATAGTTTCGTGATGATGATTGAGAGAGTCGAAGTGTGAGAAATAATAAAAGACCCACCATCCTATCCAGAAAGTGCACTGTAGCGTTAAAAGTGTTTACGAGACCATAATATAGAGATTCACCATTGTAAAGTCATGCCCACTGGGCGGAATTTCTCATGTTTTATTGTTGTAGGTTATAGAATTTGTGTGTTTAGGTTAGAGAATTTATCGGAATAAATCAGATAGTGAAAAGAAAAAGATTGGTGGACTTTTCCTTCGAATTGTATGTTGTCATGATGTCCCGAATTTATAATGTGTGCGCCACTCATATTCAGTGCGGTGGCCACGTGTTGACAAAAGCCGTTAAATAAAAAAAGAAAGAAAATGTGGTATTGCCAGTGCGTAGTGTACAGTCATAGTTCTGTAAATCACTGATAGTCAGATGCGTGTTTCCGTTGCGTATTAATCATATAGGAGGATAACTTGTAACTTAAGTGTGAGTACGAGAGTTCATGTTACTCGATAAATAAGAATGAGTCCACTCGCTCGGCAGACCACTCATCTTGCAGGCCTGACTGCTTGATGCCACAGTATGAGCAAGGCATGTGGGTGCCTCTCAGCAGACTTCACTATAGTTACAAGATTGTATGAGGTCAGTACATCACTGAGCTTCAAGTTTACTATACTGTTTGAGTTTCCATCCATACTAAAGTCACCTAATACAGTTAGGTCATTAGAACCGGCTTGAGCAACAATACTACTAAGTTTATCCATAAACAGCATTACACCAGAATTTGGTGGCGTACATAATCCAATCACTTTATGCTTTATTAACTTAAGATGACTACTGTGGAGTACAATATCTGTCATTTCAATTGATCCTTCTTTGGTGTGATGTTCAAGAAAGGAAATTTTTTTTGCTTCTATATCATTATTAACATAAACTGCCACACCACCACTTTTATGGTTTGCCCACAATAACTATTTGCTAGTATGTAGCCTTGTAATCTATAATATATTATTTCACTGCATTTTAGCCCATGTTCCGTTATTACTAGCACATGTGGCAAGTGTTCCTCTATGAATATTTGTAGTATGTCTAGTTTGTTTCTGAGATATTGCACATTTAAGTGCATTAACTTTAAAGGTGTTACCCTTCTTGTTTATTTACCATCTTGCACGAATCAAAATTGTTTGAGTTACACTTCTTACGACATTTTGCATATACTGGTTTTTTAGAACTGTCCTGCAATGACTGATCACTTATTTCACAGCCTGGCTTTTCTTTGCGTGAACGGGACTCAGTCATATCCGAAATACATCCCTGAAAACTATTATTATGGTCCTTTATTCTAAGAAAGTCTCGTGGTTGTAGCCCGGAGCAATTGGAGCTTTCTCCACACTGTCTTTCTCGCACAGTTTGCTTATGTGGGAAACTAGCTTGGCCTTCCATTTCCTGTTTAAGTGGGATCCGTGTTTCATGTGTTCATCACGACACATCTTACTTAAGTATATCAAATGTATATGGCTAAATTTATCACACAGTTTCTTTAGCTCGGAATTGTAGTGTCGAATCTCTTTGATTCTACACGACCACAGTGGTAAATCATGTCGCACTGGCACGTTTGTGATGACAATGTTCGTTTGAAATGGTTTTGGTAATGGGCCTATGTTACGGAAACACCGCAGGGATGTCTAGCTTTCGTTTTTGTATTCGTCGTTGCCGCCGCCTACTTTCACAACGTGAGCGTCTTTGTTCAATTGACTTGTTTCTGTTGTAATATTCTCCACCACTGCATTTAACATTGCACCAGGCTTGATCACGACGAAAACTGAATGCTTTGAACGTATACTTTCGTGAAAACTTTCGGATAGATCTTTTCCGTGACTGTCGGCATACAGAAGGAGCCCTTTGGTGCATCTTAAGGTTGGCATGTTCTTTTTTGGTTCTTTAGAGGGAGTTTTGTGATTACTTTGTGGTTCGTTTATGTCTGTTGTGTCACCACAATCCGCTACCAGTGCTGAGAGTTTGTTTGATAACGGTATCACTGGGGCTGTACTTACATGTAGTAGTGGGATGACCATTAACAACGGCGTTCTCTTGAGTTAGGCAATAATTCCTATCCACTGCTTTATATTTCGTTTCCAGCTCTTGATACTTCCTCAGAAGTTGTTGATATTTTGCATTGATTGACAGTAAATCATCTGTTAACACGCTCATTATTTTTTCTTTTGTCTTTAGCGTGTTCGCGTTATTATTACATAACATGTAAGTCTTTGTTTTCTCATGTCACCATGTATATCTGTGCATTCTTCTATTTCCTTATTACTTCTCAGCCCATACATTTCTCTGTTAGTAATTTTGGGGCCTAATATTTTCCTAATAATCTTTCTTCCTTTCATTCTTTTGAAATTCTTCAATATCCCTCTTTCTATTTAAAATTAAAGTTTCTGCTCCATAAAGACATTCGGGTTTAACAAGTTTGTTTCTGCGTCGATCCTCGGCAGCGAGCGTAGAAATACTTGTTTTCTAAATAAAACCACCTTTACTGCTGCCACTTAATTTATTTTTCCCAGACAAGTTTCGCCTTTTTCTTGTTCTAAGGCATCGTCAGTGGGGTCTATACAGTGTTGTTATTTCTAGATTATCAAACAGTTCACATCGCGATTTTTTATGTTACAAAGTAATTACTTACGATTTGCCGTCATCTGCGTCGGTAATAAAGTGGTAGTGCGACCTCCAGAGCAGATGAGAGGAAACGCAGATTACAGCAAATCGAAAGTCATTACTTTTTAACATAAAAAATCGTGACGTGAACTGTTTGATAATCTGAAAATAACAAAACTGTATCATTGAAGATCCCAGTAATGATGCCTTGGAACAAGAAAAAGGCGAAACGCGTCTGGGAAAAATAAATTAAGTGGCAGCAGGAAAAGGCGGTTTTATTTACAAAATATGTACATTCAGGTTTGATTAAAGTGCCGCAATGACTACGTTTACTGAATGTAGAAAGTGACTTTTTATTATAAATATTTTGCGTTAATCTGAACGCATCTTTTTTTTTTTTTTTTTTTTTTTTTTTTTTTTTTTTTTTTTTTTTTTTTACAGCGATCTTCCTTTGCAGATTTTTCCAGGCCGCTTTCTTGTATGATTTCCCCCAAAGTGTATTTAAACTGAGAAGCCTTTTTTTTATTTTTCCATATTTTGTGTTAAAAAACTTTGGTGCTTGTTTGTTGCATTTCATATACTACGCTACCTTCTTTACTATACTCTTTCAGTTCTTTGCGCGTATCGTGGAGGTTTTATCTGGCCATGCTAAATGGTAATGACTCGGCATGCGAAAGTTACTTTAAATCTTTGGGTTTTGCATATCAACATTTCACAAGGCGAGTCGGAAAAAAAAGAAAGAAAGAAAATGGTCCAAATGGCTCTGAGCACCATGGGACTTAACATCTTAGGTCATCAGTCCCCTAGAACTTAGAACTACTTAAACCTAACTAACCTAAGGACATGACACACATCAATGCCCGAGGCAGGATTCGAACCTCCGACCGTAGCAGTCCCGCGGTTCCGGACTGCAGCGCCTAGAACCGCACGGCCACCGCGGCCGGCCACAGAAAGAAAAAAACGAAAAGAGAGATAGTTATCAAGAGGGATCTGCATGTGTTTGACAAATCCCTTACCTCGAAAATTTCTCTCCTTCAAACCTCCTCTGTGTTACCACAGATGAGGTGTCACTGATCTCGTTTGTACTAAGACTGCAGTGCACGCGATGTGCCTAGTCGCTTCCACCGTCCTGAGTGGAACACATAACTTCTGTAAGTAGGCTGTTTAGGTTTTTTTATTTGTAACGCCACCTCTGTATGAAAATCACTGGCTGTGCTGTGTGCAGTCTGTGGCTGCTTTGCATTGTTGTAATACTCGCCATTGTAGTGTTAGGCAGCTGGCTGTGAACAGCGCGTAGCGTTGCGCAGTTGGAGGTGAGCCGCCAGCAGTGGTGGATGTGGGGAGAGAGATGGCGGAGTTTTGTAATTTGTCATGAACTGCTATATATATTATGACTATTAAGGTAAATACAGTGTTTGTTCTCTATTAATATCTTTCATTTGCTAACTATCCCTATCAGTAGTTAGTGCCTTCCGTAGTTTGAATCTTTTATTTAGCTGGCAGTAGTGGCGCTCGCTGTATTGCAGTAGTTCGAGTAATGAAGATTTTTGTGAGGTAAGTGATTTCTGGAAGGTATAGTTTAATGTTAGTCAGGGCCATTCTTTTGTAGGGATTTTTGAAAGTCAGAATGCGTTCCGGTAAAAATATTGTGTGTCAGGTTAAGCACAGCCCTGTATAATTGTTCAAAGGGGACGTTTCGTATGTCGACCCTTAGCCGAGGATACCTCACTGGAATCTTCTGATTTTTTTCTTGTAGTTTGTGTAATTAGTGTAGATTTTGTTTATTGCTAGCGCGTAATTGTAGAGAGAATCTCCTTTGTAGTTGCAGTCTTTCATTGTTGTACAGTAAAACAGTTGTGGCATGCATGTAGATTTGCACCAAGTATTTCGCTGCTGCGCTTGCAATTAACTAGATATTATTTTCAGTGCTATGTTAATGTGTTCTCTTATTTTTGCTCTTCAAATTGTGTATTTCTGTGTTGTCGTGTGAAATATTGTGACAATAATGGCGTGTGAAAAACGTAATACTAGGCTTCAAAGTAAACTGAGAAATGACAGTGAAGACGAAAGCAGTGTGTTAGCGCCGCAGAGTAATGAATTAACTAATGTTCAAAGTAGTAATTTGGTAATTGTGCATAGGGAAATGGAGCGGGCTGTAAATAATGGTGTAGGCAGTGAAACAATTAGTGAACAGGGAAGCGTTATCGATCGATCGGTCGGCAACAGCTCGCCTCAGGATTCCGAAATGACAGGACACAATCTTGCAAATACTGTAGATTCAGGTTTTGCGTCCTCACCGTTTTCTCAAATAAATCAAGACACATTTTCTGCTTTACAAAATGCGAATATTGCCGGTTCAAATGCGCTGCCGAATAGCACTGAGGAATATGTTTCAGACACCAGTGCACTGTTATTACAGTTAATGCAACAAATGGGACAAAGGCTACAAAAGTTAGACACAACGCTTGAACAAAATCAGAAACAAATGGGACAAAATGTTCAAAAGTTAGACACAATGGAACAAAATCTTCAAAAGTTAGACGCAATGGAACAAAATCTTCAAAAGTTAGACACACTGGAACAAAATCAGAGACAAACACAGCAACAGCTTCAAAAGTTAGACTCATTGGAACAAACTCTTGAACAAACGCGTGAAGATTTAACTACTGAGTTACATAACATTGAATCGAAATGTCAAAAAGTCTGTAATAACGTAAAAACTCAAATTTGTGAGCATTTTCAACCTATTTTTTCGCGGCATGAAAATGCATTACAGAATCACGAAGCAGCCATAAAAGAACTGAAAATTATTGTTCATGGAAATCATGAGACCTTGCAAGCTAAAATTGACTCAGTTGCGTCTACCGATTCGGTTACGGAACTTGCAAAAACTCAGGAAAACTTAAAGGACACAGTAGAAATACACATGGAGAAAATTAGTGCTTTATCAGAGAAAGTAGTTGAACTTTCGGATCAGCTAAATAATTTATCTACGAAGGTAGATGATAATCTGAATGACACAAAACCTGTAGTCTTTAATGACACAGAAGAGTGCGAACAAATTAGGAAATTCAAACAAAATCAGAATCAAATTAATACGCAACACCAAAGAGAAATCCGCGAAGTACAAGATCAGCTGACACAGGTAGTACAAGAATTACGTATTTCAGAGGACACTCGCGCCCCAATACGGGAAGAGGGACATAGAAATACGGAACAGCCACAAAATAATAACACAGCGCATTTCGGAAATTATGAAAGAAATTGGCAAGGTGCACCGAATTTTGAAATGGAACCGCCGAAACGACGTAACAATGACCAATATGCGACTCGCGGACATGATGACTTTGACTATAAGCCGTTCATTACTACACGTAAATTCAAAACATTTAAGAATTCTGGCAACGACATTCATCCACAAGCATGGCTCCATCAATTCTCTCATTGTTTTCCTCCCAACTGGTCTTTAGAACACAGATTAGAATTTATGTGTGGCTATTTAGAGAATGAACCAGCTGTAAGAATGCGATCGGTCATTCACGATTGTCACAGTGAAGGAGAATTTTACCATGCCTTCCTCTCAGCATATTGGTCTCAAGCTACACAAGACCGAGTAAAACATAGCATCATGATGATGAAACACTTTGAACAATCTCAATTTTCCCGTCTTGTGAAATATTTTGAAGACATGTTGCACAAGAATCAGTACCTGTCAAACCCATACAGCCCCTCAGAACTCATCCGCATTTGCTTACTCAAATTGCCTGAACATTTACGACATATTATTTTAGCAGGACGTTGCAAAGACGACATTGAAGCTTTTCAGGGACTCTTACAAGAATTAGAAATTGACACAGACAGTCGCGGGATGCGAAAACAGGAAAACAATCACTACAGGTCACATCCGTCACAATTCTGTGACGACAGAAACAATAACTGGACACGACAGGTCTATTCTTACAACGCAAATCGTGACCAAAATAGACACCACCCGTACGACAACCGTTGGCAGAGTAGTAATAATTACAGGGAAAGATCACCTCTCCGCGGTAATGACTATCACAGAGACAATCAGAGAAACAGACAATATGGGAACCAAAATAATTATTATCAAGGGAGACAGAATAACTTTAGACGCAACGGTCCAGCGCGCAGTTACGATTCAGGGAGAAATTCTCCACCACGTTACGGACAAGGAAGAAACTACGGAACCTACCGACAGGACGACAGACGATATACTCATAACGACAGACCTGAATTGCATCAGAACTGGCGGGATTCAAACAGAGCAGGGCACTTTCGACAACGTGAATTTGTAGAAGCTAGGTCTCCTAATCCCAATAACGACGCGCGCCAACAAAGGGACAGACAATGACTCGCACCGCAGGCAGCCGCTTGCGCCGGCTGGCTCAGAGAAAAATGACATAGACGCTAACCTTAAGAAAAATTCCAGTATTGTTTAACGACGTATACCGCATGATAATTGCGTTGAAGCTGAAACTCTGCGTACTAGGAAGAGTAAAGGTTTACACCACATTTCACATGTAAAACCATTTATTGAGAGATAATCTGCTTTTTAACTTAGTCTTTGCCATAAAACTTTTCACTTCACATTTCTAGTATCCTTTGTCAGACTTAAGAAACTGTTAACATGCAACAATGTTTGAAGTTAAATATCCAGTCAAGAACCAAGAGAACTTATTTAAACAGAAATTACGAATGCATTGTTATAGTGAACAGACGACGCAATGTTGTTATTTGTACATTCTTGCTTGTTAGTTGCATGATTACGTAACGACTATCAGGCTTACATACTTCGAACATGTACAGGTACTGCTAATGAGATTTTAATGCAACATTTTGGTTTACTTGAAAATACATTATGGATTCAAAGTGCTTTCTGAGAGATACCAGATAACACAGTGGTTAGTTTATGTGACAGCTACACGATTTTATCACGACGCTACTAAAGAGTGACAATTTACAATGTTGTTTTTGCGGTGTATCTGTTTTATATCTGCACAGTTTTCTGTTTTATTCTGGAAAGTAAAACATGTTTTAGTAGTAACTTTTGTGGTATAGCTACAATGAGACAGCCTTTTCCGTAGCACAACAATACATTACAGCACAGTATTTTCTTCATCACGGCAATAAGCGTAATAACTAAGATATCTATATGGAAAGCATTTCACTTTTGTTTATGATGAGGTAAGTACATTGGCTTCTGCAGAACTTAGCTTTCGGAGGACAATAACTACGACACTTCCACAGAGATTATCTGACAGCAAGACGCACATTTAGCGCTACAGGACACGCATTTGAGAGATTTTGTACTTAAGCCATTTATTTTTCAAGATTTTTGAATTACAAAGAAAGTTTTCCGTGATATATTTCATTCCATTGCTGTAATCTGTAACACCTGAGGGTATAATTACATTAATCCTCAGGGGGGTACACGCTTACTTTGTGTATCATGTGTTTGGCAAGCACGAGGAGCCCTAGCTAATATGGTATTTGCTTATACAACTTTACACATCGGTACCATATTTCTCTAACACAGAATTACACAGCTATCTGATCATTTAACTGAGAGATAAACATTTCTTTTTGCTACATCAGTGACACATGTTTACACAATTACACAGTTGGGTAACTTCACACTTATGAAATTGTATTTTGTCTGTACTTTGTGAACTGCTCATATTTTTTCGGAACCATTGTGATACTACGAGAGCTTTGAATGATGTATTTGGTATGAGATCATGATTTTTAAAGTACGTTTGAGGTAGATGACATTATTGAAATGAGCAGAGAATATTTTTTAGGGTTTGAAATTATTGCAGAAAGCTACGACGTTTTTGAGATTTGACTGAGGTGTTATGATGTTATTATTACGACGACGATGTGTATTATGTTGTTGAGGAATGTTTATTATGCTACGTATTTCTCATGATGAAATATTGAAGAAGTGTCGATGAATATGTATATGTATAATGAGGTAAGGAATAATGAGTAGTGTTTAGGGACTCTGATTTGTGGAAAAGGTTGTTGGAAACCAAGAATCGTACTTTAAGAGTTATGAAATGTGAGTAAATACGTGAATGTATCACAATGCTGTTTATTTCTATTCTGTTGTAAAGCCTGTACTACAAATGTTATCTGTATTGTTATGTTCTTTAATGATGTATTTTGTACCTTTGTAATTGTATTCTTATGTTATAAAATTGTACTTGACACCAGTTCATTATATTATTAACATGTAAGTTACATTTCACTGCCCACGTTTCTGTTGGTCATAATATATGCACAGTATGTGAGAAGTTGGGACTGTTAGTGTTTGCACGTGTGTTAATAATTCAGCAAGGGACTGGATAACAGCATTGCTGGTTCTAAGGACAATTCCAAAAACTTTGTGAGTGCACAAGTGGTGGTTATGGACTTGCTATATTCTCCGCAAGACTCTTCGATGGTGAATGTGCACCTGCACAATCGCAACAGATGGCTGCTGGCCATCTCTACAAGGATTACAGTGGGTCTGCACCTCTGGTGGCCCACCAATACCATTATCTCTACAAGGACTACAGTGGGTCTGCATCTATGTTGACCCACCAACGCCATTATTTCTACAGGGACTACAGTGGGTCTGCATCTTTGATGACCCACCAATACCATTATTTCTACAAGGACTGCAGTGGGTCTGCACCTCTGGTGGCCCACCAATACCACAATCTCTACCAGGACTCCAGTGGGTCTGCTCTGTGATGACCTACCTACCAATATTCTTCAAAACTTCGAATGACTCTGCTGTGGGTTTGCTCCATTGTGGCCCATTACCTGTATGCACGTCAAGAGTCAGCACTGTCTTTCCGTTGGAAGGACAACACTACTTCTTCAAGATTGCATGGAAATCCACTACTTGCGTTCCGTGTGCATTTTCTTCTACTGCTCAGACTTTGAGAAAAACACTACTATTTTACCGTGATGAACGATCAGGACTGTCTTTATAGACTGTGAGAAAATTTGAGCTTTTGACCAACATAGTATCAATAAGTGTGTGCATTTGATTTCTTTGTTATTGTAATTATGAAAAAAATTTTCAAATCTGTATTGGCCACTGCACAATCCAATTTGTAAAATTTTTTGTGGGGAGCATGGGGGCTATGTAAGTAGGCTGTGTAGGTTTTTTTATTGGTAACGCCACCTCTGTATGAAAATCACTGGCTGTGCTGTGTGCTGTCTGTGGCTGCTTTGCATTGTTGTAATACTCGCCATTGTAGTGTTAGGCAGCTGGCTGTGAACAGCGCATAGCGTTGCGCAGTTGGAGGTGAGCCGCCAGCAGTGGTGGATGTGGGGAGAGAGATGGCGGAGTTTTGTAATTTGTCATGAACTGCTATATATATTATGACTATTAAGGTAAATACAGTGTTTGTTCTCTATTAATATCTTTCATTTGCTAACTATCCCTATCAGTAGTTAGTGCCTTTCGTAGTTTGAATCTTTTATTTAGCTGGCAGTAGTGGCGCTCGCTGTATTGCAGTAGCTCGAGTAATGAAGATTTTTGTGAGGTAAGTGATTTCTGGAAGGTATAGTTTAATGTTAGTCAGGGCCATTCTTTTGTAGGGATTTTTGAAAGTCAGATTGCGTTGCGCTAAAAATATTGTGTGTCAGGTTAAGCACAGTCCTGTATAATTGTTCAAAGGGACGTTTCACTTCTAATAATTGTTCACGAACCTGCAGCCTTCTATAGTTACCCCTCTCGCAGAAGAAAGCACGTAGTTCGGGAATCCGTTATCTTGAGGCTGTAAGAAACTCTTAGCGAGGAACTGATATTGCATGAATAACAAAATTTTTAATCAGTTTGTTTACACGGGATGCGACTCGCTTTGTATTAGCAGAATAGGAGAAGTTGCACAATAGATTTTTAAAAAAAGGTTCAAATGTCTCTGAGCACTATGGGACTTAATTTCTGAGGTCATCAGTCCCCTAGAACGTAGAACTACGTAAACCTAACTAACCTAAGAACATCACACACATGCATGTCCGAGGCAGGATTTGAACCTGCGACCGTAGCGGTCCCGCGGTTCCAGACTGTAGCGCCCAGAACCGCTCGGCCACTTCGGCCGGCAATAGCTTCCACTTTACGATTTACACATAATTTCCATTCTTCAACAAAATAATTGACTGCGTATTTGCGTAATTACTATCAAACCGTTCTCAGTTTCACATCCAAATAATCAGAGATTGCTGATTAAGTTGTTAACGAATACCGACCAAGGAGGACGACGGTTCAATCCCGCGTCCGGCCATCCTGATCTAGGTTTTCCGTGTTTTCCCTAAATCGCTCCAGGCAAATGTCGGGATGGTTCCTTTCAAAGGGCACGGCCGACTTCCTTCCCCGTTCTTCCCTAATTCAAATAGACCGATGACCTCGCTGTCTGGTCTCCTTCCCCCAACCAACTGACCAAGGCAGACAAGAGGTCTTTTCTACGAGACTGTCGGACCAGCTCTGATCTCATAGCCAAATCACTTCGCCCGCTATCCAAGTTAGTGCTTCGACTGACTTTTCGTTCCGTTATTGTTTATTATTCTGCTGGTAATTAACACTTTTGAAGTAGCAGAATTATAGCCTGCTTTTGAGAGTTGCTTTTGTATGAAATGCAAGAGAAGTTTATCATTCTGGCCCGCAGCAACCAGAAGGGAAAAGGAACCACAATTTAGGCGGTCTTCCTCACGACACACGTGCCGAATAAACCGTCTGTCGCCGGTACCTCAGAGGACACTACGTCACTTCCCACTTCTGGCCTCTCAACGGCTCTGAGAAGAGCGTCTTGCAGCTGAGTACGACGGCTGTGAAGCCACAAGTACTACGAGCGACTCTCACTCCACACTGCCGCTCGCCACCCATACCGTCCCGCATACGGATGCAGCCAGGTTTCGTCATCTGTAGCGATCCGTGGCGGAAAGACGTCTCCATTGACCTGAGACTGCTCTAACACTTGAGATGAAATGGCGTTGCTTCGAATATCGTCGTGTGCTGCAAGCATTCCTGGAACCCTTGTTCCGTTGATATCCAAAAACCTATGTCATTCAAAGGACACTGCAAAGCCACAAAAAACAATAAATGAAGATTGGTGCGTCGGAGACGGCTTCGAAATAAAAACAGAAATGATGGCGCTAAGAAATGGAGGAAGAGCACCAGCATCAGCCGATATCTTCGTACGCGAGAGAAAACTGAAAATCGTACCAAGACTTCGAATGCATAGGGAACCCGACTCAGACAAGTGCGAAATGTTCCACAAAACATGTAACAGAGAAAGCAGTGCGAGCAATAATGGCTGTCCATGAAGTAGAGAACACAGTACATTCTTCAGCTTAGAGGTAGCAATGGCACTATTCAGAGCCAAAACCCCGCCAGTACTGACGTATGGCGTGGAAATCGTCGGACCACATCTCACAGTGTAATATCTAACTATACTAGAAAGAGTAAGGGTCACCTATATAAAAAGACGAGACCTTTGTGTACAAAACTTCCCAAAATAACACGATCCAGAGTCGTATACCAGCTGGCGAGGGAATCCTTCCTCATTTGAGACCTACACCTACACTACAGAGATACTGCACAATCCGCTGTACGGCGTTTGGTGGAGGTTACCCTGTACCGCTACTAATCGTTTTCTTTCCTGTTCCACTCGGGAACAGAGCGACGGAAAAACGGCTGTCTATATGTCTCCGTAAGAACTCCATCTTCTCGTATCTTATCTTCGTGCTCCTTACGCGCAATGAACACTGTGTCTTCAAAAGTATCCGGACACCTGGCTGAAAATATCTTACAAGTTCGTGGCGCCTCCATCGGTATGCTGCAATTCAGTATGGTGTTGGCCCACCCTTAGCCTTGATCACAACATCCACTCTCGCAGGCATGCGTTCAGTCAGGTGTTGGAAGGTTACTTGGGGAACGGCAGACCATTCTTCACAGGGTGCTGCACTCAGGAGGGGTATCGATGTCGGTCGGTGATGCCTGGCACGAAGTCGGCGTTCCAAAACATCCCAACGGATTCAGGCCAGGACTCTGTGCATGACAGTCCGTTACAGGGATGTTATTGTCGTGTAACCACTCCACCACAGGCCGTGCATTATAAACAGGTGCTCGATCGTGTTGAAAGATGCAATCGCAATCCCCAACTTGTTCTTCAACAGCGGGAAGCGAGAACGTGGTTAAAATATCAGTGTAGCCTTGTGCTGTGATAGTGCCACGCGAAACAACAAGGCCTGCAAGCCCCCTCCATTAAAAACACGACCACACCATAACACCACCGCCTCCGAATTTTACTGTTGGCACTACACACGCTGGCACATGACGTTCACCGGACATTTGACATACCCACACCGTGCCATCTGATCGCCACATGGTCCAATTTTTACAATCCTTACACCAAGCGAGGCGTCGTTTGGCTTTTACAGGCGTGATGTGTGGTTTGTGAGCAGCCGCTCGACCGTGAAATCCGTGTTTTCTCACCTTCCGCCTGACTTTCACAGTAGTTGCAGTGGATTCTGATGCATTTTTGCCGCGCTGAGCGGTCTAGGGCGCTGCAGTCATGGACTGTGCGGCTCGTCCCGGGGGAGGTTCGAGTCCTCCCTCTGGCATGGTGTGTGTGTTTGTCCTTAGGATAATTTAGGTTAAGTAGTGTGTAAACTTAGGGGCTGAGGCCCTTAGCAGTTGAGTCCCATAAGATTTGACACAGATTTGAACATTTTTCATGCAGTTTGGATTTCCTGTGTGATGGTCTGGATAGATGTCTGCCTATTACACATTACGACCCTTTTCGACTGACGGCTGACTGTCAGTCAACAGACGAGGTCAGCATGTACGCCTCTGTGCTGTACGCGTCCCTTCACGTTTCCATTTCACTATCACATCGGAAACAGTGGTTCAAATGGCTCTGAGCACTATGCGACGTAACTCCTGAGGTCATCAGTCCCGTAGAACTTAGAACTACTTAAACCTAACCAACCTAAGGACATCACACACATCCATGCCCGAGGCAGGATTCGAACCTGCGACCGTAGCGGTCACGCGGTTCCAGACTGTAGCGCCTAGAACCACTCAGCCACAACGGCCGGCGAAACAGTGGACCTAGGGATATTTAGGAGTGTGGAAATCTCGCGTACAGACGTATGACACAAGTGACACCCAGTCACCTGACCACGTTCTCCTGTCTTACCATGTGTAATGACTTCTGACGTGTCTGATATGGAGTACCTGGCAGTAGGTGGCAGCACGATGCACCTAATATTAAAATCGTATGGTTTTGGGCGTGTCCGGATACGTTTGATCACATAGTGTGTGTTAGACGCAGTAGAATGGTTTCGCAGTCAGAATTAAATGCTGGTTCTCTAAATTTTCTCAATAGCAGTTTTCGAAAATAACGTCACCTTCGTTGCACGGATTCCCATACGAGTTTCCAAAATATCTGCGTTAACACTTACTTGTTGTTCGAAGCTACCGATGGTAACAAATCTAGCAGCTCGCATCTGAACTGCTTCGACGTCTTCCTTCAATCCCACCTGGTACGGATCCCAGACAGTCACGCAGTACTCAAAAATACGTCGCACCTGCGTTCTATATACGGTCCCCTTTCCATGTGAACTACTCATTCCTTGAGTTCTCCCATTAAACCGAAGTCGCCTTCCCTAGCACAGTTCTCATTCTCGTTCCACTTCATACCGCTCTGCAACGTTATGCTAGATATTCAAACAACTAAACTGTGTCAAGCGGGACACTTGTAAGGCTGCGTTCACACTGCCGGCCGGGCCGAGCCGGGCTGACGCGTACTGGCTCGGCTCGTGCCTAGCCAGCTTAGGCCGACGAGTAGTGCATTCACATTGCGCGCCGCGCCGAGCCGGGACGGCGAAATGGGGGAAAATCCACTACTCCGATTTTCATGTTTTAAAAATTCTTAGCGGTATATAAGACTTCGCCACATCGTTTTATGAACTTATTTTTTCCTTAAAAGCGTTACTTACGTCGTGAAAAAAGAAAAAGTCTACTTTTCGTTTCGCGTGATTTCTTAGTTTCGTAACGCTTCCCAACCGATTTTGAAGAAAGTATGTGGCTAAAGAATCTGATTTTTGAACACGTGGTAGTGCAACATCTTAGCTTCGTATTGAATCATTTATCTTTCCATATTTCTTAACAGTCATTGTGAAATGATGCTATTTGTCAACGTTGTGCACTTGATTTACAAATCTTGTAGTGAAAAAGTTATGTAGCGGGTAGCTTACTGTTAGATCCGTTTTAGACCATACATTGTTGGGAATGAAATGTAGCTAAAAGTACCAAAAAGTTTTTGAAATGATGATGATACTGATATCTGTCTCTGGTCTCAAGTAATGCGAGCTATTCAGTGGCGTCAGTGCCGCGTCCGCAAGCCACGGAGTTCGGGCGGTTACAGCTTGGTTTAGTGTAGTCATATAATGCAGCACAGAAAAAATCTAGTTACTAGTGATCAGCGCAGAGCTAGTGCCGGTCCCTCTTATTATTTTAATGGTCTCATTCTCTAGATAAATCCAAATGTATAAGAATTTTTCCCTCGGCTACTGGACAATTCATCTGCTATGCTTTTATAATTGGCCACACGTTGCATCACAAAAGACAAACAATTATTTGTCATCAACATCCGACAATTAGTATGATGTACATTTCGTATTTCGAACTAAAAGATAACTGAAGCGCAATTCTGTAGTCTCGTTGTCTACTTTGACAGAAAAAATAATGGAGAGTTAATGAAACTACTGTAGATCGGCACAGATGTGCGTTTCATTGTTCTTCATTGTTTTTTTTTTTTTTCTTCTTTGGCGGGCTGCGCTGCACTGTCAAGGTAATCCCCACTCTTTGGCTAAATGGCTGGCGGGAGGCCAAATAAATAAATTTAAAAAGATCTCCGCCCTTCGACAGCTGACAAGCAAGTCAGTAGAAAACGCAGCTGCAGTCAACAGTTGCTCGCCTTTAGCTAGTCTGTGCTGTCGTGTAGAACAATGTCTTCACTCTTTTATTGGTATTGTTTTGACTCTGCAGTAACTCGTCGAGTTTTGAAGTACAGAAGAACTAGGAGGTTATGCATTCATCCTATGAATAGCGACAGACATTTAGGAGAGTTTTTTTCTTTATACGAAGAACTTAAAAACTATCCTGAAAAATTTTATTCAAATTACAGAATGAATCATAATACATTTCAGTATGTGCTGCAGAACATTCAAGACAAAATTTCTAAACAGAACACAAATTTTCGCAGAAGTATAACAGCAGAAGAAAAATTGTGTATAACGATAAGGTAAGATTCGTTAGTAGACACTTTTTGGTTTGCAGTAGAACTTTGTACAGCATTCGCTACCTCCAGTTAATTGTAGTCATGCTGTTGTATTTTAAATTTCACAAACGCTAACCTCTGAGGGGAAGAGAGTTTATGGGACTCCTGAGAATCATTAGGAAGTAATTAGCTTCGTCATTTTGGGTAATGTCTTGCTGTGCCTTCAACGAAGAATCGCAGAAATACTCCTTCAGAATTTTCCAACTTTTTTCTTCTTTTTTCTTCATGATGCAGCGCTTGGCAGTGGTGATGGTTCATCATGTGGTGCCACTGATGACCTCACAGAATTCTTTTCATTACCTTGTAAGATAGACAGATTGATAGGCGAAGAGTTTTGAGATAATGCCCTTTGACTCAGTGGTTTTATCTCCACTGATAAGGAACTGCCACAGCATGACTTTACAATGCATTATCATCTGGTAGGGACACATTTCCGTCCCTCAGTGACACTCATATCTGTCTCCGTTTACAAGTAAATGCGAACTATTCAGTGGCGGCAATGCCGCGATTGCTGGCAAGCTATTGTTGTAAATGCATGTAAATACGGTAGATTAAATAAATGAAATAAAAATAATTTCGCATGTATCATCATAATAAACGTAATTTTTCCTCACTGATTGTGAAATGTGAGGTAACATCTTAAAATAAAAGACGTGTGCAGTCACACTTGTGAAGAAAGCAGGAGGGAGACGTGTGATGTGTGTACTGCAGAAGCTGTAGTGCTGCTCCACAGGCTCGCGCCTGCGGTCGGCTCGCACCGGCAATATTAAACACTCGGAATGTCGTCGGCTCGGCTCCGGGAGGCTCACGCCGTGTCGGCGCGGCCCGGCCGCCAGTGTGAACACCGCAATTCAGAACCATGTGTTTGATATCGAAGCCATCCGCCAGTCGTTATGTCCCAAGAAGAGGAGAGCAACACAGGATTTACCTGACGGCATTGCCTGCATTCGTCAGTGGAGAAAGGGTGTGTTGAACTTCTTTATTTGTTGTATGGCATCGGGGTATGCGGGATCATAAAAAGAAAATCATAGGGACGGAGCTGCAAGCAGCGTCCGCTTGGTGCACTCCCGAGTCTCAGCGGTCGAGGAGTGCAACAGGCCGCTGATAGCGGTCACGAACATCTTGAGGTGCGCCAACGTCTCGAATGAGGGGATTGGCACAGGCGCGCGACCGTCGGTAAAAACGGCTGGCATTCTGCTGGATGCGGGGCATCACTTCCAGTTCATCAGCTGCATGGTGGACGTATTGATGCGGAAACTGCGGGTGTACATGGAAGACCCGCCGGAGTATCTTATTCTGTTGCGCCTGAAGACGCTGAATATGCGTGGGAGCCGCATTGCCCCAGGCCTCACACGCATAGTCCACAATTGGTCGTATAAATAAGCGGAAGATGAGGAGGCCATTCCGGATGGAGAGGTCAGACCCTTCATTAAGGAACGGGTACAGCGCACCCATCCGCTGGTGGACTTTGGCACGGACGGCGTCGATGTGTGGCTTCCACAGTAGGCGATCGTCCATGATAACGCCCAGGTACCGGACGGTCTTCTGCCAGGGGAGGGCGGTCCCATAGAGTCGAAGTGGCGGGGCCGGCATCGTCGTCTTCCTCGTAAAGACGATGGCCTGCGTCTTCAGGGGGTTGAACCGGATGCGCCAGCGAGCTGCCCAGATCTCGAGGTCGTCGCATGCCTGCTGCAACCGGGAATGCATGGCGGCATGCCACCGGCTCCTGGTGTAGAGCATCGTATCGGGGCGACGTCGGAAGATCCGAGGTAAATATAGTATAAAGGACGGGGCCCAGGACGGAGCCCTGCGGCACCCCGGCGACGATAGGTCTGGCAGTGGAGAGAGCCGCGTCAACGCGGACAGCGAAAGTACGGTGCTGCAGGTACGACGCAATGAGGCGCACGTACGCTCGGGAAATGCCAAGGTGGTCCATCTTCCAGAGAAGTCCAGCATGCCAAACACTGTCAAAGGCCTTCGTGACATCTAGAAGAACCGCTCCACAGTACTCCCGGTTGTTGAAGGCGCGAGTGATGTACTCCACAACACGTACAATCTGCTGGGTCGTGGAGTGGCCGCTGCGGAATCCAAACTGTTTCGGGGGGAGGATTTCCCGAATATCCAGGATGGTCCGGAGTCGCTGAAGAAGAAGCCGCTCAAACAGCTTGCTGATGTGCGGAAGCAAACTGATAGGCCGGTAGGATTTTGGGTCCTTCCGATCCTTGCCCGGCTTAGGAACAGCAATAACGATGGAGTGCTTCCACGCTGCAGGGTAGGTGCGAGTCCGCAGAACCCAATTGAAGATGGCAGTGAGATGAACCACAGCCAGGAGCGGCAGGTTCTTCAGGACCCGGCCGGTAACGTCGTCAACACCTGGAGCCTTGGACGCCGGGAGAGCCTTGATGCTTGCACGGACTTCGGCCACTGAAATAGGTGGTATGTCGTCACGGTCCTCCTCCCCGTCCCCGTGGAGGATGGTCTGCACTGCTGCGTCACCCTGGTCGACGTGTAGCTGGTCCACATCTTCTTGAAGGGGGGTAAAATTCTCCTGAAAGATGTCCGCAAGGAGATTCGCCTTATCCTCATGTAGATAGGCCGTCCCAGTCGGTGTTGCAAGAGGGGGCATCCGTGTCCTGCGCTTCGTAAAAAAGCGGACCGCATTCCAGTGAATGGGGTCAGGGGTGAACGCCTGCAGTTTCTCAGCCCAGCGTCGATTCTTATGCTGGACAATTGCGGCCTTGATGTCACAGCGCAGGCTGTTGATGTGGCGCTTCAGCTGTGGGTCCCTGGTCACATGCCATTCCTTGCAGAGGCGATTACGTGTGCGGATGTCCTGGAGGATTTCCGCTGGGAGAGCGGAAGATGCGACTGTGCTGGTGCGCGGGCGGGGCGTCGCTCCCACCAGAGCTGCTGTGAGTGTATCAGCAAACTGGGCTGCAGAGGCCTCGTGAACGCCGACGCCATCCACCTGTCGCTGCAGGGCTGCGGTAACTCGACGCTGAAAGCACGGCCAGTCCGTGCGGTTGAGATTGAGGCAGCCCGTACTCTGCACCGGGGCGACGTCCAGTTGAAAGAGAACTGGCAGGTGGTCGGAGTTCAGGGCGTGGAGAACGTCAGCAGTCAGGAACTGATTAAGTCCCCGAGTAATAGCGATGTCAAGTACGTCAGGCCTCCCTCTGCTTGGATAACACGTTGGCTCCACGGGACCACAGACATACGCGTTCACCTCTTCAGTGGCCTGGAGTAGAAGGCGCCCATTACGATTGGTGACCAATGAATTCCAGGCGGCATGTTTGCAATTGAGGTCACCTGCGATGAAATATTTGCCTGGAGTCCGTAGAAGGTTCAAAAATGGTTCAAATGGCTCTGAGCACTATGGGACTTAACAGCTGTGGTCATCAGTCCCCTAGAACTTAGAACTACTTAAACCTAACTAACCTAAGGACATCACAAACATCCATGCCCGAGGCAGGATTCGAACCTGCGACCGTAGCAGTCGCGCTGTTCCGGACTGCGCGCCTAGAACCGCGAGACCACCGCGGCCGGCTCCGTAGAAGGAGACGGGCATCATCGATGAGGAGCTGGCGGCGAGGGCTCCGGTAGACAGCCATAAACGTGACCGGTCCAGTGGCTGTTTCAACCTGGACAGCAGTGACTTCTATAGACCCGATGGCAGGCGGTTGAATTTCACAATGCGGGATGGAGGAGCGGATGAAGATCGCCGTGCCACCCCCCTGCGTCGGTCTGTCGGTCCGAAAGCATCGGTAATTTGCGATGTTGGAGCGGATGCCTGGTTTGAGAAACGTCTCATTCACCAGGCATATGTCCACGTCATGTTCAAACAAGAACTGCCGGAGCTCCTCAAGGTCGTAGGTGAGGTTGGCGGCGTTATAAGCCACGATGCGGAAATCATCCAAGCGGCGGCGTCTAGGCATGCTGGGCTACTGAAGTGTCTGCAGTAGGAGCCTGAAGGCTGCGTGAGATCGTCGCCTCCACCGTGGCGGCGATGGTTGCAGGCAGGTTGACGATGGCATTGGTCAACTCGGTCACCATCGTGGTCAGATGCTGCAGCAGCTGGAAAACGTCGTGGAGCCCAACAGTAGGCACCACAGTGGGTGAAGGAGAAGCTGGCTGGCGGTCCTGGCGCGGAAGAGGCGGCGGGACGCTTGGCACCTCGGCAGCTGCAGTAGCCCGTGGGTGGGAGACGCCCTTCAGTGCATCGGCCACTGTGACACCAGGCTGGATCCTTGCGGACCGGCGTTCCATGAGGGAGGGCCACGTACGGTTGTCATTGGCCGGCCGTGTGGGCGGCGGTTGGCGCCGCCGGCGGGTATCAGCACGTCGGGAAGGCGGGACGGGAGGAAGACCCCGCTGCCGACGGCTAGCCTCCTTATGCTTCGCGCAGGAACGAAAATTGGCAGGATGACTGCCTCCACACAGGCCACAGACGGGCGGCTCATCCTTGCTTCGTGGACAAAGGCGGCTGTCGTGGCCAGCACCACACTTGACGCACATAGGCGGCATAGTGCAGTGACGGGCCACGTGGTTGAACCCTTGGCACCGGAAGCATTGGACCGGGCCACGGGACTTCCGCAGACGTTCCACGGTGACGGAGAGGTCGTAAATCCTGGTTAGCTGGAATATTTCCCGATGCCGAGGAGTGTCCTGCAGGACGACGACGCGGTGGCCAGTAAGCTGATTGGTCCCGGGCATACGATGGTAATCCACCACCGTCGCGACGAAGCCGAGGTCCTCCAGTTCTTCCTTCAGGTCATCATGGGTGAGAGACGCCGGAATGTGCTTCAACAGCGCCTTCAGAGTCGGCGGACGGACCGCTGGATAGGTGTACATGGGGATACCCTCTCGCCCAACCATATCCATAACAGTCACATAATCCTCAGTACAGGAGAGGCTGAGTTTGAGGGTATCACCCCCCGTCTGCTTGGCAGTAAATGACTGCTTACAATGTTCCTTTAACCACGTGTGTAGTTGCTTGTAGGAATTCTTAAACTGCAACACAATGGGCGGCACCTTCCGCTGCAGCTGAGGCTGGGACGGTTGCTGCTGCGCCCCCTGCTGTTGCTGTTGCTGCTGGGGCGGTGGAACGCCGTCCGCGCCGTCTTGGATGACGTCGTAGCGGTTAGACGTTGGCACCGCGTCCGTGTCAGGCCGCCGCTGCGGCTGCTTCGAAACCTTCTTCTTTGGTGGCTTCCGGAAACCGTCATCTGCCCCGGTGGCGGCGTCGCCGGTGCGCTTACGACTAT
Organism: Schistocerca americana; assembly: GCF_021461395.2. NCBI lineage: Eukaryota > Metazoa > Arthropoda > Insecta > Orthoptera > Acrididae > Schistocerca > Schistocerca americana. The sequence continues at coordinate 1,121,753,289 of NC_060120.1, forward strand.
GCTGCTGGTGGCCGTCGTCATCTTCGCCTGAAGAATCAGGAGTGCAATCCATACCGAGATCCAAAGTCCTTGCACAGGTCGTCAACAGATCGTTCTCACGGAGGCGTTGCCGGGTCATCATAGGTGGGGGGCCGGATGAGGCCGCCGACGAAGTATTCTCCGCCGGACGGCGATCCGCCACACCCTCAGCCGGAGTAGCGTCCGTAGACATAACGAGCTCTCGCGCGACACGTCCGCTCTCGTCGGAAGACTAACTCCGAATGGCGTGTGATATCGAAGCGGGCGGCGGCCCGGCCAGGCTCGGCTCGGCCCGGCCGGCAGTGTGAACGCAGCCTTATACTGTATCCGAACATTGCAGGTTTGATCCTCATGCATAGGGCTGGTGTTGTCAGGCTGTCAGTGTGGCAGGGGGACGATTATGCGAGGGGTCGATCACTCGCAGGTACAGAAGCGAGGGGGCGGGTTTTTACACAAAAGGGGCGGGGCAGCAGCCAAGATGGCTTACGTTGGCGCGGGGGGGGGGGAGGGGGGAGAGGGGAAAGAGGGAGGAGGGGTGGACGACTTGGGTCACCAGCTGTTGCGGTCAGGGCGAGTGGCGGCTGGGCTCTTCCCCCCGCCCTGAACACAACTCAACTGAACCGTGGCCGCTCGTGCGAAATACTGAGGTTTGCGATCTCATCTCTGACCCGGCGCTTTCAGTCACTAAACGCACCCCGTGGCGGACTCGGCGTCTGCCGGTTTGACACGGTGCTGGCGATTAAAACTTGCAACACCTGGTGCAGCGCGTACCGTGATTTTCCGCCTTCCAGCAGCAACGAAATAATAAGCAGAGATTCAAAGAGTAAGCTCAGTCCTATGTGACGCAAAGTCGCAAGTACATCTCTGCCTAGCTTCTTACGTTTTATTTTGAGACTAGTTCATCCACATCTACTCTGCGCTCATCTTGCGTTGTCTGGCGGAGGGTACTTTGTGCGCCACTGTCGTTTCCCTAGGTTCCTTTCAGAGTATGCTGATACAATAGTTCCACACTTCAGAACCGTATAGAACCGCTCGCTCGACGAAAGATCCGTGTCCAAAGAGTGGAGAGTACGACAGGTCACACCAATATTCAAGAAATGCAGCACGAGTGATCCACTAACTCACAGGCCCATATCATTAACATCGATATGCAGCATGATTTGGGACATACAGTGAGTTCGGATATTACGGATTACCTGGAACAAAACCGTCTATTGACACACAGTCAACAAGGACGTAGAAAACATCGTTCTGGTGAAACACAACTAGCTCTTTGAAACTTCCTGGCAGATTAAAACTGTGTGCCGGACCGAGACTCGAACTCGGGACCTTTGCCTTTCGCGGGCAAGTGCTCTACCAACTAAGCTACCCAAGCACGACTCACGCGCTGTCCTCACAACTTTAATTCCGCCAGTACCTCGTCTCCTACATTCCAAACTTCACAAAGCTCTCCTGCTGTGAGGACGGCGCGTGAGTCGTGCTTGGGTAGCTCGGTTGGTAGAGCACTTGCCCGCGAAAGGGAAAGGTCCCGAGTTCGAGCCTCGTTCCGGCACACAGTTTTAATCTGCCAGGAAGTTTCATATCAGCGCACACTCCGCTGCAGAGTGAAAATTTCATTATAACTAGCTCTTTACTGACACGAAGTGTTGAGTGCCGGTGACAAAGGATTTCAGACTGATTCCGTATTTCTAGATTTCCAGAAGGTTTTTGACAGTGTACCACACAAGTGGCTTGTAGTCAAATTGCGTGCTTACGCAATATCGTCTCAGTTATGTGACGGGATTCAGGATTTGCTGTCAGACACGTCACAGTTCGTAGTAATTGACGGAAAGTCATCGACTAAAATAGAAGTGATTTCTGGCGCTCCTCAAGGTAATGTTATAGACCCTTTGCTGTTCGTTATCAATATAAACGATTTGGGAGACAATCTGAGCAGCCGTCTCCCATTGTTTGCAGATGACGCTGTCGTTTATGGACTAATAATGTCATCAGAACATCAAAACAAATTGCAAAATGATATAGAAAAGATATCTGTATGGTGCGCAAATTGGCAGTTGACCCTAAATAACGATAAGTGTGACGTCGTCCACATGAGTGCTGAAAGGAATCCGTTAAACTTCGGTTACGCGATAAATCAGTCAAATCTAAAGGCTGTAAATTCAACTAAAAAACTAGGAATGACAATTACGAACAACTTAAATTGGAAAGAACACATAGGAAATGTTGTGGGGAAGGCTAACCAAAGACTGCTTTTTATTGGCAGGACACTTAGGAAATGTAACAGATCTACTAAGAAGACTCCCTACACTACCCTTGTCCGCCCTCTTTTAGAATACTGCTGCAAGGTATGGGATCCTTACCATATACGATTGACGCAGTACATCGAAAATGTTTTTTATTATCGCGAAATAGGGGACAGACTGTGTCTGAAATGGTACAGGATTTGGGGTGGACATCATTAAAACAAAGGCGTTTTTTGTTGCGGCGGAATATTCTCGCGAAGTTTCAATCGCCAATTTTCTCCTCCGAATGCGAAAATATCTTGCTGACGCCGACCTACATAGGGAGAAACGATCGCCATAATGAAATAAGGGAAATCAGAGCTCGCATGGAAAGAGACACGCGCTATACAAGACTGGAATAACAGAGAATTGCGAAGGTGGTTCTACGAACGCCTTTCCAGGCACTCAAATGCGATTTGCAGAGTATCCGTGTGGATGCAGATGTAGACCTGTTCCAGTTAGCGAATGGTTCGCAGGCAGGAGTATTGCGTGTAATCCTTCTTGTGGGCGCCATCTATCTAACTTTTTTCTCTCTCTTCACGAGATACCCATAGCAGGATGCAAAATATTGTCGTGTCCTATGTAATGGGGCGGGAAATTAAAGCGTCACCCATCTACAAGGATCAGCTCAGTTTGCAGGTAAATGTAAGTTTAATTTAGTGTTTTGTTTATGTATTTGAAATATTTTGTTGTGTTTGTAAAATATTTAAAGTTTTGTATTTTTGTTTTGTGTGTTGTAGCCTCTGCCCGATGTTATTCAGTCTGTATATTGAGCAGTAAAGGAAACAAAAGAAAAATTCGGAGTAGGTATTAAAATCCATGGAGAAGAAATAAAAACTTTGAGGTTCGCCGATAACATTGTTATTCTGTCATAGACAGCAAAGGACTTGGAAGAGCAGTAGAACGGAATGGATAGTGTCTTGAAAGGAGGATATAAGATGAACATCAACAAAAGCAAAAGGAGAATAATGGAATGTAATCGAATTAAGTCGGGTGATGCTGAGGGAATCAGATTAGCAAATGAGACACTTAAAGTAGTAAAGGAGTTTTGCTATTTGGGGAGCAAAATAAATGATGATGGTCGAAGTAGAGAGGATATAAAATGTAGACTGGCAATGGCAAGGAAAGCATTTCTGAAAAAGAGAAACTTGTTAATATCTAGTATAGATTTAAGTGTTGTATTTTGTTCAGTTGTGTTTTGTCGAGTCTGATGTTCACATCTGTATGTCGCATATACGGAGACAATAAAACAGTGTGTGCTCTAAAGCTTAAATGCGTGTTCGAGAATTATTTATGAAGAGTTATATAGAGGAAGAATTACTACTGAATTTTTCCAATATATTAATTTTCAGAAGAGTTTGATTTCGATTTTTGAATCTTAAACGTTTTACAGTCTGATTTTTATTACGGGAAAAATAAGACAACTTGCAAGAATATAATTTCCAAGAAGAAACAAACGACATCTAAATTAGAAAAGTTTGCGCAAACCAGTTGGACTGAGTGACGTCATTTTGCACAAACGACTCAACTGAATGTGTTTTAATTAGAGTTTCGTTCAAGAATCTTTTATAGAGAACTTTAAAAGAATTTAAATATTTTTTTTGCAGTGTTTTGAAAACGACGTAGGTGACGAAGTCTGCACATGGTCATATTTCAGACAAAAATTATTGAGTCTAACGCGTCGTTCACTACACCTGGCGCAGAATGGAGGGAAGTCGGGGGCGTCTGAGGTCGGTCTAAAACTGCCGAGCGGTAGGAGCAAAGGCGGAGGAAGGAATTCCCAGTGAAGGCAGGCTGATGGCTGGGGTCAGCGCCAAACAACACTCGCGCAGCACAGCTACGGGAGACGCGGATTCTGGGACTCGAGAGGGCGCTTGCAGCAGAGTCCAGGGGTCTGGTGAACACTGTTTATTAGCGAGCAGAGTAACTACCCCACTGAAGGGTACACTAGAAACAGCGGAGGAGGCAGCTGGATGTGCGGCGCGGCACGTTACTTTTTACCGTCCTGCCAGTGTCCAGCAATGTTCATTTGTCTGGTTAAAAGCTGTAGTAGGGAATACTAGACCACTACTGTCTACTGCAGGTCGCAACATACATAGAATTGTCCGGTAAACGGGATGTGGCTAGTACTGAAATAAAAGTTTTAACTTGGCAATGTAAATTTTCAGGTGTATTTTTTCGATAAAGATCACAGTTAATGCGGCCAAGTCCGTACTAAGTGTCTACACAATGTAACGCTCCCACGCACGCCACAATCACACACGTAGCCAGTTTAAGGTATTCACACCCGTTACCGAAGTTAATAGAGTTCACCGGATCGTTTAGTTATGAAAATGCTCGCTCGAATGTTGTGCACCCTGCTCTACACGTAATACCTATTCCAGTCTTAGATCGCACAACACGCCACGCGGTTTTAACTTACAGTCAAAAGCAATAATTTTGATATTCCGTCCGAAATTCCACACGTCTTCCACTATACCGTTCAGTTAAATAACCTTTGTACTACTTCGCCAACTCGTAATTAGCATTTTTCCGCGATTTTACAGTACTTTTGTCGGAGCTGCTTTCAATGAAATGTTACTAGTTCGAACCCTCAGCCCCAACTTGCTAGGTCACACCAAAGTCTTTGTTCCCAGCATAGATTGGCGCGACTCTGCAATTTTCTGATTGGCTGATAACACAAACAGCAAATCAGGCTGCCGTATTATCCCGCGCTAACCCGCGATTTACTTCAATGACCAATCATACTAAAACATTTCTTTCTATGGCAATTGCTAAATAAATAAATTTAGAAAAGTATCAAATATAAAATTACTCCTTCCGAAATTACCGATTAATTTGTGTTCTACTCACGATTTATTAGTACCATAAACTGACTGCACATTTAATTATAGTAAATCCCCTGTATAGTTTTTAACTGGTACTTCGTGAATAAACAAAACAATTTTCATTTACTTCTGTTCTTCTTCACTCATACAACACTCACACTGCTAATTACTACACATATAAAACAACTATAAATATGCAAATACATTAAATATTAGTCAAACATTATTGCTTTGACTACGACTGATAGCACTGTCCGTCAACTGCTGACCTCTGCCGGCTACTGGTACAACTACGTGCAGCTCTGTAACTCAGGTCCATGTCAGCTGGTGACATCTGTCGATGAGTCGTGCCTATAACGATATCGTCCTAACAAGTGACAGGAGCGATGCGAAGGCGCGACGCCTCAGGTGCACGACACGTATCAGTGTATCAGTCCACAGGGCGTGGTCGCTAACAGAAGCAGCGAACACCGGCAGCACGGTAAGCGCAAATTCGAGAGCAGCACTCCGAGTGAGGAAAACAGACACGTCGGAGCTCACCGAGGCTGGCCACGGAGTCGGCGCCCCAGCGGTCTGACTCTCACCACAACTCCACCTCTGAATACAAAAACCGTGTTTTCTTTTTTTTTTAAAAAAAAAAAAGAATCGGGGCGGTGCACTATTTCTCCCTTCCTATACTCGACCCAGTAACCCACCGACACCTAACCAGCTTCGGCCAATCCGGGGAATCATTGTGCACCTCCGGGGCTCCTCTGGCCAACCACATCTAGATTCCTCTCCTTCTCCTACTTGTTTGGTGCGGATGCTTCTGGATTTTACCAAGTTTGGAAGCAACGGCGTGAGAGGTGGCATCAGCTCCCTCTCTTATTTCTATCTTACTCTGAGTAGTTCGATTTTCCTCTCTAATTGCATGCAGTGTAAAGTCGCTATTCCTTCACACGCGGACTTCCCACGCAGCGTCTCTCGTCACCCGGGTTGTCCGGTGACAGGCAGGTTATGCCGACGGGTGTGAGGGAGTCGAGTGGATGCTGTCCAGATGCCGACATTGTCATAATAGCGGCGGCGACACGCCCACAGGGGCCTGACGGAGCGGCTGGGGTTAGAGATTCTGTTACTTCGCAGAAACGTAGTGAAAACACATTCTGGCGGGCTACCAGTGAGGCGTGGGGATGTCTTGTGTTCCCAGGCAGTCTTCGTGGCCAAATTCCCGCGTTTTCTCCAAAATCGTAACTGTGATTGGCTTGCTCAGGGCATAGCTCCGTGACGTAGCAAAATCGGCGCAGATATTGGCGCCAAGAATCCACTGGTGGAATGGTAGTGCTTCGGCAATAGAGTGGAATTTTCCGCCGGTTTTCGTGTTGCTGATTGGAACGTTTAACCACGGCCACTGTCGTGGGGGCGGGAATGTTCTGTGTTCGGTTTGTACGGGTGCTCTTGTGAGAGTCGGCTCTCGCCTTTCGGTCGGTGTAGGTTACAAGACTGAGCTCTCGCTGCTCTGGACAGGCTGCCTTCCGTTGGCTGTCTAATATACTTTTATTTGATTGTAACTGTTTTTACGGAGTTGCTCAAGTTTCGACTTCAACGTAACTTGCCGAGTACAGTTGGCAATTGACCGTTCTGCGTACAAGCGGCCTATGTTGTCTGTCTTGAGCAGTTTTGGCTAAAGTTGACTATCGGAGCTACTGTGTGACTTGCCTTCTCAAAATCAATCACTGTACCGTCAGTGATTGTGTGGCGAGCCCTTTTCGTCTCCCTCAAAGGTGCATTTGTATTGCTAGTAATTCTTTAGTCTGGAACAACCAGACCAGGATAATTTGTTTCGGGCTATACTCGCGACATTATCATCACCACGACGGGACGTCGAAGCAACCAGCCATAGCTTCCGGTACGCCAGATTGTGTCCTTGCAGTTACGAAGACAGTTTGCTAATGTATGTCCGCAGCACCTGAAGTTTAGGGAATTTTGCTTTTCTAACTTTGTTCTGTCTTGGGTGTTCATTGTCTGAGTTCTCACTACTGTTGTTATGTTGTTGTGGTCTTAGTCCTGAGACTGGTTTGATGCAACTCTCCATACTACTCTATCCTGTGCAACCTTCATCATCTCCCAGTACCTACTGCAACCTACATCCTTCTCAATCTGCTTAGTGAATTCATCTCTTGGTCTCCCTCTACGATTTTTACCTTCCACGCTGCAATCCAATACTACATTGGTGATCCCTTGATGGCTCAGAACGTGTCCTACCAACCGATCCCTTCTTCTAGTCAAGTTGTGCTAAACTCTTCTCCCCAATTCTATTCAATACCTCCTCATTAGTTAGTCTACTCATCTAATCTTCAGCATTCTTCTGTAGCAACACATTTCGAAAGCTTCTACTCTCTTCTTGTCCAAACTAGTTATCGTCCATATTTCACTTACATACAAATACTTTCAGAAACGACTTCCTGACACTTACATCTACCATTGATGTTAACAAATTTCTCTTCTTCACAAACGCTTTCATTGCCATTGCCAGTCTACATTTTATATCCTCTCCACTTCGACCATCATCAGTTATTTTGCTCCCCAAGTAGCAAAACTCCTTTACTACTTTGTCTCATTTCCCAATCTAATTCCCTCAGCATCACCCGACTTAATTCGACTACATTCCATTATCCTCGTTTTGCTTTTGTTGATGTTCATCTTATATGCTCCTTTCAAGACACCATCCATTCCGTTCAACTGCTCTTCTAAGTCCTTTTCTGTCTCTGACAGAATTACAATGTTATCGGCGAACCTCAAAGTTTTTATTCTTCTCCATGGATTTTAATACCTACTCTGAATTTTTCTTTTGTTTCCTTTACTGCTTGCTCAATATACAGATTGAATAATATCGGGGACAGGCTACAACACTGTCTCACTCCCTTCCCAACCACTGCTTCCCTTTCATGTCCCTCGACTCTTGTAACTGCCATCTGCTTTCTGTACAAATTGTAAATAGCCTTTCGCTCCCTGTGTTTTACCCTGCCACCTTCAGAATTTGAGAGAGAGTATGCCAGTCAACATTGTCAAAAGCTTTCTGTAAGTCTACAAATGGTAGAAACGTAGGTTTGCCTTTCCTTAATCTAGCTTCTAAGATAAGCCTTTGGGTCAGTATTGCCTCACGTGTTCCAATATTTCTACGGAATCGAAACTGATGTTCCCCCAGATCGGCTATTACCAGTTTTTCGATTCGTCTGTAAGGAATTCGTGTTAGTATTGTTCGGTAATTTTCACATCTGTCAACATCTGCTTCCTTTGGGATTGGAATTATTATATTCTTCTTGAAGTCACTACTGTAGTAGCAATTAATGTTGAGTTGGCTGGGAGTTTCTCTTGAGATTTTCGTTGCAAGGATTTGGCTCCACATACCACTTGCTCATAAATGTCACAATCTAGTTTATGGACAACCTCACCTTCACAGCATTTATTTGAGTATCCAATTTGATGTAAATGTTTCATGTGTTTTGTTTATTATTTTGAATTTAGTCATAATAAATCAAATTGTTATTTTGGACAGAACTTTCTTTCTGTTAATCGGTAGAGCAACCCATTCATTTCTCATTTCGCTAATGAAACTTTCCTTTATCTAATTAATTTCTATCCAATTAAATTACTGCAGGTGCCAAACTCTTTTCTACTCCACTTGTAGGGTTGATTACAGTCAGTTCGCGTTTCTTCTTAATCCATGTGCAACAGCAAAAGTCGGATTTAGAAAAGGGGGGCTTAGAGCATCATTTCCATACGAATATTCTAGAAGAATTTAGTGTTAATGTGGTGTGCGTACTGTAAGACCCTTGGTACACACACCATCAGATTATTTGACTTGTCGCTCTAACGAAGTAGGCGAGTGTCAGCAATATGTCTCGTGGTCTTATCGTGGAGTGTTTATCTTCTGCCGTTAGCCCAGACGATAGAAATGCCTCTTGCATGCTTAGAGTAGCACATATTGACGTTGACCAATTTTAAACAGAACTTGATTAATTTTCACACACATTTATTAAAATAACAACAAGCATAAAAATTACTTAACTTGGTTCTGGATGCTATTTACAATTGACAATCTGAAGTTCCTTTGGTCTTGGTACGTTAATCTTATTCTCACATATCTCTGACTCTTGACAAAGTGTCTATACATTTATATTCATGGCTATGTACAGGAATATGGTAATCTTATTAGGCGCAGACTGAAACTTGACTATAGACTATTGCAGACTAATGCAGCCTAATGCAGACTGACTAGTCGGAGGTCTGTACACTCGTTATAATATCTCGCGCATTCAGATATCACTGCGCGAGTGTGATCCGCGAACAGAAAAGGTTCTACGTTAGCAGCAATCTCATTGGCTGCGAGAAATATTAATACGCAGATCGGAGGAAGCAGAATTTGGTCCGTCTCTAAGGCAGCGCCATCTCGTAGTGCGGAGACAGACGAGCGCTGCGCCTGCGCTGTTGTGCTTAGCGGGGCGCGCTCTAGTGGGAAAGTTGTGTACGCGCTGACAATGCGGAACTATGTACACAACAGTTAAATACACTGCTAGCCCCGGCACCTCGCAAGCGTTCAGCTGAAAGCTGCCACAGCGTCTTACGTCATGGGTCCCCAGCCTCCATCGTGCTGGAGCAGCACTCTGGCCTGTGTAAACTGACTGACGCTGCACTCCTCGGCTCTCTGACTCTGCTGAGGCGTGCCTTTTCGGGGCCATCTTCTACTGGGACGCTTTACAACAGTGTCTACGCGATGGACGGACTTTCCAGTTAATTCTCTGGAGTGGAACTTTTCCCCTGCCCAGAGCGTCTGTAATTTGCGGGTTTCTAGTGTTTGTCCTTACAAGGCAACCTCCCCATTGCACCGCCCTCAGATTTAGTTATAAGTTGGCACAGTGGATAGGCCTTGAAAAACCAAACACAGATCAATCGAGAAAACAGAAAGAAGTTGTGTGGAACTATGAAAAAAATAAGCAAAATATGCAAACTCAGTAGTCCATGCGCAACATAGGCAACATCAAGGACAGTATGAGCTCAGGACCGCCGTGGTCCCCTGGTTAGCGTGAGCAGCTGCGGAACGAGAGAGGTCCTCGGTTCAAGTCCTTCCTTGAGTGAAAAGTTTACTATCTTTATTTTCTCAAAGTTATGATCTGTCCGTTCGTTCGATGACGTCTCTGTTCACTGTAATAAGTTTAGTGTATGTGTTTTGCGACCGCACCGCAAAACCGTGCGATTAGTAGACGAAAGGACGTGCCTCTCCAATGGGAACCGAAAACATTTGATCGGAAGCTCATAGGTCAACCGATTCCTGCACAGGAAAACACGTCTAATATATTCTATACGACACTGGTGACGGCATGTGCGTCACATGACAGGAATATGTTGTCGACCCACCTAACTTGTACATTTGGCGAATGGGCAAAAAGATTCTACCTTCCCCGATTTAGGTTTTCTTGCGGATGAGATAATCACTCCCAAAAAAGTGATGAAAACATAAGAGTATGTCACATAAACTGCAACAAATGAATGCAAAAGTTTCACAGTCGCACAGTTTTCCCTGTGCTCTGTCAAAACATATGTTTTTAATGTTTTCAAATTTTTCCGCGTGTAGACCGTCAAATCTTGCATATGTCCAAGCAAATCTGAACATGTCCTGCAATTTTGGAGAGCGAAGTTGATTATGTGTGAGTGCCTGAACTTTGAAAATTGTCTGAAGATAAAAAAAACAAACTTTTCAGTCGAGGGAAGCCTTGAACCAAAGACGTCTCGTTCCGCAGCTGCTCACGCTACCCACGGGACCACGGCGCTCCTGAGTAACATTATCCTTGATGTTGCCTATCGTTCACATCAAGGATACTCAGTTTGTATATTTTGCTTATTTTTTTCATAGTTCCACACAACTTCTTCCTGTTTTCTCGATTGATCTATGTTCAGTGTTTAAAGGCCTATCCACTGTGCCAACTTGTAACTAAATCTGGGGGGGATGCGATGGGTAGGTTCCCTTGTTAGCTCCGGTAACGTAGGCGCCACCGCTTGCGCCCGCCGTCTCCTTTCCTACCTTGCAGCGCCTCTGATGACTCCCAACAGCCTTAAGCGTAACACCGTACGAGTCATTAAGTCAGTGTTTGACAATATTTGCTGACTCTTGTAGGAATCTACAGTCCAGAAACTTTAAATGTAAACCACATCGTCCCCTCTTCAAGTCAACTTGTGACGAAACCTCGCTGCTCTTCTTTTCAATCTTCTCTCTCTCTTCTGTTACTTTTATCTTGTACGGATCGCGGACTGACGAGCAATATTCAAGTATTGGTCCAACGAGAGTTTTGCAAGCAATTTCCTTTGTGGGTGGATTACAGCGCAATTCGGAGAATGTTCAGGAAGCAAAGACAGTTGCACTCACGGTACAAGAAAGATCGGGTGAACGAGGACAGGAAAGAGATTCGTCCTGCTGTAAAAAGAGCGATGCGCGAAGCATTCAACCACTACCACCGTCATACCGTAGCAAAAGATCTTGCTGAAAACCCAAGGACATTCTGGTCTTACGTAAACCCGGTAAGCGGGTCGAAGGCTTCCATCCAGTCACTCACTGATCAGTCTGGCCTGGAGACGGAAGACAGCAAAACGAAAGCTGAACTTTTAAATTTAGCATTTGGGAAATCTTTCACGCAGGAGGATCGTACAAACATACCGCCGTACAGATTCCCGTATGGAGGACATAGTGATAGACATCCCTGGGGTTGTGAAGCAGCTGAATGGGTTGAAAATAAACAAATCGCCAGGACCTGATGGGATTCCAATTCGGTTTTACAGAGGGTACTCTACTGCACTGGCTCCTTACTTAGCTTGCATTTATCGCGAATCTCTTACCCAACGTAAAGTCCCGAGCGACTGGAAAAAAGTGCAGGTGACGCCTGTATATAAGAAGGGTAGAAGGACGGATCCTCAAAATTACAGACCAATATCCTTAACATCGGTTTATTACAGGATTCTCGAACATATTCTCAGTTCGAATATAAAGAATTTCCTTGAGACAGAGAAGTTGCTGTCCATGCATCAGCACGGCTTTAGAAATCATCGCTCCTGCGAAACGTAATTCGCCCTTTTTTTCACGTGATATCTTGCGAACCATGCACGAAGCGTATCAGACGCATGCCATATTCCTTGACTTCCGGAAAGCGTTTGACTCGGTGCCCCACTGCAGCTAAGGGACCAGCATATTGGATTGGTTCCCAAATATGTGAGTGGCTCGAAGACTTCTTAAGTAACAAAACCCAGTAAGTTGTCCTGGATGGTGAGTGTTCATCGCAGGTGAGGGTATCATCTGGAGTGCCCCAGGGAAGTGTGGTAGGTCCACTGTTGTTTTCTATCTACATAAATGACCTTTTGGATAGGGTGGATAGCAATATGCGGCTGTTTGCTGATGATGCTGTGGTGTACGGGAAGGCGTCGTCGTTGAGTGACTGTAGAAGGATACGAGATGACTTGGACAGGGTTTGTGATTGGTGTAAAGAATGTCAGATAAATGTAAATTAATGCAGATGAATAGGAAAAAGAATCCTGTAATGTTTGAATACTCCAATAGTAGTGTAGCGCTTGGCACAGTCACGTCGATTAAATATTTGGGCGTAACACTGCAGAGCGATATGAAGTGGGACAAGCATGTAATGGCAGTTGTGGGGAAGGCGGATAGTCGTCTTCGGTTCATTGGTAGAAGTTTGGGAAGATGTGGTTCATCTGTAAAGGAGACCGGTTATAAAACACTAATACGACCTATTCTTGATTACTGCTCGAGCGTTTGGGATCCCTATCAGGTCGGATTGAGGGAGGACATAGAAGCAATTCAGAGGCTGGCTGCTAGGTTTGTTACTGGTGGGTTTGATCATCGCGCGAGTGTTACGGAAATGCTTCAGGAACTCGGGTGGGAGTCTCTGGAGGAAACGAGGGGTTCTTTTCGTGAATCGCTACTGAGGAAATTTAGAGAACCAGCATTTGAGGCTGACTGCAGTACAATTTTACTGCCGCAACTTACATTTCGCGGAAAGGCCACAAAGATAAGACAAGAGAGATTGGGGCTCGTACAAAGGCATATAGGCAGTCATTTTTCCCTCGTTCTGTTTGGGAGTGGAACAGGGAGAGAAGATTCTAGTTGTGGTACGAGGTACCCTCCGCCACGCACCGTATGGTGGATTGCGGAGTGTGTATATAGATGTAGAGGTAGGGTACACTTCTTGAGGACTCTTCCAATGAATCTGTGTCTGGCATCTGTCTTATACTCGCTACCTCTTGGATCATTTGTATTTACGCTAAAACGTAATGGGTCTCTCTGAGTAAGCTTAGTAAGGCTTTTGTTTTATACAGAAAATTGAAACTTTTGTAATATTTTGGATGTCACGCATAAAAGTAAAGGTTCAATAGCATCTGAGTAACAGAGGGATACATCTCTGCCAAAGAGGTTGCGCTGTTAGTGGAACCTCTGCTTGTCAGTGGAGACGGGAGTCGAGCTGTATGTTGTCATGGAGTTACACTTTTACGCCGTGCTGTGTGTCGACAATAATTTTCTTGTGTAATTTTTCATTTATGGAGAGATGATTCAAATGGCTCTGAGCACTATGCGACGTAACATCTGAGGTCATCAGTCCACTAGAACTTAGAACTACTTAAACCTAACTAAACAAAGGACATCACACACATCCATGCCCGAGGCAGGATTCGAACCTGCGACAGTAGCGGTCGGGCGGGTCCAGACTGAAGCGCCTAGAACCGCTCGGCTACCGTGGCCGGCTATGCAGAGACGTTTTGTAAATTCATTTAGAACACTATAATAGCGCATGTGCCGAGATATCCAGATGTAGTAATTAATTTGGTCACGCGTTTACAACTGGAGAATTTTACTGTAACGTAACACTGTCTGATGCACTGTATTTTTTTTTTTTTTTTTCAAAGGTGAATAGCATACATGTTTGTAAGTGAGCAAAGAGAATTTGTTCAGGTTTTGCCAGTATTAACATAAAGTAAATTTTTAATATTTGAAGTGTTAAAATTTTTTTTGTCTTAGCGATGTAAAGCTCTGTTAATATAGTTACTTTGTTGTTTTTTCATCAATCAGCGTTCGTCTTCTATTTCAAGTTTCACATATACAATTTTGGTTTTCCGAGGTCCTCAGTAACAGAACTTAAATTGACAAAGATCGTTTCACTAATGAGATTTATTAGCACTGAAGTTATGTTGGTATCTCTGTAGTTTAAAGCACTCATTGCACATCTCTTTGTTAATAGCTTGGACTTTTTTTTTTTTTAACTAACATAGCAGCAGCAACCGCAGTAGTTTGGAGAGGGCAGCAGCAGAGCATTCATTCATTGTCCAAACATGTAGGCCATTTATAATTTACGAGTGATATTTCAACAGTGACATACTTTTCACAGAGGGCACTTTTGGTAGTTAATATTTCATATTTTTCTCGCTATCACATTCTTTGTATTATTGCTAACACGGCAGTTTTCTTAAATTTGACAGAACAGACTGTACTTTAGCCACGAGCGATTCAGTAGACAGTTTTATGTTGTACTTCTGACTAACTTTTCCATTCCTGATCACTTTTCAAGAATGACGAGACGTTAGTTACGAACTTAAATACAAGCTTAACTGTTTCTCTAATCACGCGTTCAGCATCACATTATCACACAGACAAAATACCAGTAAATGTAACTGTACATTACCATACAACAAAAACTAACCAGCTACTTTCGAACTGAAGAACAGAGGACTTGATGTAATCGCACAAAAACTCATAAAAGAAATTCTGACAGACACAAAAGCAAGGGTGAGATTCAGAGGAGCACTGTCATAAAAATTTGAGATCAAGACTGCTGTTAAACAGGGAGATGGATTGTCAGCATTGTTGTTCAATATAGCACTGGACGAAGTGATCAGGCAGTGGAGAGCAATAAACGAGGAAATGGGAATACCAAAGACCCATGTGGGGGACAAATAGGACAACAGGGCTCAAGTGGACTGCCTAGCCTTTGCAGATGACATAGCAATAGTAAGTGAGACTGAAGAAGACACAAATGGACAACTTAAGTAAGGTAGCCAGAAAGATGGGACTAAGGGTCGCCTATAACAAGACAAAGACACTAAACACCACTGCAGACTGGGAAACACCGGAAGGCACTGTGCAAATGGTGGACAAATTTAAATACCTGGGAGAATTTATAACAGGAAGGAACAGGAGCAAGGAGGGAATAACAGAGAGGATAAAGAAGGTAAGGTCGGCCTTCTGCATGACGAGAGAGATATAGAATAAAGAGAATATATCCACAGAGGCAAAGATACGCCACTACAAGGCAATGGTATTATATGCTGCTGAGACGATGACACTAGGAAGAAATGGGGCAGAACTAGAGAAAGAAGAGAGAAAAATACTAAGAAAAATACCAGGTCCCAAAAGAGGTGGAGAGAAGTGGATGCGAAGACCTAGGGAACAATATCCGGGAAAATCAGACTCAAAAGGGCAAGGTTTGCTGGACATGTAGTTAGGATGAGTATGGACAGAATGACGAAGAGAGTGTGGAAAACAACAGGGAGAACAAGGGGAAAGACAGGAACCAAGTGGATTGTTGAACTTCGGAAGGACTGGTTGAAATTGGGGATCGAGGTCGAAGGAAAGGAAAATTGGAGGAACAAATATACACCGACCAATATGCCGAAGATCAATGACAGAGAGGAATACAGGAAAAGATTAGAGCGTTACCAGTGGATCCGACAGAAGAAACGGAAACTGAAGATCTTGGAAGAAGAGCGGGAGAGAAGAAGAGAAAGAATGAAGAGGTTCTGGGAGAAGAAGTGGAAAATGCAGTCCACAAAGGGGCTACCCACGGTCCTACAGAGACCGTAACGCAAGAAGAAGAAAACTGGAGCTAGTATTACGTCTTAAATCTCTCAATTCAGAATGACATTTGTGGTATGTTTGCTATAAACTTTTTAATCCAGTCACACAGTTGGGTCTCATAGTTCGCACACTCGTATGATGCCCATTAGAGTGCAGTGTGGGACTGTATCTAACAGTAGTCAGGGACCACGTGGTGTAAGTGCGTGCCTTCATCTGCTGCTTTCCGTGTCTTGTGGGCGAACACAGCGCCAAACAGTTTTCAGCAAAAAAAAAAAAAAAAAAAACCGCATCACTTGTCTGTATTGCTTCAACTTACCATCGATTTTTATGTGCTAGGAGAATGAAGAGATTATGTTGTTTGTATGGTTTTCTTAAATTTTCGTGTTGAAATGTTGTAGATACGTGACACCCGATGGTCGAGAAAAACTGCGTCGTGTTAAGTCAGCGGGTTTGCAACGCCCAGCAGTCTGCTGAACAGCGGCGTGCGGCACAAGATGACAACGACGGAACAGCCGACCACTGGAAACGTTGTTAAAGACAGAATTGGCGCAATATGTTTGTTCGCAGACAAAGGTTCTTGATTTGTCCTTTTACAATTTCAGTAGTACTATCGGGGAATCGTTCGAGTTACGAGCCTCTAGAGCAGGGATCGGCAAGTAGATTTCAGTGGGGTCCGGATTCGGTGTAAAATTTTTTATGGAGGTCCAGTAAAAAACTAATAATTAAAAGGTACTGTATTTTATTTTGTTTTCGAGTGGAGTTAGTTTCCAAAAAAAGGGTAAAACAAGTAGTTCTCAGTTAATGTTGTAATACACTACTGGCCATTAAAATTTCTACACCAAGAAGGAATGCAGATGATAAACGGGTATTCATTGGACAAATATATTATACTAGAACTGACAGGTGATTACATATTCACGCAATTCTGGTGCATAGATCCTGAGAAATCAGTACCCAGAACAACCGCCTCTAGCCGTAACAACGGCCTTGATACGCCTGGGCATTGAGTGAAACAGAGCTTGGATGGCGTCTACAGGTACAGCTGCCCATGCAGCTTCAACACGATACCACACTTCATCAAGAGTAGTGACTGACGTATTGTGACGAGCCAGTTGCTCGGCCACCATTGATCAGACGTTTTCAGTTAGATCTGGAGAATGTGCTGGCCAGGGCAGCAGTCGAACATTTTCTGTATCCAGAAAGGCCCGTACAGGACCTGCCACATGCGGTCGTGCATTATCCTGCTGAAATGTAGGGTTTCACAGGGATCGAATGAAGGGTAGAGCCACGGGTCGTAACACATGTAACGTCCACTGTTCAGAGTGCCGTCAATGCGAACAAGAGGTGACCAAGACGTGTAACCAATGACACCCCATACCATCACGCCGGGTGATACGCCAGTATGGCGATGACGAATACACGCTTCCAATGTGCGTTCACCGCGATGTCACCAATCACGGATGCGACCATCACGATGCTGTAAACAGAACCTGGATTCATCCGAAAAAATGACGTTTTGCCATTCGTGCAACTAGGTTCGTCGTTGAGTACACCATCGCAGGCGCTCCTGTCTGTGATGCAGCGTCAAGGGTAACCGCAGCCATCGTCTCCGAACTGATAGTCCATGCTGCTGCAAACGTCGTCGAACTGTTCGTGCAGATGGTTGTCGTCTTGCAAACGTCCCCATCTGTCGACTCAGGGATCGAGACGTGGCTGCACGATCCGTTACAGCCATGCGGATAAGATGCCTGTCATCTCGACTGCTAGTGATACGAGGCCGTTGGGATCCAGCACGGCGTTCCGTATTACCCTCCTGAAACCACCGATTCCATATTCTGCTAACAGTCACTGGATCTCGACCAACGCGAACAAGAATGTCGCGATACGATAAACCGCAATAGCGATAGGCTACAATCCGACCTTTATCAAAGTCGGAAAGGTGATGGTACGCATTTCTCCTCCCTACACGCGGCATCACAACAACGTTTCACCAGGCAACGCCGGTCAACTGCTGTTCGTGTATGAGCTCATGTCAGCACGTTGTAGGTGTCGCCACTGGCGCCAACTTTGTGTGAATGCTCTGAAAAACTAATCATTTTCATATCACAGCATCTTCTTCCTGTCGGTTAAGTTTCGCGTCTGTAGAAAGTCATCTTCGTGGTCTGGCAATTTTAATGGGCAGTAGTGTATATTCAATGTGAGAAATTACATCGACGGTCTTGAGCCAGTTTTTTAAAGTTCAGTGTTCGAGGGGTACAGCAAATGCAAAGTATGTCTTCGAGGTGGGCGTCCGTCAAACTTGACCGATATGTGTTCTCCGAAAAATTCATTTTCGAGAACGACGATTCGCATATATATATATATATATATATATATATATATATATATATATATATATCGAACCAAACATAATGGCAGATTGATGCTTACCCCAAAATGATTCAGTGGATACAGTTTTATACATTTGCAAAGAAATATCTTCTTGCAAGTCGATTATCTCCACTCGAAGCGAAGACTCTGAAATGCTGAACAACTCAGCAGCCACATCAGTCCATTCTGCCGATGCATTGACTTCATAAGGAAATTTTAGGAATGGAGACTGCTTTCCAGTTTCTGCAAAGTCTTGAAATCTTGTAGCAAATTCGTCCCTTAGATCGGAGAGAAATCTTACAAACGTGCAATGTTTTCTTCAGAGTTCTCTTTTTTTATACTCAAGAATTGTTGGGAAATGAATAAATTCGTGCCTCGCAATATCTTTTTTCAAAAATATCCAGCTTACGACGAAAAGCAGACTCGCTTTGTATCAGATCACATATTAATTTCCCATTCCCTTGTAACTCTGTGTTGAGCGCATTTAAATATTTCAGAATATCCTTCAGAAAAGTCACATGTAGCATATTGCGCTCGTTTGTTATGCTTCTTTGCTAACTGAGTATCCAAGATTTGCAAGAAGGAGGTTACATCTTCCTCTATTGGCCAGAAACGTTCAAAAACTTGACCTTTACATAACCAACGAACATTGTTGTATTGCAATAAGTCAGAATACGCTGCATCACATCCGAAAGAAACTTCTCAAACTTTCGGCATCGGAGAAGAATGAGATCTCATAAAATTAATGAACTGCACCAAGCTGTTCATTACTTCTTTCAGTGTAGCACTGAGTTTTCCACAAAGGGCAGTCTTATGAATCATACACTGATACGATATTAGACCCGGATTCATATCCCTGATTTTCTTTACTGTACCTTTTTCTTTGTCAATCACCGCTGGGGCGACGTCAGTTGAAAGCGACACTATTTTATCATAACAAATGTAGGAATTATTAATAAATTCGTCAATAGCTTTGAATAAATCTTCTCCTCGAGTGTTACCTTTCAGAGGCAATATTGCGAGCAATTCTTCCCTGAATATCTTATTTTCAATGTCGAAAAATCTCACGAAAATAGATATTTGTTCATCATCAACAATGTCACATGATTCGTCAAGTGCAATGGCGAAGAATGGTGTATTTTCCAAAAGTTCAAGCAAAATGCTTTTAATATCAGTAGCTAAAATATCCGTTCTTCTTGTATTACTTCTTGCCGACATTGGAATACTTTGAATTACAGCGACAACATCCTTTTTTTCTTCAAAAAGTTCCGAGGCTACTTCCAACATGCATTCTTTCATTATTTCAGAATTTGAAAATGGTTTTTGGTGTTTACTAAGTGTACACACACGTAACGCTGCTTCTGCCGATTTTTCTTGCTCACTCATGCAATTCAAATTTTATCGTGATAAGTTTACAAAGCAGTTATACATATCATATTTATACATTATCTCTTAGCATTATATTACCTGGAGTTTTTCTTTGCGAGCCTCACTGCCAAGAGGAAAGTTTTTGTGGAATTGCTGATGAGTTGTTTCACAGTGTCGCTTTAAATAGCCGCTTTTAATAACAGCGACAGTTTCATTACATATTAAGCAAACTGGAACCACTTGAGGCCTATCAGGTAGCGTAAACCATTCGGTCATAAAAAATCTCCTATTTTCAGTGTCCACTTTTCGCCTTTTTAGGACCCATTATCAATGTAGGTATGTATGTACGAAAAGGTTTTTCACACGACAAATTGTAAAACAAATGAATAATCGCTGTGCGGCCCGCGTGCGATTGACGAAACGCAGTGCAGACCGACCGCCCACTGCGCTCTCTCTGACTAAAACGGCAGGTCCGCACTTGTTTAACAGTGGCGCGTGGTGGGAGGCGCAACTCGCCGAAAAAATGGAAATGTGGTGTGGCTATAGCCTCCCGTCGGGCAGACCGGTCGCCTGGTGCAGGTCTTTCGATTTGACGCCACTTCGGCGACCTGCACGTCGATGGGGATGAAATGATGATGATTAGGACAACACAACACCCAGTCCGAGAAAAATAGAACGAAATGTATCAACTCGCCTAAATGATTTGCTAATCTACTCGACTAAGTTTTTGTTGTTCAGACACGTTTAGTTACTGAATTACTCAGAACTCGATTAAATTTCTAGCCTAATGCGAACGAGGCTCCGGGATACTTGGACGTCGGACTGTGTTTAAGAATATTCGGTGGTCCGAGGTTCGACCTCCCGCGGTCGGCCTGTTGCCGATCTCTGCTCTAGAGAGATTATCTCGAGCATGGTGAGTTCGGCTCAGACGATACATGGCGTAGTCTGCAATTGGGATAGAACTCAAAAGTGTTCGGAGCAGTTCTAAGTCGTTTAGAATGTTGTTGTTGTTGTTGTTGTTGTCGTCTTCAGTCCTGAGACTGGTTTCATGCAGCTCTCCATGCTACTCTATCCTGTGCAAGCTTCTGCATCTCCCAGTACCTACTGCAACCTACATCCTTCTGAATCTGGTTAGTGTATTCATCTCTTGGTCTCCCTCTACGATTTTTACCCTCCACGCTGTCCTCCAATGCTAAATTTGTGATTCCTTGATGCCTCAGAACATGTCCTACCAACCAGTCTCTTCTTCTTGTCAAGTTGTGCCCAATTCTATTCAATACCTCCTCGTTTAGGAAGGTACTTTGAAATGATTACCGGCTTATGCAGGGAATGATTACTTAGCCGATTTCTGGTAGTGTGTAGACTCACCAGGTACAGGAAAAGCTCCGATTCATTAAAGCGTGGGATCAGTTTCTCCTGGGTGCTTTGTGCCGTTTAATAGCCATGCGATGGTAGGTGAACCGTGTTTCAATATTTTTGTGAGATTTTCCGTTGGATGGTGTATGTGAAGAGACGCGTTCACGCGAAGTCGTTTAGTTGCTTTGTGGTTGGGGATTAAAGGACGCACAAAGGGATAGTAGCGTTGCGTAGTATTACTGTGGCTGTATAGGTGTACGCAAGCGCTAAGGGCCGGACACTTGTCGATATTTGGGCTAGGATTTATTGTGCGAGTTCGGCGTGAGCGTCGCAGTATACCAAATTCAGGAAATCTCGTTGGGTGCACTGAATGTGTAGTCTATGTTAAAGAGAACGGTCGTTCTACGCAATAGTTATTTATTGAGGAACAATCGGAAGTTTATTGAGAACGTGATCCTTTTCCCTTATACCTCAAATGACAAATCAAGAACGATATAAAAGAGAACACGCCAATTGTCTCTGAAAGAGATCGTCGAATGCTGTGGTTTGGAATTTTAAATATTAGTGGGTCGAGGAAGTCAACGCCTGCAGTTGTTGACCTTCGTGCGATTATTCGAGTCCACCTATGTGCGTATTGCAGTGCTGATAGAGCTTGCTCATACGGTATATCTCCTACGATTGAGACATAGTGCAAAGTTGGCGTTAGTGGTATCTAAAGGGTGACGCAGTACGCCGGGTTTTACACGATCGTCGTTTCCCGAACCCACGTCGAATCCTAGAGACGAGATTTTCCATCTCCAGCCATATCACAACACGAGTAGTGGGACAAAGTGGCTGTCACCCCACTCTCCATTGTTGCAAAATGACCTCATACAAGATGGTGGCATATAGACTTGGCAACAGCGCATGACGTCATCCAAGATGGCGGCTTTTCGCGGGAAAGTAGGCCAATTGTGCTATGTCCACTAACCTAACCTAACCCTCCAGAAGGAAAAATGGCGGGATGTTTGAATTCCAACAGGATAATGGTGGGCTTCTCATTATTATTTATTATCATTTATTATTACTTATGTTCATTTATTATTATTATTCATTATTATTGATTATCATTTATTACCATTCATTACCATTCATTATCATTTATTATCATTTCTTATTATTTATTATTATTGGCCTACCTCTACTAGATCCCTCCAAATTCAAATTCCAAAACGATAATGGCTGCAAAACCATACTTGTCTTTATTATTATTCATTATCATTCATCATTTATTATTATAATTATTATTATTATTATTATTATTATTATTATTATTATTACTATTATTGCCTTCATTGGACCACTCTAGTCAAAAATACAAAGTTTTAAATGAGTTGTTACACAGGGATACAACTTGGCTCAACAATAACCTAATATGATATTTAGGTAATATAATTATTAGAGTCTATTCTTATATGAAAGGTGTTTTGCTCTTCTGTCTGCCCAATATTTCTTCATTCATTCAGATATTTTCTTTCTTTCTTCATCTGAGATCACTCTTCCTGTACTCCTTTTACTGATTTTCATTTGTAGTCTAGTTTGTGGGTCTTGTTTTTTAGGTCATCTACTGTAGTTTGGAGTTCTTTTATATCTTCCTTAATTTCCGTGATCCATTTAATGTCGCTCTTGCTATTCCACAATTTTTGTATTATTTTTTCACTAATTCTGTTTTCTGGAGTTCTCATCAGATGTCCAAAGAATGAGAGGCGTTTCTTCCTGATCGTGCTGATGACTGGTTCTATTTTCTTATATACTGTTTCATTTGATGCTATTCTCCAATGTCCATTTATTTTATACTGTTTATTTATACATGTCCTAATTATTCTTCTTTCTATTTTTAGTACTCTGTCATTTTCTGCTGTATTAGTTGTTTTGAAGATAGTTTCAGCTGCATACGTTATTTCTGGTTGTGTAACTGTTTTATAGTGTTTTAATTTTGCATCTATAGATAGGCTTTTTTGTTGTATGTAGTTTTGGTAATGTAGTTTGCGTAGTTCAGTTTTTTTATTCTATTCTGCCATGATGGCTTCTCATTTAGACTGTATGTTATTATTTCGCCTAAATATTTAAATTTATCAACAATTTTGATTTCCTGTTCTCCTATTGTAATTTTGTTTGCAAGTGGTGGATCAGTTAGAATATCATTTGAAAAAACGGAGATTATGCTAAGGTCTACTTTCTCTGCTATTTCTTGTAGTGATTTCACTTGTTGCCTGGCTTCTTGAACGGTGTTGGCTAGGAGAGCAAGATCATCAGCGAATGCCAAGCAGTTTAAGCTAATATCATCTTTTGCACTTCCAATCCTTATCATCTTTGGATTATTATCATTTATTATTATTTATTATCATTGGCCTACCTCCACTACCGTAGAAAATCCCTCCATGTTCACATTCACACGCCATAATCTCTGGAAAACCGTACTTCTATTTATTATTATTAATATTTGCTATTATTTATTAGCCTTTATTAGCATTTATTATCGTTTATTATTATTATTATTATTTATTCAAGATGGTCGAGTTTTGTGGCAAGAAAGCAATTCCGTTACATCCATGACAAAAAATCTTTCACAAATTCCAATTCAAACGCGATAATGTGTCACACCCACGAAAAAAAAAAAAAAAAAAGAAACCAATTGGGCTATATGCACTAGCCTAAGTCCACCTCATCGTAAGAAGTTTGAATTTTTCGCTGTCACTTATTGTTTCACTCGTAAGCTTGAAAATCGCGTCAAATAATAATAAAGTGCACTTTTACTAATGTAAGTCACCTCCTGTGAATTCGTGGGAAAAGGACTTTATTTCAAACAGTACCGTCAGCACTTGTTCTCCAACGGAGTTAGTGCACATCCTAGCGATCGCAGTCCAGCCGCCACGAGGCCCCCAGTTCGGCTGAATTAGTTCACATGGTCGCCGCCGGACCGCGCGAGCGGTCGCCTCACGTGACGGCCGCCTGATGCGTCCGCGGCCGCTCACGCCACAGCCTACTGCCGCCGGCTCGCTTCGCAGGCCCGCGATGTAAACATGTTTTCGTGGACAGTGGAGTCCGCCCCCACCGACCAGTTGGCGCCAAAGCTGTTCGCTGGACAGGTCGGAACCTGCCGACTTCGTAACGGTAGGTCGGTTCATCCGGCACCTGGTTGACAAAGAATGCCCTGCCGCACATTTGGCGCCAAAGTTTGCTCGAGAGTGGAATCAGCCATGACGTCGCAACAGGTGGTCCAGCACGTGTGCTCGCCACGACGTCCCTTGCTAAATTAAAATGGCTCTGAGCACTATGCGATTTAACTTCTGAGGTCATCAGTCGCCTAGAACTTAGAACTACTTAAACCTAACTAACCTAAGGACATCACACACATCCACACCCGAGGCAGGATTCGAACCTGCGACCGTAGCAGCAACACGGTTCCAGACTGTAGCGCCTAGAACCACACGGCCACTCCGGCCGGCTCGCTACGTTAATTGATCAACTGACTCTCATTATTCTGTACACACCTAATCCAAGATCGTCGCGAAAACACACGCCCGGACACATGAGCCATCGCGCGCGCCTAGCTTACTCCTCCGCAAGTGAATGTAACAAAGTTCGCATGACTACTTAATTAAATTGATCAATTAATTAACCTCTCTGATGCAGAAAAAAGTGCCATGTCCACCTAGACTTGGAATCAATTTTCGCCAGAGCGAAACACACCTGGACTTGGACTGAAATACTTAAAGCCCCAACCGACCACCACGTCCCCTTGTAAGTAGGTTGTTTAGGTTTTTATGTTGGTAACGCCACGTAGCGCTGTGTATGAAAATCACTCGCTATGCTGTGTGCAGTCTGTGGCTGGGTGGCATTGTTGTAATATTCACCATTGTAGTGTTGGGCAGTTGGCTGTTAACAGCGCGTAGCGTTGCGCAGTTTGAGGTGAGCCGCCAGCAGTGGTGGATGTGGGGAGAGAGATGGCGGAGTTTTGGGAGCGGATGATCTGGACGTGTGTCCATCAGAAACAGTACATTTGTAAGAATGGATGTCATGAACTGCTATAGATATTATGACTTTTGAACACTATTAAGGTAAATACATTGTTTGTTCTCTATCAAAATCTTTCATTTGCTATGTCTATCAGTAGTTAGTGCCTTCAGTAGTTTGAATCTTTTATTTAGCTGGCAGCATTGGCGCTCGCTGTATTGCAGT